>NW_026294769.1:11397500-12795000 GCF_026119805.1 Tympanuchus pallidicinctus
CATAAAAACCTATACTTCTGCCTACACTCTCAAAATAAATGGACTTACTTGGCTACTGATGTTAATTGCTTTCTCTTTGAGCCCAAGAAATTAAAGAGCATTTCTGCGTTTTAAGTTAAGCCTCCTCACTAGGGAAAAACTTCAAAAATGGATTAAAAGCATTGGAATAATATAAACTAGTACCTTCTTCTCATTCATTAATATGCATACTGCGCTAATCTAAGCTCCTTTTTCAGTCTTTTTAGGTTTCCCCAGGCAGTCTCACACTTTTTCCCTCTTATTTTCATAAATTTATCAACACGTTACATCCCACTCTTCAACGTGGTCCAGTATATTAATAGGAAGAAGACTAAAAATGTTTATAATTTATAATATGAAAAGTAAAAGAGTAAAGATAAAGGGACACAAAGGAACAAAAAAAAATGACTAAGTAAATGATATAATTACATTATGGCTCATCTAGTTGAATATGCACTATTTTCTTAGTGCACTGGCAACTCCATATATACATTATTAAAATATTTCTAAATGGGTGGATGAAGTTGTGCTTAAGGCATCTAAAAAAGCAAAAAAAAGAAAAAAAGCTAGAAACTGAATCAGTAAGTTGCACTAATGCATTAATACATTTACAAAATTTCGAAACCATTTCACCAGAATACATCTCTGTTATTGATTGCCTAAGAATACTTTACCGTAATCTCTAAATCTGTCTGCTTTTCAGAAGCACACTGATTACCTAGGTAGTACTAGACTTTTCAAAATGCTAGCTATTCTCTAGTTGCTCTTGAGAAAAAGAAGTTGAGACTTCATACAGGTAAGGGTTAAATATACAATCCACTTGTAAAATATTTTTAGCATTTCAAACTAAATCTGGTACTCTTTTGTCACACATGTAGCAGTTGCTAAAAAAATGACAAATGTAGCATTCAGAATGTATATTCAAATGTGTATTCAGAGAAGTGGTAATCAGTGGAGAATATTAAGAACATGGCGAACTTGAAATAAATAGATGGAATCTGAGAAAGCTTTTAGAAAACTGTGAGTTGCCCTTTTACTAATTCTCTTTTGTAGGCATCCAATTACAGCCACTTTCAGAGTTGAAATACCAAAGAAAATAAATGAATTATTGGCCTGACTCAAAAGAATTTAGTTTGCAGGTTTTGCCACTTAATTGAATTTCATGCATCATTATATTTACGTTCTCTTTAAAGGAAAAGAGGAAGAAAAGGGCAAGAAGGAAAAATTGGAAAACAAACAAACAACAAAACAGGCCTTATTAGAAGAAATGTCAAATTCCATAAATATTGGTCAATATTATGAGCCACGTTTATGTTTTGGATAGGTGTGAACCAATTTATAAAATGAGAAAGAAATTCAAGTACTACCTTACAATTAAGAACTCAAACACAGCACATTAAAGAGATAGGTGTAACTCCAACTCGATCCCTGGAGAGCATTCAAAAGCAATAAACACAACATATTTGGACTACATGTATAAAATGACCATGTATCTTAGCATATAGGCTCTACACGTGCATGTGTGTGCACCTGATGTCAATTGTTTGAGTATGAACAGAAAATAATTTTAAGAACTGGCTTTGAAATTTCATGGACACAAAAACGTAACAAGTACTTGCTCATTTCTCTGAAGATTTTCTTCTCATTTAGAGGAAATTGCCTTCACAAAGTTTTCAGCCCAATCCCTTTTGGTCAGAAAAGTGGACCAGTAATTGACTAATAATGAACTATTAGAAAGGGAGTAATTGACCTGACAAAATGAAAAACATGCCCTTGCAATGATTTTTTTCTTTTTTTTTTTTGAAGATGCTTTTGAAGATATACCCCCAAATGTCTCATTGCCAAGACAAGAGATACGGGCAATTTGGCTAAGAATTACTTCCTTGAAACAGTTTAGTTATTTTTGTGTCTCTAATGAAACTCAACATTCTGTTCCAGCCTAAAAACATCTGTTCTTTGGATGGAAAAAAAAAAATTGAAAACATTTTATGTATCTCTTAAAGAAAGGATTTTGTCTGGCTAAATTACCATTCGGTGTGCTGTAGCCCAGAGAGACCGTTGAACTTGTGCATTAGTGTGTTTATAGACCTTATCAGGTTAGCAAAGATGAAGAGAAATGCCTGGATTGTTTTATGTATGTTTCTGCCCTTCATCAACAAAGCTATTACAAGATAGTTCAAATGCTCTTGATTAAATTTGTGCTTGTGATCTTTTTATAGGAAATTACACTGGATTTTCTCTCTCAAAAGATATTAACATTGAAGAATGAGATTTAAAAATATAGCACAAGGAAAGGGAATTTGCAACGATTTGCATGTAACTGTCTTAAAAACCTTTTCATGCAATGTGTGTTAAAAACATCAACATTCTGAAGTGATAGAGAAGAAAGCATGTATACTTTGGAAATAGAGAAAACGTTGTTAATTTTCCCACTGTTTCTTCCAAGCAATAACATTAATTTTAATCAACACTTTTTAGCAGGAAGCAGAGGAATTACACTATTCCTTTAAAGTTCAGTTTCCATTAAACTCTTGCTTTTACCTGAAAATACAAAAAACAGAATTTACTGAGGAAATTGAGTCAGTCATTATTTCCTACCTTCCTCTGTCATCATTCAGGAGTGGAATTGCAGTCCTACAGATATTCCACATGATCCCCATAGCCATTGCCACAACAAAGTCCTCTGTCATCAAAGCAGAGTGACAGGTTTCTATAAAGAGTGATAGAACTCACCAGCAGGCCCTAATGTCCCTGGAGATGCTTACCTTTCTAGAGGCAATACACATTAGCAAAAATGCAAGGAGGCATCTAGCTTGGCTCTCTTCAACATCTAAAATGGAGAAAGAGGAACAGTGCTTCATGAAAGGCTGTTGGTAGATGCAGAGCATCGTGTTAATAGCTCTCTCCATTCAGTGCACCAGTTTTCTCTCTGCACGAACAGCAGACCTGCTATGAAGTCTACTATGAAAGCCAATAGCAATCAAATGTGGCACCTACCCTCTAAGAATAAAAACAGACTAATTTTAAATTAACTTGTTGACAAATGATTATATGAGCCAGCAGCGTGCCCAGGTGACCAAGTAGGCCAATGGCATCCTGGCTTGTATCAGGAATGGTGTGGTGAGCAGGACTAGGAAAGCAATCCTGCCCCCATATTCGGCACTGGTAATGCCTCATCTCATGTACTGTGTTCTATTTTGGGCACCTCTGTACAGAAAGGACATGGAGTTGCTGGAGAAGGTCCAAAGAATGGCAACAAGGCTTGTGAAGGGCTTCTCACTCATGACAGGTGACAGGACAAAGGGAAAAGGCCTTGAGTTGTGCCAAGGGGAGGTTTAGAATCATAGAATCATAGAATCATAGAATCACCAAGGTTGGAAAAGACCTAAAAGATCACCCAGTAGAACCGTTCACCTATTCCCAATAGCTCCCACTAAACCACGTCCCTCAACACAACATCCAGCCTTTCCTTGAACACCCCCAGGCTCGGTGACTCCACCACCTCCCTGGGCAGTCCATTTCCAGTGCCTGACCACCCTTTCTGAAAAGTAATACTTCCTAATGTCCAGCCTGAATCTCCCCTGCCGTAGCTTGAAGCCATTCCCCCTGGTCCTATCACTAATGACACAAGAGAAGAGGCCGACCCCCAGCTCACTACAGCCTCCCTTCAGGAAGTTATAGAGAGCAATGAGGTCTCCCCTGAGCCTCCTCTTCTCCAGGCTGAACATTCCCAGCTCCTTCAGCCTCTCCTCATATGGCCTGTGTTCCAGACCCCTCACCAGCTTTGTTGCCCTCCTTTGAACACGTTCCAGGGCCTCAGTATCTTTCTTGCAGTGAGGGGCCCAAAACTGGACACAGTACTCGAGGTGCGGCTTCACTAGTGCTGATGGATTTGATCCATTTGATCCAATCCATCCAAGGGAACAATCACCTCTCTGCTCCTACTTGCAACACTGTTTCTGATGCAAGCCAGGATGCCATTGGCCTTCTTAGCCACCTGGGCACACTGTCGGCTCATGTTCAGCCGAGCATCAATCAATACCCCCAGGTCCATTTCCTCTACGCAGTCCTCCAGCCACACTGCCCCAAGCCTGTAGCGTCGCCTGGGGTTGCTGTGGCCGAAGTGCAGGACCAGGCATTTGGCCTTGTTGAACTTCATCCCATTAGAGTTTAGATTGGATTTAGGGAAAAGCTTCTTTACAGAAATTGGTTAAGCACTGGAATAGGTTCCCCAGGGAGATGGTTGAGTTACCATCCCTGAACGTGTTTATAAACCGTTTGGATGTGGTGCTTAGGGACATGATTTAGCAAAGGTTTGTTAGAGTTAGGGTAGTATGGTTAGGTTACAGTTGGACTTGATGGTCTTAAAGTCTTTTCCAATCTGAGCAATTCTATGATTCTATGATGGGCCAGTTTATAAATGCAGAAAGTAATTCAGCTAAGTAAAAATTTGCCTATTAAGGTTGCAGTATAGCTTTTTTTTTCCTTTCCCAAATGGCTTTATCTTTTCACTTAACTTTATGACATAACCCATGCACACTCCCATTACTTGACAAAATGGGAGCTTTTTAAAGGTCCAAAGAGGCTCCTGTTGACTTCTAGTGCAAATCAGGCACTTTTTATTATCTCCCACTAGATCTATAAATGTGCTTACTTGTTCTGTACTATAAAGAAAAGAGGATTCCCCAGGCACCGGGTCATTAACGGAAGTGTTCTCTCTTTTTTTTTGAACTAGACAAGGGGTCATGTTTAGTTAATGTGGACATTTTTAAGAAACATCATTAAATATTCAACATGACTCATTAAAAAGAGCCAGTGGCAAAATATCTTTCAGATGTGAAAAAATCCTAACTTTTATATGTGTGAGAATGTCTAAATTAAACCCATTTACTTTTCAAAAATCTCTGATTCTGTTTTTCATTAATATTCTACATTTCAAGACTCCTTCCTTCATCAAAGTGGTGCAAAAATTGTCTGTAGCCTCACAACTCCTTTTCCAAGCAGGCCACAGACTTCTGCACTGATTTGGTCTTTTCCAAAATAAATACTGCATTTCGAAATTGTTTCAGGGCAAAAGTAATTTGCAGCTGCAAAAGCTCAGAATACTGCAGAACTGATACTGCAAACACATTGTAATTTCTGCTTCCAGTAAACTAAAGGTAGGCTGCAGCTGATTTGCACTCACATTTTCTAGGTTGTCTTCAGATTCCTTTTTCTCTCTTTTTTTAATTTTTTTTCTTTTTCCATTGGATGGGTAGTTAAGTGCTCTGTCAATTAGTAAATTCTGAGAACTGGGTGATTTTCCAGACTTTAAACATGACGGTTCCCAACAGCAAGGAAGATGGCAGGTGACTCAGTGCCTTTGGGTTACTGCATATGGTTCTTTGTTCATTCATATTTTTCAACCCATGCTGCAGCCCTAGAAAAGAAATGATTAAAAGTGAATGATCTAATGAAATTCAGGACTTGAGAAAGTGTTTTTTCCTTCTGCAGAACACTTATTACTATAATTGCTCTATTAATAATGTCTCTAAATTTTGCAGAGCTGAAGGTTCTGCATACAAATCTATGACCGTCTAGACAATCTAGACTTCAACATTACTGAGTATCATTTTAAACATATAGCTCAGCTGGACCTCTGGCCTTTATCTCTTTATAAAATAAAAATATGGTCCATGTTTTCTCAAGAAAAATAATGGTAAAGATGAATCAGAATACCATTTACTAGTGTATCAGAATAAGTATCTCAAAACTAGAATCCTCTGTTGTGTGTAACACTGTAAGCTGCTGTGTAATTTCAGATATCATGTATGTTTATTAAACTGATTACAGTAATAACTATCAGGTGTTCCTCTGGAATGAAGAAATATCATAGAATGTGGAATAATTTGCCAACAATTATGTTACATTATTTCCAAATGGTGCATAAGCTGCTAAATGGAATAGTTCATTAAATGTTTTTTTAAAACTGCTGCCAGTGTGGAGCTATAATGCCAGCTATAAATTGCAGATTGAATTGTAAATATTTAGTATTAATGAGACTAGTGCAAAAAAGACATCAGATAAAATATTTTATTACTATGATTGTGATATAGGGCCCAGGGTGGATATGAGTATGGCATTTAACCAGAAAATTTTTCTTAGTATCATAGAATGGCCTGGGTTGAAAAGGACCATAATGATCATCTAGTTTCAACCCCCCTTCTATGTGCAGGGTCTCCAACCATCAGACCAGGCTGCCCAGAGCCACATCCAGCCGGGCCTTGAATGCCTCCAGGCATGGGGCATCCACAATCTCTTTAGGCAACCTACTCCAGTGTGTCACCACCCTTTGTGTAAAAAACTTCCTCCCAATATCTAACCTAAACCTCCCCTGTCTCAGTTTAAAACCATTTCCCTTTGTCCTATCACTAGCCATTCCCCTTCCTGTTTATATGCTCCCTTCAAGTACCGGAAGGCCGCAATGAGGTCTCCACAGAGACCTTCTTCAATATGCAAGAAATTCATCCACTCTTTCTAACTATTTTTTTCCTTATGTAAATCTCTACCAAAACTTCCTAAAAATCAGTGTTTATTTTCAGATTAGTCAAACTATTCAGTGTGAATACCATGCAACGTAAAACATAACTCTTAGATTTTATTTACGTATAATTAATAAGTCAGTTCTGAGATTAGCAAGTCATTTCTGACTTCTCTGGATGTATATATTTTTCCAAGTAGCTTATTAATACAAATATCAACTTATGAATATCCATGAAACCTCAACTTAATCTGTTTCATTATTGTCTTCTGTTAGTCATCCATTATTGTGTTTTCCCTTCATTTCAATACCTTAAATGTTTGAAGATACAATGACGTAGACTCACAAATTAAACTAAAAACTTACCAATATACCTCTAAATGCATTTCATATTAGCTTAATGTTTGTTCCTGACTTTACATCACATTTTGCAACATAATTTCAGATAAACGTGTAAGATCAAAGTTAAATGGATGGGAGCAGACATAGAGCTTACTTCAAATTATAATAAATAAGACCAAATAAAAGAATTTCAGAGATTCCTAAGAGAAAACTTCCCATTGATATGAAAATCTCTTAACATTTGCGATTCTTCTCCTAGGCAAAGTAGCGCATTCAAATATGATGAGTCAAATAAGTACTTTTTTTTCCTTCCAACAGAAAGGTTAGTTTATTATAATGTGATGTGTCTATTGCACAATTAGATAACAATATAATGAACCAACAGGCGTTACAAATTTAAGTCAGCAGGTAAGGGGAAGCAAGGAGACTCCAGTTTGTATCATGTCTTCACAGGATATAATGGTATCACCTCTCAGTCTCTCCTATCAAACTGGACTTACTTGTTCAGAGGCCAAATCTTCAGAGAATTAACACTCCTGAGCACTCCCTTTCTAAGGCAAACAGTTCCAAAGAAATGCTTTCAAATGTAAAATTGACCACAAAGTGATGTTGATGGCCTCATGCTGATTTGAGACACTCATACTGGTCTCAGACAAATGGATGGAAGGAATTGATTAAATTAATTCTTCTATCTATTGTTGAGGGAAACTATCTGAGTGTTAGGAACTGAAGATGTGACTTAAGAGCCCTATTCAAAGAACTGCTTCTAAGTTTCCATGAAGCAGGTATCAGATTAAAAAAAAAAGTGGGAGATGTGGAAAGGCTGGGGGGGGGGGGGAAAGGAGGTGGGAGGAGGGGAGGAAGAAGGGGAATGATTACTGAGGAAGAAACAAAGGTTGTGTATCTATATCTCAGTCAAATTACAAGCAGTACCTCTGTATTAATACTTCACTAAACACTGTAATCCTTTAATTGGGGGAAAAAAATCACAATATGTTTTTAATTTACTTAGTTTACACAGTTAGAGACAATTAAAATATTTCTGAAAATATAGGGGATAGTATATACAAGATTTTTAGTTATGTTTATTATTAGATTATTAGATATTATAAGATTTATCTAGGCTTTGTATGTTTCCAAGGCAATATTAATGGCATTTCTTTTTTCAGTTCTGTCTTTCAAACAGTTCCTCAGATTTGTATCTGTGTATGATCATACAAAACATGGCACACGTCACCATAAACAGACAGAAAAATCACTGTTTCATCCCATTTTGAGCCTGGAACAATCAGTAAATCTAACAGCTGCATAGTGCACAGAATAAAGAACATACTGTACACATTGATACAAATCACTTCCAGCTAACATTTTATGATATAGATCTAAAATGTGTTTGTGGCTGAATTTGTAATTAGCTCAGTGGACAGATGGAACAAGCTGAAATGATGAAATGCCCATAAAATGATTCATGCCACCTAGTGTTTGCACACTGGAATACGGTTTATTCACTGGAGCTTTTCCTCCATGGAAATGCATTAAAGCCCCAGTCTGTGGCATGCACAAGGAAGAGAATGCCACATTGATCAACTTTAAATGATGAAGTGTTTGCTAATCATAGTGGCAAGTACTCAGAAGAAAAACAAATTTAAATGTTTTGTAGGAAGTCTCAAAAACGTTTGGTAGATCTGAATGTTTCCACAACCATTTATTAAAATATCAGTACCCTTTGTTCAGTTTCTCAACAATAACTATGAACAACTTCCAGTGCCTTTGGGTGATATTTCAAGGCAGCAAACTTGTGAGTGCAGGGATGCTCAGCTGCATTGCCAGCTGAAACCAGATATTCACAGCTGTGTTCTCAGTGACAGTAATGTGCCATACCCATTGCTGTATGTCAAGGTGAAAGTACTGATGTGACTTGAGAGGTTCTAGGCTCCACTGTTGATGCTGAGGAGAAAATCTGTTTTCAGCTCACCATGCCTTAATTTTCCCATCTGTAAAATGGGGATAATAAATTATATTTTGCACAACAGACATGCGAGTTAGCACATAGTTCACTAGCATCTAAGAGCATAACAGGATCTGCTGGAATGTACAGTAAAAATCTAGTAAAACCGACATTAATTCTCAGCAGCAGATAATCAACAGGAAAAATGACAAATTTTCTCATTCTCTATCATTTGTAAGCTTCTGGTAAATTGAGAACAGCTCTAAATTAGTCATGAAAGCTGCTTTTCATGTCTGAATCTGGTTTCCAAACACATTAATTTATGTCTGCTAAATACAACTTCGTCATTTACAATTAGAAATGCCCCAAAGGAGGGCTGTGCAATACAATGGTCTCCCAGTCTAAACATCACTAAGATTCCTAAGATTCATAGTTTCTAAGTTTAACTCACTAACTTTCAACAGAAGAGAGATTACAGGTCTTGTGTAGAGTAATACTGAAGGCACTAGTCAATGACAATGCTGTGTAAGGCCTCAGTTCTCGTGTTTATGGGCTGCAGTCTTGTGTTATTTTGGGAAAGAATTTAGCCTAAAAGCATGAAGAGACAATGTGCTTAATGCTACCATGAAAAATGAACAAACAGGTGTGAATTTGTGCCCCTAAGAGGGAACATTAATCATTTTATGAGAATTATGCTTAGAGGATCATGACGGATTGTATAAACTTCTTCTGTGATTACTAACAAAATACTCATTTTTTACGCTATCACATTTGAATAACTGATATATATACATCATTTAAAAATATATATATATGGAAAAAAACACCTGAACACCTTGGTATCTCTGCACTGCAATATATCCTTTGTTGCAGTGGAGACCCCAGTAAAAGGACCGCAGTAAATGAAAAGACTACATCTGCCCTTCACACTTTTTGTCTTTTTTCTTAGAAATGCATTTTGTTTGCTTGTTTGAAATCACCACAGGTCAGATTCTAATATAATTCAAAGCCTGATAAATACAGAATGAATAAGAATTTGATATCCCCATCCGTTAAGCTTGTTCTGTTCCCTATTGGAAGTTGTCAAGAAGGCCAGAAACATGGCAAACGTAAGATGAATAGCTAAAAAGGGAGTGCAGTTTCTACACACATGTACAAAAAGAGGAATGAAGGGAAACAAGAAGGAAGAGTGGGAGGAAAGGAGAATCAAACTGAGTTTTTTTCACAGTTTCAAGGCTTGAAGAGGATATACAGCATAATGAAAGTTCCCTAGCAGAAAGTAAGAGCAATTAGGAAATTGTAAGAAAAAAATGTTTTTCTAAGAAAAATATCATAACAGATGGCAAACTGCTTGTGCTATAGTTTGTTCAGAAGTAATAAAAAGTAAGTATGATGAAATAGCATAAAAACAAGGAAAGAATCCACTTGTATTAGCAGAAAAGTATAATTAGAATATATAAGTTGCAGTAAAATATAAAATGAGAAAAACGACCAGGTTTATTGAAAATAAATTCACTCCTTTGCAGCAATTCTAAAAAAGATAACATCTCTCAGCAAAGAAAGTACAATATATTGTAAATATTTTAAATACATAGGTATTCTCTGCAAATTTATTTGCCTTGCCACTGAATTTATGCAAAAATTTAAGGCATACTTCATGAACCAGCTGATGCATGACTCTGCTTGAATTTTCACAAATCAATTTACACAACAAATAATATGCTATCTGCAAGTAAAAAAAAGAAAATGTAAATGTAAAGCTTAGAGTGATTTGTTAACAAAGGTCGGACTACAGACAGACCGTTAGAACACTTATAAAAATTAAATTCGAAGAACTGTATCACACTTTTCAACTTCTTACCAAAAAGAGACGAGAAACACTATGTCCTTGTGAGCAGGCTTCTTCACGTTTTTCTAACTGGGATTACTCATGTCCTTCCACTCTGTGGTGCATGAACAATGGTCACTGTCAAAAACACTGCAATACCTTGGCTGAATTAATATGTTATGACAATGACAGTGACCTTAATGCCCCTCTGCAGAGACAGAGGACAGGTGGGTTAGGTCACTGAGCTCTGCTTTAATCTTATCTGGTATCTTAGCCAGGCTTTTGAAGAAGAATGAGAACTGCATAAAGATGTCTATATCACCCCTGGACTGATCCAAAAGACTAATTTACAAAGAACTCAACTTGCAGGATCCAGACACAATGTTTGTAGGAATCTTTCCACCAAATCTGCTGAAAAGATTTTAAAGAGTGACTTTAATTTTCATATTGGCTTCGAATATGCTATCATCTTCATGGTACAAAGGAAAAAAGGAATCTGGCTTTCACCTGTTCAGATAGCACTTATTAGTTTGTGGATGTTCTGTTGTTTCTTTCTTTCTTTCTTTCTTTTTTTTTTTTTTTTTTTTTTTTTTTGGCTATTATTACCACTCTATATATAATTAAAAAGAAACAATAAATAAAAGAATAAAGGAACACATAGAGTAAATTAAGGATATTTATTGTATTCTCAGGTAGTACAACAAAACTACCTACACTTACAGAGGGCATAAAAAAGAAATATTAAGAATCCTTCATAAGAAGTATTTTTATTGCTAGTAATTTTTGCATAAATGGGACAGAGTAAGAGAAGCAGGTTTTAATCAGAATCTCTTCATGCATTTTTAACAGTGTGTAATATAAGCATTAAGAAAGTGAAGCTTTTCTTCTTGATTGAAATCTATGGATCTTATCTTCCCCAAGGGTTATATTTGAAAAACTGACACATTAGTCATAAGTGTATTCCAATTAACTTATTTTCTTGGGGGAAAAAAAAAGAGCCACCTGCTGCCTATGACACATCAGATTACACGAGGAATGAAAGACTTTAATATAGTACTGATTCAGCTGAAGATGAAGAAATAGTGGATACATGCACACAGAGCCATGAGAGAAAGAAAAAAAAAGTTCCTATGGTATCTGATCATTACTTCTCTCTATTGCTTACTAAACTACCACCTCTACATACACCTGTTTAAAAAACCAAAAAAACAAAAAACCAAAAAAAAACCACACAAAACCAAACCAATCTACCAACAAACAAATAAAAATCCTCACAAACACAATCCAAAAATACTGGGTATTTCATCAAAGTTTGTGAAAAATTGTAGAATTGTAGAATTGTAGAATGTTGGAAAAGAACTCTAAGAACTCTAAGATCATTCAGTCAAAAGTAATAAAGAGTCAGTAAGGTGAAATAGCATAAAAACAAGAAGAGTGACCAATTCTATTAGCAGAAAAGGATAATTAGAATACTTAAGGTGCAGTAAAATATGAAATGAGCGAAATGATCTAATTTATTGGAAATTCAATCCTTTGTAGCAGTTCTAAAAAAGATAACCTCTCAATATATCAAGCCTTGACAAGCAGCTGGAAACCAGCTGGTGTAGGTCTTAAATACTGCTTCCATTAAAAAGCATGGACAGCATCATCCTGGTGTCACTGTGGGCTGTGGGAGCCACCAGGAAGCAGCAAAATGTCAGTGCAGAACATCTGTGGGTTGTTCGTGTATTACGGTTAGGTTGAGGTTGGACTTGATGATCTTGAAGGTTTTCTCCAACTTGAGCAATTTTATGATTCTGTGATTCTATGATCCTTGTGAGGCGATTGTCCATTTCCACTCTACTGGCTCATTCTTTCTTCTACTAAAACATCATCCCGGGCTTGAAACAGTATCCTATTAAACAGGGTTTCTTGGTAGCAAAGAGTTACAATTTTGATGCACTGCTCAATATTGATGTCCTGTTCAATAACTGATATTACTCTGAAAGGCGTCTGATAATTCCCAGTTAAGCAGTTAAGATCAGACAAAACAATACCTGCAGCTTAAGATTTTTTTCATCAGAAGATCATAACAGTCACATCCAGTTTCTTGAGAGCTGATGAGAATCAAAGCTCTAATCTTCAGCACAATTACCTGTATCTTAGTTATATGGTTATTTTGCATTCACAGGAGTAATGAGTCAAAACAATTTCTCAGATATTGTTAAAACTGCCATTACTATGCAAAAAGGATAACTTGATTGATGATGCCAAAATTTGTGTTTTACCGCTGTGTTTTACAGCTGTTCTGGGATATACCTACAGAAAACAACATCTCATAAATTACAAATGGCAAAGAAAAACATGAAGTTAGAACAGGAAATGCAATTAAAAAGAGCCCTATACTGGCAAACAGCAGTGGGTAATGGCACATTAACTACATCTCCAAGCAGAAAGCTTTGAGAATCAACCAAAAGTATAGAGTTGATATTCATTCACACATTTTAAAGATTTTTTTTATTTTACATTGAATATTCAACTTTGCTAAATTCTTAGGGTCTCAATGCCATACTCAAAATCTAATATACTCATCTGAAACAGTAATAATTTTCAACTTGCTCCAGCAGAGATCACATAGAACAACTAATGTTAAGAGTTTTTCCAGGCAAAAGCTTAGAATAATAGATAACTTCTTAGCTTAAGGAATTACTTTCAAGTATATTTGGTTTTACAAAGTCATGTTTTCAGTATCCAATTATGAAAAAAATCATCTTTTTCTTTCAGCAGTAATTTCATTGACTCTATAAGACAGTTCTTGTTCTTGAAAAATTGTCTCAGAATTTTTTTTGAAGTAAAATTAGACAAATATAATGCCACAGAGATAAGCTTCTTAGTACTACATACAACTCAAGCGTGTAGGCCTTGCTGAATTCTTTAATTTATGCAAACAAGAAAAACTGTCTGCAAAGTCTGTGAAATAATTAAGAAAAAAGTAATTTTGTACATCTACCAGAAGACTGCTGAACATGTATTTGTTGGTATTCTAAAAAAACAGTGTAAGATGATAGTCCATGAAATACGACTGTAATACTATTCTGGAAAGCCTTCATTCTAAATAGGATGCATTCATCATTTTTTTTCTAAATCCATGGGATTCCAAGTATATATATATATATATATATATTAATGTAATTTGTCAGTTACGTCCTTTATAGTTGGAAAACAGAAGGCTGCAGGGAGACCTCAGTATAGCCTTCCAAAATTTAACTGCAGTTTTTAAACATGAGAGAAATCAACTTTCTACTTGGGTGGGTAGTGACAGGACAAGGAGGAAAGGTTTCAAACTAAAGGGAGAAAGATTTTGATTAGATATCAGAGAGAAGTTTTTTACTGAGAGAGCAGTGAGATGCTGGCACAGGTTTCCCAAAGAGAATGTGGATGCTCATGTGCTGGTGTTTAAGGCCAGTTTGGATAGGTTCCTGTGTAGCCTGGTCTAGTATTGGATCTAGCAGTTGGCAGCACTGGCTGCGGCAGGGAGGTAGGAACTTGATGATACTTGAAGTCCCTTTCAACCTAAGCCATTCTATGATTCTATAATTCCATGAGTATTCAGTATTTGCATAACTAAGACATCAACATTATTTGGTATTCTTCAACTTCAAAACCTAAGAAACAACTGACTTGATGGAATAATACTGAAGAGAATGTTGTTTTTCTTTGAGTAATATTTCCTTGTAATTCTGTGGCTAGCACAGATAAACAGCAAAAAAAAAAAAAAAAAAAAAAAAAGGAATTTGCTTGTTTCTTTGTTTTGTTTATTTTGTAAAACAAACAAAAAACTAATATGGCTGTTTTACTCTTTCTTATTTGTAAAAAAAAAAAAAAAAAAAAGAAGTAATATAATACTTTTCTCATTAATATTATTCCATAGTAAATTATTACCATTTCAACAAATGCAATATGATCTCTCTCTATTCCTTTTGTAAAGAAGAAACCAACTTTCAAAACACTTTATTCCAAGTAGGTTGATCTGTTTTGTGTGCATCTGATATTATTTTGTATGTAGATTGCTCCAAAAGTAAAACTTCCTATTTTTTTTTTTTCATTGAACCTTCAGCAGGTACAAAGAGCACAGTAAGACTACTTAGTAGAGCAAATTCTCAGCTACAAACACTATTTTCCAACATGGTCACCAGAATTAGCAGTGCATTTTCACCAGTGATGTACAAGATGCTACATGCCTTACTCTGACATCTGGAACATGACTTGTCATTCATATCACTGTTGCCATTGATGAAACACACCATCCACTGCATTCACATCCACTATTTGGTCTCTATAGACATACAGCAAGCATCAGTGAATGTCACTGAGTGCAAATTTTTCCACACAGGAAAATCCAATTCCACACCTTCGCTTGATACACACTCACATGTCAGATTCCATTTTGCCAGACTTCCCTTCTGCTGTCATCTATCACATGGCAACAAAACGTTATGGAATATTGGTGGGAAGGTTCAACCTCTACTGCCATACCACCAACATCTGCCTCCGACATCGTGGAACAATAAAATAAAGTAACAAGTGTTACTTTCCAACCTGCTCTTGTACAAATTATTTAAATTGGTCAAGAAATTCATCTAAAAATTAAAACTAACAGAAAATTAAGAAACATAATTTTAGTTAGATTTAAAAGCAGAAAGTTCACTTTAGAGTTAAGTAGTAATAAGAATAAAATATACTGAGATATTATTACTGTTACTAGGGACATGGACTTACAAACCATTAGGGTTCATCTAGATTGATTAACTGAGAAGCTGTGTTTCTGGTGTTGGCCTAGCTGCCATAAAGGGACAAAAGAGAGAGCTTCCTTGGCTAGATAATATCCACTAACCATGTGAATACAAAAAACAAGCGAACAAACAAAAAATAAATTTCTGTTTGCATCATTACTTTCTGAAAAGTAAAGTCAGATAAACATCAAGATTGTTATTCTAAACTCAAAATATCTATCTAGGAAATTCATTACACCACATTAGACCACCAGAAAAAAGGTATCTTTTCATCTTTACTTCTTTGAACCTTTTGTGTGAGGGTGGTAGGGTTATATTATTTTCTCTTTATTGTGCAACAAGTTTAATTTTTCTAAAACTGTTTCACATTTATTGATATGGATATATTTACTTCCAGTGTTATAATGTTTACCAAAGTTGTATGATTAAAAAGTCACATTTTAAGATAATATTAAAGCTTGAATGATGTAGGTCAAATATCTTGGGTTTTGAAATTTTCAAATGCTTGCTAATATCTGAGAAACAGCAAGTTCCAGAAGTAGCATCATCAATCTTACTATTTTTTAAATATTTTATAAGCCAAAAATTATCTGAAGTTTGCATATGAAATAATGCTGCAGAGACTGTGTTGATTTTGAATCCATAACATTTCAACTAGTAACAAAGTCATACATTGTGTTTGCTTTTCATTTCTGTGCCATCTGATCCTCTTGGATCTTCTTCAGAAACAGAACTTTAAAAGAGGATATTTGTCCTAGCCAGCTGGAGCCAAGAAAGTAACTTAAACCTCAGGACATTAAATGATATAAGGCTCCATTCTATGTGATTTTTCAATACAGAATAATATAATAAATAATAAAAAATACAGAACAAAACAGAATAACACTTGGATAAAACAGTGTTTTCCACTATGTCACAGACTAAATTATTCTACTGACAGAGGCTTCCTGCTGCTTCAAACAGTATCAGGAGACAGGTAAAACAGATTGCAGATGTTTGCTGCTGAGCAATGTAGCTGAGTAAAATTCCAGCATTGCTCTAAGTTTTCCACAAAAGATGAAAGGGCGGACTTAAATCTTGAGTAGATAAATTTTAAACAGATATATTTTGGTTTCATTACGCAAGAGTTTAACTTGATTTAAAATATTTTTATAATGACAAATGTTAAATATGGGACTTTTCCTTAGTGAGATACTTCTCTTAAGTATGAAAAGGAAAGATATATTGCACAACACACAAATTGAGGGCACTCATCAAAAGTCAAAAAAGGTCCAGGAAGCTGGCACAAGAATACTGTACAGATAAATAATATTTACAAGGAAATAGCCATTAGCATGAAATTTTAAAGAATATGCTATTTGGATGATCAAAACATTAACAATATAGTTTGGTTGCACTTAGAGATAACAATGTCTTATTTATCCTACATTTTGAAATAGGATAATGGATCTTTCGTTTTGATTATCCATTAAGCATCATTCTTTAATAGTAGAATGGTTGTTCTTTTAAAGTTTGTTCTATTATTAAAGAATATTTGGTTTCTCTTCTGAAAAACTGTCCTTTTGAAATCAATGGGGCATAGTAAAACACTAGCAAAGAGCAGACACTGAAAAAACAGAACCAAATATGAGATACATATTTTGTTATATTTTCTGTATAATAAGGGGTGCTGTGTCTGTAAAGGCACTAATAGGCACTTTGCCATTGCTGGAAATCTGGGTCCTGGTGTCTGCAGTTTTCTAAAGTGCTAGTGCAGCTAAAAAAGGTTAGACTTTGGAGGGCTATGGAAGCAACTAACTTAGGCATGGCATTAAAACACATAGCTTCTCTAGACATCACCTCAGATGATCTGATGGATCATTTATTAAGTAAAATTCGAACTGGGGTTGCGCTTCAGCAACTTATTCCAGATTCCATTTTGCTAGGAGTGTCACCACAGAGGCCTGCCCTATTTGCTTACAATCCAAATATAAAAAACACACAGGTACAGATAGCTGAGAGACTGTCATATCACTAAGAGAATATTAGCCAGCATAACAGCAAACAGAATAACATTTATAGAAATAATTATTATTCAGTGTTAGTTTAGCATCTTGGACTGGCACTGAGGGCTTTCTGCCACTTATTTTCCTTCAAATGGAGTTCTGTGTTAATACTGCAATTCAACAGCATTTATGAAGTTTATTTGGTCCTTAAAACCAAATTGAACATTAGCATTTTGTAACCCACTTACATGATCCAGTATGGAGTGAGCTAAAGTAGGTTCACGGGATGAGGAAATCGAGCTCATAAAATGTTAATTATTGCGCCTATAAAAATGTTAATTACCTTGAGTCTAAAATGTCAACAGAAATATGTGTCACGTTTGTTGTGAACTTGGAAATATTTATGTTCTGATGTGTCCTGCAAAGGAAAAGGAATATTTATCAAACAGAAAACTAAACAGGATTTTCAAGTTATAAAAATAAATTCTATATTCTATTCACATCTTGATCTTGCTCTTTACTCAGTTTTCATTTTTCCATCTCCATTTCGTTCTGAGTCACTTTTGAGATGATAATTGTCTGAAGAAAAACAGCAACAATAAAACACAAAGAATTTTCCAACAGTATTCTGAAACTACTTTCATCCTTGTCATAGGCAACAAGAACAAGATCTTATACTTTCCAGCTCAAGAAAACATTTGTATATTTCCATACTTTACCTCCCGTGTACAACCTTTGGCAATACTGATTTCATCCTAGAAAGATAAGCCTCATGCTTACTTATATAAATATTCATTTATAGAATACTTTAAACATACATGCTGAACAAGTGGACTCAAGATAAGAGAACTTTTTGCTATAGAGGGTTAAAACTCAAATGATGAATACAAAAAAAGAATGGAAAATTCTGCATAGAGACTAGATAGTGTATTGGAACATAATGGAGAATAGGAAACATTTCCATAATTTTTTCAAAATCAGGCTGGAATCAAGTATGTCACCATAAAATACAATAGGACCCGCACTAGAAAAAATACATCATATATTCAACGAAGAAATAGAATAACAGGTGCCAAAATTGAATATAAATAGAGAACAGGAAGAGTAGAGTATCTTTTAAATGGGAGATAGAGTTTGGTGCAACCTCATGGATTGTGAAGCAGCAGGTTGAGCTTGGACAGTAAAGTACATGGAGAGCAGAAAGAAGCAAGGGGAAGGAAGGCTGAAAGAAGAAAAAATAACTGTGTGATCTTTACCTGGATGATTGGAGAGGACAAAAATATAATAAAGGGAAAGAAAAAGGAGTCCAGCAAAGGAGGGCCAGATGAAACATCAGGTTGAGGCTTTGGATGAAAGGATGAATTTCAAAGTTTCTTACTCATATGGAAAAATATTCAACTTAATATTTCTTCCCAAATAAATGATCTCTTGTGAGGTAATAATCATTGTTAGTTAGGCACTACAAAATATAATTGTCAAAACATAAAACTTTCAGCCCATTACAATTATGTGTGTTTTTCTACAATTTTAGGAGGAGAAGCTGAAACACTACTATGCTGAATGACTGTGAATTATAATACCAATTAGACAAAGCAGACAGCTAATCTCCAGCTCTATAAATGTGACTGCAGGAGAGAATGAATTCTCCATTAGTAGTAGCTACAACTGCTACAAGTTTGGTTGGCCAAACTGTTTACTGTACTCTTTATTGCACAAAGGGAATACCTTTACAGGTTCTTCAAACCATGACTGAAAGTTAAGAGAATGAGCAACTATGGGACAAATTAGCCAACTACTACATCATTAAAATAAATAACCAACCTGACTCCCATCTGCTTGCATTAAATGGATTGAAATAAAAAGTTAACCTCTGCCATTCATTTTTCTCTGGTTCCAAATAAGTCCAGGGAGCCCTGTACTGAGTCAGAAAACAAACATATATTTTTAATAAATAATTATCAGTGTGCATTTAACACTCTGTGGACCCAATGAAATACATTAACAGTTCTCATTGAAGTGTTCTAATTACCACAATATCTACTGTAGCAGTAGTTATGCTGCATCATTTTTTTTGACAAACCTACTTATATAGCCTCAGGAAAAAACCCTGGTTATCTGGTCTTTGCAGCTTATGCCAAAAGTCCTTGAAGGTTTACACATTTATTTTTTCATGAGTCTTTCTCAAAAGCCAAAAAAAAATCCCTGCAAATTTCTAAATACTCTAAAGTATGAGGGGTGGAGAAAAGCTAAATCGTTAGAGCAAACATTACAGTAAAATTAAACAAAACATTTATCATAAGATAAATGTTAAAGTGTCATTTTGGGCAGGACTGATCAACACAGAAGTTTTGGTACACTAAGACTGCAGTTGCATTTGTCTACAAAGATCCTACTTCTTCTTACATTGGTAGAGGATACCCAAATATTTAATTTAATTTAAATATTTAATTTAATTTAAATATAACTTCCAAAATTACCTTGGAAATAAAGATTCATAATCTTAAAGGAAAAAAAAAACAAACAATTTTGAGGACTAGTAATGCTTACAGAAACTCTTCAAGATTCTAACAGTGCAGACAAGTTGTCTTCTTTTGATCATCTTGATAAAGCAGCTTGTAACCACCAACTTTATGTATCTGAGACATCAGTCTGTTTCCTAGAAGTGGCCAAATCATTGTTTGCACAGCTTTTTGTGTAAACTTCCATCATAACTGAAGGACCACATGCTAGAAAACTTGCAATTTTTCCCCACTCATTTTTAAGAAAAACTCTTAGCAAATTAAATACAAGAATAACCTCATTTTTTGTTTAGATTGATCCAAAGATAGAACCTCTAACATTCGGAAGCCTGGATAGCGAAGATTTTACATTTTGAACAGCCTTTATTCTTATCCTTCTCTAAACCTGCAACTTCCAGGCAAAAATGATTGTTCCTCTTTTCTCAGGCTACAATTACTATGTTTCTAGCAAGAAGAATATTGTAACTTCAGCTATTTTAGCAGAAGAAATTTATTTATTTACTTACTTACTTATCTATTTATTGTAGGAAGAAGCACCATCACAGATACCAATGCAGAGTCCTTTCTCTATCTCTGTAGCTGTCTGTGGATTCTCTAATCACCAGTCCTGATTCATAGTCTGAAAAATCTGCTTCTTGGTGAACTTATTACATGGTTTACTATAAAGCAGAACATTATGAGAGTGGTACGGGTAGGGCTTCAAAGTTCCTGAAATACATGTTTCCAAAACCAGATAAAGGAATGCTATGAGGCACCATTGTTTCCCCTCCCCACATGCAACAAACTGGACTATCATACTGCAAACTAGTATGGATGAATTGGGCAGGCTTAAAAATAACCTGGAGGGGGAAGGTAAAAAAAGAAGTGGACATTTTGTGTGTTCCAGGTCAGCTGTTCAATATAATATAATATATTATATAAATATACATATAATATAATATATATATATAATATATTATATTGATATATATTATATATATATATAAAGCTGTTCAATATAATATATATAATATATAATAAAATAATATAGTAGAACTGAAATACTGAAGCATAACCCTCTTCTCTAAGACTGCACACATCTTGTTAAGAGACTGCTGATCTAAGATGAAAGCATTATCAAAGAGGTATAAAGAGTCTTAAAAACGTAGATCATAGCATTAACATACACTTACGTGGCATATAAAGTATGACACAGTAAGCACAAAGAAGGACAATTCACAATAAACTCGGTCAGAAAAACAAGCATCTTTGAAAAAAATGGTGAAAGCAAAGATGTTTCCTCCTCGTTTTTGAATTGCTAAATCTCATTCAAACTCTTCATGAGACTCAGTATTACAATAAGAAAACGTCAATTTTTCCATAACTTTTATCATTTGCCTAAAGAAATTCTCCTGTGGATGTCATTTTTGAGGTGAGAACAGCAATAAATTACACATACATAGATAAGAAATATAGAAGATTTTTCCTCCCAGAACTGTTTAAGTCAAACGTTCTCAACTTATTAAATAAGTTTCCTCCATTTGTGTACTCTGATTTCTTTAAATATTTGTTACTCTCTAAAATACTTTTTAGTTCCAAAATACTGTTTCACCAGCTGTACTTTTGAGATATCCCTATTTTTCAATTAGCTTCCCTTTTATTTTAAATAAAATACAATATGTGCACAGGTCACAATAGTTTCCATGAAGCAGAACTAAAATTAAATAGAAACATATTTATGTATTATGTTGAGCAAGACTTCATCACTTATTTATCAATATTTTGTCCTGACAGTAACACTAAAAATGGTAATGCTATCCATGTGGTCAATTAAACAAACAGGAGGTATGTTAGATACTTGCTAAAAGACGTTAAAACTTCTTTTACTGTGAAAACTATGGAGATTTAAATAGTAGATTTTAAAACATTGCCTTGTAACTGTTCAACTTGCTTGGTAGCACAACAGAAAAAATTATAGATGAGTTTTGGATTTCAAGAGAAATGGGTAACAACCTTACTAGTGGCATTTGTTTGCTTTTTTATCATTTCATAATATTCCATTCACATCATTAATAAGCAGGGGATAGCTATGGAATACACATACCTATATATTTGAGATGTAAAATGTGCAAACAAAATTTGAAATTGGCATTATTTTTAGGTGAACATTTATTCATTTAGAATGTTGAAGAGGCACAACTCAGTGGTTTTGACCTATGTATTTGACAGCGTACCTTCTGAGTAACTAATATAAACTTGTGATGTCTGACAATACTATAGTCACAGTATTTCCAAGAAAGAAAGAAACTGAAAGAAGACAAAGGGAATGTAGCTCTATAGTGAGCTTTCCTTCAGATATATTCTACCTTATTCCTGAGCTCCCATATGAGGAGACCAAACATCACCTTTCAGGTGGAAGCAGCATCCTTGCTGGATACACTATTTCCAATACAAGCCAGGATGCCATTGGCCTCCTTGTCCACCTGGGCACACTGATGTCTCATATTCAGCCAAGCAGTGACCAACATCTCCCAGGTCCTCTGCATTGTATTCCAGCCACTCTGGCTCAAATTCAGCTGTCTTAGCTCCTTTTAATTCAAACTTTTTAATTGTTAAGAAACTGTTTTTCAGATATATGCTCAATTTAACAATAAAATTTTTCTTGCATGTCAAATCAGACAACAAATGGTCTACTTACTTTACTCTTAAGCAACCTTCTGAAGATTTAATATTGCTACTAATGCAAAGCACCAGTCCGCATTTAACTGTCCTTTGCAGATATAATTAAGTACTTCCAAATGTTTTGCCTAAATGCATTCCTTAACATTCTGAGTGATGTTTTGCTCCTTTCCTTCAGTTATGAATTGCATTGATAGCTTCCAGTAATCCCATTTATCATTGCAATTTGCTTAGCTTGAAATGTGCAACATTAATTAGTTCTTTTCATGTCTTTTAAAAGAAATATCTGGAGACCGTTAACTCTATATGGGCAATTTATTATTGCTTAAGAGAATTACATATTACAGTCTGTTGCTCCTTTTTATAAACTTCTTTCAGTATTTCCCTGCATAAAAATTATCTTACGTGATCACCTTCCATAAACCCTCCTTTGTAAATATCACTGTGATTTTTTATGGTTATGAAGGCCTTCCAAGCATTAAAGAGCCAATTCCAAACAAACACTATTAGTATTTTCATTTATTTATTTATTTATTTTGTAAATGTTATTCTAAAACGAGTTGACAAAGCACATATTACCAGAATGAACAATTTTCATGATTTATTAGTACATAACAGGGTAATGATTGAGGTGCACCATGCAAAGACATGCAGGGAGACCAACAGTGGAATTGCTCTTTGTATAGTTATTAATGAAGAGAAGATTGTTTTGTTCTTCCTTGCAATTAAGAAAAGAGAACACAAATCTCACCTTCTTTTCTCCTTTGGTTTCAGTGTTATATCATAGCTGATGACTTTAAAGCTGTGAAAGCTTTTCACACATCTTATTTCAAACACATCTGTTGCCACACTGGGGCTCAGTGCCTTTAAGCACCTGAGTAACACTTAGCAAGATCGTACATAGTATTATTCACATGTTGACTTCAGTCCAGGGGAATTTTTGAAGCCATATGTTCTCCACTAGAAGAGAAGATGAGAAAGACTGAGTGTCTTAAAAAAGCCTAGGAAAAAACTCCTCAATCCTCATACACCTTCATACAGTCATAGTTCAAAACATATCTAGTAATTAGTGGAATAATGAATATATCAAAGTTGAAAATAAAGGTGATAATTAGACACGATGAGGGTCACCTGCTCACAAAAGATTAATAAAGACATGGCTTTCAAGTTGTATGGTAAATCTGAGGTGTGAAGAGGAGTTTTAATTGTTTGGGAAATCAACATATTGTGAACTCCTACATCTCCTGATAGAAATGGCACCAACCTATTCCCTTTTAACATATGCTTTTACACACTGATCATATTCTACTGCTATGAATCGACTAGTTTCTGTCCTCTTGCTATGCTCCATCTTTTGGTATGTTTGTTCTCATATGTAATAAATGATATGGATATAAGTACTACTAGACATATCTTTATTAACAAAAAAAAAAAAAAAAAAATTGCAGATTTTTAATTACATAAACATCTCTAATTAAGGAGAAGCTGTAAAGGAGAAGTCATTTAAAAAGAAAATTTGATGGGCTCTACTATCAGTGCTTTTAAATAACTATTGGAAAAGCAATGGAAATATAATATATAAACTAATTGTAGGCAACTAGTAGTAAAAATAATCTTAAGTGAGCCACTGGAGGAAAAAATATTTTGAAGAAACATTATGACTTAGTATATTTACCCTAGTTTTCACAGTCTATATGTAGAGTAAGAAAACAAAAGTCTCTTATTGCTGAGGAATATTGTGCATTCTAATTAGAAGAAATGGCATTCTAATTAGAAGGGAAAAAAAAAGTGAACAATGCATTTTTAACATTAAATGTAGGAAACAATGCAGGGGATAACTTCCTGTAAAGCATCCTTGTTTTATATGGGGGAAAAAAAAAAAAATAAAAACAAATATGTATTGATGAAAAACATTCATATTAAAAGTACGTTTTGTGTTGTGAAAGTATATAAAAGCTTCAAATCCTTTTTAAATAGTGAAAAAATCAGAGTACATGTAGATTATATTTAGAATACACTACATAAAGCAGAAAAATACTCTAATGTAGAATGAGTATTTAACTCTAGGCAAGAGCTAACTACATACAGCAGCAGGTTAGCTGAAGTACCACACAAGTAATTTTAAGGGAGGGAGGATACCATTAGGAACTTTGTATCTCTACATTTGAAGATGTCAAGGCTAACTGGAAAGTCTGTGCCTCTCCAGGGAGCATATCTGAAATGTTTATTTTAAATGTAAGCAGTATGGGGAATAAACAGGACAAACCTGAAGCTTTGGTCCTTTCTCAATTATGACATCATTTGTGTTACTGAGACTTGGTGGATGAGTTCCACCAATGAGTGCTGGAATGGAGGCTTGTCAGTTGTTGGGAAGAACAGGCAGGGCAGGAGAGGAAGAAGTGTTGTGTTATACATAAGGAAGAGATTAGACTGTACAACCCTTGCTGTTAATGTTGGTGTAGCAGACAGCCTTTGGGTGAGGATTAAAGAGATGGATATCAAAGCAGATGTTGCCAAGGGAATCTACTATCAACTGCTCACGCAGAACAATAGCACAGATGAGTTATTCTATAAACAATTTGGAAAAGTTTATGTATCAGTTGCCCTCATCCTTATGGGAGACTTCAACTTCTCAGACATAAACTATGAATATTATACAGTCATGAGAAGTGACTCTGGAAAATATAAAAAAAAGAAATGTTTAAGATAAATTTCAATCCCAAATTTTGAGAGAGATAACTAGAAATGGTGCCCTCCTGTATCTGTTGTCTGAGAATAGAGAAGGCCTTGTGAGTGATATGACAAGTAGCTGTCTTGGCCATGGTGATCAAATTGAGTTCAAAATTTGTGCTACAAAGAGAAAAAAGATCAGTTCATCCACCCTGAATTTTAAGAGAGCAAAAGCATAGTTCTTCAGGGACCTAGTTAACAATGATATCAGGGAATCTGCTCTATGGGGCTTGGGGGTCTATGTGAGCAAGTTATATTGCACCAGAAGTCGAGCAAGCCATGAGGGTGGTCAATCATTGAAATGGGCTGTCTTGGCAGGACAAAGAGAGGGGGGAAGACGATTACAAGGGGAGAGGAGGAGGGAAAGGGGGAGAAAGGAAGGGAAGGGACTTATCCTGAAATCACAGAGTTGCCCAGCAGTGCTGCACAAATACAGGTATATTTTTTTTAATATGGGAAATTTTGTCACATCATGACTCAGTTTAAGGATATAGTATACAGATTATAAAATTTAGGATATGTGTCCCTGGCTTTCATTTCAGCTGCTTTGAAAAATTATTTTTTTAAGACATCCATTATTAAAATGACAACTGAAATTGAAACATGGCTATTTAAATAGAAGCCGAACGGCTACACTACAAAGAATATTTTCTCCTTAAAATTTTTCATTTCTCATCAGCTTTATAAAGAAGAAATTCTCAAAAATGTGTAACTAGAACATTTTAGAAAAAAAAAATAAAAAAAATCCGCATGATCCACATGAAAATATTCTGGTAGAGAATGTGACTAGTAAAGAAAATTATTTTTTCTATAAGAAATAAAGGATTAAATACTTCAATATTTGAGTCTCTGGCCCTCCTTCATGGCCCTTTCATATTCATAAAAGTAGAAAACTGGTTAGATTATGACAGACTTATGTAGTTCTTACCCAGATTTTCCTCTGCAGACTTTTTACTGCCTGTAGCACACTACCCTTGTAGTTACTTACTACGTTGTCTTCTTATGTGTGAGATATAGAGAGAAACAGACTAGGCAGCAATAAGGTACTCCTTGTATGTTGTACACAGCATATTATTACACTCTTTTTTGATATCTGTTTTAAGAATTGATATGATCAGAATCAGAATCTTTTCAGAGGATTTCCAGAAAGGTAGTTTTTTGTTAGAGGAGGATTAAGAACTATTTGACATCTTGGGGTCCCTTCCAGAACTAAACTTTTATACTTAGGTCTAGAAACTTGCTAGACTTAAAGTGTAATATAGCTGAATATTGCAATCAAAGTAAAATATTCTCTCATCTCTTGAAAAGATGCTTGGATAATGGCTAGAGTTAGGGATATCTTTTTATATTAATATACGCAAGACTCCTTTAACTTCAGATACTTTGCCATAATCTTGTCCAACATGAGAAACAATTTTACTTTGACTTTTGTATGTCATTAATATAAGAATTTTCCCACAGAAATAATTAATAGAAATTAAAGAAAATTCCTCAACATGCATTTT
The DNA here is from genome assembly GCF_026119805.1 of Tympanuchus pallidicinctus. Lineage (NCBI taxonomy): Eukaryota > Metazoa > Chordata > Aves > Galliformes > Phasianidae > Tympanuchus > Tympanuchus pallidicinctus. The sequence continues at coordinate 11,424,326 of NW_026294769.1, forward strand.
GCTGTAATTTACAGTTATAGCACTGTAAATGCTGTCAAAATATCTCTAGATGCTGAGAGTTACAAGCAATAGAACATCTTATTAAAACACATTATTTTGTGCGGATTTTCTGTAGCAGTTTCTTAATTCATTTCCCAGCATGATAATGGGTCAATATTTCAATTCAGACTTAAAAGAATTGGTATGGTCCACTGTTCAGTGTTGATTTTTTTATGTAGCCATACCTTAATACAACCATTCAGTTTGTGAAAAATATAACACAGAATTATACAGAAATGATAATAAAGTGGTATCAGTAATACATAATCTTAACTAAATGTGGGAGTTTTCAGAAGTCTTTTGCAAAATGTGTGACTTTTTTTTTTCCTGTTTTAATTATGAAGTCACATGAAATAGAAGCCATTCATCTACAAACAAGGAAGTCAGGCTGCATTTGTGAACAGGAAAACTGATTGCTGGAAGTCTGTAAATCTAAAAATATATTTTGTATCTGACAAGGCACAGAACACAGATACAAGTACAATAATGTGGGAAACAGGATTTTTAACACCACAATCAGAACAGTGGGTAAGAGCTAATCCATATATATATTGTTTTGTTCAAAAACCAGTGTTCAAATGTTATTAATAGTTTCCACACTATAAAAAGTACGTTGTATGTGAGAAAAAGAAAGGTAAATAATAGTTATTATTTTTATACATTGAATCACTTAAGGCAGAAAGCCCCTTCAAACGTCCCAGAAGACTTAAATATTACATATCAGAGGAGGATCTGGGTATTTATGTGTTTTTTAAAAGTGTCAGAAAAAGGTACAAGGTGAAACAATAACTGTGATAACCAGTAGAATTAAAACAAAACAAAACAAAACTTCATTATAAAGTCATTATTAACTATTAAAAGAACTATCAATGGAAGATGAAATGAAGATACAACATTAGTATAGGAATGTCCTGGCCCAAATACCCATTCTCTTTCTTTCAGACAGAGTATACTGGTGAAGGCTAGCTAAATCTCAACTATTTATTATGTACATGGAGTGTTTTATTAGATATAGTGCTATCCAAGTTTTCCAGCAAGGCCAGAAACATAGCTTTGTTAGTAGTAGGAAGGGATGTGCTGTGACCGCCTTCTTTAGATCACATGCAAGGGAGTCCAAGGAACAGGGTTACCTGTTTGGCTTGGTGCCAGACCATTCTAACTGAGCCGGCAAGGTGAGTGCATGCCAAAAATGTTAGACTTACTGCACCTGCCTGAAAGGAGTCATGCGTCTGTAAGACTCTCTACTCCACAGTTATACAATACACCAAAAATCAAACCCAGCACTGCAATGGCAGTCAAGAGCATAATGATATCAACTGAGTCATTAGATTAACTTATCTCAAAAGAAGTACAAGTGAAAGGGTATTCAGGGAAAGCCCATGAGCTGAGTTAATTGTTTGATCAAAAGATGACACTCCTGAAATTCTCAAACTACACAACCAAATGTCTTTGCCTTATCTCAAATTTTTTAAGATCCAGGCAGGATTTTTCCCTAAAATTTCAGCTTAACTGCAAAAATGCTGTCATCTAAGTTAAGACCAAATTAATCAAGAATTTCTGACCCGTGTATTTACTGAGTTACAGTGTGAGACTTGATGGCCTCTTGAGAGACAAGTACCTCTGTTTTGAAATAAGTAAGTATACCCAGAGGCTAAGTCTTTCACCAGTCCTTCACCAGGGCCACATCTGATAAATCTGGAGTGTAAATTCCACAAAGTGACAAATTGTTTGGCAATAGCATATAGGTGAAGCAATCATCCCCTCAAATGATCTTCCAGAAACTCCCTCTGATGTGCCATTGGACAGATGCAATCATATGTGCTTAACAGAAGGCTAAGCTTTTGCAGAGATATTGGAGCCCACACACATATTATGGCTGACAAAGTTGAAAAAATAACAAAAATGTTAATAATAATAGTAAACAAATAACCTACAAGCAGGCAAGCAAATAAACTCTAATGGTCCAGTGGTTGAACATAGGCAGGTTCAGACCAGAGGCAAGAGTAATTGTATTTTGGATTTTTGAGTAATTTAACCTGGATTACACTTCAGGTGAATTATTTATGTCATTTAAAATATTTTCTAGTAGATCTAACCAGAAGTTATATGTAGGATTATTTGAACTAGAAGACACAATACTGAATAGTCAGTTCCAAAGTGCCCTTCTAGCCCTTAATGTAGTGAGTTCCAATAAAAATGCATATTTTGTTTCATGAAACAATAATAGCAAAATATTTATGTAAAAAATACATTAAAATACAATCATAATTTTCAGCCATGAAGGAATTCATTTAAATAAAAACTTGTTCATTTGTAATGCTGACACAAGAGTAAGTGCATTCTAACAGGTGGTGCTATAATTAACAGCACATTCTGAATGAAATATGACACAATTTGGAACAGTACTACCTCCCACTGCAATTTTCACAGATCTCAGGCATTTCAAGTAACCATTTTTGTTAAAATCACGCAGTGTTCTTATTTTAATTTACTTATAAGCATCTCATGGGGCTGTTCTCTTTTTCCACATAATGCATTGACATTTGACTGCGTTACTGATTTTTACACACTTTATTTTTGATAAGATTTACCTCAACTTCATGGGAGAAGGGAAGTGAGGGGAGAAAGCTGCATTCCAGTGAATTATGACATATGACATTTAGATCTTGACTGCAGACTTTCAAAACACATACATGACATATTCTGGTCTGATATTTGAACTTACGATACTACATCAAGGACCATTTCCTATGTGCTCTCTATAAGCTTCTTTTCACTAAGATGAGAGGGAAATGGTACTTTCATGTTCGTAAGCACGGGCATATGGTACTACTATTAGGAAGTCAGCTAAAATCTATCAATATATGAATGTACAAGGACAACATTCAGAAGGAGTAGCAAAAAGGCAGTGAAAGGAGTAAAATAAGATTCTTCTTATTGCTTCACAGGGATTTGATGAAATTCACTTTTTCCAAAAACAGGGCCAAGACACCAAACAGTAGGGTCAGAATACAAGTGCTCAAAAGACTCAAAAGGAAAAAAAAACATACTTGAGTTCAAAAGATAAAGTACTGTTTGTCTACCTTTCTGTCTGACTGTTGTTATTTAACTGCAGTACTAGACACGCATGTTAAAGAAAAAGCTGTTTGCAGAAGAGACTGAAAGATTTGCAGGAAAAATGTAAAGTATATAGAATTGCAAAAGAAGACTTAAGAAGACTTCAGGACCTTAAAAGGAATGAAGCATGATACGCCTTCTCAGTAGGAATGCATATACAAGCATCCTGTTCTTGTCTTTCTGGAGTTTTCTCCCCACTTACTGGTGATTAAATTTCAAAGTGTTTTGCAGTCTACATATGAACTCATATATCAAGTCCAGGCATAAACCATGCCATGCATGTTGACATAAATAAAATCCAAACAGCTTGTCAGAGTTTTGGAAGAGTTTTGGAATGAATATTAGACACAGAATATAGGTAATTGCATCACAAGGTTTCTAATTCTGGAAAGAACGTAACACACCAAAAATGCTGATTAAGAGTTGTATGGGAACTGCTGAATCACGGCCTGAACCTCTGATTGACCACCTGAGGCGAGCCATGAGTCAGCCAGAGGAGCACAGGTGAAGGCAATTCTCCTAGACCTAATTAAGAGCTGGCTACCAGAGGGGGAGGATCTCTTCTGGAGATCACCTCTCTTGGTGTTTTGTGGTGAGCACAGCTGAAAGGTAAGCTCTTCTACTTATTCTCTTTCTGTTATCATTGTCTACTTTGCCTAACTCTCTTGATTATATTGTGATTATAACATCTTGATATCTATTGATTATACAAGAGTATGTATATCCACAGAAACAAAGCTAGAGATAATACTTAGATTTTGCCCTGATACAGATAACCCATGTGATCCTGTAATAACTTAAAAACTTCAAGTTTGTTTTATAAAGATCATGAGTATGTATTGTCTAACTTTACTGAAAGCTTTCATTTAATACTATCTTATGTATAAATGAAAGTTTTCTGACTATAATTATATCTAAAAAGATAATAGTATCACATCTTCCATAGTATGATGTTTTATATAGCAACTGTGGTTTTGCACATGGCTGTTCATGATGAACACTGCAACACATTCTGCTTTTCTTATTCTCATCCATTTTTAAAAAAGCTAGGATTAATGTGTCCTAATATCATATCTCTTTAAAGGCATTATAATCAATAACATCTGAGACATTTTCTGGATTATAAAACTAATCTCATCTTTTTATTTTCCAAATCTTTTAAAATTGCACCTTACAAAAACAGGGAAAGAAAATTCCAGAAAATTCTCAAAGAGATCAAGTAGTGGTAGCATTATCAACTAAATATCAAGGAATCAAATATTTGCACTGATCTGAATTAAAAATTACATTCTTAACTTTCTTTGATTTCCTCCTATTGTGACTGAGTCCATCTCTCAGAAAATCCTATCAGATTTGATTGTCGTAACATTTCATCATTATTCTCCTTACTCTCATTTTCTAAACATGCTTTATAATTCCTTTCTTGCTTTCACTGGTCATTTGAATTTAGTATTTTAGAATTTGAATTTAGTAAGTTGCCTAGCAACAGTCAATAATATCTTTATTCCAGAGCTTTTCAAGTGCTATTTTATGATAAAACTTATGACCAATAACTAATTATACTGAGTAACGAGAACTTTTTTACTGAGATAATACTTATAGACCACAACTGCTATTAAAAGAAATGAAATAACACTGGCTTTAATACTGTATGACAGCTTTCAGCATATTTCACTAGAGACGCAGTTGTTCAGCCTTTCACTAGCATGCTCAACTAAAAACCCATGCAGTTTGGCCCTTACAGTTATTGTATTTTTAATGATAGTAAATACCCCTCATCTCAGAGAATGATCATGCCAATATACATATGATAATACTTAAACTGCATGTCCAGTAACCAGTATGATCTTAAGACTTAGAACATTCTCCCTCTACGGTTCCAGGTCAGACAAAAACAATCACCCACAGGAAAGAATTGTGGGCACTAAGCTCAACTCTCATTTGACATAACGCCCTCACAGACAAGAGCAACAGTAATGAGATAAGCTTCCTTTTCTGTTCTCTTTTGGTCTAAAACCAAGTAAGTCACACAAATTAAAGGCAGATTAGCCTACTTAGCCTTGAATTGAAACATCAGAGGAGGAGCACCCATCCATAGGCAGCACTAGTTTCAGTTGGTACATGACTACAAAGACCACTACCCCCCAGCTCAAACAAGTTACAGCTTTTGCAACAAAACTTTGTGTTGCTGGAATTTTATGAGACTCACAAAGATAATAAAAGAGACATGTTGAGCTTGGCCACTAAACGCATTACCTGTGCAAATGGGAAACATTCCCTGCAATTGGACTCTAGACATAATCTCATCTCTGCAATAGAAATGACACACCACTGTAGTAGGCTCTGCTCAATCGCTAGGTATGGAAGCCACTTTGTTCCACCAGTTTCGTTACAACTCTGATGTATAATCTAGAATAAAAGCAGTAACTAACTAACTAATTAACTAAATAAATAAAACAACCAGAAAAAGCAACAGAAAGCACTTTTAACAAAACCAAAGTTATGTTATTCCAATGAAAAACATTTTCCTGATTTTATAACATCTGTCTTTGTCTGATACGTCTTCTATCAAGAAGCAGTACATGAATTTTTATCTCAACATATTACAGTAATGATTTGGCTGAATTATAAAATTGGAAAATAGAGAACTTCTGTCTTTTTTGCCCTACTTCAGGCAATCTTCTATAGCAAAAGTGAATTGGTTCTTGTCATTTTGCCTTAGAGAGACACTCTTTATCAGTCTTTGTCTTTTATTGACTACAATGAAGCTACTAATTAGTTGACCATGAATAAACTATTAATGTTTGTTGATTAATTATACTAATAAGCTTTCTCTGTTCAAATTTGATTTTGTTCTGTTCCAAAATTAAAGGACATTTTAATTAATATTTTAAATTCAATCTGTATCTGGAAACAGTTACGTGATTTTAAAAGGAAATAGAAATTTTCAGCAGGTTTTAAACACGTTCTCAGCTTTTCTTTTAGAAAAAGAAAGAAAGTCTCGAAGGATGATGAAAGCAAAAGCTGAACATACATGACTCATCAAAACCCACAAAATAAGACAAAAGTCTAAGTGAGTAGGTGCTAATTAGACAAAATAATTTTAAACATAAACAACAGATTGTATTACTAAGAGCATCTAGGAAGATTTTGATTCATCAGCAGTTCTCTGGAACTGCTGCCACTGGAAAAAAGAAAAACCTAGAAGAAGTAATTGCTGGGATATGCACCATCCTTCTTCAAAAAGTCTGGTAGAACAAAGAAAGGCAGGAAATTCTCCTCATTTTGTGCTTAACTTCCAGTCTCACTGCTTTTAAGCCCTGGAATGAGCTGCTTCCACTTGGTGACTTCTGTCCACATCCTGGGAGCCCCAGGAAGTTTCCCTTCTTGCCTACATTCTAAGATAGGAAAGTGGACGCAAGTTGGAAGAGATGCACATTAAATGTCAAAAGAAGTTTTTGAACCAGGACCAACTGAAGTCTTGTTCAATGTCATTTCAGAAGTGTATTACTTCTGTGGGATTTAAACTTAGAATGCTTAAGCTGCAAGATCATTTTGTCATAAACAGTCTCACTACCTGATCAGACACTGCAGATAATAAGACATAAATAATGAAAAATAAGCACTCAGATAACTTTTGCTGATATTGTCATTTTTTTCTCTGTCACAATAAGCATGAGAAGGAACAATAAAAACAAATAACTTTCTTTTTTTTCATTGCCATGGACAGTAATCCTCACAACTCCATGATGTTATAGATGTTACTTTGATTACTTGCAGCTCCTATTACAGTTATTGCTGTTGTTTATTCTGACTCATCTCAATTTATTCTTAGTTTTGTGTCTGTATTTATTGTCTGCCAATCAACTCAATAGATAACGGTCAAGATTAAAAGAGTACAGCACTTTATTGTATTTTTCCTGACTGAATTATTATCATAATACAGGAATTACGTAATACTAGAATTAATGTATTGATTACATTTCTGTTTATAGGTACCACCTAGGATATGTAAGCCATCTTGGAATGGGTTGTAGCATTCAGAATAGGGCAATCCTTGTTCATTTCTGTCCGTAAAATAGATCTGAGTATCTGTACTTAGATATTTATGGGTTTCTCCTCATGTAATGGAGTTGCATATATGAAGCAATGTTTTTCACCTTTTTTCTTTTTGCAGACTTCTAAGTATCTTCCAAAACACTCATGGCATCTATTTCTGCAAATTTAAGTGTTAACTGGTGACTGATCACTCCAATCACAACCTACAGACTTGCAAATACTACTGAAAAAAAACTCAGGATTAAACCCTAGTGAAGCTTATCAATAAATGTGCCAAAGGATGGTTGGGTATGTTTTGACGCTGTTGTGGAAGCAACTGCCACTTCCACAGTGTGGTGCAGAACGTGTTCTTTCAAGCATTCTTTCTACAGAAATAGTAAAGGCTGTAAAATGAAATGGTGAAAAAGAAGGAAATGTTTTAACTTCCCAGTATAGTACTGTTACATATATATAATTTTGCCACCATAATTGATTGCCACAACTGAATGTGCTATCTCCACAAAAACTGAAGTGCAATTTGTGAAACAGATAGATGCTTATAGTCCTTTTTATGCAAAGCAAATGTCTCAACTTCAGGGCTGCTAAAGTAATCACCAGATGGTGCTTTGTACAACCAAGCTGGATGTGGCTGATAGCCAAAATGACTAGAAACCTAGAGTAGGGATCTTACAATTGCACTGTCTTATGCTGGCAGAGTATATAATCAACACCACCTCAGCCTATCCAGCAGCCACTTTAGGTGCCCATCTTTCATATTAACACATGCAATATCCGTGCCCGAAGTATAAACAGTTTTTTTTAAACTTCAAAGAATGAAAAGCTCACAAAAGCAAGGAGCAGGAATATTTTACACTGAAGTTGACAGACAAATATAGACTGTAAAGCTTCCTGCTATGCCCTGAAGGCCAGCTCACTTAACCTTTGCAGTGTTCTGGCTTCTCACTTTAGGAAAGCATGAGAGAACACTGTTGTATTTAGAAATCCCACTACGTTGAAGAGGGAAATTAATCATGCCTCTGTAGGACTTCAGACACACAGCATGGTCTTCTGAAGAGAACTGAAAAGCAGTCCTTCAAAATCCAACAAAGATGCTAGCTAACTTCCTAAACAATTTGTATCTTTGAACAGATAAGGACATAGAAACATTAAGATAAAGAAATTATAAAATATATCCTCTCCTTGACAATATGGTCTATCTATATTCAGAATCATATCTGCCTGTTTTGAAGACAGAAGCTTTTTTTTTTTTTCTTTTTTCTTTTAGCTTAGGACCACCAAAACAAACAGAATTGAAATGGAATTTTATTCTTTCTTTCAACTCAATTTAAAAGTCGATTAAGTTCAAGGGAACGGATTCATGATTCCCCCATGGAAATCATTTATGGCAGGAATGGCAGTGTTGAGTGAATTTGTAGCACGGGAGAGATCAATAACTTTATGAGGTGACAATCTGTGAATGCAATAGATGAAAAAATGTGATGGAACTGAAGTCAGTGAATACTTGGAAGAACGGAAAACAAGTCTACAGGAAGTCATGTGTAGCAGGGCCTCACACTAAGCCAGATGAATTTCAGTGAAACCGAGAGGGTTCCTGTGTTAATTCTTGTCACACTGAGAAACTGCATATACAGATGCACAAGAAAAGGATAATTTGAAGCTGTAAACCAAGAAATGTGAAAGCTGCCATTAATGTTTCTGCTACACTTTAAGGGAAACAGAATTAAGTCTTCCATAAATCTGCACGTAAGTCTACAAGCCATTTCTCCCACAGATTTTGGCTGTGTTGGCAAAGTCAGGATACAGCTTTAAAAGTCTTTACTAGCTCCAAGAAAAATAAAAACAGGTAACCAAAAGGATATCAGAAATAAACGGAACAGGTTGCAGCCTGAGCCCAGCATTGCTTGACAAGATAGAAATACTGAAACTTGACTTTGTAAGTTATTTCAGTCATCAAGTGTTTACATACTAAGGTAAAAATGTAAATTATTTTCCATTTAATACATAAAAACACACAAATCAAAATAATCATTTCTTTAAAAATAATAACAGACTTGAAATCTTTGGAAATGTGTGTTGTATAAACATATATATATTCTCATAACTCCAGATACTGTGCTATTCTGGATAATATATGAATTATTGTGTTCAATATATTCTATAAACAATGCATCTAACTAGAGACATAATACAGATATGCTTGGAGATGATAAACACTTTCAGATTTATAGGTACTGTTTTGTTGCTTGTCTACACACAATTTTTACTTCACACACTAATTATAAGCTTGTTTTAAAACAACAAAAACATTATACAGAATGACAGTAAGCTTCATAGCCAATGTTTAATTGGGTCATAAAACTGAACATGTAAAAAAGTTGAAGAATTTTAACAATAAAAACAGAATTATAATTCTGAATCTTACTTCAGTTAACATAATTAAATCTAGTAACTGTTTTTAGAAATACTGTATTTCAGCTGAAAAAGGAGCTTAATTTGAAGTTTAGAAATTGTACAGATAGTAGTGCATAAAAACTAAATGACAGCAAAAAAGCCTCATATTTGAGAAGCATATTTGTCTTGTGTTTCTGGAAAATTTCCAGGGCACTTCTCTGGGTGCTACCCTAGAGTGATGTCCATTTAATCTCTCGGTCTTTTTTTGTTGTTGATGTTTATTTTTTCTAAATTTAGAACAAGAAATAAATACTAAATACTAAATAAATACTAAATACTAAATAAACATATAACACATCTAATTCTGAACAAGCAGGATGCCCTGGTTGGAAATTTCTGCATTGACAGAACTATTCTTTCCAAAGGGTCAGAGACAGCTTGTGAAACATGCCTCGATTGTTCTGGATTTCACATTTTCTATCCTGGATTGCATGATTATTCATTTACTTACTTCAATTTCTTATTTATTCGAAATAAATCTAAAATCTAAAATCGTGATTTAAGACATCCTACAATTTGTTCAGTATTGTTGTGACACTTCTTAGTAACTAAAACCTCTGTGTCTTTTATGTTAATAGCAAAACAGAAGACTAATATATTACAATTGAAGGTTAATGACTGCATTCTTTAATCGAATAAGCTACAAATTGCTTACAGTTTAGTTAACAATCTTCTCTCAATCAGAAAGATGATTCAAAGGTTTTCCAAGACTTAAAAGAACATTCTTCAGGCCATGCTCCTGCCTGCAATAGTATTAACTATGTCTTAATACATTAGTCTATGTATGATAAAGAGATCATGTTTCTTAATTTCTCAATTATTACATTACTGCCATTATCAACCTACAAATTCATAATCCATGCTGGTCATTTTTCTTAATGGAGTCACATGAATAGAGCCTAGCTCAACTGTATGATTGACATTGTAACTCAACCATCTAACAGTTATTCATGGATCAATCATCTTTTTTTGTCATTATCAAATTCAAATTCATATCAAAATTTTTATTCAGAAGTGTCAAAGCAGAATATAACTACCATAAAAAGAAGATCAGTGAGAAAAGGAAAAGAACAAAAGCAAAAGATGCTGTTCCTGAGTAAAAAATGAGAGCCCTGGTAAGACAGCCCCTCTTCCTATCTGCTGTTCTTGCATGCCAAAGGCGTATCTGGGATATGTCATCCTTGCTGGTCATAAGTGTTTACTGCTCCTTCAGCTCTGTCTCTCTTGGCAGCAAGCATGCTGACTTTTCAAGACTCTGGCAGAGATAAAGGAAGTTACAATATTTTCCTGCCCTAAGAAACTACTCATGTCAATCATTCTGGCAGATGGTTTCAGTCAGACTCTTGTATCTACCAAACTGGACACAAAGATCATCATGCTGGAGCAGCAGACCTATTCTGAACTGTCATCTGCAGATGAATGACCTGCTTAGCTGCGCTCCAGATTTCAACAGGATTAAATTTCTTTTTTTTTTTTCTTCATCTTTCATGTGATGAAAATACAAAATGACTAGCGCAAACAGGCTGCAAGAAAACCCATTAGTAAATTTACACATCAACATAATAAAATTGAACACAAGAATTAATTTGCCAGCAAGTAGATGATAAATACTACAATGACATGAACCCTAGAGGCTCATATTATCACTGTAGTAAAGCTACAATCTGGAGTGTCTGACACCTACATCTGACACCTGTCTGTCCTTCAGATTGTTTGTATGTTAAAGACAACATGTGGAGAGTTAAAATGAGAACTGCCTGTGTGCACAGCCTTCAACACCATATATCCTTACATGTCTGCAGCAGGGACAAAGGAAAGCAGTTATTCTTAATCATAAGTGTTCTTAAACCTTAAGCATTGGCCATGGAGCAGGATGCAGAGTGATGAAACTTGCAAGAACTCTAACGTTTGATTTGTATTCTTGGAATAGATCACCAGCTGCTTCATTCTATCCTTTCCTGTGTGAATGCAGAATGATCCTGCAGAATGATCTAGGTAGAAGTAGCTGTAGCCTCTAAGCACAAGGTTGAGTTTAAATCTAATATTCTACACAAAATCTTAAATGAATTTGCAAGTAATACCAAAAGCATTTTGCAAATATGAAGTGTATGTGATTTTGTTTCAGCTGAGGTTGCAGCTTTTTGGGTAACATGCTCCACAAATAGTCAAGCAGCTTAAGATGGACTGCTGACCAGTCTACTAATGTTTATCCTGAATAATATTGTGCAGTGGATTTAAAAATTTCATTTACCTTTGAGGCTTACTGATTTTATTTTAGATCTTATGAAGTTGTTTTTCTCACCACTCTATTCTTTAGTCTAACATGAAAAATGCTACCTCTTGCAAATATTGCAAAAGTGATCTGATATAAATATTTGCAGAAAGTAGAATTGTCTAAAGAAGAATAGAAATACAGAAATATTTCATCAAGTTTCAAGAAAGATTCTGTTCTCTTTTTTCATGACAGTTTCCAAGTTTACATTTAGCCCATATTCAGAATCTATAAGATGAATATACTTGGAAAGAAAGGTAATTTTAAGCCATTATCTGTGGTTGCATTTAACACCCATAAGGCAGTTAGAACTACAAAATGAATTATCTTATTTGAAATGTATTTATAGTTGTCCTGTTCTACAAGAAAAAGAAGTTTATTCACAGTCATAGTTATGTGCCTGAATTATATTCATTCTAAACAACAAAGCAGATAACCTGAAATAAGCTAATTTTCTCTAATTTTCATGAACTGCAAAGATGGCCTCAGGACTTTTACTGCGATGACAAGTGATCATCCAGCCAGCTATCAAGCTGACTAGCAGGGATCCTGGCCAGCTGGCTAAGAGAATATCTTGCTCCTGACCAGCCTGCCTGCTACCCAGCTCCCAGCTTCCTGACAGTTTCTAAATTTCTCCCCCTGGCCAGATGCCTTATCCTTTTGTTGGCAGCTTGATTTGCTGCTGGTCTGTTCTTTGGCTACTCACTGTGCTGGTAGAGCAGCTTGAGCTTTCTCTCCAGCTTTCTGCATATCCAGTCATCTGGTGCTCAGGATATCCATCAGATAGATGGGCCAAAATGGACAATTTGCCGTTGCGAAAGATTCCAGACTGTTGGCATTTCATACCAATGTGAAACAAACCGAAGTATCCACAACATACGATACTTTGCAAAACTGCAATTCTCCACCCCTCTTCCCCAGTCAGCACTTCCTAAACAGCACAGAAGTAGAATATTGTGCTCTGTTCATTTTGAGTAGCATCCTAACCATAGTTTATTAAAACCTTATTTGAAATAAAATAACATTAAATGTAAATACAGGTATTAGAAAATCATTTACGATTGTTGAGACGTTTCTGTACAGGGATGAAATGTGTAAAACAACTGTTAAACAATACACAATAATTTGTGAGTGTATGGTCCTTTTTTGTTTAAATACATTTAAGAATTAATGCAGTTACCTATACAGGAATAAGACTAATCTGAGAATGCAATAAAAAGTGGTTTCTGAAATTTATGTACAAAATCTTTCATCAACTATAATCTTCAGAATCTCTACATCAAGGATATAAAAGCATGGCTTTCAGTGGCTTCAGTAAAAATGCTATGTGCAAAACACATACGGCTTTGAAAAGAAACTCACTTTAATTGCCAGTTCTACTAATCAACCTGCAGAGGAAATGCTCTACAACAGTAAAGTCTTAGTATGGACATTGTATGTGTGCGTATTTAACCTCGCATCATGCTTTACTCCTTCCAGGGGAAAAAAAAAAATAAAAACAAAGCAAAACAAAACAAAATAAAATGTTATGCTTCTAATAACATTCCACAACACTGCCTAAGAAACACCTTGTAGAAGTGGCATTATGTTCTCTCTATGAACCTGCCACTCCCACCAGCATCCCCAAAAATGTTCATGGAAGAAATCAAAATTATATTCACTGAAAAAAAAAAAAAAGCAAAAAGGAGGATAGTTTCTATTGATAAAAGACATAATATGTGTCAAATTATTCTATTCCAATTAGCTACCAATAGCTTAAAGAAATAAACTTTGTCAAGGCAACAAAAGAGCACATTCCCTAAATGGGAAGAGAAAGACAGTGAAAGCAACGTGTTTAGAAATTGAAATTCCAGGTTATTTAGAAAGGCCAGGAAAATAGATATCTCCAGTCAGACTGCAGAAGGGAGGACCAATAGTTTTATATCCAAGCTTTGAGCTGTGTTCCTATCTCCATTCACTCTCCTTTCCCTCTGTATTGCAAAACTGAAATATAGATTTGGAGAGATTCTTGGATTATTTAACATGTTTCTGTACTCATTATCCATATCAACAAACAAATTCTACAAGAAAATTGCATAGTAACTCTCAAGGACATTATATAATTTTATAATTTATTCAAAAGCCTTTACCAAAATGGTACCTAATAAAAACTATGAGGAGTGTTGCAGATGTACTAGTTACTTTCTTTATTGGAACAAGTTAAGAAACTGTTAAGACCATGAAGAAGTAAAGAGGAAGCCTCTTTACCTTTCCCGCAAAATCACCATAGATTTAATTAATTCTTGAACATTTGAGTATTAAATCACTGAAACTACCACAATTCTTGAGGAGCTGTTACACAGATCGACCTTTGGGAATGGATAAAGAATGAAGGAGGCTGCCAGGAAAAGGATTTTTGAGCACTTTAACAAATACTATTCTGTTCAAATCTTGCTTCCAGCACACACAGAATTGGATGAGACATTATCATGCAATGTTACCCTCTACACTTATTAAACAACTCCAGGAAATAACTATTAAGGAGTAATGCATATTTCTGTTTACTGTGAAATATGGAATAAATGAACCATGGAGAAAGTACTGCCATTTATTCTTAAAAAAAAAAAAAAATCGCAGATTTTTCACAGATAAACAAGAAACCCATATTACTTCATTTTTCGTAAGAAAAAAAAAAAGCTTACAAAAAATTAATCTAGGAAATGTGGAGTTCAAAAATTATGAAGACAATTAGAAGACAATTATAAGTGTTTTGAGATATGTGAATAACATGTAACTACTTAGACAAGCTCACCTCTTCACATTGCCTTGGAAATCTACTATATGAACTTAAAGCAATCTTATTAGCCAAAAATGTTTGTATGATATAGCTTTCAATTTTTAGGTAGAACTGACATTTTGGTACATCACATCATTGCACACTGTACTAGTATGACATGTTAAAATGATAAAATATTAGCTCTCAACTGCAGAACTGGAGAAGGATAAAAAAAATGCTGTTAGTTTATGCAGTAGCCCTTCTCTTAGCTAACATAAGACCTGCACTCTGTATTTTTGACTCTCACCATGCATGCTGAAGGTGAAGGACATGACTATATGACAGATAGCAAATAGTTAATTTCATTAATATTCAACACAAAATCTCATTTTTATCCTTCTGTAGAACTAGCTAGAAGAATACAAATACTCTTCCCATTTCTGGAAGTTATTTATTTGTTACAGATAGGAGAAAATCAACAACACTGCAAGATATTTATGCAAAGACTTCAAGTGTTGCTGAGAAAGTAATGCCTCTTATTTTACTCATATTATATTGGTTCATTATGTCAGAGGCTGATGTTGCTAGCACGGTTATAGAGGTTAAATCTTCCCACCAATATTGCATTACATCTTGCAATGTGACAGACAGCAGGAGAGAGGCAGTCTGACAAAATGACATCTGACGTGGAAGTGCTTAAGAAGCAAACGCGTGGAACTAAATTCCACTATGAGGAAAAAAATGGCACTTACTGATATTCATCAATGCTTGCTGAACATTTATGGAGACGAAACAGTGAATATAAGCACAGTGAGGTGGTGAGTGGTGTGTTTCATGGTTGGCAAAGTCAAGCCATGTTCTAGATGGATATGAATATTTTTATGAGCATGGCATGCAGGCTATTGTGCATTGCTTCAAAAATGCATGGCTAATGGTAATGACTGTTGAAAAATAGCATGCTGCAGCTGAGAATTTGCTCTATCAAATTCTATTACTATGCTCTTTGTAGTTTCCCTGAAAATAGATAGGAGGCATTACTTTCATAGAGACCTACATATGTTTTCATTTACTCCTTGTAGAAATAAAGCAAAAATAAGTTACTAAAATTGATACACACTCTTCACAAAGAAAGAGTTATAAACCAGAAAGTGCTGCTGCAGCTCTTGCTCACAATCAAGTAACAGTGTCTTGAGCAAACTGAGCTCTCAAAAAAAAAACGTTTTGGGTTGATGCATACATTTACTGATTCCTTCATCTTTGTACTCCTACAGTAGGAAACAATGAAGAGATGGGGGTTTGACCAAACCAGGCTACAATAAAATGACTAGGTCTTCCATTTTTTTTTATGGACGTTAGTTTTTAAGGGAGGGAAAGGAAGCCTGCTGCCAAGTACATTTCTGGTCTTCAATTTACCATGAGAAGAGTTAAGAGCTTTATTTTTCACTAAATTATTTTGGAACAAAATTGAGATTTTCCAAGTTGTTTTTCAATTTAATTGACACATTTCTTTTGTACTGTATAATGATTAATACTTAGGATAAGCTGCTTAGCCAGACCTCTTAAATCTTAACTTAAAGCACATTCCTTTCAAGGAAAGTTAGCAGTCTATGATTGTTTCCCATTTCTCACTTCTAAGATAAAAAATTCTGTGTCTGTCACTCCTTCAGGCTCCATAAAGAGCCATCTCTCAATAGCATCTCATACTCACTGTTTGATACCACTGTTGGAACTGTGGTAGTTTACAAGATAATAAAGGAGTCTGCACCTCTTAAATATAGGCATTTGTTTTTGTTAATATTAGAATGATTGTTTTTCTTCCTTTCTTTATTTTTTTCTAAAACAATCTAAGTCAATTCTCCAGTCACTTGACAGGAAACAAGAGCAGAGGAGGAGCTACTCTCTGCATGCTCTCTCACTATGACCACAAAGCTTCTGCTTTGTGCTTTTCTGCTTTTCTGCTTTCTGCTTTTCTGACATTGCATTTTCATCACTAAAGACTTGGAACCCCTTTATTCTTTACTTAGTGAATGAATTATCATATTAAGGATTCCAGAAGTATACTAGGGTAAAAAAGGGGAAAGACTAGAAAATTATTTGATTAAGAACAGCAGGGGAAGGGAAGGATTTAAGCTGAAACTACTTCTTCTAGAGGTAAGATTTTATACTGGTTACGCTTTTCATGTCCTACCAACCTACATATAAGAGTTACCCAAATCAGTAAGACTTGATTTTACGAGCAAAACCGATGGAAATTGCAACTATTTGATGTAACTAAAATAGAGACATTTTCACAAGATACCTACTTGTGTTAGGCACTAATACATTTATTGATCAACTGCTAATCTGCATTCCAGATTTTAAAGTACTGCTGAAACAATCTGGTGTGCAGTCATTTCCTACAGCATTACTTATCATTCTTTCTGTCTTCATAGAGAGAAGGGTTCATTCAAACAAGTTTTTGAACAAAATTCATTATGGTACTTGAAATGACCTTTCAAAATTATTAATGAACCAATCACCAAATGTGAAAGTCTCACTCCTCTCACTGCATTCAGCATATATATTTTTTTTGCACAGATAACTCTGTTAATTATCATTATAAGCATTTTGTCTTAAGTGTATAAAACTATATGCAGTAAATCTGATTAAAAGACATATCACTGATCTGTCTTCTCTCTTCCAATTATGAGACCCAAACAGTTGCACATGGTCCTGTATTCTGACTATGCCAATATGCTGCACATAATAGAAGAAATCTTTTCCTGTTAATGTTGATTAAGATGTTTCTTAGAAGGTAATACCAATACACAATCTCAGATAGCCATTTACTTATTTTATACCACTTTGGCCTACGAAGTTAATTGTTTATCTACTTTTTACGACAAAGAAATACATTGGCCATTGAGAATGGTTATGCTGACTCTCAGTTTTATTATACAACCTGTAAATCTTCTGTCTCCTTTAGAAAAGCACACAATACCACAGAAATATTTTAGACCAGATCCTCTGCAGCAGTAAATCAATATAGCTCTACTGAAATCAATTGAGCTAGCATGATTTACAGTAGCTCAAGATCTGCCCTTTTGATTGTGGCCAGTGATAAAAGAGACTCAAGAGTGTTATTACAGTAATATTCAGGAATACATTTTCCAGTAAATTACAGTTCTTTAAATAGAGATCAAGGAAACAATGCATGGGCTCTGCTCAGTTCACTGCACAGTATGGCACTATCGTAGCACAGGATTAGCATACAGAATCTGTAGTTCTGCATGCCAACTACATTTATCTGTAGGTACCCAAATCAGACATGAGACCTAATCTGGCTGCTACGAGTTGTTTCTATAGGCCATTAAGGTAGGTAGCCACTGACATTTCACTTGTTCTGTCACTGATATGAACTTCCAAGGTGACTGTTGTTTTTCCCTTGTTGTGAGAGAAATAATGCAGCAGATATCCAACTCCTAAACAGATGGAGGAGTCCCATCATCAGCCAAGTTGCTAGACTTACTTATCCTTTGTCCTCCTCCAGTAGCTAAGGTTCCTCCTCATCAGTATCTGCAGGTGGATCTAAATTTCCCTTTTGATTACCAGTGTAAAAAATCCTGATTATCAGCATTTAACGTGCTTAAAATGAGCAAATCCAGCCCACAGCTCCAGAAATTAACATAAACTGTATTTATAGCATAAGCATTCAGACTTGAGAAACCTTAGAATTCTGCATGAGTTCACATTTAAAACCAATTTGAAACTGGAATATTAAGAAGTCGAGAAAATCTTACTATGCTATTCTTCTCGGTTTAGTTTAATAGCGTTTCTGATTTTGAGATTTTTTTAACCTGCTACTTAGTGCTTGCAGGATAAGCCCTGACAAACTAAATGCTCTGGTGAAAACAACTAAGATGTAGAACAGTAACACAGACTGTTTTCTCATTCTTCCTATAGCTGTTTATTTAAAGGCACTTAGAAGCCAAACTTACACAGTAGATTTTTTTTCTTAACAACTTTGCCAACTGTTTTTCAGTGACTGCATGCCAGTTTTGCTGGCTAGGATATGTCCTCCTTGCACCTGATCAAATTCCCATTTGGTCATGAAGAAAATAGTTGTCTAAAAAGCTTTTAAAGTATTTTTAAAAAGATTACTAAAATACCAACTGTAGCCATAGAAGCACAACATTAACAATGCTTTTCTATTTGTTTTGCAAAATGAATGTCACTCTGTATGTAAGAATAAAAGATGAAATATGGATGGAAAGAAACAATATTTGTCCTGTAGACAAAAAAAAAAAAAAAAAAAAAAAAACACCAAACAAACAAAAAAAACCCAACCAGATGACCCTCTGTCAAAAAAACAAAAATAAAAACCAAACTTTTGTGATAGAGCTAATTTTTACTCTGAAGAATGCAAAAAAAAAAGAAGTTGGTATTTTTTATTATTACTTGCTCTTGATCACAATTGGACAATGTAAATGCAAAAAGGAGCACAAATGTCGAAGAACCTCAGCTTAGGTTACTGAATTTTGCATTTTACATTGCTTTTGTAAGCCAACATTAGGAACTTAAGTGTTATAAATTTCTATGTAACCCTGGAATTTCATTTTTATTACAAACATTCTGGATGTTTAAAATTTATGGTAAAATAAGTGATTGTTTCTTACTTTGTTAATGAACCTTCCACATAGGTTGACAGAGAACTTGACAAGATTAGCAGTTGGAGAAAGAATGTTTAATTACTGTCTTTAGCTGTTAAATGTTTGCAAAGGCTTCTTAGAACAGTGAATGAAGAGAGAATAATTATCACTTAATTATATAGTCTCTAAAGAAAACAAATATACTTCTTCTTTATATATTTTAAATAACACAATATTCACGGGTTGAAAAAATCCTCAGAAATCACTGAAAGATATTTGAACATCTAGTATCTCTAATGTCAGTTCACTGCCTACAAATCAGTGATTTTTGTTTTCCATTTTGAAACACATTAGCAGAAGTGCAATAGACCCAAAAAGATCACATGAAATTTCTGTGGTAAATTTTGCATTATAATTTAATTAATTATTATTTAATTAATTAATTATTTAATTATAAGTGATATATATATATATATATCTTAATTACATCCTTTCAATTGCCAAAAATGCAATCACATAGAGAAGGTACTTGGTACTCACCTTAGGAGTACCAAGGAAAAAATGACATTGTTTTCATGGATACCAAATTGCTACTTTACTTCTTAAATGGATTCAAATTCAGAATCATGGCTGCATTCTTTGGTTGTGTTTTGAAGAAGACATTGATAAAAATTCACTGACATATTCCTTTCAAGACAACCAAGAAAGGAACATAAAGAAATAGTAATTAATTAATCAATTATTGCAACATGCTAAATAAAAGCCTTTCCTTTGGTCAGAGATAAGGAAACATTTATTTGTATGGTAGTTTCTCAGATAGTAATGCTTCCAGCTTTATTATGTTGTCCCACAACATCAGAGATGGATACTGGTATGGCAGTAGAGATTGATCATTCCCAGTGATTACATTTTATTGCTGTGAGACAAAGGCAGCAGAGGGGCAATCTGACAAAGTGGTGCCTGACATGGAAGTACATGTGATCGAATTCCTCTATGTGAAAAAAAGTCTCAACCATTGACATTCATCAACACTGGCTGAGTGTTTATGGAGACCAAACAGTGGATGTTGGCATATATCTTTCACGTGAATACTGTCTTCACCTTAGTATAGTAATAGACAAATTTTAGATACAATCTCAGCTAACTCACATAACTACTGATCCACAGGAGAGTTGTGGAGAGACAAATGTTGTAGCAGTCTTATGAAACCCATCCTTCCCTAGGCATGTGTCTTCCTGCCCCGGTGTCCCCAAAGCTATGAGCTTTCTCTTTCTCTGTACTCTAAGCCTAGTGTTCAGGTAATATATGCGAGCTTAGATATACTAATATATCTGTTAAGGTCTTCCAGAACACCTAACTGTGCAGATGTGAGACAGCTGCCATACTGAGAGAAGTACTGAACAAAACAGACTGTAATAAAAGTGAGCACTCATGTTTACCTTTGCTGACCCACCATCCATGGAACAAGACCCCTGACACAAGACTATGCTGGATTCAAGGAGTAGTTAAACTTCTCTGTTCTCTCTCTCTCTCTCTCTCTCTTCCTTCTCAAGTTTCTTTTACTAATTTTACTTTAGCAACTGTTGTCTAAATTGACATCAAAGTAGTTGACAAGGAAATAACATCTATGCAGAAGTACTCTTTACACAATGCTTATTGTTTTTAGAATGCTACCTAATTTTGCCTCAAAGTAATTGATTATTTGCTGTTAGAAATCTCAACAAATTGCTTTATACTGTTTCTCAGAGTCATTGTCATGACTCCATCACTCCTATGACTCTGCTGAAAACAGAATACCCTATTTGGTGGGATTCTGAAGATTCACCTTTCTCATAATACAGTGTGTGGGACAAGACACTAGCTTTCTCCATTTGTTCTATGTTATGTTTCTAATCATTAAGTGATTTTCATCATATAGTTATCCAAATTCCCCTACTGTTCTCAATAACATACCATCAAATCTTCCTGAAATGGTTAGTGCCTCTTCCTAAAAGTTCACCTTTGTGTTGCTGTTTTTATTTCCTCTTAAATGCTCAAAGATATAGGCAACTTTTCAGCTTCTCTGAAGCAACACAGGACTCCCAGTTTTTATCTTCTTGATCTTTGAACATTCACCACAGGGGATTTCTAGGGGTTGGATTTTTTTTTCTCTTTTTGTTTTTTAAATTATTATTGCATATTTTTCTCTACAAATAGAAAATAATTATTCCAGTCAATATTTATCTTTTTCAGGAAAATGGGAAATATGCTTTTTATAGAGGCAATAGATCTTCTAGTTCAGTTTGTATTTTTCATCAGGAGAAGACAAAGAAGTAGGCATGGCAGCAGTATATACACACAAAATGACTTACTGTATGTGTATACATGTATGTATATAAGTACGTATGATGCACACATATGAAAAGAAAGTTTATGACTAAATCACTTAAAATACCATACTTTTCCCCACCATTCTCCATACAAATGGTGTTGGGAATGGAAAAATTATTAACCTGTAGGAGAAAAAAGTTCTTAAATGACTGCTATGCAATAGAATCTGACCAGAATATTTTTCTTCCAAAGCTACTTCCGGTAGCATTTTAGTATTACAATCTTAGCCATGGAATCATAGAATCAAAGAATGATTTGTGTTGCTAGGGATATTAGAGATCATCTTCCTGCTGTGGGTAGGGCTGCCAGCCACTGTGTCACACTGCTCAAAGCTCCATCCAATCTGGGCCTTGAATACTTCCAGTGATGGGGCATCCATAGCTTCTCTGGGCAGCCCATGCCAATACATCACCACTTCAGAGTAAAAAATGTGCCCCTAATATCTACTTTAAATCTCCCTTCTTTTAGTTTAAAACCATTTCTCCTTGTCCTACACTTCCTGATAGAACCTCTCTCCACCTCTCTTGTAGGCCCCTTTTAGGTACTGGAAGACCACTAAGGTGTCTTCATGAATCCTTCTCCACTTTGAATGACTCCAACTCTCTCACATCTTTCCTTTTACAATCTCCTTAAGACATGAAGGTAAATAATAAAGATTGTAGTGTAATAGTAGTTCAAAATACAGAAAATAAAATTTACTGAAACTGAGCTGCTTGTGCTCCTTCTTTATTTGATAACTGCATAAGAAAGCAAAATATGGAAGAGAAAGGATTTAACATCTATTCACTTTATGGTTATGTAAGCACAAAAATAAACATCTGAAGATAGATATGCATAACCTGGAAGTAAGAGTACTAGCATACTTCTTGATATCTCTGTTCAGCTAATCTAGAAATGTCAATGCAGAACAGAATCTGATCAGCCAAAGTTGTCTAAAAGAAGTAACAAAGGTGCCCTCAAAAACTATAAGCCAGTTATCTGATTCAAACAGCATCAAGCACTGTTCCCTGGGCACTCACTGGTACTTTTGCTGAAATAAAAACGGGAAATTTGAGATCTGGAAGATAAAAATCATTCTCAGCTCGGGCAGGAATTTTCATTTCTTTGTTACATAAATGACACAAATAAATCATACTGTCTCAGCATCTCCTATCTTCAAAACACAGGGTTTTTTCAACTGTTGTCTCAGTTATTCCCTGTTGTGAACTTGAAATGCAATTTTAAGCTTGGTCTGTGCTTATTTATCTCATATCACAAGCCAGCTTTGGTAACACACTATGAAAATACTGTTTTCATACATAAACTAGTTATGGAAAGCCATAGAGAAGACAGAGTTTGCAGCTGTTCATACATACAGTTAATAGCTTTAGCTGAGCAAATCCTCTTGATCTCTGCACAACCGACTCTCACTCAGAGATGCATGTTGCTTCTTCACCACCAGGAATTCAGCAGAGGCATCTGTTTCAGGGACATTATTGTGTTGTCACACAGTTTCTCTCACAGTCATTGCAGGATGTCTGTTGCTAAAATAATCAAACACACTATTACCAGTGCTATAAGACAATAAAAATTAATAATGTAATACAGAAAAAAAAAAAAAAAAAAAAAAAAAAAAAAAAAGAAAGAAAGAAAGAAGAAATGCCATACTCTTTAAACTAATTTAAGATGATTACTTTTCAGCACACAATTCTGCTATATAGTTTTGTGGGTAAAGGAAAGATGCTTCTTGTGAAATATATTGTTGCAGAAAAAGCACCTTCATCTCCATATTGAGTTCAGCTACTTTTTGTACCTGTCCCGTGTAGAAAATATATTATTCTATCAAAAATTCTATCAAAAATTCTCCTTTATCTTTACTAAAAATGATGCATTTTACTAAAAATGATGCATTGTAGAGTAACCTTGAACAATGCTTTTGAAAAGAAATGACTTTTTCTGATAAAGTATGTTATATTCCTTTGAAATTTATTTCAGAATGTTGAAAAGTTGCTTTGAAAATAGTTCAGCTGAGGCTTTACCATTTAGATTTCCTCCTTCAAAAGATATTTATGAGCAAGTTGGAAGTAGGCATAGTGATCTCAGATAGCTTTATCAAGTTAGAAGCTTCCAGGTCCAGGTTCATCCCTCTCAAATTAACTTAGACAAAGACAAAGTAGCTTAAGTCTAAAGTCCACATCCCCTGATCATTTCCACTGTTTCAGAGAAAATGTGAAGATGACACTGATTAATCACTCGGCTCTAAATATCTGAGCTTGGTCTCAGTTAATGAAAGAAGTAGACACACAGATGCTATATTTTCCATATACCAGAAAAAAAGAGATAAGTATTTTAAGAAAGAGGATCATTTGTGCTTATTTGTGCTTTGCAAGTGCTTTTTACTTTTAGTTGAGAAACTGAGAATCTTAGTTCACATGTTCTTTCTTCACTCCTCTTCTGTAACTATTGATATCCTTGGAAAAACTGCATCATTTAGATTTAACTCCAAGATATTTTATTTTTTATTCATAATGGTTATTGTAAGCAAATTTTATGTCAGTAACTAAAGTACTTCCAATGGAAAAAGTATAAATATATTTTTCGTTTAACTTGAACTAATTTTTCCTCTCCAATCTCTAACTTTTCTTTTAGCTTAAAAAGAGAAAGCCAGACCATTCAACAAGAAGACCAGATTTGAAGATTTATATTATTTATACAGATATAGCTATATTTTGCTATCCCACTTTTCTCGCCATGAGAATTATAGCCAACATTTCCCTTTTGATTACTCAGTCTAACTGAAGCCATGCAACTCTCGCTTTGCATTTTTGTCCCTCTTTTTTTTTTGCTGTTCTTTTGATGACATTAAGCATCAATTCAGGAACCCTGAGGAAGATTAAAATAATGAAGAGATATATCTGAGCTATAATACAAAACAAAAAGATTATATGCAATTCACCTTGAAAGTGGAAGCCAACATTATGCCTTTTCATGGCTATTTAAAAAGTAAAAAAGGAAAAGCTGTGGAAATATATTTTAACTTTTATACATTGTCCCAAAGAAAGTAACACAGTTGAAAAATCATCAGAAATTCTATTTTTCATTTTTACTGTTATATTAAGAGAGCTTTTGCATTCTGCACTCTACCCACAGCAGTCCCCTGAATTGTTCTGACTCTTAAATAAGAGTACTTTGGAGAAAGTAGAAGGAAAAAAAAAATCTTCAAAAGATCTCACACTAATGACATACTAAACTTTTAAGAAGTTTTCTTTCTGTATTTATTGAAGCCAGGCAGTTAACTCAGTACCTTTGGGTCCCAATCTATTCACAGTCTCCTATGGGAGATTTGGATATTTCACTACTTGGACAATTGAGGCTGTAATTATCTATTATCCCAGCAGCTTGAGTCTTTTTGTGAGCACATATTATTAGTTAGCAGCAGTGCTCAAATGTTATCTGACATAGGCAAAGAACAACCTCTGGGCCTGGCTATTCTTTATATGCATTGGTATATGGATCAATGGTAGATCGTCAGAACTCAAAATATATAGTCCAGAGAGAGACCAAAGTAATGAGACAAAAATCAGTCTCAGTTTGAAGTTATCTTGTGATAGAAAGTTGAAAGTTGATACTTGTAAATGAACTTTTTTTTTTCTCTTTTTTTTTTTTTTTTTTTTTGAATAAACTTTATTTTCCTCATCTTTAAGAACTATGGTCTGATGAGGGTCAATTACAGTTGCCTTCTTAACAAGAAGACTGGTCCCCCACCACTTCCTTATTTCAAATTGGAGGGATGTGGATTTTATAGGTGGGCCATCTGATGGATAAAGAATTGGTTCAAAGGCCTCAGAGGGTGGTGATTGATGGCTCTGTGTCCAGGTGGAGGCTGGTAACAAGCGACATCCAGGGGTCTGTCTTGGGACCGGTGCTCTTTATCAATGACATCGATGACAGAATTGAGTGCACTTTCAGTTTGCTGATGACACCAAGCTGATTGGTGTAGTTGACACGGTGGAATGAAGGGATGCCATTCAGAGGGACCTCAATAGAATTGAAAGGTGGGCCTGGGTGAACCTAATGAGACTCAGAACAGCAAAGTGCAAGGTGTTGCATTTGGGCTGGAGGAATCTCAGACATCCATACAGACTGGGAGGAATAGTCCTTGAGAGTAGCCCTGCAGACAAGGGCCTGGGGGTCCTGATTGATGAAAAACTTGACATGAGCCAGCAGTGTGCCCTTGCAGCTCGGAAAGCAAGTGGTATCCTGGGCTCCATCAGAAGAAGGGTGGCCAGCAGGGACAGGGAGGTGAATGTCCCTCTCCACTCTGCTCTTGTGAGGCCCGATCTGGAGTATTGTGTCCAGGTCTGGAGTTCCCAGATCAAGAAAGACAGAGAGCTGTTGGAGAGGATCCAGAAGAGGGCCACAAAGATGATCAGGGGGCTGGAGCACCTCCCCTATGAAGACAGGCTGAGGGAGCTGGGCTTGTTCACCCTGGAGAAAAGGCGGCTGCGGGGTGACCTCATTGCAGCCTTTCAGTACCTAAAGGGAGCCCATAAACAGGAGGGGAGTCTACTCTTTGAAAAGGTTGATAATGGCAGGAAGGGGAAATTGTTTTTAAGTTGAAGGAGTCGGGTGAAGTTCTTTATTATTAAGTGATGAGGTGCTGGAACAGGTTGCCTAGAGAGGTTGTGGATGCCCCATCCCTGGAGGTATTCAAGGCCAAATTGGATGGGGCCCTGGGCAGCCTGGTCTAGTATTAAGTGTGGAAGTTGGTGGCCCTGCCTGTGGCACCGGGGTTGGAGATTCATGATCCTTGAGGTCCCTTCCAACACTGACCATTCTGTGATTCTGTGAATGTTACAGCCGCTATTTTATTAGATAAGTGCAAAATAGACACTACACTGAGTGGTGTTGTATTTAGCCTGTCAGCAAGACCCAGATGAGAGGTTACTAGAACTTCTTTGAATAATAAATCTTCATTCCAAAAATATTACAGGTCAAATCTCAGTTAAACTGGCACAATATTTTTGAAACTAAGTAAGACATTCCAGGAAGGCAAGTCTTTATCCTTAAACTGCAATTACCAGATCTTGTGATCACACAGACTGCTCCTCTGAAGAAGTGCCACAAGACATCTGTGAAACCTTAAGAGATGTTAGAAGATCAGGAAAGAGTACAAGTGTAAAACTCCAGTGATCTTCACATACATTGTAAATGTCACAGTAGGTGAGGGATGAGAAGCACACATTTTTAATAATCAAGTAGGAATGCATCTTTTAAAAGATGTTAAAAAACACCTGATCTCTCTTCCTCTCTACATTCCCACTCTTGGCACAATAGAAAAAAATATAAATATATATATATATATGAATCTTGGATAATCCCTAAAATGTGATTTAAGTGATAACTTTCAGCAAGACTATATTATGTTTCAATTCCTTTTCATTAAAAAAATTCCTCTCTCTCCTCTCCCCTGGAAAGGACTGTATTTGATTATTATGTAGCAATAGTATAGCAACAAGTAGAAGAAATAAAGCACTAATTAAAAATAACTATTTGATGGTATGAGTACTGGTAAGAAAAATGAATAATGAATAAATGCAGAATAAATGCAGGCCGTCTGTATGAAATATTTCTCCCTAGAGAAAAAAATCCACACTAGTTAGTGTACTCAGTACAGGAAGTTAGTTGAGAAAGCTATCTGAAGGCTAAAGTCATTTGCAATTACAGAAAGGTTTTAAAGTCTCAGACTTCAGAAAGGTGAAATTAAATTAAAATCAATCAAACAAGCACATTTCAGGACATGAGCCACATATTGATCCAAGAGGGACAGAACTAGTAATCAGCCACTGGCTCTTATTAACCCCTTTGAAACCAGTTGGTCGACCAGTTTTTTCCACACAACACTTAGTCTTAATTTTCCAGCCCACACCTCATGAACGTACAAGAAGGTACTATAGGAAATCATGACAAAGTCCTTTGACTTTGACCCAGGCCTGATGTCAAAATATGCAATGTTCTTTCGTCACTGACTCATAGAGTCAGTTATCTCATCACAGAAACTTACGAAATTCATGAGGCATCAACTTAGCCCATGATAAGTATTTGCTGGCTGTTCTTAACTGTCTTTTGTCCTTTCCAAGCTTGAAAATGCCTACCAGGATTTCCTCCATAGCCTTCCCAAGAACTGAGATGAAGCTGCCTGGTCTTTAGATCACTGAGTGATGGTCACTCTCTAGAATATAGTGTATACTAACTCTTACTTAACACAAATTCAATGGAAAATAAACAAAAAGATAACATACAACATCTGTATTTTAAAAGTAAGCTTTACAAGTGACCCTTGAAGGAAGCTGGGATCTGTGTGTCTGAATTTCATAGCATAAAATTATTATTTAAATACATAAATATATTTGCATATATACATATATGTAATTATAGCATAATATTCATGGAAGAAGTGCAACCAACGACACCTATCTGGATTTCTGCATGGCTTTTGACAGGGACTGCACCTTTATCTCTTAATTGTAAATATACGGACTTGAAGGGTGGACATTCCTAGGGATTAAACTCATTAGCACTTTCAGACATAATTTGGCCAAGTTTGTCTAATAAGTTCTGAATATATACACTTCTGAAAAATAATAGTCTGGAATAAATTTCAGTTGGTTTGTTTGGAATCCCAGGAACCTATCCAAGCTGAAGTAGATGGGTTGTTATTGAAATGGCGGGATGTTAACACAGTCACCATCTCTCAGTATTCAAAGAGCACTTTTATATTTGCATCAGAGTTATTTATTAAGATAACTTACTGAGCAGAAAAAAAAATAGGTACAACATGTACAGAATATAAAGGAAACATATTTTGGCTTATTCAGTCATTACAGTAAGTTATATTTACCAATAGCTTATGAAGCAGAAGAAAGACAGTATAGAAGGAGTTGAAAATGTAAATGAGAATATTGTACTATAAGTATAATCACACCAGATATTATTACACTAGTAGTACACCACTAGTCCAGCCTAGCCGTAAGAAAAATATCTATGCATCTACTCATTAAATTAAACAAACAAACAAAAAAAAAACAAAAAAAAAAAAAGAAAAAGTTTTGAAAAGGCAAAGCTTAAGGATGTGGAATTTATCCAAACCTTGCAGCAGAACAGAAGAATACAACCAGCTTGGCTGGATAAAGGCTCTTCATACTGAAGCTTGTGGCAAGCTCTTCCATTTCCATAAATAATGATACTGACACTTGGTTTTCATAATGAAAAATATAATTAGTATATAGTGAAATGCAAACAAGATACAGCAGCTTAATAAGTTATTTTTTAAAAAATTAATACATGTAGATACATTTATGGGAAAAAAAAAATAAAAAAATACAACCAACATGCTAATTTAAACCTCAATAGAAAAGGCTTAATTTAATGCAGACTACCTTGCAGTTTTACACACACACACACACACATTACTTTATAGCTAGTCTAGGTTATTTATGGTCAGCTATGGCATCTTAAAGACAGTAACCCATATAAAAGCTGAATTAAATTATAATCTACCACATGCTTAGGCTCAAAGGGTGGAAGAACTTGGCTCCAAGCTTCTCAGTTTATTACAGTGATTCTGTGTAGCATAAAATTATAACTGGGTCTAGAATATGCCAAATACATAAACTAAAAAAGTTAAAAAACCCATACATATATACTTAAAGGGAGAAAGGGAGAACTATTAGTCAGAAAGAATCAGCTGTTCAGTTTAAGTAAACAATAGAATTATGCAAATTATTTCTGAGGTATCACTGATCGTGAAAGGAATTGCTTTTCAAGATTTCTAACTTCTCTAAAAGTACCTTTCTTTGGCACAATCCTGCAAAAAGACAGATGGAGCCCAGAGATATTTTATAAAAACAGAAGGGATTTTGGCCAACTATTCTCCATTAATAATCAAGGGGAAAGTGGGCATATCACAATGAGATTTTGGGTCAAATGACTCCAGTCAGAAAATTAGTCTTTACTTCATACGAACAGACCTGCACTAATGCTTCACCTACTTGATGTCTGATATTTCTCAGAAGACTCTAATGTTTATTGCTTTTATTTTTTTTAATGAAAACACTGTTTCATTAAACACCATAGCATCAATCACGAATATTCTTTGTCCTGCTCAACTCAGAACCTGTATTTAACTGTATGAGGACTGCTCTGAAATAATGTATCCTCTTTTTTATACTGTCCCATGAGGTCAGAGGCAAGTGCTGATGCTGTGATAGTAGAGATTTAACCTTTCCACCAATATTTCATCACATTTTGCTGTTGTGCAGCAGAAAGCAGCAGAGGGGCAGTCTGACAAAATGGAATCTGACATGGAAGCGTGTGTCAAGCAAAAGGTGTGAAATCGAATTAGTCCATGCACAAAAAAATGACACTTGTTGACATTCACTGATACTTACTGAATATTTATGAGTGGATATGAGCACAGTGAGGTGGTGGGTGCTGTGTTTCATCTGTAGAGACAGCAACAATGGACCACATCCTCTGGTCCAGATGTTTACAAGCATGGCATACAGGCTTGTATGTTTGCTGTTCACTGCAGTTGTTCACTGCTTTCAAAAATTCATAGCTACTGATGGTTACTGTTGAAAAATAGTGTTTTGCAGCTGAGAATTTGCTCTATCAAACTGTGTTATTGTGTTCTTTGCATCTGTTGTAATTTCCATGGAAACAAATAGGAGACATTACTTCCAAAGAGACCTACATATGTATTACTCTACTGGAAAATACTATTGGAGTGGTAACTTTTAATGAAATAATTTGATTCTGTAGTTAAAAGAAACTGTGATAACAATTTTTATGTTTCCCTGCAAAGAGTTTCCTATGTTCATAGATTTCATGATAAGAAACATCTCTAGATCTTTATTCCTTCAACAGATACAAATGAAAATTAAATCCTGCAGTTGATGAAAATCTACCATTATTGTGTTTTGATTTTAGGAAACAATATTCAACATTTGGTATCAGAGTTATTTTACAATCTTTAGCAATGTTAGTGGTAACACTGTTAATAGCTGCTGTGCATCAGGCAGTTAGTGAGTTTAAGTGTCTCTCTTTTCCCACCATGTCATATTTTTATGTTTTATTTCAACAGGGTATTTCAAGTCATCTATACGAAAACCAGTCAGATAACAAGGCAGATAACAAGATAACAATCAATATACTTCTAAGACATAACAATGCCAAAATGATTTTTCTTTACTCACCACAGTTTCTAGCATGACAAAACCAAAAAGACACTTAGTTGAAATAACACTAAACAAAGAATAAAATAAACTTTTGTCTAAATTTTCAATATCCTGCATGATACTTGAATTAAAATAAACCCTTATGAAGTTAAGTGCTAGAAAGTGCTGTCTTTTCCATGCAAGGAGAAAGTGGTGTAACTTCTTAATTTACTGATGGGCAAAAAAAGGCATCCTTAAAAAAAAAAAAAAAAAAAAAAAAAAAGAACATACATGCCAACATTGTTGAAGAACAAGATTTATGTAGTAATCATGGAAAATATACACAATTTGGAGTCCGATTTTATTGCTACTTTGTGTGTGAATATTTGTGGAAAACTGTGAAGTAGAGTTGAAAAAGAGCCTCCAATATAAACAAGAAATTTTCAAGTGCTGCCCCTAGCCGAGACTGAGAGAGAAAACATTGGGGACCAGTAGAAATGAAAAAGGCAACTTTTACTTGGGAATGGCTTGGGAATTCAAGTCATTTTATTAAAAATTGAACAAAAGATGGTTTTGCTTTTTATCAAAACAAAAGCAAAACAAAATCCAACTCTCAAACACATTCCCTCTGTAGTATGAGTATGTTCAATCTGGAATTCTGAGTTGCTCAATCAAAAAAGCCATTAAATAATTACATTTATGGTGTTTAAGTGATCCTGATAAGATCCATGAAATCCAACAACTGCAAATACTTCTAATTGAAATCAAGAGCCACTAGCCAAAAGAAAAAAAGCCCAACGTCTTTAGGTGTGTTTGCTTCCACGTTTTTTTTCCCCAGAAAGTAGAATTACAGATTATATGGGAGCCATTCAACAATTCAACCCTTTAGACTCACCCTTTTCTGGATTACATATTCTATGCATTTTGGACAGAAATGCATTTTTTCCTAGAGACATTCCTGCCATTATTTTTCTGAAGAGTTGAACTCAATTCAAAGATCACTTTCAATGCACTGAGCATGACTAATTCCATTATGCATTCATTATCAGCATAGCCTAAATCCCGCTTACACCAATTAAAGTCTCTTCTGATATCCATACTGTCATTCAAGGCTTACAACAGTATCAAGTCAGAACCTCAGTCAGCACCACTGCATTAATATTTCTGTGTTTGTAGTCTAAAACACAGTACAATGTAATTGTGATTGCAGGACATTCAGTGACAAGATAATTCTGTGGAAAACTATGTCATTCCAGATCGGCCTTCATGAAAGCTTGTACTTGCAGATCTTAAAGGTCTTTTCCAGTTCAAATTGTTCTATAACTCTAATGTCTTTGAATTGGATAGTATCATCAACTCATCCAAGGTGCATTCAACAGAAATACAATTTGATTTTTCATAATGTCACTGAAGAAGATTTGAAACTTTTTCATTAAGTTTTGTTTGCCTATTAGATATAGGTAAACAAAATATTGAAATATGTATTTGTATTTATATGAATTTACAATATGACTGCTCAAAATTATTAAAATCAATGGAAATCAATCTATGGCAAGACAAATCATTGTTTGGATTCTCTTTATAAGACAGCCATTGACTGCAGAGACAGTTCATGGTCCAGTTAGTCCAGTTAGTCACAGTTCTATATTATGAATGAGCAATGACACAAAAAAATTTCAGCATGAGTTAAATTCAGTGTGCAAATAAAGACAAGAGATCCAATCTATTATCTGTTTTTTCCACAGTTTTACAGATCACTGGTTTATCCAAAATTATTCCAGGCCTACATTCTACCAAAAATTCTGTCATGTAATAATGTTAATTTTTATCAGTATTTTTTTTTTCAATATCTCTGTTAGAAGTTGTATAATACCAAGTTTTCATTTGAGTCTTTCCACTGTTTATAAGTAACCATCGTTTTCATTGTTTATAACTTTCCATTGACTGATAACGTAGTTCATTCAGTTTCCAAATGCTGCTTTTATTCTTGTACCCTAAAGAGATTTTTTTCCTCCAAATCAAGAATAAATGGCAAAATGTGTGAGCCGCACATACAGACACAACACCAAAAAAAGATCTCACAGAAAGAATGGAAAGAAAAAAGAATCAGGCCCTTTGCATTGTACCCAGTGACAGAACAAGAGACAATGGGAACAAAGGGAAACTCAAGAGATACAATATAAACACCACAAAACTCTTTACTCTGCTCAGGGAGATTATGAAGTCTCCCTCCTTTAAGAACATCAAAAATCTGGATATATATGGTTTTGTACAACTGGCTCTAGGTAAACCTGTTTGAACAGTGTGGTTGGGCCTGATGATCTCCAGAGGTCCCTTCCAACTTCAACTGTTCTGTGATCCTATGATGCTTTGAAAGAAGGCTATGAACATGTGCAGAGAAGAGCAGTGAAGCTATAGAAAGAATGAAAAGGCAAGACTTGCAAGGAGAGGCTGAAGGAATTGACATTGTTAGTGTGGAGAAAAAGAGACTGAAGGAAGACTTCATTGCTCTCTACAACTACATGAAAGGAGGTAGCCTTGAAGTGGGTATCAGTCTCTTTTCTCAGAGGACAAGTGATCAGACAAAGGGAAATGTTTTCAAGTTGTGCTAGGGGAGGTTTAGAGGATAGTAGGAAGAATTTCTTAATGAAGAATTACTCAAGCACTAGAACAGGTTTTCCAGGGAGATAGATTCTCCATCCCTGGAGATAATAGATGTACAGACATGGCACTAAGAGATATGGCTTAGTGTTAGGACTTGGTAGATTATTCAACTTTATGACCCCAAGAATATTTTTCAATCTAATGGTTCTATGATTCTATGAAATATTCTGTTCATCTATCAAGAGTTACAGGCATTTACTCTCTGTCTGACATGAACAATGAATGGATATGGAAAAGAAATAAAGGACTTTTTTTCTCACTAATTACAATGGCTATGTTTACATAATCAAACCTCATTGTATAGCAACAAAACAAAGGCTAGCTTTTAGGATCTTAGATATATCACAGGATAATTACACAAATAAACTGATCTACTTTTAGGATGTCTAGCACAAAATGACAGAATTGCTGGCCTACATTTTCACTGTTGGCATTCCCAAAAGGCCAGAGTGCTCAGATCTCAATATTTCTCTTTTTTTTTTGACAAACAAAAAGCACCTAGGTGAAGGTATTCATGCAAATTTCCATGACAGAAGTTGAGAAATGCTAAATACTGGCCCAGATCTCTCTGCACAGTAGACTTGCTGGTTCCTCACGTTACTACTTCTTGTGTGCCTGAATCCTAAAAGCAATGTGTTTTCCCTGGTTCTGCACCCAGAGACGATGTTTGCCAAGGCAGACAAATTTTTTTCCTACAGCCTCCCACAGCCATTTTTCTTCTTTTCCTGACACATAGGTTTTTCTCCAAGAAATTCTTATTTTATTCCATGTCATACTTATTTAGAACAAAATGTGATTATCAGCCTCAAATACCTGACTAGAAATCCCTGAGGACACTGTAGATGCCTCTTTGGTGTCTAGTAAAAACACTTTCTGAATTCACAGTAACAAGCAGTAACTATTTATTCCCATTGGTTATTTGAACTTTCTACTAAAGCTAGGCATTAGATTCTTTTGCCCTTCACATAGAACTTAGCTACTTCTAATGCATTATTCAGTTTCTCTCCATAGGCTCAGAATAATTATCTTTTTCTTGTTAACTTATTAATACATAGTATATTTTGTGTTAACATAAAACAGCTTGATTCCAGATATAGTGGTTAAGAATTCAGCTAAACAGTACATTCTCATATACCTTCAAGAAAAGGTTCCAAAGATGAAAATTTTAATCCACATATGTAAATCACATGAACTCCTATTTTCTGGCTCTGTTTCCTTCATTGATTTGATCCCTTAAGAATCTTTTCCCAGAGTGTAACAAGAAAGCGATTACATGCCCTTTCCAATTCTGTCAAGAACTTTTCTCTCAAAAGCTATTTGCATACTATCTAGGGAAAGATGAGGGAAAAACATCTAAAAATAACACAAGAAAAAAATCAATTAAAATTAATAGAATTGGGCTGAATCTTTGTGATGAGACTGCAGTATGAGGAAGATCAGATGTAGTCTAATGGATATGCAATATCCAAAAAAAGTCGATGCTCTGAGTAAATATAGAATTAAGCCAGTAAAAAGAGGATATTATTTAAATACTCTATATAGATCTCAAATTTTCTAAACAATTAGCCTATATTACAAAAATGAGGGCATAAAACGATTATCATCAGAACAATATATATTCTATATAAATTACCAAACATGCTTCTTTGCATCTCTCCTTCACATGGCCTATGTAGTCTCGCAACATCCCATATTCTAAAACAGCAAAATTCGACATTCAGTAACAAAATCATTTATCTGTAGTAACAAAATAACTTATTTACATCAGGATACCAGTAAAATAATAGAATTTCAACAGTTTCCTACATGACAACTTAGGAATTCTGACTTTTGTTTCCATTTTACATCATCTATAAAATTGAAACCCTTACAATCTTGTGAAGAAGATGCAAGAATTTCAAAAAAATATTTGTATTCTAACATTTTAGCAGAAATGCAGAAAACTGAAGAAAAGTTTAATTTACTTTACAAATATTGCACATAAAGACCACTGATTTCATTGGTAACTACGTGTGGATTAAAATCTTCTCAAACTTATGCTTTTCTTGGAGAGGCTGTAGGGGTGGAAAGAGGTTGGATTCTATCACCCCACCCTACCCCACTCTACTTGCTTTTAAAGGAGAGGTTTTATGAAAAGTTTCTTGAATGCTGACACAATTTCAACAGATTTTTCTCCAGTCAGATATTAAGATCCATTTATTATAGATCTTGCTATCACTGAAAGACAGTTAATTATACTACTTATTGAGTTTTGGTCCACAGTCATTCACTTCATGAGATAGTCCTGTAAATAAGGCACCCATCCCAAAGAATTAGTGCATAACTCTTTATTCTTAAGAGCTATATTTGCATGAAAAGGATAACAGAACGCAATTCAAAATTTTTCAGCCTTCTTGGCTTGATGGTTGCACTACCATCTACAATTTTCAAATAGCCTGAAATCTTTGTGTGCATGTAAGTTAGAAAAACAGAGTGAGACTTCTTGATTAAAATTTGGGTCTTATATCTATACTAGGTAAATAATGTGAAAAATAATAGAAATTTAATCTACTTCATGAAAAAAGAATCCAAAAAACAACAGCTATATTAAATCACTACTTTTCTACATTGTAGTAATAACCTGGGTAATTAGGAGGGTCAACAGTCACTTCCAATATTGACTATTCCATGCTATATAAAAGATATTATTGTCCTATTGCTTGGTCACTATACGGATAAGTAGAGCAGCTGACAGCTACATATAAGCTGATGTATAAATACTAAGTATTTTCTTTAGATTTGCATTCCAAACTTAACTTACTCTGCAAGAAAAAAACAAACACCTTTCTCATGATTTGGGTCAAGCCGAAGCTGAGAAAGCTTCATCTGAGAAAAAGAAAGCTATTCTCTCTTACAGTAATTTTCATGGCTATGATCATTTAAGAATTCTATCAGACAATCAGTACACAAGAAAAAGTTATATTTTCCTTAATTTAGACTATTATTAATCTGAAAGCATTCCACCTCCCAATCCTTTTGAAATGTGAGGGAAAAAAAAAAAGAAAGAAAGAAAGAAAGAAAGAAAGAAAGAAAAAAGAAATAGCATATTTAAGGATAATAGCTTAGAAATACAAGAAAATCTGCTTTTGCTTTTATCATTTCCTCTGACTAATGTAATTTCATGCTGCTGCTATACACTTTGAGGAATTTCTCTCCAAACCATCATCTTCTAAAAACCCGTGCATTACCTAAATTACTATTTTTCAAGGAAGGAAAAGTTCAGGCTTGACTTTGTAGTAAAAGTAATCATGACATTAGTATTTAATAGATAAAGCATTTAATAAATGAAATCTTAAAAGACAAGACTCTGTCTATTTTGAATAACCTCTGAACAACCACATTAGTACAGAAAATCTTCCTCACCATTTTAACCATCAGGTTATTCTCTCCCTCCTGACCTCCAAATCCTTCTAACACATACTACAGACTGGAGTGCATTACAATAACTTCCTCATAATCACCCTCCTACAAATTGTTACATTTTGACTGTATTTTTTTTTGTTTGTTTTTATCCATTTGAGTCCAACAAAAAGTATGGAATTTGGATTTGGCCTACGTCTTCAAGAGAATCTCTGTAGTATTATTCTTGCAGTAGTAAAATTGTATCTCAACTTCTGATTAACATCTCAAATAACTTCTGATAAATCTTGTTATTTTTCTTTTGTTATATTTGATCACGGATATATTGCATAAAAGAAATAGTTCCATCCATATTGTTTTATTATTGTAAACTAAATATATTACATATTGAACAAGAAGCTGTGCATTTTGCATTAGGTTCATAGATCAGTCATGGCCAAGTAATTGTTTAAGAGGCTATCCTTTTCTTAACTGAATTCTTACCTTCCAGCAGAAATGTTACATCTGACTTTATAAAGTGCTGACTTGCAGAGATGGGGTTAGGAAAACCAAGGTATCGATGGAACTGAACTTGACAAAGAATGTTAAGAACAACAAGAAGGGATCTTACAGTTATGTAGGTCAGAAAAGACAGGCCAAGGAGAGCCTGACTCCTCTGCTAAATGAGAAAGCAGAACTGGCCATGACAGAATTGAGAAGGCTGTGGTACTCCATGAGTTCTTTGCCTTATTCATCACTGAGAACCAGGATTAAATCCCTGAACCTCACATCCCTGAAACTGAACCTCTGTGTGGTAATCCTTGAGGTCCCTTTCAACCCAAGCTATCCTATGATTCTATGATTACTACAGGTCAGATAAATTTCATTAGTACTACACAATCAGAGTTGATTAACTGTTCAAAGCATCCGAGCTCCACTCTTTATTTCTGTATGGAACATCACCCATACTGATTATTTTTTTTTTTTTTTTTAATATGGGGAGCATGTTTGTTTGTTTGTGGAGTACGTCTATCAGGGAACTAAACCTAGTCTTACAAATCCTACATTAGCCTGATTGATACTGGCACATCACCTAGAATGGAAGCTTAATGCTACTCACTCTACTGCATAGTCCTTTTTCCATTTTAATATTCTGCACTATCAAATGGGGTAAACACAAACACTATTGTAATCCTGTCAGTTAAAAACAGATTTGTAAGGCATAAAAATGAAATAAACTACAGAAAACTAGTTAAAATGTCTAAACATTTCATATTGATGCTAGAGCAACTCCACCTAAGCACAAAACTATAAAGGTACGTTATCAGCATTGTGTTGTACCTATGTCCATCACCCATTATCAGACTTCTCATTTAAAAAAACAGCTGCCTTATTTCTTGTCATCATGCAGCTCAGTGATAGCCTCTTCCCTTCTTCTACCATAGTCTTTATCAGCAGATTTTAAACTAAGCTATTAATGAAATTTTTGTTGTTATTGTGATACCTTATTATTACTCTGAGAAATGCCTCCAAGTCCTCACTCTTCTCATTACCTCCAGATATAGTTTCTGATTGCTTCTTCTCATTTACAGGAAAGAGAACAGCGGGAGAAAAAATTTCTCATTTGTATTTCCTGGCCTAACAATACTCAGCCATAGTGAAGATAAGATTTTTCTTTAAGTTCCTAAGGACCTCTTTGTTTTTGTGTATGCTTTCAATTCCATATTTCATGGTGATTTTAATCCAATAAAGTGCCCCTCCTCTACCAAAAGAATAACAAGATATAGAGGAATCAAAATCCAGATACACAAAATGATATTGTATTGTTTGACAGAAACTTCTCTGGGTCTATTTATGACAAATATAGTTAGTACTTCTGATGTTCAGTCACAAACTCTTCAAGTTATT
Organism: Tympanuchus pallidicinctus; assembly: GCF_026119805.1. Lineage (NCBI taxonomy): Eukaryota > Metazoa > Chordata > Aves > Galliformes > Phasianidae > Tympanuchus > Tympanuchus pallidicinctus. Next base: position 11,463,164 of record NW_026294769.1, read on the forward strand.
TTTGTTTTAAATGTAGAAGATAGGAAGGAAACTTAATTATAAGATTTCTCAAAACGAAAAATTAACACATTGTTTCCGAACGTTTTTAGACTTACTTTACATGTATTTGTTCACAAACATGCAAGAGATAACAAAGAATATTCCTGAATCATTCAAAAAATACTCTGTTCATCTGAAGTAATTTCAAATTCCAATGTTTCTGAGCCACCAATAAATAAAAATACTTCTCATTACTGTAATGATAGCAACCTCCCTCAAAAAAGCTATTCAAGTAATTCTCTGCCATCTCCTCCCAAACTTTGATAAACAGAAAAACATATTCAAATGACATCAATATTTCACAGTTTATGCAAGAAAGAATTCCTTCAAGTTTGTGGAAAAGTAATGATACACTGAATTTTTATGCAAAACTTTCAATCACTTGCACATTACGTAAGCTCTTCCTAATTTAAATCTACACATCATTTTACCAGTGAACTTCTCAAGGCAGTCTTGGAAATCTAATTTGTCATCTTTAAACTTGATCATTAAACTTCTTTGCTCTCTTTCCCTGAAATCTCAGGAACTACAATGTATATAATTTTTAAGATCAAGGAAAATGACTAGTCTTACATCTGCAAAATAAAGTAAAAAATATCATGTATTTGAAAGATAAATTATCAGTTTTGGAAAAAAAAAAATTATGTACTATTTTTTATGAGTGATACAATCACTGTATAAAACAGCTTCATAAAATAAAAAGCAGTTGTGTGGTAAGTAATATCTGGAGTAAAACATGAATGGAGGCTTCATTTTTTTTTGTCCCTCCATTCAACAGATTATCTTCTATTCCCTTCCCTTCTGCGTGTGTTCATGTGAGAACACAAGTTGTTTACTAGCAAAGGGAAGGACTGTAATGGTCTGCTAGCAAAATCTGTGGTCTGCTTCAACATCTAGTAAGGGCTGTAAGATAGCAATAATGAGCTAAACAAACCATTTTATTCTTAAGTCTTTTCTAGGTTGAAAAGTCATAACGCTTCAAAGTCATGATTTCTCTCCCAAAAGAAAATGAGCAACTACTAGGTCAATATCCTAGAATTTGAAATAATGGCAATTTCTAACCCCAATTTCATTGGATAAATGGAAGGAGATAATGCAATTCCAGTACATAGAAATCATTAAACAGTAATTACGAGTTAACACAGATATTATAGCTAGAAATGTTCTGGCATAAGCTTACAAGAGTGATGATGATAAAATCAACCTCTCATAGGTACAACAAATTCAAAGTTCTATTTGCTAAGGTTTTGAATTTTGAACATCAAAAATCAACAAAGAGGCACATCAGTATTTACTTATGTATAAATCTAATTCACTGCACTTCCTGTTTTCATCTGGAATAGAGTCAATTTTCTTCCTCGTGGCTGCTATGATTCTGTGTTCCTAGATTTAGAATGAGAACAACGTTGATAATACACTAAGATTTTAGCTGTTGCTGAGCAGTGCTTAAACAAGTCAAAGACTTTTCTGTTTCTCACGCTTTCCTGCTAGTGAGAAGGTTGGGGGTGCACAAGAAGATGGGAGGCATCAGAACTAGGACAGCTAACCCAAACTGGCCAAAAGGACATGAGGTAGCATGAATGCCTCAAGAATAATAAAATCTGTCAGACCTTGTTCTTTCAGGAATATCATAAAATCCAGGCATATGATGGTCAGATAAAGAATTCATTAGTTTTGGTGCTCTTACAACTTGGTTTACTTGTTAGAACAATAGCAAATATGTGTATCTATAAATAGATTTAGTGTGTAGACCCTCTGTTGTTAAGATCTATACAAATATATAGCAAAGTGTTTTTTTCTTCCCCACAGAGGTTTTCATTTCACTCAGTGAGACTAGATAGAAATATAAAATAAAATAAAATAGACAAAACAACCCCAAATACATTCAAGAAATATTCATCTGTGCTATGTTTCAAACAGTGTTCAAATGTAGAGTACATTAGGGCAAGCTCAAGTTATTGCAAATAATTTTATGCATTTTGATACACTGGCTAAACAAAGTCTTTTGAACATCAAAAAAAAAAAATCTGTTATGATGGCAGAATTTGAGAATAAGTTTCAAGATTGCTCAAAAAATCATCAATTTTCTGCAATATTAGTGACTACATTTTTGGTCAGTCAACATAAATACATTAACCCTAAATTTTCAAACAGAATGTATAGAGTTGCAGCCAGACATTCAACTCAAAGAAAAACTTGATTGTGTATTTACTATGATTTTTATAAGACCTCTCTTAGCAGAAAAAAATATTCCTTACATCAGTCACATCTTATTCTAATCATTGCTCTCTGGCAGTATGTATATTTGTGAACAAATATTTTGAAGGATTGAAGCACAGGAAGAGAAAAATTCCTGGAAGATCAAAAATCACTGATGAGCACCTTGAGAACTCACTAAGAATTGCACCTACTGTCATTAAACTAGGCATTGATGAATTAGTTTTCAAAAATATAAAGTCAAATATCCTGCTAGTCTTACTGTTTTATTGCCCTCCTTTTTTATGTTTTGATATAAAAATAAGAAAATATAATTTTGTTACTTAAACACATTAACTATGTTATATATCTTTTTTTTTGGCCAAAGACAATTCCTCTTCACTTAGTGTGGCCCAGGCAAGTCAAGTTTGAACATCCATAGTCTAGACAGTATTGGAAGTCACAGATCACAGCAATGCCCAAAATTTTATATGTATGAAGTTTTTGTTTCTATTTTATCAGAATAATCACACATGCGCAGACAGATTTGTATACTCTAATTGTTCTTCTACAGAAACTACACATCATCATTTACCTTATTACCAGTTGTACGCAGTGCAATGCATATAAAAATCTATAAAAATCGAGAGGATGAAGGTTGACAGAAAAAACATAAACTTCATCCTAGAATTTGAACTGAAATAAAGAGATACATCTCTGTGTATAAATTACTGAATATAAATTTAGGTAATATGTAATAGGTGATTTTGTACTGCAATGCTTTCATTTACAGTGAATAGATAAAATGTGATAACATGTGAAGAGGCAACAGCATATTAAGGCCATGTCTATGCAGCTTTCAGAGCTGCACCATATTAGAGAATCTTTCACTAGCAAGAAATCATTCTGCTTAGGGATGGTCCTTTAAATTATTATTATATACATATTACTGTGACTAAATTACTGAGTAATTTTTTTTTTTTTAATGAGTTATGCACACTGAATCAAATCCTGTCTCTGAATGCATTTGCAGAATTTTTTCAAGTAACTTTGATTATACAGAACTAGACCTTCCAGTCTTATGACTGTGTCTAAGTATATTTGGATTTGCAAAAGCAATATAAAGATAGTGGTATCCATTTGTATTACTTTCTTAGGATTGAATCAGTACTTATCCCCCAGAAATAAATTTATTTGTGTATATTACATAAGAATAAACTGGTTACTGATCTGTAACATTTGCTATGCTTTGTGGCACATTAATTACATTTATATTTATTAACCTGATATAAGAGGTTAAATTGTTACCTATATACTTTAGAGTTCTGGACCTCTACTTTATTCATATTTATCACTGAAAACTAAACCAGAGAAATGCTATTTTTAATCAAGTTGATGTATCATAATTATTTCCTGATTGAAGATGCTTGATTACAATTTATACTGTATGTTGCTAATTCATGAAAGACTTTTTAAAAGTGGTTTTTGCCTTCTATTATTTAAGTAGAGGTGATTTTTTTTTATTTTTTTTTATTTTTTTTTTTTATTTGACAATGTTAAGATTTGTGTTGTTTTTTTGCTTGTTTGTTTTTGTTTTTTTGGGTTTTTTTTTGTTTGTTTGTTTGTTTATATAGAAAATCACTTTTCATAGCCTCATTATTTGGTTGCAGGAACACAAGTATACTAGTAAATTTTACCATTACCAAGGAAATAAGAATACTTCCTTTCACCTAAAATGTTCTTCACACATTCTTTCAAAATCCTGTAGACATCCTATAGCAAAAAATTAAAAAAATAATTTAAAGGCTAGGAAACAGTGAACTGACACTTCAGTAAGGCACTTAGATTGGCAATAAGGCCAATTTAATACTTACATTTGGAAACAAGGCAAAAGATCTTTATCTATTCAATTGCAATTTTTTGATTCAAATGTCAAAAATGAATTTTAAAATAATATTTAGAACAGAATTAAATAAATAAAATCAAAGAGCACTAACAGCAATGGGGAAAAAAAAAAAAAGAAACTAAATGGGTGCAAATCTTTCTTCTCCAAGTGTCTTTTCATGTTCTCTTCTAATTCCATTTTATATGGATACATCCTTGAAGTTAAGTATGTGTTTAATTTCTGCCTAACTGAACTGTATAACTTACATCAATCTAGTAGTTGGAAATAGGCATTGAGAAGACAGGTGAAAATATGAGCAGTTGGACCTGTTCTATTTTCTTTTTAACAAGGTCCTACTCCCAGCTGCATATAAAACTTCAGTAGATAAAGCCACCTGGGATAAAAATTTCCATACCCTCATACCTTCCTCAATCTGTCTTCAATGTGCACCCACATAATGATTACAACTTAGTATAAAATCCAGCAAAGTGATGTTTTCCACCCCCATCTCAATGCCTTGAATTCTATGCCAATGGTATTGACTATAGAGGAGGACAAAATAAAAGACATGATTGCCATCATGATTCCTCAGGCTCCAGTTTCCCTGGGACACGCTATGGCATACTGCAGAAGACAGTCCAGATGCAAACATATTTTTAGCTTGTTCTATAAAACTCTCAGAGTGCCTTAGTTTGTTAAGCATGGATACTTCTCATGAGAAGCTTCATTTTAGCACTTAATCTCCTTCCATAAAGGCATATCATCCCACAAAAGCTTGTCCAAACAACCGAACACTGAAAGTATTTCTACATGTGTTATGCACGAATCTGTAATGACAAGGTAAGTCAGTCATAACTATTATTTCTGTTCTACAGTCTATATTTCACTCCTTAATTTTTCCCTTAGTATTTTGTTCCACTGTGACTTGTTGAATTTGCTTCATACTAATCCTTCATATTCATTATCTGTTTCACTTACTATCATAAAATCTATGTCATTCAGATCTGCTGATTTAGATGTGTTTAAATTTTCACTATCTTCCAGGTCTTCCTTTATCCATTGATCTTTTTTTTTTTTTTTTCTGAACATGTCTTCATATTTTGTCTTATCTGTCTACAATTTTTTTTTAAATTTTCTCCTCTTCCTCAGTAGTAAACGAATAAATAAACATTTTCAGTCATTTTAAGGTCAGATTTTCCTTTTGACTCATAAATCACTGAATCATTTCTGAATTGGAACTCATTATGAAGCCCAAGGCAGTCTTACATTTAAGCATAAATCCAAGCCAGGAGCTACAAAGACTTCTCACATAAACCTGCAGAAGCCCAAATAGACTGTGACAAGATGCCAAGCCTCGCATTTCCCATTGCCAACAATCTCATGGCTTAACTGCTTATTGGATTAAATTTTCTTTTCACACACACAGATGCAGAAATCAACTACAAAATTAGTAATCATACAGTTTCAAGATACATGCAAGCTCTATGTTGGGGGTCTCTAACTTTACAATTTGTCTAGTATCATAAGTTCAGGACTTATTAGGTTTATTATTCTATCTAGTTAAAGGGAGGTGAAGATATGAGACTAGTTCTTAAAAAAGTCTTGGTGTAACTTAAGATTTAATGACTACTTAAGATTTCATATTCTTGGAAAACTTAAAAGCTCAGTTCCAGAAGTTATTCTGTAAATTTACCCTACATGAGCCAAAACTGTGTTGTTTATTATACTTTTGTTTTTTCCTTCCAGGTTTGGAAATAGTGATCTTTCTTTTTTTCTTTTTCTTTCCTCTTCACAGAAGGTGCCAGTGAGAATTACCACAAAGAACAAGAGTACTTGCCTCATTGTTTGTGACACTATATAAATATGCCAGAATTTATCCTATTTATACCATATATTAATAATAGTTTCAAATGCTGCCATCTGTAATCCATCTCTGTCAGATACTAAGCACAAATATAGCACAAACCAGCAACCCTGATACTTCATAGGAGTGCCTTTTAATTCAGTAGGGAAAAATAATGATAATTATGACATTGTGATAAAAACACAAGTATCATAAAAAATTTATCTTTGTGATTTTTTTAAATTTTTACTTTATCAATTGTTTAGGGAAAATGATTTAATAAAATCTGAAAGAAAAATCCCCTTAAACTAATCTGTTTTCAGCACAGTTTTGCATATTTACAGACATGTGATGCTCCTGAATTCCAGTTTCTGCCTCAAAGTAATTTTTTTAAAGCCAACCTGTAAACATGAGTTCAAACAGAGAAATGCTGAAGAGTCTTCTCTCCAACCACTGTCCAGATACGGTAAGGAAATGTCAATCAAAGCATGAACTACTACAGTCACAAATTTGTTGTTTTGCTTACACATTAAAAAAAAAAATAATGGTCATACACTTGGAGCTTTTACTATTCATTGCTACCCTTGTTTTTTTAAATTATTTTGAGTAGTGATAATACTCTTTCATTTACTTCTCTCAGAGGAGGGAAGTGGAAGGTAATCTGGATTAAAGGACTTAGTACAGTGTTAGGTACAAAGTATCATCTAGAGGCCAAAGATTTTTTTATAATAAATTTTATGATGAGGGAGGGGCTGTTTTTGTTGTGGGTTTTTTTTTTTCCCCCCCCCCTCTCATTCATTCAGAATGTCAGCACTGACATCTATAGATCAGTGCAGCAGTGTTTAGTTGCAAACTGCACATTAGCGAATGGACTGTGTATGACTACATTTCTAGGGATAACGTCAAGCTCATGAACTCTTTTCTCCAAGAAAAACATCCAGCCCAGGGAATTGTCAATGTTTGTTATCAAGAATCAATAAAGATTGTTTAATTGGAATGTATTTGTGCTTGGATTAGGATAGACACTACTACAATTTGAACTGTAGATCCATGTCATCTTTCCTGTTTTTCTAGTAGCGTTACAGCAAACTGGTCTTCAGGAAATGAGTTCTTCCAGGAGATGCTCCATCACTATTATAAAAGTACAATAAGAAAGGAATTTTGAAAACAGCTGTCACACAGAGGCATCTGATCTATCTAACCAAATGAGATAATGAAATATTTGTTTCAGCCCCAAAATTAATTCAGAACCCATTAAAAACTTTTTTTTTTTTTTTTTAAATTCTGTATGTAAGATGGTATAGTTCTCATGCATTTACATTCCAAATTCTATTGTTTCCCTACAAGAATACTCAAAAATAGCACAACTCATTTGCATACTACTGTCTAACACAGAGTTAGACAGAACTCTTTCTGCAAGGTAAATCCGAATAGTGTGGTTTCACATTGACTTTTTTTCTCAGCTGGGATAGATTTAATTTTATTCCTGGTAGCTGTTATGGTTTTGTCTTTTGGATTTAATAACATACCAGAGTCTTTGCTGTTGCTGAGCAGTGCTTACAGAGAGCCAAGTATTTTCAGCTTCTCATAGTGATTTGCCTGCAACAAGCTAGGAGGGCACAGAATCAGGGCAGGTGACTCAAACTCACCAAAACACAGAACTTTGGAATAATAAAACAGGAAGTTGGCCAGAGGGCTGGTGAAGCTGTGCTGTTTGGAGACTAGCTGCTCATCGCTCAGTTGGTGGTGAGCAACTGCATTACACACCAATTGTTTTATGTATTTTTTATTACTATTATATATTATTATTTTCCCTTCTTTTTCTGTCCTATTAATTTGTCTTTATCTCAAGTCATCAATTTTATCTTTTTTTTCCAGTTCTCTCCCTCATCTCACTGATGGGGAGTAAGTGAACAGCTGTGTGGTGCTTTGCTGCCTGCCGAGATAAACCACAACACTCACAAAAGGCAAAAACTGGCATAAGGGAAATTATGCCAGAAATTATTAGGGTGCAGGTAGAAAAATTCCAAGCTTGATAAGCTATCATTTTTCTAGTTTCTGCTGAAACAAACAAACAAACAAAAAACATCTGGAAGCATGCTTTAAAGGAGCATAGATACCGCTGTTCCAGCAACACTACAGGCTTCATCAGACCTAGCTCAGGAGGGGAGATGATGGCAAAACAGTGCACCGAATCAGAAAAATCATGGGACAACTGCATGCTCTAGGGAAGAGTTTGACTCTGTACCTTCTGAAAATGTGTGAAATTCAAAACAATTTTTCTCCCGATAACAGTATCATAAAATTAGTCAATTTGCTTTGATATATTTTCTGTCCCTAAATCATTCTGACTTCTGAGTACAAACACACTTCTCATCAAAACTGAAGTCTAATTTTAAAAAATGAGAAGTTCTCACTTCATCTTTAAAGAATAGGAAGTATTTAATGAAGGAGAACTTGTTACTTTAAAAAAGACAGTGCATTTGCTCTATATAAAAAATAACTTTTTGTACTGCAGAAGGAATTTATTCTCTTTTATTTGATGCCTTTAGGATTCACACGTCATGAACTCAAATGACTAACTTCATAGTGTGGTGCTTTAATAATGGGTAGGTCTCTCACATTAACAAGAGAGAGCATTAGACAAACTAAACTACTTTTGCAGTTTCATAGTATTTATACATTCACCTTAAAATAATATTTTGAATGACTCCCATTCAAAATGCAGAAACATTTTTTCATTTTCCTTCCCTCACACAATGAGGACAGAGCACAGTTAAAGCACAGCAGTAGCTCATTATTTAAAGTTACTATTTGGAAAACAAGTTACTCGTTTTGACAAGTAGTATTAGGTGTCCTCCTCAAGAAATAAGTCTTCTGTCTAGAGACTTTTCAGTTAAACCCAAAGGGAATACATTTGACACATAATGAGAGGCTTTTACAGACAGGATAATTTTGTTTTTTGAATGTAGAAATTTTTTTTCAATAGTTTCTTATTAATTCTGGATAGGATATTCCTGAGAATTGAGCTTACATACGTACAAGAAATACAGTAATCACATAGTTATTCTGCATATTTTTAAACAACGCTTTAAAAAGAAAGAACAAAAGCTATTAAAAGCCCTGAGATGAAATTTAGGTGTACACAGCAAAATTTCTTTCGTCTCCCAAAAGAGCAACTCACAGAGAAGATTAAACGTTATGTAGAAAGGAAATTTAACTAGAAAACACTTCCATTCCAAAACGATATATTTGCCAGCTCTCCAAGAAGATGATTATGCGCTATAGATAATTGAAAATAATAAGATTCACAGTATGTCTGATATTTCTATTTTATGTAGAAACACTTAGAGGTTTACAATAGCCATTACATTGTGTCTACTGTATATAATCAACCACTGTCATTCTTCCTTTATCATTAATGTATTGAAAAAATCCTTCACCACAAACAGTTTTTCAGTAATTTTTGGTTTCAGTGCAGAATTTTAGCGAGACATAGCTTCTGCAGTTCATAGACCAGGGTACTTATTTCAACTGCATAAATTTTTTGGCATACATTAATAAGCTAAGTCAAAATTATAGGGAAAATGCCAGTTATTCAAATGTTTCTAGGGGAGCAACACAGTAAGAGGAGAGGAATGAAGGAGGTTGGTCTAGATGATCTTCAGAGATCAGTGAAGACATGTGGAGTCAGTTAAGCTCTTCAGCCACAGTAAGTAGTAGAACAGCCAGTTGGAAATTTCAGATTAGTTTCCAAATAATGGAAAGAATGGTCAAGAATGGTCAAGAATGTACCTAATGTTCAAAATAAAAGGATTAGTACAAATTATTGTGGATAAGATAAAGAAGATACGTGGAAATACTCTTGGTAATATTCAGTGAAAATTGCTGCATAGACATTGAATACTCCACACATTCTTCCAACACTATATTCACACATGTTGAAATGAGGATAGTGCTCCAAAATTAGGTATTTAAAATTCAAAATTGGTGGCAAAATGACTTGTTTTTATTTTATTCAAAATTCAATTTTGACTAGTAATTTGATTAAACTCATTCAAAATTCAATTAGTTCTAAGCCTGTTTTATTCACAGGCAGCACAGCTGACAATAGCTACTAGTAATTTACCCACTGTATATACTACTGGAATTATAACAATCTTTCCAGAAATCAGAAAGATAACTCTTCCAGTAGCCTTGCAGAAAAAGAAAACTTCTCACTCATCTTGCTTCTTTTTTCATAACAGCATAACTTCTACATAACCATGGAAGATAATTTCTATTAAGATTAGAATAGGGAACATCTTTTATAAGTTTAGGGCAGAAGTATGTGAAAGGAAAAAACCATAATCCCTCTCCACACACCTCTACAGAATAATATGTAGAAGGTTAAAGTAACAACAGTTTTTTAACAAACTTTCAGCTACCTTTAATTGAGATATTGAACGTCACTTTGCTCTTTGTCAGAAAGGAGAACTGAAAGTATAAGAAGTGTTGACAATGCATTGTTTAAGTCAGTGCTAAACATGATAGTCCTATCTAACATTCTCAAACTCAGGAAAACAGCATTTTTCTCTTAATTGCTTCTCGGTATACAATGTTCTATCATTGTCAACTCTCACTTTTTTTAAAAAACTACTTTTGCTGAAGGAAGATTAAATATAGATAGTTTTTATTATAATAATTTACTTTTAAGTATTTATTTATGGAATCTACTATTAGTTGTAAGATGCTTTCACTTTTCATTTCATATGCATGCTTCAGAATATTTGTCTCTATATAACCCTGATTATCTAAAACTCACTTCTTAAAAGATGAAAATGTTTACACCAGGTGAGTCCCACCAATGCTCACACAGAAACAAAAAGAATTGAAAGAGTGTCAACATGTGAATTCCTTATTGCAGAAAAAGTTCAAGATTCAGCCCTCAGTAAGTAAAATGAAGGGCACCACTATGTGAGACGGGAAACAGGTGATCCTTCTCAATTTCCTGGAATTCAGACAAAACATCAACACTGACTGCTATGTCATGACACTGACTAAGCTGAAGGCTTGAAAGATTCAGTCAAGATTCAGGCCTGAGAAGATGATCTCTACCATCATAGCATTTGTGAAACAGTGCATCACCTCCTCTTGTGTATACTGTTAAAAGCTTGGCATGTGGGTTCTTGCTCACTTCTGGCAAAAATGCCTAAGTAATGGTGGTAACTATGCTGAAAAATAGAGTTCTGAGAATTTTTAGCTGAGAATGGTGTTCTCATATTCTTTGTATCTGTTGTAGTTTCCATGGAAATGAATAGAAGACGTTTCTTTGGTGCAACTTACAAACTACTATTACTGTTATTAAATTGAAACATAGTGCTTTTTTAAAAATTCACTTTACTTTGCAAAACTGACCTTTTAATGTCAGTGCTTTATTCAGAAGGTACTTTTACTATATTTATCAAGGTTTTTCTCCCCATATTTTAGCTAAGAATGCTAATTTAAATTTGAAGATTGACTTCATGCTATAAGATGATATGGTATCAAAAGTGTTTTTAACTGCTACCAGTATTATTATTATTATTATTATTTTTAAAAAAGAACTGTAAAAATTTGTATAGTGGTTACTATTAGAAGACTTAATTTTTCTAAATAGTGCCTACCAGTTCAGCCCTTGGCAGTCCTTTACCGATTGCATTAGGGAAAAAAAAAAAAGGAAAAAAAAAAAAAAAGGAGTTGAATACTGATCACAGCTGAAGTCAGCCTCTATGATGTTTTAAATGTCTGGTGTTGTTTGTTTTATTTGTCTGGCCACTTTTTAAAAATATGTGTCTGTGTACATATATATATATATACACACACACACACACACACATACATATATATATATATTCGAGACACATATAACCAATAAGTACTGAATAACAGATATAATTTTATTCATCCTTTCCACAGTGGCTTGCAGGGCCACTCCTTGACCTTGCAGTTTCTCTTGATTGAGAGAAAGGTGCAGATTTTGAAGTATTGCTTTCTTTTGTTTCTAAGCTAGTTATAGCTTTGTAGTGGTGCCAAAGTTTCTTAATATTTAACGAAACACCAATATTGGTAGTTTTGACTAAACCAGATCTTTAGAAAAGAAAAAAGCCAATGACAAACATAATATTTCCTTGTAACTTTTGTTAACACACTTCAGCAATAATCAGAAATCTTAACAGAAGTTTCTTGGGACATTTACTTTCTAGCTTGATAGAGCTTTTGTCCTCATTGTAAGCTCATCCCCAGTAGCACAAAGCATTTTTAAATTGGTAGCACTAATTCAGAAAATGACCTCGTTAAATATTTTGAGACCCTTGATTGTAAAACTCCTTTGATCCTAAAAGAAAAGAAAACCAATTACGTGAAATCGTTTTGAATCCAGTCCTCACTGTCTCCCCAAGCCCCATTAGGTCCTAAGCTCCCAAGAGAATGGTTGAAGGTTAGAAAGAAAGTATACATGAATTTTCCACTAGGAAAATTGCAAAGCTAGAAGTAGGCTGCCCACTTACATGTTACAGACTCTTGACTATAACACATGGTCAGAAGCAGTAGTCATCAGAATCTTGTTGCCATACCCAAGCACAGAATGTATGAAATAATTATTTATGACAGATGAACAATGGCCAAACAACAAATAAACAAAAAAAGTCCACTTCAACAGAGGATTGATGCAGGAACAGCTGTGAGGTGGTAGCTGCATATGATTTCACCCCACTGAATCCACATAGAACTTTTGTATTTACTTCCTTTTTATCAACTGGCTTGAATATACAACCGCAGTATTTGTTCTTTGATATCTCCTCTTGCTATTCTTAAATTAGAAGGTACTTTCAACTTGGACATATGAAAATACCATCAAGATACTTTCCCTGTATATTAGCACTTAGTCAAATATATCGGCCTCCAGAATCACTACTGTCCCTTTTTAGCAAACTACTTAAGTAAAAAGTAAGCTCTGTTTTTTTCCCTAAATATACTAAAATGCTTCTTATTGTCCTTATTCTTATTTGGCGTGGAAATTACCATGGATTTTCAAATCTGTCATCAATTTTCTGCATTTCATAATGCATAATTTATAACCATCTCTATGAACTTCTCAGTTTTTTATAACACATATATTTAATATGAGAGAGACATTTTTGCTCCTACTACCATTTCCAGTTAGGACATTAAGGTTTATTATGGGTGTATATGAATACACTGAAGAAAAAAAAAAAAAAAAAAAAGAGAAAGGCACCTATAAATTATTCAGGTCATTTTAAGTGAATGCCAGTAAAGTCACCATACACAACAGCATTTATTTTGGAATTTAATATTCAAGTAATTACTCTTTTTCTAAGAATCAGCTTTGCAGTGTACGTTCTGGTATAGTTGGAGCCCGGTGTCTTTAATTTTCATGCAGATTAATTTAGGAAACAGAAAAAAAAGAAAAAAAAATGAGGAAAACTTTACTCTCAGAAAGATACTCTTTAAAACTCTTCCCTACTCCTGCATTTTAAATAGTTGATTCTTTGCTTTATATTTTTCAGAGACATTACATTATGAAGCACCAGGGCTCCTGAGGTGCATAATCAGTGTAATATTTCTCATTGTTCATTCAAAGAGCACTCACAAAAGCTGAGAAAGCAGACTGAACATTTACACTCAGATGATCATAATAGCAGATAACCAATACAAATGTTAGTGGAATGGTGATCAAAGCGACAAACAAAACTCTTGTTTTCCCTCACTGGGCCCTCAGAAATTTTTAACCATTAAATAAAAAACTTTCAAGAAATCTTTTCTTGTAGCTGTACTTAGTAGCTTATAATGGAAGAAGTTAACAGGAGCGGTATAATTACTAGAATCAAAAGAGAACATGCCTAATATTGCACTATTCAGTCAAGTGGGTGAAAAAGTGAAGATAGATAAGAGTGAATTAACTATCACAGTAATGAATTAATATTCATTACTAGTAATTTTTTTAAAGCTTATAACCTTGTCAAGGGTCAGAAACAAAACAACCAGATGTAATCAGATTCAAACACTAATAGACTATCTCTCTAAAATGCCTGCAAACTTGTCAGATTAGACAAAAAGTCTTCAGAGAAGGGAGTCCCTAGATTCCTCATCCTTAGAGTGATTTCATCAAGATATGGAGTGACAAAGACAACAAAAGAAACTGGTGGGCATGACAACTAGGAACGGTACTAAATGTAGATGAGAAGGACTAAGGTACTGATTTCCTGATTGAATAGGAAGGAAAACAATTGGCTTCCTACATAACATTTGAGGCACTACTTTGTTTATGGATATTGCCTAGAATAGAACAAGTTGCCTTAATTTCTGTTTGGAGTTTCAGGATGCTACTATAAATAATATATTAAAAAACAAATATATTTATTTAGAATAAGACAAAGAAGAAAACAAATCTAGATAGCACTCACTTTGTCAAATGGATGCAATATATGTAATACATGCAATGATTACCAGGTTAACTGATTTTGTTGAGCAACCAAGAAAAGGTACTTGTGTCTAGCAAGTGGCATATATAGTTTCCACATCACAGCAAGTAAGAAATTGGAAATTCATACTTTTGAGAGATCTCATTCACTCACAAGCAGTTAAACAATCAACATAATGTTGAAACTCACAGAGAAATACTTAAGATTACGTAGCCTGTTTTTTTCTAAGTAGTTTCAAAATAAAATAAAAGATGAATTTTTAATTATTAAAACAGTTCTTTCTATGGTTGGCAAACTGAAGTATATCATAATATATTGGCAAGCACTTCATTGCTCATCTTTATTAATAGATAGCTCTATTGCAGAGTGGTTCTACCAAAGAAAATGTTACCTTAATTGTTCTAAATCAGTAAACGTGGACATAAATCAAGAAAATCTCAACTAATAACTAGGAATAGCAGGTCAGCACATTCAAAACTCCTCTAGAGTCTGTTCATTCATTGAGCACAGATATTATGAATGAGTTGATTACATTTTCTCAGCTGGAGACTTGTTCTCTAGTCTAGTTCTGAAACAAGTTATCAAAATGTGCCTTCCCCCCCATGAAACTCTCTTCCTAAAGCTTGCCATCTGGCAGTAGATCTCCTTGAACTGCCCCTACTCAAGCATGCCATCTGACGGATGGAACAGCATCTAATGTAGCAAGGACCCTGAACAAAGTGTAGGTCTGCTCATATTTGTCTACCAGGTGGTACAGTAGAAAGAACATACATCTGTGCATCTGCTCAGATATATTTACTGGCCAATTTTTCAACACAGAAATTACCAAGCCATAAATTCTGTTTATCCTGATTAAAATTATGGGGGTTATGTTGCTACTATTGACTCTTCTTATTTTTTTCTTTTAAATGAACTACTGATATTATCTGCACTTTTCTAGGGGCTTCAAAAGGACCTGAAAAAGCATTTACAAGAATAAACTGAACTGAGGTTTCCAAATATAGCAACTAACCAGTCCGAATTATCAAAGAACTTGGTCACATTGGTGGAAAATAAATGGCCAAAGTGAGAAGAAAATCTTGTATATTTTCTTCATTATTTTCTGTTCTAACTGGCACAATAGGACTTTAAGGCTTGTGAAATTAAAGAACACAGGTTTAATTCAGTAAGATGAGTGCATGAGGAATTACTGCAACAGTTAGTATGCCTAATTTCAGGACTGTGCAGATTATCTTTCATCATTTTATCCATCAAATTCTCAGCTAACAAAGTTAAAAATCAGCTGATAATGTAGTATCTCCCTTCCTAAGGAATTCAGTATTGAATTCGCTAGTGATTCAGAGTTTAATTTATATCATGACTATTAGTTCTTTAAGAGCTCAAATGTTTACACAAGGAAAGACTGAAAACAAAAAACACACACAAAAAAAAACACCCCTAGTAAAAATAACTATGAATCAAAAAGTAAATCCAGAAAATGTTAACTGCCTGGTGTACTTTCATATGCATCTCTTGAGAATGACTGTGTATTAGATTTAATTTCCTTTTACTAGACAGAAGGAACTGAGAAGTCTGCAAGAGTAACTGAATTGTCTCAATTATTTGTGAAACAGTTAGAACATACTAATCTTCCTTAAGTTACTGAATGGATTAAATTATAAAATGAGCTAAAGGTCTGAAGGCAAACTTGAACAGGTTTCAAAAAATTCTCCATTGCTTGCAGAGTTCGTGTTTTTATTTATTTATTTTCAAATATCCTGTGTCTAGATCCAGTAATTACAGGATGGAAACATTTCTAAAGTCATTGGGGAAAACTGCAAACAAAATATCTACCTCCCTAATCCACTCTCAAGAAAAAAAAAATGCTTTGGCTCAAAAGTAGCTTCACAGTTCTTCAGTGTTAACCAGCTAGATGAAAGTAGTTGCACTGAAGAAAAACACAACATGATTTCAAATATGCCAGGAAATGCCTATTGATGTCACACTTCCAATTTACAATGGATTATGCCAACATTTCTCACAGTTCTGGTTGATGTGACTTATTCCTCACTCAGTTCAATGCCAGCTGTGCTGCAAAGTAACTGCAAGTGGAAATAATACTGAAGGTACAAACACCTCTGTACTTGCCATGTAAGAGTATCTGAGACACAAAAGTTCTAAGTACCAACAAAAGAAAGAAAGATGGGCAACATCGTTTAAAGCTTATCTAAATCATTAGATGACATGGGATTTATTTGAAGTCATAAATTCTTGTATTGTTAGTTACAGACTTACTCCAGCAGTCATCTAAGAAGCATCAAGTCATCATAGCACAGTAAGGAATCAGGTCCTTTATTATCTCTCCCATTCTTACAATCTAACAGTATTACAGATTGTTTGCTCTCATGTGCGGATTTGGCACATGTTGAACATTTTTGTGAGGAAGTATATTACTATAGTTTCAGCTTGTATGTTGAAGTGATATTGTCTTTGCTAAAGGTGACCTGAAAATTATTTTACATGATTGTTTTTTTGAATTTTTATTCATTTATCACAAATAAAATTGCCTAAGAAATTTTAGGCTATTTCTAATAATTATTTTCCCATTTTCTGTTTTTATTTTTATACGTGTTGTCTTTTGAATTCTAGTTTTATTCACAAACAAAATAGACTGCACATGATTATCTGAATTTTGTTTGAAGCTGTGGAAATAATAAAGACTTCTGCAACATAAACCTGCTCTGCTCCACAGTAAATCAACAATAAGAGCTCATCACTGTTCTGTTACTATTGAGGACTACCAGGCCTTTATCTCTTCTGTTCTGTTCTGGGCCTGAAAATCTACTGCCACTCTACTCATTAGTCTTTTCATTTTGTGATTGATGACTTTGATGTGTAGTTGTCTTAAAGAGAAAGACAAAAAGGCAAGAGATGCTGTTCAAAAACCTGCGAGCCTCCAAAGAAGAGTAGGCAAATAGAACACACATACACAGATGTATCAACACTTAAATAAAAAAAAAAAAAAAAAAAAAAAAAAAAAAAAAAAAAAAGCGTACAGGACAGGATAAAGTGTCTTAAGACTCATCAGTATTATTTTTTCTTCCTTCAAGAGTGATGATTTGTATGCTTTTTGGAAGATGAAGTATATTCTAGTTTGAAACAAGAAAATGCATCCGGAATCAAAAGTATCAAAATGTTAACTATGCTAAGAAGTTCTCTCACCTAAAGCCAGGTCAGCTGCATCTGGGAATTGTGAGGGTTCCTTAATCTTTCATTTTATGTGCATAATAGAGATCAGACTTCTAAAAGATCTGAGCAACAGTTCTGTACTGCAAAGAATAGAGATCTTTTTTTCATACCTGTTAAACAGAAGCATTTACAAGATGTAAAGTCCCTACTGAGAATGTAATGTGAAAATGTACTTGGTGCATGTTTCTTTAGGAAGTTACAGAGCTAGTAACTTCATAGATTTAACTTCCCTCTTTCCATCAACTCTCAAAAGATGGAGCATTCTAAAACGTACAGTGAAAAACCTTTGTTAAAAAGATTGTATTATGTAGAAAAGCAAATTAGATGACTTATTTTTCCTTAGTTGAAAGCTGCACATGCTGTAATCACATTGTATCACAAGAGCATGAGGCTGTTCCACACAAAGGATATTTGAAAATCCATAGGCAGAGAAACATCTAAAGGCAACCTCTGTGTTCTAGATACAGAGAGGTATTGCAAAGGCATGAGGACAAAGGTTAAAAGAAAGAAGTCAGTATGTCTGCTCAAGTGATGCCTACAATATGGCTGATTATACTCCGTATACAGCCTTGTAACAGTTGGGAAGAAAAAAAGTAAGAAAAGTTTGTTCTTCCTCAAAATAAATTGTGAAATCATTTTCCCGATAGCCCAACTTGTGCCATTTTAAGAAAGCTCTAGTTCAATTTCAAAAGAAAAATTCAGCCTAGCACAGGATTCAAAACAAACAAAAAAAAACTTCAAGCAGTACGATTCATAATGTGGATCAGGATATCTGGATAAAGACACAACCTTAGTTTAATATTTTCTCTCTCAATCACACACCACTAACCTACTTTTAATTTTAAAACACCCACAATTATCACCAGTCCTATGACATTATCCACAAACAATGACAGAAGTTTCAACTCATTGGTCAGATCCCAGATTTTGGGCATGTTTATATATTCAAATTCATTGAAGTCAAGCATTTATGTGGTGAAATACAGCAGTTTACAGCACATGGTTAGTAGAAATAGTTCCATACAAAGGGTTTGGAGAGAACTCTTTTTCCTAATGGCAGATGCCTAGCTCTGAGAGAAACTCTAAACGATATTCCCTTGTTGGTGAGTTCTTTTTGATGGCCAGCAGTGCTGAAATACTCAGTGTGTGATGGCCCTGAGAGCACTGCAGGTCCTTTTTCCCTAAGGCACTTCCTACGCTCAGGCCCCATGTCACCCTCTAAGCCTGGGAAAGGCACAGAAGGGCTGATCTCCCTCTCCCGCAGCCCTGCCCTGGTTGGCCATGTCTTGCCAAGACAGGCCAGTCTACAGGCCCACAGACTGAGTAAGCTTCACAGTCACAAAGAAACCAGCATAAATGTCCTGAAACTGTAACATAATGGCTTCTCTACTGGAACAGGTTTCCCAGAGAACCTGCGGCTGCTCCATCTTTGGAGGCATTCCAGTCTAGGCTGGATGGTTCCCAAGGCAAACTGACCTAATACCTGATTTAGTGGATGGCAAGTCTGCCTCTGACAGAGAGGATTGAAACTAGATCTCTGAGGTCTCATCCTACCCCAGTTCTTCCATGATTATATGATTCAATGATTCTATGAATACAGGAGAAGAATGATTAGACTCTGGTTAAGAATGTGAAGAACAGAAGATGGAGAGTGAGAATTATGTCCTTCACAAAGTGTGACTCCTCCTTTTCCACAATCACCTCTGTCTCTTGTATTTTATAGTTGGTTTTTTGTTTGTTTGTCTTTTTTTTTTTTTTCTTTTGTGCTAAGGTAAGAGATAAGATTCTTAGCTGTGAGTCCATAAAATGTTTCTACAAAAGATGAAAAAGAGAGCACTATCTTTTTACTGCCATTTTCTGTTATTTAAAATTAATTCAGAATTCACTCTAAACTAAGAAAACTGTAAGTGTACATTAAAAAAGCACTAGAGCTTTCTATTTGTATATTAAAAGTATTTGAACTTTTAATATAGCTAAATTTCTAACTGAAAAAACAACATTTTTATATTTTGTGACTTGAAATGTGATGTCATATCTACACAAAAATAGAACTGTAAATCTGGGAGTGTCCTAGTGTTTACAATACATTTTAGATTAGAAATAGGGTGATTACTTCTTAACTAATAAATAGATTAGAAGCAGAACCCTCAGAATTTTTTCACCTACTATTTTTCATTACAGAAGTTTCCTCTTATCCTCTCCAGCATGAATAGTAACTCCACATATTTTATTTATCTTTAACAGTAAAGTACTAGAAAATGAGACATACTGATGAGATTTTCTGGAAATTACAACTTTGATTAACAATCTTTTTCACTCCAGTATGGACCTTATAATACTTAAAGCCACAGGCAAAATAATGTATTCACAATAAAGTTTAAATAAAAGAGAGATATACAGAGAGAAGGAAAACAAAAACTTACAAATCATTGAAATAAATGTTGCTAGTTTCTTTCACCTATTCAATTATTTTTCCAAATGTCTTAAATCAAAATCTCTGATAGCCCACCATCATTCTGAAAATCTATTGTTTCCTTAAACTATCCGTGGGATTATGCTTATGTTAGAGATCACTTGTCATCAAAGGGATAAGATTAGACAAAAAAAAAAATAACGTCGGCAAAATGTACTTGATCATTGTATTGTATAACATAACAGTATAAGTGCATAACAACTTCTAACACATTTGTTTTTCCCCTACTTTCCTCTAGTAGGAAAAGATTTTCTTACAGTCTTCAGTAATTTGACTTTTAGACAGCCCAGCAGTACATTATATAAACAGTGGCAAGCTTTTCTGTTGATGTTGTTGGAATATATCCACCTATTTATTTTTGACAAGGTCAAAAATCTCTTATTTCCACTTTACACTTGGCTGCTGATGAAAAGTGGCCACATGCTTTGACACAAAATAACCCACAGACATCAACATTAAATAATAAACATTTTAAAGCTTTTGTACTAATAACTGAATTTGGGACAACTGAGTAGAAATGCCCATCTGTCAAAAACTGTGCTTCTAAAGCATTTTGCTTTAAAACTGTAAGCACTGACCATATAACACAATGAATTCTAATTGCATTTCAGGTATGCAGTAATTCAAACAACAAAACATTAAAAAGTATTAGAGAACAAAGCTTCAGATTACTCCTTACCCAAAAAAAAAAAAAAAAAAAAAAAAAAAAAAAAAAAAAAAAACACCACACACACAAAAACAACCAACCAAACAATTAACTCCTTTACTTAATTTCCCACTTTTAATATCTATTAAGGAAAGTCACAACAGCATTAAAGGATGCTAAGACAGGGAAAAGAGTGAAAAAGTTAAATCCATCCAAATTGGTACTTGCAATTTTAAGGGACTCCACAACTAAGTTACAAATCTTCATATTTCCAGACAAAAAAAAATTCCATTCACTACAGAAGTGCAATATTTTGAATCTGCGTCAAAGAGGTGTATATACTTTCACTGTGTACATCCATTAACACAAATCATTTTTAAGAGGGAGTAGAGCAAGATGAACAAGATCTCTGGCAAGAATGACATCAGTTGTATGAACATCTTCAGATTATGAAATATTGGGAAATGCATATATTTAGGGCCTATGTATCTGAAAATGACAACTGTTTTTTGTGAAAAGGCATCTGGAATGGACACTTGATAGTTCTGTTGTCACAGTTTATGATTTTTGTCATTGGTATTCCACATCGTAACATCTGTAAAGCACTGGGAGTTAGAGTTAATGCCTCATCTCCATTAACTGCTGATTTTCCAAATATCTGGCTCTCAGAAAAGAAAAACTACATGCCCTAGAGGACTTTGCATTCAGAGGGGAAGATAAAGCTGGCAAGTCAC
The DNA here is from genome assembly GCF_026119805.1 of Tympanuchus pallidicinctus. Taxonomy (NCBI): domain Eukaryota; kingdom Metazoa; phylum Chordata; class Aves; order Galliformes; family Phasianidae; genus Tympanuchus; species Tympanuchus pallidicinctus. Next base: position 11,484,670 of record NW_026294769.1, read on the forward strand.
AGGACTTGCTTGCTTTCTAGCCGTGTGTATGTGTGCTCCCTGGATGTTTTGCCTTCAAACTAGAGCAAGGCCTTTGGTTTTGGACACTCTCTCATTTTATTTGTTAGTCTCAATTCCAATTATATTGTATCACATTGTGTTATCTTGCATTCTGGTATCATATTTAGTGAATTAACTTTCCTCCTCAGATCACTGCTGCTGTTCTGTTTTCAGGCCCATCTCTCTACCCTTCCCCTTTCAGATCCACAGGCCCGTTGGCTTCCTGTTCCTATCATGGACACAGATCTAGAGATAACTCCATGGCAGCCTGTATACACTTTTCATATCTGAACTCAAACCAATGCTACTCTATGGATGAGCAACAAGAATAAGCTGCCAAAACTGCTAAAGTAAACATGTCTTTGGATGTATTTTCTATTCCTTTCCCATTTCCCTTATTTACAAAATCTGTATTAAGATAGATTATACTTTGTATGGATCTACCTTCCACATCAATAAAATCTCAAATCTTTTATCTCTGTACATAATCTTTCACTAAAGAATAAACCAGTAACTAGTTTCAGGCATTTTCTCATCTGAGAATAATCACAGAATGACAGAATAGTTTGAGTTTGAAGGAACCTCTAAGATTACCTAGTTCCAACCCCCAGGGATAGGCACAGACATCTTCCTCTAGACCAGGTTGCTCAAAGTCCTATCCTGCCTGGGTTTCAATGCTTCCAGGGAGGGGCTGTCTACAGCCTTGCTGGGCAATATATTCCAGTCTCACCAGCCTCATAGTAAAGAATTTCTTTCTGGTATCTAGTTCAAACCTACCCTCTTCCAGTTTAAAATCGTTTCCCCTGGTCCCATCACTACATGCCCTTATAAGAAGTCTCTCCTCAGCTTTCCTGCAGGCCCCCTTCAAATACTGGAAGGCCACTATAAGATCCCTCCAGAGCCTTCTCTTTTCAAGGCTGAAGAGCCCCAGCTCTCTCATAGAATCATAGAATCACCAAGGTTGGAAAAGACCTAAAAGATCATCCAGTCCAACTGTTCACCTATTCCCAATAGCTCCCACTAAACCATGTCCCTCAACACAACATCCAGCCTTTCCTTGAACACCCCCAGGGTTGGTGACTCCACCACCTCCCTGGGCAGTCCATTCCAGTGCCTGACCACCCTTTCTGAAAAGTAATACTTCCTAATGTCCAGCCTGAATCTCCCCTGCCTTAGCTTGAAGCCATTCCCTCTGGTCTTATCACTAATGACACGAGAGAAGAGGCCGACCCCCAGCTCACTACAACCTCCCTTCAGGAAGTTGTAGAGAGCAATGAGGTCTCCCCTGAGCCTCCTCTTCTCCAGGCTGAACATTCCCAGCTCCTTCAGCCTCTCCTCATATGGCCTGTGTTCCAGACCCCTCACCAGATTTGTTGCCCTCCTTTGAACACGTTCCAGGGCCTCAATATCTTTCTTGCAGTTGTTATACACTTTACAGTGTATAACAATCAGATGTATAAAATTGAGAGCTTGGAAAAAGCAAAGGAAAACTCAAAATGCATAAGCTTAGTAGCAGTTTTACCAGAACATAGCGAAGTTAGTCTTGAATAGTCTTATAAATTCACTGATATGAACTTCTGCTGATGATCTTACTTTCTAGAAAGTAATGAAAACTACTTTGCAGTCTTAAAGGACAAAAAATGAATGTCTCCTTAAAAGGGAACCCATAAGAGGCACACAAATTCTAATACACACTGAATTACAGCCAGAGTTATGATTCCCTAAAAAAAAATAAGTAATTTGCTATTTTACATTCCAACTACTATGAAAAAGATCTCCAAAGTATCACACAGAAATCTACATCTAGGCTAGGCCACCGTTACCGTTTTCAAATCTCATGTATTACAGACATTGCGGTACATGCAGGTCTTAAAAGATCCTATGTTATTCATTACATTAATAACTTGTAATCAAGGAACAAGGGCAAGGCCAGTCTGGTCAACCTAATGCTGATTAGCCCACAGATGTGATATCATGCACTTTCTCAGATTTTTATTTGAATTTGAGAACAAGATTACTTTCAGCATCAAAGTGTGTCCTTTTCTCCAGCTCAAATTTCAAGCTAGCAACCCTGATTAGAAAATGAAATGCAAATATATCTGAAGAAACAAGATGAGGTGATTCACGACTTCCCACTGACATCAGCAGGACCACACAGAACTGTGCAATTACTGTGTATTAGGTGAGTAAGGCTATGCCTAAAAAGAGGCGTCTTTGCCAAACTGATTTTTTTGCTTAGATACATTGTTTCTACATAAGCACAGCAAACTTCCAGATGAAAACAGTTACTCTCATTTGAAGTAGGACAAGCTTGTGTCACGTTAGAAGACTGCAGACAAAAATAAGGTAAATTAATATTATCTCAAATCCTTTCAGCAATATTTAATAGTAACTAAACGTGAAAAAAAAATCCCAAATCACTGGCTGAAGCAATGCTTCAGTGTTGTTCTGGCTATAGTTTAGCAGGGTTTGCATTACTGTTTCCACATATCTACTTGCCATACTTTCAAGTTACCACTTTAATACACTAGCACAACTACAGATAAAGCTGCACACCGATCATCTTTATGAAGTGAGGTGACGCAGCTGAGCATACAGGTGCTTAATAGTAGGGTGATCACTAGACTGATAGGAAAGAAGTATGCATCCAAATGTTGAGGCACCAGGTTGCTGTATCTTTCTGATATACTGTAGGCCAACAAATAAATAAATCACACAGAGTCTTGGCCACAGTTGCTAATGCATTTTCTATTCCAAAAACATACCTCACAGAAAGAAAACTCTTCCAAATATCAACAATAAACATGCTGTAATGGTTGGCCAAGAACCCCTTATCAGTCAATCAAAGCAAAACAAAACCATTTCAATTACCAGAAAGTAAATCATGGACTTCTACTGCTCCTGCAACATCTGTTTAACTAAGATTACTTGAGACAAAAGGCTGTACTATACATATGTCATGGAATTAAAGTAGCTGGTTCCATCACCTATCCCTCAAATGCTTAAGCCCCCACTGTTATAAGAAAGCTCTTTGCATTTCACAGAAATCCATCTCCCTCACTTTCGGGATAACATCTCATCTGATGCCCTTTTTTTCCTCCTACAAAGGCCAGTACATGGAATCACATGCACTGGAATGGCCTGCCCAGGGAGGTGGTGGAGTTGCCATCCCTGGCAGTGTTCAAGAGGCGTCTGGATGACGTGCTACGTGATATGGTTTAGTACTAGTGGTGGCAATGGTGATGAGGAGACGGTTGGACTGGTTGTATCCAACCTCGTGATTCTATGATTCTATGTTGCTGGTGCAGAACATCAGACCCGTTTTTCTTCCCTTGGCTGTTTTTCACTCCATTCTCTTTATCTCTAGTGTTGTTCTCATCTATGAGAACTACAAGATGAAAAGAGAAACAAAGAAAACGACTTAAGAAAATCTCAGCTAGTAATTTTCATTTTCATCAAAACCTTCAGATGTTTAAATATCTCTTAACTCTTTGTCACCTGTGGTTCTCTTCATCTCTCACAATCAGTGACCTTCATGTCAGAAAAACCAACTTTTAGATATGAAAGACTGAATACAGACTGAATACAATTTTACATCCTTTTGACTATAATAATTTCTCTTTAGAGAGGCAAGATATGCTTGCTCCAAGTATAAATCTTTGAAGATAACAGGTGATTCTTTTGCTTTTTGAGATAAGCTATCATTAAATACAGTAAAAATGAGGCCTGTAATCCTTGCCTCTCTTTAATTCAGTGCTTTAGGTGTTTCTCTAGGTAAAGCAATACAATTTTATTCTTTCCACAGCTTGCTTTTTGTCTACAAAGAGAAAATAAAATGCAATGTTTACCCCAAACTAGCTGCAATAACTTCATCTAAACAAAGACTGTTTCATAGCATTCCACCACAAAAAAAGAAACAGAAAAAGCTATTTACTCTATGTTATATGCTACACTGTTATTCTCCATTCTTCCTCTTCTTCATAAATCAAGCTAACAATTTGCTTAGCATTTTAAAATATGAAACCTATACTTAAAAGGAAATGGGACTAGCTTTTTAGATCTTCCCCACTGAAAAACTCAAGACTAAATAGATCATTAGGTCTACAAAATAGTTTGGAAGAAACCAATAAGCTAGAGTCATTTATTCCAGAACTGATGATTGTATAGCCTAACTTGAAAGATAACTCATCCACAGCTGGACTGATGAAGGAGTAGCCTTCAGCATGAGTCAAGAATAGTACATCAACTCATCTCTTTGTGATCAAAGTTATTCTGACTATTTTTGATAGCTAAAGCATTTAGAGGTTGTTTTCATTTTAATTGTCAAACTTGGAAACATTATACTTGCATAAATACCAAATGGGTGCAGAACACTGCTTCAATTCTAAACTATTCCAAGACATTACCTAGTAAATTTCTTGCATTAATGCAACACAGGCCATATACAACAAATACTCCCCTGGTATTCATCTTCATATCTTCTCTCTAGACAGATACAGTTAGGATTGGGTTCCATATAGACAAGCCTGCCTTTAGAATAGAGCTAACCACAGCTGCCTTACATAATTGGCATATCCTAACCTTCTCCAAGGAAGAGTGAGAAAACATTTCTATGCTGAATGTGTTGGTTTCACTGTCAATATGAATACAGTTTGGCTCCCATTGAATATCTGGAAGAAGCCCTTTCACAGCCACAAGCAACTCCAGATCACAACCCCAGTAAGTCTAAGTTTTTCATGTTCAAAATCTGTTCCCATAATATCAAACAAAAATAAGATGTTTTCGGTGGAAGTTTTTTTTGTTTGTTTGTTTGTTTTGTTTTTCCTGAAGACTGTAATTGAGTAGAACAACATCAAAAGTATAGAACAAATAAGAAATACAAGAAATTGGAAGAAAAAGAGGATCAAAAATAAATTCATCCTGGAGTTTCTCATGCTACTTCAAGTTATGGTCCTCATTTAGTTCCCATGCGATATCTACAAATTGTTCTTGGTCTATTTTACTTAATATTCTGCAAGATATCAAGAAGTGTGTGTGTACACTTACATACACACATATGTATTATTTCAAAGGAAAGTTGAAACATGAGCTCTTCCTCAAAAGATCAAATTTACCCTGACAAATAGATTTCCAAAGATGTTCTGCGGAAAGCCAATTTATATAAAAATATAACTGTTATTATAAAAATCCAAAGGAACATTGTAACGTTGCACAGAATCAACAGTCAAAAGCGTAATGCATTAGTTGTAACATTTTATAAAATAATTTACTGGGAAGATGCTCGAGGAGCATTATTCACTGTAAAGTAAGAGTAAACACTTCTGTATGGTACTCACTGGGCAAAAAGTGTGAATTTGAAATAACAATGAAAAGGTACTTAACATCCTAGTCATTTCAGAAGAAAGAAAAAAAAGGTTTTAAATCTTATCAGCTGAATCTCAAATTGCTTGTCCTATAAACCTACAAAACAGGTATTTTGCATAAAACGTTTCAAAACAGATATAACAATACAGACTGTCAGTGCTAATTCCATTATGTGTGCTTTCCTTGCCTCTCATAAATGGCTTGTTTTTAACGTGAAAAATCAACCCTTTATGTGAAAACCTCATTTATATTCTCAGTGAATTCTCTCTTAGAGCCAGATCACATTTCCTCTAGAAATTGACATGTATCACTTGCAGATGTCTCTGGGAGCCACCACTGATGTTCTTTGGTAGCTAACAGAAAGTAAAATTGAGTTACCTGCTAGCTAAGGATATGAAACAGCTCAGCACTGAATCTTTACACAAATTGAGGCTGTTGCTCTAACCCTAGATGCAAGGATCAAGTCTTAAATTTAATTCAGTAGCCACATTGTACCCTCTTCTCCCAGCCAGCAACTTCTGACTCTTCTCCCAAGCATATAAGACAAACTAAAAGCAAAACAGATGTCATGCATATCATTTTTGCAACCATCGCTTATGGATGCTGCTGTTATCTCTCCAGCCCTCAATTTATTCACTAGGGAAAAATTAGGAGAAATAAACACTTATGAATCTTTCAGCTCATAAATGAGGTATTAATTTTGTGAGATATCATAAATATACGACTTGCAAACTTAAATCTTTGATGCAATTTAATTTGAATAAGATGAATTAAAACCCACTTCAAAATTCCATCTGTACTAATATCACAGGTTCAAGTGGAAAAAAAAAAAAAAAAAAAAAGCAAAACCAAACAAACCAAAAAACACCTATCATCATTCTTACAGACTTTTTGGTTCCTGAAAATAAACAAACAACCTCCCATGTATCTGATGCTAAATCACAGGACAAAGCTAAAACTGAACTAAGAGCCCACAAGTCAGTGAAAATCTTTTTGCAAAATTTTCAAAGATGGCAGTCACTCAAAAAGAAGTCTTAGCTCATCACATGGTAATTTCCATCCTGAAATGTAACTTCCCTTAACACTCCTGTTAGAAATTGCATGCAAAGGTTTATTGCTTTAGAAACATTTACAAAAAATCGTTAGCCACAATACTGCACAAATGTCAATTTCTTGCCATGTATTTCATTTCATCTCCATTTAAAGATGGCTGGTTCCTCCTGATCTTTTCTATACATTCTACATTTGTTTTTATACATATGCAAATTTTTTGCATTTTTAAAATTATGAGCCATCTAATTTGGTTAAGTATTAATAGCTCCTTTAGCTAACCCAGTAATCTTTGAAATTTATAATCTGTATTACACACAAAACTCCATTTTCCAAATACAGTTCTGTCACCTAGAACAAGAGATTAGGAATGGCACTGAATCATTTCACAGATAAGCTTTTGAAAAAAATAGTTGCATTCAGATTTCAAATGAGAATGGACAGGAATATGTGTAATGACAGACTTTGAGCACAGATTAAAATGTGATTTTAAGTTATTCTTTCATGTATAATTAACTAAGTTGAAATTCCTAGGGGAGATCTTATAAAGATGTACCTTTTTCCATTTCATTCTAATACAAACATGGTATCGTAAGTGGATTAGATGAGAGTTCTTTTGTAGATAAATAAGCATAAAAATATTCATTTGTTCTTATTCAAAGTCAAAGAAACAAACAACCATTTTCAATATTGATCTCATACGCACAAAGGAAATTTTGCTTCTCCAGCTTTATCTAATCGGCAGCATCATTTATTGTAAAACTATTAAATTGTTTTCAAGGATGCTTATCACAAGAATTACAAAATTAGAAGTGTTGGAAGGGACCTCATGACACCATTGAATCCAGCCCCCCAGATACGTAGATAGATAGATAGGTAGACAGGTATCACTATTTTGATTTCATGAGATTTAAAGTTTTAAAAAATATATGCACTGTGAACAAGTTCAAAATGCATTAATAAACCATCAAGTAATACTAACTTCTAAACTTGCTTTATCTAATCTGGAGAAAAAGGGTAAGAGGTGACCTCATTACTCTATACAATTTCCTGAGAATGGGAAGTGGAGAGGGAAGTGCCAGTCTTATCTTCCTGGTTACCAATGATATGATACGTGGGAACAACATAAAGAAGTTCCAGGGGATGCTCAGACTGGGCACTAAAAAAATGTATTTACAATGAGACAAATCAAACACTGGATGAGTTTCCTTAGAGAGGTACCTCATGCCTGTCAGACTTCAAGAGGAATTTGGAAAATGCCCTCCTTAACATGCTATAACTTTGTTTAGCTCTGAAGCAGAGCATAACATTCAGACAATAAGGTTAGATACCTCAATTAATTCAATCTACTCCAAATTGTGTTCAGTATGAAAGTTACCACTCTTTTCCCCTATAATTATTTTTAATTAGAAGAATTTAATAAAATATTTAGTGATTCTACTCAGGAATAACATTGTTTTTAGTTTTATTTCTATATTCATCTAACATACCTTGTTATGACCTAATCTTATTGATGGAACCAAGCCAAGAAATTAATCTCAAACTCTCCATCTCAGGATAAACAAATTGTTGCAACTGAAATCTGGAGTTACTTCTGTTCAGAACAAATTCAAGAGAGATCATTTCCTGGTTGCATTTAAATATTCAGCATGCAACAAGTTATTTGGATACAGTGAAAACATTTACTATGTCTTAAGAAATGCTAAACACCTGAGGCCAATGGACATAACACGTGTTCTATTGTTAAGTGCCAATTTCAAATTGTAATCATCATAATAAACAATTTTACCTGTCCCTTGAAATTATATTACTTATGATGAAGAAAAGACTTTAAAGGTGATAACCTGCTTTAGATGCATGAGTAATCATACATAAGTGGGCCCCTTGGAATGTTAGTAAGTACATCAGTAAAACAAAGTACCACAGAAAGGGAAAGATACTAAAGATTGCTAATGTTTGCAATTAAAGCACTCCTGCTGTAAAATATATATAAAATATATATATATAAATATATATATACACAAATACACACACACACACTTATCTCCCTATATTCATCAAGTAACTAGCATAACAAAGTTTAAACTTACATTTACCTTGAGGGTAGAATCAACTAACTACATTGCAATGCCCTAAGTTCCTGTGTGGAAACAATTGCTGTCTGGAAGCCAAAACCACTGCATTCTAGTGACTAGACTTTCAGTTTAGTTTGCAGAGACAAAAGCTGAATACAAACTTTACACTACTAAGGTGCAATGCTGAGCACAATCAGCCACGTATACCTTTGCTAATAAGGTATAAAGGATAAGGCTAAGGATAAAGAACAGGAAGGAAGCATGAAATCTCATAGAAATCTTGCACCTGCTTAAGGACATAAAAAAATACCAAAAAAAATTTCCAAAGTAATCACACGATATCTGCAAATATCTGCCTCATATTTGCCCAGAAATATGCATTTCCTTAGGATCAACTCAAATTGCAGCTTGGTTCTAATTTGAATCTATGCCTAGATGTCTATTTGCTGTTCATACATATCATATGTTTGTGGAAGTCAATGACATCTTAAGAGACTTCAGTCTAAATCCTCTTACACACCACTGATTTGGAAAAATATTTCCTTCTTCTCTTTTCCTAACCAGACACTATCTGCCATCCTCCTCTGCTCATTTATAGGTGTTCTAAGCCATTGTTTATTTGATTGTATACTATTCGTAATAAGTCTTCTGTAACATTCCTACTTTCTTCAATTACATACAGCATTTATCACTGATATAAATTGTTGAAATGCTTGCAACTTTGTGTGACTGTATCTTCATTTTACTAGTCCATGTTCAAGCAAGTTACATTTTTACTTTCAAAAGCGTAAGAAAAGTATTTGCAGACATAGAGTTGAGAATTCACAAGGAACCATCAAATAAAGCAGCAGTACAGTAGAGAAAACCAGAAGTTAAACTTTCAACAGGAACAAGATAAGAAAAACGAAAAACCCTCAAATAGGAAAAAGCAAATAAAATAAGGAATGAATTATGCAAGTTCTTAGCAAGACATTAAAAAAAAAAAAAAAAACGTTTTTATAGTAGAATCATAAGTAGAACATAATTTGCGAACTATCAGAGTACATGATTTCTTTTTAAATAAAAAGGCATTTTATCATTTTTATGAGATTCTAAAAAGGATATTTTTCCTCCAGAAATTAAGACATTGAAGTATCACACCAAACAGAACAAATAAGTGAGTTCCCATTTGTTCATAACAGATTCCTAACGAGTTTCCAGAATATGGAGAGAGCTGGTGATAACTGAAAAACTTGCTTTTAAATATAGAGTATTGTAAAGTTTAGGATGTCACTATCAGAAGCTTCTTCTAAAAAATTAGGATTTTCCTTAGGAAAGTGTAATTGTAATTAATAGATGTAATTGCTACTATATGATACATTTTAGTGTAAATCTCCAAACCAAGGGCGAAAGAAAAAAGGAATTAACAGATTTATGGGAGATACTGTTTCTAAAAGACAAAGTATATTTCCAAGATATTAAGGTATTTATGTTTAATTACTACATAAGTCAAGCTGGCAGAATTCTAGAACTGTGTACGTATATGACTGATTAACCTGTAAAAGAAGAGGATGTATTCCATTTTGTTTTACTTCCAGTAGTTGTACTAAAGATACTCAAAGTAGTGTCCAAATTCAAGAAAAAGACAGAAAGATAAAGCCTCATTTTAGCACATATTGCCTGTTGGGCACTTACTGCTATTAATGGTGAGGACTCAGCTGCTGGTTATGATCCTAGAACACAATTTATATATAGCATAATAGATTGGACAAGGCTGATACAAGTTAATCAGATGAAGATTCACTAATAAATTAGTTTATGCTAACATGTGCTGCTTGTGATTAAAGTGATTATAGTTGCTCTTGACTTCTTAATAATAAACACAAAGAAGCTGGATAATCTATTCTATATTCACACAAGCTCTCAATTTAAAACGTCTTCAATAATTTTAGGTTTTTTAGCACCTGAAACTGAGTTCAGCTCTTCTGCAGCTATTCTGAGATTACTATATATACTTTCAATTATCAAAACCTTTATTTTTTTGCTAACTTAACAATTTTCTTCTACATCTGCTTCTGGGTCTTCACAGTCCTATCCCCAGGTGTAATTGCAATTGTACTAATGCAGATGCTTACAGACTTTGACAAGATTCACAAACTACAGATGCTCATTCACTTCCTTTTAGAATGGTTGAAAGTTTTACTTACTGCACCTCTATTTACCTTTCAATTAAGCTGAAAAAGTAAGGAAAATATTTCTAATACCTATTTTACACTGGAAGCCTTTAGCAAATTCCTCAAAAAGCTGTAAAAGAGTACTCTATAAACTATATATACCTCCCAAAATTACTCCGTTACATATATCTTTTTTTCTCTTGCAGTATTTCTATGGCTGTCATGCAGACAAGATGTCAGTACAGCTTACTAATCATACATTTTCTTTCACTCAAACACAGTGCTCAGATTTCTACATTGTATTCTGAGTAAGAAATGTCATTTTGTTCTCTGTAGGACAGCATCAGCTATTGCACCTTAAATTTCACACACGTATTCTTATTGATGATTAAGAATTACAGTCACTCCAATGGCTCAAAAGGAAAGAAAGATGTAGGTGGAAGTATTTGATGGTTGATGCATAAAGGAACCGCTTTCTCATTCTAATTTCATAGCAGACACCTCCCTTTTTGCCCAATGCAAACTCATCTTGAAGCTCTCCTTCCACTAGCAGAACTGATAATAACTGTTAATTGCACAGCAGGGCCTCATCAGCACATGCCACCTCCTCCTCAGGTGATATTCCAAAAGATTTACTCTTGGGCCAGTCCATGATCACTTCCAAGATTCCTGAATGACTAGGGTTTCCTATTTGAGCCCACTGCATGATCAATACAACGTATAATCCATTACAAGATGTAAAAGGAGTCTTCCTTTGAACATCCAGCCCAGCACAAGCAATATGGGTGCCAACAGCAACTGTGCTTCAGTATCAACCACTTCAAAGCAGCTCATACCCCTTCATGTGCTACCAATATCTCTTTTTTCAGATGGAGAACAGTCCTCAAAGCCTCTTTATGTTTTACTCCAAAACCCTAGAGGTTGGCCTCAAGCCTCACCTGATTCTTACTAAACAGATGTTCCAGGTGGGACCATTCTTCCCAGCTGTAATATAGAACATCCTTTTTATATTTTGTCCTGCTCATACTAGCCTAAGAATTACTACATTAACTACTTCCTGTTTAATTTGTTTAAAGACTTGTTGTTACTGAGGACCCTGGTTGAAATCATTCCTCTTCTGGGTCATTTAGTAAGAGAGGGTTTACGATCAGACTACAATCCAGAATGTACAAATTCGAAAGACCCACAACAACAGTTCTGCTCACAAGGAAGCAAAATTGTTTCTGACAGGTTCTTAGGGATATCAGGCAAAGTATTTACAGTTATGACAATAAACATATACACAAAGAAGAGTCAAACTCACCCAAACTCCTGAAGAAGACCTCCAGTTATGCAGCACAGCTTCACAGGAAGCAGCCCAGGTCCAAGAGAAGCTGCCTAATTAGTGGCCAGCCCTTACATAAACCCAGGGTGACTCCACCCCTTCTGGTCACATAGGGAACACTGGTGCAAACACTTTGTCTGTACTCCCACGGCTAGCCACACCTGTTCATCAGGTGCTCAGTCACCAGTTTAAGCTGTGACCTAGCAGTTCCCTGACATCTAAGGAAGCTTTTTTTCCCCTTCTTGCTAGTTAGTGGAGATATAGAAATTTGTCTGTTGATCACATTCGAGTATATCTGACAACATTCATCTTGCTATTTTATTCCTAAGAACAGGATCACCTGTGCAGGTTCTTGATCTTACTTTATTTTATATCAAAACTAGTTTTCATACTGATGAAATGAGGGAGGGTACTGTCCAAATACCTTTTGAATATTGGTAGGCATGAGGCATTAACCATATATCTAGAAAGCCTGTTCCAGTGTTTGACCACCCTAATGGTAAAAACATTTTCTGATATCCAGTCTGGACCTCCCCTGGAAGAACTATACGCCATTCTCCTGCCACACATTCCCAGGGAGAAGATCTGAGCATGCCACTCTGTTTCCCCTCTTCAGAGAGCTGCAGAGTTGAGCGATGTCACCTCTCAGCCCCTATTCTCCAAGTGTACGCAGCCTCTCCTCTCATAGCATAACTTCCTGCATTACTACAGCTTCGTTGCCCTGCTCTGGATGCTTTCAAGTACATCAACATCCTCATTACATAGTGGAAGCAGAAGTGCAAATGCAAAATTCAGTGTGAGGCTGCGCCAAGTATACTGGGAGAATCGCCATTCTGATTGGCTGGGTGTGCTGTCTTAAATATACTCCAAATTAAATCTGAAATAAGCATGATTTTGCCTTTTTTTGTTAAATCCTGCAAAGAGTTTAAATAACCTTTTTGTTTTGTTTTATTTTTTTTTATTTGTCCATGTTAATATGTTCAGCTACCTCCTCTGCATGGTTAAATTAAATTATTCCCTCACTCTTCTTGCCTTTTTTTTTTTTTCCTGAAACACAGTCACTTTACCTCATAGTATTAGGTAAAAATTCTTTGAACATTTGTTAACTCTTGCGAGCTACCATTTTGATAAGAGGAAAACAATAGATTTTCTTCTAGTTTGAAAGAAATGAGATTTTGTGTAGAATTATAGATCTATTTAAAACAGTTGTACCTGAAACCCTTTGTAGATTTTACCACTTCGATTAGAGTACCCCAACATGTCTTTACTTTACTGTACTAGTAGTCAATAATAAAGGAAGATAAAATTAAATACTGACTGTTCATTTACAAAAACTTCTAGTCAGTAACGTGAATTTAAAACAGCACTAGAGATCTGGAAGATTAAAAATGTAAACTATTATACCTGATTTATCAGTTTGAGTTTGCTCTCATTCAGTATCTTCATGGATTAATTTTTTTTAAGCAGATTTTATTGTATCAGAAAAAAAAAATGTAGCAAGAACAATAACTACAGAAAAAAAATTCTTTACAATTTCCTGAGAGCAAGTTCTTTTTGATAAGATCTTGAATTAAAAATGGAAATCATAAGTAGGTTATTGGCCAATATGAATGAAGAATTTGAGGAGTGTCAAAGGTAAAAAAGATTTTTTAATTTTTTTTTTTGTACTTTTCATATCTGCACTAATGCAGCGATCACAAATATAACTCTGTAGTCTTCTTTCAGGAATATACTGGAAATGATCCACTCCTACTTTCATTGATATGCAGTAACTGTATTAAGCTATACACGAATTAGGCTAGAGTAGAATTTAAATTTATTATTAATTTCACCAAAAATCAATGCTGGAAACTGTGTATAAATCTGTATGCAGTACTGCTGCTCCTTCCAGGAGTAAGGCTTTCTCTGCTGGAAATGCTCCTGTAAGTGGGGATTACCTAACCATTCCTCATGCTGTCAGCATTTATACACTATGTTTTTATGTCAGTTCTATTTCCACTTCAGAGTATACACAATTTGAATTCTCTTGAGCACACAAAGCAAAAGTAATGTTGTTCAACATCAGGGTACCACCAACACCACATATTTATTAAAGGCAATACACCTTTTATTATCATAAATGATGACAAAAACCACAGGTTATAGCAGACATTGAATAGTACAATTCTGAAAATTGACTGGGAATATATAATTAGAAGCTTTTCTTCAATATCTGGAATCACTTCCTTAAAACACTAGGTCACTGCTGTGGTATCTCTCATCTCATCCCCGATTTCTCCCTTAACATTATCCCTGTATCCATGGTTCCCTCTTCAAAAAAGCCACTCAACGCAACGTACAAGAACATCAAATCTCCACTGTGACTGAAACCTATCATCACATAACCCTGTAAACAATCATTCTAGATACTAACATAAGAACAGCCTTTACTTTTTTGTCTGATGGATCTCTTGGTAATGCTCTCTTACAGAAGACTACCACTTAATCCAGATTACAAAGAAGCAAGCAGTTGTTCTAAAACACAGGTCTCTCAAAGACATGACAAATCCAAACCACCAGCAGCTCAGTGTTCAAATGAGAATGAATAAAGTGAAGTTTCAGCTAGGCAAACGCATTGCAGCAGGTTGTATCGGGCACACATTACCCACCAAGCCTGCTTTGACAAAAACAATACCTAGAATATTCTAGAAATGAAAGAAAAGAAACAATATGAATACTTCACTTAGTACTTCAACAACCAGATGCTAATAGTGCAAGTCCACAGCGTCTGAAGACACAAACTCAAGTGCCTGACGATCCAAGACCCTTTATTGCAGGTTCTAACATCCCTTACATACATTTCCAAGTTCCCTCTTGTAACTTCCCCCTCAACACAGCAACAGAACACTTAACAAATCTCCTTCACATCTAGACGCTAACTGCTCGTGCAAGAGCTCATCCAATCAGAGCCACAAATTGCTTCCATTTATGCACTTCTCTTGCTGTCAGGGTCATCATCTTGCGGAGATTCTGTACTCCACTTGACCTCTGCTCTTGTCTCCTGGAGGCAGCCTTTGTTCTCATTGTTCTCCTCCACACCCGGACAAACTTATTTGTCAGCCTCTATTCTGAATGTTGTCTTGAACCCCCCACACAAGTCCAAAGCAAACTTGAAAGTTCCCACACAACTCAGTAGTTCTTGAGGCACTAATACACAGTGAGTACATGGACTTACCCTTGTAAGCTAGCATTATGCTTCTGAATACACTGAGATCTGAATACCACGTGTTTATTGATAAACAGCTCAGGGTTCATCCTACATTTAAGTCCAAATTAAAAATATACGATCTTTTAACCATCTAAGTTCTCAAGAGAGTAAAAGTAATAATAGTTAGCAGAACAAATCTCTATGTATCACTTATTTATAGCCACAAAAAAACAGACAGCAAACTTATCTCTGACTTCCGTCCTGAGAAGGCTCAAATGCAAGTTAAAAGAGGAAAGAAAATAAATAAATAAATAAATAAATAAAAGCATTTTCTGACATTTTTCTGCAAGGAGACACCTAAAAGATAAAAGAAACTTCTAAATCTTAACTTTGAAGAACAATCCAAACTCAGGTACTTACCTAGAGTTCTGAGTAAAAACCTGCAGAAGATGATTGAGGTTGTATCTTGTGCTAAGAACTGAATCTGCTACTGGTGAGCACTGAGACACCTCGTTGACACTTAATCACCCTGCTGAGTGAGCAGTTCCTGCTTTGTTTTTAACTTCTGTTAACCCCCAAGAAGCCTCTATTCTATTTAGTGCTGTGGTATGACCACGTTCTTATTCTTCCTGGAAAAAGCAGCTGTTCTATTCCTGCATTCTGAATACTCGGTTTTACACCTTCTGGCATTGCTTTTTGGCAGCAATTACTGACTAGCAATGTGGTCTGAAGCCAGAAGTGAAGCTAGAAGAGAACAAAAATCTAATGTCTCCAATTGTGATGCTAATTAGAAACCAGAAAAAAAAGTCTTTCTTTGTAGGCCATGCCATATTTTAGACATGAATGCAGCAAGCTGATGTATGTGAGCAGATACCCCTGTGACTTCCCAGCACTATAGGAAGAACTGTACAGAACAGTTTGAATAATTAGAGAACTTAATTAGAAAGTCAATCTATGCTTCCAGCATCCTTATCGTTTTGCCTTGGTTCCATTCAGAAATGTATGATCCAGTTTCAGTCCAGGTTGTCCTCAAACAAGATTTTATACTTTTGAATGTGAATATTAAA
This sequence comes from Tympanuchus pallidicinctus, assembly GCF_026119805.1. Lineage (NCBI taxonomy): Eukaryota > Metazoa > Chordata > Aves > Galliformes > Phasianidae > Tympanuchus > Tympanuchus pallidicinctus. The sequence goes on from NW_026294769.1 coordinate 11,500,929, forward strand.
TAAAAGTCCTATGTATTTAAGATTTAAAATTTAATTCAACACATTATTGAAGTATGTGCTAATTCTAATCACACAGCTTGTCTTATTTAATAATGCATTAATAGGAACTACCACCTGGTCACAACTAAAATCTCTTCAAGTGTTTATCTTAAACCCTTAAGTCATATATAAGACAAGAATCAATCCTTATCTTCTACTATATGTAAAGTATTTAATATTCTGTTTACTTCAGAAGGAAATGCAGGTTTAGTAGCTTGCTGGCTGTCCAGAAATTCCCTGTCTATTGATTTCAACCTTGTCCTGCTTGCCATCTATATGGTAATTTGCATTCCTTTTATCTGAGATTCAAAATATAGCAGAAAGTCTTCATTTTAGAAGAACTTTCTGAGTACGTAAGTAGGATACTATCACACTTGTGGCATAACTCATGACATATCATCTTAATATTAGACATTTACTAAGTGAAATTGATGTGCTAAACTACTGTTGCTCATAGAACCATAGAATCATAGAATCATAGATCTGCTCAGGTTGGAAAGGACCTTAAAGATCCAATTACAACATGACCACACTGCCCTAATGCTGCCCTGACTCTAATAAACCTTTGCTCAATCATGTCCCTGAGCACTACATCCAAATGTTTTTTTAAACACCAGGGATGGTGACTCAACCACCTCCCTGGGGAGCCTATTCCACTGCTTAACCTTTCTGTAAATAAGTTTCTCCTTACACCCATCCTCAACCTCCCCTCATGCAACTTGAGGCCATTTCCCCTTGTCATCTGTCACCAGTGAGAACAGCCCCACTCTCACTGTAATGAGTTTGCAGGTGTTGGAAGAGAGCAATAAGGTCTCCCCTCAGCCTCCTTTTCCCCAGACTAAACAGTCCCAGTTCCTTCAGTCTCTCTTCATATTCTCCAAGCTCCTCACAAGCCTTGTTGCCCTTTTTTGGACCTCCTCTAGCACCTCAGAATCACAGAATGGCCAGGGTTGGAAGGACCTCAAGGATCATGAATTTCCAACCCCCCGTGCCACATGCAGGGCCACCAACCTCCCCATTTAATACTAGACCAGGTTGCCCAGGGCCCCATCCAATCTGGCCTTGAACATCTCTAGGGATGGAAGGAGCATCCACAACCTCTCTGGGCAGCCTGTTCCAGCACCTCACCACTCTCATAGTAAATAACTTCAGCACGTCAGAGTCCTTTCTGTATTCAGGTGCCCAAAACTGAACACAGTGCTCAAGGTGAGGCTTCCAAAGTACTGAGTACAGGGGCAGGATTACTTCCCTAGTCCTGCTCACCACACCGTTCCTGATACAAGCCGGGATGCCATTGGCCTTCTTGACCACAAAACTGGCTCATATTCAGCTGACTGTACATCAGTACACCAAGGTCCCTTTCCATCAAGCAGCTTTCCAGCCAACCTTCCCTGTAGGGTTGCCTGGAGTTGTTGTGACCAAAATGTAGGACCCAACACTTGGCCTATTGAAACTCATACCTTGGCCCATCGATCCAGTCTGTCCAGGTCCCTCTGTAGTGCCTTTCTACCCTCTGGCACATCAACATCTGTTGATGTCTTGATTCTTTAGAAAAACAAACATAAAACAAATAATTTGAAATAACATTCTAATATACTGATAAGTTTGTGAGTTAAAAAAAAAAACAAACAACAACAACTAAAATAATGGGATTATTTTTTCTGGTGTTACACAATGTCTGCAATTTTTAGAAAGAATTCAAACAGTTAAACAGCATTGCATTCACTCAATTTCAAATACCTGAATGATATTTAATATCTTCAAAGGAGTTCCTTAAAAGTAAAAAATATACTGAGGCTTTTAATGTGACAGTTCTCACTCTCTTTTGCTCTAAAGCTAACAAAGGTTTGTCATGTGTTTTTTTAGCACTTGTCTTTAGAACTCTATCTTACAATTCCACTAGATCCAATTCTGGGACTGACCAGAGGATGTTTTATAATTGAGATCATTGTAAAATCTTCCTTGATTTACAACAGTGACATTTATCATTCAAAAAAAGTTTGCTGATGGTACATGAAGAAGCTATCTGAAAGTTATGCTACTAAATATTTTATACTATAGCCTCTTCGAGTGCCTTTCAAATTCTCAGACAAGCACAAAATCAAAGTAACAACCTATCCAAATGGGAGCAAAATATGGTTTTAAGCTCTGCTCATATTTTCAGAAAGAACATTGCTTAAGGCAGTTTCTGAATCTACATACACACACACACACACACACACACACACACACACACATATTCACAGTCATATTTCTACCATTGGGTCAAGCAGGAACTCAAGATATAAGGTGTTAATGCAGCCTGAAGTAATCTGCCTAAGAAAATGTCCATGAATCACAAGTGACTTTAATGATGTTTTATTTTAAATGCAAGCATTACCAACACTCCTATGAGACAAGAAAATTATATATATATGTATATATATATATATATATACATTTCATGAAAACTTTCTCTTACTCTAGAAAGCAATGAAATGTGAAATTCTTAGCTGAAAGCAGAGCAATCATAAGACTTATGTAATAAGCATTGGTCAAATAGACTGACACCTACAGCTAAAACTTTGACAGAGGTCAATGAAATTCAAACAGAATGAGATATGAGCGCCTAATCCTAAAATCTAATTTGAAAAATCCAGAGTATTATTTTCTCAAATTGTTTCCAGGCCTAAATACTCTTGTGCTGTAGAAAATAAAAGATGGAAAGTAGATAAAAGTATTTATCTACTTTTAGATAGGAGCTTTAGAAAAGACTCGAGCTTTTAGAAAAGACTCGAGAATGTCCTATTTTTAGATACACTATTCATGGAAAATAAAAAAAGAAGAAAAATTAGAAAGAGTAATAAAAAGACTGTCCATATCAGCTACTAGTAATTAAATGGAATGAACATTGCACATTTTCAAAAGCTTTTCTCTTTGTATATGAGCAGAGTAATTTACAGTATATTGGTAGTCAATGACACTGCCCAGAAATCTTCTTTTTGTTGCTACATGAAAATTTTCATCTCAAGATGAACTGTTTCTCAAAACCAATATGTGAGGAAAAAAAAAATATTAATAGTCATCCTAAAATACATATATACTTTATATGTATATACTTAAAGAATAGCCTTAATCTTCCCTCCTATTGGAACATTTATGTTTTGAAATATGCCAACAAAGTTTACAAATGGTTTCCCCCTAGAATGTTATTCATGCACTACCATAAGTAGTTAATGACATATATCGTGTTTGAAATAAGACGAATAAAAACCTCCAATGTAGTAACAAACTGAGGAGTGAAGCCTGAAAAAATGAATACTTACAACTAGTTTTATTGTAACAGGAATGGAAGAATTTATTTTGAGAGCCAGGTATTTGTTTGCAATATTTCTCTGTCTCCAAGTAAAAGCAACTTCTTGAATTTTGTCACCATGAGTGTTCTCACCATGTCCCCAATAAACCTTTGTCCTTAGACAGCATGTGACATGGGCAACACATAAGCATCAGTCTTTACACTCTTCCAGGACTGAAAATTACATTGGATCTGCCCAGAGGAGCAAATGGTACATTTTTTGCTCACTCCTAAGTCATTAGAACTCCCCATCTGCAAAGCAGAAGGATTACTCTGTAATCTTCCTTCTGCACTATGGATCTTTTCCATTCACTGAAACAGGGGAGAGACTGAACCTGAAAATTGCTGTGTAAATCTACAGCAGTATATCATAATATATGCAGGAATACTTAGGAAGCAAATGTCTAGTTATTGTCTAACTTTCATGTGCATAATAATGAAAAGTGGTGAACTAAGCATAGTTGAAAATTTCTACTAGTTAAAAGTTGGCTAAGCCAGAGAGTCTTCTATTCTTTTAAGATTTTGCTGAGTAAGGCTCTCAGGCACTCCATACTCCAACCCCCATCACACCTGTGATTCATTAACATAATAAAGAGATTAGTTATCTTGCAGACCTGAGATGCCCACTCTCGTGTTCCTGTGAATGAGGCAAAATATGTCAGCAATGAAAGTTGCACAGTCTGAATATCTGCAGTGCTCTGTTTTGCATATTATTCTTTTCTGAGTAATATACACTACAAAGAGGATAGCTACTCAGCTCAGATGGAAAAGAATAGATGTGATAAAGTAAAAAAATCATGCCAGAACCTGTGGCCAACACTGAAAGAGTTGGAGTGAACTCAGAAATCAAACCAAGAATCTGTTATAGTGGAAAATGCAACTCAGTTTCAATGCATGGATGCCATTCATTAATTTTACCATACATATAGAAATTTCCAGTTGGTCTCATCTATTTCAGTTTCAAAGGGTACACATCACCTTACAAACTAGACATTATACGTGATTTACTCCAGCAATGTTTGATTTCTCTGTGTTCTATATTGTTCTCTTTCCTCATCATTTTTAATTTTCATTTTAAAAAATAATTTTTAAAAAGTAGTGTTGGAAGGTCAATACAGATAGAAGTTTCTCTCTCTCTCTCTCTTTTTCTTTTTTTTTTTTTTTTTTTTTTTTTTTTGAAAATAGAAGGTAATTTCATTGTAAAAGCTCATTGTGGCACATACCCCAAAGCTATTGAAATGTGTGTGGAAGGGGTATAAAATTATTTTTGTAGCTTCATAGTTTCAATACTATAAGTTTGCAGAAAAATAAATAAACTTTAACAGATTTTTACTATGGAAACAGAACATTTAAGCTCAGCAGGTATCCTCAGTGCTGCATTTTAATTTTTCAATTTTTTTTTTTAAAGGGCCTGGGGGGGGGGAATGATTAGGATGAAAGTATAGGTCTTCAGCTCAGAATAATTTTAAAAGCATTTGCCAGACTTTTGAAGTTTCCACAAAACACAGCCTGTTGGGCAGGACTACAGCATTTCTGCCTAATATGAAAAGAATTACAGATTAACAGCTAAGATAACTATAGCCCTGAAGAAAATGTGATAGAATTGTCAACATAATATACAGAGTGAGGAAAATAAAGAAAAAAAAAAGACTTTGGGAACAGTTTATGTTTTTCTAAAAGTTGGAATTCATGAAGATTCTGAAGATAAAATTTCTTCATGCTTTAAAGAAAAGCGCTAGGCAAAACCTAAGGTTTTTAAACCAAAAGTGTAGAAGCAGTGTGTAACAACAGAAAAAACTTTAGATTCATGTGACTGCAAGCATATGGTGCAGGAGATAGTCAATAAAAACTAAAGTAAGTTAAGGGCCATCCAGGACATTATTTACAGTCTTACCCCTTATCCTGATAAACTGTAATCTACTTGGCAGAAACCACAAGTCTAGAGTGTTATCCATCATTGTCTTCAGTTGAAAACTGAGTTTCTCCTGCAGTCCAAATATTCTGGTAGTGAGAGCACAAGACATGTCAGAAGCACATTAAAGGTGCATTAGAACCAGCCACTATAACTGTTCTGATACAAAAGGCAGAATCCACTTGAAAAAGAAGCTGTTTGAATTCTTCTGCCTAAAAGAAATCTCGCTATGCCTGCTGAAACATGTATGATCATTCTTCTATTTCTTTACTTTTGTTTTTCCTTGATTAAAAACAAGCAAATAAAGAACCAATGATTTAAGAAAATAAATTGTTACTTTAATATATAGTATTAGTATTAGGGGGAAAAAAAATGGCATCACAAACCATGATGAAGAAAACATGCAACATCTAACTGAGAACTGCTGGCTCTCCAAATATATTAATGAGAGATTTTGATTGCTTCCCACTGTCAACTGTGCATCCAGTTTCCCTAACCTGTAACTTTTTGGGTCCTGTATTTCAACTAATATTACAGAAAGAGAGAAGGAACACTCATATTGCAATTTCGTATTTGACAAATGAAGGCTTCCATTTGAGAACAAATATTCTGAATGATATTATACTGCCTTGAACTCAGCAGAGAGAGTGCTGGGTCTTAGTATCTGACATCCCATTTAAAAAATAGCACTTGCCTGAATAGAACAAGAGGAATGTTGTACTTACAGCATACGTAATGGTTCATACACTTCTTCTCATTTCTTTTCATCAACTACAGTATTAGTACCTGGTCAAGATACATACTTTTTTCAACATTGTAATGAAGTATCTTCATAAATGCTGAAACATAAAATGTTTAAAGTGACAGAAAGAAATAAGTTGTCCCTTCTCAACTCAACATTTCTACTCAACATTTATATGATTCACATTAAAGTTAGAAACTATAGCACATAAGAGAGGTACCTGAGCTAGCTCAAATACTAACATCAGTACAGAGCTCAGGCTGAGTTACACTTATTTTGGGAATTAAGTCCAGTATTTGTTGCACAGCTGAATAATGGATTCCCTTTTTTAAGCCATTTGTCCATAGTAACAAGAGCTGAAGTAGCTACCGTAGGAACTGAGTTAATGCCTTAATCGCAGTGCTTAGCTGATCTAACAGAGATTTCATTGTCCCTTTCTCAGCTCCATAAGAGTGGACCTGAACTCTTCATGTCTGCTGAAGGTATCATCACCTCCAAAAGCACTCATACTCATTGATCACGTTACAATGTTGTCCTGCTAAAAAAATAGCAGCCTCACTCTAAATCAATGAGATCTTAGTGGCTTACATTCTAATTTTTATGATTCTTCTTATATCATTGTTGCATTATCTTAAGTGCTTTCTTTGTAAATAATGAATTGTTACTAAAATATTTGATGTAATGTAAAAATCACCTTTTGCATGGGAGTGATAGTATAGCTACTAGGATAGCTACTGTAGACCAGGTATGTGCTTTTTTAGTTTCATGTCAAAGTTTCTTAATTTCTCCTCTTTTCTATGCCTTCCTTTATTTTATAGTCACAAGAAGCAAGCAAACAAACAAACACATATATATATATATGTATATGTATATACGTACCTTACATATGTGTATATATATAGCATTTTATCAATGAAAAAAGGTTCTTAATGGAAGAAAATCAGAGCTGAACACAGTTAACAAATTGATGAATAAGTACTGATTGATAGAATGGAAAAGATGGTTATTCCAGAAATTGTTTAGCCCTTGTGGAACCCTAATTGAGAAAGGATTGAACAAGTCCATATTTTCTTGCCATAGAGTAAGAAAACAAATTTCTTGGTTTTTTTTTTTTTCTGCAGAAAGCACTATTATCCTTATCTAGATTTTCTATCAATCTAAGAGCTAAATAGAGGTCACCTTTCCACCAAGCACATTTGGTTTTAAACGATTTGTATTAAAAAAAAAGTGCTAAAATATTGACATTTGTTCTTATCTGGAAACTGTTTTGTTTCTGTCAGAAATAACCAATTGATAAACTAGTACAATGATATTATTTTTGCTTCTGACCACAGCTAAAATAAGAACAAGATAGAGAAAGAAAAGAATGAAAATTGTTTTTCTGTCAATAATCTAAAATATTTTGGTTCAAATATGAATTTTAGATTTGAAGTTCAAGCATGTTCTTGTTTTATCAGCGCTGGCTCTTCTGATGTAATCTCTTGTAATTCTTTTGATTCCCATGTGTCCAAGAGGCACAGACAAACCCCCAAAAGTCCACTAAGAAACAAACTGACAAAGAGAAAATTGTTGTTTGACTTCCTTTTCTCATTAAAAAGACTTGGTTTTTCTTCTTGCATCTCAAAATAATTTTTTTTTATACAATGTTCACATTTTTGTTTTTCTGTGCTGTTGTCATCTAGTATTCACACAGATCCATAATATCTTCCCACTACTTGCAATATGCAATGAAAATTGCATAAATCAATTCCATATTTTAGGCAAGCTTCAACTCCTCAGATGAGCCATATCACCCCACTATGAACTGACTGACTGTTAAGAATGGGTTAGGAATTATGAGTGAAATCAATTTTAGAATTGTGTAAATTAGATATACTCCCATTGCAAAACCCCTCCATATCTCTATTTTCTAAAAAATCCATAACACAAACAAATACAAAGTATGTTTGATACATCAAACATCTAGGCACATAAATATACTGGAATACATTGGATAAGTTGTTAGTTCTATTTTTCTCCTAAACAATACTGCAGGATTATTTCTGTATTTCTATGATTTTTATGCTAGTTTCTCATTTTATTTTTTATCTAGAAGAAACATCAGAAATATAAGTTATTAAGCCTGGAGGCAGAATTAGCCTAAACAGGCAGGCATTTTAAAAATCAGTAATTAACAAATTAAAAAAGGAATTTCACCTAACAGTTCCTTTAATGGTCTACAGTTATTGCAACATAGTTTAGTGTGTGGATGGTACAAACACTACAATAAAATATAAATCAGTTGCATGCATATTCTATTAACACATTTTTTTTATACAAGTACTGGAGGAAAGGGAAGGGAAGATGGAAATAAAAGGAAAATAAAAGGAAAAAAAGGCTCCAGCTTCAGGGAGGATTGATGAAAAGGGAATAAATATGAAAATGAGAATCATCATTCATAGAAGAAAGTAGATTTCTCTCTCTTCCCTTGCCATACATTTAGTAGACGTCTCTGTGGCTCTACTGTAGCATACCAATTGAAAACAGATTTCTTGTTTACTGATATCAATCAGCAAATGACTTCTAGGGCATGAACTACATGTGATGGAGGAGTGTATGGAGGATTAGACAGGTGAGGTTTACTCAAATAACTTCTATACTATAATGAAGTTATGGGAAGTAACCACAAAAAGACTTAGCCCTTCTTTCTATAAATATGAAAAGCCGTGCTGTAGTTACGTGGTTGCAGCAATATTTCTGTTCTAGATGAACTAGAGTCAGTATACACAGCCAAGATGTATTAACTGATAAAATTGCTGTTCATATCTTGTTTCAAAAACTTTATGAACAAAAGCAAAAGTAGGTCTATATAAAATGGCTCAACAAGCCTGTCCAGGGAATTGTTAGAATATTCTCTGCTGTTCTCCAGCTCCTGAATTTTGTGGTGACAGTCTCTGGGCTGGTTGTCACTTCTCATTATGTAACATACCCATGATGAAAATACATGCTAGCCTTAAGGATATCTTGTCGAGGAAGAATAAGCCTTAACCGTAGGAATCTATTGGATGTGTTTCTTCTTTGCCCAACATTTTTACTATTTTTATTTATTTATTTATTTTAGGAACCAGCAATATATTCAGAGAACAAGTTATATTTCAGTATTATTTTGCAGAATCAAGGAAAAAAATAATTGCATAAGAGAGGTGTATTACATTTAGATGAAATATATAGAGGAAGATCTTTTTTTATCTTCTTGATATTATACAGTTATCTGGTATTATATAGAAGTTTTTATCTTCTTGGTATTATACAACATAACTGAATTTCCTTTTTACCACTCCATTGTAGAAATTATCAGTCCTTATATAACACTGGAATATACTAAGGGAAAGATTTAGAAGTCCCATTACAGATATTAATCCTATAAACTGTGTCTACTTTAGCACAAACATATTCAGAAAGTGAAATGAAGCCAAAAGCATGTAGTTTTATCTCTAATACTTGTCTTTCAAGTCATAGCAAATTCACCAGAGCTCTGATACTAGGAAGCAACTGTGTCCTTTCTGATTGTAATACTGCCCTTTACATTTGTTATTCTTCTATAAGTCTTTCCCAGATAGTACTTTGAAAGATAATCCATCACATGCCTGTTCTTGTTTGATACTTACAGTGGCGAGGATAACAGTTCATAAAATTATCTCATCTATCAAGATGTTTTTTTCTAGTTCCTTCTCTTTCAGTTCTTCCTGCCTCTGAAGTACATTTTGACATTTGCTCCAGATTTCTTTTTCTTCTCACTTTTTCTTTTTACTATGATATTTTATTTTCTTCCAGATAAATCCCTAGCTTGCTGCTTCTTTTCCCAACCGTTTGGGATTTTTTTCCTCTTGAAGAGAAATCAGATGGTAGATGCTCTTTTGTATCCTGCTTCACACACACAACTTTACATGTTTTAAAAACTGAAGGGAAATGCAAGTTGCTCCTCTTTATACATTTTTGAGTTTCACCCTTTAAATATTCAGCATGAAGTACTGAGTCTACACAGTCAGAAGTCCCTAGCATCTCCTGACAACACAGTCATGTCACATTGTGTCTGTACTCTACAGGAAGACATAAAATACAATCCATTACCTCCTCCATTAAAAATAACAGACTACCAAGTAGCTATCATTGTTTTTTTATAACCTTACTTTTTGAAGAGATATCTTGTGCTGGCAGAGAGACACAGATAGGAATGTCTTGTTCGTTTATTTTAAACAATAACTTTAACTATGGTATGAAAGCTTCAGAAACTATTTTTTGCCTTTACTTAGCTAAACACACACACACACAAAAATCACACTTCAGCTAGTCATACAGACAGATAGAATTCATACTACTATCTGTCTGAACATACTGATTGGAAAGCAACAGTCACTGGATGTGTTATGCCAAGTGATTAGAGTTTCAACTCAGATTTTACAGTGATGAAACATTTTTTTACTAAGAGACAGATTGATCTGAGGATGTGCTAGCGATTTTCTAGAGTATTTTCTAGGTATTTTCTGGAGTAGAATGAGGAATCCCATCATTATAAACATAAAAAAGTTGGAGGCCCCAAGCAGGGGCCATTAGTGCCATTAGGGACAAGAAGAGACAAACCCTGGCTCACAGTCAGTTCAGAAGCTATCTCTAGGGTGCCTAACACTCTCAAGTGGACAGCACTGCATTGTAGGCCTGAAGGGGAGGAAGAAGTGAAAGGAACAGCTTGCTTCCTTTCCCCATTTTCCCCTCAATTTATTGACTGTGAAATTACCCCCCAATAACTTCTGTATCGGCAGCGAGTATCTCAGCTGACTGAAATTAGTACAGTGCCCACAAAGAATCCAAATAGAGCTCAGGAGTCTCACCAGGCCAAAACACAGGTTTCACTAATACGCAGAGTTTTATGTTATTCTCTAGGGTCAAACAGACAAGAATTAAGCTCCTCAACACAGCGGTTTTAGGCACTTGCACTCTTTTCAGAGTTTGTCTACAACTGCATCCAGAAATTTCAATAACAGGCAGAGCAGTCAAAGCATATGAAAGTGATTTTTGTGTCTTCCCTTTTCACAAATAATAATAAATGTTTATATCTGTTTCTTTTTATAGACCTTAATTTTGACCTTAGAAAACTATCAGTTGTTCATTTTCTGCGCACTATTCAAAGTTATTCATGTAACTGAACTCAAGGTAGAAAACCATAAGTTTTCTAATTCAAAATTAACCTATATTTAAGAACTAAGAAATTGTTTCTGTACACTTGATTGTATAAAAATTACATTTTGAAAAATAAGCAAGTTTTATGAGGTTCTTAAGTAAATAAAAAATTTTTTTTCACTTTTTCTCAAAAAGAAAATAAACATCTACAAACATCAGTTGGCTACATCTGAATATAATTTTAGCTTTTATTACAAACTTAAATTCACAGCCTGACAAATCCAATTTAGCATTAAAATTAAACACATAAATATATTTTAATCTTACTGTCTTACAGGATATTTTGGTAGTTATGAGGGACTCCAACTGGGACCTATTTTCTAATACTTATTCTGCCACATCTGTGAGAAACTCCATCTGCAAAGTAGATCATCCTTCATCCTTATACAAAATCCAATATGTCAGTATTTTCCTTTTCTTTAGAGTGTTCTTTGTTAGAGCATATCTAAAGTCAGAGTCACTTTTAAAGTTGAAGAGGAGCCTGATTATGAAGCCTTCTTCCATCAAATTATGAAGGAGAATTTTATTGCTGATATATGTATCTAACCTGAACAGCTAGGTCTTTAAATTATAAATGTCGAATACCAGAAGCAAACAATTTCTCAGTAATATGTAGGTTGAAATATATTCACATAAAATAGTTGTTGAATAATTCCAAGAAATGAAAATATTCTGAAAAGCAGTAATCATTTGTTTATAATTCATGAACAGTAGTAATATCTGTATTTATGAATAGATTTGTTTGCTGCAAATAGTTCTCCTGGATCCAATCAAAAGATACCTATCTATTTTCAGAGTATTTCAGGTGACAAATACAATGTCAAGTCACTTTGTTTCCAAGCTCTTGTAAGGAAGGAGGTTTTTCAGTTCAAAATAGTAGACTGCACTCATTTCAGTGTGATTAAAATTCAAGTCTAATATGATAGAAAACTGTCAACCCTGTCTTTCACAGTATGGAGGAAGTAGTAACCAGTGTTTTACAGGGGAGAAAAAGAAGAGTAATCAGGATTCATTAGCAACTTTCTTTTTAATACAGTGGCCTTTTTATCTCTGTTACAAATGGAGAAGTATTAAAAACATGGATTTCTATGAGATCAAAGTAATCTATTGTCATTACTTTCTTCTACTGTTATTTCCTTTAGTTCCTATGATATCTTTTAAGATTTATATGATCTTGATTCTCTTACATGCTGGAATTCAAGTGTTTTGCTTAAATCTCTAACTGTCTTTCCAATTCATGGTCAAAGTCTAACTTAGCAAATTTTAGTCCCAATGTTTGCTGACATATTTTCTTTCATTTTCAGATCTCACTGGAACTTCAAAATCCAAAGATTCGGCAGAAAGTAAGGTCTCTGATATATTCAAAGGTTGGAAAGATATTTAACTAGGCATTCTGAGTTTCATTCAAAAACATGGTAAAAGCACTGAATTTTGTAGGAGACTTATCTTGACACAGCAATCCACTTAACCCAAATATATATTAAATGTTCAGCAAATATAACTTTTTTGCTTTCTTGCTGTGAAATTATCAACACTTTTGTACTGCAAAAATAGTTTTAAAATTGAAAGCTACAATCTTTGTAAATGGAACATATCAGTGAGTGTATTTGGGACTCTTTTCCTAATGCACAGACAACACTTATTTATTACCTCCTCATCAAAGTAACTCAGGAAACAGTGGAAATTCACTGCTGGACTGTGGTGGCTGAAAGATAATTTACACAAATAAAACACATTATAGCCTCCGTTTGCAAGAGGCTGTTAGACCCCACTGCTATGTATCCACCATGTACCTAATCTTCTCATAATTTCTGTGTATTTCTGCACTGCAACATCTTTTCTTGTGTAAAAATATGTTTCCTATGTGTTATACTGGTTAGGTTTCCAAGAGTGATGTTATACTCTTGATTGTGCAAGAGTATTCCAAGATCATTGCCAATACCTCTTACACACACCAGTTTAACGTGGGCATGTGCTGCTATTTTATTTATTCCCTGCACAAACTTCACATAGATTTCTAAACTAGATCATTCTCTTGTGCTGGTGTATTCCTCTCTCACCATCCTCTTTTTAGGGCAGATGGTAACTACAATACTGGTTTCTTTCCAACCAGGAACTAACATCTAACTCAAAATAAAAATCATTATAGAATATTAATATTAGTCTTGCCTCTATAAATAGTAAACAGCCAAAGAGCTGCTTGAGGTCCCCTTGATAGCAGTGAGCTGTACATCAGAATGTCCCTTTGATTAGGGACGCCTCTCAAGTCTACACTTTGCAGAAGACATCAAGAATCCCTGTCAATACAGATCCTTGGTAAGTAACAAATAGTGTGCTCAAAACTTTGCTAGCTTTGCTAAAATTATGTCTTAAATTGATTATGCACATATAATTCTTAAACTGCTGACCAAGTCTGGGACTAGAAGTGGTTCTAGTCCACCTAGACTCCTTTGAGGACTTTAGGAAGTGAAGGGGTCCACTCTGAACTGCATGATATAACAGGAGGGTCCCCTGGATGAGTGTGATTAACCCTACCCTCTATGCAGTAAATAATAAACTGTACTTTGTGATCTCAAATTTTGTCAGTTCTCTGTCCTATTTATGATTAAACTTTGTTAAATCATGATATTATACCAATAAGCATACTGTTGCTTCTTTCTTATGAGTGTGCTATATATTTCCCATCTATGATGGGAACCTGTATACACCACAGAATGCATTGGTCTCAGCAAAATAGCAACTTTGGCCTAATTTCCTATATAACCTTCTCACTTTCTCTGGGCTCAAACAGCTTCCAGTTTGGTCTCCTAATTGTGGGTTTGCTATCTGGTTTGTCTGGTTGAAAGGACAACTTTCACTCCAAAATACTATCAGCTTCTGCATTGGGTCAATATTCTATAATCAACAATGCTATATTTGTCCAGAATAATAGCCAAACAGATATGATATGAAACAGAAGAGGGCACAAAATTATAATCTCATTTTTATCAAATTAGCTACTGAACACAATGCAGAAGTGTATATTTATACAATATTAAAACATGTGGTATGTTGACCCTGGCCAGCAGCCAAACACTTGTAAAGTCACAGCATTTTTGAAATGGTCATAGTTGTCTTAAAATCAGATTTACTCTGTTTGCTCAAGCCACAGTCTCAAGGTATTGCTTCTGCCTCCAGGAACTTGTTATTCTCTCCATAACCAACAATACCCCAAAGTACATCTACCTTACCTTACCAGATGATCACTAAGGCTGAGTAACAGACATCCTTGATCTGTCAGGACAATTTCAGGTAAAAATAATAACACTGTAGTGATTCACCACAGTTAAAGGTCTTCCTTGATGTTCTAACAAACTGGATCATGAGATGTATATAAAATAGGTTTCTGCAGGCAGAGAAATAGCTTGAAATTCAGTTATTACAAAAGACCGATGCTTAAAACTGTCACAGAATATGCAGTGACAAAATACATTGTCTAAACTGGCTGTTCTAGACTTACATTTCCAGTCCATTCCTATTTTCCAGTCCAAAGAGGTAAATTTATTTGTATGCATATCTGCATACATGGATCCACGTTGTTCATTTCTGAATTTCGGCATGAGTTTTGCATCTCAACTAGTGGCTGACCAGGAAACATATGTCCTCTTTCAAATTCCTCATGAACTTATGTTAAGGTTAGATGTCCAAGAAAATTCTCTCCCTTTCATACACCTTTGTTCATCCACCATATTACTAGTTTATCTAAACTTAATGCATTAATAAATGTTTCTCTGAGTGAAGCTACTGTCATTTTGGAGCAAAAACAAAAGGCATATTCACATGTTATAATAGTGTTTGACAAAAGGTGTCAGTGCTAGTAGGGAACTCAGAAAGGACTAATATGCATTAAAATTACTTATGTTAGGAACAGTACAGATAGCTTTGAAAAAAATAACTGTAGTATAAGAACTTCTATTTAAGATTTGAGGAAGCTGAAGTCTGCGAATGTATTTTGTGCCAGTAAAATTAATTACAATCAACTAAAAATCTTGCTATAATTTCTGGCTTTCTGTCAAGACTATAGTTCCAGCTACTGTAGTACACAATATCAATATTCATGCTCCTGTCTAAGGGCCTAGGTCAGGATCCTTACTTTGACCTATGCTGGTATTCTCAGACTTACATCTCAGGAGCAAAACATGGGCAATCAGTTGCACAGAACAATTTTGAGGCCCATCTGGGGACCCATTATTCCTGGTCTCTTGTTTAATCTCACTCTATCAAATCCAGATTCACTGTGAGCTTCCCAGTCTTTATCAGTCTAAATTTCTATGCCTCTCTGATGTGGAACATATTTCTTTAGAATTATTTCAGAACTGCGTTCACTTAATTGTGAACTAGGTAAGGGGCTGTAAAGTGAACAAAAGCAATGACAGGTGTTACAGGCAATGATGTCAAGGGGGGGTTGACTCACCCCTCCTAACAAGGGCCCAGAGTAGGGGGGGGCGAGCAGAGGAAAATAGTCTTATTACTCTCGCACCACTCCAGGCACTCATGTACTCACTTATTGGTTCAGGCTGTGACTACAGGAAGGAATAAAACCAGCAAGTCATGATAAGTCAGTAATTGGGCTAAATGGCTAGGGATGGAGAATATGATTGTAATATCAGAATAATCTACACCTAGTTTCCTGGAATCAATTGTAGTATCCTCTCCTATTTTTACATATGTATAACTTGACTCTATAAACGTCCTTGAACTGTCACTTTGTGGTGTACAGGCTAGAAGGGGCTAACCCTCCTGTAAGTAGTGTGTGCGTGCAGCATTAAATAAATAAATATACCTGCTTTATAACCATTTTGTGGTTACTGAGTTTGATTCCATGAGTCATGTCTACCATTACGTTCATCCTAATACCATAGTACTGTCTTATTTAATTTTCCGTGTCAAAGTATTTTTCTTTCAAGGTATCTAAGACTAGCATGAGATCAGCTGCATTTTTTCCCCTTAGATTCTCTTCATATCTCCAAAGAAACCAACAACAAATCTAAATAGAAACCTACCTGAGAAATCCTGCCCAGCTTTCTCTGCTTGTATTAGTATATACCCTTGTGGGGGTTCAACACAACATTCAGAATAGAGGCTAAAAACAAGTTTGCCAGGGTGTGGAGGAAGACAATGAGAACAAAGGCTGCCTCCAGGAGACAAGAGCAGAAGTCAAGTGGAGTACAGAATCTCCGCAAGATGATGACCCTGACAGCAGGAGAAGCGCATAAATGGAAGCAACTTGTGGCTCTGATTGGATGAGCTCTTGCACGAGCAGTTAGCATCTAGATGTGAAGGAGACTTGTTAAGTGTTCTGTTGCTGTGTTGAGGGGGATGGAAAGTTACAAAAGGGAACTTGGAAATGCATATAAGGGATGTTAGAACCTGCAATAAAGGATCTTGGATCATCACACGCATGAGTCCATGCAGACTAAGATATAATTCTTGTTCAAAACAGATAAGTAGAGGAGCCATGTAAAACTGGATGATGCTCAGCACAGAAGGCTTATTTTTCCATATGATAAAATATTAGCAGGCATATAAAATTTATAAAAGATCTAATATTTTGACAGGAGCAATAAAATGCAGGTCCCTGCTAAGTGGCCAAATTTTCAATTTCTCCTTCAAAGAAAAGAGTAATGATTTTTTTATCAAAAGTTTGTATGAACTGTCTTGTTACCATAGCTAAAGAAACATATTTCTTCCAGATTCCATTCTCAGAACTATTTGAATAATTGTATGAAATGTGCCCAGAGATAACTGTGTGACAGGCAAACAGCTCAGAATATTTCAGCCCAAATATCTCTAGTTTGGCAATCATACACGACTGAGAACCTGAGCTTAGAAATAGCAATGTCAGCCAAAGACTGGAAAGTCAGTTAAGCTCTTAAGATCTATTATGCCAATTCTTTTTATGCTCCCCACTCAGAGGTAAGATGAGTAATACTGAAATTCAAGTCAATTTAAAAATGATTTATATATAAACAGCTTCATTTACTGTTTCTTTCTTGAAAAAAAACATTCAGGCTGGGAGAAGATATTAGATTCATTTACAGTTCAGCAACATTTAAATCAAATGATATCAAATATTTTAATTCAACCACTTGAATTCAATAACATGATTTAGAATAAAAAATGAAGAGCATGCTTGGGGTGAAATAAATAAACTCAGATCAATCTAAAAGCAATTTGATTAAACAAAAACTGTTTGAGGATTAGTGATCGGTATTTGAAAAGGAACACTAGATACACAGATCACTTTTACCACATTTATATTTAAGTTCTATTAGCAGATTTTGTAATGAACTAGCTATTAATTAAAAGATCAAATTAGACTATAAATATGTACGATCAGCTTTGACACTTGCACAGCTATTCATTGCTCTGGATATCTTATTATATGTTCAGACATTCTCAAAAATACTAATCTATGGAAAACAGAAAGGTAATTTATTAGTTCAGCATGTATCCAATGCAACACTGAATATACAATACATTGTTTACACCTTGCTTCCTATTCCACAGAAGTACAAATGTAGAGATACAGAAACAATACACAGTTATATACATGCATATACAATGTATACACATATATAGAAAACTGAATTACAGTAAATCAACCACCAGGTTACAGTGACTGAACAGAATCAACAGATACGCATACACATACATAAGATATACACAGCTGTCCAGAAAACTGGACCATAGGATTCCAGTGGCTGAACCACAGAGCTCTAGATTTTTGTGAAAGTGTGCAGGTCTGATTAAGACTCTGGTAATATTTAGGGAAAGCACTCACTGGCAACAAAATTTGAAGCACATAAGCTAAACTAAATGCAGCAAATAAATCTACCAAGTTGCCAATAGTCATTCTTTAAATGCATTATAAGTAGCACTGATCCAAAGTAAGATAATTTTACACCTGTAGCCTAAGCACACTGCCAGCATCATTAATGCTGCATCTTCACAGTTAATGCTAATGTAAACTAAGATGAAGCAACTAGTTTTTTAAACTGACTAAAAACTCTTATAAGGTACAAGAAATCCGAAAATCATCTGGAGAGGAGAGAAAGAGAGACAGAGGAGAAAAAGAGAGAACGAGAGAGTGAAACAGAATATAACCCCATAGATATCAAAGAAGGTTGCTGTCAATGGCTCTTTGAGGTTGGTAACAAGTAGTGTCCTCCCAGGGGTGGTAGTCCCCCTCTACTATTTCCATGTGAAGGAATATGATACACTCCCATCTGGAGTACTGTGTTGAAGTCTGGGATCCTCAACACAGGAAAAATTTTGAGCTTTTGGATAGGGTCCAGAGGAGGCCAGAAAAGTAATCTCAGGGCTGGAGCACCTTTCCTATGAAGATAAGGTGAGGGAGTTGGGCTTGTTTAGCTTGGAGAAGAGATCTTGTTGCAGCCTTCCCATACAAGCACGAGGGGGACTGACTTTTTACATAATCTGATAATAACAGGACAAGGGGAAATGGCTTTAAACTAAAAAAATGGAGAGTTTTACATTAGATGTTAGGAAGACATTTTTTACTCAGAGGGTAGTGAGACACTGGAACGTTTTGCCTAGAGAGACTGTAGATGTACCATCTCTGGAGGTGCTCAAGTCCAGGTTGGAGAGGGCTCTGGGGTGGCCCAGGGATCTAATGGGTGGCAACTCTGCGCATGGAAGGGGGGCTGGAAGTAAAAGGTCTTTAAGGTCACCTCCAACCCAGGCCATTTTATAGTTCTATGATTCTATGAAATATTCTCAGATATTCTCAGCAAAATGCAGAGATGAACTACACTGCTAATCAGGTCATATGGAAGAACTGTGTTGAGTAAAGAAGCCTAAAAACATATCATACAACTTCACTTCTATTCAGCAGTGAAGTAAATATCTCACTTAAGCATATCTAAGTGCTGGGCTGTGAGAAAATGGCTCAGTCTACATATGTATCAAATCCAGTGTGACTAATACACCTGCTTTTTCTTTTTAACATGGTAAATAGGCTGACACATTTAGATAATGTATGCAGTCACAAGCTGGGCAATAGTCAGAAAACATTAAACAAGAATATATTTTGTGGTTTGCTTTCATAAAAATAATTACTCTAGTGTCTTGCTGGAGATATGACATTCTATTTGGAATAAACAGCTATGATTAACGAACAAATGCTTTCTGCTTAAATTAGTTTTAAGGCTGATCACCTTTTTTTTTTTATTATATGAATTTTTTCTCAGCTGAAGTTTGGAGGAATAATCATAATCACAGCACTGTACAGCAAAGATATTTTCTCTTTCCATGAAGTTAAATTACTATTTAGAGCTGCATATAAAAAATGAGACAGATTTTAACATTAAGAACACCGCAGAAAATTAATCTCTCTCCTTTATGAGAAGGCTGCCTCCCTGACTTTGCATAGTTCATATATGGTAATATGAAATATAGTTGAGATATTGTAATATGCTGTACAAAAACTCTTGTCTTAGAGATTGCTGTGAAGTCCAAGGACGACTGGAGGCATCTGAGCCTACACAGGGACATCAGGAACAAGGAGAAGGGGCATGTCTCAACATTTATCACCTTCTGGGCTAGTCCTGAGATGCATTGGCTCAGTCTTATGTGGAGGACCCAGCTTCTCTGATGTGGATAAGCCTGCACTGGGCTGTTGTACCTGTGTCAGATGTGCCATTACTGTGGGCAACCCAAGAAAAACCAAACAGTATATATATATATATATATATACTGTATATATATATATATGTATATATATGTATATATATGTATATATATGTATATATATGGATGTATATATATGGACTCTGCAAAAACTGCACCCCTCATCTGCTCATGGAAACTGTGACTCTGCAGTGGTAACTATCTCACCTCTGATAATTGGAATGAGACAGATATTCCCTAGGTTTATTTAGAATCATTAGAACTGTCAGGGAGCCTTGAGTTTAGCACTGTAGCCAAGATTCCTGGCAGAATTTCGTATCATTTCAGTTCCATATAGATTGAAGTCTTGATGCGGAACTTGAGTTGGAAAACATCATCTCCATATTCTAAGTCTTTGATCTCTAAAGGTCTAATTTTTTTTTTTTTTTTTTGAGTTGCTATTTTATTTCCATGGTTGCAGAATCTTGTTTTCAGGTTTTTGAAGCACACAATAGATTGTGGTTATATTTCTAGAAATTTTAGATGACACTGTAAGTATAAGGCTATCAACTCCCCAGATGGATAGCACCGAAGTAAGGAAAAAGATTAAACATTAAAAATACTACAGAAATTGCTGGGAAAGAGTAATTTACAGTAGCCCTTACAAAACAACCATAATAATGTTACACTTACTTTATAGCTGACTGAAAAAGACAATATTCAGAAAGGAATCTTGGGATACATATATATATATAAAAAAAAAAGAGAAAGGAAAATTTTGCATATGGAAGTTAAGACATGATAAGAAAAAAAAACACTTTTACCTTTCTATTTACAAATTCATTTACTCTTTGTAAAGCATAGTAGTTGATTACAAAAAAAATCATTCTGATTCTGTTCCACAGAGATTTACTACACCTTCAGAACTAAATATAGCTAAGTTCTTACGTGTTTTGACATATTGTTTCTTTATTTTCTCTGATTAGAAATATCAGGTCTTTATGAGGATAATTTGCATGTAGTAGACATCAAGGTGCTGAAACACACATAGCAAATTCCTTAATAAAATTACCCGGTATTAGAAATAAAAGAAAATCTTAGTTTATAGTGAATTCTAAGTGATAGATCCTTCTACTGTGTGGCATTCATGGAAAATACTACAGTGATCTGAAAATACTCTCTCCTTCTAGGAAGAGGCTAATCAACAGTCCTGTAAATCACAAAGAGCTAATTCAGTGGGATTCTGTTGATTTGTACTGAGACTGTTGGTCAGGCACAAAGCTTCTATCATGTTCTGTTCTGGATCAATACCCAGAAAAGAATGTAAAGAAGCACGAAACTCTTAAGACAACTAGCAGCAGGAAGGAAAGAAATATACCTATCTTTACCACATTAATTTAAACTAAGTCTCCCTTTTTGCAGTCTGATCCACATGACTTTTTGTGCCTATGTACAGAAATTACATTTGGTTTTTAAGTTCATGCATTTTCAGTGAGAGGGCACAGACATGATCACACAGTTTATTTCACATTCATGTACACCTGCATCACAAGTTACATGGGGATATCTAATAAGATTATTTGCTTAGCAGTAATTCATGAAGATAAAAATTGCGTTCTAGCTTTCCCTTAATCTAAGAAAGTAAAAAATTAAAATTGAATATCTAATTAGTTAGTTCTTCCAGATATTTATTTGTAGTGTTTGTATTGATTTATAAATGTAAATGAAAATACAAAAAAGATGGTACTGCTATAGGATCCTTAGTTTTCATCAACCTGGGTCTTCTCTGATTCACAGATGATTCTTGCTTGAAAAAAAAGTATGTGTGAACCAAACCCTAAGATTTCTCATAGATGACTTGAACTGAATGAAAAAAAAACGTGAAAGGAAAAAGAAAAAAATCTGAAAATTGTTAATTACTCATTTACTTTGTTAGTTGTCTTAATACTGGAAACAGTATTTAGACTTGATATTGTTTAAGGAAAAAAAAAGAAATTTAAAAAATGTTTTTGCTAGTCATCATACCATAAGTCTAAGACACTTGAGTTACTTGAATCAAGAGCTCATGCTACAGAATTTGGCCATAGTTGCAGACCTGTAGCTCCTCATCATTGATCTCCATCACTGACCCATTATCAACACTGCTGTCAGAACTGACACCTCAATCTATGGCAACAGTAGTGAAAGTTTGAGGCATACCTATCTGTAGTGTAAAGGACTATGTGTTCACCTTTAAAAATGTCAGATGTGGCATACTGTTGCTATTTAGCTTTTCTTGACAGATTCTGCAGTATCAGAAATTAAACAGTTTTGAGGAAGACTCATCATGGGCTCTCATACTTTGTACTGAAAACTGAGTTGTATTTGATTGTATCTTTAAAATATCTTAACTGAAATGCATATTCCTATATTTTCTGTTATCTGTTATTGTCTAAATTATTTTCTACAGAGCAAGATGCTCAGAAGGCTCTCATTTTGTCCTGATATCTGTACTCCCAATTTTAGCAATATATTTTGTGCACATTACAGAAAGAAGATTAACAAATATTTGAAGACATATTCAAGATAGCTTCTTACATGTATTAAACTGTGTAATGGTAGCCTTGCTAATACATGCTTCCAGTCTTGAATGGGATGCTAATAATTAGCAAATTGTTTCTGTCAAAACAGAGAGAGAACAGTATTTCTTTTTAATGGACCAAATAATGATCTCATATACAGAAGTGTAAATCCAGATTAATTTATTAATATTAGAACATATTCAGGCTGGAACCTAGCTCATTTCCCCTTTTTCACAACTTGTATATGAAAGTCTTGTTCAGAGCTCTTTCTAGCTATTTCTTCATCAATTTCTCTAATTTTTAGAAGATTTTTGTATTTTTTTCCTACTTTGACAGTCTTTCCCTTCTAGGAATAGCTCCCTTTTTCTGTACAAGTATCATCAGCTTTCATTTTCTGATTTTCCCCTACTTGATGGTTTTTAACAAGCAAAAAGTTTCTTAGTTGTTAGTGAACCCTTATTTTTGAGGCAAAACTTTCACTGTACTGAAGCATCTTATCTGACTCTTCAGTTCTTTTTAAAGACTCTCATTTCAGGGACATAACATTCTTAGACATTTTTATAAGTATTGGCTATCTACATTGTGAAGAACTAAAGGTCTAATCCTGAAATTTTTTATATCTCTGTCTAAAAATGTGAGAACTGTTTTGTCTATTGTTTGTTAGCAGGTAGCACGTGGTTTTCTTTATTTTGATGCCGTTGTTTTGTTTGCTTCCTCACTGGTTTTGTTTTTTTTTTTTTTTTCGGTTGTTGTTGTTTTTGTTTTGTTAAGATAACGTTAGTAGTCTCTGTACTGTTCAGAAAAAAAAATTATATCATGAATAATAACTATCTAAAAATGTATAGGTAATTGCATGTTTTTTGTATGTTTATTTGTCTTCAGAGGAAGGTTTTCAAGTATCTATATTATGTTACTACTGAGTTTTCAGTAAAATGTATCTACAATACTGTCAAATTAGCATATTACTCGTAAGGATATGACATCACTGTAATGTAATACAGTTTATACAGATTGGCCTAATTTTCATAACTCTTTATGCAGGTGAACATTTTCATACATGCAAATAGATCAAGTGTTCTAGAAGAAGTGTGTCTGTTCACACTGAATGTAAAAAGGAGATTCTTTCTGGTTTTAGTACTAGATCATCTTATAAGATATGTTTAAAATATTAACTTATTTACCAGAGTTCCTTATTTCAAAGAATCATGGAATCATTTGAGTTGGAAGGGACACTTAAAGTCTATCTAGTCCAACTCCCCTGAGGTGAACAGGGACACCTACAGCAGATCAGGGTGCTCAGAGCCTCATCCAGCCTTACCTTGAAAGTCTCTGGGAACAGAGTTCCCACCACCTATCTGGACAACCTGCTAAAATGCCTCATCACTCTTATCATAAAAAACTTCTTGTATCCAATCTAAATCTTCCTTTTGTAGTTTGAAACAATTTTCCCTTGTCCCTTCCACCAGTGAATTGGTACCAGAAGTGCATTTTACATACACCCTGTGCTTAATTGAAGCATTCAGTTACTCTAGCAAAAATCTTGACAGCCTGATTTGTTTTCTTCTTTCCTTTTATGTTATTAATTGCAAAGACAAAGCTGCATGTCTAGAAAAAAAGAGTGTTTCAACTCCTAAAGCATTAATCTAGTTTTAATGAAAAATATAATTAAATAGTTTCAGCAAAAGGAATTAAACAGCTAAAATCTCTCTCATATCTTTGTATAACTGTATCACATGAAATAGTAGCAAAATAGTAGCAATTGATCATTAATGGGGCACATTTTTCCAAAAGTTATGATTTCTTAAAACCACAATTTTAACACCTTTGTTGGAGTGTAAACATGTCATAACTTTCAATAAATTCTAATCATTCATGTCTCCTTTTCATAATCATGAGAGAAGACTGGAGTTTTAACTTACCTGTAAATCTTTTTTTTTTTTTTTTTTTTTTTTTTCCTGGAGCCAGTAGTTGTTCCTTAGCAGCAAAATGTGGAAAACTTCTGAAAAATAATTATATGGGAGAATTTAGAGTATTGTAGGGCAGAGGTAGTGTCCTGAGCACATTCATCCCTTTCTCTTTTTCTTCTACTCAGCCTCCAAGGAAAAACTGTTGGAAAATAGAAATGCACAATCAAATGTCACTGGTATTCAAATAGATTGTATTTGTTAACTTTATTTATTCAGTTTATGTAGAGAGTAGCTTTGCATGAATTTAAGTAATTTCAAACGGATACTATTTTCACCCCACAGAAAAAAGACTTTATACTACCATTCTTAAGAGCAAACTTTCTAATATCTTAGAAATATGTTACATTTTAACCCTTTCATGTCCTTCAGATCTTCCAGATCTGACTATCAGCCCATGGATTTTAGCCTTTCTTGAAGGCTTTATACTATTCATGTTGCTGAAGTTACTCTAGGAGGATGGGTTTTAATTTGAACACACTTCTACATATATCACATGGAAGAGTAGCTGGCAGGCTGCACAGAGGAATCTGGGAGTGTTAGTTGACAGTTGTCTGAACACGAGCCAGCAGTGTGTACAGGCGGCCAAGAAGGCCAATGGCATCCTGGTTTCTACCAGAAATGAAGCAGCCAGCAGCAGAGGAGATCATGCCTCTGTACTGGACAATGGTGAGGCTGCACTTTGAGTACTGTATTCAGTTCTGGGCCTCTCCCTACAAGAAAGACATTGAGGCCCTGGACTGTGTATGGAGAAGGGCAAGCTGGAGAAGGGTTTTGAGAACAAGTGAGGAACAATTGAGGGAATTGGTATTGTTATTCTGAGGAAGAGCAGACTCATGGGAGACCTTATCACTCTTTACAACTATCTGAAAAGACACTGTAGCAAGGTGGGCAGTTGGATTCTTCTCCCAGATAACAGTGATATGACAGGAGGTAATGTTCTTAAGTTGCACCAGGGAGGTTCAGGTTGGACATTAGGAATAATTTCTTCTCTGAAAGAGTGGTGAGGCACTGGAACAGTCTGCCAAGGGAAGTGGTGGAATTATTGTCCCTGGAGGTTTTCAAAAAAAGGGTGTATGTATCACAGAGAGGTATGATTTAGAGTGATCACTGAATGAATTATTGATTTGAATAGGCAATCTTGGTCCTTTCTAACCTTTAATGATTCTATGATTAGATGAATATAAATGAGAAACCAAGATCACAAATTCACGTGGTGAAACAGTCAATCTTTTTAAGGTAGGATTATATCTATAATGTTTGGGAAATGTATATATTAAATAAGTACGGAATCTTTTTTCTTTTGACTAATGCAGAATGTTTCAGTTCATGTATAATGCACAATTTATGGTTTGTTTGCTACTCCAGGGAAAATTCAATAAAAACTTAATTAAAGATAAAAGATGCAGTACCATAAAGCTGAAATAGAAGCTCAATTTCACAAACTCTTATTTTCAAACTTGTAATTTCGTAATTTATAATTCAGTTGTGGAAACATTTAAAATATTTTTTTAAATGAAATTTTATGTTATATAAAGAGCAGATAGTTATTTCTACAACTGACAATAGCGAATACGAGGAGAAACAAGATAACATAAACAATTTTAAAAGAGTAAAAGTGGAGCTATCTGGGGAAGAGAAAAAAAAGAATTATCATTTAAAAGAACAATTGCATAAATTATTCTAATAATGTTCCTATAAAAGCCACCAGAGTAGTATCAGTAATATGCACATTTTATGAAGCAGGTGCTACTGAAATGATACTATAAATTGAACAGAAAGATTCAAATCATTTTCCAAGTGATTAAAGTATTGCAATTTATTGTGCTTTTAATGTAATATTTTCACGGGATATGAATAAGTTTTACAACATGTGAAATAGCAACTTTATTCCTCACAATCAATATCAACTTAAACTATAATAGCCTATTTTAAGATTTATTCTCTTATTTTGCATCTGATATATAAAGATAGCTATTAGGAGAAAAATGAAACTGACTTGTTTTAAAGGATTTTAAGAGGTTCTACATGGGAAAGAGTGCTGTTCCAGTACACTTTTACATTTCCACATGAGGTCTCCTTTTAGTGTTTTTTTTCTTGTTCCATTGAAGTTAACATTAAAACTGACTTTAATGGAAAGCTCTATGAACTTAAACACCAGGGCCCGATTTATGGCATTTTTGTGCCCTTAATACTACAAATTATTTGTGTGTGTGTGTATATATATATATATATATATATTTAAACAGTACATTGATTCTAGATTGCAAAATTTTTTTTGATATTCCACAGATTAAATTAAGCTTAGCTCCTAAATCACCATCAATATAAGAAATACACTATTCAAAACTGAAGTAAAGCCTTGAAAAAATCTTCCAGGATTTCACACATTTTATTATCATCACAGTGTAATTTGAAGACATTTAATATCTCACAAAATATAATCTGGGACTGATTTGCCACCATTACTCCTTGTGATTAATATCATAGTCTACAGAGAGAACTTTGTTGATTGATATGAGCCAATTTAATCAGAAAATGAAGATCTCATATTACTCATGTCCAGAAAAGAAATTTCAAAAGGATAGCTGGCAGAGAAAACAACATTTTTGAAGGCTTTGTTCTGTGTTTTTTTGGTAACATCAAACTTTAAAATCCAATTGTGTTTTTAGTAAAGAGCCCACCTACCATAAACATTATGCTAAATTTAAATTCCATACTACTTGATCAATCAGTCTGTTTTTCAGAAAAAGCAATCCTGTGCAATGATGTTGACAGTTTTTCAGTGAAGCCTCAAAAAGGAGCTTTTTTCAACATTATCAATCAGATTATCATGTACATCTATATTTAAATAATGTTTCTCATCCCTCTTTAATGGATATATAAAAATGATAGAGCAGACATGCATACCATATCTATTTATATATATATAATAAATAGATGCATACATGCATACAAGCTACAGACCAGATCATCAGTATCCAACCCTTGAGGGTAACTCCTAAACCTGCTACTGTGGCTTATTAGGTAGCACAATAAATATTCAAAAAGATAAAGATGTGCCTAAGAGTCTTCTAGAAGTAGTCTAAGATTTTGTCAGTTTACATATATATCTTTTTGTCTGCTACTCAAAAATATATTCAGAAGTGAATTTGTCTTATGACTTCAAAAGAAATCATTACACACTTAATGTAGTACGCTAGTCTGTTTCTACAACTGTTATAGTCATTGGAGACTAAGGGAGTATAATCCCTCAAGGACATTCAGTCAAGGCACTCAAGGAAGTATTCAGTCTCTTAAGTCTGGTATTTGTCTCAGTCATCTAACTGCCTGTACTCACTCTGCAGTCATAGAAGAAGGAATAAATGCAGTAACAAGCCAGTTAGGCTGTTGCTCCTGATAACACTCTCTTTTTCTTATGCACTATAGAGGGTAGTCCCCTAACTGAGGCAAAAACTTTCATAGAGAAATAATGTTCCAACTTTGGAAGCTTCTTAACCAATTATTCTCAGCAGCTTGCATCTAGATAGATTCTACCTATGAAATACAAAGTCACCATAGTATTGTTTTCATGTTGTAAATATTCTCATTTTGGTAAACTACTTTTGTTTTCCACAATAACAAATCTCTCAGATTTTCTTGTTCTTAAGTACTTACTTGATCATCCCTGATTTTGGAACTGAGCATAAAAAATCAGATTTAGGAAACAGAAGACTAAGTAATGAATATGCAATGCTCCTACACTATGCTGTCTGCTTGTATGTGATATTTTAAGGATTCTTCCCTTAAGAAAATATTTTTTGAAAATCTGATAAACTTTGCGTTACTGAACACAAAGATTAAAAAAAATAAAAAAGAAATTATCACTCTTCTAGCAAACAAAGTAGAATTCACTACTGAAAAAAATTCACTAGACATAATACACAGACAGTATAACTTAGCTGCTATATTTATATTTTGAAAACAGAATTCAAAGTATTTTTTAGGAAAGGAGAGTGTCAAGTCTTACACAGAATGCAGAAGTTGTGGTATATAAGACATAAGTTGAAAACCTCTAGGAAGAAGGAATTGTAAATAATACTGCAAATGCTATCATAGTTCCCTATATAGTGAATTAATGTCTACTTCTTCCTTTGATTTGCACTGCCTTCTTGATAACAGCTATAGAAAAACTGTGTATCAATTTTACACTATGTTTCTTTCTTTGCTGATATTTGTGTTCTCTAATATTACTTCTTTGCTCCCGCTGATACGGCATAATCAGTATAGATGACAGAATAAATCACCAGAGTGGTGCAAGATCTCCATGAAACTTTGCAGTCATAGCTCTAAGAAAGAGAGAAAGAAAGAGAGAGAGAAAGGAACAAAGGAGAAATTTCTATATCGGTGTTTTTCTTGTACAAATTCCAGTGGGGAAATTTTGCAGTTTTATGACTGCCCTCACTGGACCAGTGAATTCAGAAATCAGATGTGAGTTTTCTCTCAAGAAATTTTACAAGAAAACTTAATATGCATTCATTAAACTTTAAGTCTTTAATAAAACTTGAAGATTCTCTGTGCTTTTTAATGGGATTGTTTGCAACTCAGATACTCATAAATTTGACAAGATGTCAAGGAGTAACTGCAGATGACTCTGCTCTTTCTACCTTTAAAGCATCTGCACAGGGCCTTTGTAGGGGGAGCGCAGTAAATTTTCAGGACAAACCTAGCAGGAGAATCACAATACTGAAACCAGCTCTATGCCTAATTATCCTATAAACTATGAAGAAGTCCAAATTGAATTCACTGGGTGAATAGCATAGCATGTCATCCACTATTTTTCCTGATGTAATAGTGCTTCCTCTCAAGAAAGAGAATAGGAATATAAACCAGGGACTCTTTTCCCAGTCACTTTTAATTCACATGTTTTTCACCTCTCTTATGAAGATGGAATGGTTTTGAGCAAGGAGGAAAGTTTTTAGTTCTCTGAAAAGGTATTGAGGAGAAATTGGCATAAAGCAAATAACTATTTCTAGTAAAAAAAAATTAGCTATGGGAGTCATTAAACAGAAAGAATACCACAGGACTCACAGAACTTAAGCAAAATATGAATTGTAAAGGCCAGGTGGCAGCTTTTTCAGGCAAATATACAATTGAGAATAGATACTTAGAATATGGATGCGTGTATGTGTGTTTAATAGTCTCTGTTTTGTAAATACCATGCTGAGATTTCAAAAGAAAGGAAATTGTTAAGATTACTAAATAGTAGGATATTGGGTATTGCCCTATGGCAGATGTTTGTATTGAAGGTAACAAATACGTTATGATCATTTACTCTGCAAAACTCTTAGATGTTCATGCAATGTAAAGGGATTTGTATACATTAAATACAGAATAAAAATGCAAGGGATCTATATATATATATGCTAGTGACATATCACTGTGCTTGTATCTTGAAAATATACCAGAATTAATCTAATTGATCTTAATTTTAATAAGAAGTCAGAAACTTAACCAGTGTGGTGTTTTTTCTGAATGCAGTCCATTTTCCTTAATGGATTTTCAAATTATTTTCTTAGAAAGTGAGGCACTTAGAATCCTTAAGTAGCTACAAAATTTAGAGGTTTCATTAAGTATAGCCTGTAGCGGTAAATAGGAACATCAAGTTATATTTTATTAGAAGTTGGATCAAGATACGGAATCAGAAACTGAACAAAAAAACAAGTTCAGACTCTATGGGTTTTCTTTGTCTCCCCCTCTCCCCTTCCTTCCTATCTATAATCATACCCCTTCCCTTCCCTTCCCTCCCCTCCCCTGTCCTCTTTCCCTCTCTTTCTCTCACCCTTCCTTCCTTTCCTTCCTTTCCTTCCTTCCTGCCTTCCTTTCTCTCTTTCTCTCTCTTTCTCTCTTTCTTCCTTTCTTTCTTTGCCAGCCAGCACAACTGCAATAAGAGCAGATCATGCCTGACCAATCTCATTCATATCTCTGAATTTGAGAGGCATGGATTTGAAGGGTGAATTATTCAGTGGATAAGGAATTGACTGAATGATAATAGCCAGATGGTTGTGGTCAACAGTTCTGTGTCAAGATGGTAGCCAGTGATGAGTCATTTTCCTCATGGGTCTGTCATGGGACTGGTGCTCTTCAAGATCTTTATCAATGACCTAGAAAGCTGGACTGAGTGTATCCTCAGAAGTTTTGCTGACAATGCCAAGCTGAGTGGTGCAGTTGATACAATAGAAGGAAGGGATGCCATCCAAAAGGACCTGAACGAGCTCAGAAATTGGGCCACATTAACTTTATGAGATTCAGTAATGCAAAATGGAAGATAATGTGCCTGAATTGAGTCAGTTCCAGATGTGTACAGACTGGTAGTAGAACTCACTGATTGCTGTCCTGCAGAAAAGGATTTGGGAGTTCTGGTAGACAAAAAGCTGTATGTGAGTCAGTATTATGCTCTTGCAATCCAGAAGACCAACAGTATCCTGGATTGCATGAAACCAGCTCATGTGTGTAGGAGGCTATGAATCATGAATACTGATCTGCAACTCTTATTGTAGTTATTAAAAAGGATATATTTCTCAAAATTAATACCTACAATAACTTGCATTGAAATGTTCACAGAAGCAGTATACTCACCATGTATAGATTTTACTGTACAGATGAGATTATTGCAATTCTGTATTTATAGGTGTCTCCCAGAACATTGGCCACAAATAGTAACCGATTTAGACTGCAGTTGCTTATGTACTTATTCAGATTTAAAATAGTAATAATAATAACAATAATAAAAACCTTGTATTTTTTATACTTATTTGCATTGCATTTGTTGATAGTATATTGTTTTTTTTTTTCTTATTATCTGTCTACTATTGTTTATTAGGTAGTGTTCCATCATATCTATCTTAGCTGATAAATAATGAATCTCTTGCCTATTAATTATGATCTACCTCTGGCCATCAAACCTTGGCAATAGAATACTAGCACTTCATGGATTAAAAATCTGAAATTAATGGCAGTAACAATGCCTTTTTGTTTTAGACAAAAAGACAAACTTTTTAAACAAAGAGATAAGTGCTTTGCCCATCTTGTGTCTGTGATTAAGACAGTCTAATCTAGACAATATTCTAGACTACATATTAAACATTCAGTAGTTTGTGTAGTCCTATTCCAGAAAATACAGAAAATGTGTAAATATCCTTCTTGCCAAACATTTATATTTTATTTTGTATTTTGACTACTTTTCTGGAGGTCTATATTGTCTCATCTTTTTTTCTAGCACTACAAAACATACAATAGCAGAAATCATCACGTGACAACTCCTTTATGAGAATAAAGATGATTTTTCTGTCAATAATTATAGTACTATTCATCTGGCATTCTAATTCTAGTTACCATGTGAGATGGTACTAACCTTTGATTCAGCAATGTATTTGGCCAGTGATGTTTTATTTCATGTCTGATGTAGTTCGTAATGAAACTACTCAACCTGGATGCTTCATTGGAAGGTGAAAGGAAAACACCTGCTTAGATCTTTAGCCCTGACATTATGCATGAATTGATAGCACATTATAATACACAACTTATTAGTACCTGAGCTCCTAGAGATAACCACTGAAATTTCTGTCAATGTCATTAAAGATTTATGTGATTGTCATACTATGAAAGGTTTCTAGTCTCTTAACTGCATGGAATACATTTACAGAGAATTAGAATTTGTAAGTGAAAATTCTTATCACAACGCTGAAGCTGAATTTTCCCTCATTTTTTAATATTTTTGCAGATATTTATCCTCACGTTGCAATAGTCACTGGGTCTTTTATGTTAACCTCATGTAGTAACTCAGTACACTGCAAACAATTCCACCTTGCCCTTTGTTTTGGAGAATGAAAGCTTATTTCTAGAAAAAAATATGAATTGTATTCTTCTGTCACTGAACATGTAACCACAAAGTTCCCATGCCCCTGTGTTAGATTCATTTTTGCTGAAAAGTTGCTGATTCCAACTGAAGTATTGTACTTCATTGGCTTACAAAGGCTGCATATTAAAATGTCAGCTGCACCATTTGCCAGCTACTTCTATGACTATTTAGTGTGAGAAACACCTGAGAGTAGCATTCACGTACTGATAACCCTCCAAGATCTACACTTATTTTTCTCCATGTGAAGAAAAATAAAGCTTTTCCATTATTTACAGAGAAAATGCACAGATTCCTATTTCAACATAACAGGAAATATAAGCCCTAATATCTACAGAATAACATTATTTTGCATTTTGAGAATGGCTTCTGGTGCCAGCTCTAGTGATGCAGTCAAATAAAGGAAAAAAAATAAAAGCAGAAAATGCTGCTTTGGTAAAAAATATTGTGTTTCCACAGCCTCTCCACCAGACTAATGGAACCTTTCAGCACGAATAGGCCTAGGTAGGGATCAAGAGGAAACAATCACTGTCACTGCTGAAATTCAGAGAAGCCATTTGTCTGCATTCCAGTTTAAGAGCTGCATCTCATCTGCATTTTATTTGAACTGCAATTAAAAGGTGCTATAGACTTGGTAGACTTGCATCCCAAACAGCTAAGTAACATACAATTTTTTTTAACAGAACTGTTTATTTATATATATCTTCTATATTATTTAGGGTTTTCAGTAATACCAAAACACTATACTGGTCTTTACAAAACTGTTATCATAAAGACTTCATAATCTCATAGAATAGCTTAGGTTGAAAGAGACCTTAAACATCACCTACTTCCAATGCCCTGCTGTGAACAGGGTTGCCACCCATCAGGTCAGGCTGCCCAGGATCCCCTCCAATCCGGCCTTGAGCTCCTCCAGGGATAAGGCATCCCTAGATTCTCTGGGCAACAAGTAAAACTCCACTGCTGAAAAATTATCCTAAAAATAGAAAGGAAGATGCGCACATGTTCACCACAAATCTATTAGAAATGAGATCACATAGAGGTAGAAAGTATTTTGTATTATTCATTCTACTCTACATTTGTCTTCCTGTTAGAAAAACAGCAAATTCTCATTTTTCTGTATCTGATTTACATTGATTTTATACTTAGTTTCTTATTTCTTCGAGAAATTGACAATTGGACTTGAAATATAAAGAGGGATAGTTTTAGAATCTGGACAGTTATAGCATGTAAATTCATTATGATGTTATGTCTCAGGGAAGAAATTTTGGAAATTGGGAAATAATGACACAGAAGATAGGCAATGCAGCCATAGCATACTCGAAACTCAGTAGAAAGGCACAATGTGAGCACTCTTTGTCTAGAAAGTAAATCTTCCTCTATGAAATGATAATAAATATATTAACGACTATGTAAGAATAATAAAAAGAAAATGGAAACATTGCAAAATATCCATTATAATTATTTAATTCCTTGGCATTCTTTAAAGTGTAGATATACTGTTACCTAAACTTTTCCATTAATCCTTGAAAGAATGTATTTATAGGTATTTTCCCTTGATCAGCTGTTATAAGGCCAAAAAAACCATATCTTTTGTTCAATATCTTTGCCTTTGAAGTACACGTGGCATCTGTTTTAAATGAGAAAATGCTGCTCAGAAAAAAAAAAAAAGTTTCCAAAACTGCATACAGTATAGTAGATTTTCAATACTCCTCTGAACCATTCTTCTGAATTCTTTGAGGTGTGCCCATCTCTAGTAATTTTTTTCATTATTGACTCATGTATGTGTACCTATTTTTATCAGCTCCAAAATTTCAGTATTTATTATAATTTTTGTTGAAAGTTTTGTTGAAACTTAAGAACAGATCGATTTTATGAGCTAAGAAGTGATATGAATAAAAAAGGACAGTAAAAGTATTCTGAATTCCTTTCCCTTAAGATCAGGCAAAAGTTCCACAGAATCTTCATTGTGTAAGAAATACTTTTAAGTGAATTCCTAAACAATACTTATCAAGAAAGCATGTACTTGACTAACTCATTTCCTCATTCTACCTACAAAATGTTCATAGGTAGTTTTCGATTTCCTTTAGAATATTTATTATGTGAGTAGAGTATCTAAGCAATTTTCAGAATGTGCTATGGGATTATCACAAGTGTAAGAACTAAATGAAGACTACTGCAAAACATGTATTAAACATGTATTAAAATGCCTGGTTTAGCAAATCAGATCTCAGGAAAAAAATGCTTTGTAATGCTGGAATTCACTAATATTTTAATAAATAAATAAATAAAAGTATAGAATATTTTTAGTCATGACAGATAAGGCAATTTTTAAAATGAAATATTCCCACCAAAAGTTTCTAAGTTAAGTACTTAACCTAATGTAATATTATCTAGTGAAATTCATTTCTTCTTTTCATTCTGGTAGAGTGGTTATTTAAAAAAAATAATGCTCTGCTACTAAAAGCTTTTTTCCTAAAGATTTATTCTGCTCATCAAATTAAGCATTGTTCCAAATCTTCTATATTTTCAATTATTGTTTTTCTGAACAGCTTTTAGGTATTATTTCAGGACTGTTCTTTTACACTGACAGAAATTCTTGAAACAGAATTGTTTATGAATGCATTGCCAGAAGATGTTCATTTAAGGAGAACAATGGCTTGGATAGTTTCCCATACTGACTAATTAACAGTAATGCTGGAGAAAGGGTTTGCTTCTGAGCTTACTGTCTCACAGTCAAAATGCTTGCCAGAGTCAATAAATCTGCAATTAGACTTAACTGTCACTTGCAACTCTGTTTTCTGAGCTATAGAACAAGTTTAGGAAAGAAAGCTTAAGCTAGAATCTCTATCAAACTAATACACAGACAATTATCTCTAAAGTTCATTTGCTAGACTGTATTTAAAATAATTTGTGTGCTATCAGCAATGACAGTTTGCTCTGCTTTCTAAAGTTACTCCTCATTCCATATGACTATGTGTGAATTAGGAACAGACGATGTGAATCACAAATTCCCTACTGGTGAGGGAGAGGCAATGTCTCTTATGTCTCTCTCAGAGAAAAGCTCTATTTTGTGTAGTTGTACTGGTGAGATAAATGTTCATATATCTCTTTCCAATGAGAACTAAGTGAAGGAAATTTAGAGAATAGCTCAAAGCCAGTTGTGTTTATGATAATTTATTCATTGTCTTCAGTCTGCTTTGGAGGAGACCTGGAGGTGCTGAGTCAGGCATTCAGCACCCCATTATAGTATAAATACAGCTGTGTTGAGGACGTAATTTAATTTCTTGAATTTTTATTAAACCTCACCATGTTTATAGATTGGAAAGTGCCTCAACGTAAAATATTTTCCTGTAACTTCCTGTAAGATCCTTTGGAATTCTTGTCTATAGTGTAAATTCAGAATTATTTTAAAGCCGGTGTTTCACCTTAGGTGGAACTGGAGCTGGGCAAGAAGGCAGACATTTCCTGCCATCAGAAGACATAAAATGACATCCATGCAGCAGAGCTGCGTAGCTACACTCCTTTTGTAAGCAAACCAACATTCAGCATAAAACAGATACAAAACAAACAAAAATTTGAGTTTAAGGGCACTTTTATTTTCTCATATAGAAGTATGTTTTCATACAGAAAACACAGACAAATCGGCCTTCTCTTGGAAGAGCAATTCTGCCTGTCTGAAAATCAGGGAGTCCTACAGTCCTAGGAATCACACAGATTCTTTAAACAGGATCTATTGGCCCTTAAAGACTTTATGCTCAAACCTCTAAAGGCTGAGACAGTAAGAGGCCACAGAAATCCATAGAATATTTTCCAATTCCTTTTGAGTATAAAGAGTATTAAGAGTTATCCACCAAGTGGATCTCTCTTTGCCTGGAGAGACTTCCACTTCTCCATTCCCTTCCCTACTTCACAAGTATTAGGTTTTGCAATCAATTTTTACAAGATCATTTTAGACACTGAAGGATAATGGCTGGGTGAACTGAGAATAAAATAAGAATGTACAGCCAGTAAGCTACTGAGTCTCAAAGTTCTGATAATCAAATACAATCACCCATTAAGTAAAGTACAATCCTAATTTGAGAGACATAAGAATCAACTGTTTCACAGTATTTATTTGCTTTTATTAAGTAGTGCCTGGCCCTTGCTCTGGAGTTCAGTAAATAGATCAAATTGGAATTTTTGTAAGTACTTAGAGCAGAACCACCTCTAAATTATGCAAATTTCAGTATTTCAGAAATACTGCAGGTGGGTTTTGTTGTTGTTGTTGTTGTTTTTTCCTTTTTTTCCTCCCCACATCTCCACTGAATGTTCTTTAGAAAGCTTACTGTCTTTGGGCGATCCATGAAGCATTTGCTGTATATTCAGTAGTATAGTCATGTTGTATAAATGCATTATTTCCTTACTTTGTTATGTGTCAGTTGGTCTGTGACTTAAAGGATAGTGTTTTCTTCAAGGACAAAAACACTGCAGTTGATTTTGGTATATCTGTACATCAATCTGACTGAAGGCCAAAGACTCAAATCTGATAAAAGAAATATCAACAGAAAGGGGTTCTGTTTTTGCAGACAATTTGACTTCAATTTAAACATTTAGCTCTTGCTCTTGTTGTTGTTTCTTTTCACACACACACACCCCCCCTTTGGCAGATGCAGATAGACTAGATGGTACTATATCTTTATTTCTATTTTTTTAATGAGTAACGCGTTCTGATGACTATTTTTTATTTTTCAGATACAGTTGTCCCTTCAAATTGCATTTTAAACCTGTTATTCTGCCTCCACCACTGCATATTCTGCTATATCTAAGAAAAATATCTATGGCCACTATTTGTCTGTGTCAGAGACTGATAGCAGAAAAAGAAAGAAGTTGTCTAATTCTGGGAAATCTAATTAGAGTCAGAAAAATTTTCATAACTCAACTTGTATTGAGAAGTCAAAATATAAAGGGCATTAAACTATGCTATATAAATAAATTCAGCATATCTTATTTAATTTTGATCAGTTGTTTCTTTTATATTTACATAATCTAAGTGAAATTTTCAGTTGTAACTACGCAATATCATTATAAACATTCACCGAAATGAACAAACTAACTCATTCTTAAAAGGTGAAGTCAGACCACTAGTATTTCTGGGTTTTTATTTTTATCTGCTTACTTTCTTAAAAGCAGTGTTGTATAGCTGTCTTCTTAAATCTGAAACCACACTAGTCTGCTGCTAATTCTCTATCACTTTTACTGGAATCTGGAACTTGAAAGTCCACGTACCAATTTTAAAAGATTGGCTTATACCACATCCAGATTATAGTACCCCAATTTAATCTTTTTCCATAATTTTTGGGTTTATGATTTGCTTTGTTTTGTTTCTGCTCTCATTTATGCAAATGATAGCCAGAGACTTGTATTTAGAATTTTGACCTTATGAATATTTATTTGTTTCACTGAGTATGTAACAGTTTTTGTCAGAATTGCAAAATGGAGAACCCTTGAAAACTGCCTGAAACTGTGTTTTACTCAATTGAGTCCTGGGGAAAAAAATAAAAATAATCTGCTCAGACACAGTTACTTTCTAATACTTCTATCCCTTTCAAGTGCAAATATGCTAGATGCTACAGAGAAAACTTTGTAAGCACAAGTTCATATGCTAACAAGTACATACAAGAAGTATATACTGATTAAAACACTCTATATAAACTTATCTCTCATAATTACATCAAATAAATAATGTAAAGATTGACAAATTATTTTACTCTTTATTCAGCCACTGAATGCCCTTCTTTATTCCTGAAAAACGTGCTGAGAATTGCACAACATTCAGTTTGCACTGACTGAAGTGCAAGTACAGATAAGAAGTTGATAAGGAGCTGTGAGTTAGCCATAAGTCAGAAGTCATTTCAAAACAGACAGCACAATAATCCCACTCCAAGGGCTATAGCTGGCCGTTTGAAAAGATATAGGCAAATTATAAAAGATTAACTACTAAAGATATGAGATATAAACTTTGTGTCAATATTAAGCTTCCAAATGGATTTTTTTCCTAACATTATGCTTTAAAGAAGAGGATTTTTTTTTTTTTTTAAATAAGTATTCTTATTTTAAAAATATCATAGTACTTTATGCATTAAGGGAATCAGGCAGTATTTTACTTAAACTGAATAGCAAGCTTATTCATTGTATTTTACCCTACTGTGAATAATTTTGGACAATCTGGTCTGCCATTTAGCAAGACCTGGACAGACTGTAGAGCTGGGCAACAATGAACCAGATGAGGTTTAACAAGAGCAATTGCAGAGTCTTGCATCTGAGAAGGAATAACTGCAAGTATCAGTAGGTTGGGACACGTCCTGCTGGAGAGGAGTCTGCAGAGAAGGACCTACTGGTCCTGGTGGATAACAAGTTGGCCATGAGCCAGCAGTGTGCCTGGTGGCCAAGAAGGCCAATGGTAAACTGGGGTGCATTAAAAGAAACGTGTCCAGCTGGTTGAGGGAAGTAATCCTCATCCTCTATTCTGCCCCGGTAAGGCTTCATCTTCACTGGAAATACTGCATCTATTTCTGGGTTCTCCAGAACAAAACGATTGGGATCTCTTGGGAAGGATTCAGTGGAGGGCCACAAAGATGATAAAGGACCTGGATCATCTCTCCTACAAAGAAAGGATAAGTAACCTGGGTCTGTTCAGCCTTGAGAAATGAAGACTCAGAGGTGACCTTATTAATGTGTGGGATCACTTTCTCTTTGAAAGAAATGGGACTGAAGTCTATCATACCCTCCATATGAATGCTTGTTAGAACAGAAATTCAAGATAAGGAGAAAAGGAGGAATAAATAAAGAGAATGAATTTAGTTCTGGATTAGGGGCTATCTTAGTTTTTCAGGCTTTCCACAGAAATAAAACCAGGGAGAAAAAAAAAAAAAAAAAAAGGCTCATTGGCTCATTTTGTGAGACACAAATTTAAAAATTTAAATGTTCCCTCCCCCCCTTTTTTTAAAAAAAAATAAATTTATAGTTCTTTCATTTCCCTAACAAACTGATCCTCCAGATCAAGTAGGGAATTATAACATGGAGCTTTAATGAGATTATGTAATTGTTAATGCGTAAAAGTTTATTCAACATTAGCCTATTTTCTCCTACTTCACTATTAGCACAAAGAAAGGAATATTGTGATATTTAAGTTATAATAATGGAAAGGCAGATAAAAGAATATCCCCATAAAGCTGAGTCACTTTGCTTCATACATAAATACTAATTAGAATGGAAAAAAGAAGCCAAAACTTGTAATAGTTAAAAAACTTTTCAACATTTTCAATATTTTTATATCTTGCTCTGAATCACCCATCCACCTTTGCAGTTTTTCCTTACATCCCTGAAATGAGTTTATCCTTCTCCCAAAGTTTTCTCACAATGCTAGAATATGTATTATTGTAAGGTGATGTGCTCTGTCTATATAAAAGTCCAGCTGAACGGTTCTATCTATTGCAAAAATATAGGCAGCTACATAAACTGAGCATTAAGTAGAGCATATTGTCCATCTCCTAATCTTCTGATTTCTTCATCTTAAGTCTATCTGGAAAGCAAATCCTAAAGTTCATATCAGATATAGCATGAAACAGTGGAAAAGAGAATTAAAAATATAAGTAACAACAGCTAATAAAATCACTTGCCAGTAGATAACACTTCATGAGTTATATAAAATAATGTGCCCCATCTTAGAAAGAAATAGCCCATGATGGAAGGACAGAAATAGGATTGGCAGGAGAAGAAACAAACAAAGAAAGAGAAACAAGTTTAATAATAACAACAAATACAGAGAGAGAAAAAAAAAAAAAAAAAAAAAAAAAAAAAAAAAAAAGCAGAAGGTTTGCCAAAAGAATAGGCATAGTTATTTGCTCAAGAAAATTAGTCCATGTTCAGTTGGTTCTGATACAGTGATAGGTATTTCAAGAGAGGAATACACTTGTTTGAAGAGAGCAGTGCTATACATTTGTAACAGCCATAGTGGAAGCACACCAAACTTATTTGAGGACCATTACTCTAAGACTCTGTGGGGAGAGAAAAATAATGTTACCAGGAATCTTTTTAGGCAGGATTTTTATTTTTGTTTCATTTAATAAAGAAATTTAAAAAGTAAATTCTATATTCCTCTACGTGATTTTGTATTCCTCTACAGGATTCTGTATTCTTCTCTGTACGAGAGTTAATTTCATTTTAACAAGTTTTCCTGAGCTGTAAATTCAGTATATTATCCATAACCTGCTGTTTTAATAAGATTTCTCTATTCACATTGTAACAGAGCACTCAATTCTACTTTAGCTAAAGCTCTTGCCTCAGAATGGGATGGGGACAGTAACTAACATATTATACAGTCATCTGGAGATGGCTTGTTCTTTTTTTCCCTATTTTTGTTGTTGTTGTTGTTGTTTGTTTTGCCTATATTTCTTGTCTGCATTTTTTTAATACAGGTTAGGAAATTTTTTCCTACAGGACATATAGATGTCCTTTAGGCCACTAAAGCCTAAAGCCGCTGTGCTGTGAATGCCAAGAATGGATGTTCAGAGGGGAAAGAAGTTTTATTGGTTATCAGTGCACTTCTGTAGGACACTAATATTTCTCAAACTTAGTCTTATCATAAAATATGACCATTTTTTAATATTTAGTTGGAGCATAGATTTCTGTGACCCATCTTTCAGCAGTAATTCTCTGAATTAACTTTATTGATCATCTGCTTCATCTTTTCAAAGTTTCCATTCTGTTTTACAGCAAAGAGAACATGTACCCTTCAGACCAATGACAGAGTCATCCATAACTGAATTTTCTCTGGAGCAATGGAGGTGTTTTTTTTTGTTGTTTTTTGTTTTTTTGTTTTTGTTTTTTTGTTTTTTTTTTTCTTGCAAATTCTCTTCTTTGTCTTTGGTATTTAACCTGATCATGTGCAAGCTTTTGGACTCTGAGTCTATCCTCATTAGTATCTTTCCAATACTTCATACAAAAAAGCCTGGACTAGGAATATTGTATCTTGGTCATAAGATACTATGTTGTATAATATATATAACATAAACTACACTATAATACCCTGTTTGGTGAGCTGTTGGTTCATCTGTGTTTTATTTTTTGTTGAATGGTACACTGAGTCTTTCTGGCTGAATATTAGAAGGGAGACATTTACAATATAAAAGTCACACAAGTCAAAAAGGCACACTAAGGGGAAGTAAAAAGAATTAAAAACCGAGAGAAAGTGAAGACTTTCTAAGTAGCCTTTTTCAGTATGCAGTACTGCTGTAATAGAGCGCTTGACAAATGATACAGTTTCATTTTCCATTCGTTCATGACAACACTGTTTCTTTTCTCAAAGCTGTCTTATTGGAAAGAAAAGCCACATGGTATACCAAAGAATGTTCTTAAAGCCAATGCTAGTAGCATCTTTTTGCTATCTGCTTAGAATGGTTGGGATTGAGTTCCACAAAGCAAGTGAGTAAAGACAGTGCTGCATTTAATAGGGGTCACAGTTTTCATTATTTGGCAACTACAGTAATTTAAAAAGGCAGATGACTGAAGCTTCCTTTTACTTTTTAAACATTTCACTTCATCTTTTAAAGACAAAGGAGAAGTACTTCTCTCTTCCACATCATTTACCTCAATGATCACTTAAGCATAAAATTAGAGAAAAGAGAAGAAAATCAAGGATGCTGTCAAATCCTAAGCACTATGCTAATGAAATCACTACCTTCTGCATACGCTTTTTTGCATAAAATTGTCTCCAAGTCTTAAAATAGATCTGCCAACACAGTTCTGACATTATTCTTTCATTAAATAATCGCCTGGTTAATTGTATCCTATTGATGATAGCAATCTATTGATGCCCTATTTTCTTTTTATCAAGTAAAAGGTCACATCATCTGAAACCTGCTATTAAGCAAATAGCAAAGAAACTGAAAGTGGTAATAATAGTCTGCCTGCATACACAAGGTTGATGTTGAAACAAAGGTGAAAACATACCATTTACAACTAATCCTTGTAAAAATATTGCAATAGCTGAAGAAAATATTAAATGACACAATTTCTATTTACACATATAAGGAAACAGAACTGAATTCATTAAAAAAAAAAAAAAAAAAAAAAAAAAAAAAAAAAGAAAGAAAACCATATATAATGTCACGGGGAAAAAATATTGCTGTCTACCATATCTATAGCTTGACAACTCTTGATAAAATACCCTAGAAACAGGTTCACTTATAAATAATTCAGTTTATAACCATCTTGAGTGCTACTCAGGAGTATAATATTACTAACTTTCATTAACAGAGTGGACATTTTTTCATTTCTTAATTATCTGTCCTTGACACTTTTTTTGTCATAGTAATAAAAAAATACACTACACAGTCTTGAACATTGGAAAAATAATGGTCATTTATGAGGAGAACAGCATGGTACACAGTACAACTGTCAGGTATGATTTCAGTGATGGAGTGGGTTTTACTATGCCACATGTGTGCGTATATATATATATATACATATATATATATATATACACCATATATATATTCTGGTTCTCTAGCATATCCAAAAAATCAAATGAAAAAAAATCTTTTGCACATAACTTAAAATCTTTTTTTATAAAATTGGGAAACTGAGAATCAGGAAAAAAAAACAATTATGTCATATGAAGATTATTTAACATAATTTAACAAGGAAATTATATAGCCAGGAGTCTCACTGAAGGTATGTTTCCTTCAGCCAGCAAAAGCTGTGAGATAGAAAGTCACTCAAACTTCAAAGTAAAATGATGAAAACCTGGATACCAATCTTTGTCTCTAAATCTCTCTGCTATTTCTTACAGCCAATGTAAAACAGATAAATAGTTCAGTGAGCTGGGACTGCCTCTTGAATTTCTCTTACTCCTACACATGTTCTATCAGGTACAACTGTTTAGATATAATTTAATCTAAATGAATTTATGGGACTTTAAATCCTGATCTGAACAATTCACTTCGGGCTACTCAGTACCTATACAGAATTGCTGTCCCTACAATGCTAACTCAGGTATTTCAGCTCTAATAGAATTAAAAAAAAAAAATTAAGAAATATTTGTGAACATGTTTATTATATACGGTGTTTTTTTAAGAGCATATTACCTTCTACTCTTGATATCAATGGATATAGGCTTTACTCTAATTTGCACTGAATAGGAAGTGTTTCATTCCTTAAAATCTTTTAAACAGTTATCATTCTTCAGTACACCAAATAACCTGTGCAAGCAGTACAATGAAATAAGTTCCCAATTAAGAAACAAGCTTGCTAATTCTACATCAGTACTAAGAAAGTGCTTGGGAAACTGCGCTCTTGAACACCAGTGCATGACCTAAGTCACGTAAGAACAACTGCAACCCAGCTACTCAAAGGTGTGATTTTCTTCATGTCCAGAAATACTGCAGCAAATTCTTAATAGTAATAATATTTTGATCTCATTTTATTCTTCATGAAAAATACCCTGGCTTGAACGTAAGAATGTGTTTCACCATGCAATTAAAAGTGATAACACCTTGATCTCAAGACACTCAGGTTGGTTTCTTTCTTTTCACCTATTTTCCTGCTGAATTCAATTCAGAGAATGAATGATGTTAGCACTGACTACAACCTCTCACCGGGTTTAATACCTAGGCAACACTTAAACAGTTATTACAGCTATAGTTCAATTAATTCAATACACCTGCCCATGCTACTTTTAATAATTTTTATCACAGCGTCTTTTTTTTTTTTTTAATACATTTTGATTAACATTTAAGCAGCAGAAGGAATCAAGTGGAAAAAAAAAAAAAAAAAAAAAAAAAAAAAAAAAAAAAAAAGCAGTTATAAGCTGGATTCACAGATTCCTCCTGTGACTTTAAAATCTGACAGGGAAGCATGATTACTTTTCCAGATACATATGGTAGATTGCATTGCTTACTTTAATAATAATGGGTAACTAATACAAGAAACACATTACACTGAACTATTTTGCTGACAGACTGCAGGAACAGATATGATTATAAAAGATAAGCTTGTGTTTTCAGTATGTCCCAGTTCTTAATTTAATCAATGGATCTGCTTGTATTACTTTTAGACATGTTGACAAACAACTGAAATGAGAGAACGAAATGAGCGAAAGCATGAGCACAGCAAAATGAGCACAGAGAATGACAAGAAATTGAAATGTGGTGAACCAACACACTCAC
Source organism: Tympanuchus pallidicinctus (assembly GCF_026119805.1). NCBI lineage: Eukaryota > Metazoa > Chordata > Aves > Galliformes > Phasianidae > Tympanuchus > Tympanuchus pallidicinctus. The sequence goes on from NW_026294769.1 coordinate 11,545,474, forward strand.
ATCAGAACTTAAGGATTAGTGGACAAGAGACTCCTAAGATTTGCGGCATTTAACAAAGAAACAGACGGTCCTTTGTCATGAAGTTACTGAAAACTAAACTAAGTAGATTTTAAAGTATGAAAGACTGTGAAGTGTTGGCCTTTAGTATCTACAGAACAACTAATCGCAAGATTTTCAGTTTTGAGGAGAGTGACATGCAATTTAAGACTGCCAAAAAGAGCTGAGAAAAGCTCTGAATATGTTAATAGCAACCATTAACAGACTTGCTCTTTTTTGGTCTATTGTAACAGATGGCTATAGTTGGCAAGGGATATTAACACAAGTTTTTATTTCAGTGCTTCACCAGTTCCCATTAATATTTCCCCGAAACCCTCCACCCCCAAATAAATAAATAAACAAACAAACAAACACAAAGAGAATATATGACAGCAAGAAAATCTTTTTTTAAGAAACTTGTCCAAGCCCCAGGAAAATGTATTATGATTCTGGATAAAAAAATACTGCTCACACTCTTTTCCATGTAATAAATAACAGAAACTTTAAGAAATCTATGGTAGCTTCTCCGGGTTTATGTATACCCTAATGAGAAAAAAAAAACTTCACTGTGCAGTAGATGGCAGCAACAATTAGAACACATCAAACTAAATATTACTTTATAGAATCAGAGCTTACGTTTGAGAGCTCACAGTTGAAAAGAACAGGGCCCAGAAGTTAGAAATTCTCTCCCTTCTTGCTAACCTGCACATAACAATCTGTCTATATGCTATTCTGTCCAAACAAAACCATTCAAGCCAAGAGAGAGTATTTTGATTACAGTATCAATAGGTCTACATTACATGTCTGTGAAGTTTTGCCTGGAAAAAAAGTAGAGAGAAGATTTAAGGTCAATAAAATTACAAGTACAAAAGGAAGATATAGAGAAGTTAAGCATTAATCACTGTCCTCACAACGCAGGAAGAAGGCAGTGAGGTAACTCATTTATATAGACACACAGAAAAAAAAAAAAAAAAAGGAATATATTTTCTTCCACACTGTTTCATAGAAACTCATTGCCAAAAGAAGTTGTGAATTCTGAACAACTAGATGAGTTAAATGATAGTAAGACAAATTCAGGAAAGAAGAATCTATTGAGAGCTCTTATAAACCACTATGTTCTTAAAGTGCACATTACTGGCAGCAGGATGTCAGAGGAATTATTGCTATTTTTCTTCTCTTTTACTGGCCACTCAGGCTTTTTTAGCTAGACTATCTCATCATAAATGTTGTTTCCTAAGCTCTTAAGAGCTGTGAAAATGAATGTTATTTGTAAGTCAATTCTTTTCATTATACATTACCCTGCTCTCCTGTACTTATGAAGATTTTGTGAAGAACTTTCTGTAGAAAACATGTAGGGTTTTTTTATGATGTTTTTAAAGGAATATATAAATTGAAATAATTTTGGGTCAGTTTGTCAGGACAAATAAAGAATGAGCTTCAGAAAGATACAGCTTTTTTTTTTAGGATTTAGGCTCTTTTGGATGTCAGAAGGGTATGTACTATCTGAACAACATTAGAATTTTGACAGGTCTTGGATTACTCATAACCATAGTATTCTAGAAATCATTGCAGTCATCAATGTTCAAATCTGACTTACTGCAATAGTATCTTGTTAGCTGCACTCTTACTTTAGTTTTCCATGTTTGTCAAATAAAAATATAAACTCTAAGATCATTCATTAAAAAGTATATAATATACACACGCAACATGAACAAAAATCACTTGCATGTCAAAACTTTGCCAGAGAGCTTTTGAACTATTATATCTATACTAAATATTTATAGAATGTAGACGTACACTTGGATGAAAACTAGTGCTGAACTTGTTTGCAAGCATTTGTTCCAAGTCCAAATGTCGGTACTTGACAAGAGACTTGTGCAAAGACAGTACCCAACATTTTTATTAAAAACTATTCAAAGATGTTCTATGTACAGCAATATATTATGTAACCTATCTACTATGAAAAGAAAAACATGCTAGCATTATCAAATCAAACAGAATTTTGATGTTGCAGGCATAACCAAAGAAGGCATGAATGTGAAAGGAAGGATACAAGAGAAATCCCTCAAAGTCAATAGAAAAGTGATTGCATATAAATTATTTATCTTAAGTTGGGATACTAATCTTGTTTTCTCCAAGTTTAAATTATTTCTGTCATATGAACATGTTGAATGTTAGCAAAACAAAGTCTTATATTTTGCACTTCACTATCTTTCCCATACATTAAATAACATTTTTAGTTGGGGTCAGAGTTACAATTGGCTATATTTTGAGTGCTATACTGAACTGTTAATAGCCAAAAAGCAACTTCAATCAAAGAAAGACTCGGGCAGTGACTGGCCTTAGGCCCACTTTATAATTTTGTCCACATGGGATGACAAACGGTCACTTTAAATTGATCATAATTCATTAAATGTTGATTGGGATTCTGATCTCCAATAATGAGTTTTGGCTGATGCCAAGTAGCTTTGACTATACTTTAACATCCTATTATGTTGAATGCCCTGAGGACATTCATCAGAATGACAGCTATTTATCTGTTATATAGAATAGTGGATGTGATACAGGAAAACAATTTTGTTCAAGGATTTAGATGGCATTACGCTCCAAAAATATCACCACAAAATCCAGAACTCAAACAATGCATTATATTAACAGGATCCAGATGGAGTTATTTTCATGTTTTACTGTAGCCTGTTCATTTGTATTAATAATACATAGAGCTGTGACTTTGAGGCTTTCACAGAGACATGGCAGAACTCTCCAACTTGTCTCAGCACGCAACTAATTACAGATACCAGCAAGAGATGAGTAGGTACAGAGAGATTTTTGTAACGATTCCAGCATTACTTGTTGGCATTGCCAACAGCAGTATACTATGTGTCTGAATGAGAAGTACATTAGCACTTTTTTCCCCATGGTATTATCTGACAATGTACAATTTTAATCCTTTCCATCTCCATAATACATTTATCTACTATGATTTTCTCAGGGTTCTGAACATATACGCCACACAGTGTGCTGGCTATTTCCTTTGATTTGAATGCTCAAGACAAAAAATCATGTATAATCAGTTTGTTTATATAGGAGCTTCATTATCATAATGCCTATGTTCTTCAGAGGGAAAAGTCCTCATGAAAGATGTATGGCTCTTTCCTTTGCAGTCTCTTTCCTTGCCTTCCTTCCTGTACTTTCCCGTAGCCAGAAAAATGTTGTCTTTTAACTGCTAATTTGATCTCTAAATTTTTTCTGATATATTTTTCCCCTTCTTCAGTTGTACATTTTCATTTCCATTACAAAGATAAACCCATAAATAAAGTTTTTGAGCTTTAAGGTCTATAAGAACAGACAAACTTTCTATTATGGCATGTAAGTAATTTCAAATTCCTCCACAATTTACAAAAATTAAGAAGCTAATTATTCATCTTTCACACAAGATTCAAAGTAACATTGGAAAAACACGAAGATCTGATTGACAGAGCTGTGTAAATGTCTACATCCTATTTCATGAGGACTAATGTATGTAAATAGAATAGATTGCATGGAGTACATTTGCAGCCCTCAATTCTAAGATAATCTAAATATGCCCTCAAAATTAGTTGAGCATGAAGAATCTAATGTTCAGATCCACTAAGGTATTCAGACAATTACTGCCAAAAATTCCATCAAGATCTCCAAGCAAAAAACATAACTATCCTTTACCTTGTATTTCCCCATATTTTAACTGTGTTTTCCATCCTTCCCCTATTCTTCCTTTCTGAAAGAGGCTTTAGAATGTGAGAACTGCTGGCTTACCACACAGTCTAGATTTTTTATTCTATTCAGAAATAATTCAATTGTATTTAAATATAGTTATGCAGGTAAGTTCCTTCTGTGACTCCTGGAAATATTCTGGAGGGTGTATACCCACTCCTCTCTTATGAACATACTTCTCCATACTCTGTTTAATATTTAACCGGATAGACTTTTTACTTAATCACTTATGTTTTACTTATTATTTCACTCACTTAATATTTTCCTTAATTATTTTTACTTAATTCTTGATCAGGATTCAAGAATGTGATAAAAGATTCTCAGAAGCTTGTCAAAAATATCTGTGTACAAGGAGATGTATTGTAACGTGCACCATAGGCATGGACTCAAAGACAAGCAGCCATCCTTAGACTTGCTATATCTTTATTTATTTAAAATAAGGAAACTGATTTTAAGTAAATAAAGATGAACTACATGAAGAATGTCATATTTAGGCAGAGGAGTTAATCTTAGACTTCTAAAGAAATAAAATTACATTTAGGAATCATGGGACTGGAAAAATATGAGTGTTTTCAGAAAATGAATTAAAAATACATGTGAGAAATTATGTCAGACACCACACATTTACATAAGCTTAAATAATATGATGCTAAAGTTGTTCTATAGCCATATGTATTTGCCTTCAATTGAATAATAATCTTTCTCTAATGAATTAATAAGTGTTTTGCATTAAAAGAAAATGTTCATACATAATCCAGGAGACAAAACAGTGGCAAAGCATTAAGATGTCATTACAAATTTTAAAGTACATTTACCTTAATGGATATAGAAATTACTACGTAGAAATGAAGAAACTCCACTCATAAATATGTTCAGTTAGGATATTACATTATTTTTTAAACTATTACACTGACTTAAAACTGAATGAAGTAGGTTTTCTCCATGCTGTCCTTCTCAAGTAATAATTTAATGCTCCCTGAAAATCAGCATTTTTCCTCACAGTACCTAGTATTTTGTGAATACAGAGGAAAGGGAATGTCTAACAACAAAAAGTCCAAATAAGGAAAGCTAATACAGCTATTATCCCAAGCAGATGAAAAATGCTTTACTGTGAAAGTAAAAAATTTCCAGGGCATCTAACTAGATAAGGATTTGACCTCTCCCTTTTGAAGTTCTTTCACATAAGTAATATATACTTTCATTTTGAAATCATCAAAACAGAAAAACCTCAGTTGGTTTGAAGAAATATCCTCATTCAGATGTCAAACTTAAAAGGTCACATTTATCAACTGACCAAATGGACCTGCCATCTCATTTCGTCTCATACCATTTAAATTCATCTTGTTCTTCTCTGCTAAATTTTAAAAAATCAGATTTTATTTGTGAAAGTTTTATAATAAAATTGAGATGTCTGGTAATTCTGTAGTCAAGGAGGTGTTCTCTTACGGAAATGCAACCCAACATACTGAGTAAATGAGTCTGAGTCTCCTAATGTCAAGAAAATTTTTAGCAAGAACTAAACACTAGCTGAATTCTCAGAAGCTTTGTATTTTATTGCCTGATCTATCATAGAGACCAACTTCACCAAAGAAAACAATAATTTAAACAAACAAAAAAATAAGTGGGCTAAAGGACAGGCTGGGGCCAAACATACAGTTTTACCTGACAGCCATGCTTCCTCTCTGCATAAGGACAGTATACACCTTGCTTGTCAGCAGATGTGGACCCTCTACCTTTGGGATGATGAGCCCTCCTGTTGAGCATCTATCATGAGGCGAGCAGTGCCACATCCTGCAAGCAAAGGAGGATTTCATCTCTGGACCACTGTTTATAACCTTGATCTCTCTTGTGATTCCCTGCTACTGCTCCTTCCCACAGTTTTGAAGCTATTTTATTTGCTGTCACTTGTCCTTGTTACAGCCCTAAGTTTCCCACTCAGAAACTGATTTAGTCTGGGGGTTGTTCTCTGGAATGAAAGCATTCACTGCAAGAACCAATATTCCTTTCTTCCCATACTGCCACTGCTCTTCTTCCTTCTGCTTATCAAGCTATCCTGAGCACAATTAAAGGCTTCCCTGTTATTCACATCCATGAGCAATGTGAATGGTTTCACGTCTGCTCTTGACTTTGGTTCTTCTAGACATTTGATTGCTTAACTGCAAGAATTTAATCCTCTCAATTCTGTCCTTTGTAACAGTCCCAAGATGAGGCACATTTTTCTGATTACAGAGGGCATTCACTGGAGGTGAAATCCTGGCCTTGCTGAAATCAATGGCAAAGTTCCATTGACTTGTTCATCCTCTTAATCCTCTTAATCCTCTGTAGGGCTAGATCAAACATAGTCCTTCCAATTGTACCCAGAAAGGAAGAAGAAGCCAGTGCAAATACTGAAGTATCATGTAATGTGCTCCCTCTAACTCCTCTCACCTCGTTGATCAGCCACAGCCTGAATGTTTTGTACATGTGTTTTTGACTTCTCTTCAAATATTGCACCCTTCAGCATACAGTGCAATATTCTAAATCATGACATGAACTTCTCTTTCATTTTCATTGAAAAAAACTATGTTTTATCGGGCATTTTATGACAAATATTAATCTCAGCAAAAGACAACTTTCTTTGCTCTAGGTTTACACAAGGCACATTGAAGATTATACACGCTAGCTTTGAGTATACTAAGAAATCATTTAAAAACACACACACAAAAAAATACCTCTGTGCTCTCTACGAACTTCCCTGGAGTCACCATCTTCAATTCTGTCTTGCTAGTGAATTAATAACCCTCCAGTTAATTGCAGTGTGGACTTCAGCTGATCACTGAGAAAAACACTTAAATGAAATAACTCAGCCTAGGGAAACGTGTATTCAAAACTTGATGTCATCTCATTGCCCATGGCACTAAAACTCAAGGCACACACCTATGCCTCCTATAACTGTAAAAATAAAAAGTAAGAGATGAATAGAGTTTCTGTTAACCATGTTAACAGAAGCAGTACTCCCACAAGCTGAACAACTAGGATTAAATGTGTAGGACCCCTGCTTTTGAAAATACAGGTTTTTGGTAAACTTCTAAGCAGATGTGCAGTCAGTAAGTAGTAGCAGTACTAGACCTATCCACTGGCTCACAGAAGCATTGACAATTGGCCACCAAAAGAGACAAGGGAAGACCAAGCTGAAGAAGCAGGGAGCTGGGAATCATGCATAGTGTTTCTAGCTTCAGTTCTCAAAAGGCCAAAAGGAAAGCACCAAGGACCATAATGAAAAAATATATAATCATATGTATATATATCATATTATATAAATATAAATAAAGTAATAAGAAAATGAACAGCTACTGCATATACTGAAATTAACATAAACCTACTACAAGTTAATAGATGCCGCACAGTTTGAAGGAGCACTGTGTAGCGTGACTAAATGTACACCACATTAGGTTGATAATCCTACTAAAAATTAAATGCATGTTTCTCACCTATTCTGCAATATCAGATACATGCAAGTAGTAGATACAGTTGATAGTAAGTGATAGCAAGTTGATTCAAGTAAGTGTACAAAACTGTCCTTCTTGGTATTACCTCAGCTTAAGTGACACTGCTGTTTAATGCAACAAACTAGGCTATAAATCCTTTGATTTTAGTGTTTCTTTATATATATTTTTTTTAATTTTTTGGTACTTTGAATTGCTTATTTAAATAATAAATATCAGTAGTCTCTACCTCTAGCCAATGAACCATGAGCTAAGTATTGATGCTGTTCTAAATGGAAAAAGCACGAACAAGGATCTGTTTCAGAACAGAAACCTATTAAAAATCTACTTGTTACTGTTTCTGTTATAGATACTTAAGAAGTTTGTTAGTGTTTTCTCGTACCAAAATTTGGGGTTGGAGCAATATTTAGAAAATCAACTCATAACATCTAGACTCTCGTTGGCTGTACAGTTTCTGACAATCAGAGATCAGAGCAAAATTCACCAAGAGGCAAAGTGAGAAGTCAGGCAGCACCTTCCTGCATCTCACTTTTTAAACTTTAATAAACTCTCGGAGAAATAAATAACAAAGAGAGACTTGGCTGAATATCAGGAAGGTATGAATGACAAGGCACAGCAACTTGAATGCCAGAAAGCTGGGAAAATGTCAGATTCTACCCTGCTATCACTCTGCCAGAATCTGTCAAAAAGACATCTGTCCTTTCCAGTTCGCAAAGCAGATCTGCACAGAAAGCTCACAAAGGTTAAAGCTAACCAAAGCAGAATTGCTTTATTTCTGACACAGATCTTCAACCCTTTGTTTCTTACTGTATTGTGTTATAGACTTTGGTATTAGGAACAAGTCCACCTGTCTTTGCTAACACTCCTTCTGAATTCCTTCTGAGAACAATAACTTATTATTATTATCTGTATCTTTTTAAATATTTTTATTTCTCCTTTAGAAGTTTCAGAAAATATGCCACAAACATTTGCATGTTTATGCAATTTTTTTTTTTTTTTTTTTTTTTTTTTTTTTTTTTTTTTTTTTTTGTAAAAGAATCTCTTTCTGGACATACCATTAATGTTTCATCAACAGAGAAACAAGTAATAAAATTTTTAATATGTGAATGCCTAGATTTTCATTTTTGCTACTATTTTTAATTACAAAATCTGCTCAAAGTTAAAAGTAGGAGTTAGAGAGATGCTTTTTTTTTTTTTTTTCCTTTCTTCTCTTACTATTCTTTAAGGGACCACTTTATATTAAATTAAAACATAAATTAAAAAAACACAGAGATTTATCACTTTAAAGGAGTCCAGAGTTGCAGGAAACTACTTAGAAGATTTGTTTCCTTGAGGTTTATTCCTGTAAATTGTGAGTAGAAACCAGTCAGTAGCCTGTGAAAGTCATCATTTTCTCTCCCTCACCGTATCATCCTAATGAGCTATGTTTTCAAATGATTTTCTGCTTTCCTTCATTTTACTTCAGTCTTAATGTCCTCTGCCCTTCATTTCTCTGCCAACTCTGTATAATTCTCTGATTTGCTAAGTACATATTATACATAGTTTCAAATGTCTCTTCGTTCATATGGTTACTCTGCACTCAAATTCCAAATCCTGTCAATCATATCCAGTGTTTCTTTGTTGGCAGGAAACAAATTGAAGCTCACTTGTTTCTTAATACATAATGTTTAATTCTGTGACTGGAAAAAGCAAAGGGTGTTAGCAAATAAAAGAATTTCGTACCTGTATTTAAGCTGAAGAAGCATCATAGTATAGAATGCTCTTATTTAAGAATAAAATTTTATATTATCTATTGTAATACTAGCATTATAATGCTATCCAAATACTTCGTAGTGAAAATTTGTGTCAAAGTCCAGACCTTCCCTTCTACAAGGACAGCTGAATGTGACCTCAAGCTTTTCAGAAACATCTGATTGAGCACACCAGACTAGCCCGGTAGTCTCTCTTATGAGGAGAGAATCTTAACATAAGTTCCTTTGTCTACTTTCAAAGATCCTTCCCAGACTGATTAATCATCTTCTTGGCCACTGGCACTTGAGATACATACATAGAAATATTTTAATATCCACCATTGTAATAATAAAACCATGCAACTTTTCTTCCATTCTTCCATGCACACTGATATTCTTGCATAGAATCTTAGAAAGGCTTGGGTTGGAAGGGACCTTAAAGATCATCTAATTCCAACATACTTTTATAGTCAAATGATTTTGCTCAGATTCATGTGCTTCCAAGAAAAATTGCTCATCATTTCTAACATGACAGATGGCAAGAAAAGCAGAACCAAAAAAAAAACAAAAAACAAAAAACCAAAACAACAACAACAACAACAACAACAAAAAAAAAAAAAAAAAAAAAAAAAGAAAAACAAAACCAACCAATAACACCTTTTTCTAATGCTAAATCAGATCTCTAAGAAGATAATGCCTCCTCACAGCTTGCCACATGACGTAACAATGTAATAAGAGGCATTATTTTCAGGGCAGCCCTAGTAACATGAGAATAACTATATGGAGAAAAGGACAGAGGTCAATTGGGTTCTTAACAGAGATACAGGAAAGAACAGGAGACATTGAATTGCTCCTTTGGAGGTTTCCTGGCTACATTTTCACACTGAATTGACACTGTAGTATCCATACAAAATAGAAAAATGACTGCTTGTTGTGTTTCAATGCTAGTATAGGCATAAGTAGCAAAATAATTGAAGAATTATAGGGAATAAGGTCTTACACTAGAGCTGTTTACAGGAAATTTAAACCCAGTACATTGCTTTAGCATTACAGAAGAATGATTATATGTAAGTCCAAAGTACCCCATCACAATAAGTCTATGTATGCGTCCACATATACTATATCCTGTACAACCTGTAATTCCTTCACTGAGATGCAATCTCATAGAAGCCATGCAAGCTGATATTTCACAGGCTGCAAGCATCTATAATGATCAGATTAATTGAAAAAGTTTTAGTCTCAGAGATGCCAGTATATTTTCAGTTGAATTACTCTGTGCACACAATAAGACAACTGAATTGAGAAGCTAAGAAGTGAAAAAAACTACTTTGGCTGCTGTCATGTTTAGACGTGTTAGAGCAGAAAAAGTATCAGCACCTAATCAGTTGCAAAAACAGAGATATGAGATTCTCCAGTCTTTGTCTTTGACTCAGAGGCATCCCTTTAGCAGAAAAGAAGTAAGAACTAGGTCTTCCTCGGAGACAGTTTTCTTACTGTCTTGTATCACCTAGAAAATCCAGGAGACATACCTTAGTTAATCTTGTAATTTCCCCAGATAGGATAGAGCTGGAAATGATTTCCACTTGTATCATGAAAAAGAGGTCTCCCAATTCCCTTACAAAGAGGCTTACAAAGACTACTCATCCTTTGCAGGAAACATGAGCCATTGTTTTATTCTTTCAGCAATTTATCAGTATTTACTGATCACTGTAACTGTATCCTTTAACAGGAAAATTACCCATCCTACATGTTTGCACTGCTACATTGCCTGGGATGAATTTTTCAATTCTCAGTCTTGCACACACATTTGAAAAAAAATAATAATAATAATAATAATAATAAAAAAAAATTAGTGAAGATAGCAGTTACCCACTAATTAAAAATAACAGGAGACAAGTAAGCAGAACAGTCAGAATAGAAAACAGGTGGGGAGATGAAAAAATCTCTCTTAGTGCATAATGAAATAAGGTTTTTTCTTTGTGGTCATTCATAACTTTTGCACCTTCTTCAGTCAGAATCACCATGAAATGCATAAAGAAGCAACTTGCTATGTGACCAACAGGTAGAAGAAGTTTGAAGAAGAAAGACCCATTATGTTTTTCACTCATGTATTTTTACAGAGGTCTTTTAGTGTATTTTATCCCTTTCCTTCACCTCAATCTTAGATCTTCCCATTTCTGCGATCACCAGGCTATACTGAGGAACAGGTAGACATTCTCATAGGTTGCTACCTTGCGTTCTATGTCAGTAACTTCTTCAGAATACACAAACATAGAGATAACCAGCTAGAAAGAGGAGGCTGCACAGTGAAGGAATTTTCTGTTTTTCATTCATGGTATCCCACTCCAGTAGCTTCCATTTCCTTGATATGCAAAATACACCAACTAGATTCCTTTTCAAAGTGATTTGCATGGAGATCCAGAAAAAAAATCTGAGTGAGACATTAAATTCTTAGTAAAATGAGATCTAAGGATTCTGTAGTTGGTTGTGTTTTGATGCTTTGGTTTTACTGGTATTTTATGTTACTGAAAAATAAACATTTGAGTGTGTAAAATGCAATCAAGTATCTGAATACAGCATAGAACCAATGTCGAAGTACATATAAGAATATCCTTTTTTGCCCCTGACTATAAAACAAAGAGATTCAGTGGCTCTTCCATACTTTCCCTTTAAAAAGCCCTAATATTTTTATCAGACTCTTTACACTTCTCTTTCATTAGAGGATTTTCTTATATTTTCACTGAAAAGAGAAGAACAAATGAGCACAGAGAAAAGCCTTTCCCACACATAATGAAAATAAAGATTAAATCCATTTTTTTGAACAAGAGAATATGAAGGAGACTCTTCTTTCTGAGAGTACAATAACAGTTGTTATCTATAATTCTGCTACAACTCATACTGCAATGTGAATTTGTGGTATTAGCACAGGAATAAAAATTAGGACACTTAATAGATAAGTAGGCATCTCAAGATATATATGTCTTAGGGATCTTCAATATGATTTGTGTGCTCAGTTTTCTATTACTATGAATCTCAGCTTCCTCTCCTAGAAAACAGAATCAATAATGTCTGCTTCAAAATATTATCATGAAGTTCTTCAGAGGAAGCTGTTTGTAACTTGCAGAATATTCTGTACACTGCTTGTATGAGCAGAGGCTCACAAAAGCTAAGCCAAAGCCACTTATATCAAGGTAAGTTTTTTTCATTTATTTCATGCATTTCAATTTTTGAAGTTATACATAACACATATCTCTCACACACAAACACAAAGAAAAGAAACTATACATAGATAGACCTTTTTGGTACTTTGAGATCATGACTAGAAATTATGATACAATAGATAATACAAACTTCATTTGACTCTACAGTTCATTTACTGGGGTATATTTCACTGAAGAAATAAACATTAGATTCTCACTGAAGCAACATTCAGAAAAGAGAACCAAGCTTATTAAGCTATATTCTGATTCCAGAACATAGAAAGTTAGCCCCAGTTTGCTCCTATCTTCCTTATCCTAAAATCAATTCTTCCTATTACACCTGAAATGTGTACCAGCTTTTCACTTATTCTTCCCAAGTTTCCACAGAAAGACTCCTTGAGTGACATTTGGGAAAAGCATATTTTTTACTGATATTTGAAAAGCAGTTTAACTATTATGACTGCCATATTTTTAAAGGTAGCTTCATGCAGATACCTTGCAAAGAATTTTGCAAGCAAAACTCCCCATCCTGACAAAAATGTAATTAATAATAGTAATCAAAACGGTAATTAAAAACAGAGCTTTCAGCAAGGATCAAGAGACAACTTCAGAAGATGTTTATTGTTATCATTGCTTAAAAATTGAAATAAGGAATAATTTATTAATTTTATCTTTTTTCCTTTGTCTTTCTCTTTTCTTTTTCCCTTTTGTCCTTCTTTTCCTGTTTCTCTTTCTTCTTGTTCTTCCTTTTCCCAAATACTAAACATACATTCAGAAATACATAATTAATATTAACCATGAAATTAGCACTTTTCCCAAGTTTTTTGAACATCCTTCTGCATTTGAGAAAAATTACAAGACAGAACATTCCCTTGTATTTGATTGTATCTGTCAGTAAAAATAATTTCTGTGGAACTTATTAGTTTAAGTCCTTTAAAATCCTTTAGTGCTTTCCCCTAAGAACTGCTTGAGTTGTTTTGCTTAGCAATTTCTCTCAAGAAAGGCTTCTTAATACGATATTGCTCTTGTATTTTCCTGCTACTCAGCTATCCATATCTAACGTCAACTTAAATTTAAATTTTAATAGTCCATGAGACATTGATGAAATGGTTCCAAATTCAGTAACATTTGGTCATCAGGTGGCTCAGTAAATTAAGTGAGACACCTATAGTCTTCTATGAAGTTGAATGTTAAATTAATCCAAAGCACGTTATTTGATAAGCAAGAAATGTTGTTAAAATTAAGCTTCAGAATCAAAAGGAAATAAATTTGCAACAAGTACAGGTTAAAAAAAAAAAAATCCTTAAGTACTTTCAAAATACTATGTATAGTCAGAGTTACCCTCCTCATATCACTGAACCTTAGCTATAAAAATAAACTTAACATGCTTCTCTATCTTCTTATTAGAGGACCCCATTAACCAAGTTAAGATATCTCTTCTAGAACAAATCTTCTGTCTCTTCAGACACTTGTATTGGCTCTATTACAGATACAGTGGTTAAAATAAGTCACCCTACTCAACAGCTACCTGCTGTTTCATGCCTAATAGCAACCATTTGTCAGTTGAGGAACCTGCAGGTTCTCATACAAAAAAAAATCACACTGCATAAAATTATAATTTGGAAGTAATTAAGGAAAAACTTTTCACTAGATGGTGTGAGAACTTCAAATGTTATTAATTGGTTTATGTTAATTATTTTTACATTATTTAAGAAAATCTGTAAGCTAAAAGACCTTGCCTTTAAGCTATGAGTCATAAACATTTAAAGATCTTTTGTAGCTATCTCACATTAAGCTAAGCAATTGTGAAAAGTTAAAAAAAAAAAAAAAAAAGTTACTGATGGGCAATGGGGTACTTTGACCCCATAAGTGCCTCTCCAACCATATTTGCTATCCTAAATGGGGGTTTATTGAAAAAAAGGAGATTTATTCCATTGTAGACAGAAACCAGATTGGAAATATACGTTAAAGATCACAGTTGTAAAAATTAGATACATCATCCACATTAACCAAAGAAAATTTGATTCTTCCATAAGGGAACCAACAGCACTCAGTGCCTAAGTATCTGGTATTTCAATGAATCTATCATTTCATAAGACAAATTCAGGAATACAACAAATTAGAAAGCAGATACTTTTGTGGAGAAAACAATTTGCCTACTTTTGTTATTTGTCACTCAAATTAGTATAGGGTAAATTCTACAGATTCTTAATCTTATGAAAAATTTTTTAGAGTCTATTTGGATATGTGAAAAATATGCTATAAAACAGTCGAAATAGGCTCTTATCTGCCTTCCAGATGTTTAAGCAGACGTTGTAAAAATAAAAATGCTAAAGCATTAGCTATTTCTGACAACTCCATCTATCATTCCTTTACTGTTTATACACAGTAGCACTGCATCAAATACAGGCAAAAAAATCTTACTCCATAGCACATTGAAAAGGTTACTAAATGTATGCCTTATTAGCAAAGACATTTCATACATTCTTACTATGTATACTATGTTATGGAAACTAAACAAAACAAGACCCCCAAACTTTAAGCTTCAAGATTCCACCCCAAGCAAGGTTGCTTAATGACTCCAGGGAAGAATACTTTTTTGGACATTTGAGGTAAACAGGTATGACATTGGGAAGATGCTTCAAGATGACACAGTGTCCTTTAGTTTACACTCAACGTTCTTACCAAAGAGGATCAGAACACTGCTAAGTGAAAAAGATGTGCATTAGCAGCAGAAAAACTGCTATGTCTCCTACGTTTAGATATGGAAAGAAATAATCTTAACTGGTCACTAAATATTCATTTGATCTAAGGCACAATGAGGCAAAGTATAACCCTAGACATCTTGTTTCTCCTTCCATAAAGGCAGTAATACTATAGAAGGATTTCTAGACATACACAAGAGAGGAAGTTTTGCTGTTCCCATTGTAACTTCTTTCATTGTTGCTATAGCCAAACTAGAAAGGAAAGTGTGGTTATAAGCAGAAGTGACCTCCTGCCTTGAAAAGGGTAACTATGAAAGAGTTTGAAATCTTCCTCACAATCTAATTGCTTGACAGTTCCTGAAGTGTCAAATTTCAGTAGCAGATGAAGGAAGACTTTGTTTTGTTTACCCAGCTGACTGAAAAGATGTGTGGCAGTCAGACTCTATTCTTTGCACTAGTAGCAGCAGCAGCTGGGGACAATGATGGTAACTCCTTTGTGTCTGTCCCAACTGAGGAACAAAATTTTAACCTGAGGGGGAAATTACCTGGGTCAGTCTGAAGGATGGTGTTTGATCTGTGCAGGAGAGGACTAAATTATCTTTCTCCCAAGGAAGAGAAAGAAGCTCCAGTAGTTTGCCCATATGTTGGTGGATTTACATTTTATAAACTTCAGATTCAGTTTGTAGCATCAGAGAGGTTGAGCTACAGTGAATGACTTATAGAAGAACACTGAGATAATCATAAATTATACAACTCAATGAAAAAAATGTAGTGTTAATTATCTATTGCCAGTAGTGGCACATTTTTTTCAGGAACTGTTATTCTGAATTAACAGTTTTCATTCATCTTTGTCTGTATCTCCTTATCCAACTACAAATCAAGTACCAAATCTCAGTACATGAAGATTTTTTGTAAATTATAGAAGAGAAGAAGATAATTATGTTTGCAATTGCAAACTAAAGAAGGTGATGGAGGGAAGGAGAGCAAGAAAAAATCTTTGGTTACTGCACTAATTAATTCTTACAAGTGTAATTCTATACAGAAAAAAATAGAATATTTGTCATTTAAATGCTCCATGCCATTAACAATATATGATCTAAAATAAAATGTATGAGAAATGGATGCCAGTTGCTTTTTTAAGAAAAAAAATTAGAGCTATCCTACAGTAAGAAATGTATACTTAGGTTGCTCAAAAACTATTGCCTCCAATTTATTTCCATACAAACCACAACAGATAAATGAATACAATAACAATATTAGATATAACACATTCTCAGCTACAAAATGCTATCTTTCAACATAATCACCACCATCAGCTATGTGTTTTCACTAGTAATGAATAAAAGCCTGCATACCACACATAAAAATCCACACCAGTTCAGGTAAACCACAATTGTTGTCACCAGTGCTGAAATACACCATACACCACCTCATCACTCTCAAATCCACACTTTGGTTTCCATAAACATTCAGCAAGCATCAAAGGGTGCAATTCTTTCCACATGGAATATTTCAATAGCACAGCTTCTCCTTATCCACACTTCTATGACTGACACCATTTTGTCAGACTACCACTCTGCTGGCATCTATTACATGGCAACAATACACAATGAAATACTGATTGAAAAGTTTAGCCTCTACTGTATTTCATAAGCTGAAATCTCAAAACAGTTATGAAACAGGTATTTTTTTACTTCTTCTCAAGTGTCTTTTAATTTGTTTCGAACCAGAAGTTGTATAAACTATATAAATGGTTAAAATAATAAGTATCAATCAATAATAATGTGTGGCAGAACCTAACTAATGGCAAAATGGAGGTTGAAAGAGCTCTGCTGAATCTTCATTTTGATTATATACTGTGTCTTCACTTCAGCCTTTTCTCTCTCTCTTTTTTTTTTAACCTTTCAGACAGCATTACAGAGAATAATTACATGGTAGTTAAAATGGTAAAAACATTTCCCCTTCCAAGAATGGTTCTTTTCTATTTTGAATCCACTACAGTGTAGAACACAAGCATCTATGTGAGAAATTGGATATTATGGAATACCATATACAAAAAAAGCAATTAACACCAAGAAAATAGGCTGACTAAATTTTCAGGCAGATGTAGAAGCATTTCATATGCTAGATGTTAAATACTGTAGGAATTTCATATTGAATGATTTGAATGCCTAAGGAGTATTACTATTATTCTAAATTACAGTCATTAAAGTGCCATTGGAATAGTCTCCTTAATATTAACTGAGCATTCCTCATTACATAACAAGAAAAATGATTACTTTTGCTGAGGTCACCTTTCACTTTTCTGTTCCAGCATTCTTTAACATAAAGGTCTCTGTGATCCAGACACAAAATGTCTGTTTGTCTAAAACAAAGAGTTCTAGCTTTCCAGAAAGCAAGAAAAAGAGGAAAAAAAAGCATAACAAAAACATTATGTATAATAGAGAAATGTTAGGGAGTCTTAATCCTAGTTCCACCATTAAAAATCTAAGCAATTTACAGAGTTAGCATTTAATATTGAAATGGCTCCCAGTTCTGATTTTCAATACATACTCTTGCACAGAACCTTAATTTTTGGCATAAGTAACACAAACAACGTTCTTTTAATTTGGAGGCAAATTCTCCCAATTGTAATTCTAGTAGCATTAGGAAGCAGTTTTCATTCCCAATTTTTAAGATAAAATTATGTTTCACTTATTTGAGAAAATCAATACATTTCATAAGAGTGAGACCAAAGAGATTATTTTTTAGTATCCTGAAGATCTTTTGGTGTGATAACTAAGGAGTGTGACCTCAACAAGATTAAAATTAAATTATTAACATGATGCTGTGATACTGCAAAACAATGAATGTCTTAAGAAAGTAATTTGTAAAAAGACAGGTTTGATCGTATATGGTGGCTCACAGCAGCAATGATTAATAATCTGCAACATCTGCAGCTTACAGGAATTGGACTGTAACAGAGAAAATCTTCATGATGCAGCAGAAAATGAGTAAAATAAATTCTGCTCAAAAGGAAAACATTTAAATTCAATCTTGGTAATATATCAGAAGGTTGTAGATAAATTAGGGAAGTATCCTTCATGTCAATCATACACCTCTATTTCTTTCTGATTTTGTAGCTTGAGGGATGAATTCTATTACAGTTTTTAATACTAATTTATCCAACATACCCAACAAAATATTTTAGCAATTTTATTCACAAAAAAATCTCAAGTGCCCTCTGAAATTACTAGGCGGAACCCATGGACCTCTTCCCTGTGCCTTTAACATTAAGCTTGTTCAAAAGAAAAAATCACTCTGGTCATTTGGAAGACGCAGAATCTTTAAAGCTCTGTAAAACTTCACGATGATTTGTCCACTTGTTTCAAATTGATACCAGTTTGCAACATACTAGATAGGATGGATGAACAGGTTGTGAAAATTCCTAGTAATCTGGATGAAATAAGCATAAAGTTGGTCGTCAAACTAGAATGAGGCATGAAGCCTTAGAGAACAAAGGAAATAAATAACAGAATACAGTACCAATGTGAGAAAAGTAATAAAAAAAGGACAGCACAATACCAGAAGTAGAAGCAGTAGGAGTTCTACTCAGGGAAACTAAGATTCACAATAACAATTATCAAATATGCGACTTCTAAACAACAGCACAGGGACCTGTAGATTTTCCCCTTAAACTCCACATTTACCAAACTAATTTTTATTGGTCTTACTAAACAACTGAACCTTTAAAAAAAACCCTAAACAAACAAAAGCCCAAAGCCCTACTGATAAATACTACTGACAGTATGCATGACTTTTACAAATGCCTTTTTGAAGAATTCCATATGCCTCAGCAAGGAGAAAGTTTACTCAATGAACTTTGTCAAAAGAAAATAATTGCTAAATTCCACTACCCACAGCTACATAAAAAGAAATATGAAATATTAAGTAATGAATGGATAATACCCTATTTCCATCTCAAAAATGGCATCTACTTAAGTAATGATCCAGTCCCTTCTGATGAACCAGGAAAATACAAGGCTCACAAAGCCATGTAATTTTTGATTTGGTTTTGCATAAATTAGTGAAATGCTTTTGGTAAGCAAGTATTATAATCTATGAAACATTAATTTTATGTTATTTGATTTTTCAGAACAAAGAACATCAGCCCAACGAACTGCTGATTTCTGGGAGACTACTCAAGAATAAGTGCTACATCAGACATTCACAAATTCTTTAAAATTACTGATACTTGAGGTCTGTAGATCTTATTATGAAAAAATTATGGATGTATATATAGGATCATACTTACTGGTTTGTGATCTACATCTGATTTTCTTTCTGTTTCATTGCATTTTTAAGTTACATTGATGGCTGAGGAAGAGACAAAGGTAACTTTTCAGTTTGATAATAGATTCAGCTTTTTGATCTGCTTCATTTCTACATTTCAGTTTTTGTGCGGGGGGGGAGGAGAGGGGAAGGCATTATATGACATCTTCTATACTTTATTATTTTGTTAACCTTTTGTAATGCTGTAACATGATGGAAAGCACAACAATAACAGCATATTACCAAAGCTGTAGGCTATAGCAAATGAGGACATGCTCAAACACAGCAACAAAGCATAAAGAAACAAAGGAAAGAATCTGTTTATCGTAAGAAAGTCTCACATACACAAAGTTCTCCAGCAAAAGATCATTTACTCCACTGTCAACCCTTAAATGAGGTCTGGGAAGGGATGGATACTGGCTCCACCCCTTCCAGTTACTCAGGTGCACTACATGCAGCTGAGCTCCCCTGGATTGGCTCTGCCTTCCCAGCAGGTGCTCAATCACTGCTTCCATGGCCATGACTTAGCATTTGCATTACACCTTGCAGTAAAGTTCATTTTATTGTATTTTCTGCATAGTCAAAAGTGATAGTATTTTATTGCTCAAATTAATAAAATGTCCTAGGGTAAATCCATGTTTTGTGATCTGTAGATATTTTTATATAATTCATGATAGTTTTTGCACATTATATACCTTTCTCTAACTAACTCTGTAGTGTCCATCAAAGTTTTTATTTCCACAGTTAGTTTGATTATTGTATATTTCTGCAAAGTAATATGTTCATGACTTACAACGAACTTGCAGAACTTTTCAGTTTATTATCTTATTTATGAATGCATATATTCTGTTAGGTTTTCTTTTTCTTCTAGGAAAAAAAAAAAAAAAAAAAAAAAAAAAAAAAAAAAAAAAAAAAAAAGTATGTGAATGTGAAAAGTCAGCGAAGACAGATTGCAAATATATATTTCTGCACTTGACCTGTATATTTTCTAAAATTATCAGCAATCTCTCCTTGATGAAAAAATTAAAATAGCTACTTAGGGTTACTTTTACAGAGCTTTTGTAATTTCTCTCCCATTTGTTGGAAAATGCAATGAAAAAGAGGCTCACAGGCAAAGAGTTGTTGATCAGCAAGTTATCAAGGTTTCATCTGCAGTGAACTTTCACATATCAAATAATTGTTGCTACCTTTTCAGATGACTCATCTCCTAACATCATTGCTAAATGTCAATATATAAATATGTGTAAGTCTACCATAAAGGAAAAGGGAAATCATCCTTCACTACCTCAAAGTCTTAATTTGAAATGGATATTAAACTTCTTTGCTTCCCACTCCAAAATGTTACATGGTTTAATACTTTTGAAAACAGATACTACTCAAGCTGCATCTGAGTGTGTATTACAAATGGAAGAGTTTCCAGTGTTTTTATAACATAGTTTGAAAAATAAATAGAACAGTAAGAAACAAGCAGATTTAGGGCATACCATTGGACATTCCTCAGTATTAAGACTTTGCTAATCTTAAGCATAATTGTGCCCCAGGGACTGTCAAAGTCTCAGGAAGTCAAATGAAATTTACCCAGAGTAGTTACAGCATGTACCATAGAATCATATAATGACTTGGGTTAGATTTCTTCTCCCAGTTTGAATATGTTTCTGGGATTACCTCGACCCAAGAACAAAACTTTACACTTCGCTTTGTTGAACCTCATTGGGTTCACACCTTTTGAGTTTATCAAGGTCCCTCTGGATGACATCTACGCCTGTTATTTTAACCTCTTCTCACAGCTTGGTATCATCAGCAAACTTGCTAAGAGTGCACTCAATGCTCTCATCTCTATCACAAAGATGTTAAGGAGTACTGGACCTAAGGTGGACCCCTGAGGGACACAGCTTGTTACTGGCTTCCACATGGACATAGAGCCATTGACCACAAACCACTAGCTGTGACCTTAGAACCAATTCCTTATCCAAAGAATAGTCCACCCTTCAATTCCATGTCTCTCCAATTTTGATATAAGGATGTGGTGGGGGTCCATGTTAAAGGCCTTGCAGAAGTGCAGGTAAATGAGTTGTCCTTCCTTAGTCCACTGATGCTGTCACTCCCCCATAGAAGGCCACCATAGAAGGCCATAGAAGGCCACGTGACCTTCCCATGGTAATGCCAGACTTGCTGTCTCAGATCAACTGAGTTGATTTACAGAGTTGATTTCACTCCAAATGAGATCAAGATAATTCCCTGGAACTCAATTGATCCATCTGAACTGAAACTTCTCTGAGATTCTGTCTTTGTAGCATGAAAGATCTATTTTAGGGAAATAAAATTTAATTCTTAAAAGAATTAGAGTTGTAGGAGAAAATTATCTAGCAATAGAAGCAATAGCAGCAGAAATAACATGTTTAAACATACATTTATGCATTTGATTTTCTTCCCTTTTTTAGTTATTCGTTTCTTTTGTGAGAGAAGGTTACTTTTGTTTGGTTCAGGGAGATAGACTAAGGGAGAGCGAAATGAGAGTATATCAAAGTGGAATGATGTAGGAGTGAAGACTTTGTGGGTGGCTAAGTTTTGCAGTGGATAAAAAACAGCTGCATTTCAGTTATGAGAACCTGCATTCAAGCAATGCTTAACAGATTAAACATGAAATAGTCTTCCGTTAGAAACAACTGTGATCACAGTAGCAAGACATTGGCAGTCAGAGAGTGAGCTAGAGGCACAGATTTCACCCTCATGCTCCAGTGTCCTGTACCTGACAAGACCTCACTCCTACATGTAATGTGAGTTTATTAACCTATCTAAGCTAAAGCATACCTGTCTTCATAGAGCCTGTGCCTTGACCTGTACAGTTACTGTTTTGATCAGGAGAAGCCCTTCTCTTCACTTGAATTCATTAATGATAATCACAAAGAAACTATTGAGCCTTGATTATATCCAATTAAATACTTACTTAAGAAATTACAAGGAGCAGTTGTACGTTGTTCACAGGAACTTTGTTACAAGCTTGCCTAAAATAATTCATAATTGTTAATGACAGGCATTTTAATAAAATTGAAATATATATATATATATGAGTATATATATATATATAAGTGTATCAATTATATTTAGATATAAGAAAGTCAGATCATGGAATATTCCAACTTTATTTTTTTTCCTTGTCACCACCTTCAGTGATATTACATGGTCTGACAAATATGTGGGATTTTAAATTATTGAATCATATCTTTCTGCATACACTCTTTCACTTTTACAATCTTCCGTATTGCTTATGGAATAAAATCCAAAGAGATTATATATCCTTCAATTTTCTCTAACATTTATAATCAAAAGTAATTCACAATGATCTCAATGTTGAATTTATATTTAAAATTGGTGTTGATTTTGAATACATAGCCAAGCACCTAGAAGGTGGAGAAGAGTCTGTATTCTGATAAATACATCAGTCAAATTTTGCTCAGTCAACAGGATTTTAAAAGCTCTGTAAATTCAGAGCCTGACTTTTTGGAAAGGACAGGACATCCTTCTGAATTCATAGAATCATAGAACAGCTTGGGTTGGAAGGGACCTCAAAAATCATCAAGTTCTAACCTCTCTGCCACAGGCAGGGCCGCCGATGTCCAGATCTGATATTAGACTAGGTTGTCCAAAACTTAATACAACCTGTTCCTGAAAACCTCCTGGGACAGATGTTCTACAACCTCCCTGGGCACTCTGTTCCAGCACCTCACCACTCTTTCTGTGAAGAACTTCTCTCTGATATCCAATCTAAACCTTCTCTCCTTGAGCTTAAAACCATTTCCACTTGTACTACCCCTATCTACCCGAGTATAAAGTTGATTCCCCTCCAGTTTATAATTCCCTTTTAAAAACTGAAATGCCACAATGAGGTGTCCCCACAGCCTTCTCTTCTCCAGACGGAACAAGGCCAGTTCCCTCAGCCTGTCTTCATAGAGGAGGTATTCCTAGTCCTTTGATATCCTTATGGCCCTCCTCTTGACAACCTCTCCAACAACATCTTTCCTGTATTGGGATGCCCCAGACCTGAACACAGTACTACAGCTGGAGCCTTATGAGAGCAGAGTAAAGAGGGACAATCATCTTCATGTCCCTGCTGGCCACCCTTCTTCTGATGAAGTTCAGGATACCATTGGCTTTCTGAGCTACAAGAGCACACTGCTGAATCACCTTCAGTTTTTCATCTACCAGGACCCCTTGCTCCTTCTCAGCAGGGCTAATCTCAAGGATTTTTCTCCCACTCTGTGTACACACCTGGGATTACTCTGACCCAAGTGTAAAACCTTTCACTTTGCTATGTTGAACCTCGTTAGGTTCACTTAATCTCACTTTTCCAATTTATTTCAGAGTTTGTATAAGAACTCTATAACTGTTTTATCTTCTATGACCTTAATCAACACAAAACCTCTACTGAAATAATCATGAGATCATTTTTCCTTTTTTTTTTCCCATCATCTACCCCATAAAATTATAATCATTTGATTGTTACTTTCAAAAGAATATGAAATATGTAATGGCAACTAGTGTGAATGGTTAATGTGCTGGAAGGGAATAAAATGATAATCACTTAAGACAGAAGAACAATATGTCTAAATTAAAATGCTGGTCAACAGAACACAGAGCTGACATTTACAAAGGTTATGTTTGACTGTAATAAAATAAATGGCAGCTCTTTGTGTACACAGTTGTCAATTAGCATTGCATATGTGTCTCTTGGATACATTTATTTTTGCTTAATGACTCCTTATTCAAGATGCAAAAATCTATTATTGATGTTTGTTAAGTACTCCTGACTGAGGGAGATCACTAAGAATAATAGCTGCCTCTTTGTATTAGCATTTTCTTTCCATGAGAATGTCACTGAAGTGGGAAAATAATATAACATCTAAAATCATCAAAATTGTTTGGAAACAGAAAAGTCAAAATATAATAGAAATGGAAAAGATATAAGGAAATCTTATTCACTGTAAATTCAAGTGAGACAAAAACTTTTCTTTTAAAGGTTAAGTTAAAGCAAGTAGATCTGTTATTTATCTAATTTAAATTTCTCATGTGTAATCGGGCTCCTAATGTAGACATGATTAATCTTGAATGGTACTTTTTGGTAATTGAAGACAAAAGTTATATGAAAAAAAACATTTATATTTACTGCAATGCAACTATACATCTCCCAGATGCCTGAATCTTTTGAATGATTCATCTGTAATGGAAGGTTTATTTCTTTTTTGCTCTTAATTGGGAAAAAAAATCCCTCCAAATGAAAGTCAGAAGGGATAGACTATTTCCTTCAGAAATCCGTGTGCAGATCTGCTTTGCCTCAAGAGGAAATGTAAAGAAAATGTTCTTGCTGCTTCTCTCAGTATGTTTGAGCCTTGCTTCATGATACACAACCCTCAAGTAGCACACAAAGGGTTCTTTTGCCAGAATTATATCTGAATATCAATTTAAGTTAAATTTATTTCACAATTTTACAGCAAGTAGCAAACCATACTCTTACTCTCATGCCTAAGGTAATATCTTGATACAAGTAAACAGATATCATTTCCCACAAATGAGAAAATTATTTCATATTGTGATATCCATGACGCTCACGCAAAGGGCCCTTAAGAGTACCTTGGTTCTAAAATTTACTCATAATATTTTGAACATTTTACATCAAAACAATCATTGAATATAACAAACAATCTTGGCAAAAGAATCTTTTGGAATAGGTGTGGTGAGGTGACCTCAGCCAGCATTAAACTTCCATTCCAACTTTTCATTCACTTCCCTCTCCCATGGGACAGAAATAAACAAGCAAAAAGGTGAGAAGCCTTGTCAACTAGATGATAGTTTAATAAGGAAAGTAAAAGTTACTTGCATAATTGAAAAAGATTCAATTCCCTTTGTTCTGTCCCTTTTTGGAAAAGCAGGATCTCAGCATGTGTAGCAGTAAATTGGGAAGAGCAATACCGTAATCATGAATGCCCCTTTCTTTCTCTACTCAGATTTTATTGCTGAACATGATATCACATCATAGAATCATAGAATCATAGAATCATAGAATCATAGAATCATAGAATCATAGAATCATAGTATCATAGAATGGTTTGGGTTGGAAGGGACGTTTAAGATCATCTAGTTTCAATCCCTCTGCTATATGCAAGGACACCTCCCTCTAGACCAGGTTGCTCAAAGCCCTATCCAGCCTGGCCTTGAATGCCTCCAGGGACGGGGCATTCACAACCTCGCTGTGCAACTTGTTCCAGTGTCTCACCATCCTCACTGTGAAGAATTTCTTCCTAATATCTAGTCTAAATCTTTCAGCTTAAAACCATTTCCCCTTGACCTGTCACTACATGTCCTTAAAAAAAGACTCTCTTCAGTAGTACAGTATAGTGTACTACAGTATGATAGTAATGCATAGTATGATGGAATATCCTTTTGGTCAGTTTGGGCAGCTGTTCACCCTTGTTCTCTCCCAGCTTCATATCCACTCCTGCATAACTGCAGCATAGAAAGATTTGCTTCTGTGCAAACACTGTTCAGCAATAGCCAAAACTTTGATTTGTTATCAAGGCTGTTTAGCCACAAAGGCAAAATGCAGCAATGTAAGGGCTGCTCTGAATAAAATTAACTCCATCCTAGCCAAAACCAGTACACCAGGATATCTCCTGACAAATGCATGTGCTGATTATTAATCTACAGAATCCCACCTAGTTACAGACACTACCTCAATGAAGCTAATCTCCTTCCTGTAATTTCTCTTCTTTGATAATTTTAATGTCATGGGTTTACTGAGAATTATAACCCATAGCTCAGTTGTTATTACGCTCTCTGGAAAGGTAAAAGAGAGAACTTTAAATTTCTTCTTCCTATGGAAGCTGATTGCACTGCAACATTAGAAATGTTGGGCTTAAAATCTTAATTTTAACAGTATAACTGTTTGGGTTCTTCATTTGAACAAATATCTAAGCATAAAAGACAAGTATAACTTGAAACTCATTCCAAGTCACTGCTTTTCCCATCGGCAAGCTCAAGCCAGTCTTTGTGGTGTATACTGTCCAAAAGGGAACTCTGTTGATGAAAATACACTTTCAGGACTTTATTTTGTTTCTACTGAAATCAATGTCATGGCTTTTTTCACCTTAAAATAAATTCAACACTTTCTACATCATTTTTTCTTTTTTAAACAATATAATTACGTATGACTACTGTTTTCCAAATCTTAACAGTTATGACTTGTTAAAAAGTTTGTGGAGGCAGAAAAGGCCATTAACACTTTTGAAAGTTAAAGTTACTTTCCAGTTATAACCCTTTACCATTATTATTATTTTTTATAGAGCACTCTTGCTATTCTGCCTATTGATAGATTTAATCCACAAGATGAAAGGAGATGTAGAGGTACACTGTTATGTCCCTGACTTCTATTCTTAAATTCTTTATGGTTATTTATATGAAGTACTTTACCTAAGCAAATATATGTTCCATTTTAATAACTTGAAAATGAGGTAGTTTATATGATAATGATTTAAGCCTTCATGTATCTATAATGAGTATTTCTTTGGCTCTCATTTACCTCTAGAGTAAAAAACCTAAAAAACTGTTTTAATTTATTGCCTGATGAATTTGCTGACAATCTAACTGTGAGGACACACACAAATACTGAATACAATGGGACCCAAGGACAATACAAAGAAAAATACTGAGTAATATCCTGATAAACATCAAAGGTTTCTCTCTTATCTCAGGAAGAAGAAAGTTCAGTATTCAATCATGAAACAAAATAGACAAGATTGTCTGTTGTGGTTTAACAGGGAAGCAGCTCAGCAGTCCACATCTGTTCTCTCACTTCCTTCCAATTGGCCCAGCCTGGCCAGGCCTCAGGCACACTCTCATCACTCCAACAAAACATGTGTGCTGTTGTTTCAGCTGAAATCAGGGCAGAATCTTTTTTGTTCTACATTTTTTTTTTTCCCGGTCCTTTCTTTATTCCTTTTATTTAATTAATGAAAATTCAGTGGTCTGTGCATATAATACTTATCTCAGATGCCCTACTTAAGACTACAGCAGAGCAAGCCAATGTGAGTTTCTACCTCCAGTTAGAATCAGAATACATCATCTAACAGAATATCCACCTATGCAGAAACCCTGGAAAAGTAAATTTATGTTCTTGAAACATATAATATAAATAGAAGTATCTTTTATATTTTTAGAAATGAATACATAGCCAGAAAAAAAGAGAGATATAAAGAGAGATTTCCTATCATTAGTTATACCTATGCAGCAAGAATCAGTATGCAGTGCTTCCTGAGAAAATTCAACATTCCTAATGTTTAACTGAGAGAATACTTTGCAAAGTAATTCAAGACATTCAAGACTATTTGAGCATAGCTGAGTTACCAGCAGTAGTATCATCAACACTGTATTCCTCAGGAGGAAGGCATACTCCTATCAGCTGCTGCTGTTACTTCCTTTGAGCTACAGTGTTTTAATACTGTGTATGTGGGTAGCTCCAAAAGTAATGCCTCTTACCTCTTTTTTCCTACAGAAACTACAACGGATACTAAAGCACAATAACACTATTTGACAGAGCAAATTCTCTGTTACAAAACACAGTTTTTCAATACGGTCACCACCAAAAGCCATACACTTTTGCCAGTGATGAAAAAGATTCTGCATGCTGCACTTATTAAAATCTGCACGGCCATCTGGAATGTGGCTTTTCTGTAATGTCACTGTCACACAGTTGATATGTGCCACCCACTGCCCCACTGACTGACTCCACTATTTGATCTCCTTCAGTGTTTAGCAAGAGTCGGTGAAAGTCAATGGATGCTCTTCATAGTGTCTGGTATGATGCTCTCTTTTGCCTTGAGGAAAAAAATGTTGGTTCACTGTTGCTAAGTAATGTTGTGCAGAACCAAGGACATTTCAGTGTTTCAGCTTCTCGCAAGAGGCTGTGGAGAGGACAGAATGACAGTTGACCAAAACCAGACACAGGGATGTTCCATATCATATGACATAATAAAAAACAAACAAACAAAAAAAAAAAAAACAACCTCAACACAAAACAACACTATAAAACATAGGGAAGTTAGCCAGACGGGGGAAGCCACTCCAAGCAGGCTAGCTGGGCATCATTTGGCACTTGTTGAGCAATCACTTGTTTTGTAAATCAACCGCCTACCAGTTGCTAGCCACAATAAAACTAAAATGGGAAGAAAAAAAAAAAATACTGGATACAAATGATAAGTTCACTTTTCTACTTCAGTGCTTGATGGAAATAAAGCAGAATTATATAAATTTATAGGGTAACATGATGACAAATTAATACCTTATTCTGGAGTACTGTACATAAATCATAAATTTGGTCTGAGTTCTATTTATCTTTATTTACATGACAATATAAATGACATATTTAGATAATACAAGAGAAAATCATAAATCCATGTCACTCAGGCAAATTCCCCATGTAAAATATATAAAATAAAGTATTTTGGCCAATACTGAAATATTCCATATTCTTTTCAAGCTTAAATTAATGTAATAGGAGAAATAAAGGTACCAAGGAGAAAGGTAAAGCCACTGATGTCTAACATCACAGGCAAAAAAAATCCAAGTTTCTGAAACAGTTCGTCCATGGAGGATCCAGTAAGTCTCATACTTAACTGCTGTACTCTCGTTTTACTTCACTCCCTGCTCTTCTCCTTTCTAAACTCTATATTAACACTAGGTCCACCTTTTTATCTGGTATCCTTAGGAAATGAGACTTAGGGTCTGCATCTTCCTGTCTCTCAGATCCCTACTTCCAATCAAAACTGATGACAAGAGCTGAGGTCTCAAAATCATTAATTTCCTGAAATGTATGTGACTTTTTTTTTTTTTTTTTTTTTAAAGGCATTTAAGTAGAAGACACTACTGCTTTTGGAGGAGGCAAATATTGCAGAATTAGGACAGGTGTGCTATTAGGTACTACAGAATAAACACAAGGAGAGTTGTAGAAAATAAACCTTCATAAATTCTGCTTTTAAAGTATTGTCTGTTTTACTTCATAAATGAAAAAGATGTTAGATAAAGGAACATGATTTTAATCCAGGCACCTAACATATAGATTATTGTCACTCGACATTTGTGCAGTCACAGCAGATGATATTTTGTGGACAGTTCAACAGAAATCTTTATTTCTGGGGCCACAAAGATGGTTAGAGGGGTTGGAGCACCTCCTCTACAAAGAGGGAGCTGGGCTTGTTCAGCCTGGAAAAGAGAAGACTGTGGAGTGACCTCATTGCAGCCTTCCAGTACCTAAAAGGGAGCATGCAAACTTGAGGGAAGTCAACTTCTTACAAGGGTAGATAACGAGAGGACAAGGGGAAATGGTTTTAAGTTGAAGGAGGGAAGATTTAGATTGGATATCAGGGAGAGGTTCTTTACAGAGAGAGTGGTGAGGTGCTGGAACAGGCTTCCCAGAGAGCTTGTGGATGCCCTGTGCCTGGAAGTGTCCAAGATCAGATTGGATGGGGCCCTGTGCAGCCTTGTCTAGTGCCTGCTATAGCAGTTAGCAACCCTACCCATGGGAAGGAGCATTAGAACCAGATGATCTTTAAGGTTTCTTCCAGTTCAAGCCATTCTGTGCTTTGATGCACTTCTATATAACCTCCAATATGTGAGGAAATGCATTTTGCAACAGAGCTTCAGTAATAAAAACTGTTAATTAATATTATATAAAAAAATCTAAAATGTTGAAATAACTTAAATGATCAGAGAAATATTGAAGGTTTTTATTTTTCATTCCTGAAGTAGATAGAAGAAATTATATAACAACAACAACAAAAAAAGTGAAATTCAGTACAGGCTCCACAGGCCTGTGGATCAAGTGACTGACAAATATACATTCTGATTTGGATACTGCTGCTGCAATATACAGTGATCACCTTAGATTGTGGTAATTCAACAGCTGCTTAAATGCATGTGCCAGCAGGCATCTTACACGCCAACAACCAAACTCAAGTCTTTATCAATACAGTATTTCATTTAATTTAGAGATGACAAAGGCACTCATAGACACATAAGTATGATATTTTCATATTAGCAAATGACATAAAAGTAGATGCATCTACAGACAAAAAATAATCTTTATAAACAAAATTTTTGAATCATGGTGAAGCTTCCAGCCAGAACAATAAAGTATACTGCAGTGAAAATGGGAGTGTTGAAAAAAAATATATAATAATAATAATAAATAAAAATAGATTTATCTTTTGTATTGTCATTACTTATTTTACATGTGTCACTGTGAATATGCTTTGAGCCTGAAATACTGAAAATGCATTTGAATTGCAGTGTTTAGATCTAAAACTAGGAGGACTTACCTTAAAATTAATTCTTGCCAATATAGCATATCATCACCACTGCCATAAATATGGCCCCATAGTATTTTTTTGCAAATGCTAAAAAACTACTTTTATTTTCTTAATCTCTTCTTCTGGAGGAAAATGGACTTATTCTATATGTAACAAAAGTAAGCAAGTGTATTTCTGAGTTCTCTTTCTATTGCGAATTCTCTAATGCGTCATAAACAATACATGTTCTATTTTTTATCTCTGGGAGAATTAGTTTACGTGGGCAACTGTTGTGATGAAAACAGTGAGAATAAAAGAACTTGGAAATTCCCATCTCATATCCAATCAGTAATCACTTTCCACTGCCATTAAGTGGAATACAATTGGTGAAAGAAGCCATTATCACAGAGCATTTTCATGTTGCATATTTTATCAAACTATGCATATCTCTTAATAGTATAACTGCCCAAACAGCCCAAGTAGATTCATCAAAAAAAAGAGCCATAATACATGTCACCCAAATTCCACAGGTTAAAAATGGTTAAAAACCCTTCCACTTTCAAGGGAAATCTTGTTGACTGAGCAGATCCTATGATGTAAGAGATTCTGGAAGTAAAAATCCTTATAAGTGTCCCCAAAATGGGAAAATATCAGAGATAAGATTATCTTAGCGATCAGAGCTGTTTATCCAAGTCAGATTTTCAGAAGACAGACAAGTCTTTCTTAGTGCAGAAAGATTTTTTTTTCTCTACAATTCTAGAACATAGTCCATTAAAGTAGTGACATGGAAGCCTGCTGTTCAAGCTCATGCACATTTGAAACTTGCAAACTTTTAAAATACTCTTGAAATCAAGGTTATAATGACGGTTTTATATTCAAAGTATTAAAATTCAGGCCACTCAACTAAATAAAAATAACAAAAAAGAGCCTTACTAACCACAAAAAAATAACAAGGAAACCAACGTTAAAAATCAAACAAGCCTTTTTAGCCCTACAATCATAAGGTGAAACTGTGAATTCCCCCTCCCTGGAAGCATTTGAGGCCAGGCTGGAGCTTTGAGCAATCTGGTCTAGAAAGAGGTGTCCCTGCCAATAGCAGAAGGGTTGGAACTAGATGATCTTAAAGGTCCCTTCCAACTCAAACCATTCCATGATTCTATGATAATCAGACTGCAGTTTGTATCAGATTTATGTGTAGCTAGAATATAACTTCCTTGTATTTTTCAAGATTTATGAAGAAATACTTTTTTCCCCTTTGTGGGTGCAGAGCACTCAAAATGTAAATAAGTTTCAGGGCCTTTTGAATTTATATATTTATTTATTTTTCTCCTGTGGTTATCTTTGACTGTGCCAAAAACTCCACAGATTCCCAACTGGCCAATTAAGTTTCTCAGAATCCCAGTAAGAATTTCCTTAAATCAGTAAAAACTCAGAAGACTCTTAGGTCATTTATGGTATTAAATACCACTTTTTCTAATTTCAGTAGTTATTCCTGACTTTCAAAGAAAAGGGACTGATTTATTCTCTATGGCATTTGTAGGGTGACTGACATCACATATGTTGTCAGACTCATTTATGTTTGAGACATTACTGCAATAAGTTTACAGCTGACATGCTGAGGATTAAAGTGAACATATGTTGTTCAGAAGTACTTGGTTACTTTCAAACAAAACAATGCTGCAAGGCACAGCCCAGCATAAGTATTAATTACTAATTGTGTTGTTATCATTATTATATGCAAGTAAAGTGAGATTGTCCTTTTCTTTCTTTTATCTGTAAATAACTCTTTGCATAAAAGAAAAAATAAAAGTGACAATCATGAGTAGTGTTCAGGACTTAACATAAGGACTACTGCAGCATCCAGTGACAAGAGGATTACAAAGGCGTGAATTTGACAAAGTGCTGTGAGGAACAACTCTTAGCTTAGTCTTGTGTTTTATCTGATAGCAGCAAATTATTAAAGAGGCAAACGTTAAAAAAACAAGAATAAAAAATCTTCTTGTCCTACAGTGTCAGAGGACCCCTATAAATTAGAGCTTCTAATGTAGGTTTAAAAAGTAAAGCAAAGCTGTAAGTAACTGAGTCTCATGCCACTAAGGGCTTACACAAAAGTACTTGTGACTGATTTAGAAGTCATGGAATGAGGCAAGAGCATAGAAAAACATAAAGTACTCTTCCCTATGCTACAGCAAATTTCTTAGTGACCATGCTTGTATCAAGCAGAGTTTTAGGCAGAGACTAAATTTGTTTACATTACTGGCTGATGAAAGAAGCAGACTGTAGGTGAATAGCCAATGGATTACAGGAAGCAAAAAGATGGATGGAACTTCAAGAAAGGGCAAGAATGGGAGTAAGTCCACATGCACAAACAAACACTGACACTCAGTCTTTATAGCATAGATTTACCGGGAAAGGTCACCTGATGTAAGCCTCCTCTATGAAGACAATCCCCTCAAAATCAAATCTCCATGCATAGAAATAAAGATATAAAAAGAAAAACTGAACGACCTTGAAAACTGCAGTACAGTAATAATGTAAAATTATAAGAGTGGAGCAAAAAGGCAATTTTTAAAAAATAATTTATTTTACCCCTGCAGTGCTAAAGAGGTAGAATAAGAAACACTAGCAGATACTTAGAAGAATGAGTTGTGTGTGGAATGTAAACAATTAAGTATGGCGCAACCATAAAAAATGATGAATACAATTGTGAAAGAAAGAAAGATGAGAAGTTAATACTATTTAATAAAACATTGGTTACACTTCACCTAGTATAATAGGTACACATCTGACATAAGTTTAAGATTAATTCAAAATATAAGCAAAAGAAATACTAGTTAGGGGAGTAACTTGAAAGCTGTCCTTGTTCCTAGGGAGAAGAAGTTGACTAAATTGTTTGAGCCTAAAAAAATAAATAAATTCAGAGGTGGTGTTTTTAGTCTCAATAGATAGAACAACTGGATAAGTATGAGAAAATGGAGAAAGAAGAGTTACTTATATCCAGAGACAGAATTACTACAAGAAAAATGTATGTGTATATCTGATAATAAATCAGTGTAATCTAGAAGATAGAAAATAGCACCTAAAATAGAATTTCTCAGAATAGAGGGCATAGCCACTGTGGAGATAAAAATAGATCCTGATAAGTTAGTGCTAAGGTGTTGAATTAATTTAATAGCATTAGAGCTGATTTTCGTATGTTCTTTTCCAGTTTGGAACTTCTTTTTCTTTCTGGAAAACTTCTCTTTGATGAATATCTCTCCTCCATACAAACAAACGAACAAATGCCCCTTCCCCCGCCCCCTCTCCCTCCCCCCCCCCCCCCCCCCCCAAAAAAAAAAAAAAAAAGAGTAAAAGAAAGAAAATGGGTTTGTTATTTTTCGGAGTCCAGTATTCTCCAGCTAGTCTTTTTAGATATTCTACTCCTTGAAGGTGAAATTCCTAATATCAAACCTACTTATTAGAAGACATTGATATTGCACATGATTTTGTATTCAACAAAATCTGAAAAAAAAAAAAAAAAAATCACTTTGCAAAATATAGCCATCAAAAAGCACTGTTCAATCACAATTGGTCACACCATTAAATGAATAGCTTACCATAGCAGCATCTCTCACCATAATAAACAAGTATAGATTTCCCACGTCCTGTGGAGAGCATAGTAGCTAAGGTGTCATTAATCACAATGGGATTTACAATTTAGTGAAAAAATAGACAAACAGCAATATTAATATTGATTATATTTAACTATTCCCAGTGCAGAACAACTTCCAGAGCTGCTATACGTGTAACAGTTTTCTTGTAGTAAGCCTGCATTGCTAAGACAGCATACACACTGCCATTTAAATTCTCCAGAATAAATCAATCAAAGATGTCTAGATCCATGAAACAAAGTGCATTGTAGTTCAAGGTTAGAGAAAGACTGTGCAGCTAAAACTAGCTGCTATGTCTCATGCAAACACTTCATCAAATCCAACAGGTAGATGCGCCTGATCATTCATTTCATAAATAAAATTTTAAGGCCACCTAATCCTAACTTCTTGAGCATCCCATATTTAAGTCTAGCTGCACTTTCAATGTCCCACCTGTTATTAACTCTGCAGAAAGAGATTTATTGTCTTAGCTACTCTGATTAACAAGCCCAGTGCCATTCAGTTCCATGCTCTAAGTCAGAAGTTTTCTTTTCAGGATCAGATAAGTTTGTTTCCAACTGCTCAGATTTACTGTGAATTAGTGCAATTGCATTTTTAATTGTATCTTGACTAAATGAATCTTTCTTTTCCTTTTGCTTATCAGTACTGCTAAGAATTTTGTAAGTCTGTTCTTACATTGTAATGCAATTAAATCTCAAGTCTAGTTGGCATTCTTTTTGTCACTGGGTTAAAATTAATTCTGGTTAAAATTATAAGTCAAAGGTACAGTAGTATTCAGCAGTAATGCCACGAATTAGAATGTGAATGTGAAGCTACAATATCCTGTGTTTGGCTCTAATCATACCTAATATCATGCTTATGCTGGGTGAAAGATGAAATGGTTATTTGTAGTTCATTCTCCTTTCCCTATGGGTGTGTGCTAGACTGTTTCAGATGCAGCACTGAAGCAACAGAAGAGAAACTTGAGAAAAAAAATTACAAAAGAAGGATAAACACAGTTGGTAGTTGGAAAAAAAAAAATGTATATGAAAAAAAAATGTACAAAAGATAGAATTTTTGGAGAAAGAGATGGAAAATGAAGGAGTTGAAAAGTTTCTCTTTCCTATTAAAGTCTCCTGGACACTAGAAATTCTTTTTTTATGACTTTATTCTTAAATGGAAGTACAGATAAGAGAAATAAATACCAAAATTTAATTACTGGAAGGAAACAGCAGTTCAGATAATTAATTAACAATTATCTGAATTAATTAACAATTCATACTCTGAATGGAGTATGAATTGTAGGCACAAATTATAAAGAAAATATAGGAAAGCAATACTGCATAATCCATAAAAGAAAGCAAAATCTATTTATAGGAAAAAGCCAAAATAAAAATATATTGCCAATAAATTAAATAATTACTAGAATCTGATATTCAGCTAACTATAAACTTTCATAGACACTGAAATCCAACAGTGAATTTTCATAGATTTGGTACAATGAAGGCATGTAGAACTTGAATATATTTAACCATCTCTTGAGAATAAACTATTCAAAAACATATTTGTTTTTTTTTTTTTTCAAAATACCTCTGATTTCTTCAGCTTTGTTGTACAGACAAATATTCTAAACAATGGAACAAATAGGAGTCTTCATTGATAAATTAATTAAAAGTACAGAAAATAATAAAAAAAATAAAAAGGGGACAGTGGATTCCAGAAAGACTTCAGAAACATCTGCTTATAAACAAATGTAATTTGTTTATAAGGAACAGAAGAACAGGTACATACTTACAGGAAGCAAATTTACATAGGTGGGATGTAGCTTAAAGACAACTTATCGATTATAACTGAAAATAATTAAAAGATACATATTTGATGGTCTCTGCTTCTCAGAAGTGCTGAGTCATCACTATCATTTTAGTGCATAAATAAAAGCAAATTAAAAACAGCATGGATAAATCATTTAAAGAAAATAAAAACTGTTTACACTATTCCGAGGCAGAGATGTCACATGTAATGGAAAAAATAATTAGGATACTATAATTTTAATCCTGCTTGGCTGTTTCCTTAGACAAGTCAAAGTGAATGGATTCTCTCTGAAACACACAATTGAAGGCACTGATTAGATTCAGGATCAAAATAACATTTTAGAATTTTGATTTCTGAAACCAAGAAAAAATCTTTCAGGAAAGGTCTGAAAAATAAGGTTTGCGAACTTGTGAATATGTAACATGATAATATCAGAATTGATACATATATTTTTTTCAACTACACATGAGAAGATGAAATAATAACTAGTAGAATATCTTTCTCAAGCCTCAGGAGTATGGCTTTCAGACACCCCAAAGACCATTTGCCTTCTTAACTCTGATTATGTAATCTGCTGTAAATAATTCTAAAATGTCCATAGGTTAGTAATTGCTGTAGAGGAGAAGCAGCACAATTCTTGATTCTAATTATTGTTTTTGTTAGATTGCAATTCATGAAAAGACATGCAACTTTCATTCACTAACAAAGTTTTTATGAACCATAGAGCTCAGGGAAAATTATTCAAAATGTTCATAATGAAGAATATAGTAGTACTAGACAAATTACTTATCAGGGAACTGGTCTCTCAGATATTGCTGATAAATACTACACATCATGTAGTCATCATGTGTCAGTATCATGACATCATACTTGTTTGCCTTAACCAACAACCCTGCTACTTGCCCTGAAAACATATAAGTAAATGATTTATCTGAATGAATAACAGTTGGAGTTTATTTATTTCTGATGTCTATTGCAAGATTCACATCAGTTATGGATTTGCATGACTTGTATTCTAGATTATCTTATTAAACACTTAGCCTATGATTCTCTAGTTTGATGAATGGCTTTTAATATAGATCAAATTGAACTAATAATTGTCATTTAGATAAAATTCATGGGAAGGAATATAAATATTGTTAAAAATTAATAAAATAAAGGAAAGCAATTAAGTGTTGATTTTTTGGTAGTCTTTCTGGAAGATATTGGAAAGAGGACATTTCTTAATGACCAGAAGAAAGAAAATTTCAGGATCCTAAATTCCAAGAATTATTAACTAGTACCTTACTAAGACTTACATAGATTGTAGATATGAGCTTTATGAAATGCAAAAACTTTACTTATCAATTAAATACAAAGCAGACACAAATTGATAAAAATGTACTAATGCCTTGCATTCAAAGCTGCTCACTTTTAAATTATAGTTTCTTATTTGATTGCCTACAAATTTATTCAAGTTAAATGCAATTCAGGCAACACATGGAAAACTAGATTTTCCTTGCTTTACTTTGTTTTTGAAATGTTGAGCATCAGATGTATTTTTAGGTCTATCATTTTAGGCGCTCAGTATCTCTTGCAACTCATCAGCATTCCCCCTCAAGAAGTAATACAGTGTGACACAGTTGACTAACCACAGAAATGCAGTGATTCCAGAACTTGAGGTATCCTGAATACAAACTATGTGAACAAGGAGCTATGGGAGATCCGTATTCTTCCAGGGAGGCAGATGAAGTCTGAACAGTAAAAATGGTACTAGAGCTTTATTTTTAGAATCTAAATCATTCAATCCTGATAAGACATCCTAGAAACTCCAGTAAAATAAATAACGTCTGCCTCTCTGAATTGGGATTGTACATGGCATTAATATTCTACTAAAAACTCTTCCAATTACCCAGAAGTGATAAATTCAACAGACATAGGTGAGCTTTGGAGGAACTCCCAAATACAGAAATGAAATATACTTAAATGATTTTATTTTAACCAGCAAAAAGGAAGATACTATGAAATACAGACATTTTAACAACTGTCAACTTACCAAACAATTTTTAAAGCAATCTTCCAATCTTTCTTGCAACTGAAAAGAGGAAACAAGACAACTTCGAACATATCTAGTAAACAGTCAGTTACAGTAGAATTCAGTACTAGGTAATTTGGTACATCATACATTGTTAACCTTCATAATGTCTCTGATGATTTAACACATTCAAACTATTTTGACTGAATAGAAAAGACTGTTGACAATGCAGAAATCAAAGATGATGTTGGTAGTGTTAGACTGAAATGATGTGTTCTAATTCTTCTTGGCTGACGGCCAGTTAGGTAGATAGATCTACAATACCTATTTCTCAGTTTTCACTACCTGTTTGGCTTAAAAAGTTACTTACTTCTTTTCCTCTTCTTGAATACTGAAAGTTAGTGATCTCTGACTGATTTTTTTATTGTTATTTTCCAAGATGCACAAGCATAGCAGGGGGCAACATAAAACTCTTTACATTTCTGAAAAAATGCTTCAAGAATCACTTAGAAAAAGAATTAGCAGAAGTGAGAGAGCTTAATTCAATCAAGAGAAGTGGGTTCCTAAATAAGGGCGGGATTCAATTTCTCCTCTTTCCCTTCATCTTTGAAATTAATGGCAGACTGTTCCTATACCTTAACTGGTTTGAAGTAATTGCCTAGAATTCAAATGTGAGGACAGCCTAACAAACACATGATGAAATTCATTTTGAATTATTCTAACATATAGAAGACATCCTTCAAAAAATTTCAGAACAGTCCTGGGCACATTATTTTCAGATGGACAGTATTCAACTAAAACCTGCAGTTTCAGGTTCCCACAAAGATAATATTTTTTTCTAACATTCTCAGTGGAAAAACTGAAATATTTTGTCTTAAATATGAAAATGATTTATTTTTAATGTTCGCATTCTGACAGTTTTATTATATTGTTTGTAGTATTTTTGTATGAAGATCACTAATCTGATTTTAGATACAGAACAAAAACAGCAGTAACATGAGTTATTCTTTATCTAGCCTGGATGAAATGCAACACTATGTGATTTTATTTTCTAGTTTATTTACACTATCAAAAATAATTCAAATTTTTAATTCTTTTTGTATTTATATGAGCTAGAA
The DNA here is from genome assembly GCF_026119805.1 of Tympanuchus pallidicinctus. Classification (NCBI taxonomy): domain Eukaryota; kingdom Metazoa; phylum Chordata; class Aves; order Galliformes; family Phasianidae; genus Tympanuchus; species Tympanuchus pallidicinctus. Next base: position 11,584,603 of record NW_026294769.1, read on the forward strand.
AACAGAGGGGAAGGACTGTATTGAAATTTTTACATTGGTTTGACCCAATAGAAAAATAAGGAGTGCATTGAGATTTGGTCTCAGAATTTCCAATAGGATCCGATCCCTAACTAGACCCTGCATAGAACTTTAAATAAATTTTATGCTGACTTACACAGCAAATTGAATGTGACAGCTGTGGATTGGTAAATCCATTCTAGCATTTACATAGGCAATACGAATATAAATAGTAGCAAAAAATTGGTAATGTAACAACAGCGCTGTCTATAGTTATTTGGTGCAAATCCATAGGGGATTTGAATTGCCCATTTGGGACCTAAACCCACACTGAAGACCTTTCATTTGCTGCTGCTTCTTTCTGATAGCTGCATTGTAAGACCACCTACCTTACATTTTTTTCATCCTGTTCTAACAAGATAAATAAAACTTAAGATTTTTGCTTTGGTGTAATTTGATTTAGAGAATGTATGTTTGATAAATAGGGCTTAGAAAGAAAATATAAAAAGAAAAGGGAAAATATTTGGATGTAAACAGTGCCCAAAATTATATCTTGGCAATGTGGAATAGCTTTTATCTTTTATATCTTCTGAGTATCTAAGCATACAAGGCAAGGTGAAGACTTGCAGGCTCTGCATTCTCAGAGCAAAGTAGACATCTCCTATTAAAAAGTTAGTATTGTATTAAACAGTTAAAGAAGAAAATGGGTATATCTGTATTACACACTAAAGCATTGGTCTAAGCAATGTCAGGACTGAGCACATGCACTTACCTAACTCAGAAACAGGCCAAGTAGTATTGGCTGCACATAATAAATGTGTACTGACTGATCTCAAGTGAACTAAAATGTTTTGTTCTCTAGTACATGATCTGGAGATCTAATTGGAACATTATGTTGCCTCCCTTTTGTCTACTGTAAAGGAGCACAAAGCAATTGTTTATTCTTTAATTCACAGGTTAAATGTATTATTTCCCCCTTCATGCACAGACTTTAATTAGTTCTTTCTTTTTCATAAATGAAATCCCTTGAAATGAAAATTTCAAAGAATCCTACTTGTACAAATACATAGTAACAGCATTGGTGAACAAGTATAAAGTTGCTGAATTCAGTTCCTTACAATGGCAACATTACAGAGTTCTGTTCACCAGCTTTATGGTCTTTCTGATAACACCATAGCAGTCCAATAAATTATATCGGAACAGTGGTGAATTTGGCTCCAAGGAGAGATGGATAAAACTTTTTAAGCAATAACAAATTAATCAAAAACTTCAGCTTCAGGAGAACTGAACCTCCTTGTGAATTCAGGTTTGTAATACAGAAACATTTCATACTAATACCCCAGAAAAACAAAATATATTTTATTTATTTCAAAAGACACTACAGAAAAGAGTTTTTTTCAAAGTGCTAACATTAAAGAGCCAACTGCTGTAAATATCGTTTTGGATAGAGACCATCATTTGAGGTAAAATAATGCCCTTCCTATGCCAATTTTAAATGATTTTCTCTAAGAGTATCTCGAACCTAGAAAATCTCTGATTGATGCCTGACTACTAAAATGAAAAATACATAACTCACAGATTGCTTTTTCAGTCTCTGGGTGCCCATTTGGGTACTGTTCTAAAACTAAAATCTTGCATACAAATCCAGTCAATTCCAGAATTCTAGTCAATTCCAGAAAGGAAACCTAATATTAAACATAAACTATTGAAACAGTAAACAAAGAAAACTTGGAGCCCTATGTATTAATACTGAACTTTGGAAAGAATTAGGCAAGTGCAGAAAGACTATCACATTTTAACTTCTTTTGTCTTCCAATTTCTCTTTGTCAGATATGCTTATCTTCTGTAGGAATTAAAGGTATACCTGGCAAAAGAATAATGTCTAGTAAATTCTGCTTTCAAACTCCTTGGGGCTGGATTGTTTTCTCTAAACTCCAGTTGCAATATGCATGAATTGATTTTTACCAAACGCTGTTAGACCTAGGTTGAACTTTCAATTTTCGTGTTACTTCTACTTCGTTTTGTGAACTTTCAATTTTTGAGTCCATAACTTTTAATATCATAAAGAAACATGATATTTGTCCAGTGTGTTCTTTCACAAGGAATTGGCCAGAGAGTTCCAAAAAGCTGCTCAAAGATTCAGATATCAATTTGCAGCTGTCATTCTGAGGAAACAGAGAAGTGCTTTTGACATGCTTCCCATTGGCAGTGTTTTAAGTAAGTCTCTACTGTCCAAAGCACTGTCATGTAGAAATATCTCAATATGGTTCTGGGAGCTGGCCAGCTGCACAGAATGCAAAGAATGAGTATGTCCTGTCTCTGAACCTGAATCTCCAATGTTATCCTCAGTGCTACAATCCGATACCCAGCTGTTGGGATGCACATCTGCTCATACAGTAATCAGGTCACACATATGTCAAAAGCAAACATTTTTCTCAAACGGCTTCTAAAAATTATGTGCCAACTCAGTAAATGTCCTTAGAGCAAATGAGGTCTTAAATCTGCTTTGCAGACTTTTCATGTCTGTGGCTGTGGTGCCCTCTGTGTGTACTTAGGCAGCAAAGAAAGACCTTCTGGGCAGTGAGGAGATAATAAATTTTTAATGAGAAAGAAAGAAAACAGAAAGCATGAAAATAAATTAAAAAAGAAAAAGAAGAAAAAAGCTTTCTGATTATCTAGACAATTACATTTCTTATTTTGAAGAATGCTCCTTGTAAAGTGTAACTACCTAATCTGCCAACTACTTCAAAAACTATTTGATGGAAAGTGAGCACAATGAAAGGTTTAAAAATTTCATTTTCTTTAGTGGAATTTTGTGCGTCTCTGAGAATAAGGTTCTTGCATGGGATTCAAAGGAAGATAAATGTATTTTCTGTAAATACTGATAGCTGCGTTGAATTCAATAGTATTAAAAACAAGCTTTGGGTTCTCACTGGATTGTACCTCTTCCAGAAAGGCGCCACAGTAGTACTTTCTGTTTGTTTGAGTAGTAAAATATAAAATGTATCACTGGCTCTCAGTGCTTCTGACCCAATAAATTCAACTGATGTTAAAAGTATGCTTGCACACACAAAAATAAGCGATTAAACAAATTTTGTACTTCTAAACTGTACTTATAAAATTTCTAAATTGGTCCAGATGACAAATTACTGGATGATCCAGACAAACTTCCAGTTTTGCACACTGTTTAGTCGTAGACTGAGAAAAGCAAGTAACAGAAGAATTCTGTAGAAGCAGTTAACCTGCTCAGTCTTTAAAAGGATAGAGGAAAAAGTAGCATTAATACTTTATAAAAGTATTATAAAAAATTGTTAATGAAAATGAAATATTTATTGTGTTTTCTGACAAGGTTAAGAATTAAAACATAAAACAGTGATTTTATGCACAAAGTAACTGAGTTAGCAATACTTAAACAACTGATATGCATGACCCTTCCTCAATCACTAGTGCTATATTCACAATAAGACAATCTGTTTTTTCATCAGGAAGATGGCTTACAGAAGTAGCCTGTCATTTTAAGAGCTCACTCTTCTTCTGGATCAGTGAAATGGCAGATTTATGGAATATACCATATGAGACAATGTGCACAGACAAAGACAAAATATGACTTTAGCTTGAACTCAAAGTATAGAAATAAAGAAGTTCTTGATAACAAATTAATATGATGACTGCAAATATGTATACCATAAGAGATTTTCTTACACATACCAACAGTTAATAGTGAATATGTCTCAAAGTTCCAGAATGAAGTAAAAGAGGATTCTCTAACTTTGTTTTTAAAACATGACCAACCTAAATTACACAGTACACAAAACTGACATATCCAATAATAATTTTGATGTTTTAGCAAGTGATCACGTTAAATAGTATTTCATGCAGTCAACAGGTAACTGTGGAACAAATTGTGTATAAAAATACTTAGGGAATGAATAAGTTGTAGAATTATAAGGGTTTTGTCTCTGAGATTAGAGTTTCAGAGTTATTGTGCAGTTTATATTTAAATATAATCCTTCATTCTAAATAGCTTGAATCAAAAATAAATAAATATAGATACAATAAATCTCTGATGACTGATTTCACTGGTGTTCAAAAGAGTCTTCACATAGAATAACTCAAAAGATAGATCTGATACTATGTGCTTGGGTCCGCAAACACAGTTACCTACTATCAACATTCCTTCATTCCATTCCATTCATCTGAAAGTGTCTTATATTGCTCCCTCTGTGCAGATTACCCATTGCCACTGACTGTGAAGGAATAGAAGATCACTGTGCAAGTTCCCCAATGTGCAGCATGTGCTTCACTCATGAAAACTTGAGCCTTGACTCCTCCCATGAACATAAGCTGCTCCCAGCTAATGTACCATAATAATTTGCTGTTGCAAGAACAATAAATATTAAAATCCTCCTGCTTTCTGAGATATAGTTGTACATTTGCTAATGGAACAATCATTAATTAAGAAACCAACTTTAGCCATATTATCTGAGAAATTGTAGGAGAATTTAAGTTAATAAATATGTTTTCCTGGAGGTGTTCAATTTTAAAAAAAGTATTTGTCATCATATGTAAATCAAAGGAGCTTTTGCTTTGTATTTAAAAGAAGTAAAATCACACGCCAATTTAACCATCTCTTAGTTATTAGACCACAAGAAATTCAAAACTGCTTTACACCTCATACAGAAAACATTCAATAATCTATGAAATATTATTTTCCTGCATACTGTAGCATTTTGACACAAATACTTGCATTTAGAAGCAAAAAATGCAGTAGATGCATTACATGCATCTTTCCTGTTCTTCTGCTTTTGTTTTTTTTTTTTAACTACATAAGCTCTTATCAAAACATCTTTGTAAAGATCCTGGCCAGGAGACTGTCTGGTATCAACAAGTTAATAATCCATGTAATAGTTGACCTCAATAGGCTCAAAGCAATGCTGTTTTGCACTAAGCTTAACATGCAATGTTGTCTTCACACCTATGTTGGCCTGCACTAAATCCTTGGACACTGAATGAAATCAGTATAACTGAGGAGCGTGCAGGCAGCTCAGCTCCCACATGGAATCAATGATGTGATATTTGCATGGCCCTGGCTGTATCAAAAGTACAGCAAGAAGTTCTCATGAGAACACCTTATCTGTCTGGCAGTAGAGATAATGAAGAGTTGCTTTCCTGTAAGAAAATGTCTATTATTTAAATGACTAGAATAATAAGATTTTTATTATAGAACCTATTCTTCAAGCCATGCTAAAATCTGAAGTCTATCTAACATTTCACAAAAACAGGTTTCCCATCATCTAGTGTGATAGACTGAAATCTACCTATATTCCTGTTTTTTAACTCTTTTTTCCTAAACCAACAATTTTATTAAGGCTTTTATTATTGGACCTTTCTAACCAAGATCCAGAGAGGGAACAAGCATTAACAGACAAGTGAGCTGTGAGCCACTCAGCGTACATTGCATCACAGTGACAGAAGGACAGAACATTCCTAAAAATGGTGACAGAATAAATCTCGTATGAGGCAAAGAAAGATTAGGTTGCTATCTCCATGAAGATATATTCATTAAAAGAACTGATTCTTCCCATTAAACAGCAGTCTTTGCTAATAAATATTGGTCATGTTCAATTATCCATAGAGTAACACTGAAGTAATTTCCTTTCAGAGGGTGTCCTGAAGAATTAGACTATTAAATTAACTACACTTTACAAACTAGGCCAAAAACTCTTGAACATATAAGGATCCAGAATTAAGCTACAGTCAGACAATACACTTTTCACTCAGAACAAATACTGATGAGCTTTAAAGAGTAGATATTCCTCTTCGGATATACAACTCCATGGATGTTCTAACGCTAATGACAGTGAATGCTTAATTAGACTAATGTCAGCACAGGATTAATCTGCAAGATGACAGTCAGCTGCACAACCATCAACACATCTCCTCCCAGCAAAGAAACCTGAGGAGAAAAACCAAGAGGTCATCAGTGGCACAGATGTGCCTGCAGGAAAATGTTTTTCTGGTCATTTATGATTGAATAAAGTAATTTATAGAATCTCAGTGGAGCCAAGGGTCCATAACCAGAGCTGAGATCTCTTTTCATTTTTTAATCCATATAAGAATTTCTGACTATTATTTCATATACTGAATTCATGAAATTCTCCCTTCAAAGAAAAATTAGCCTTATTCAAACCCGTAATTTGACCAAGGTCTCTGGAGCAGAATTTTTGCAGAATATTTCCTGCTAGAAAAATCAGGATGAAATGTACAATTGGCATGTATGCAGTACCAATCTAGCCATCTGTCTGGGCCAAATTAAAGAAGGAACTTAAGGAGGAATAGAATAAAAGAAACAAAGAGCTAATGCCTTAAACAGCCAACAAAAATATCTCTGGTAAACATAACTTCAATATTAACTCTACTCAAGGGAACTATCCTGGTATATACTAATTGATATTTTCAAAAACATTTCCCTTCATAATGAACAGTTTTATGTTTTCACCTTTGAGCAAACAGAGTTCAAATAATAAATGGAAATCTCAACATCTCCTATGTGGCAAAAATTCTCTTTGCTGATAATTTCTCTCACTGGCAAAAGAAAAGCAGAGATATTTCTTAAGATGCATTACAGAAGCAAAGTATAGGCAGTAGAGGCAGCCAGCATATGAATGAAATGCAGATTTGGGAAGCAACTGAAAAAAAAAAAAAAAAAAAGATTAGTGTATAAATACAAACTTTTCTGGTAATAGTCCAAGGTGGCATCTCCAAGCAGGCACCTCCAAAGCACTCATTACAGTCTAGAATTACACATGTTAAGAAAATTAGCTCAGCTGGACAGTAATTTTTACTGCTACAGTAGGTGTATTAAGGATACTTATCAAGAAATAATTATCATTTTCTTTTGAGATCAGTGATATTTTCAGCTCATACATTCTCTCACATCAATTTTATTTGCTCTAATTGAATGTGTAAAACAAGTGGAATTCAACTCTGCATGCTGTGCTCCCATCTGCACATGCTTAATCTTTTTGCTATAAGAGTAGGCATCAGAAGTATACCCTCAATATCGATGTGATTTAAGGAAGTGTAGTTGCAGGCAGGAAATATTTTTGGTGGGAAAGTATTATTTAAATGTATGTTCCATGATTTGTGTGTTATTTTCCTATAAACAAGCCACACTTTCATCAATTCAAATCAATAAATTAGTGCTACATGTACCAGAAACAGAGCGTAGAGTATGATTTGGTGTTCATAACTTTAAAACTTTCAAATGAATAAGCTACATGGGAAACCAAGTATTTGGCTTAACGTAATTACTTTTAAATGTATTTTACATCTGCTATTCATTTTAATGTTCTTTTTTTCAAAATATGATAGCACAATTAAGGCATACGCATTACTGTGCAGAATAAAAAATACATGTGACTCCCTGTTTATAACAGGAAGGAGATTTCATTAATAGTTTATGGCAATATAGTATCTGCCACTGCCTCTGTCTGTGCATAATGATGTGTCCCAGATCATTATGATCCTGGAAATGAAACAACAAAGTCTTTGCCCTGTGAGATGTGAGTTTTCTACTCTGGTGAACATCATTTTCAGCTTAGGGTGCCCAATAACAGCTGATAGCACCTAATAACCCACAGATTCAGATCTCCAATTGGGATTCACACTTTTTTAGGTGAAGACTGTCCCCAGTGTAAATGTTACTGTCTTTTCCCAGGAGGCAGTAAATTTTCAGAAATTCTGAAAAGGCAACAGTATTTTCACTATGTAGATGTGATCACATGCTGTAATTTCCTATCACTGTAATGATTTCACATTTTAGTGCAGGCTATAGAAAATGTAGCTTTCAAGAAGTCCATGGGTAACATTTCTTGTTAAAACAACACGATATTACAAGGGGACTAAAACTAAGCTTTTGGGGTGGGCTTAGTATACATTAAATTACATCCTCTGTAGCTGAAACCATGATTCATATTGATGGGCATCACTATAATGTATTTGCAATTAAGATAAGCCTTACAAATACTTCGTATACTATATGCAGAGCACAAAAGAACTACTCACTAACATGCAGATTCTGAGTATGTTGTATTTAGTGATTGTGTTATCTAAAAAGTTATTCAAAGACAGATTTTCTCTTTTTGAAAATTTATTTTTATAATATCCAAGTAATCACTAAAGAAAGCAACTATCACCTCATTTTATTCCAAGATGACATGTAAACATTTTATATTATTTTATATTATTTTATAATAATACATTTTATATGTTTATACATATAAACATTTTTTTCCTGAAGAGATAGGAGTCATCCTATTCCTCCATCTGTGAAGACAATAAAACAAGTCCAAATTCATAGAGAAGATCAAGTATATGGAAGAAGGATAAGTAATTGGTTAAAAGAAGAAAAAAAAAAGCCTGTGAGTAGTGCGGGGAATCCACCTCCCTTGGGAATCAGAGTCATTTCTAAAGTGATATAATAGAAACATCTCCAGATAGGAAAGGTCATGGCAAAATACCCCCCACTCTCAACAGTGTACTAAAAACAACAGAAAGGAAAAGCCTAACCAACCTGATTGGTACTGCAGAACCAATCTGCATTCACTGCTGTTCACTATTTAGAATTCTGGATGGGGCTTGAACAGTTTCCATTTAATAAAAGCCTTTTCTCAACCTGTGAACCTCATGTTCTCTCATCTACAGAAGGATTTTAAGAGTTTCCATCCTTTCTGGTTGATTTTGTTAGTTCCTCTTCTCATATTGGTCTGTGTGTAGTCCCTCTGCTACTGGTTGGAATACTTTATAACATGATTCCAAATAGACGTCATTATCAAAAAGAACTCTTCCTTGTTATTCTCACTAAATTCTAAAACTTATACTGCTGATCCACTCCAAGGTCTTCATTGTTTTCTGAGTAGCTTAGTGAGAATGAGTGAATTCTAAATTGTATGATAACAATGACTTTTGCCTTCATTTTTACTTTCTTTAAGTAACAGCATCTGACATTATTTGGAAAATGAGACATCTCTATGAGTGGAAATTAATCTGATTTATTTATTCATGAAATGAAATTGCTTTGGCTATAATGTACAAGCTTGAAAGCATCACCTCTCTCTCATCCCATTATTGCACTGTTTCCTAATTACCTCTCTAATCATGCTACCTAATATTGTAAAGTGCCTTGGAGTGTGTAGAGAAGTTGCTGCACATTAAGAACTAAATTAACAGACTTAGAGAGGAAAAAAGTATTTTTCTGTATACATTATTCTATAACACCATGGGAAGAAAATATCTGCTTTTTAACCTTATACTAACAATTCAGCTCTGAAAGTCCAGGTGGCAGAACATGCTCTCACTTTAAAGGTCTATATGCTTCAAAAAGTATTTCTCAGAACATTACTTGGAAATTACAGCTCATTAAACATTACTTTCCTACCCATACCTTCATTATATTTGATTTTGATGCAACTAGTGTGAAGTATGGCAAAAGAGGTTGTAGAAGAACTGCCAACAAAGCCATGGACTGCAACAGAGGCCTGGCGCCAAAGAAAGAATCTCTGTTTTAGGAACATCTTGTAACACTGGATTGTATTCACACTAGAATAAAACACAGTTAAAAATAAATAAATTAATAAATAAACATGAAGGTCTATTTCTTCACCTATCTTGAGTCTTTTATGCTGTGTTTTGAATGAGACTTTTTCTCTAAATATTTGTTTACGCAGAGAAGGTCTGTTTGTATAAGTTCAAACAGATCAATTGCCCTTCTCTAACTCTCATGCAAAGAACTTGATACACACTTGCTTAAAAGTTTGTTTACTAATGTATTAGCAAATCATCAATTTGTATCATTGTAAAGAAGCACATAAGTCAGTTTTCGATAACTACCAGTTTGGTTTGCATTATTTGTTTGATTTCAAAATGCTGTTGGCTTTCTTAAATGCTGTGAAAGAATTCCTATATATTGTGTTACCTCTTTCTTGGAGTTACATTTAAAATGATCAAAAAAAAAAAACAGGCAAACAAGCAAACAAAAAAATCCACACCACAACAAAGATGGGCAAACAATCTTTTGTCTATGTGAAAACAGTTTTTGGAATGCCATTCTCTCTTGATCAGGTGTTTTAAGGATGTTTACTCTGTCATAATTCTGAGTGCAATATTGTCTTCTCCCAAATACTTTCTTACAGATTCATTTTTTAAATTATTTTTGGAAGGTTTCCTTCACCATGTAAAGTCATTAGACAGTTGTAGGTATTTGTCTTTGTTTCCTGCATGGTTTTGTTGTTATTCTTTATATCATCATCTAGACAGTAAGAATCCCAATGTATGACATGCTCCACAAAATCTTTCTATGGTCAGGAAATTGTTAAAATTTCATGCATCTCCACCCAAAAATTACTTTCATAGCATCTTATGAAAAGTTCAATAAAAATGGGAGCTGTTAATCAAACTTCCCTTGAGGGTCATGAAATTCTCACCTGCATGCGTATTTGACCCATGATTGTTTTATTTATGTACACCACACTAAAAACTATTTCTTACAACAGGGGTTACGTGGACCTTCACCCATTACAGCATCTTTTTTTTTTCATTTATTTTTTTTTAGTACTTTGACCAAAACATTGTTTCTTGCAGGAAACCTTAGGCTTAATACAAAGATCACTTTTAGCATATTACTTGTTTCATATTTTCCAGTGTTTTTAGTTCACTTCCTAAAGCAGCATCAGACCATTCCTACTGTATTTTATGCACAAAATGTCTCATGATGATGCACAGTTCTGCATTTGGATACGGATATCTATACACTCCATTTGATTGCTTTGTTCTACTGATTCTCCTTGTTTAAATCTTTTCCCACCCCCCTTTTTCTTTTCCTAACACATCACAACCTACAAATGACAAATAATAAAATGAATGAATGCTTTCAAAAACTGCTATTTTCATTTTTCCTTCAGTTCACAGGAAACAAAAACAAAACAGTTGGTACTACTTTGAGGTTATAGTTATACTATATATATATATATATAGTAGTCGCACAATTCAATTCAGCTTAAACAATGCAATTAGAATCTTCAGCAGACAAAAAATTTAATCATTTTGTTTATAAACTAAGTCACTTTGTTTGCATGTTATGATTTCTTACTGTCCAACAAAACGTACAGAACTAAAAGATGCATCTTACACACATCTTACATGTGCACTCTTATTTGGTGGCATCTTTTATTTCCCCTCTTTTTTCTTAGATTTGTACATTTTGTTGGACAGTTAACTTTGTACAAGTTAAAAAGTTTCTCAACATGTTCTAATCTACTGTTGGATGGAAACTGGCACAGAATGACTTTTTAAAATCAAGCAACCATGATAGCTTCCATAGTAGACCCAGCTCAAGGAACAAGAACTTAGGGCTACCACGTTCAGCCAACCATAGTGATTCAGCAGCTCTACACATTTCCATCTGCAATCAATAACTGCTTTGTAATTTCCATGCATAACTTTATGCATTTACCTCTCAAAGGTTATGCATAATTTCTTACTAACCTTGCCCATTTTTCCCTGTTTACCTTTCCCCTACACTTAAAACAACTGTGTCAGGTAAACCCAAAAATAAGTCAAGGCATAAGATAATTACAAATATTTTACATACAGAGGCTGAACCATCATATGGTTCTCAGTAATTTTACATATTCTTGGAAATGCTTTTACAGAGAAGTTGCAGAGAAGTCCGTTATATCCTACTTAACCCAAGAAAAACAAGCTCATACTAAGGATTCCTCAAAATGAATGTGTTTACAGAGTGACCAGGAAAAGAACTATGTATGCTAGCTCAGTTCTTATACATGCTTTTCTCTCTGTGACACATTGTTCTTGGGCCACATAATCCTCTCAATTAAACCACTTCACACACAACATATTTGTGAATCCAAATTCACAAGTCCAACATTTATTCCTCAAGTAAGTTTTAAACTGTAGGATATGGAACGCTCATCAAGGTGATAACAACATTCTGTTGTTAGCAACCAGTTTATATTCTGTCTCCAGAGTAGAATAATACAGGATTTTAACACCTTTTTTTAATTCTTTCACTACACTTACATGGAATTCAGCTTTTTTTCCCAGATGATATTCTCAATTTTTTCTTGTCTTGACTTCTATCTTTAAAATAATACTCTGATGTTGTTCTTTAAACAAAATTCCACTGGGAAATAACACGACAATTACTCACACACTTCTGCTAGAACAAATGAAGGAAGTATTACTATTTTAACCACATAATATTTTTACAAGCATAACATCTACCTAAGAAATTCTGTACAATTATACACAGCTCTTAATGTCACTTTCCCTTATGAATAATTTTTTAACTCTAATTCACTATAAATTGAAAATTCATCCATTCTTTTGCTCTCTTCAGAATTTGCTCTTCAAAGACTGGAGAACAAAAAGGATAGGAAGGAGAAGCAGCTCATTTGCTTTGCTCTTTTGAGTCCCTATTATTCACTATTTATCAGCATTCAGGTGACTATTATTCATGGAGATATTTGTGAATCCCAAGAGTTCACTGGATTGTAGCATTGAATAATTATTCATCTGAATGTTTGCACTGAAATTGGATTATCCTCTACTGAATATTCACTATTTGCCATTGTTAATTCTTCTTCTTAAAAGTGTCCATCACACAAAAAAGCAAAAGAAATACCATGCAATACACATGCAATCAACAATAATAAAGTCATAGAACATCTTGGGTTGGAAGGGACCCAAAAGACCATCAAGATCCAAACCCCCTGCTACAGCCAGGGCCACCAACTCTCCATGTCTGGTACTAGCTCCATTCAACCTGGTCTTGAACACCTCTACAGATGGAATATCCACAATATTCTCTGGGCAGCCCATTCCAGTACCTCACCACTCTCTTTGTATGTAACTTACCCCTTACATTCGTTCTAAACCTTCCCTCCTTGAGCATAATAACACTATTTGACAGAGCAAATTCTCAGCTACTATACAATATTTTTCAACATAGCTGCCACCATTAGCTGTGCATTGTCACCAGCAATGAAGAGGAGCCTGCATACTGTGCTCATAAAAATCTACAGCAGCAGAGATGACCAACTGTTGCTGTTGCAACTGCTGAAACGCACCACCTGCAACCTCACTATGCTCACATCCACTCTTAGATCTCCATAAACATTCAGCAAGTGCTGATGAATGCTGATGGGTGCCATTTTTTCCTCATGAGTAATTAAGTGACATGGTTTTGTTTCATCCACACTTCCATGTCAGATATCAATTTGACAGACTGTATCTCTACTGCACAGCAATAAGATGTAATTGAATATTGACGGGAAGGTTCAACCTCTATTGTCTTACCACCAACATCTGTCTCTGCTAACAACATAATAAAATTATCAAAAGCATTACTTTCGGAGCAGCTGATGTAGTATTTCATATTCCCTGTTTATACATGTACCCTCAAAAATAAATGTCTAGCTATAAAAATAGAAAAGCCTTAACGTCCCTTGGACAAAATTGGTAAATTCCCAAATATAACAGTTTTATTTTGTAGCATTTTGAACCATGACAGTTAACAGCCACAATCCCTGCTGGTAACTTGTCAGTTTGGCACATTTATTTCAAAGCCACATATGGTTCACAAGTACATGATAAACATTAATTATGCCTCTCTGTACCTTTTTACTATGTACTTCTCTGATCTTTGGGTTTGTGGAATGTGTTTATTCATTTCACTTTATCTAGATTACTAAATATTCCTATTTCCATTTTTTCCATTTCCAGAAAGGTCTGACTTTTCTTGGGTTCTTGGGTTTTGTATTTACTGTTTTATGTTTCCTTTCTTACTTTTTTTTTTTTTTTTTTTTTTTTTTTTTTTTTTAAGAGACAGGTAATAATGGTCTGATTTTGCAATAGATTTCTAATTAAAATATATGCATATATATAAACAGACGTATAAACATACATTTATAATTAAATTGTCTCATCAAATACCCAGATTGCTCTTTTAAATAATTAATGTCAGAATGCCACCAACTGTGACACATGTTAAAATGATGCAAGACTCTTACTGTATAAAAAATTTTAGATTCTCAGAACTCTATATACTCATGTTAACTAATTGATACAGAAAGAAAGCAACACTGACGCTTCATATTAAAAATTAAAATGGAGTTGCAGCTTTATTGCTTTACCTCATCTCTAACAGTAATATCAAAAGCCAGATGATGTCTTCTATAGAGAAAGATCTTCATAATCTAGAATTCTGTTACATTTGCATTTAATCTCACAATACCTTTAAATATACATATTCTCTTTGGACTTTGGGGATTTTTGTTTGCAATGTGCATTTCTATCTTTTTTATTGTGAATGTTTTCATTTTAGTAATTAAAAATCTAGAAATACTGTTTTAATAAGGTGTATTATTATTCAAATGTGGCTAAGGCAAAGACATAATCAAGAGCAGGACATCAATGCTCATTTTTTTCTACCTATTTTTTTTCTCATAAGAATCTTTCTACTTTTTATGCCTTTATATCTCATGCCTATGCCTAATGGTGTAACTGGAGAAAGGAAGGGAAGAAATAAGAAAGATATATATCTTTATGTGGGAAAAAAATATTCTCCTATTGAGAGATAATACAAAATGCTACTGAATATTGCAATGTGGTGCTATTTTCATTTCCTTCTTTTTATCATTCAGTTTTCTTAGGTAGCACAGCTTATTTATTGTTTCCTCACAAGAGCTAGCTCAGATAAACTTGGAATACAAATGTAACTTTCTGCACTCTAGACAATGTTTCACAATCTTCTCAGCCCATGACTCAAGACCAGCAGTTTGAAATTCTTTCTGGTATTTTCCCATCTCCTTTATTTCTTGTAAAGTCTAGTAGACACAAGTGCCTTAGAGTTTGAGCAGTGTTACTCTAGTGGGAAAGCCCTGGGCACAGAGTCAGAAGACAAATTTACCCACATACACCATCTCTTATTATGTAGTTTCATACAACTGAACTGTTTTTCATACAGCTGAACTGTTTTTCCCTCTCCCCTTCTTTCCTGTCTAAATTATTTAGGCCACAGCATTTTCACAACACCATCTACATTGCCTAGCAAATCAACACGCTATTTTCTTTAAAGTATTTACCAGTACTGGTAAAGCAAGAAGAAAATAATATAATCATATATTGTTGCTTTATTGGCAACTCATTTTTAATGTCAAGAATGTCACCAATCATTTTCTCTGCATTTGAATTGTGAACATCTCATTCAAATGGCAACACTCATACAGAAACAGTATATTAACTCTACTGAAAAATGTCTAGAAGTCCAATTATTTATGTAACAAAACGTCACAGAGTACATGAGAAAAAATGAGAACTCCTATTTACAATGGCTTAAATAATACCACTATACTATGCTGTTCAAGTGACAGGATTGAAAATATAGATTGTCTGCCCATAAACTATATAAAAAAATGCCTTTCTAGAGGCCACTTCTCCAAATGGAGTGGAACTACCACATGATAACAATTCATTGTTTTTATCTATTATTTATTTATTTATAAATAATATATATTTTATATATATATAAATATAATATATATTATAATTTATTATTAATTATAAGGCAGGTGGGAAAAAAAAAACACCTACACAGAAGCGAGAATAAAATATACTCAAAGCTCTAGGATAAAATTATTTTTTTGTTCAAACTACTTTCTGCGTGAACAGAAGAAAACCAGTTACTAGAACAATCTGTAACCAACAAAAAAAGCATTTAAAACAAGAAACATTTGTCTGGGAAAGAAAACCAGGTACTGACAAGAGCCTGAGAGAAATGTTTTATATTCTCATTTGGCTTCAGTTAGATTTTTCCCCTTGCTGTTAGGAAGAAGAGGGGAAAAACTGTCTTGTTCTTGAAAAATCTGTACTTATTTAGAAATATCACGAATTGAATCTCTGTGTTGATTCTTAGTCAGATGCTGCAAAATGTGGAGGTTTCTCTATAAAATAAAGGCTGTAATTTGATTTCTTAACATGTCAAAAACAACTCCTTACCATTATTTGACTTAGGTTCTTACAAAGCATCTGTCTCTTGGTGATATAACCAGAAAACAAATGTTTTTTAGTTTCTTAAATATCATTAAAGGAGCATTATTATAACATTTTTTTTTTTTTTTTTTTAATGAAAAATGTATTTATTACGCTGGTATTTATAGTAATTATATTTCTAAAGGCTTATTAGGTAGTGAAAACAAACAAAGCAGGTAAAGATGTATGCCACTGCTAAACATAACAAAGGAAAAAAAAACAGAGCTTATGTACTCACCCCCAGAGCAAGGCTGCCAGTCACAAATATCACATTGAGCCAGTGATACTTTATGATTTTATCCTCCAACCTCATCTGCTCCCCAGCCCCCAACCCAAGTATGCACAATGAGATATGGTGCAATGACATGACAGTCTTCTGTTCACTATCCCCACAGCTCAGGCATCCATAGAACAGTTTCCAGATTGACCTATCTCCTCTAATACATAGACAATGTTACAGGGAATTGATGCTCTCTCATTTATCACTAAGGATGTTTTACTTCCTTGTTTATTTGTTTTTAACCCATAAAAAAAGAAAAGCACATAACCCTACCGATAATCTTGTATGAAATGGAATAAGAGTTGGATTCAGCTGAGAGTGAACCTGCCAAAGATCCCACCGCAAACCAAACAGCACTTAATCTGCAGGTCTGAATGAGCAGGTAGGAGCTACTAACACTAAATTAAGTATGAGGCACCATAAAGAGGTGTGATTTCGTAAGTAAATAACAGTAAGATATTTCTTAAGAAAACTTTTAACAGCTGCATTAACTCAGTCTTAAAAAATTATATTTCTGCTATAAATTTAGGCAAACTATTTCCTCTAATTTGTAGAGTAAGCTACTCCACAAACACAGTGGTAAAAAAAGATAAAGAAACTTCAATTAACTGCTGTATTTTTAATCTTGTTCAAATGTATGTCTTAGCTTTTCTTCATATTATACACTCAGCTTGTTTTTTCTATTAGAAATACTGTTCTCTTCTTCCTTCAGATTCTTTGAGCTGTAACTAAAAAATCAACAAATGAAATAGTATAGCTATAGGAATTGAATAATATATAGGAATTGAAAAGGGAAGGCAAGGGGAAGATGCAAGTAGTTTTATATTCCTCAGAAATATGCAGAGTACAGTCAGCAACAAAGGGATTTCATGCAATTCTAATAAGTGGTTCTATGCTATTCGCATGTACAAATAGTCTATTTAAAAAAAAAAGGCAATGAATTTTTTTCTATATACTAAATATAGTAGGGATATTTTGATAACAGCATTTGATTATAATGGATTATAATCTGATATTATGATCATAATCTGATAAAAGCAGATTCAACATATCTCTGTGACTTATGAGGTAATGCAGTATTTTTTGGATTCATTTAACTATGTGCACTTTATTTTCACTGGGAGAGAACCATTTTTAAGTCCCAGGAAGCTTCATCACAACTCAGGTAATCATATACATTTTTGCTTCCCTAAGCACGCATATACATTCAAGTACAAGCTATCTTGGAACAAGTTCTACATGACTTAATTGAAATAAAAATTGTACAACAGGGAATAATTTAGATGCAAGGCAAAAGTGGTCATCATTTCTGGCCCTGCTTCCAATGGCTCAAGAGCTGCAAAATATGTCACAATCTTCAAAGAGGTGACTGGCAAAGAGATATGAATTTGAATAGTTTCACAGCTAAAGTTGATGTTGAATTCAACCTCACAGTAGGATGCAAGAAAGTTTCCTGCATAGCTCTGTATCTGTAAAATCCAGCAATGTAATAACAAATGTTGCTGCCTCCCAGTCTCTCAGACAGATTCCTTATAGTACATACTATTACTACATGTGTGACACTGTGACATCAAACTGTGAAATATGAGCACATCAGGACTGATGGGTTGTCCATTCTTGCACAGTTTATAGGAAATGGGCTGTTTTGGCAACCAAGTGTGATTTTTCTAAAAATAAAAACAGAAATATAACAATGTCAAACTTTCACTCTTGTAAGAAATATCTCTGTGGTAAATGTGCAACTCTCATGTCTCATATAATGACTATATTTTGTGGTTCAGATGTTGCATTCAATCTTATCACATCTGACGCTTCATAGAATCATAGAATCATAGAATCCCTCAAGTTGGAAAAGACCTTAAAGATCATTGAGTTCAACCATGATTTAACCAAACTATCCTAACTCTAACAACCCTCCACTAAATCATATCTCTGAGCACCACATCCAAAAGGTTTTATGAACATACCCAGCGATGGTTACTCAATCACATCCCTGGGAAGTCTATTCCAGTGCTTAACAACCCTTACTGTAAAGAAGTGTTTTCTGAAATCCAAACTAAACCTCCCTGGTACAACTTGAGACCATTTCCCCTCATCCTGTCACCAGTGAGAAGAGACCAAACCCGCTCTCGCTGTAAGAACCCTTCAGATATTTGGAGAGAGCAATAAGATCTCCCCTCAGCCTCCTTTTCCTCAGACTAAACAGTCCCAGTTCCTTCAGCCTCTCCTCATAGTGCATATTCTCCAAGTCCTTCACAAGCCTTGTTGCCTACTCAGTACTCACCAATGACGAATACAGGGTCAGGATTACTTCCCTAGTCCTGCTCACCACACCATTCCTTATGCAAGCCAGGATCCCACTGGCCTTCTTGTCTACTTGGGCACAAAACTGGCTCATATTCAGCTGACTGTCCATTAGTACACCAAAGTCCCTTTCCATCAGGCAGCTTTCTAGCCACTCTTTCCCAACTCTGTAGGTTGCCTGGGATTGTTGTGACCAAAATGCAGGATCTGGTACTTGGCCCTATTGAAACTCTTGCAGTTAATCTTGGCCCATCGATCCAGCCTATCCAGGTCCATCTGTAATGCCTTTCTCCCCTCAGGCAGATCAACACTCCCTCCCAAATTGGTGTCATCTGCCAACTTACTGAGGGTGTACTCAATCCCCTCATCAAGATCGTTAATAAAGATGTTAAATAGAAGCAGCCCCAGTACTGAGCCCTGGGGGATACTGCTCGTGACCAGCTGCCAACTAGATTTAACTTCATTGACCACATCTCTTTGGGCCTGACCATCCAGCCAGTGTTTCACCCAGTGGTATAGTTTGATTATTTTAAAGTCACATTTTCTGTGTGAGAAAAAAAGGCCTTGGTGATTTCTTTTGACTTGCTTTCTTTAAAACTTTATCCTTAATGTAAAAACAAAACATTTATCATATTCACTTGAACATTTCATTTGACTCTCACTGTAAGGAGACATTTACAGTAAAAATAAAACTCCCTATATTCACTTACAACTTCAACAAGATGAAGAATACTCTCAGAGAACAGTGGATAATCTCAGCAGATTTTTTACTGGTTATCTCACTTTCTTCCTACTCATACAATTGAAACAAGATGCTCATGACCCTTTTACAGTTCTGGCAGACCCAGGACTGAATTTCACAGCATTCAATTTCATTCTCTTCTTTTTACCCTCTCCTCGTGTAGAGTGTGAAGTTGTTTTCTCTGACTCACTCAATAGAACACAAACACGACTACATTTTACTACATTAAACAAAGCACTCACAATGCATGTATCAGAAGCTGAAGCACAAGGAAGAATTTTTCTCCTTTTTTCAATTGCTAAAACTGATGTAAAATGGGGCTGAAATTGTTTATTTTTTCTAATTTTCAGTGTAGCACAAATTAAATGAAATTCCTGCATCACCAAGATTTTACATATACTGCAAATCATAATTTCTATGTATATTTTTTCATCATTCTAGATTTTGGAATTTTCAGATAAATTGCACATCAGATTGATGATGGATAAGGAACAATCAATTTTGAATGAAGATATTTACACCCTCTTAGGTATAAACTTGTACACAGAGTACAGTATATATGGGGGAAAAAAAAAGAAAAAAAACACTGGAGTTTTTCTACAATAAAATAAATAAATATAAAAAATGACCATTATGCAGTATTCTGATAGACATAAAATGAAACTAATTATATATTATAACTACTTAGCTAATCCACTTAGATGCAATTGCATTAGCTATGATACTTCCAAGGTACTCAGCCCGTGTGATCACCATGCAACATTAAGAGATTCCTTTCCCAGAAGTGAAAAGTTACAAAAATAACCCAGTGGAAAATTATTATGATGTTTGTTCTTTTCCTTACCCAAACTCTGTTTCTTCTTAGTCTTCGATGTGTTAGGCCTAGTAAGAAGGTATTAAGCTGGAATTCAGGAGATCTGTACTCTTGGTGATAGAGGTCTGTTGCAAAGTCCTTCACAAACCAGTGTGCCACTCTCCACCTTTCTAGTTCTTTCATCATCAATAATGACAGAAACTTGGGGATAAGATAGTATATTATCCTGTTTTTCTATTTCCCAAATAATTCCAGGTCTGACCTCACTTGGGTTCTTTTGGTTCTAATGAAATATAAATCATAATGCAGACATTTATCTTTAAGTGCTTCCCAAAAAAATAGGTGAAGACTACATTCCAAATGATACAGGATTCATTTGTTCTACAAGATTTTTTAATGTCTTGCACAGACCTCCTGTTCTTGGATGGGAATGCTTTGAGGTCACAGCAAGGACTGTTCTCCCATAAGAAACTCAGGTGAAAGTAATTTCCTTGAGAGGCTTAATCAATTCTCCTTTTGAATGCACCCAACTTTGCAGTAAAGCGGTATTTCAGTGATAAAGAAAAATGTAATAGAAAGTTTCCTTTCAATTATAGTATCTTAATTTGACAGAAAGAAGTTTGTCTTTCACAGAAGGTGGATTGCTAGCTAGAAATAAATTAACTTTTGGGAGAATAAATTTCTGTCGCATAATTCTATCATGTTTGTCAACCACCTGATATCTCTATGAGGATAATAAAAAATTATTTAAACTGTCATGCCTTTACTGAAGCCATCTTTTATCTTTCAGACAGAGTAAAACTGCATTGTAAAATTTATAGCAGAGAAGGTAGCAAGGTGTTGATCAAGTCCAGCACTAAGTACTTTGTAGTAGCAGCTGATGCAAGTTTATTTTTTTCACTTCCACAAGTTTTTTAACACACTAGACAAGCGATCCATTTATCAGTGTTTTCCACAGCCCACTAAAATCCTACTGTATTTTGGTCACAGTGAGGAAGGTAGAACTTGGTGTGCTGTATGTTCAAGATCCACTGAAAAGGCATATTTTGAATTGAATGCACATTGTTGCATGAGCTGGGAGTTGCCATGTGCTCGTAGTCATTGATAGATGAAAGAAACAGACTGCTATGCTAGATTCAAAGCTTTTATGTATGTAGGTGTTTCATACATACGAAAAGTCATACATAGATATAAATGCATGCTTTTGTAATGTTAAATCTGACCAGATAAAAAGAAAAGAAAACCTCCAGATATTTACTCTGTATATTAAAAAAAAAAAAAAAAAAAAAAAAAAAAAAAGAAAAGACAAATTATTCACTATTTGGAGCTGCAAATTGAGGCCTTCATGAAGTCCCCCAAATTGAGCTCCAGATCCTCCTAAACTGCCCTTTTAAAGATTTCTTCAATATCTGAATGATAGAAGAAAATGCTGTAAGAAAAGGCAAAACAGAAACTATCTGGAATTAGGAAAAAAAACCTAGAGGTTTTTAGGTTGTCTACAGGAAAACTGTAAGCTCTAATAAGAATCATTTTTCACATAAAGATTCAAAGAAGAAAGCTGACATGGAAATTATGCATTTTGAATGTTTAAAATCAAGCCTTAGTGGAAAACAATTAAGATGGCAATGCTGATTGTAAAAATGATTGAAGAACACAGATTGACAGGAACAACTGCACTTTGAACTGAGTGTAAAAAATCACCTGTACAAATAAGTATATTCTTATGATATATCTTTAGGCACGCCTTGGGATCAGAATTTTGTACAGATTTAAAATTTATTCTTGATGGCTTGAAAACTGCATGAGTCACCTCAAAAAAAAAAGCGTTTCTGCTGTCTGGTTAACAATATAGAAATAGTTATAATGAAGTAATGCCAGTGCCTCTGTGGAGTGTAGAAGTTTTTCTTCAAAAAAACTAGTGACAATCAATAGAATAAAGAAACACAAGGGTAACATGGATTTAAAAAAAAAAAAGGAATCTCTCTTGCCATATCTTCTGAATATATATTGTTTTTCTTTCAGCTTCAAGGGGCATATATCACCGAACATAAATTAGGATTTTAAAGAGAAAATTGTTATTATAACCAATTTGTAACTACAATAAAAAGCTTACAAGCCACATGAAAAAAAAAGCTATTACATCTAACCATTTCTTAGTCTACATTCTCTGTATTTAATTCTACCAATTACCCAAATAAAATTCAAAATAATGAGTCAGCTCTGTATCCTCCTGAGATACAGAAAGTGTAGTTTATGATGAGTGCAATCAGCAGGGAGCTACAAATTGAACATAAGTATTAATATAAGGATTACTACTATCACTCAGGAAGCCTAAAGGTATAGTTGTGCTGTGCCCAAGAAATGTACGCAGCCCTCTAAACAAATGGGTCCTCAGCTGGCAGGCTTGGAGATCAGTCAGGAGTTTCTTCTAATGGGAAGCACTCTTTGACTCAAGGCAAGTGCTATCTAAAACACATGTAATCAAAAAGCAGATAAACATGGGCTGAAAGATGTCTTGATGGTTGACTAGTTTTAACAGTATTAAATGCACACAGATCAGAGATGAAACAACGATCCTGAAGAGTACCCAAGGTAGCATAGAATAAGAGGTTGAACACACTACATTCCAGGACACATAGTGTATAGGAAATAAATATACTTTGCCACAAGTGCACACAGCTACCAACAGAAGTTTTTCTCATGAGCTAGCACAAGAATTTCAGCATGAATCTCAATTATTAATGATTCTACATAAAAGAGAAAATCACATATTACATAATGCTGCATCTTCTGAGCATTTGTGATGAGGAGCATACCTGAAAAGTGCAAGGTTTTATTTTCAGTGTGGCAATCCATCTTCATCAACTTATCCAGGGAAGTGCTTCTGTGAACTTTCAGAAACACAGTGCTCTTACACAAGTAAAAGCACTATTATTTTTACTATAATACACGTTATTGAATTATATATTATATTCCAGTGAATTCTCTATACAGATCAATATTCAATATAAAATTTCAAATTTTATTTAATGTTGTTTCTTTTTTAATTTGCTTTTTTTTTAGTTCATAAATGCACTCACTAAGCACAAAATTATATATATCACCAGCTGAAAGAAAAAAAAGAGTATTCACTTAAATCTGCATGAATTTTTATAATATATTTCACCTTTAAAATTTAGGAAAGATCACAACAGAAGTTAGAAAAAGCTGCATTTAAGTGTCATAATGCAAAAATCTTCATTAATCATTAATCATCATCATGTGTTTATTTTCCTTTAATACTCATTAAACTGAAAACAATTTTCAGCTAAAAGCAAATAGTTAGGTAAATCTATGGTATCTAGTACTCTTCAGTACTAGAGTACTGGAGTTAGGCTGATTTATTTGAATGCAAAGAAAAGATGTTTATTTCCAACCTCCACCCCACCTGTAGTTTAAAACTTAAAAATGCCTGGCTAAAAATTGGTACATTTCTGTCAGTTGTTACATTAAAATGTTATTCCATATGTTGTGAGCATACTGTCTTCGATAAGTAATAAATTTATTTTGTGAGGCTCCATTCATTTAACAGACTGGAGAACTGAACTCAAACTTCCTGCATAATATAAACAGAATCAGTGACGGAAGCACTAACTGATAAGGCCCAAAATCTCAGCATTCCAAGTTGTATCATCTTTGTCCCCTCATTACTGATGGGGAGTACTCGTGATTCTGCATCCCACCTATCTTCTGCAAGACACTTAGGGAGGCTGATCCATAGAACAACAGACTCAGTACTGAGATAAAAGGCTCACAGGAATATCTTTGTGAAGTCTCATTTTAATAAGTAATTCATATATTTCATAATTAAAAGCAGAGCTGAGAATAACTAAAAATTTCTCCCACCTACTAGCGCTCTACATCTTGGCAGTATGAATTTAAGAATTTGACCTGTTGTTTTGCTTTCGAGATTGTTCTTTGAGTAATCAGTGTCTGCAACCAATGTATTTATGATTTCAATTTTTTCTTCTGTTCCACTTCCCTAAGTATGTTGTGGACACATTTCAGTAACTCTGTCATCTTTTAACAGCTACTCTGTCTTCTGTTTCATTTGTTTTCAAATTAAGTTCCTGTTCATTCTAGCAAAGACTGACTTTGTGATGTATGACTGTGCTTAACCTGAACACGTCATCAGTACCAACTCTGTGAACAGCTATTTCTGCAGAGAAATGAGACCAGTATAAGACTGGCATTTTGGTTCACTGGAGATCGGGATGATAACAGCATTACCAACATCATTCTTTTCTGTAATAATTTCTTATTACTTCCACAGTTATTGATGCATACAGAACAAAAATAAAAGTATGAAGGATTAATATCACTGATTGGGCTCAGACAGCAAGAAGCAGACTCAACCTGCTAGTCTTAACCAGATATCTCATAGACATCACATAATAGAAAAGCATTCATCAGTGCTGAGGCTAGTACTGATTTTTCAGCTTTTGGGAAGAAAAAAAAAAAAAAAAAAAGAAAAGAAAAAAGAAGGAGAGCTACCTAATCTTTGATGCTTTCAAAGCAGCTGTCTTTCTCCCATCCCTCTTTCATTTTCCAACAATAGGAATTTACTCTATGCAGTGTTAGTTACTTCGCATGCCTTGGAATGAACTAGTCCCTATACTGTTCAAAACATCTTCAGGAAGATGCAGAAGCCTTCCTCTTCCAGCTGCATAGCCACAACAATGCTACAGCCAGAAGCAGATGCCTAGAATCTGTATACAGGACCCACTTGATCTTCTTTCTCATGAGATCCTATTGCTTGTGCCGTGTTAGGAAGGACCAGGGAATTTCTGTCCTTGCTATTGCGTTATTCACTGGGAAGAAACAAAGAACACTTCTGCTTGACCACAATCTCTCCTGAAGAGTACTGCTGATATATTGTTTCCCTTGACCTAGCAACATGTCCTCCATCAGGTGAATGCTGGTCTGATAGCGACAATATCACAAACATGGTAGCCCTTTCAGCTACACAAAGGACATTACAACATGAAGATGTTCCTCAAAGGTGGGACGAACTGAAGCTTCCAAAATGTATTCCTGTGTAATGATTTCTCTGCATGAGTGATCCAGGATAATTTTCTGGGGGGAACTCTTTTCAAAGCAACTTGTGCTTTGGTGTAGGAAAACATCTCTCTTAGTAGTGGGCTGGATAGAAGCAAGAGGAGGTAGAATTAATCTCTTCAGTAAGTAAAACAGTTTACATAATTGATAAAGGCAGCGAGCTCCTGCAATGAGCATCTTAAACAAGCTCATGCAGGTAGACAGTGGTATAATAAGCCACAATAATAAAAACAGGCTGGCAAACACTCTGTAATAGATTTCTTTAGTATTAAAGCTTAATTCTTCCCTCAGTTCCAATAAAATAAAACAAAATAAAAACTTTATTCCTTACTGCTCATTTTGTTTTTCTTATCTTTTTTTGCCGTATCATTACACTGCCTCTAATATGCATAGCAAAGCCAAAAGGCTCTCCTTGATTTCATGAATACCAAGAAGAATGTTTTCCTATGCAATTAGTAATCATACTAAGGCACAGTTCCATACATGGTTCTATAAAGTCAGGGAAGAAAATATTTGAAATGCAAAGCATATCTACCACTAAATTATCAAAAAGACATAATAGCAAGATAGTAAATGTGTGGTATGTATACTTAGTATTTATTATAGAAATTTACTGAATATAAATTATAAGGAAGTGCCAGATGCAACTAATAAATATGAATGAGGAAGGTTTCATACCCCCAGAGCTATATATGTTGCTATCTTATAACTCTCCAGTTGAAAACATTGTATGAATATCACTTCACTTTGTTTAATTGGAATTGGATCCTCTAAATCTTCTGTACCTACCTTAATCAGCTAGTGCAACACAAGTTTTTATGTGCAGTTAAAGTTTCCAATGGAACACTTCAAAAAGGAAAATAAAGTTAACAAAGAAAAAAAGAGTGGAGGAAGGAAATAAAATTGAAACACCAACACAACAGGAAACAGTATTCTCAGTAACAAGAAACAAAATATTATGATTATTTGCTTTTGTGATTATTTGATGTTCCAGCCTGATTTAAATAAACAGGGAAGGAAGGAAGGAAGGAAGGAAGGAAGGAAGGAAGGAAGGAAGGAAGGAAGGAAGGAAGGAAGGAAGGAAGGAAAAGGAAACCTACGGTTTTTAATAAATAGTATAAATGGTATCTTTACAGGTAAATTAGATTTTCTGACTATAGCTTCTCCACTAGAGAAATACTTTATTCAGGAACAAAATGTACTGTATATAATTTTCATCTTATATTTTTAATATAAAAAATAGTGCAAAATATGAACAACTTCAGACTGCCAGATCATTTAGAAAGACAGAAGATGAATGCTGCATAGAAAATAAAAAAGCTCCATTGATGCAACTATATACATGAGAAATAAAAATAATGCTTTGATTTCCCTGTTATCATACACATAAAATTTATACAAAAATAACCCAGGTTTTTTTCCAAGTAGTTAAAAAATTAATAAAAAATCCCATGGAAATGTGCTGCAAAATTAAAAGAAAGTTTAGTCATTGCTTCTACTGATTGAGATAATAGCAAACAAAGGGAAAAAAAACATATATATATTTCTTAGCAACCTGATAGCGAATTTTTAGGTTCAATATAAGTATTGAATTTGATTCTGTTCTCTGTAGTAAATTACATTAACCAAATTCAGATTTCAGAGAATCTCTTCATATACCCTTTTTCCTCCACTGCTGATATTACAGCCACCTCATCTGCACTGCCAGAAATCAGAACTTACTGCATATTATTTACTGAAACTGAATTTTAATCTTATTTGTAAATACTTATATATAGAAACAGTGGAAACAGCTTGTACTGCAAAAACAAAAGGTACATCCAAGAATTGCCCCTATCTTTCAAAGACAATGACAGTTTTACATCTTTTTCACAAAGTAAACCAGCTCAGTAATTTATGTTGATTTTTAGTAACTCTGACCACTACTTTGACTGAACGCCATTTATCAAGGTTATTCCTGACATTCACACTTATTTAGAGGGAAAAATGATTTCCTTCAACCATCCTTCCATCCATTTTCAATAAAATAATAAATAATAAAAAAAACTAGGGGGTAGCAGCTTAGATTGCTTTTTAAATACAAAGGTCCTTTGAAGTCTGACGTGTGATCAAGCATAGAAAATGGCATTCATTTCTTACCTGCTTACTTAAAATGAGCAAAGGATGAAGGCAACCACCCTGCAGATTGTAAAGTAGAATCATAGAATCATGTAAGTTCTAACACAAGTTTTGTCACAGAGTCTAAGCATCATGCTAAACTATGCTCATGAGGAACTTTCTGTCCACCTCCTTTCCCTGTACTGCTTCACTTATGAATTCTAATTATATATATATATATATTATAATTAGAACAATAAAGAAAAATACACTACACATTATACATGCAGACTACGGCCGCATCCCTTATGTCTACCTAATTAAGTCTCCAAAAGCCTGCAAATCTTGAGGTGATATTGTTGATCATGTGCAACTTTGGTGTAAATTGCAAAGACTACTCAGGCTAGGAACTGGAAAGAAATTGACTTAATTTAGTTCTTGTTAGAATGGGTCATTATCAAAAAGGTGACTAAAATATGAGAGAATGAATTTCACTTCCTATGAATCTTCTGAGATGAAAATCATATCTTAAGACAGGAAGTCAGAGATGTTAATTGCTGTGAAGCATAGAAGTTCAGCTGAGAACAGCACTCATTCGGATTCATGAAAATGAAAGCAGGGTTGAAGAAAGTGATAAATGAACCAACTACAGATAAATGCTGTTAATCTTTGCATTGATGCAATAAATTGCTCTGAACCTTAAATTCTCAAGATCTATTCAATAAATGCTCATGTTAGGACTTCTGACTTCCTTTGTTGTAGATTGCTTTTGAACTCTCTTTAGAAATAGAAATTCTAAAGAATGATTTATGTCCTAGATGGAAAACACACAGCTAGCTTGTGAATTTTCTGTTTCTCAGTAATGACTGCATTAGAAATATCAAAGACGTTTACTTTAAATGGCTAATCTCAGAACAGAGCAGCAGCCGGCACAATGAAATATTTCAGTAATCATACAAGCACATGAATTTGTCATCATTTCACACTCATAAATTTTTCCTGGCAGAATACCTAGAAGTAAAAAGGATGGCCTTATTTTTTCTTTTCCCTTATATTCTGTTTTGTTGTTTTCTTTCCTGTTTCCTACAGTAAAACTGCAGCAGGGATAGCATATTTTTGCATTTCATTGATGTGTTGTACTTTACAATATTTATGATGACAGAGACATTCAAGAGACAGGTCTGATTTTGTTCAGCTACAGTATATTGCTTTGCTTCTTACATATAAGCAACAGATTGATAAGTTACTATTTATTTCCTTCTTTTTAGTAACAACTCTTTCTTGTCATACTCCTTAATTATTTCAGTGCTAAAGTGGGGAAACAGCTATAACAGAAACAGAAGGTTTAGATTGGATGCTAGAAAGAATGTATTCAATTCAACAAAAATCAATAGTTGAACTTTGAGAAGTGCTGACCAGGGAGACAGTAGAGTCTCCATTCCTGGAGATATTTAACAAACATGGTACTAAGGAACATGTTACACAGTGATTGGATTCAGTAGGTCAAGTTGATGGTTTTACTTGATGATTTTGAGGGTCTTTTCCAACCTAGATGATTCTATGATTGAAGGACTCCAGTCCATTTGAGATCAAGCATCCCATCTTCACCAGGAACCAGAGTAATATTTTCTATTTGTCCAGCTGATAGTAAACCTCACGTTACACTGCAGAGAATAAGTTC
Organism: Tympanuchus pallidicinctus; assembly: GCF_026119805.1. Lineage (NCBI taxonomy): Eukaryota > Metazoa > Chordata > Aves > Galliformes > Phasianidae > Tympanuchus > Tympanuchus pallidicinctus. The sequence goes on from NW_026294769.1 coordinate 11,613,725, forward strand.
TTCAGAAGGAAAGTTCTAAAATGCCTCATCTAGAGTTCTTCTTGTGTCCCAAAGCACAGACATTTCCACCCCCTGAACTATTTGCAATACTATCTTGCATCCTGGTTGTCCTTACTGTCCCTGTGAAAATCTTAGTTCTAGATCCACTAAGGTTTTTGCTCCAACAATATATTATAACACTAATTTCCTTAGACTAATTGTAAACAGCATGGAAGAGTTTCTTTTTAAGTAGTTTCATGTATATTGTCATTCAATTTCTTACTGTGCCCTATTAAATGAGAATGAACAGAATTATCTTCCTGAACTTCCTTTTTTTCTAAGACCTGTACTATTTGCTGCTCCTATCTTCTGTTCCCAGCATTCTTTCATCTTTCCTAAATGGAATTCAAATAATTTCACCTCAACCAGAGGTGAAATATTTTTATATTAAAGGAATTGCATTTCTGTGAATATTATAGTTGACCATATGAGCTTTGAATAATTTTATTTTAATTTTATTTTAAGGGGAGGAGAAGCAAGAAAGAAATAAGTTAAACAGAACTGAAATCAATATTCCATGTAATTTTATTGATTTGATATTTTACTCTCTATCACATTTCCTGCATCCTTCTTTTTTAACATTTGGTGTCATTTTTGTACACATTGCTATGAACGCTAAGATATTTCCATTAAGATGTTCATGATGGAAGCTTGAAAAACATTCTTACTTTATCATAAATGAAATTATATTTGAAATAAGATAAATGAAGTGTGCTGTTTATAATTTCTTTCTTATAAGTTCTTTCAATATGGCAGCAATTCTAAAACTCTTTCCACTATTTTTGTAACATTTATTATTGTTGCATCTCTTAACCTCTTCATACTGTCATATTTGTGTTACCTGTAGGTTACTATTGTTTCTTTAAAAGTTTTGACAAAAAATGGTGATTGACTGACCTAGCTGTAAAATCAAAATGAAACAGAATAAGCACTCCTTGTAGTAAATAGATCACATGATAAAACAAAAACCATAGCTCTTAATAGAATTCTGTTCTCTAGTATGCAAATAAATAAGAATCTACTACAACTGCAGATTGTTAATTCACCCAAGGTGAACTAAAGCATGCTCTCAAACCTTTTTAATTGTCATCTACTTTCCTCACCCTCCCCTTTCCCTACTATTCATTGCTTCCTGGAGAACGAATTGCATCCTACCCAAAAAGAGTCATAGAATGGCCTGGATTGAAAAGAACCACAATGATCACCTAGTTTCAATCCCTCTGCTATGTGCAGGGTCGCCAACCACCAGACCAGGCTGCCCAGAGCCACATCCGTCCTGGCCTTGAATGCCTCCAGGGATTGGGCATCCACAACCTCCTTGGGCAACATGTTCCAGTGTGTCACCACCCTTTGTGTAAAAACTTTCTCCTAATATCTAATCTATACCTCCCCTGTCTCAGTTTAAAACCATTCCCCCTTGTCCTATCACTATCCACCCTCATAAACAGTCATTCCCCCTGCTGTTTATATTCTCCCTGCAAGTACTGGAAGGTCACAATGATGTCTCCCTGAAGCCTTCTCTTCTCCAAGCTAAACAAGCCCAGTTCCCTCAACCTTTCTTCATAGGAGCTCCAGCTCTCTGACCATCTTAGTGGCCGTTCTCTGGACCTGCTCCAAGAGCTCCTATCTATACTGGGGGCCCCAGGCCTGGCTGCAGAACTCCAGATGGGACCTCACAAGAGCCAAGTAGAGGGGGACAATCACCTCCCTATCCCTACTGGCAACTCCTTTTTTAGTGCAGCCCAGAATACAGTTGGCATTCTGGGCTGCAAGCACACACTGCTGGCTTATGTCCATCTTCTCACCCACCAGCACCTTCAAGTCCTTCTCTGCAGAGCCACTCTCAGGGAGATCTTCCCCTAGTTTGTATAAATACCTGGGATTGCCCCAGCCCAACTGCATCACCCTGCACTTGGCCTTATTGAATCTCATTAGGTTTTCATGGGCCTACTTCTCCAGCCTGTCCAGGTCCCTCTGGATGGCTTCCCTTCTTTCCAATGTATCAACTGCACCACTCAGCTTGGTGTCACCTGCAAACTTGCTGAGGTTGCACTCAATGCCATCGTCTGTCACTGATGAAAGTGTTGAAGTGCACTGGTCCCAAGATGGGACACCTGATGGATATTACTTGTGACTGGCCTCCACCCTGACACAGAACCATTAATCACAACCCTTTGGCTGCAACCAGCAGCCATTTCCTAATCTATCAAACGGCCCATCCTTCAAATCCACACCTCTCTAATTTTGAGAGGTGATGGTATTTGTATGCAAATAAAAATAATTATTAACAATTTTCTGTCAATTTTGCACACTTAAAAATGACAATCATACTTGCTCTAGTTCATCATGAGATTTGAATACTTTATCTTGTTTATATTATGATTTTTTTTAGGAATCTGAGCTTTCTTTAAAAGTAAGAAAGTATTCTCTATTCCCTATAGGCATAAGTAGATCCACGAAGACATGAAACAAGAATTCAGTGCAAAACTCACGTTAGTTGTTTTTTACACGCAGAAGAAAGCAACATAGATAATAAAATCAACAAGATCACTGATCTGAAATCTAAACGTCTTCATTGTATTTCAGCTTTTATTTTCTGGGACAAGGTCCCACAGAATTTTGAGGTTTTAAGTTTTTCCCATTGCCACAAATAGAAGAAACTGAAAGTGGTCTTAGAAGTCACTGTATCTCAAAAACTGCTCCAACTCTGCCAGAGCAAAGTCACTGCTTCGCAAAAATTCAAGTCAGAAAATAAGACAGAATCTATAAATCATTTGGTGTATGTTTCTGGGATTAAGCAGTCTTGAAGTCTGATGTTTGCTCAAGGTAACGGTTATGAACTTGCACTGAAAAGTCATTGCACCAAAATAAAAATAAAATACTAGAATATATTAAAAAGTTTTAAACATAAAATAGCAAGATAAAATTTGCAGAATTAAAAGCCCCCAAAGTACATTCATTTCAAAGAATTTGTACTCTTAAGTTTATGAGTTATTAGTACTGAAATTTTAATTAAAATTTTGTTAATGATAAGAAAGAAATTTGATCTGAGCTCCTCATCTAGTAAAGATGAGAATTAAAAAAAAAAAAAAAAGAAAGCAATATTTAATTAGTCTTGATGGCTTTTACCTAATGAATAAAATCCTTCAGGGCTAATTAAAATACTTTTAGTTTCTGCTAGAAAGATTTAACATAAGGAACAAGAAATATAATATCTGACATTTATTAAGAAAAAGTGTTGAATCACATATATCTCTATGCCTTTTTTTTCCAAGATAGAGAGTTGCAGAACTTTTAGCAAAATTCTAACATTAATTGGACTAGAGAATATGAATATTTGCAACTAATGCAATAACGCTGTTTGTTATCTATATTAAGTTTTGTTCATTTTTTTGGATCCCTGCAGGAACATAAAAACTGAGATGTTCTGCCTTATTGTGTTTACAATCATTTTATAGCTGAAATACTTTTTAATCTGCCATCACATCTCAAATGGAAAGAGAAACTCACCCTTTCTTGGCAGCTCTTTTTTCTGCAGCACTTCAAGAATCTATTTTTGACAGAATGGTTGAAAGTCCTTTTAAATCACTACGTTCATTATAAATAAAATATATAAACAGAGCTCTTAAGTTTAGAATTATGTTCAATGTACAAATCAGAGTTCATTCCCAGATAAATCAGTACAAGACAAAACACAGGAGCATAGTAGGGCTTGGACACTGAACTACTTTGAATTTCTGCATGTATAGACAAATGAACAGAATGTAAGGGAATTATTACACTTGGATGTCAAATCTCAATGTCTGAAAACTTTTTTTCCTTTTGTAGTTATAAAAAATTAGTTTTTACATACCTCAATTTTTAATTCTTTTTTTTTCTATTGCTGAAGAAGGTTCAGTTAACTGCACTGTAAATTTCTACAAGTTTATTCTTTATAATATCTTATTTTGAAATGCATAGTGCCATTTTATTTTTCAAAGATAAAAAGCACATGTTTCTCTGAATAAAGAAGCATTCTTAGGTACAACACAGCTTTACTGTCAAGGAAATACCAGCATCAAACAAACCCCAGATCTTCTTAGATAATAGTTATGAAGGAAATTTGAGATCTGCATTATCAAGATATTACAGGGTGCCACAGAGAGTGGTAAAAAACAAATATCACTCCAGAGCACTATAATCTCTGTTACTTTAAACCACAGTAAAGATGTGTGGAAAGTGAAGTAGCTATAGACCCATATTTTTAATTAATCTACATTGTAAAATCTTGCACAAGTGTGAAATAAAGGCCTATATTCCTCAAATTAATTTGTACAAATCAAATGAGCTTACTTATAAAATAATAGCATCAGTTTTTAAGACTTAATAAACACTGTACAACATTAGACTAACCATTAAGTGCTTTTTTATTCAGTATAAAAATGAGACTTGGGTAAATACAATAAATACTTCCTTTTGAAGTAAGGAAGAAACACAGAACTAGGAATAATTTCTACACTGAAACATTAGTGAATTTTTAACATTCTCTCCCTTTCTCCCCCCATAAATAGTTGATAAAATAATTGATAATTGTATTGTCACCTTTCTCCATTTAATTTTTTCTATACAGATAAAAAGAATATTTTATAAACATTTCAAATCATTGAGCATAACTTTGGAGCATTAAAATGTTATATCCATCAAAAATATAAAAACCTCACCATATCAGTAAGTTCACTATAAGCTCTAGCCATTGGCATATGTCTTTTCATACAATGTCTTTACATCTCCTATATTTCTCATGTAAGAGAAAGACAATAACCCTACATTATCATAAAGAGGCTGAGATAGCTAATACTACAGAAAGGAAGATGTATTTATGACAATTATTTCTGTGACTTAACTCATAGACCTTATGCAAACTGGCTTTTGAAGTAAAAGGGAAGAAAGTGTAAAAACAGAAAATCAGAAATCCATTGCGGTATCACAAACAGATGCTACACATGGATTTATTTATTTATTTATTTAGAAGTTACCCTAATACAAGCAGCTGATTGGAATAGTCAACCTCTCAAGTCCCATCCAGACTACAAGAATCCTACCACAGATTATAGAACTAACAGAAAACCCGTAGCAAAAAGCAAGTGGGTGAGCTAGGAAAAAAAAAAAAAGAAAAAAGAAAAAAGAAAAATAATTAAAAAAAAAAAAAATCAGTGAGCTGATTTGCTTGCATACTTCTATTCTGGAGTGTTATCTATTCATCACTGTCGTATACAGTCTGCATAACTATCAGTTTCTAGAGCAGTGGCTTAGTAAGCTTCTTTAGGAGCAGGCCAGTCCGAACCTCAAATCACATATTTGTTCGTAATTTTCTGGACTTCAAGATATGATGTCCAGGCTTCTTGCTTTGGAGCGTAGCCCACTGATTTTGGCTTAAGAATAGGCCATGCTAAATGAAAAGAATTTGATCTACAAGCCAGAATGCCAGAGAAGATGAGTAAACACTCCTTTTTGAAAGTCCAAAACTTAGATCAATACTGCCCAGTCATAGAAATAAAATATATTGATCCAGGCAAGTGATAACAAACAGAGGGGGAGGGGTAGAAGAGGTATGCCAAGTTACATAAACCAACACACTGACTAGCCTCAAAACAGTTCATCTGGCACTTCCCAATACAAACTCTCACTTTCCCACATATCAAGACACTTCCAGATAGACAAGAGCCTTAGACCTGCAAACAATGTCTTGCAAGGAACTGATGTCCTTTAGAGACCAGAAGTAACTCAAAAGGAAAAGGAAGCAGAAGGAACTTGGTCCCAACACCATGAGGATGCAGCAGGCTCCTTGCTCATATCCATCTCAGCTACTTTACCCCTCTGTCCAGGCTTCCTGATGAAGATGATACTTTCATAGATGCAAACAGAGTAAAAAACTTGAGTAGGCTCTCACTAATAATGCTTCAGCATTCCGATACAAATTAAATATACATGCTTTTGTGTTCATTTGGAGTAGGCAGTTTCATGGAATATATGAAAAAAATGTTGATGCCCCAGCCATCTTTACTAAAGGACCCCACATTTCTATCAGTAAGAAGGGAAATCTCATGCTACACATGATATTTGGCAACTGCATCAACTTACCTTTGCCAACTGCACAGCTTTGATTTTCAAGTATAATGTGTATCACTTATTCACATTCTCTCTTAGTTGGTAAACAGCACATATAAAAGTAGAAGAGAAAAATTACCTAAAGACAAACCATTGAATTTAGTACTACAGATATCAACCATTTTATATAGTCCAATTTGCAACGACTTTGTTGATTTGCACTTTATCAGCAATGTCTTTGATGCAGAGCTAGAAACTACTAGAAAAGAAAGAGCCTACAAGAATAACTTGATAATGAAAAGCATTCTGCACAACTCCCATACATATTCGTATTACCAAAAACCTTAACGAGTAAGTATTCTACCTTGACAATCAAATTGAACAATTTACAAATAAAGCATTGCAAAGTAAAATTCTATAGAATTGAGAGATCCCATGTGGAAAGAAGCCTTCATAAATGAATGCCAAGCACTATGTAAGGTGCTGACAGAGTATATTTTCCACGCACTAAGAGTATGCAGATTTTAACAGCTTTCTTCTGTCCTCATGCTTGCAGCTGATAGTCATTACAGTAGCATTAGAACTGCAGTAGATTTATCACATTTGCAATGTAAATTTATTACCATTCAAGTAATCCTAACACCTGTGCATTACCATTAATAGATATTCCTTTAGTTTTGCAATTTTCTCCTCGTCCTTCACAGCTGAATGAATCTATAAATGAAACTGAAATGTAAATTTAAATGCATTCTTTCTAAAGTTTTGCCCTTAAAGTCCATTCCTATTAGAATTAAAAACTGCAATAACTTTGTAATGTTTCATTTCTTAATCAAAAATTGATTCAGGGAAATAAAACAGTCACATGAGCAGTGCTAATTTTTTTTTTTTAAACAACAAATGAAATCATGCATTTAATTCCAATTAAAATTCAGGAGAGGTATTTATACCTCATATTTCTATTGCATGCGGGCACAGTAAAGTATGCAAAAATCACAGAGGAATTTGAGCCTTAATACTGGTCTTACTGAAGAGTGCAAGTCTCTGAGAAACTTTATGGTTCTTAAGAGGACACAAAATTGCAATATTTATGGAGATATCTATGCAGACAGCTCTTTCTAAACAGTGTCAGTGGAAAACTACCCAAAATAACTGGAAGCTTACTTCTCACACCTGCCTGTAGACAATATGAAGCAAAAATAATTTTCTACTATCCCTTCAAAATGTGGCTTTGTGAGTGCTAAGTCTGGCCTTTACCCAGTGCAGGGAAACACCAAAGGTATTATTTATGGAGCTGTTTTCTCCCAAAGATACTGCATGCAGAGGAAATTTATAGCTATGGCAACAAAAACTCTTCAAAATACCCACCTCCACACAAACACACACACAGAGTAAATTTACTTAAAGGATCTATGCAAAACAATAAAATTACATGACCTTAATGTGAGTAACATGGATTAATTTTAATCACTTTCACAACAGCATGGGCATATTTACAATTTGTGCTTTATTCTGGAACAAGTAACCAACAGCAAGTTGAAATTATTTTTAGAATGATGACACAACTATTAAACCTGAAATAATTTTTTTCCGGGAAGTTACATCACAAAACAAACAAACAAACAAAAAAACAAACAAACAAATAAATAACCCTTTATTTTTTGTTGCAAATTTGAATTGAAGGACTTTTTTTTTCTTTTGAAGAGTAAAAATGAACAGAAGAAAACTACTTCTTCCTGTTTTCTTGTACTAAATAATACTTCACGCTACCAGAGCATTCTTTACTTTTAATTAGCATTATTCTAACTATGTAAAATCCAAGATCTCCTCTTTGCACTTCTGCATACTAGTAATGATATTGGAAAGGTAAAAAGATCAAGGATATGTGCAACACCATCAGCCTTTAAACAAACAAACAAAAAAAGTACAAATAATATTTTTCTCATTTTTTAATTTTCTTCTTAATCACATTATGTTACTGTGAAAATGGGAATTTTTTGACTGTATTCATCTTATTTCTTATTATAACCAACTAAATTAATTTTGAGTTTCAAATGAGTTAATCTTTTTTTTTTTTTTAATGTTAACCTTAATTTACATAAAGCTTAAATCACAGCTTGCCTACAAGGACTCTGCTTTTATGGGGGCAGAAAATGAATTTTTTTGCCAGTTGTGCAATTAGAAGTCAAGTCTATCAGTGATGTGAGTTGCTTAGTTGTTCAGAAACATAATCTGGATGGGATAATCACTCATGAGAAACACATGATCATTCTATCCATAATGTTCTGATCTGTATCTAATGATAAAAAAGCACACTAATATATATATTGAAAGTTTCCTGCTGTAAGTTGAAGTAATTTTAGTGTTACCTTTGCCTGACTTTGCTTGATGTATATACTTGTTCGAATTGTCTAAATGCCTTTCTCATAACTGATAGCTTTGATCTTAAAAGAATGCATAAAATCGTAAGGGTAATTACACCTTCAGGTATCATTCTCACACCATTGAAAATAGTATGATACAGTGCTTACTAGAGCAGGTTCTAATTACCTGTCCCACTACTGCAACACGAAAATTACCTTACAAAAGGATTTGAAGCTAATGTTAGAGATACTGTGAAGAGTTATACTAAATGATTACCAGGAAATAGAGCTTAGTCATAATTAGATTAGCTAGCTGTTAATAGAATTAAGCCTCTACTGGGGCAAGGTTGAAAAACCATAGACTGCTTTTATGATTGCACCAAAATAAGACTTGGTAACAGATCTGAGAAGGCTTATTTCTCCACAACAAATAAAACAAATTCTAAGTTGGGAAAATAAGGTTTCTGTCATTTTCTCTCTTATCTTCATAGCATTTATATTCTAAAATCAGTTTAGCTAAAAATGGTATGCAGCATGTAGCCTCACATCATGAAGGCCAAGTTGCTTAAAAGAAAGCTAGCACAGTTGAATAACAAATTCCTCTCTTCCTAATATTTGACAAGACAGTGGCTTGTTTCTAAAGTTGCTTGAAAAATATCTGGAGTCATTTTATTCATACTGATACAATTTCTCTTAAGGAATTAGGTTAAAAAGAAAAAAAGCTAGTAGAACAAACAGATAAAATATCTTCCTTATGTCTTTCTACACACGTTCCTAATATCACTCACTTTATAATGAACTTCAAAAGGATAAGACAGTCTCCATGTAATGCATTAAAATTTTCCCATTAGTTTGAAAACAGTCATTAGCCATAGTCAGAAACATATTAACATAGTAGAAGTAGGAAATAATCACAGGGAGTTTTACAGTAGCAAGGCCTCATAATATTGAGTCCATTCCTGTTCTAAAAAACCATGCATAAAATCCAGGAAATGCATTTTAGTTTTGTTTTAAAATATTTATTGCTTTATTATATCCTGCCTGCAAATGCGAAGATCATGAATGGAAAACATGGAGAGATACTCATCCTTTACCCAAAAGGCAACACATTAAAATATCACTGAAACCATCTGCTTCTTGCATATATCTCTGTCTCCAAAAGGAAATGGGCCACTGAGGAACTGAAAAAAAAGCTGAAAAAAAATCTGTAAGATAATGTAGGGGCATGTACAGGACCTAGAATAGAAGAAACTCCTTCTGAGTAAGACAAAAATCTATACATTAAGAAGGTCATCTTCAGAAAATTTGCTTCTATAGGGAAAGAGCAGGGACAGGATTATACTCTGAGATAGTAGGGGCTGATACCCTTAGATGGGTACAGAAGGCTGCTGAAGTGAGGAAATATCTTGTTAGGTTTCACTGAAGAGAAAAAAAAATAAGCAAATAAACAAACAAAAACAAAAATCACAAAACTGTTCCAATTCAGTTTAAAAGAAAATGGAAAAAAAAAAAAAAGAAAAAAAGATTCTGAATTTTTATACTGTCTGCTGGTCACATGCACTAGCCTACCAAGCAAAAAGTACAACAAGGCAAATAGGTGACAATAACATTCTTTAACATCTACGATTGCCTTTATTCTTTCATTTTGTAGCTTTAGATCAGCTTGAATTATCATCCAGACTCATTTCTTTGATCATAATTTTCTAGCTAACCATGAAAGGTAGCAAACACCCATCACAGTACAAGAATATGTATTTATAGTGATATTAAGACCATAAACGTTACCATACTAAATACGAGGATATTCTCAAGGTGAAAGCTTCAGAAAATGTCCGTTATTTCTTCCATCAGGAGTTCAAGTGCAAAAGCAGTCATAACTTCTGCAAAAGTAAATAAACTTCTCAAGTAATTTGCCAGCTATTGAATACCCTAGTGTACACGTGTATATGTACTGAGGAATGTCATACTGCACAGAGTCATGCAGGGACAGAGTGATTAGATACAGATTTCTCTACAGGAGATCATTAATGCTATCAAAAAAATTGCCCTTTGGGAAACACTGAAATCCCAGATGGCTTGCTGGTATAAGTCTTTAAATCTTTTCTGTATATTGTATGCCAGCTCTTAATGGATATACTTAGTGAGATTCTTGCTAGAGGGCTACTCTCTAGAGATATAATGCTTTCATTAATCATTGCAACCCTCAGCAAAGGAAGGGATTCCTATGCTGTGTGTATCTGCAGCAGACCTGTACTTTTGCTAACAATGTAAATGCAAAAAAAAAAACAACCCAAGTTAAAGTGGAACTCTGACAAAAACAGCAATTTCACTAACCTAGCAGGTATAAAAACAAAAGATATACCCCACCAACCCCACAACCCTACAAAAACATACTGTGTAGTTCAATATGATTGCATATACTTATGTGCAAAATTATTTACTTTTGTTTCCAGCTTTTCAAACTTTAAAAATGAATCATTCTGGATATTAAAAAACAAAGGCTATTTACATTTAGATCCTGCTGAATGCAAGAGATGTAGTCTTAAAGACTTCACAATACTGAAGTCAGCAATTGGTCACATTATACTTCATATATCCCACATTAATGGTATTTTTGATCTGCTACAATTTAATTATAAAATGCTTTAACATCAATGTCAATTATCCAGGGAATATTACACTGACCTTTAATTAGATCCCATATCTCCATAACAAATATAATACAGTTCAAAGCCAGATATTTCGTTATATTTTCTACTTAAGACATGTTGTTTTTTTTTTTTTCTCAGCTGTTACTTTCTCCTAGGATAGATACTTATGCTCCAAATATGTACTAAAAAAGAGCTAATAGGTATGATTTTTCACAGCATATAACGATAAATATATGCCTACAAATTTACTTCACTGGCATTCATAACAACCATTACTCCTGAGTTAGCTACATGATCTAAACTAATTTAGCTTCAATATTTTAGGTATATCAGTCTAGGAATAATCCTTGCAAATTTTCATTGTTTTACTAAGTGAATACAGTGCTCATGCCTTTCTTCAGGAACTGACATGTGTATGATAGAAATAATTGCTTATGAAAGTACAAATATACACAAAAAGATAAGAGATCACGAGCATAAGTCCCATGAACAACAAAACTAAGAATTTGTGGACAAGGTAAAAAGAAAAACAAAATAGTCACAAAAGGGCCCCAAACTGAAAGAAATAATATGTTATCAATTTTATTACATCTTTATATTAGGAATCTTATCATGAGAAATATGAGCAGTCAGCAGTGAGTCAGCTGTAATGGACATTGGCATGTTTAAGAGGTGTGTGTCATAGATATGAAAAGCTACAACTGGGAAGCATTCCAAAGTACTCCTTTCCAAAGTTTCCTTTCATTCACTTTGAAAAGTTGCTTTCACAAAATACAATCATGAAGCCTTAATCTCTTTTACACTTGCCTCTACTCAGGTCCTTGCAGCTGTAATCCCAGTCTAATTCTGCAAGGGCAACTCCAGAACTAATGCCTCCTACTTTATTATTTTGGCCCATGTCAGTGGTGGATGCTGGTAATATGGCAGTAGAGATTGAGCCTTCTCAACAATATTCCTATATTTTGTTGTTGTGTGACAGACTGTAATGGGCATTGCTATTATGTTCTTTTTATTTGTTGTAGTTTGCACGAAAATAAACAGGAGGCATTCCTTTGGGAACAACATCAGCAGTTTCTTATATTATACCTATTAAATACTCTGATTGCTACTAAAGGTAATCCTTTAAAAAACTATCAATGAACTAATGAAAACAGTTATTTCTTGTCTCACAGGCAAGAAAAGCAGGGTTGTATAATATGATATTTGGTAAGATTTCTTTCACTGACAGTGTATTTTGAAGGCAATAATGTCGAAGTCCACTCCTCAGTTCCATCAGTTCCTTTTTTCAAATGCACTATATGAAGAGCATACCTAGGCTTGTCAGTGTACACAGACACAAGCACACACAGTCCTGCACAGTGAAAGCTGAGGAAGCTGTCTACTACAAGTTAACAGGCATCTCATTCTCATGTGTCTGCTCATTATACAAACAGAAATCTGAGCACTCTGAACCTTGAAGACAGAGTGCAATGTTCTGGGTCAGGATGACAGTGTGTCTGCCAGCTGGGGCTGGGCAGCAGTGCCAACATTAGCAATTGCATCCACTGCTGCTATTGGAACACACTGAACATTACTGTATGTAAGACTTGAGCTCAGGTCCCTGTGGTGAAACAGCAACAAATCTGCCTGATAAAATAGTCTGCTGGTGTCTGAGTAAGGAAATGTTACAGCAAGTTTCCTGTAGATCAGGCTTATTTTGCCTGTACTTAACATACATGCAGCCCTGCTGGCTGGCTAGGTTAAACATGTACAGTTGACTTCAATTAATGAAAATGAAAAAAACAGCTCTAAATACTTTTACAAAGTATATTCATTACAGCTCTACACTTGTTCTGAACTCCAATTTGTAATTTCTGAGGATGATTTTTAAAACTGTTCCTGCTTTGTAAGGCAGAAAAAAATCATAGTAGAAAGTATTAAAAGGCAATAGTAGATTAACCTTTTCCTCTTTACTTCCTCATACCCTCCTATACATCAAAGTCTCTCAGACTGTACCAAATAATAATAATAATAAAAACAGATTATACGCACAGAAACATATACACTAGTTCTTTTTCCTTCTACAGTAGTTTTAATTTCCCAATACCATCCATGATGTAGCTACACAAAGAAATGTGCCAGCAAAACTAGGCATGAGTTTCTTAAATTAACACTAGCGCTGAATTATAATTCAAAAGTACAGCCTTAGAAAATCTAATACAACTATAACCCTCTCAGTCCTTCTTATAGGACTACCTAAAAGCACCTTAAAAATCAACCACACATATTACCTACAAAGTTGGGATTACTTATACCCAAGACAAAACAAACAAACTGGAGAGATAGAGGCAGTAAAGCTAAAAAAGAAAATCAAGCTGACAAACAACACATGAACAAGTAGAGCAAACTACAACTCTTCCCAAGCCATAGGATTGCTTCCAGGGCACAAAAGGCTTATGCTGACATCTGTCATTGTAGCTAAGCAGTCTTTCCTTTTCCCATTGTTGCACTCAAGTGAACTATCAACATCCTACCATACATATGTTATAGTATTTGATGAGATCAAATCATATGTTATTTAATGCTGCATTGCAGACATGTGGATTCCAATTCAAATATACATAGCTCCATGAAAGCATTATACAAATGCCATCACTGAGGTATACTGACGGGGTTCAGCAGCTTGGGAATCAGTGCCTTGTCATACTGATAGCTTAGGTAGCTAAATCATTCACATAGTAGAGGTAGAGAAAGTCACCCAAACACCTTATTGGAAAAGACTCCTCCCACCCCTGCATGCTCTCTTTATTGACACATACGGATATTCCTCAGTCTGAAGTGCACAAATAGCTAACTATTTCAGATATAAGAAAAGTTCAAAGAACAAGGGTTTGAAGAAAAATCATGGAGTGTAGAAGAGAAATGGAATGTGTGGAGAGGAGTACACTGGACAGTAAAGCAAAGACGTATACTTTATTTGGTCAAAAGGATGTTCACAGATTATTTTTTGAAGAGAGAAAAGGTGTCTGTCTCATAATTTTCACTTGCAAATACAATATATAAAATTTTATTGCTTCCTAGTCTCTAAAACAACAAAATTTTACTGTTAACAATAGTAACAGAAATAGTAATAGAAATGCTTTTTCCAAATACTGAACCTTGAGCAACCTCAATCTCCTTGTGCTGAGCTGAAGATATTAAAACATTTTTATTCTTAAGCATTCACCGGGCTGCTAGTAGTCACACTGCATATCATCCTACTCATTATCCAATCTGCTTTTGTTTTTAATCACCCTGGACTCTGTGGTGGATGCTTCTTTCATATATGAAACTGCTTAGCCGATCAGCCCTTGAGGTACCTACTACTTAGATCTTCAGCTAAAAAGCACTTCAACTTCTAATCACTGTAATCTGGTGCTTCCTATTGAGAGATGCAAACATAGAGGCACTTGACACTAAATTTCTAGGTGCCCTGTCATGATTGTCCCATTCTTAAGAAAGATCATGCGATAAGTTCTACATGAAGAAGCAAAAACCCAGTGCTTCTCTGACTTAGTAGACACATTAAGTCTAGAATACTGCCATTTAAATTCTCCATGTCCACTTCACAGGCTCAGTTCATATCTTCTCTCCTGTGCTGTCCATCAGTCATGTGCATGTCATCTGTCCATCTACCTTTCCTTAGTGCTGACAGGGCTTGCAGTCAGAAGAAACTATCAGCCATTTTACATGGTATTGATTAGCATGGAAAGCATATTTCCCCCAGCTACCATACTATTACTTTACTTAGTTATAAAGTATTATCAAGGACTGTGATGACAAATGCATCTTCATATTGCAGTGCTCAAGAGCTTGAAGATGTACAGACTCTAAAACCCAATATGGAAAAATTAATGAGGGATTGAAGGGGCAGTACAATTTAATTTCCTTAGAAACTGAGAGAAGAATGTTGATTATCAGAATTATTCACCTACTCTTTCACAAGCATCTTACAATTTAAAAAAAAAAAAAAAAAGATTTTTGTCTTGACAAAATAGTATCTTTATTTATGAATCATTTAAATTACTTATTTTTCTTTACTTGTATTAAAAATGTGTTGTTGACCAATAAACATTCAGTTCTTGAGCATCAAAGAAAATTATTTTCATCACAGATGAGAGATCACCATATATAATATAGATGCCACTACTGAATTGCAGGTCAATTGCAGTTATCATAGATAATAAATTGCAATGTCTAACCAGAAGGCTACAGAAAGCATCATTAGAATTTGCCATCTAATACAGATTCAACAGCTGAAGTTTCTGGTTGTGAATAGCTCTTTTTTTCCCCGTTTATTTCGCTTTTACTCGTGTGATTAAAAGATGATTTATAGCCTTAATGTAACATAAGTCAATGATTTTCTAAATATCACTACTTGTTATATTTCAAGTCAGAAAAAATATGAATAATGGTGGTTTCACCGAGATTTCCTTTATTTTTTAATAGGTTAAAGCCAAAGAAAAGGTGTTAAGATAGTTAAAAAAAAATAAATCATCAATACTTACAGACAAATCTTTTCTCCCACCATTCTGTATCCCAGCAAGTATTTCAATTTTGACAATGTGCCATGTTTTCCTTTCTCTCTCACTGTTTCATATTCTTCTGCCTATCAAAGCTGTGGACATCATCCTTCCAAGTTTGCTTATTTTGCTCATCAACACAGTGGATCTTGGTGTATGTTCCCAGCATGTCCTTCAGGAACTGCATAACTTTTTTATGTGTCCCTCAAAAGCAGATGGTTGATGTTTTTTCTAAACTCGTTTAAAATCATCATATGGTCATAATGATAGTAACCCTGATTCTCTGCCAAATGGAGGCCATAGAAGAACTTACAAGGTTCAGTAAGTACCTATACTTCTTTCAGGCTCCTGACATTTCACAAAGTATCTGAAAAATATCATGTACTTTTAATATTTTTTTTTTTCTTTATTCCCCCTCTCTCTTGCCACTTGCATTTCTTTGTTGCTGAAAATAGTAGTATAAAATGTAGATTAGTGAGATTAGGACTAAGTTGTACAAGACTGTCTTTCATTAGAGAGCAGGGAAGACTGTTTTATGCCTGCTTTTGTTAATAATATTGATCAGGGACAGTGCATACTCATTGCTGCAAAGAGAATTCCCGATGTGAGAAATTTTCAATTTCAATTTGACATTACGCAGATAAGAAATTATCTACAGCTCTGCTGACTTGTAGATAGCTCCTGTCTTTCAAAGAACGAATGATGACATTGATTAGCTAAAATGAAGATATTTAAGTCTTATTCTCTAGGAACTGAAAACAACTTCAGAGAAACAACAACTCTCTTAATAAACTATGATTTCATAACCTAAGCAATCATAATACCTTCACTAATCTCTCTATGAACTGAACAGCAGCATGTCTCAGGATTGAGATGCCTAAACTTGCTTTTACTTTTTTGTGATGGCATTTTTTATGGATGCATCAGAGTTGTCATGGTCCCAGAGAAAATGAGATCCTCCAGCACCAGAGCCCTGTTATTACTGGTGTCAGACTTCAATACCTAGAAGATGTAATTGTACTAAATAGCTAAATAAATATAGGGCCCTAACTCTTCCAAACAAGAAAGACAAAAAACACTATGCATATAACCTGGTACTAAAAAGGGAAAAAAAAATTGTCTCTAAGTAGAACAGAACATAAAGACTTTAAAGGGCGTCCCAGAATTTGTTCTTGCTAGGTTGTTTTCCTCCTTTATATGAAGCCTCCTTTTATGAAGTAAATATATATTTACTGCTTATATTTTAGCTTGATAGTACTTTGTATTTTGTTTTCCAGTTAAGATAGAGAAATATATGATTTGTTCTCACCAATATAAAGTGGTTTGCCCAGGCTCCTAATACACTGGTAAAATACTAAAAAGGCTGCTAATTGTCTGAAAATAAATATCTGGGTATTTCTGTGAATGAGATCAATAAAAATAAAATCAGAAAAGAAAGCAAACAAATGGACTTCAAACAAATAATAAGAAAATCATAAGAGTAGAATTTCAGATATTACAAGAGTTATTATAACTATTCCTTTTTCCTTTTTTTTTTTTTCTTTTTTTTTTTTTCCCCCCACCACCTTCACCAGGGTCAAGTTCTGGAGGAAGAAGAAAAAAAAACAAGCAATTTTTGAATTGTGAACACAGGATAGGAGAAAAAATCTTTAGCAATGCATTCATATTCAGTTACTTTAAATATATAAACTTCATTGCCTTAATTGGTTGCTTATGTTATTTATACTGATAGTAGCAGATCTGTATTTGAGCAATGCTCAGATTTCCTTGAGCATTACTGTGAATTTTTTTATTAGACAAATGTCCAACAATACTGAAAAGTAACTTGTTTCTTCTTAGAGCTTCTTTTAAATGCAGTAATTCCATAATGAAATATATACTAAGGCATTACTGTACAGGAAAAATATTCTAAACATTGAGATTCTTGCCACAAGTTTCTCAACCTTAAAAAACTTCAATAAGACCTAGGTCTTGTAAATCTGAATAGATTAAGAAAACAATGTTTTCTTCCTCACCGTAATGCCAGGTAAGCCTCTATCTAGGAATTAGATGAAGGATTTAAGTTACATCCATGGTTATCTGAAAAAGAATGACAGTAGGATGATTCGTGAGGCGTAGAAGAAGGAACATATAGGAAATTCATTGCCACGTATTGAAACTAAGTAAAAAAAAAAAAAAATAAAACTCCCATCAACAGCTTAGAAATTATAAAGAAATGTGTATGAATATCTAATTGTCTTTTTAAGTACTACAGAATTTAATATTGGAAGTTTGGAAGCCAGTTCTATGTGCAAGACCAGTGTACCTTGAAGTTGAACAAGAAAAAAAGAAAAGAAATAAAAATCAACAACTTCCTCTAGGTAAAAGGGGAGTGCAATCCTGTAGTCCATAGAATTCTTTGCTTCCACAATTTGTTAATTATCAGGAAGCCCGGAGATGGCATAAGTGATTTAAAAAATAAAATTGAGTCCCCAGTAAAAATCATGTCACAGAGGCTGCTAACCATCCCTCAGAGCCAAACAAACTGAAGTTCTAAATTGGCCTAGATTCAATCACTGGCATCCAAACAAAAGGTTCCGCAGTTCACTGGTAACACCTTGGGGTAGTGAATCATCTTGCAACTGCTAAATTATTCACAGAAGATATTCTAATACAAATAACAACAGTATTTCAGAAAACATAGAAGTTACAATTGAACTTGTAACTCAGCAAAATCCACAGAAAGGCTAGTTTTTGTTATTGTCATTGTTTCCTTTTCTTGAACATAACAGGTGGACAGCAACATTTGAATCTAAGGCTTTCATGTTGACAATGTAGATATTTAAGCTGAAGAAACATGGCTATGAAAATACTTCTAATGCTGCAATTGGCCTATACATTTGGAATTCAGTGAATTTCCTGAGGAAAGGTAAGATGTGTGTATGTTTCCCAGAAAATAAATATATAAATGTTGCCCATTTGCAGTTAAGCCAGAAAAGATTAACAGTCAATCTGAAAAGCATATAGTTATTTGTAACATATTTTACATGTTTGTTTTGGAAGAAATTTCAAGTGGAAACTTTAATGTATGAGGTCAGTAATCAGCTGACAAATGCAGTCATTGGATTTAGATGAGACTTGCATCTGTATATATCTCCATGCATGACAGATTATATTCCTCAAATGGAAGCATATTTCTTAACTGAAAAAAACAGCAAATTAAAAATATATTTTTCTAAAACAAATAATTCTTGAATCCAAGTTTGTACTTTATTTAAATGCAGAGGCTAGATTTATAGCCATCCATATCTACTATGTAGAAATGGCCCTACTTGTCTGTGAGTCAGAAGGGTTATTATCTACCATTCTCTTACATTTCACATGCTCAGCATGGTTTTTCTTCACCTATAGCCTTGAAGTTCCAAAAAGAAAATGTTGTTCACCCATCTATAGGGAATAAATATGAAGACAAATTGTATGTCTTTAATCCATCCGCATCCACTTGTACATTTTGAATGCCACCATGCTTTTCTCTTCAATGGGAAATTGTCTCTACTAGAAGAAAGACCCCAAGAAATTGAATCATATCACCAGCAATATGGTTTAATGTACTCTGATGACCTTTCTTAGAAAGTTATCTAAAAGCAATGCTTTACCTATGCCAAAATTGATGATGGTTTATTCAGCAAAATTTACACAAACAGCTGTGGAGGAAAAACAATGGCACATATATTAACATCTTTAAATGTTTAATCTAAGTTTATTTGGGAAATATTTTTCTTCATTGCAACTTTTCTAATAAGCAATTTGACAATTAAAACATCTATTTCTGAAATGTCATGAAGTCAAAAATGGCTAAGATAAATTATTTTAACACTCATTTATATTTAGGTTCAAATCCAAAGCGGCAAGTAATATGCTAGTAAATAAACTTTAACGACACAAGGAAAAAGTTAGTTATCTTAACATCTACTTTCATTCTGAAAATGCTACAAGAGAAGACTGAACCAGGAATAGGTTTGCATGATAAAGTTTGTTATTTTTTTTTTTCCCAATGCTTCCTTCCTCTTTTCAAGTCCTTCAGCATCAGAATTGAACCACACTACTGGCCCTGTAGCACACAGAGGTAAAATGTAAGAGAGGCTGGAGCGGGGGAGAAAGGAAATGCAATACCTTACATGTTTACAAACAAACAAGTCTAATTATAAATACCAAATTTAAAACCATCTACTGACATTTTACTTACTATAGTTAACAAGGAAGACAAAGAAAGCTTGAAGTTGCACCAATTTAGAACCCCTCTGGTGTCCTGACTGCATTAAATCTCCCTGACTCTAAATTCAGTTTGAAATCTCTGAAGAATAGCAACATGACTCTGACTACTTTCAGAAGTTTCTACAAAAGGATAAAATGAAGACAGCAAATCAAAATTGGAACGAGGAGGAAAAGATCAAAAGTCATGCCACACCACACATTTCTCTTATGGGAAAGAAATAAGAGAACTACATGACAGATTAGTTATGTTTCTTAACATAACATGAAGAGATAGTCAAAGAAAATTAAAGTGATAAGGGCAGTACAGAAACCTGAACAAAAAGAACACAATATCACAAATGTGATGCATAAAATCTGGTATTTAATTTCATCAGTATGACCCTTGCCTTAAATTGCTATCCTTATCTACAAGGAAAAGAAAATTATACTCATTATGCCTTGCTCACTGTCTTCAAAAGCAACGTCTCTTGAATGCAGGGTGAAAATTCCTTCTCTTCTCAGCTAGTGAGATTATTATGATGCAATTAATAACAGTAAGAAATGGTTCTGAACTACTATCTGCCTCAGAATAAATGAAAAACACTAAGGTACTCCTACTCTGACAGAAAGATACTTGCTTTTGCGCACATCAGCATATGCACATATATAGTGTCACTCGGGTTATCAGTTAAGCATATAGGTTGAAATCACAAAATTCTGGGGTTTGAAGAATAACCAAAAACCACCCCAGAAAGCCCACCTGTGCTTTCTTTTTCTTTACTACATAGAATAACCCAAGAATAAGATGGACGTACTGCTTCACACATCTCTGTGACATCTTCTGCTTTTTCTCAATGATATTGCCTAGCCAACTGAATTGATACAGAAATTTTGCTAGGATTCATCAACAGTGACACCTATACAGAAAAAAAAAATTAACAGCTAAATCCTTCTAGTGCATCACCTGATGGGGGATCACCTCAGGATTCTGTGCTAGTACAAATGAAGGTACTTCTATATGTTCATAAGTGACATTGACGGTTGGACCGAACACATTTCAGGAAGTCTGCAGATGACACCAAGCTGTGTGATGCAGCAGATATGCCTGAAAGATAATATGCCATCCAGACAGACTGAGACAGAATTGAGCAGTGGGCCTAGAAGAACCTCATGAGGTTGAACAAAGCCAAAGCCACCTGGGCAACAGCAACAACTACTATCATTACAAGCTAGAGAATGAAAGGATTGAACACAACCTTACCAAAAAGTACTTGAAGGTATCGGTGGATGGTAAGCTGAACATGAGCCAGCAACGTGTCCTTGCAGCACAGAAAGCCAACCATATCCTGAGATGCATCCAAAGAAATACAGCAAGCAGGGAGAGAGAAGTGATCCTTCCCCTCTACTCTGTGCCAGTGAGACTTCACCTGGAGTACTGCATCCAGATGTGGAGTTCTCAGTACAGGAGAGGCATGGATTTGTTGGAGCATGTACAGAGGAGGGCCACAGAAATGATCTAAGAGGAGGAAAGATGAGAAAAGAAGTAAAGGGTTTTTAAAAAAAGTTGAGCTTATTCCCTTCTGGAAATGTGGATGAAATAAGTGCTTTGTAAATACACTGTGAAGAATCAAAGTTTACTGGTGAATCAAAGTAATAATTATTAGAAATTTATACAGAGGATTATATCAAATCAATGGGTGTACATAGAAGAGCGAGTAATGTACAACTAAAGAAAATGAAATAAATACAGATTTACTGTGTATTCACATTAGAATATGCTTTCATTTTAAGCACCTTTTTCCTTCTCATGAAAACAGTATGCATCAGTATTTAAGCTGGATTTAGTTCTGTAACCACAATTAAAAGACGCATTAACCTATGCATGTATGCATATATCTATCTATTCATCTTTACAAAGAAGTTAAGAGCATAACTATTCTGATCTGAACAACTACTTATTCCTATAACTCCAATATAAAACCCAATTATGATTCCACTTTTAAAATACAAAACTTGATTATAGCAATCTTCATGGAATTTGAATATCCACCCATATGTAAAATAGCACAGAGTTTAAAACTTTATTTCCAGATTCAAATCAGTCCTACACTCTGAAGTCCATCTACACTCAAAAGCTTAGGCTTAACCCATAGACAATTACAGCTGTGATTGCTGAACTAGGTAGACTTAGCATTAAATTACACAGTAGAATTTATTGGAGATGTTCATGGTATTTCTCATAAACATATATTGTAGAAGTGTTTTTTGAGCACAGAAATGCATAAAATTTTCCAGTAAGACTTTTCAGAAATACAAAATCTCCTAGAAAAACTCTTCAAGTTAAAAAAAAAAAAAAAAAAAAAAAAAAAAGTGTTTTTAAAATGTCATATCTTATTTCTTTTGAACCTATTACTATACCTGAACTCAACTTCTTAATTACTATTACTTATTTTTAATCCTAAGGCACAGTTGGTCATTTTGAAATTAACCTTAACCAGCTGCAGTCCAGTTTCACAGATGCACTGGTAAAACACCTGAAGTAATACAACTTCACCACTCAGGTAAGCAACATTACGGTTTAATAAATTATGCCTCTCTGAACTGATAATCAAGAATTGTAAATGATCTAGTTTAATTAAATAACCTATTTTCTAGGGTTTTAAAATTTGCAGCAGTCAATACTCACTTGCAAACTCTTGAAAGAATAAACTCTGCTCCTATTGGACCAAAGGAAAACTAAACAAGCATGACTAATTTTTTCCTTTGATTAGAAAGAATTGTAAATACCCACACATTTAGGGACAGCTTCCTACTTAACTTAGCCATCTACATCAAAAGGAGAGTACATAATATTCATAACATCTGTTACACTGCTTGTACATTTAATGACTGCACGTCATCTGGGAGATAGGGAGACATCAAACTTTTCAGCAGATTCTATCAGAACTTATCTGTAAGTAGACAAAAGATATTCTTATCCTCCATATTTTCAGGCTCACCTAAGACAACAAAATTGATACACAGACATAAGTGCTTAATTTAGTTTTAGTCCCTTATTTATTGACCCCCTTTTATCACCATTAATTCATAGATTCTAAAAATAAAGATATATTAAGCTGTCCACTTTCGAAAAATAAAAGCAAAAAAAAAAAAAAAACCTGTAGCTGTTACTAGTAACCCTAAATCTCCAGCTCCTGAAGAACAATCAAAAGAAATACTTAGCTCAGAGATAACAGTAAGTAGTTAATCAATAGGTTTTACATACACAAGACAAAAGGTGCATCTGTGAGCTGGTACAGAAATAGCATTAAGGCTAATACTAATTGAATAAACATATAAGATCAGTTCCCTCTAACTCCTGGACATTACTACCAGCTCAGCATGAGCACTTTGGAAGGCCAGTTAGAGCTTAGTCCATGCCATATCCTCTGTATGTAGACTGGAGAACAATTTAATTGGCAGGCTTAATTGATCATTAAAGAGCAACAACAATACTGGAACTGAAGAAAAGAGGAGCTTGTAGGACTACTAAGAGTGAATGGTTTTAAACTAAAAGAGGAGAGATTTACAATAGAAAATAGATGGATTTTATTTTTTATTTTTATTTTTTTTTTACTCAGAGGGTAGCAAGGCGCTGGAATAGGCTGCTCAGAGAACTTGTGGATGCTACATCCATGGGGACATTTAAAATCAGGTTGGATGATTCCTTAGACAGCCTGGTGGCAATGCTACACATGGCAGGGGGTTCAAACTTCAAGGTTTCTTCCAATTCAAGGCAATGATTCTATTTCTATGGCTTTATGATTCCATGTTCTGAACAACTTTTGGTCTAAGATAGCATGCTCTGAAAACTAACAGTAAGAAGAGATAATGTCGCCCAAGGCTAAATAGTGCTGGATTTTTGAAAAACAATGAATCATGGAATCGCTCAGGTTGGAAAAGTCCTTAAAGATCATCTAGTCCAACCACAACCTGACCATACTACCCTAACCCTAACAACCATCACTAAGTCATGTCCCTGAGCACCACATCCAAAAGGTTTATAAACACATTCAGGGATGGTGACTCAACCACCTCTCTGGGAGCCTATTCCAGTGTTTAACAACTCTTACTGTAAAGAAGTGTTTCCTGAAATCCAACCTAAACTTCCCCTGGTACAACTTAAGGCCATTTCCCTCATCCTGCCACCAGTGAGAAGAGACCAACTGCGCTCTTGCTGTAAGCACCTTTCAGGTATTTGAAGAGAGCAGTAAGGAGATCTACCCTCAGCCTCTTCTTCTGCAGACTAAACAGTCCTAGTTCCTTCAGTTGCTCCTCATAGGGTATATTCTCCAAGCCTTGTTGCCCTTCTTTGGATCTGCTCCAGCTCCTCAGTGTCCTTTCTGTATTCAGGTGCTCAAAACTGAACACACTACTCAAGGTGGGGCCTTACCAGTGCCAAGTATAGGGGCAGGATAACTTCTCTAGTCTTGCTCACCACACCACTCCTGATACAAGCCAGGACGCCATTGCCCTTCTTGGTCACATTGCTGGTGCATATTCAGCCGACTGGCTATCAATACACCAAGGTCCCTTTCCGTCAGACAGCCTTCAAGCTAGTCCTCCCCAAGCTGTTAGGGTTGCCTGTGGATTGTTGTGACCAAATGAAGACACTGTGATCCAAATACTATCAATTATCATTAGTAATTAATGGGTAATTTCTAGAATCTTCTAAGCTACAGATAATCCGTAAATTAAGCCACTCCAGTCACACAGAATCACAGAATCACAGAATCACCCGGGTTGGAAGGGACCTCAAAGATCATGTAGTTCCAACCCCCCTGCCTAGCAGGGCCACTAAACATACACATTTAGATCAGTCAAACTTTTATAGCCATTTGCAATAGCTCATGCCCATGAAGTTTTATGACATTTTCACTCATTAATTTTTCCTAAATTTAAATTAACGTACACTTGACAATACAAAACTGTACTTGAACTGGAAGTATACAATAAAAAAGCTCTAAACTTTCATTATGTATAACTTGTTCTTTGAACAAAAACCCAAAAAAGAAATGTAATTAGGTTACTTCCAGTTATGGCCATGATCAACTTCCACTTCATCATCAACTGTAACAGTACTTACTAGACTGAACAATATTCAGTGCAAATTACCAAATGTAATGTGCAATAGACAAGCAAGAGAGACCATATTTAACTGCTGTTTCTTAACTGCCATCTAAAAGATATTCAGCTAAAAATGACAGTAAATATTACTTGTTAGCAATCTAATTTCATAATATCCTCCAGCTGTGCTTAAGACTTACACCTTCATCTGTTTTTTTGCTGTTCATGTTATTTATACTACACAGTAATACATATATAAAACATGGCAGATATTTCCAGCATAGGTTACAATGTTCAAGCAGGAAATAAACAGCTAGCAGATACTCAGAAATTTAAGTCTTTGTGTTATACTTTAAGTATAAGAATGAGCTGAGATGTTGGAAAAGCAATCAGAAACTGAGAAAGTAGCAGGTGCAGTGCTGGAAGAAAAGCAATCAATGGAAAATTTGCCAGGTTTCATAAAAAAAGAGAGAAGCCTATTGATTTTTTCAAATTATTACTCAAATAATTATGACAACATGTTTGACAAACAGCTTGAACTGAGAAGTAGACAAAGGTAGAAGATACTGTTACCAACTTATTTAGGATATAAAATATTTTTATTTATGTTACCACAAGCTATCAAAACAAGAGCCACAAGCCAAGAGCCACTAGCGAATTATCTTGGCATTTTCAGGCAGGAACAAAATGGTCTGGAGATACAATTCCTGCAAGAAAAAAATCATTCTTCCACACTTTTTCAATGAACCAATTAAATTTCAAATTTGTCCATCAGGAGATGAATCAAAAAACTTTTCACTGCAACATCTACACCTCATTCTCTTGGACAGTGCTTGGACAGTAGTTCTTATGACCATTTAGTGGTTGATTTTACCTGCATTTCCCTTTACAGAGGGAAAAAAAAAAAAGCAAATTCTTAGCTGATGGTTTGCCAATTCAATCAAGTAACAAATCGGTTAACTTCTAACAAGGCCACGGCATGCATTGCCTTGCACAACAATGTCAGGAAACTTCATTCTAAGAATCCAGAGTAAACCACAGATAAACATAAGTTAAGGCTTGTTATGAACTAATAAAAATATAATTCAGAGTTTAAGGTTTAGCTGTAACTAAAATTGCAATTATCCAAACATTAGTTTGGATAAGAAGGAGAAAGCAAAACTCAGCTCATCAGACATAAGTAACTGGAAGATCATTCATCTAAATCCAGTTCAGGCTCTAACTATAGATAGCATAACGATAACACTTCTTTCAGAGAATTACTCATTCAATTCACCTAATTCATATATCTTAAAATTATCATACTACTCATTAACTAAAGAAGAAACCAAGATGACTAGTTTTTTTTTTTTTTCCTTAGCTGATTAGTTTGTTAGCTAAGATGCATAGTATGCTCTTCGCATGCTCTGTAAGAATCTCTGATTAACAAAATTGCAAAGAGCATTTAAATGAGTTTTAGATATGATTCTATGCAACAAGGATGAAATATGACATTACAAAGTAATTTCAATGAAATCTATGAGTAAACAGAATAGCGCAAAAAAAAGAGTGACTCGATCAAAATTCTTAATTTCAAGCAGAGATTTTCAGCAGTGTTACTCAGTACAAACCACCCTTTTGTCAAAGAAAGATGATGAACTCGTAATGAACGTGTTCTTCACTGATCTCTTATATAAAAGAGTACAAAAAAGAATAAGTCAGACTCTAAAGTAAACAAACAAACAAACAAACAAAGAGTACAAGCATCTAGGGACAATTTAGAAAAGTACAAAGCAAAAGTTGTTCCATAAGAATAAATTTAAAAGTACCTGCAAACAAGTCATTCTTCTGGTTCTTGTACTACCAGCATTAATAGCTGAGTTTGGGGGAAAAAAATTAAAAATAAAACCAAAGAAACCAAATCAAATATTTAATTTTTCTTGTTGCTTCACTGAGTAGATCAGTTGTGATAAACCCTATTCCAGTTAATACCGTAGTAGGAAGTAGGAAATAATAACAGGACAGCAGTTATAATATGTACTAAACTGGAGAAATCTAGGAGAGAAAAATAAATAATCACGGTTCTACAAAATCTTATATAACTGAAAACAATGAACAAGTTCAGTTTGTTTGCCTTAAAGAGAAACCGAACCATACAGCACAGACAGAAAACACCAAGGACGTCTTCCCTCTTGAGGTTTTGTTTAAATGTAATAACTGTGGGATAGAAGCACAATTATCACAATATCTCTATTTTCTCACATAAGCATAATCTTAGACAAGACTGTGGCATAATAATATAGAATAACTTAAAGTCTTATAACAGGAAAAAAAATCTGCTTACCCAATTTTCCAGTTGACTTATTATTTCTAATAAAATAAAATAAATAATTTCATGGAAAAGAGTTTGACAAACTTTTCATTGGAGCACATATGTAACATTTGCCTCAGTGTCAAAAAATAATCTGATTTTTAAATAAAGCACTGTACAATATCAATTCATACTAATTGACAAAGAGCTCATAAATCACAAAAAGGGATTAAAAAAATTGAATAAAGGAGCCTGCTTTCATTCAATATCCTTATCAGTCACAAAGACAGGCTGTTATATAACAAAACTGTTTTATAGTTATATAAATAGTGTATGAAATTCACTGATAATTCAGAGATTCATGAAATATTGAAATAAGAAAAAAATGAGGAGCAGTACACACAGTGAAAAAAAATCTAAGGATGAGAATGAAGGGTGGGACTGTCTTCTGAAAAGCATTCATTGAGGAAAAGATTTCTGGGTCACAGTGAATACAATCTCATTTATGTTTCTGGTGAGAAAAAAATTGGATGCAGAGCAGGGGAGAAAAAGATTTATTGGTTTTACAAAATAGAGATGAGGTTGAAAGAAACCAAGTGACTTGCCTCAAGATGAATGATAAGCCCTATTGATCTCAGTCAGCCTTTTTGCCAATGCAATGCTGAGATTTTGTCCCTTTGTTTTCAGATGAAATTTACATTTTGTTCCTAAAATAGAGATAGAGATCTCAAAGAAATAACCATTCAGCAGGGCTTTTCTTTCCACTAGGCCGCAATCTACTGTCGGCTTGCAAGCAGAAATAGGGTGGGACAGTGGAATGCTAGCATATATGTTCAGAATAACATGTTTTAAAAAGCAGCTGCAAAAGCTTTTGAAGAAGCTCTAACAAAATACTTGCATTGAAGCGCAGATGATAGGTGGCAAAGAAGAGACTTGCTATTAGTGTATATGTACATTTTCAGTTAGAAGTATTCCAAAGAATTCTTTTAGGCAAAGGAAATTTATTTTTAAGGATTTGAGGCAAACACAATAGATACTATTAAAAATTGAGATAACTGATGCAGTAAATGAAAGAAGTGATGGTTATTCAAGACAGCATGGAAAAAAATTGATAGATACAGTATATTTAGTTTTGAATTCTGTTTGCTGTGTTGGAAACAGAATTTTAGAAGAAACCTGTTCACAAAAAGGAGGTGTTTCATTTGAAATAGCATGTATGCTAATGAGTCAAATACAGAGCTTCCATTGGCAATTGTATTTTTTTTCAAATCCAATCAAAAACTAAAAACAAAGTTCAAATAACATTTATCACTAAGAATGACATCACATGAATATCTTCATAATACATAATAAGATCCCACAATAAAGCCCTTGGGCATATTTATCTGAATGCCTGAAGGCTACCATTCTGCTTTTAGAAGTTTTTACCTTCTTCCATTCCTTCTTTCACTACCAAAAAATACCAATTAATTAATCATATGGAAAACAAAAATGAATGCTCCTCCTTTAGTATCTTTATGTGGGAAAATATTTGCTTCACTCAATTTTGAGAAGCAAATAAAAAAAGAACACCCTTAATGCTTTCAGAAGCTATTTTATGTTCTAATTTATTCTTCTGCTTCATATATTAGTTTTAATCTCATCTTGTACTCATGAAGTACATTCTGGTACAAGGTTTCTTTCTTTTCTGACTTTTTTTTCCTTGTTTTCTGTTGTTCAGCAGTGTCTTCTTGCAAGGTTACTCAAAATGTTGCAGCCACCCTTATTGTAACTTCTCTTGCATCTTGCTTAAACCAGCCATCTTTCCTGTAATCTGTATCATGACAGAAATATTAGATGCTGACAAGACAAAGACTGCTGTAACTGAACTGAAGAGTGCAAGAAATTATTGATACAGGAAGAGTAAATTAAGCTTTCATTAGCATCAGATTTTAAAAGGTTTGTATTTAATGCATGGTAAGGTCAGTGAAACTAGTGCCACTATTAAAAACTGATTATTATTAATTTATTTTTTTTAAGTTATTCTTACTTAGTTATTGTAACTGCTTAGACACTTCCCTTTAACTGCATTGTTGGAATATTGCTATAGCTCTTCCATTTAATATTTGATACCTTATACATCATATTGATGCCAGATTCCAGAAACAGGGATATAACTTCTATTCTAGTAATGGCTGCAAACCAAAGGCAGGCTTCAGCTTTTGTGTAAAGATATTTAAATGATGTTAAAGACACTGTTGGATTTATTTATTTTCAACAAATATTCCAAATTTTAACTCCTAAGGAATAATTTTCAGTTTAGTTGTCCTGACTTTGATCAGATTTCTGACCTGTCATTACAGTATGCATTCAGCTGACAAAGAGCAATTTTTCAAGATTATTTGTCATACAGGAAAATCTACCTGAAAGATCTCATTTTTGCCTCAATGACTTTTTTTTTTTTTTGACTCTTAGAACATAACATAGAATCTATGCCCTTTGTGCTTTATGAGTCAATACTACCAGAATTTTCTTAATTAGCACTATTTTGTAACCTGGGAAACCTTTCTGTCTGTATATCTAAGACTTCAAATCTTCCTTTCAACATACGGCACATATATGTATATATGTGTATTAAACATAAAAGCCCTTGATTTTCATCCAGTAACATTAAAGAAGTAGATACTCTTGCATTCTTCATATTCTTAAAGTGCAATTTGCACTCTAATTTATCTCAAACCTCAACTCTATAAGGAACTACATCCTCACCATAATGAGATGGTAACTACAGGCCTGTCTCACTTTAGTGCCTGGTAAAATTTTTGGAGAAGATTATTCTGGAAACCAAAGGAAAGACTTGATACGCAGACACAGGCACTGTTGGTCATGGCCAACATAGGTTCAGCAAGAGAAAGTTACATTTAACTAACCTAATCTCCTTTTATGACAAGATTACCTATCTAGTTGACCAAGGGAAGCAAATAGATGTAATTTTTTTTTTTTTTTAATTTCAGTAAAGCTTTTGATACTATTTCTCACTGTACATTTTTGGACAAGTTGTTCAGCACATAGCTAAACAACAGCATAACACAACAGGTAAACAACTGATAGATGAGTCAGGCTCAAAGGGTAACAGTAAATGGGATTACATCAGGCTGGAGGCTACTCAGCAGCAGGGCTCACCACTAAATAGAGCAGGACTCCATTTTAGGGATTTTTTTTCCCAATGTTTTCATAAATGATATGTATGCAGGACTCAAATTCGTAGTAAGCTTGCAGATGATACTAAATTAGAACAAGCTGCTGACTCCTTTGAGAAACCTTGCAGAGAGATCTTTACAAATTAGGAAGAGCTGTTAGCAGTCAACAAATGGATGAAATTTAACAAGATTAAGTTCAAGATGCCGTACCTGGAATGAAGCAACTCTTGAGATAAGGCTGGGGGGATGAGAGACTAGAAAGCAGCCCCACAGAGAGGGATCTTGGGAGTCTGGTTGATGACAAGTTGAATCTCAGCCAGCAAAAGGTACCAGTCATACCATTGGATACATTAGGCCCAGCTGGGAAGGGGAGAGGTTGTCTTGCTCTATGCTGTTGCAACCTCACCTTGAACACTTTCTACACGTCAAACACCACAACATACGGAACATATAAAACTTTTAAAGAGCATCCAAAGGAAGACTACTAAGATAGTGAAGGGTCTAAAGGGCAAATGCATAAGATGAGGTTCCTTGTTTGTTCAGTCCTTAGAAGAGGAGGTTAAGGGGAAGACTCACTGTAACCTACAGCTCCTTATAGGGGTAGCAGAGGGGCAGTGCTGATCTCTGCTTTATGGTGTCAGCCACAAAACCCAAGAGAATGGCACAGACCTGTACCAGGAGATAGTGTGGCTGGTGCTAGGAAAAGGTTCTTCAGTAGACAGTGGTCATGTCCTGGAACAGAATCCTCAGGGCAGTTGTCACAGCCCCAAGATTTCAATTTTAAGAAACATTTCAACAGTGCTCTCAGCCACATGGTCTGATTTTGGGTGGTCCTATGTAAAGATAGGAGTTAGGCTTGATAATCCTATTAAGTCCCTTACAACTCAAGATATTCTATGATTCCATGATAGTTCGTCTTCTACTGGGGTAGCACAGAGATAATATGGAAATACAATAACTGACTAAAATGGCCTATTATTGGAAATACAATATCCTTGTGTTTGTTGCATAGAATGAAAATCTTAATCTACACTAAAGAGTCCTTTTTATTGCACTGTCATTCTCAATACTTGTTAGATTTTCACAGGTCTGAAATCTGTGTTGTGCTCACATACACACTAGAGCTTAAGTTAGTGCTTATTCTAAAAGCAATCTTCCTATCTGGTTGCATTTTTCCCCAGTAAAAATATTTGACACAGCAAGTCAAATTCTCTGTTGCCAAACTTTAAAGCCAAATTTACACCTGACCATGTTTCTTCATAACAGGAGAAATTTTACCTGCTTTAGCATTTACGCAAAATGTTTTCACTTAGATATCTTGTTAGATTGCAAGTTGCATCCAAACAGCATCCTATCAGTTTGCAACCTATTTCTAATATTTTTTTTCCCCAACAGAAGAAATGTCTGTTATGCTAAAGAGAACATCATCTCAAAGCATTCACTGTAATTCAGTCAAGTCAGAATTTTTTTTAGTTGAATTAGGTACATAGTATCCAGACAGTTGAAATCTAAGAATTCAAAAGGTTTCTAGAAATATTTTGTCTAGAATTTTTTTTTTTATTATTTTTTAAATCTGATTTCTCAAATCTTCTGTGGATTAACTGAGAAAATCCAGTAAATATTTTCTTGGAAAAGCATACAGAATATTACAAGCACGGACACAAAAAGCTGATGTTATTGAAAATCCGGTTCTGAAATGCCATCTGTATCCTAACATTTACATTTTCACAAAGTAGAACAAAACGCATAATGAAGTTCATTCTTTTTGTCCTCTTCCCCTCATCCTTCTGCAACTAAGGGATTCTGTTGAATTCAGCAGTTCTTAACTGTTCTATTTTATCCTTTTTTTTTTGGAAAAGATTTAATTTTATAACACTTCACTATCCTAACTTCATAGTGAAAATAATCACCTTTCCTAACCAGAACATACAGTTTTTTGTGACATTTAAGACTTGCTTGAAAGTGGCAGGTAAGGAACAGCAAATACATCCAAGATTTTACAGATGTTTGTCAATGGCCTAAATGTTATGCATACGTTTTCTTTCCTAGGATAGAACTTTTAAGAGGGCACACTTCTTTATGTCCGTTTTACTGCACTACTACTATATTAATGTCTAGGAAATGTAATTTGCTAAGCTGTAAAAGCACAATCATAGCTACTGCAGTCCACCAAAATCGAATCTACTATGATCCTTTCATATTTGGAACATGAGTCACGCTAGGACATGAAAGTCAAGATTAATTGAAAAACAAGTACTTACCTTCCAGAGGGAAAAAAAAACAAACAAATGTAAATTCTATCTATTAGCATAAACCTTGGGTAACATTATAGGATTGACACAGTAAGTGAACTTTTTCTTCAAGTTCCACAGAAGAGGAAAGTGTTTGAAGTATATTTTAAAAGACATGGGAAGGGGATAGAGGCTGGAGAAGACATTTCATCGGAATTTCAGTTAACCTGAATACATTTCAATAATTTAATAATGAAAATAAAAATTCCAGAGTTACACCCAGGAGTGAAGAAAACGATACGGATTTACTAAATTTGGCAATGCTAGAGAAAAACTAGCAAATAACTGAAGTATTCAAACAATTGCAGTAAAGGGGGAAAACTTCAAAATGATGAAATGATGTTTTCAGATGAAAAGATTCTGAATCACAAGTCACACTGAAACAATGCAGTACTTACAGCTAGTTTCACCTAGCACTTTTTTTTTTCTACTTTTTTTTTTTTTCTTTTAAAGCATTTTTCCCAACAGCTCTTCCAAATCCAAAGAACAAAACAATGTAGAAATGTTTAAGTTTGTAGGATTAACTTCTGTCAATTCCTGCCCTCCAGACAATTTAAATAAAAGAACTAAGTTCAGGAAATTCAGAATAAATGATTTATTTTACGGGCAATCATAGTAATAGTATACAGGAAATCATTGGCAATTTATTACTTGCTTGTCTTTAACTAAAACATATGTTGGAGGGAAAAAAAATAGTCAATCAGTTGTCCTCTATAAGAAAGTAAATCTAAAGAATAATAAGTTATTTTTATTTTATATTCATTCACCTCTTGGGCTTACATGATTAAAATGTCCCAGAATTTGTCAGAGTAGTATCTGATTCCCCAAATGAGCAAAATATGAACTTGTATAATGTGTTTAATATATGTATACGTAAATAATGTATTGCATTGTGTTTAATATTCAGTCCCATCTACCAGGTTTACCTTTAGTTCCATTCAGCTGCTTTTTTATATAGCTGGTTTCATTCAACTGTTTTTTTGTTTTTTTGGTTTTTTTTTCCCTCTTTTTTAATATAGCTGATGTGGAAATGGGAAAGTATTTTTTGTACTTATACAGAACTTTTGATGTCGATAATTATTAAAAATTCACTAGCTTCAAAAAAATCTAAATCTGAAACTATTTTCTATCTAGCAATTGGAAATGCTATGTATTAAAGCATTTTTTGCTTTCTCTTCTAGACAAAAGTAAACATTAGCGTTTAGTTCTATGTCTCCAACAATCCTCAAATCGTGTTCTAGAAAGTAAAGAAATGTTTACTCATGACCTATGTGTTTTTTGAGTGACACTGGATGTTTTTCATACAGAAATGTAATGTTTGTGAAAGTAAATGTTTCTAATTAGTTTAGACTGATTATATTCCAACACCCAACAGGACTACAACTCTAGAGAAAAACACCAATTTTTCCAAAGCTATATACACAATTGAATTGATCAGTCCTGGTATCTGAGTGTCTGGAGGATAGTAGTGCACAGATAGAGGAGTAACATGCTAGCTGCTGCTCCAGAAAAAAAACATAACCACAGATCAGACATGCACATTATCAGTTTCTTTCCCAGTTTAGAAGTGCCTCATCTGAGAAGTGTCTGGACAACACCCTTTGAAATATGCTGATTTTTGTGTGGTCCTGTGTGGAGCTAGGAATTGGATAGGACCCTTGTGAGTCTCTTCCAACCTGAGTTATTCTATGATAGTGTGCTAAGGAAGCTGCTAAAGAATACTACAGCATAGTCATAACTTTGATCTTTAGTTCACTGTCCTGAAGCCCTATAAAGCATTGAACTTCACAACTGAGAAAATAATTGAGAAGACAGAAGATAATAAAAGTGCAGAGATACTCAAAAACCAAAGCAATCTGTTTTTGACAAGTTATTATTTCATTCACTGGAATAAGAAGAGCCTTCAGTACTCTACAGAACCTGGCACAACAGTTCTGTTGCATAAAGAGGAGCTGAGTTTATTAAAAACAAAATTAAGAGAAACATAACTGCTTACCCTATGAGAATATATACAGTCCTACACAGAACAATTACATGACTATAAAAACCTATATTTTTTCCTGTGCCTTTTTTCTAATCCTTGTTTTCATTTTGGGGGATTAGTTTATTTTTACAAAACACTCACTGCAGGCTGTCAATAAAACTAGTAAAAATTATATATTAAAAAGGTCTCTGAAAAATTAGTAGCTTCTAGTGGGAGGGACAGAGAAATAGGGACCTCTACTTAAATCAGTTCTATATATATGAAACTGAAATAAAGATGTGCTCTTGCCTTAAACATAAGCGAAGGTACCATGGTAGAACCATCTTTCTGTAAAAAGACAAACTGCAAATATTTCAGAACATAATTCAGAACATAAGACTTAAAGCAGTAACGAGAACAAAACAAACAAACAAAAATTCATGGGATAAAACAAAAACAGAATAAGAAAAGGAAAAAATTACAAAAGATCTGGTTATCTGCTATTATTAGTGATGTCCTTTCACAGCAACAACAACAACAAAAAAATCAGATTATAAATCCCATCAAAAAGATTCACTACTCTGATGCTGTGCTTACAGACTAAACCATGATAAAAAGCAAACTATGGAGACAGCAAGGCTCCTTTGAAACAATTCCACTCAGTTTTTCCCCTCAAGGATCTTGGATGTCAAGACAGTTGTAGTACAAGGAAATGAATGGATCAGGCTGACAAAACTTAATTCTCCAAGCTAAACATGCAAGTAATTTCTATTTCTCTACTTCTACAACAGAATGTTGCATATTATTGCCCTATTTCTTATATTCTTGAAGGAACATTAGGTATTGAGATGATCACTTAAGGTCTACATCTAAAGCAATAAATAGCAACAACTGCACAATTTCCATTAAAAGATGGTTTTTATGTTATTCTGGCCAAATCAGAATGATCAAGCAAGTTAAAATTTTAAATTCTTACAGTGATAAGAATATTTACTTTTTGAATTATCATTATTTATATTTCAACAAGCTGCTTGGAGAGGTCATAGTGTCTCATTCTCTGGAGATGAGCAAAACTCGCCTGGACTCCTTCTTGTGCAACCCACTCTGGAGAACTTGTTTTAGCAGATTGACCAGATGATCTCTAGAGGTCCCTTGTGACCCCTGAAAATCTTTGATTCTATGATTAAAATAAGGGGAAGAGGATTTTAAATGAGAGGTATATAGCAATTTATCTTGTCTACAATAGAGCTTTTAACATATAAACTAGAAGTTAGAGTCAGCAAACTAAAAAGCTAGGGTTAATCTACTTCAAATTATTCTGTACCTTAATAGGAAAGTTACAGCATTAGGTAGTATTCCCTGCAACTTTTTCCTTTGAAGAGAACCTTAGATACCTTTGAAACAGAAACTTCTCCTGTACTCCTAATGTTTCTCTTCAGGGAAACAATAACACCATGTATTTACTACTGACCGGCCCTGTCAGTATATGGCACATATGCTCAGAGAAGAGCTACTTCTTCTATCTTTAAACCTAGTTTCCAGGTTATGGCTAGATCTGGATGTCAGACATGCAATAAGCAATTCTACCCTGTAAGACTAAAATTGCGATGGACATATACAGAAGTACAGTATTAAAATATTTAGTATCTGTAACGTAACCTGCTTATGTAAGCACGGATAGGATTTTTGGATTTGTAATTAGGGATTTAGAGGCAAGTTCCAAATATTTTCTACTTTGTGCTCTTTTATAAATCAAGCTCTTTAAGGATCTTCAGCTGAATAGAAAAGTACTCTTTATGCATATGATCTCCTGGTTTCACCACAGATCTTCTTAGAAGACTTTTCTTACCTTGCACCTTCCTGTGCGAATATAAATACTTCAAATCCCTGTCTCTCAACATATTTCACATTATTTTCTTTTTAGAACAAATAACATTCAGCAAGAATTCTTAACCTTACATTAATAAGTGTCTAAATACTCATAATCTTGTTCTGAAATAACTTCATTTAGTGCATTTCGTAGGTCATCAAATTAGTCAACTCTTCAACAGCATGAGGTAGACCTCAGCATATACAGTTCTCCTCATTAGACCATGATCAGAGTACAAATGACTGCTAATGGATTCATCACATAATTGTTCTGTACATGAAATTTATACAAAGATAGTTTTTTTCCCCAGAATGGATATCTTTATGCCAGGCATTTAGGCACAGGAGTCACTTCAGCAGTTAAACTTTAATTACCTACTTGAATGTTGGGTACATTTCCACTGCTAATACAAAACCCTTCGTATTTCAGATTTGAAAGTTTCAAACATTGCATTGGAGATTAAGATGCGCAATGTGGACCTATATCTTTCTGACTGGATGCATAAACAGTTATTTGGAATTCCTAATAGTATCCTTGGATAGGTTTGTCTTCAAGATGCTTATTATTTACCTGAAACAATTCCTATACGGAATGAAGGGATAGCAAGAACACTCCTTTGCCCCATAACACTTCCAAGCTGTAAAATTAATGCTTGCTGTTCAAATAGCAAGAAATAGAGCTAGTACTGTAAGTTTAAACTATTCTTTGAACAAGAGTACATGTTTTCATAAAATTTATAAGTATACAAAAGGTCTTCTATCTATTTATAGTTCTGTTTGAATTATAATCAACCTGTTCCAAATCTTATTTTGTCAGGCTTTCCAGATTTCAATCCACCCAGCTAATTCTGGCTCTACTGAGAAGAGAGAAGATCTTAAGGCCTTTCTGTATGTATTATTATGAAAATAAACACAGCACTCACATATTAGGAGTTCATTTGTTTGTGCAATGTGCATTTCTAAAAACCCTATCGGTTCTGCAATATTAACTCAAAGAATACACATAAAAGGAATTTGGTCTAGACAGAAAGCTTAAAAAAAAAAAAAAGCTACATAGCTATGATCTGTCTTATAAATATCTAAAAAAATAAAATGTAGCTATTGAACTCAGTCTCCCTCTCACTTTCTTTCCCCAGCAGGACATAGGAGAAAAAATGATTTTAAAAATGTCACAGGTCAAGTTTACTATAGAGACATTCCTTACAAATTAGTGTTCACCAGTAAAACATCTGACTGAGGAAACAATTTAGTGCCAATTAAAATGAGTTGTAGAGTGAGAAAAAGCATCCTGG
This sequence comes from Tympanuchus pallidicinctus, assembly GCF_026119805.1. Taxonomy (NCBI): domain Eukaryota; kingdom Metazoa; phylum Chordata; class Aves; order Galliformes; family Phasianidae; genus Tympanuchus; species Tympanuchus pallidicinctus. The sequence continues at coordinate 11,651,626 of NW_026294769.1, forward strand.
GCCTTCTAGCCTGAGTCACTAGAAGCAGACTTATAGGGTGATTAATCATTCAAGATCTTTATAACCACTGCCATACTAACCAGCCAATATAGACCAGATGTGTAGAACATTGTGTTCCAGCTGCAGAGCAGCACTTCCAGTGCCTTGTAAACCAATTTTCAAACCACAACATGAACCTTGATGACTCTTAATTTTACACACAAAATATTGGTGAGGATATGAAGCGTAACTACACACTATATAGAACTATACACAAAAATCATATATATAAAAAATACAATTTTCTGAAGAAAATACTTGAGCTGCGTACATACAGTGTTACTAAAATCCTGTTTAGGAAAGTACTTTAAAACTCCAAAGTTGTTAAGGAAAGTATTTAATAACATTCTAATATCTGATGCCATTCCATCAGTTAATAGGAATTATGGTCTGATTCCTAGAGAAAAATAAAAAATAAAAATCAGAGACAATTTAGAAACAGTTTCCTCAGACAATCTTCCTCAAAGGAGAACAGTTTTTTTTTTTTTTTTTTGGAAAATGGTCTGATAACAAAATACCACTTCTAAATAGGTGGTGCAAATAAGAAAATAGTTCCGGAATCTTGGCCTAAAATGTCTTTACTATTTCCAGACATATTTGCTGGGTTATCATTAAATATATAAAGTGATTTAAGTTTCTAAGATGCAAACAGAGTACTTGAACAGTTTAAGTTTTCAGTTTGTATTCACAAAATTCTCACAAAGCAAGGTTTAAGACATCAAGAGAAAAACTGTACGACAAGGAACCTTTTGTCAAATGACAGAGTTAAAAACCTCATCCCATTTAGAAGGGCTGGTCCTTGCAATTCACTGAGCACACACAAGATTACAGTTAACTTGAGAGAGATCTAAAAATGTCATAAGCTAGCAGAGAGCAACTCAAGTATTTTATGAATGACAAAAAAAAAAAAAGCCAAGGAAGATGATTATAACCTTGCACTCATTCAGCAATCAAGCATCATCATTATCAAATACAGTGAAGCTTAAAATACTTATGCAAGTTGTGGTTGCTGAGGATTCATTCAGCAAATTGTCATATAAAAATAAAGGTAGCAAAGGTTATGTGTTTGGGATCTATGGGTTTTCATATTTCCCCAATTACTCATACTCTAACCATATTTCAGGGCATTAAAGATACCAAATTTCTGAAGACTGAATCAGAAATGAAAACATTTTTCATGTAAGACTGCATCCTCTAACAAAGGCCTACATAGTCTGCATGCAATATTGTACTTCAGTCATGGTAGTTTTTAAACTAGTGAATGTTACGTTATGCCAATTTGCATTCCAGAAGATGACATCTCTGTCTACTACATATCTATCCTAATCTTAAACAGGACATTGTTGAAACAAACTACTCCTTATGGCAACCTCTATGGATGTGCCATAAGAGACCAATCAGATCCTACAGCTTTTCAAGGATTACTCAGACTAATTACAGATTCAAAACAAGAAAAGACACTCATCTCACAGCATTTCCTTATGGATACTGGGATAGGTATCCAACTATTTTTATTCAGTGATAACTTCACAAAGAAGAAAACTTATAGCTACTCCCATGAAGATCTCTCCAATTGACAGTCAATGGTCTGCAGTTTTAGAATATACTGAGTTCATAAATTGCTTCTTGATGTCACACTATTTTTCCAAAACTTTGTGTTGAAAAATTGTGACTCAAACCACAAAAACTTCTTTCTGAACTGCATTTTAGTTAGTTTCAGAGTTTGAAATTTCAAGTATAGCAACAGCCTAACTATGATACATTAGGAAAAGTACTTATAAAATGGTACTTATGACTTCATATAAAGAAAGACTGATGTCCACAGTGTGAACAATATTGATATACTGTCTTTTTACATTAAAAAAGGAAAAGAACTGTAAGAACCTTAAAAGATCCAAATACAGACTATATGGAAAACAACACATGTAAAATGAAAAATATAGGAAACTCATTCATTTTAATTTTAGACAGATTTTCGTGGTAAAACAAAAACATTCTCTGAAACTATATTAAAAATGTACAGCTTAATATTTTCTCCACAGCCAGAAATAAAACTACAGCATAGACTTACAGCAAAATGATGCAAGATTGGTTTTATAAAAGGAGTAATGGATTATTCATCTGTGTTCAGATAGAAAGGCTGGTTGCTTCTGCATTTGTGTAGAACTGTACAGAACAGAAACAGATTTGCAAAAGAACAAACTCCTGACCTATTCAGCCTATGTTGAATTGCTTCAAGTTTTCATCCTCCCCACTTCCAGAGTTATACACCAGCACAGTGTCAGAGCTGTGGAAAACACATCTGGAAAACATCCTCTTGTTTAAAGCAGAATGACTGCCATCACCAGATCAGATCAGCCATGGAATTCTCTAAGCTAGGTATAGAAGTCTTCAGAGATTGAAGGAGCTTGTTCCAATGACACATTATCCTTGTCCTGAAGAATTTTTTTTAACATGCAGTTTAAATCTTGTGCTTGTCTGAACCTTGAATATATGGGTGGCTTCCACTCTGCAAAACTCATTTTTCTATTCAAACAAATAAAAATAGTATCTTGGTTTTGCTCTGTATCTTTAAAGGAGATTATTGCCTTTGAGGGGAAATTCTCAGATCGACTAGGTATAACACACTGTTCTCTGTCCTCTCTTCTAGCAGAATCAGTTCTCTCCTACAGTCACAAGCTATGATTATATTAGCAAAAAAGTAGAGCAATACCAACAGTTCTGCCAAGTTAAATAGTTGATTCTAAAGATCCAGAAATTCACAATAGGTATTTCAGGATCATTTTTCTTCAAGCAGGTTCAAATCAGGTAACATGCATTGAATGTCCACTAGAAGCTGAACAATATAAAGTTAATATTGGAAGAAATCTCCAATTTCCAAGTTCTCAATGGAATTTAATTTCCAAGTTCTCAATGGAATTCAGTTCATACATTGATAGCACTTGACAATTTGAGCCAAATTTCAATTAATGGTGACTATAAGAAGGTTAACTTCAAAAATGCATTTCTGAAGTAAAACAGATAATCGCAGTCTCTTCCCTTCAAATCCAGGCATTCTCATCGTAAGTCAGAGAATAAATTCTTTTCCTTCTCCTCTGGGATCCTAGAAATGACTGCTTTTTATCATATCTACCACTACACTGTCATGTAAGACATAATATGAAATGTCAAAAAGAAAGTAATCCTGACCTCTATGTCCTGACCATTCATTCCATAACAAAACTGTTATGTTTTGAACCATCACCTGGGGTGCGCTTAGCACAAAAAAAAAAAAAAAAAAAAAAAAAAAAAACTTGAAGGATTTTTATTGTGTAATTGAAAAGTATAACATTATTAACTGCTCAGTACCTAGCTGGCTATAATAGGAAACTAGAAGGCAAGAAAAGTTTTAAAATGTCACAGAATCACCTAGGTTGGAAAAGACCTTCAAGATCATCCAGTCCAACCATCCACCTATCACCAAGAGCACTCACTAAATCACGTCCCTCAACACAAAATCCAAACGTAAACTCTGTTCCAAAGTTCTAACAAATAGGCTCTAAAACCTACCTGGTATTCATACCACTAAGAGAATTGATCCAGAAGGTATCCCCAAATCAAGATTGACACAGGAAAACATTGAATTTACTACATAGTATAGCAGCTCTACTCCTAGATTAATTCTTCACAAATAGATTAAATTTTCAATAGTTTTAGGAAAGTGTTGAGTGCAAGGTGTTTATTTTCAGAGAGGAACATTTAAGTAGCAGTCTATAAAAGTGTTATTAAGGGCATTTCTGAAAAGTGAACACTTTGTTTTTTGTTTTTTGTTTTTTGTTTTTGTTTCGTTTTGTTTTTTATTCCCCAGACAGGAACTGTTTATCTGAACAGAAAGAACTGGTGAGTTTTAAGCCCCAAGATACTGGCACTGCCCCTTGTAACAGTGTCAGGCAAAAGGTACAAATCTTGGTTCAGTCATCTTCCTGTATGCTGTCCTAAAGTCCTGCACTCAATGGCTGTTTCCCTAGCTCCTTTTCTGTTGAGGGATACTGAAATATTAAGCAGGCAGCATGTGGGAAGGAAGATGGTAGGGAAACATCAGAGCGATGTGCAAAAATGAAGCTGCAAAAGTTATCTGAAACTTTATTTTGGGCAGACCACTAACAAAGCTTCCTCACAATGTACTTGATGATGAGTATTCAAGTACACTTTCATATTAAGCATTTCTTACAACCTAGCTCTTCATTGTTTCTCATTAAGTGTTTATTGTTGTTTTTGTTTTTGTTTTGTTTTTTTTCCCAAAAGATTTCTTTAATATCTACTTCACATCATAGTGTGTATAGTGCAAAGGTACTGATATCTCAGTTTTGGATTCAACTGCAGAGACTCAGCATATCCATAAGTTCTTTATTGGATCTTGCCCCACAGAATTCAAGTCACTTTAGAAATACCACTTTCTATCGCTTTTTCTTATGACTTCAGTTATTTTTGTTAGGGAGTTTTTAAAAGCATCAGTTCACAATTGGAGAAGAGACAGCCTTGGTTAGAATTAATTACAAAGATGTCCTGAAAATATCTGATGAGTGTAAAAGGACAGGATCTTAGTTAACAGGTATAGAAGATAGATTAAACAGAAAACTGAAGACCACTGACATTTTAACAGAACCAAGAAAATACACTGAGAAGCACATTTAGTTATTAGCCAAGTCAAGTCATTACTCTGTTTCATAAGATAAGAAAATGAAAGCTGTCAGCCTTTTGTAATACACTCAAGTTATTTGATTCACAGTGATACCTTTAAAACTACAATGCTGAATAGTTACACGTAATAAACTTAGAATATAATAAAGATAAAATACCATAAAATGGAAAAGGTGCTACCAAAAAAAAACCAGTCAATTATTTCAAATATATGAGATAATTGAATTCCTAACTGCAATCGATGATTTGAGAGGTACAGCTGATTGATGTGTCCAGACAAAATAAATGCAATAGAACAATCACTGCAGTGTATCATTCTAACTCACCAAATAAATCAGTATCAACAAGGACAGAGTCAGATCAATAGAGCACATAGCAGTAATGGAAGAAATTGACCTCCAAAACATTTATAGTTTGTGTGGATTAAAAAACAAAGCCAAATAGCATATATGCATGTTGTTAAGTAGTTACTGGGTAGATTAATTGGACAAACGAGTAGTTTTTTTCATTTCAAATCCAGTAATACTGTGAGAATTTAACTTTCAGAGATTTCCTTATAATAGAGGTACTGAAAGAAGTTCCCTGCAATGCCAGGGAAACATGCATAGAGAGCAAAAACAATACAGCTCCTTTTAAAGTGTTCTAAACAAGCAAGACAAGTATCAGAATGCTTATACAAACATGCACTCTGACAATATTTTTTTGTACAAGTGTAAAAGATTAATTCAAAAACTGAAAATTGTAGGCCACACTAAAATGTGGTACTTGCACAGATGAATAAAAACTCTTAAAAGACAATAATATTCAGAGTTTTATCTTATGTCTTTGACTGTTCTTTTTAATATAGTTTAGGATAAGTTTTTCTGCTTCTTTACTTACTCCCCAAGCTCTCCTTTTCATCTTAAAGTAAAAGTTACATAAGGATCATTTGCCAAGATATTTCCTCCTTGTGTATTTATCCACATAATTCCAGTAACACCTTAAGTGATCTCAAAAACAAAAATTTATTACAACTTTATTTAGTAATTCTTCCATGAAAGATTGCCTTGGTAATTTCTAATTAGCACAGAAATGCAGTTCTCAACCATTTTCATTGCTTTGCAGAACAACATCCTAAACCTACCAGTATCAATAATGGAAGTGCAGGGAGATGATGTTGCCTCATAGCCTCATTTAAATCCAGACTAGTGAAAATCATCCAAAATCCATGTAATTCAATGACTCAGTTGATCTCTGTGGACCAATTTTGACCAGAAACTGGTCCAACAGCTCAAAGATGAAGACACAATTCCCCTTTGCTTTTCTTCAGAAAGAAGAACCGAGAGGACTCCATGCCAGGCTTACATACATCCTATTTTTATCCTTTAACTATCTTCAATAAAAAACAAACCATCACCTAGAATTCCTTTAGTATGAGTATGGAAAAAACACATGCGCACATAGGCATGTATGTGATAAATAAACATGTTTATGAAAACTCTGCCAAAACATGAAGAACAAACAAGAACCACCTATAGAAATGAACACGTTCTTAATGGCAGAATGACACCCGACACTTCTGAGCAGTTATTCTTCCAGCACATCAGTTTTTACTAAATCAGAAGAGATCTGAGTTCAAGTTTAAGGACGAGAATATTATTCCAATCTGCATCATTATGTTTCATCCCAGTGTTTCATCCCAGTAATTAACTTTAAACAATTAAAATGAAAATGAACATTATAGTAAATTACTTCCAGATGATTTCTGTTACCACTAACATTGCTACTACTTTTTAGCAATTATATCTATAGATATTTAAGTATTTCTACATTATATACTACATTTTGGACAACTACTCTGCTTACTCTACAGTAATATCTTCACATACTATCTAAAAGCCTAGGATTTTTTTTTTTTTAATTTTTTTAAGACCCAATTCTAAACAGAAGATCATAAGCCACTCATGAACATCCATTGTTTGTATAGTATCTACATATGTAAAATTACTTTTCTAGTTTACATATAGAAGGAATGAAAACATGTAAGTTGCTGTATGTACTTAATTTTTCATAGTCTCACATTAAGTAGAGGGAGGAGAGCAGAAGTAGCAAAATCTCACAGTAAATAATTCAAAAAGAAAAAGCTGATTCATATTAAGTAATTTGCAGGAATTTTAAATAAACAAATTAATTATTGAAAAAAATACTACATATTTGCATGAATATAGAGTAGGTGCCACGTTTAACTAATTGTAAAGGCACTGATACATTTGCAAATACACAAAATACAAATAAATTGTAAAATATAAAGGCCACAAGTTTCTTGAGAATTTTTCACTCAAGTAAGAAAGCTATGTGGCTCAAATACTTCTCATAAGATCACACTTAGTTCTACCTTCCCCTCTCAGGGAAGTGCACACACATCGATTCAAAGTGAATCTGCAGTTTCACTAAATCACATGAAGTATAGCTTAAATCCCACACAAATATAAGACTTAAGACAAAAAAAAAAAAAAAAAAAAAAAAAAAGTAAATACTGTGAATGACTCTTCATGTTCCTTCTCTTTCACACAAAACTGAAATTCAAGCAGTCAGCAACACACAGTATCATAACTGCTACTCAGTTTTATATTCTTACCCTTTTTCCAATGGTTACCCATAGTGTTATTACTAAAAGAATTTGCCAGTAAACAATAACATGCATTGTAATACTCAGCAAGCAAGCAATCAGCATAGCTTCAAGTTCAATAAAGAATTTTAAAGAACTTGCAAAATTTTTTTATTAAGTAAAACAAGAATGCATAATGCAAGAACAAAAGATGAACACCACACACACAAAGGAGCTCCAAGCTTATTTTCCATATCTTAGCTAATGCAAGGCCATTTTACCATAATGAGAACTGATACAGTTAGCCACATTCTGGACAGTGTCACTATACATCCCCAACACTCCCTTTCCCATAATATATAACTAGAAGATGTAAGCTTATTTCTTGTTCAGAAGTGATTTTTCATGAGACTGTTTCATCTATAAGCTGATCCTACAAGCATTTCATTGAAAACAGAGTTGTTCGGCTACAAACAGGATTAACTAGCTATTATAAATCCCTCTTGTCAGAAGTTTTATAAATCTGATTCTGTTTCCATATTACAAGTAATTTCCAGTGGTAAATGTAGTACAAGGTCACCATACATATCAACAATAATGTATGTGGGGATATAGAAGAAGGCACAAAGTTGCATTATTTGTTTGAAAATATTAATTTTCAACTTCCTGATGAAGAATAGGGAGCTTCTCTACAGTAATCTACACCATGGGATATTGTTGTGCTAATGGTATTCTGTGTAAAGCATTAAAAATTAAACAATGCCTACTGAAATTATACCAGGTGATAAATAATTCAATGAATCAGCTTCATATAATGTAAACATTCACAAATTATTTTAGCATGAATTAATAATCAGAAGCTAAATTATTTAGATTTCTGCTGCAAAAAGGAAACCTTATGAGATCATAAAGAATTCTTATAAGAGAATGTTTTCCAGGAAGGTAATTTACCATCTTAAAATTTATAGTTATAAAATTGTATTTTTTACACTCAGGATGATTTATTGTTCACTTTCACTATAATGAATGTTTGAAGTATAATGATAACTTTTTTTTTTTTGTAACTTTGCAATATCATAAACACCCAGAAGGTCTTTTCATAAAATAGAAGTACTCTTGGTTTGATTTTCCAGAAGCAGCCTTCAGGAAATAGATATGTGAGAATACAGCATTGCAGACATCACTGTATTTTAAAATATTTACATTGCAATTAATTTTCAAGAGTGATATGTCTAAGAGTGTCAAAAACGTAAGAGGCAGGGAAGATAAATAAAATAAGATGCAGCCATCCAACAACTTATTCTATAAGAATTTTCCACAGTGAAGAGACAATTGAGGGCTCTTCTTGTTTAATGTTACTTTGAAATCATGAACTTTGGCATCTTACACTAGCAATTTTTTTTTTGTTCTTTTTTTCTTTCCTGAGGGTAAGTATGCACTTGTGTTTTAACTGTTTTTAGTTTAATTTAGATTCCCATTGCGAGGACACTTTAAATATAGATCCAATACAGAAGGGTTATCAACAGATTCCCTGCTGAATGATTCTGATACGTGTGGTATATTTATTGTAAGAACAATGAAATAGTGACTTTTCAATATAATTACAGTGAATATTTCAGTTTATAAATTAAGCAACAGAAAAGTTAGTTTCACCAATATGAATTTATTGGAAGATCAGCTTGACATTATCCAACATTTCATTTGTTTAGAAGTTCATTTCTATGAAACAAAATGCCAAAAGAGATTGAAGGGCATTTCCATTCTCAATTAAGCATATCAGTTGGAAGCTAGAGAGGAAGGTGCTGTACTCGGGCAGGCTGGATGAAGCAATATAAATTTTCCCACTTAAGAATATGCATATAAAAATTAGCTGGAGACAAAGCTGACCAAATTACAGGACAATATTCCTCTGGGAGGAAACTTTAAAACCTGAACATTATTTATTCTCCTGAGAGGAAAGATGATGAGGACCAAAGCCATATTTTGAACATTCAGTTTCCCATGTCTATTACTATTCCTGTATACAAAGAGTTATTCTGAACTCAAACTGACCTAAAGGGAAAAGTAACAGCACCCTTACATGAGCAGGAGACTGATTTAGATTAATCATAACTGGTTTTGTTCTTTTATCTTTCTTTTGTTGTTAAGTTTGTTCTCTAATTCTTGTAAACACTTGTTTTCTGTACTCCTTTTCCAATACACGTTTTAGTGTTGTAATAGAAATTAAGACCATACTCAGTATTTCTCTTGTCATTTAACATATTTAACATTAGTTGTGATAATACTTAAATTCTTCAACTGAGTATGTGTAGAAACAAATAGCACTCCAATTAAAGCAGCTGTATCACAACACTGTACAGTCAGTAAACAGCAAAAAAAGTTCACAGAGGAAAACTAGTGCCTCTAAGCAGTACAACTCTATAAAAATCCAGTTATAACTGAAGATGCAATCTTATAAGTCATAATCTTGGTAATTTTCAGACTGATCACTTAAGACTCAAAATTTCTCAGTTGTTACTGATGATCACAGTCAGGAGATGCTCTCTCTGAGTGCTTGCCAAAAGTTACCAACTGTGTTTTCTATCATTTACCTCCTTTGTTGCTTCTTTTAACTACTCTTTTTCTCCTGTATTGTGCAATAACATTTTCTCTCAAACCCCCTTCAAAATGACTGAGACTGTCCCAGTCTCCTAAAATATTCCTCTACCTTCCATTATTAGTACTTTTTCTTAAGTCTAAGACCTCCCTGTTTCACTTTCCGTCCCCTTGAAAATCCTCCTGTACCATTTGTTTTCCAAGTTCTACCCCCTTTCCTTGACTTACTTCTCCAATTCACATATTCACCCTTGATTCTCATTCTTCCATTCTCTGCTTCCCCCAGATATTTGAGGCCAGACATTTCTCAGCAGTGAGCAGTGACAGGGGACAAGGGACAACGGGAATACAGGAAATTCCATATGAACATGATACAAAACTTTGAGAGTAACAAAGCATAGGAATAGGCTGCCCAGGGAGGTTGTGGAATCTCTTTCTCTGGAGATACTCATTACCCTGGATGCTTTCCTGTGGGGAATCTAGATGATTTCCAGAGACCCCTTCCAATTCCTACGATTCTGTTATTCTGTCTTCATCCCTTTCTTTCCTCTTGCACATACTTTTCCCATGGTAAAATCATCATTATTTCTTCCATAGATCTCTGAATTTGGCTCCAAGTATCCTTCTCCCCTATTTGAAAAAGATATACTCTATAACATACCTCTCCTTAGCAGATCTCCCTGTGCCTCTTGAAGCCATATCTAGTGCAGAATATAGTAACAAAATACATTATTCGTATCTTTCCTGTTTTCTCCTCACCATCATTCCATCCTTCTTGAAGTCTTTTTCTTCTTACTTTTTGTTACTCCTGTAAGTTCTCTTCCTCCTGATAGAGCTGCTCCTAATACCCACATCTTTTTCTCCTCATCTTACCACCTATCCAGACTGTAATGTGTTTATTACAGTGAACCCACACAGCAGGATAAATTTGCTTATGTCTTCCTCTATTGTCATAGGCAGTGTGAGGATTCTCTTCTCCAATAGAAATAATTATATTTTTCCACTTTGGACAAATTTGCTCAGAAGTGATCAGAATTGTTTTAGAGAGAAAAATCATGAAAACCTGATTTAAGGTTTCAATCTGCCTTAATGTTCTTTTATGTATTTCCAACAATACGTTAAAATAATAGGTTTGTTCAAACCCATTTTAGAACTGAATGAGTCTGTCAGGCATCTTTTGAAACAGAACGAAGGTACAAATCAATGGAGCTTTAATCTGTAAATCTCTCATAAGTAATCTGCCAGTAATCCTCAGATGATAAAAGCAAGACTGTGAAGGACGGGCTAATTCCTAGATCAGTTCTTCAAAGAAAAAGACCACTCTTGTTTTGACTTCCAAATTTAACAGTGAAAGATTAAAGTTAGTACACATACAGCTATATGTACAGCAACTTAATAAAAACAACTAAGAAAAGAAATTGAAGTCTTTTGTCTAATTTAATCATCAGGAGTGTATCAGGCCTAAGGTGTACAACACCTGCCACTGAGGAAAAGTAAATTTACAAATTTTCATTCTGTATTGTGCAGCTCCAAATTTCAGGGGTGCTTAAACATAGGCTTTACACTAATTCTGGATTTGCTTTGTAACTTAGACTGTAACATCTTCATTTCTAGTAGTAGTGTAGAAGGTCAGAAGATCCTACTTCACTAAATGCATTAAGATAAGCCCATACTTACGATGTGGAAATTATTTACAGACTGAATATGGGAATCCACAGTGAAATTTTTTACAGTAAAAATGAAGGGAATTCTTAATGTTGGCAACAGTACAGCTCCACAGAGAGTCAAAATTCACTGTGTGAGGTTAAAGACTATACTCAGAAAGCACAGTAGCTTAAGGAAAAAAAAAACCCTACTACAGAAGAAGGTATTTTTGAACACAACACTTTTTCTGAAAAAGAATTTTTCATTGATTATCTTGTAAAATAAATGAAAGTTGCGACAGGACAATGATTTTTTTTTCTACATTTATCCCATTCCTGCTGAAATTCATTTTCCCCATGTTTTGTAAACATGAAAACATGTAAACAGTATTGAATCACAGCTGTTCTGACTCCATTCTATTAGTAGCTACTGATACTTTTGTTCTCAAAGAAGAAGCTACCACTTAAAAAGATAACTTAAACCACCTAAATGCCTATATGGAGGCACAGGGGGTAAAATATGCACCAAAGATAGAGCACGCATTCCCAAATGCTACAGCAGCACTTTAGTACACTTATATTTAGTGCACAAATTCATTTAACAGAAAATGAGTGTTTCAGTTCCGCATTATTTCGCTTCTACTTTCTGGACTGATCAAAATGTTTTTTACTTTAGAAAAAAAAAAAAAGAAGTAACATGAATAGTTTGACAGAAATACAGTATTTGGTGAAGTATAACAACTGCCCTTCCTGCAGTAGATGTCACATTTTTGCTACATTAATTCCTGAAATCCTAGCAGACAAGGCCATAATACCCTCGTAATTAATAATGTCACATCAACATCTGCAGTTCCCTGCTCAGCACTTCAAGCTTCCTTCAGGCATTTGTCTGTTTTCATTCAGCAGTAACACAGTGTAGTGGTATATGCTAGTATCTTTATCAAATCTTACCCTTAGGCTTTTATAGAGAGGTGGTAACTACCAGACCTTTTTCACCCTCCAACTTTTAAGAATAAGTACTTATTCACTTGTTTGCTAGCAACTCCACAGGAGTTGGAAATCAATTTATCTGAATATAAGCTTTGCTTTACTTTTTTTTCCTGAACGTTGACTGAAAGCAAGTTACACTAATTATGCAAAGAAACTGCTCTTGCCTGATATACAACGATACACACTTCTTCCAAACTACACTCAATTGGCATTAATTGAATAGGGAAAGCAGTTAACATGTATGGAAAATTGCCTAATTTCCTAAACCTGTAAGGATTTTTTTCTCTGAAGAACGTAATCCAACTCTGGGATGAACTTTCAAGATCAGGAAAAAGTTTCAAGATTATATATTTAATAAAAAGTGCACTCATATAGGGCATCAGATGAAATACATACTGCCCTGATGATCAAAACTTCCTAGGGAAGATAACAATGGAGAATGGAGCCAGAGACAATTACACTGTGATAAAACACTACCTCAAAGACATAGAACTATTAGAGAACATTCACAGGAGGTTTAGAAAGATAGTAAAAGTTCTAGCAGGAAATATGTTTGAGAATCAGTCATCAAGCCTAGCAAAAAGGAGACTACAGGAAGGCTTCATGGCAGCTCCTCTTGAGGGGAGCAGCGAGGCAGCACTGATCTCTTCTCTCTGGAGTCAGAAATAAGATATGATGCAATGTTGGTCAGGCATTCAGATGGGCTATTCATGGTAGTAGCCACGGCACCAAGCTGTCAGATTTAAAAAAGCGCTCGGACAAAATTCCCAGACACAGGGTTTTGTTCTTAGGCAGCCCTGTATAGAGACCCCTGTTTTATTCTTCTTTGCCCAACATTTTTTAGCCCAACATTGAGCCTCACTTAGAAATACCAGTGTCCAGTAAGAGAATGAAGCAAAACTCTTCCAGACTCCTTGATTCCAAGTGTTTAATGGACACTGTTAATTCCACAAAACAGTGAAACTACTTCTGAAAAATTCTTTGCAGTACCAGACAGTATTGCTGGGAATACCAATAGCCATTTACTACAAGAGAAAAAAAAAAAAAAAAAAAGTTGACTCACTCAGTTAATGGTGAAAAATCTCTGACAGGCAAGCACATCCACTAACCAAGCAACCTTCCTGCAAGAGATATTCTCCCTTTGGAGGCTAGCCCTTAATTGAGCCCAGGGCACTCCTCGTCAAGTGAGAAACATGTCAGTTGTTGCACCTGTGCTTCCTGGGCCAGCCATACTTCTTCACCGGATGCTCAATCATCAGTTCAGGATGTGTGACCTAACAATTCCCCTACAGCCACCATCTAGTCCATTAAGGGAAGCCATCAAAAGAAATACATAATGTTAAAACATGAAACTGAAAATCTTGGAAAACATTTAAGAAATGAAAGTCACTGAAGATATGCAGGGAAGAGATGAGCAAAAGAAGACAGTCACAAGCAAACTGTGAAATGCTTTATGGTTTTAATGCTTACATTAAGACTAAATAACAGAATCGTAATACTAAACTCAAGATAAAAATGAAATGAATGCCACCCTGAGAAAAAAAAAAAAGGAGAAAATATGAAGAAGCTATGAAGGATACGAAGATGGGGAGTCATTCCTTTATGTTATTCCTTTTTCAAAATTAATTGGATTCCTCATAAGCAATCAGATGATTGATGCCTGAAGGTGAAAACAAAAATTATCCTTAAGAGTCTGCTAGATAGCCCTCAATGAACTATCTAAAGCAATAGACCCTGAGAAATAAAGAAGTCAAACTTACATTCATCTATCTGGCTATCCAGATGCTTGCACTTGTCACAGGTCTTTTTCAGTATTTTCATGAGCTCCTAAAGAGTCCTCTTCATTCATTCTGTTGTGTTTTCCTTCACTGGGATAAGGGCATCTGCATTTAGAAAGTTTTCATCTGTCTCTGAAGTACAATCTATTTAAAATTGTTTCACCTTGTAATCATCTACAAATGCACAGTTTTATGAGCAGCAACTGAGCTTCCCATTCATGTTTGGCTAACAGGGCCTTGGTTACTCTTATGAAAGCTTTCAGTTTGAATGGAAATTCTTTTTTGAAAAATTCACACATTTTAGGTAAGTTGAAGAATTATGCTTATCAAGGTTTACTAATCCATTGGATGCTCATTCTCTTTATTTTGGCCCCATGTATATTTGTTAATGTTCAACCTTATGGGTTATCCATCTGCCTCCTTCAGGTCGTGCAAACATCAGCATCACACAGCTTTTTCCATCTGACAGTGCTTTTGGAAACGTTTCTATTTCAAAATCAACTGGAGATAATTTTCTAACAGCAACTGTATTTGCCATTTAAGTTTTTCTTAAACACCTCACCTTTTAACCAGAAAAATTCTGTAACTTCCAAAATCAAAAGAATTAGATCTCCAATATAATTTCCAACATACTTACTGTAATTAGATTGTGTAGCCACTAAAGAGGCCAGGAAGGCCTATCTTTCCTGATAACATCAACCAAACATTACAGATACCTATAAGAGCAACTCCAGTCATAATAAAAGCCCATTACATTAAGCATTATGTAAACACGATAAAATAACTGCCCTTGGACCCATTCTTTTTCTATCTACATTCTCCTTTTGAGATTGTTGACTTGTCTTCAACAGAAATCAATACAAAAGCTGAAAGATGTTTCTGTATGGAAATTGCTTACATTCCAAAGAAGGTGAGTAATTGAAACCATATTTGCATATTTAATTGTTTATTTAATGGGCAAATAATCACCTGGCATTTCTAGCTGCAGTTTAATCTCTTCGTTAGATGTAAAATAGCACCATTTAGCATTTATTTTTGCACATTCTGAATGTTATTTCCAAGCCTAAGATACCAGACAAACATCATGGTTTCTTCAATTGTCATGAATGGATAATGTCCAGCTTTTAGTTACATCTACTGTATGTTCATCTGATCAGTAGTTCAGAGGGGAAAAAAGTAACTACCCTAGTTAGTCTTTTGTTCTGTCCTTCATAATTCATTACCTTCCAACTTAAAATATGTAGCATTGCCTTTGTGCTTCATCAAAGTTTAAAATATTCAGTAAAATATTTTGAAGGCATTCAATTTCCCATTTTCTCAACTTTTCTTTCATCTCCATTGTAAAACATTTTTTCCATCCATAGAACTACTCTTCTATTTTAAAAACAGTGGAAATGAATCTCTTTTTCTCTTTGCAGAATTCTTTTAATACATTAAGAGGGAACGTGTAGAGATTGAAATGAACAACTTATTTTCATTTTAGGATCTCTACAAAGTAACCTATTGATGGAAAGAAAAATCACACACTGACAAATCACACTGTAATACAATAAATACTCTCCACCTCATGAACTTCAGTGTCATATCAACAAGTTCAAAGCCAACAAATGCTATAAAGCCCAGGTTAAAAGTTGAGAAGGGGAGAAGAAAGGATGAGATAGATCAATCTGTCAAGTGTCCAAGTTTATTTAATTTAAAAAAGGAGAATTGCCTAAAAAAGCACACAGATCTTGTAAGTAACAGCTTGCCACTTGCCACACAAATCCACGAGCCAATTTTTATTTATTTATTTATTTATTTTGCCTCCTTAGAGGACTAAGCAAGTCTTTCATTCCCAGAAACTTTGTAAAATGCAAGTATATCTAAAACTTTCAAACTACTCTTATGGGAACATTTTAATTGCTCCATACAAACTGTTGATGGTATGAAAAATATCTGAATTTAAATTCAGAGCCAGACAAATTAAATTAATATCTATCGTCAAACTTCTACGTATTGACAAGATGGTACAACAAATGTACATCAGCAGAATAACATGCTGCTTAGATACAGATTCAAAATATGCTTGTGATATTATCATCATTCTGTTAGATTACACAGCAGATTGAATGCATGAATTTAACAACAGTTAAACATGAAGTGACCTCAGAAACTGGACTCCAATCCAGTATAACTACAAAAGAGCTATACAAACTTTTAACCTGTAATAATTCATTAGACTACTGCAAATGCATAAGTTGCTTTGAAAATAGTGCCTCCTGTTTATATCCATGGAAGCCATACCAAAGAACATGATAACACTACTTGAAGGAACAAATTCTCAGCTACAAAACACTATTTTTCAATGTCATTACCATTAGCTATGCATTTTCATGAGCCTGAATGCTGCACTTGTAAAAATCTGGATGAGGAGTCCCAGGTTTCACAGTTGCTATGATAGTGACATTGCTGAAACACACCACTCATCACCTCACAGTGTCCATATACACTCTTTGGTCTCCATAAGCATTCAGTAAGTAGTGGAAAATATCAATCGGTGAACGTTTTTCTGTGAAGATGAATTAACACTTTTTCTTCATGTCAGACTCCATTTTGTCAGACTGTTCCTCTGCTGCCATCTGTGTCAACAGTTTATGATGAGCAGACAGGACAGAGCGCATCAGGTGACCTTGCCAGGAGTTCTATCTCCTTTCCATGACCGCTAGGTCCCCTGGGGAATGTAGTTCTTCTTCTCTTCTGGGCAGGTACCCAGGACTTGAGCATTAACAGTTAAACTCCTAGTGCCCCACATGATGTTATTATGTGGAATGCTGAAAACCAAAAATCATAAAACCATGACATTCCACCCCTTATTCTACATCACTACATCATGCTTAATATATACAAACAAACCCTGTCCCATCCATACTGGCCCCAGGGCCACAGCACAGGCTATCTCTTGCTTAATCTGCTCAAAAATCTGCTGCTGCTCAGGATCCCACATAAAATCATTCTTCTTCCGTGTCACCTGAGAAAGAGGCTTACAACGAGGCTGTAATTTGGAATATACATTCTCTAAAAACCCACTACACATAGAAAAGATTGTGTCTCTTTCTTATTAGTGAGCAGAGACATGGCAGTGATTTTGTCAATCACATCCGTTGGGATGTAACGACGGCCATCTTGCCACTTTATACCCAGGAACTGAATCTCCAGGGCAGGTCCTTTCACTTTGCTTCGCTTAATAGCGAAGCCAGCACACAGAAAGATCTGGATTATTTGTTCTTCTTTCTTAAAAACTTCCTTTCCTGTGTTGCCCCACACAATAATGTACTTGCATGCCATGCTCATAAGAATCTTCCAGTCATCTGGAATGTGGCTTGTCTTTCATGTCACAATGTCCACTGCTGAAATGCATCACCCACCTCCTCACTGTTCTCACATCCACTGTCTGGTCTCCATAAATGTTCAGCAAGCATTGATGAATGTCAATGGGTGCTATTCTGTCAGAAGGAGGAGTTCCATTGAACTCCTTTGCTTCATTCCATGTCAGAATCCATTGTGTCAGATTGTCCTTCTGCAGACATTTGTTGCACAATGACAAAATGTAATGGAATATTGTTGAGATGGTTCAACCTCTATTGCTACACCTTCAATATCCATCTCTGACATTGTGGAGCAACATAATAAAATAGGAGGCACTACTTCCAGAGAAGCCCTTTTAGATCTGGTGATGACTTGAATAATTTTACTATTATTCACAGAAGTTTCAAATGTTATTCAAGGTGCAAAAGAAAAATCTCATTAAAAAAAACAACACAGCAACAATCAACACTGCTTTGTGGCTTAGAAAAGGGAAAAGAAAATGTAGTTTTGGTTAATTGTCATTTTTGTCTCTATTTGCATTGTTTTGTATTCAGTCTTTCTAAACTGGAAAGGAGTGAAAAATAAATAAAATAAAATAAAATAAAATAAAATAAAATAAAATAAAATAAAATAAAATAAGACAGAAACATTCCTCCCATTTTACCTTGTTCTAGAAGACCTTGTATTGGAAGTATAAGTTGAACAAAAGTATTTGAGAGCAAGAATGAGGTGGAGATTGAGAAAAGGATGGACTGATTTTGTTTGCTTCTTAAATTATGTTTGCATCTTTTCTGAAGATCACTGCAGGAGAAAGATTATCATCTATTTATTCCCTGTGTTATTTACGACATAACAATACTGTTAAACTAAAAGATTCACCATGAAGAGCGTTCTTGCCTTGGTCATATCTGTCACAACAAACAAACAAACCCAGTTTTGTTGTTCCAAGACATTCAGCAAATAAAAAGAAAACCATTGAACACCTGATTTTCAGATTGCAAAGGGGGGAAAAAAAAAATTAGTGAGGCAATTAGTTTTGCATAAGCAATGGCTTTGTTCCATTGGATTTTTTAATTATTATTGTGTTTGGTTTGGTTGGATTTTTTATTTTTTTTTTCATAAAATAGCCTTTTCAGCAATTACATGTGTAAGATGGTGCTTGGCTCTATCATTGGGTGTTCCTGTTCATGAGTTTCAAAAACTAGAGAAAACGTTAATATTTAAGAGAAAAGACTCGTAAAGATGTTACTTATTTTTCAGCAGATTCTAAAATGCTAACTGCGTAACAAAATGACAAAGAAGAAACAAAAAGGGTTACAGTGAAATCACCAGTGCAGAAGAATTGTAATTCACTTGTGTTTTCCCAGTTACAGAAGTGCTACAACTTTCCCAGACCAACCCCCAAACTGTTTTCCTAGCACAAACTGCTGCATAACTCTCAGTTCTACTTGTCATCTGCTTGGAATGGATGGAAACACCCCCCACACACAAAATTGATTCCTAAGCAATCCAGAAGGAACATGCTCTCTGTCCTAACTGGATGTGGGCAGCAGCTTGCAGCATGGCTGGCAGGGTCCCCCCAGTCACTGCCTCTCCCAGTGACTCCCTCAGAAGCTCAGCGTGTTTCACACAGCTGGAGACAGATCCTGCAGTTTCTCAGTTGGAGTGCCTGCAAACACAACTATAACTGCCAAATGGCCTGTCCTGCTCTGCATTAATGATTAAAATGTGAAAAATTAACTATAAAGAATGTTGAGTCATCAAGGACATTTTTGAAGGTCTTTCTCATGTGTTTTGTTTTTGAGGCTTTTTTCTTTAGCACGGCTTCCATTTCAATTGGGTTTTGATCCCTTTGCTACTGTTAAATCTTTTGACTATCCTTCACAGCAAGGAATCCTTAATTTTAGTAATGATTTGTTCCTTTAGTCACCTTCAGCTAATCACAAAGCCTTTTATTAAAAGGTTAGCATTATACTTCACATCCAAGAGACAGAAACATGGGATCACATAGAGGAAGTCATTCAAATCACAGTTCAGCCGGCATAGTTACATGCATTTCAGTAGTTAAGCATAATCAAACACAAAAACAAAACCATAAAGCAGCCTTTTTCACTTGTGTAGTCTAAATGTCAAGCTATGCATCAATTGAAAACATTTCTTTAAGATACTTCCACCAAACTAACATTTATGAAGGATCAATATTGTGGACGTATGATCTGGAGAGAATCATAAAGTTGTATGAGTTGGAAGGGACATCTAGCCAAATTCCCTACTTCCTCTCTTCCAGCCTGTGTTTATTGTCCTCGTGCTACCATGGATAATAGTCCCAAGACTGATATTAATCTTCTGTGTTCAGGAACTCAATTCTTGAAAAGTTCAGTTTGGAGAATGAAAGGTATTTTACTATTTGACATTATTGTTAAAATATTTTTTTAAATTTGAATTTATTCCAGAATAAACTTTTCCATCTCCTATGCTTCTACTTCAACCCTGTAAAAACAAAACAAAACAAAATAACAACAAAAAAAATCAACAACACTGCAATGCTTCAGAAGTCTCAATTTCACAAAAAAAATTAAATGAACTTCCGTAATTAACGTCCCTATTTCCATAGATCAAAAGGCATGGATGAATTCATCAAAACCACACTTTGCTTTCAAAAAACCATGGGACATTGGCTTCCTACTAAAGTGTTGACAGTATAGTGTTATATTGCAATTTTCTTTTAGGATCTTTACGTTGTTGAGAAGGAGAAATCAAGCTCGAACACTGCACTCCCCTTGATTACCTGTTCCTGTAAATCTTTCATAGTTAAAAACAAAAATAAAAAATTGTAGAAGAATAAACAAATACAAAGGAGGAATAAAACCCATAAAACTAAAAAAAGTCCAGCCCCTCAGCAGATGAACAAGGTAAAGATCATAAAGATTGCAGTTGTAAGAAATAAGAATATATTCTATGTGCAATATCTGAATTCTTCAGTGACATAGAAAAGAAAATACTAACATAAACACTCTAAATCAAATCCTCTTTATAACCACAGAATGTCTCAAAACCCCTAGGATGAAATAAATCATAGGAAAAAAAAATCCAAAATAATGCATGCACAGAAAATTCAAGTAGTACAGATAAACTTTCTAAACATTAATATCCCTAACTTACCATTTATAATTAATTTAATAGATTTGGAACATTTAGAATCATAGACCAAACATTACAAATTACAATAAAAAAATAACCTGACTTTCACTATGTTGAAACAAACCATGCTGAGAACAGCAGAGCAAGAGGAAGCTCACTATTCTACCTGAGTTTTATAGTTGATTATGAGCTACGACTGAAGTTCCTTCCCTGGCATGGACACTCTTAAAATTGTTTTCACCACTTTATCACTTTATCATGACCAAAACACATCATTAAAATGAAACAGGGAAGAGAATCTAAAGTTAGATAAAAATGGTATTTAATCTAAAATTATGACTGTGAAATAGGGCATACCTGCAAATTTTCCAAATACCATGAGTGAACATTAAAGACATTAAAACCAGTACAACAGATGACCTTTCTTGAATTAGTTCATATATTATTAAAGGCCTTCAAATTATCTTACATAATTATAATCACACTTCTCAGAGATGTGTTAATATTTTACCTGACTACCGGACCTCATCTTGATACGTATGGACATTTTAGTACTACTAAACTGTGCTAAAAATGCTTGGCATGAACTGTGAGGCAAACATACAGTTTAATGATAGAATAGGGCTAAGTATTTTGTTTGTATAGAAGAGACAGGTAGAATGTTTTGCACCAGCCTGACTTGAAGTGACCATATTTTGAAAATAAATGTAGTGAAATAATATTAACCTGTGAAAAGTTAGACTAGGATGCTCAAGGACAGAACAACATGAACTACAAACTGCTAGTGAGTACCTTTTAAAATCAATCAATCCTTCAAACGGTAGTCAGCACATCAACTTATTCTTCAGAACTGCAGTTTAGATGTCTGAGGAGCAAGGGAGCAAGCATCAAAATAAAGAACTGTTCCCCCACAATAAAGAAAAGCAGCTGAAAATTAAACCTAAGAAAAACAAAAAGTGAGTATATCAAGCAAGTCATCCACATACCAGATTTCAAGGCAAAGACTAGCAAAAATCTGAGAACAAACTATGACAGAGAGGTATTTAAGTTCTCAGATCAAACCATCTGTCAGGTAGGTCAGACACCAGTGCTGAAGTCTTCGCCTGTCTTCTCATACTCAAAGCACCTCAGTGAGATAAGAGTCAGAAAAGCACTGCACATTAAAAGAAACTGATTTTTTAATATCTAGACTTTGGAAAAGAAATTCTCTGAAGAATACATAGAGAATGGAAATAACTGTAGACTGAGTATAACTGAAGATACATAACAGATCTGATAAGCAATTGTAATTCATGTGGGCAACCAGCAAGAGACAAGAAAAGGTAAAGGCAAATTACTGGCTAGATAAGGACAGAAAAAAAAAAAAAAAAAAAAAAAAAGATCACCTTGTAATCTCTCATTTCAATCTAGACTGATTTATTGCTCAATTAGTGCTCACTTGGAATGTAAGAAATATAGACTTAACCTGCTTCAGGCCAAAAAGATGTCTAAACTGAGGCATCTCATTTCATTCACAGCTGATCTAGGAATTGCATGAAAATACACATTAAACTCATCACTTTCTTTGCTTTGAAATAATCTTGTTGACTTTCAAAGAATTATTATTTATTCTCAAAAGGATTGACTGAACTGCTTGATCTCTTGTCTTAAAGCAGTCACCTGCTAGAACTCTGCAGGAGTACTTAACATCTGAATCCCAGTTTAGATAGGTTGAGCTTTGCTTCTCAAACTAGGAGCAGGTCCCACCCTTGCCATGCAAGGGGACTTTTGGGTAGAGCAGACAGATGTTTACACGTCATCAGAACATGAACACAAGATAGTTGTCTGATTGTAGTTTTGCATCTAGGCTTCCCAGTTCCACCTAAACATTACTTTATCATCATTTCCTATCTTGGCTTTGTTTTTTGCGCTTTCAGGTTTTAAAGCATTTTTAAGAAACAAAGTTTTGCCACTGCTTCTTTTAGCAGACTTATTTAGAAAAATTTCACTGTACTACCAGTAGTTGTTACCTGTACTATATATGTTACTGTGGTGAGTTGATCCAAACAAGTGACCACATTCTTAACCTGTCACTTTCTCATTACCCTGAGGAAGACTGTTAAGCACATTCCCTGTTTGACCCTTTCAGGCCAGCCAGGTCTGTTTTGCTTAACAGTCTTCCTCACTACTCATCACTGAGATGTACCAGAGAAACAGAGGACAAGGTGGTGGAGTCATCGACCCTGGCAGTGTTCAAGGGGCGTCTGGATGACGTGCTGTGTGATATGGTTTAGTGCTAGTGGTGGCAATGGTGATGAGGAGACAGTTGGACTAGACAACCTTATAGGTCGTTTCCAACCTTGTGATTCTATGATTCTATGAAAAAACAAGAAACTCAAAGGTCAAAAGAGAGTTTAATATGAGAGGAGAGGATGCATACAGAAGCAAAGCAGAATAAGATGTTCACTACTTCTTATGGACACCATCAGGCAGATGTCCAGCCACTTCCTGGAGCAAGTGTTATAACCACAAATATAGTATCATCTGTAATCCCTACCCTTACCTCTTCTCCTGAGCATTTAATCCTAACCATGACAACCCACACGGTACTGGAGTATCACATACCCAGCATGGCAAATTTCTTAGGTTAATTCTGTTCAGCTGTCCTGTGTTCCACTGCCCCACCTCTTGCCCTCCACCAGACTAATTGTAATAGGGAGAGTGAGAAAGTCTTGATGCAAGAATGCTCAGCATTAGTCAAAACATTGGTTTGTTACAAATACTGTTTGAGTCACAAATCTAAAATACAGTATCATACCAGGCTGTTGTGCAGAAAGTAAATTCCGTTTCAGTCACACCCAGAAAAATATCTTCAGATTGCTGATCAGGTTTTCATGCATACTTACTGTTAAAAACCTCAATATAAGTTCCTGATGGAGTTGATTACTTGATAGGTCAGATAAATCCACACTTAGAATAGGGTAGGAGATGAACTTGAAAAACAAACAAACAAAAACAAACAAAAACAACAGAATATACCCTGCTATCAGAATAATGCTTGGTAATGGAAACGGAAAACAAAAATGCTGTCAACATGGAAAACTAATATATTATTTTTAAAACACGCTCTGTTAAGGAAAAAGATTAAAAAAACACTCTCTCCAATAGTTTTCTCAGGTGTTAACAAATGCTTTCAGAGAGAAAGCAAATTCACCTTAATTTTTGTTCCATACAATTTACCTCTGTTAACTCTGACCCCAGTTAAACTTTGATTCAAAACAAGCTTTATGTGTGCTCTAGATTAATAATGAAAATGTATGCCTGCTTTAACTAAACACATATGGTGCAAGGCTTGTTATGTTGATCTTGCAATCTCTCATAGATTTGCATTTGAGGATTACCTGCCAATTGCATTTCAGTCACCAGACTCATGCTATGACTAAGCCATTATAATTGATGAGTTAATTATTAGTTAAAATACAGAAAAAAAAACAACAGGAAAACAGATATTGACACTGGATGATAGACTGAAGGTGAAGAAATCCCGATTACTGATTCTTCAGAGACAATCCTTACTTGAATTTACAGCTCCTCACACATCTTATCTACATCTTATTAAAGAAAAAGAAGAGGAAGAAGAGAGAGCATTTTTGGTGGCCATCTTAGAGGTTGACTAGAATATTTTAAGGGTTAGAACGAGGATTTTCCATTCTAAAATTCTGCAGATCATCATTACAATCCTGTGAGTAAGGTTTACATCTTAAAAAGATACAAATAACGGACATGTTCTTTTAAGCTCTGAAAGATCTAAGTCTGAAGTAATAGAAGAAGCAAAACTCAACTTTTTTCTGCTGCTTCTTTTATTGTGACCTTGGGGTTCCCACAGTTCTTTTTCAATAACAGAAAATACAGCCATAAATAACAAGCTGTTGTTTCATCTCTTTGGTTCTTCTGGACAAATAATAATGATAACATAGTGAATGTTTATCTCAGCTAGTCTTTATCACATTTCTTTAGTGATAAATTACACTTGAACTATAGGATTCTAAACTTTTCAATAAAGCTTATTATTATCTGTTTAATCTCAGTCATGAAAAATAGAAAAGGACATAAGCTTTTAATTAGAGAACTCTGAATAAAATAATTAACAAACAGTAAATTGCAAGCAATAACCATATTTTTCAAAGTATCTACAATAAAATCTTTCTGCAGCAGTTTGTAATGAGCTAAATACTTTCTGGAAGAGAAATAAAAAGAGAGTTAATGTTATTAAGTACTTCATTATTCATCTGGGTGACATTTTCATCTCAGTGAGTTAAATGTCCCCAAAGATTGTAGGACCATAGCTTTGCTTCTGTAGCTGAAGAAGTAAAGTTCTAGTCATTTCTAGAGCAACAATGAGTAAGTACCAGAACTTTGTAAAATACGTGAGATCACAGTTACAAACATCTTCCATGTCATAAGTGCAGAAGGAAACCATGAGCTCCTCCTCAGGGTCATTGTTTCAAACAAAGACTGTTTCACTGAAGCAGCATAATTTAGATCACTGACATTAGCTCCCCAAACGATCTACAGACTCAGAAATAAACTCATTTCTCTCCAATTTCCATTTTTCCATCCAGAAAAGCAATTGTTCTAAATGGCAGATCACATATTAGACAGTATAATAGATAGTACTTCAGAAAACCTGCTATTCACTCTTCCAGTAAAAGCTTCATAAATATTTTCTACTTTTCTCTTATTCATTTAAATGGGGGGGGGTAGGGGGGGGGGGTAGGGGGGGGGGTAGGGGGGTAGAGGTGAAGAAAACACAAGCAGAAGACAAAACACCATGAGTTTGTATAAGTTTTTTAGACCAACTTTTGCTAAGTGATTTTTCAAATTTTTAATACATTAAATTGCTTTGGAGAAAGGTCTTTCAAATTCCCACTTCCAGATGAAATCAGGAACACTGCATTGTTTTGAACTTCAAATCTCCAACTCCATTTTGTTCATCCTGGCAATATAATTAGTAATGATTATATGGTTCTACTACCATCAAACATTCTGTTAGGTAGAACATGCTGTCTTGCTATTCCTTCAATATAACAATGTGATTTTTTTTCCCTACTGCCAAACACATTTTACTTAAATATCATTTCATAATATTGATTCCCAAAGTAAATTAATAAAATCATCAGTATTTTGAAATCCTTTAATCTGGTGAATCATACCTTATTATTATTTTGCTTTTTCTCTCTATGTTGGAGATTAACAAAACATATTTACAAATATGGCCCACTTATCTGTGTATTCATAATATGCAGTGAAGATTAACAATGCAGGGAATATATTTATACCTCTAAATTTCTACATTTTATGATAACTTATTTCTGGACCTTTACAACTACCAATGATGATAACATATACTATTCAAAATTGCAAATAATACAACTGAAATCTTATGTTCCTGTTGAAGTGTTGAAGGACAGGAGTTTACATCAGTGAGATTCCCAGAGGAAATTAGAAGACATTTAAACTTTAAAAGCACCATGTTTTATTAGAATATGAACTGGAACAGTTGGCTTCTTAAGCAGAGAAATTTTGAGGTGATGAGGAAAGACTGAATAGGTGCAAATGGTGACTGCACATCTCCTTTTGGAGGTGGGGTTACAGAAACTTCAAACATTTCAGTTTAGTGAGCTTCACTCCATTCCCCTGTGGTCCTACCATCAGAATCAAGGTCATTTCTTGCACTCCCAGGCTCTGTGCTTGACCTGTGGGTCTCTCTATGGCTCTAAATTTTAAGATGTCTTGCTTCATGCCTTATGAAAATAGCAGACTCTCCCTCCCTTTCAAAATGTCCTCCAGACTTCTTCACACCATTTCAACTTCAAAACATAAAAAATCATAAAATAGTTTGGCTTGGAAAGGACCTTTAAGATCACCTAGTTCCAATTCCTCTGCTATAGGCAGGGAACATCCAGCAAGACAAGGTTGCTCAAAGCCCTATCCAGCTTGGTCTTGAATGCTTCCAAGGAGGAAGGATTCACAACCTCACTGGACAACCTATTCCAGCAACTCACCACCCTCACAGTAAATAATGTCTTCCTAATACCTAGTATAAATCTACCTTCATCCAGTTTAAACTCATTTCCCCTCATCCTATTACTACACGGCCTTATGGAAGGTGACCTCCCAGTACCTGAAAGCTCCCCAGAGCTTTCTCTTCTCTTGGTGGAAGAGCTCCAGATCTCTCAGCCTGTCTTCACAAGGAGGTACTCCAGCCCTCTGATCATCTTTGTGGCCCTTCTCTGCACCTGTTCCAAGAGCTCAATATCGTTGTTTTGCTGGAGGCCCCAGAACTGGATGCAGTACTCCAGGTGTGGTCTCAGAAGAATAGAGCAGATGGGCAAAATCACCCCCTTTGACCTGCTGGCCACACTTTTCTTGATGCAACCCAGGACATGGTTGGCCTTCTGGGCTACAAGCACACATTGCTGGCTCACACATTTGAGCTCATATATTGGCTCAAGTATTTTACTGTATTTTAAATGGATAGGTGAATAAATGAAGGTATGCATCATTTTCATTAATCCAAAAGGTAATGAAATATTTATCTTAGCAGTAAGTGTTAGTTAATATTTATCTTAGTAAGTAAGTGTTCTCATTTAGTCCTAGCTAGTTTTCTATTTATTTATCAAAAAGAGTTAACAATCTTCAATAATCAATCATTAAAATATTTTTTCTATTAAAAATCCAATTTATTCAACAGGTACTAAGACATGGAAATTAATTTCATAATCTATGTCCCTTATTTTTCCACCATAAAAAATATTATTATTATTATTAATTTATTTTCACTATCTAGGGGGGTGTCATTCTTTTACTATAAAAATATTGATTTCTCAAATGCGAAACAAAGGCCACTGTATTTGACAGTGCAGAGAGATACAATCCTCAACATTCGGGATTCCTGTATATCATGTTTATGGCATATTTTGTGATTAGACAATGAATTTTGTGACTGGAGCATAACATCTTTTTAGAAGATAACATATAGATCTTAACTGCCAACATTAGGCAATTATATACAGTCATCAATGTTTTCTTTATGGCAGTGTTAATAACTGAATTCTATTTATTAAAAAAACAAACAAAAACAAACAAACAAACAAACAAAAAAGATTTGCTTCCAAACTCTGCTCTTCAAGAAAAAAACAGTATGAAGGCCATTCAAAAAGCCTTTCCTACTGAGCTATCTTGCTAAGGCTGGATCTCTATAACAATACAGCCCCACAAGTTTATTCAAGTAGTTCTTGTTGACATTTGCAGTGCTAATATGCTCACTGTGCTAATACTGTCAGTACAGCTGTGCCAACATACTCAACTGTAGATAGAAAGGAATGTATGAGCAGCTGACGAAGATGTGGAGCTGAGACACTTTGTCGTTTATCTGCTTACATGAAAGCCTAAATTCTGTGAACAAATGCAGATGAAATTGCTGTCAACACCATGATCTTTCAAGGAAAAACGAAAAAAGCACCAAGTTACTCACATGAGCAAATCTGTGAGACAACTTAGTCTGGGATAGAGGACAAGGAGAATCTCAGTTCAGAAATCTTAAATTCTTTTTATAAGACTGGCCAAATATACATTTCTCATAGAACATAGAAAATGGGTTTTCTTCTCTTCCTACAGATCACTGAGTAATCAGAAGGAATAAAACAGTTATAGTTGGACATATAAAGATTTCCCCCTGCAATCTATTTGCTTCTTGTTAAGAAATTTTCAAAGAAATATTTTATCCTACATAGTGGAGGCACATAGCTAGATATGATAAATTACTTGTTGCTTACAAAAAGAGATTGAACAGAAATCAAATTTTCCATCAGTTAAACCTTTAGCATATGAGTATTTAAGCACCTGCTAAATGATGAGATAAAAATGTTCTGCTGCTTAGTAAATAAAATAAAACAGAACCAGTAAGCCAAAGTCTGAAGCAGCATTGCTGTATATGGTGCATAAGTTTTCCATGCACACAATTATTTTCAAGGATTATTATTCATAGCCCATTTAAAGGAATAGGAATATTCTATCCCAGAAATATCTTTTTCATACATATATAAATCAATGCCTTGCTCATGATACTTATGGTGGAATAACAAATCTAAAAAGAATGAAAAGACTAAACCAACTTGCAGAAACTCCTCCCATATACCAGACCATACTATTGCCTGTCGGCTTTTGTTAACTGCCAGACACGAAAGGCATTTTAATCTTCAGCAATTTAGACAGCACATCTCAAAGATCACTCAGAGATATAGTAGGTACGATAAACATCTTGTGATTTTCTGAAATAATTCTCAAAATACTAACCAATGTGAGAATTTTTGTCAACAGAGATACTGAAATGCTACTGAACTACTTGGACTGTGACCTGGATAGGTATATCCTTATTGTGGTCTCCATTATAAAATTAGCAGATTTTCATAGGGTTTTCACATTTGGAGGTACACTATGCCATGTGACTGTACCAATCGTGCTGGAGAAGCTCTTCTGTTAGTACTGGTCCAACTCAGACTGAATTTAGGCAAAATACAAGCACTTTGCCATTTTCTTCAAAATCAGCTGTTTTCTGAAATGTTGACTTGTTTCTTCTTCTACAAAATTCTTCTGAGCTGTAGTGTTTAAGAAATA
Organism: Tympanuchus pallidicinctus; assembly: GCF_026119805.1. Lineage (NCBI taxonomy): Eukaryota > Metazoa > Chordata > Aves > Galliformes > Phasianidae > Tympanuchus > Tympanuchus pallidicinctus. Next base: position 11,681,082 of record NW_026294769.1, read on the forward strand.
AAATGTTTCCCTAAACCATTAACTTTTATGTTTCATCAAGAATTACAGCAGAAATCAAAGTTAAAAGTTCTTTATGTAATTCCTAAAATTCCAATGGGACAAAATAGTTTTTATAAAAGTAATTTTTATATTACAAAATGAAGCTTGTCAATCTACATTACCATATTCAATTTTATAACAGTAACTCTTCAAATAGAGACACCACACTATAAAAGCAAAAAATAAAATTTTCTTACGGCTATAACAATGATAATAGCATATATTTTAGATCATCTCATCAAAAAGGCTAGTAAAACTGGACAGCTCCTCCATTCAAAATGACAGAGCTTTTATGATTTTTCATTGATTTAAGGTTTAAATATGATAAAATGAAAGAAGTATAGTAAAAACTAATATAAGATAATGATAACAGTAGCCAACACATTAATAAGGACTAAATCCAAAAGACAGGTTGGACTTCTTAGAAGCAATGGTTTTAAGAGTATTAGGAAAGTAAAAGAAAGAAAGCTGCTATGTAAGTCCTGGCCAAGCAGACATATAGTCTAGAAAAAAAATAAAAATTGTACTTTCTATATCACAGGTTTTTTTAATCAATGAATTATGGTCTCAGAGTTAATGATGCTTTAAACCTCTAGAAAGCTGTAAGAGAAGGAGTTTGTGTCCTACAAAAACAAACAAAAAAACCAAAACAATTTCTTCATTACATTTCAGGCCCATTTTTTTCCTACCACTGCAATATATTCCCACAAAAATAAAAACTTATAGAGAAATATTGTACCTACTGCAATCTAAAGCAACTTTTTTTTTTTTTAATCTTACTGAGGCTGAGGTGATGCTGCTCACTTTCTATTACAGATTACTCACGATCTCAGAAGCTCAGGAGATATTATTCACACTCTGCAGAGAATTAAAAAAAAAGTCAAAAAAGGGAACTGTTTTGATACATTACAGCCTGACTTCAATTTGGCTTGTAGCCCCTCTGGAAGATGTGGGCAGAATATACTGGTGATACCACATTTAACTCCAAAGACATGAAAAAAGAAACAAAATTAATGAGCTGAATCATAAAAGGGACCCATGAGGATCATGGAATCCAGCTCCTCCTCACAGGACCACCCAAAATTCAAACCATAAGTCTGAGAGCATTGTTCTAGTGCTTCAACTCCAACATGCTCCCCAAGAGACCTTTTCCAGGATCACCTTCTCAGAGAAAAACATTTTCGTAACACCCAGCCTGACCTTCACTGATGCAGCTCCATGCTATTCCCTCAGGTTCAGTTGCTGTCACTACAGAGAAGAGACCAGTGTGTGCCTCTGCTCCTCCCATGAGGAAGTTGTAGGCCACCATGACACCTCCCCTCAATCTCCTCTTGAACACAAGAAGTGACCTCAGCTTCCTCTCATACATCTCACCTTCTAGCCCCCTACCATCTTTGTAGTCTTCCTTCAGACAATTTCTAACAGTTTTAAATACTCCTTTTATAGTGGTGTCCAAACAGCACACAATGCTCAAGGTAAGGATGCACCAGCACTCAGTGTCCCAGCGGAGTGGGACAAACCCCTCCAATTTACTTTCCCTTTACCATTAAAGTAGTCTAAACAATTTAGTAGATTAGACATCTAATATATTAGAGGCAAAAGTGTAGTAGATTCTACCATGAAATTGCTGCAGTGATACAAAGCTTTTTACAGCTTCAATTCAAAGCACAGAAAGGATAAAGGTAATCTCTATGCATTTTAACCATATAAAAATGAGAAACAGCCCCTATAGAAAGAACTTTGATTTAATTGTATAATGATCTGTTTTGGAAAGTGGGTCACCTAAGAAACCACTGATTAAATGCTTTCAACAACAGTAGACTGAAAGTCAGTGCAGAACCCTGCAATTCAGTATTTCTCCTCCAGTGCTCTAACCAACTAGCAGCATTTGGAGCAGTTCTACAACTAATCACTTCTCACTCTTTTTAAAATCATCACCTCTAGTATATCTTACACTATATAGATAAGGACAAAGGAAAAATAATGTGGAATATTTGGATCATAAAATCATTGTGGTTGGAAAGGATCTCCAAGATCATCCAGTCAAATTGTCCATGACCACCAATATTTTCCCAGTAAACCACGACCCTCAATACAGCATCTACATTTTTCTCGGACACCTCCAGCGATGGTGACTCAACAACCTCCCTCAGCAGCCCCTTCCAGCACCAGATCACTCTTTTAGAGTATATATTTTTCCTAATATTTAACCTGATTTGACAAGTAGGTAAAAAGGTTTCATGTCTTTTTTCCAGTATAATTTCTAGTAAATTCATTTCAATTGAAACACTAAATGTTTCACTTTCCACTGGAGCAGAAGGTCACCTTTGAACTCAAGAAGCTAAAAAGAATTTTAAAAAACGTGCAGTAGCAACCACAGTATGCTAATGAAATAGTTTGAGTTTCTTCCTTATTAAAAAGGAAGTACCATCTAGTAATGGTAAAATATTATGCTTTGAACAAGTTAAAATAATCACTTAATTTGTCACTGGTAAGAAATGTGGCTGTTCTGTTGCTCTTGTTCCTGATAATAACCACTATTTATTTGCAAGCTATTCCAGAAGAAGTTTAATTAATTGCCTGAATCTATTCAGCTGAAAACTCCTCTTTCTTCATTCTTTCGCCTTCTTTTTAAGAGAATGACTTTCAAGTTACACTTTATTTCAATTGCAAATGAGTTCCAGCTTACTGGATCTTTAAAGAATTCATAAATCTGAATGTGCATCTGTCAGATTTGACTTAAATCTACATATTGAAGAGAGCTTTGCTACATTATTTCAGAGTACCTCACCACTCTTGCTCTACCTATTTTTGGCAGCTCACTGAATTCATAGCAGTTGTTGGGGTTTTTTTGTGTGTTTTTTTTTTTTTTTTTTTACAATCTTATACATTTTGTTTTCTGTTGTTCTAACATAGATTTGGTGTCTCTAAATAACTCTGGTATACCCTACAGAGAACTGTTTGACAATTAAACCAGCTAGGATTTAATTACAACAGTGCCTAAACTATGCTTCCTACTTCATGCATTAATGAAACAGATATGGGTAACCTATGCAGTTATGTATCAACCTGATCATGTTCCCATAAAATGTATTAGGTTTGCATTAAAATCTTATCTTTACTCACTATGGACCCAAAATATATGGTCTTATGTTTCAAGTAGTACATTTCTCATATCTGAAGTTCCTGAAATGTTTCACAAATGTTTTATTGTTAAAAGAGAGCATTGCACTGGGGAAATAAATGAATGAGCAGTATTATATGAATGCTTGAAAGTGTCCATGTGTTGGTGCAGCGTTGATAGAGAAAGAAAAAGAAATACAGCATTAAGTCAGACTTTTTCTCTCTCTCATAGTAAACTTGTATATGTTTGGTGATGAATTTCAGTCACATCTGAAAAGCAGAGAGCTTCCCAACTGCCACTAAGCCAACATGTTAAGATTTCCCAGTAGATTCTCTATGTGTAGAAATCAGTGTATTACCTAATTTAATGAAGATGTCATGAAAAAGTGAGCCTTAAGTAAAATCATAGAATAACAGAATTGTTTGTGTAAGAACAGACCCTTAAAAGTAATCTAGATCAACTCTCCTGCAGTGAAAAGGGAAATCTACATCTAGAACAGTTTGCTTAAAGCACCATCCAGCCTAACCTTGAATGTCTCCAGGGATGAGGCATCCATTAACTCTTCGGGCAACCTGTTCCAGTGCGTCACCATCCTTAATGCAGAAAAAAAATTTCTTTATATGCAGTATTCCTTTATATCCAGAATCTCACCTCTTTTAGTTTGAAACGATTTCTTCTTGTCCTATCACAACACACCCTGTTAAAGGGTCTGTCCTCTTCTTTCTTATGGTCCCATTTTAGATACTGAAAGGCCTCCACAAAGCCTTCTTCAGACTGAACAGCCCCAGCCCTCTGAATTTGCCCTTGTAGGGAAGATGTTCCATCCCTTGGACCTTATTATGCCCATTCTCTGTAACACACTCAAGCAGTACTCACCTGTACTGAGTATTCCACATCTGGATACAGCACTCCAGATGAGGTCTTACAAACCCAGAGCACAGGGGCAGGATCATCTGCCTCAACTTGCTGACCACATTTCTTCCAATGCAGCCCAGGATTTGGTTGGCTTTCTGGGTTGTAAGGGCACATTACTTACCATCCACCAGTATCCTCAAGTCCATTTTGCTAGGGAGTAAAAGACATAAGAAATAGCTTGAAAGATAGAGTTATTTTATTACCATGTTATTATTTTATTGTGTTTTATTGTAACACCCCTATTTAATTCAAGACAATGGCAATGTAAACTGTTTTCAAGAAGGATGGGAATTTACAACTTAGACATGCTATCATTGTTAATGTTCTTGTGTACGCCCTCAACAATATAAGATGATTAAACTTAGTCTACAGTGAAAGTTACAGAGTAGGAGATAAAGACTGCTAAGTGTAACTAGTAGATTGTCTATGAATAATTGAAGTGTAATTATGTTCATTTCCACTGTTATTGACATATTTTCTTGGAAAACAAAAAGGTAAAATATAGCAACTTTGAGTAACTGACATAACCCGGCTGAATAATTTGTCAAAATCTGTACTAGAAAGATTCCTGTTTTACAAAGGAAATAAATACTGAATGATGAAGATGTCCGTTAGGCTCCTGAAAAACTCACTTACAATGCAATATTATTCTCCAGTCTTCTTCAGGAGGATACGTATCCCCTGGCCTCCAAGTCTCTTCATTATTGTACATACATTCTTCCCAAAATCATTCTATTTAGAAAAGAGTCAAGTTAGATACTTAAGATCTTTTGTAAATTAGATAGTACACTATATTTTAAAATCAGTATATAATATTATACTCCTTTTCCACTGTGCTTTTTGACAGTCTTGTCTCCCCTGGGGAATGACAGGCAAGGAGTTATTACTAGAATGTCATTCAGTTATTATTCTCTGAGGTGATCAGATCTGTTGTATATGTATTTTCTCCCTCTCCTCATCTGGGAACAGCAGGGAGCAGCTCGCTACTGAAATAAGCATGGTGACTACCCCCACCACAATGGACATACTGAGGTGAAAACCCAGACTGGGAGGCCATAATCTTCCTAAGCTGATGCATGCACTCAGACTGACCTCTTGAGGAGAGAAAAAGCTGCCCATTGCTTGAAATTCCAGAATGTCAAAGTTGCCCTAGAACTTAAGAAAAGGAGAGCATCAAGGGTCCAGCGCGCTCAGCCTGATGAACTTTTCAATCAAGTGACCAAATGAACTGAAGTGTGTATCCCAATAAACTACAGGCATATCTATACCACCTTCTTTTGCTAGAATACCTTCTACAAAAGTCATTTTATTCTGACATTGCATAGGCCATCGTGTCACATTTTTCAGCAGAAGTTTCTAGCTAGATACAAACTACTCCAATGAACACCCTACCTTTTTACATAGATGTCCAGTTCATTGACTACTTGAGATAAGTGGGTTGCAACTTCTTGCCAGGTATTTTTTTTTTCCAACACTGTCAAAACTTAGTCAATTTGGAGGATTCTGGAGTATGAGCTAGCTCTTAAATCCTAGATCTTATTGTACTCACTGCATAGCTATATCAAAAATGAAAAAATATCTGTTTATGCGATAAATTCTAGAGAGTACAGATGAAAAAATCATCTAAATGCACAAGGAGTTTATGCTGAGGTTCTTAAGTAATTATACTTAAATCATGCATGTATTGTGATGTTCTTTAATAGATAGGTTAACTCCAGTTAAGAACCCAGTGATTGCTCACAATATCTTAATGTCTACATCGTATTTTATTTAGTAGATGCATATTTTTGTGCACTTTTTAGTAATCACTGTATTTTGATTTGTGTAAGAATTATGAATCTCATTAAAAAGACTTCTAAACTTTTCTGCAACATCAGCAGGTGGTCATCTGTCACCTATTCACGTACCTAATGAAGGGAAGAGGAGGGAACAAAGTATCTCTGAAATGTAGTTGAAGTATAAAGAACTTTTGGCTCACAAAGCTCAGGTGAGTCTCTGCACGTGACATATAGCCACATGTATAAAATTGACACAAGGTCAATTTTTATTTTGATTTCAGAACCAAAATTCGCACTAGGGAGGCTGTAATTTACCATGCTGCCAATCTATAATTTTCCCTCTTCATTACTTCTCTCATTCTTGATTATTTCCCTAGAAACTTCTGACGATTTCTTTTCCAGAGATGATGGTGCATATTTGCAGCTGCTGCAAGTTTTAGTAGCAATTCATAGTAGCCTAGCATGTATTTCAATACAGCATAATCAATACAAATACATATATTCTAAAACCAATTTGCTAGTGATGCAAAGAGGGACAATTCTTATTACAGTGTTCATCATTTGTCTTCAAAAAAACACTTTCAATATTATTAAAACAAATGAAATGAAAGCTATTTAATGACGTAGATGTCTGTGTATGTATTTGTATGTAAATATATATACACACATTTTGGGATCTGTTGGTTTATTTTATAACCTTCTACTCAGTGGGAATTAGTGTGCTATGTATTGCTTTCAGAGTTGGAGAGACAGAAGGAAAAAACATTCTAGCAGAATTCCCCACTAGGCAATGAAGATACAACATGTAAAAGTCCTTTGAGATTTTCAGTAAAAGACTACTCCTGTCCAGGTCTGAAGCAAAATATAGCATTTGAGGAGACTCACCAAAATTAAGGTAGTGTTCCAGATCTATATAAGTAAAAAGTAAAAAATTCCATAATTTTTCCTTATGCCTTGCAGTACATGAACTTGATGTTCTTTCTGTTATGTTCCAGGAGTTATTTTTAAAAAACAAAAATAAAAAACAAAAACGCTTGAATAACAGGAAGTTCTAAATAGATTTATTCTGTTAAGAATGTTGTCCTAAACATATTCCTCCTACACTCTTTAGCAGAGTGCCAGACTTCACCAACTATCTAGCAGAGTCATTTTTGTGGGCTATTTAGCTGTCTTAATTTTGGAAACCAATTGCAGAAGTCTAGTGTAATTCTTTCAAAAAAAGAAGCAAAAAGGAAGGAAGTCTGTTAGCATATTGCATGCTCCATTCTTCTTTATTTGGGCTTCTTTTTCTTGTCACCATATAAAAAGGAAAACACTCATGTAAATTAGGTTTTCAAACACTCCTGCAATTCTGTTGTACTTATAAGCTGCTTGCACTAACTCTGTAGCAGACACTGTCACTTGTATACATGACTTGGTTTGTCTGTATCTAAAGATACTAAAAAATTGCTTATGCAAGAGGGTACAATAAGCCAGTTGTGCTTTATTATGAAATTCTTGTTTTATGTAAAACTATTTGATCCAGACTTTTTTTTTTTAGTATTCCTTCATGTATTAAGCTCAATCTTTTTATGGAAAACTAAAGGGTTCTAGTAGATTTTACCATTTTCCTCAAAGTTTGAATGTTAAAGATGGGTGGCTATTACATTTTTTAAATATGAGAGCAGATTTAAAGTAAAGAAATGGACCAGTAATCCATCTCATCCTAAAACAAAGAACAATATTTCTCTGAAGTAAGGCTGATATTAAGTCACCACACTTGTTTTGATATAACTTCTCTAATGTCATTTTAATATTTTTCTGCAGAGCTCTGACACTCAAATTATAGCTAGGAAAAGCAATTCTTAAAAATTGCTACCATTTAATGTAGCATCATTCAAATATTTTTAAAAGAAAAATAAATGATCATTTTACAATTACGATACAAAGTTGATGTGTTTTTTAAAAAAAATAGAACCAAATTTTTGGGATGATAGTATATAGGAGTTCGAAAAATACTTTGTGAATCAAAGCCTCTCAGGTAAAAACAAACAAAAAAATCTAACCCCAAAACTTATGATCTGCTTGGTTTTGTTTATAATGTATGGACACAGACAAGAAAATTGCTGCAAAGTCTCCCATGTAGAACCAATTCTGGGTAACTGCTGTATTTAACACTGAAGTGAAAAGAAGGAAGCAATCACAAGATTTTCGTCTCTTAGCATTTTTTTTTTCCTCTTATTATCTTCTTCTCACTCAGCCTCAAGTATCTGACTGAATCACCACTCTCACCACTTCTTCCTGGTTTTCCAACTCTGTAGCAGCCAAACATTATAGACAGGAAAAGAGATTTCAAAAACCTCCTTCTCTAGAATTTCAACTCAGTGCTCTGTTCATGTTCCCTATTTTAAAAGGTGTAGTGTCTCCACTTCCTTCAACTGAATGTTGCAGAACATGTTTCCCAACATCCCAAGAGCAAACCTGTTATGCTGTACTGAAGTCTGTCACCTCATTCAGTCTTTCAAAGAGCTGAGATATAACAGCAATACTAAGCAGTTACAGAGGTTGGATCTGCCTATAAGGCAGAACTAGTTTATTTTTATCTGAATATGTTTGTGCCGTATCTGTCACACTGTATCTCTGAAACCTCTCAGTCTATCAGGCAACTGTTCACATCCTCCTCCAAAGTCTGGCTTCTTGACTACGGCTATCTCACACAAACAAGCTTCAATCAAAATATGTTGAAGGTGTGTTTGCATAAACTAGTAGAACATACGTTCCTGCCAGAAAGATACCACTAGAATAAACACTTACTTTGTCTCTTGAATTCACTTAAAGCTAGTTACTCTGATCTAAATTTATCATTCTCCCACCAGACAAGGCATTCACCTAAAATGCTTTTCATTTCTTCTCTTATTTCTCTTTCTTTGCAAAGATGTGGAAGAGAGCTGCTGTATGTAGGGATACAGCATGCAACAATAATTTACTGACAAAGTCAAAAACCATAATGGTGTTCCTGGGACATCAACAAAGACAGAGTTAAAACAGTAGATGGAAATCGCACCAGGTTTCATGCTGAGAAATTCAAACATTGACACTGGATCTAAACACGGTAAGAATGAGTAAAATATCAATTTTTGACATATAGATGCCAACTAAAAGGCTTAAAGGTTGGAGTATTACCAGGGGAGGGAGAGATGCAAGGAGATTAAAAACTTTTCCAAAACACACTTTTTGCTCTCAAATAATTCTCAAAGAACAATGTTACTTTTAATCTTTCCATAGCAAATTATCAAAATTCAATTTTATAAAAGCTATAACTTAGTCAAAAGCTGAACACTTATATTTGATTTTCCTTCCTCCTCTTATTCTTCTCTGAAGCTCTGGGATTTTAATACAATAAAGACAAGATCCTATTCATCTTCTTGCAAAGCCAAACCTAAACTGAAACAGCTTTACAAAGTACAAACCTAGCCTCCTACATGAACTGCAGCAAATTCACTTCACTTAAACTGGATACAGTAAAATCTTCAAAGCTCAGTTATTTGAAAACATCAGGATTGCAATGAAACTGAAATGTGCACTGTCTGACAAAACAACAAGACTTTCTGTCAGATGTTAATTAAGACTTTGCTTGATGGAATATGCTTTGTGTTACTAAAGAAGCCAGACTCTATACTGCAGCCATTTCAAAAAAGCAGCACCACAAAAACACTTAAATTCCTCCCAGCAGACTGAGGTTTTTTTTTTCGACAGACCAGCTTGTCACAATATGATAGTGAAGGTTTCTCTCCAAGGAGGACTTGAGGCCATGGTTGAACTTGCAGAGGAAAAAGATCTGGACATGGTTTCAGGTTTGTACCAAAGATAATACAAACAAACAAGCAATCAAAAAAAAAAAAAAAAAAGAAAAAACAACAAACAACCCAACACAACAAAAACAACAGAATAATCTTTGAGGAAGTCCTTACAGAATCAGACAAAGACTAACTTATGTCTTATCATTAAGTCTCAGTTTATTTCAAGCATTCATTTAAGCTGCTATGAATATTAAATGATGACAAATATTTACTATTAAACCTGTAGAAATTAGTATTTGTTTTAAAATCAGGAATGGTAATCACTGACACTAAGGCAGCACTCCTGACCAACCTTCTACTGTTAATTGAATGACTTCAAATTTTCTCCGGAAAAATAAGAACCATTAGGCTTATTAAGTCCTAAATCTGATCAGTTCTTCATTTATTTTTGTATTAAGTATAGACATTTTCAATGTCAAAAGATTATTTGATTCAAAAATAATTGTCACTGGGGAAAGTAAGGCAATGAAAACAAATTGATGATAATGGACATTTTCATTTGTTCCAATCCCAGAAGCAATAAAGAAAGAATTAATATTGGCATATCCTGGCTCCCTCCCTTTGCTTTCTATTAATTCATTTCAACTTCATTAATGGGAGATAAAACTTGAAGTTTTGTTTTCACACCACCAAACAGTAATGCAGATCTTCACAACAGAAAAGCAATATGACTGTGAGTAACACTCCCTCAGCAACTGAAGCTTTAAGATATCTGAGAGCTGGAGGCACAGCCTCCTTACAGAATAATAAAACCTTTCTTGACAGCAGGAGGTGAAAATAAAATGACAGCAGTCCAATATCTGTTCTTCAGGAGGAGCCATGGATACACCCTGCTAGGCTAGAAAAGTGCAAATGTGGGTGTTTGACCTTCTAAGGATTCCTCTCTTGTACGCATAAAGATACAATCCTTGTTTAAGAGGAGAAGACATTAAAGATCCAGGTAAGAATTTATACTGAGACTTTAAAATGGCATTGGAAGTCATCTGTGAGCAAATAACAAAAATAATCCCGATTGTATCAGGACACAGGTATGTTTCTATGTTTCCATAAACTCACATTGCTCTTACATAGGTATGCATTCTTAATGACTTTCAGAAATAATTTTTTAGGGACTAATTTATTATTTGCATATTTTTATATTTTGATCCTCTACAATATCATCAGTAAAACATTACTTTTTAAATCCCCATTCAGAGGAAAGAAATAAAGGAAAATCCTCCTGTCTGAGTCTGGTAAGGAATTCGTAGTCTAAAATTAAAATGAGACAATCAACAACATTTTGTGGACAGTTTTACATTCAAAAGCATTTATTTGGAAATGCTTGAATGGGGAGGACCAGGAACGTTTTCTGGCACAAGACTTGGCCTGGGAGCAAATGAAAACAGTGTGATACAGGGAGTTAAAGAAATTAGGAGATGATACCATTGTATCTTCAGAAGGCAAGATACAAGCAGGCTCTCCCTGCCTCCTCTTATCTCTGCTGATTTAAATTTGGAAGGCCTGGAAGACAGGAACAAAAGAGAGAGCCAGAAGCTGTCACTCCAAAGAGCAGGCTTGACCATTCTGGAATATAAGTAAGAAAATGTGAATATGTAAATGTTCCTTGTAGACACTAACTAACCTTCACCACCTGGGCAACCTATCACAGTCAAAGACCAGAACCCCTGACACTAAGACTTTGCTGGATGGAGCAGTAGTGAACTGCTTTGCTTTGCTATTTGTATGTCGGTATGTCTGTCTATCTCCCTGTTTGCTACCTTTTCTCTTTACCTTCTATCTTTTCACCCTTTGTGGTAGCTGTTGCCTAACATTGTCTTAGAAATTTTAGCATAGAAATAACTCCCTCGCTGAAGTACTCTTGCCTGTAACACTTATTAGTCGTTATAAGCAAATTAGCCAGTTTTACCTCTGAATATTTGTTGTCAGAAATCTCTCAATAACTTGATTTGTCTTATTACTCTGAGTCTTGCCTAATTCCATTGTGGTAGTGACCCCTGTTGACCAGGGTGGGCACAACTTAAAAGGCAGAAAAAGATTCACTTCCTCAAAACCACTGAGTTTAGACACCTTCAAACCTCTACTAATGCAACATACAGGACAAATATGTACATTTAATGGCGTTTCTTGGGAGCAACCTTTTATGCTTTAATATATTTACTAGGATTTGAGTGGAGATCTTATTTTGTTTTGAAATTTATATGATTATTTAATAAAGATAATAGAGAGGTTTGTTGGTTAGTCTGAGTATTTCCATATCATTCAATCTCAGAAAAAATTCTGCTCAGGCTTTCTTCCAGTGGGAACAATTTCAGCAAAAAAATAATCAATAGCAAAATGGGGCTGGCTGTGCTTTGGTGCAATCAGCTTGCACTTGTGTTTGGAGAAAGATGCAAATAAATAATGTCTTAATATCTTCCTAATAATTGATTTTAACTTTAGCATTTTTGAAATGAATCTTGCAGTTTATAAAGCTAAAAATCAAGACTAATCACCAGTGTAATTTTCCAGCTTGTAAGAGAACAAGCTGTCATCCATGTCCTATAGTTAACATCTCGCTGCACAGCTAGACTTAATTTAGGTAAAGCTTTTTTTTTTTTTTCCTATAATTCTCTCATACAAGGTACCATCCATTCCAAATAAAACCCTGAATATTTCTTTCTTTCCATAGTGAACTCACTCAAAATACCAAACTGGTTTGTTTTTTTTTTACATGTTAGTTAAAAACATATCAAACACAAATGCTGAAATCAGTTATGTTGCACTTGAAGTACAAAATTGGCAGGCATTTAACCCTGCTAGTGTCTGACCACTGACTTCTCTTTCAGTACCATTTATATAATGTAGAGAGTTGTTTCCTGGTGATCTGAGGGCATTTCTGTGTTTTCATTCATCCATAACCTTCAGTCACTCATTTTTAAATAATCACTGCTATGTTAAATAATCATAAAGAATTCTGTTTATCATTAGCTCTTGACAAAGGCTACACATTATGGATAAAAAACTACAGTGGAAAGAGTAATGAGTCAGAAACTAATCACACTTCCTCAGATTCAGAGGATTCTATCAAACAATGCCATTAGATTTTTTCCATAAATTGAACGACATTTCAAAGTAGTTTTGAAGCCTTAGACAATTTCTGCAATAGTCAGTTTATGGTTTAATGAAAATTTCTGTGTATGAAGAAATATACAAAACACAGAATGACAGCAAAGATAATTTCTAAAAAAAATTATACTAAGTCTAATTACAGAATGATGTGTTTATATAGACAACATGGTTGTCAATTCTCTAGAAAGTTTATACTGTAGTATAAAGCTCCACTTTTAGATCATACATTATGCAATACATTGTATAAATCCAATAAAACTTTTACAAAATAATCAAAGCAGAACACAAGTAATTATCCTTGTAGGTCAAGCATTCAATTGTTTCCTGCAAGGATTAATTAAAAAGATATCTTCTCACAATTTAAAAGCAAGATTCTCATAAATAGCTAAATGCCCAATCCATTTTTTCAGTAAAGTTTTCAGAAATTCTCAGTGAGAGATGAACAGAACTCCTAAATGAATAAGGCTAAACACTAACAGAATGCTACAGTTCACAGGATTAGACACAAAAATCAATTAAATCATTCTTGCTGATTTCAATGAGCCATAGCCTTGATATAGATGAACATGAAGTTTTACTCACGAGAAAAAGGGATACTTCAACTGACATTAGGCCAATGCCACTGCTGGCTGTCCCAAGAATAGACCTCCTGCCTGGGTCCACCATGGCTGTTATAATTATATGTGATCCCCTCCTTACATGGAGAAGATGCATCTCCTCTCTGCTTTGCTTCTTTTCACATTCATGACTGACCCAGAGAAAGGTATCTGTCCCTGTTTTCCAGAGGATGCTGAAATATGAACCTTGATGAATCTTTTACTGACAGAAGAAAATAGAGAAAAGGGAATGGAACAATAAACACAGAACTAAAAACTCAGGATTTTTGCAAGCTACCGTTACATAATTTTTGGTACTTGCTTTTATCAGGTGAGTTTGGACTCAATGATCTCTTGAGGTCCTTTCAATTCTATGATTCTTTCTGACTTACTAGATCAATTGAGCTAGAAAAATATATTCCTCATTCCACTGGATGGTTTACCTTCTTTGCCCTTCTTCCAAAGCCATTTCTGGTAGGCTTGCTGCTTTAACTCCCTCCAGCCAGTGCAGGCCGTTGAGCAACGTGGAGTCAGGAGCACCACCGTGTGGCACCTGGGAAATAAAAAAAAAAAGTTACTACAACTGAAATGATGCAGGAAAAAGGCTGATAGGGGAAAGTTGCTATAAAATAGCACAACTTTTATTTATTTATTTATTTTAATAAAGGTAAGCAAAACTGTTTTTTTTTCAGTTTAAAAATAATATTAAATTATGTGGACAGACAGATAGATAAATTGTAGGATCCTTTCAGAATCTCAGAAAGATGTGTGGCCTGCTTTATTGTTACTTTCCAAACTTTAGAGCACTGGCTTTCTTAGGGCCTATACAACATAAACACATTTAAGTTTCTGCTGTGCTGAGGCTGCTTCCTACCAGATTAATTAATATCCCTGCTTTCATTTCCCATCTAGCCCTCCTGCTTGCTGTAGTTTAAACCTCAAAAGCATACACGAGGTCAGGACCATTTTTTGTTCTGAGCTTGGATGCCCCTCTGGCCAACAATGAGAGATCACAGTGCTATAGAAAGGTCAGTGGGTGAGGTAAAGATAAAGCTTGTTCAGTCAGCAAAAGGGAAATTAAATTATATTATTACTTGTTTTAAAAGCAAATAAGTAGATAACATTATTATAAGAGCAATTAGTTGCAAAGATTCTGATCTAAAAGAAATTATATTGGTAGAATATTTTATAACAGTGATAATGTGAGAAATAAATTATTTTTTTGGAGACCAAATCTCTTGTGAAAAAGTTTTAATTTGTGATATTGCAATCGCAGATGTCCTGCAAGCAGGATCACACAACCAAAAACACATCGCAGCTTTATATCTCCTATCCACTGACACCAAGAATTCCTTCTGTTCCCTAGTTAATCTACCCTATACTTAGTAGTGTATTTACATCCTAATCCCATCAACCTTTAATCACTCTCTCTCACCTCCTACTTTGTTACTCCTTGTTTATCGTGTTTGTCCCATCCATTTCCCTATCTCAACAGCTGAGCCTCTCACTATCTGCTTTTCTGTTAATCTAAGCTTACCATAACTGATGTGCGAGGTTGGAGGAAAAAAACAGTGACAATTTTAACTCTCACAATAAGAAAAATTCAATTTCTCTGTATTTTTCAAAGTTGAGGAAAACAAATCAGACATTGTAATTAAAATAATGACTTCATGAACTGTAAGAGTACTATACTTTTACAAACAAATCTTCAGAATAGCTGTGCTACTCAAATGCTGAATTCTACTCCCCATGAAAGGTACATTTTACTGAGAACTCAACTAGGTCCCAGCTGTATGTAATACATCTGTGGGATCTTGTATTTTCTACCAGTTTTCTCTGATGCTAAGGTGAGTTTGGCTGAGGAAAACAGGCCCTAGTGCTGAGAAACATTTTCAGCATGCTATTACTCCAGACAAAGTCAGAAACTTAAAACAGGAAGAATAGGATGTCTCCAGAGAAAGACATCTTCATGGTTACAGTTAACCATAATCAAACTTCAAAGAGTAATTACTTAAACTCTGGTCAAGCTTAGGGACATCAGACTAAACTGGTGACTTTCAAATAAGCACCTGAAAGTACATGCTCAGAAACAATCGTGTCCAAAAACACAAAGGGGCAGTAAAGGGAGCTCAGGGGCTGGCTGAAGGTGAGCCAGCTTTGCCAGGCACAGAACAGCCAGTATTCAGTTCCAGGACCACCCAGGTCCTATGCTTGTGTTCCTGCTGCAGCACACTGCTTCCCTCAGTCTTGTATAACCACAACTTCTTGGTTGTAACAGGAAATCACAAAAGAAATACATTTTTCAAGAGATTCTAACTTTTCTGTTGGCATTCACAACTGGGAGTAGTCCCTTTTTAATACTTTTTTCCTTTTTCATTTATTGATACCTTTCAAGACTAGTTCACTTCCAGAAATTCAGATGTTTGCAGCATTAATAAATAAGCAAAAGAGTATCATCATCTTGCAGGTTTCTGACCCTTCAGAAACGTCTGGCTTTGTTGTCTAATGCAGATTATAGTGCAAATTATTCTGCTTGTACATACATGACAAACATTTTGGGCACAGCTGGCTGGATTTTTTTTCGAATGGCTGCACTGGCATCCCAAAATGCAGCCATACAGTGTCCTCTGGCTTCTGCTATCAACCTAACATTTAATTGTAGTTCATTATCATTTCCTCAATGTTACAACAGAAAGGGAGGGAAAGATTGAACATAATTCTAAAACATAACATATAGCATCTATTTCTTTTATGGAAAAAAATTTCTTTAGTGGGAACTGGGGAGAGAGAATCAATTTCTCCCACATGAAATTTTTTTTCCATTTCACCCTTCTCCCCAAGGATTAAATCCTAGCAATATCAAAGATTATAAAGAAAATAGAAACATATGGGCTTTTCTAATTGCTGTCCTGCTGCATCTTATTAAAATATTAATACTTCTTACTTATATAGCACCTGTCTGCAGGAGCATCCTAGCTGCTTTAATTATAGAGCAAAGTCTATTTTAAAGATAAGTATGTGTAAGAGGAAAACAGAAATCATTAAACATAATTCAAAATAATAAATACACTCAGTGTGCCTTGAATGATGCATTATGATTAAAATAATCCCATGAATCTAACTTTTGGAGTGCCTTTTCAAATCTCAGGAGAAAATCTCATCCAACACACCACAGCCATGAGAACAAAGACACAGACGGCTTTGTCAGCTTCTGCAAACAGTGTTAGAGCAACACAATTTTAAGCTCTCTGAGGAAAAGATACTGTGATTGTTATTTATGTTACATTGGTGCCTAGGAGGCAAGAGCAGTCAGGCCCAGAGTTCCATTAAACTCTGCACTGTACAAGTGCAGTACAAGCCTGGTGTCAAGAGGTGAGTCCTTTCTGCCACCAAGCCTCTGACCTGTGCTGTGCCTGCTCTCACCATTAGCTCCAGTGCCTCACCAATTTCAGACAACCGAAAAAAACAAATTGCCTTTCAGTCAGAAATGGCAACTGCAAAATGTAAAAATAGAATGTCACAGGTAAATAGGAAGACAAAATTGCAAGGAAAGAAGAAACAGAGAGACAAGAGGTTGCTTTCACAAATTCTAGGTCAAAGGCAAAACACAACTGAGATCTCCCACATCTAAGTGTAAATCTCTGTTCCTTAGACTCAAGAGCCATGACTGTATATATGAAGAATTAAACTGCTATTAAAGCATTTAATTCCAAAAGAAAAATGAAATGATGCATAATTCTACTGGTAGCTAAAAACATGCACCCAGCAGTAGATGAGCAGAATCTTCCCTATTCAGACTATAAAATTATGATAGTTACTATATTTAGTACAAGTTGTATATATCAGTCAAATGTTCAAGCAGCTCAGCAAACCATGATGTCACAGTCTGGTCTTTTTCTTGAGCAAGCAAGCATCCATTGAACATATGAGCATGGAAAGTGAGGGCCAAACAGTCATTCTGAGGTTGTAGACCCCAGTCTGGTCACAATGCCTACTAAGCAAGTACTGAATTTTTAAAATCATCAGTATTTTTCCCCAAATCCTCTGCAATGACATCTCCTACAAAACAAATGCCCATGCACTGGGTGATGGACTTTGTACTGTGCAGATATGTGCTGGAGGTGAGCACCCAGACTGCAAAGCACAGAATGCTGAAGCACTGATAAAGGGCCAACAATCTCTTGTAAAATCCCTTACAACATCAACAAATGCTGCAGTTTGTGAAATATAAACAGGCTTCTGAATAAACTACAACATGCAAAAATAAATTATTTCTCTTTATATTTTATGTAGTTATTATGTATGTTGTCGTTGTTACTGCCCTATTTCAAGCCTTACAGAAAATAAGTCCTCCTGTAGTCATTACCCAGTCTTTCTATGACCAGATCAGTCAGTTCTGAGTGACCTAGACTTAGACAACACAAGTGATGGCTCTGCTACATGTCACTCCTGCTCTTACTGCAAAACTATTGAGAGGAATGTTGCTGTATATTATCAGTAGCACCAGGGGCCAATTTTTTGTTATTATTATTTTTTTATTTTTATTTATTTATTTATTTTTTCAAGAGAGCCTTAACCTAAATTACTAGCAAAAAAAAAAAAAAAAAAAAAGTGAAAAAAGGTGAATTACTGTCTGTAACCAGAGTGGGACCTTCTGGGAGCACCCCACTGTCTTTTGGCATTTTCTGTCTGCTCTGATTAGAAATAGTCTAGAACATACAACTTGACAGAAGAATCACACAGAGCAAACACAATGCTCTGTGACCCAGCCTACCAGGCACTACTGGAATCAGAGAGTATTAACAAGGATTCTTCTGGCTCTCTGTGATAAGGAAGTCATTACTGATTGACAAGAGGACCTGGACTGATATTCTCAGTATAAATCAGTGCTGCTCAAGTACAAATATTCACAAATCTAGAGATACAAGATATTCCTTTTTCACCAGTTTTGTAATTTTCATTGTTCCTGACTGAAAGTTCATAGAAATTGATAACAATCACAATGTATGTATTATAACCCAGCTGGCCTTTGATTTTGCAGGACAGTGGATTTATTTGTTGTTGTTTTTAAAATAATGATAACAATTTTAATATGTTTTAGGAACAATGTTTCCCTCTTATTTTCAGTGTCATAGCAGTTGCTCTGCATAAGGCAGTTCACAATTTCAGAGAAGTATGAAA
This sequence comes from Tympanuchus pallidicinctus, assembly GCF_026119805.1. NCBI lineage: Eukaryota > Metazoa > Chordata > Aves > Galliformes > Phasianidae > Tympanuchus > Tympanuchus pallidicinctus. The sequence continues at coordinate 11,699,662 of NW_026294769.1, forward strand.
ACATGGATAAAGAACTAAAAAAAAAAAAGTCTTTTTTCACCCATTAAGGATGTACTGTCTCCCAATAATAGCTCAGCTCTTCTTATAGCACATTTGCAGAGTTCCTCAAATCACTCAACCTAATGCATATAACATGAGTGCCTTACACAGTGATAGAGTTCCCCAGAGAATCACCTGCAAGAAGCGTGTTATAGCAAAGTATAATCTACAGCATCCAGACTAGGAGGACGCCTTTGCAATTAGGCCAAATCTCTGAGTTTTATTAATTTAGACCATTTTTCTTTTCTTTCTTTAAAATTAATCAAAATTATGCTTCATCTAAGAGGCAAAGACTGTTTAAAGATAAAGTAATTCCAATATATAAACTGTGGCTGCTCTACTAACTTTGACAATACGTGGACAACCTCAGAATGACCATTTCCCCTTGTCACTGGAAGCAGAGTGGAAAACAGCACAGGATAGCCATAGGAAATATGGTCTTGTTCAAGACCACCCAGTCTGAGGACAGATCATCATACTTCAAATCTTATAACTGCCTTGTGACAGAGGGGACATACTCTGTATCCTGTTCCATTTATTTGGAGAACAGGGCATTACAGTAGTGGCAATTTCAACAATTCCTCAACAATTTGGTCATCAATTCCTCACAAGATTATTTTCTATCATTTTAAAATGCTGGCATATATCTTTGTGTTATAGCAATGAGACATAACATTGTGCAGTGATTCCTTCAAGTTAAGTGTGCAACTGCATGACTCATCTGTTTTCCAAATTTCACATTGTTCGTATTTCAGAAGCCATTCTATAGGATTTTGTGTCATGGTTAACGATATAGTAATTTTTACTTCACACTTTTCAACTGCCCACATTTATTAAAAAATTAAAAACTCCATGACAGCTCTGCACAGCCATCAGTCCTGTGAAGCACATACTATTCCATTTACTCTCAAGGCAGATAATATAAGATTGAGAAATTAATATGATTTGATTTAGCCTGCATGATTTACAGATTTAAGCTACAATCCCCCAACAACAACAAAACTGATTGTAATATGTGAAAATAAATTTAATAGACATTCACTGGACTCACTGAGTGGTTCCTGTGCCTTCCCACTTTTCTCTGCATGCTGAATGACTGTTTTACAAATACTATGTGCTCACAGTTCAGTTGAGAGCAGTAATGAATTCAAAACAAACACATCAAATGCTGCAGACACATCAGACTCAAACCAATAACTACCTTGAAACATTTTTTAGCTTCTGGTGCATTTTCTTTTGTTCCAGTGTAAAAACATTAACACAACACAGACATGAAAATAATGGGAAGAATTTTATGCAAAGGAGAGCCCCAAGTCTGAACAGCAACCAAAGCAACTTTCACAAAAAAAGATTTCTAGTGCAGAAAATGATTTGTAGACCAAAGTCTCTAAGGAATGCAGAGAAGCTGCAGTCTGACAGCTTTAATCTTTTGGTCACAACCTCATGATGAAAAGACACCAAATGTCAAGAATGATATTTGATTGTAGAAGCACCCAAAATTGGAGACACTCATTTCTGTACATGACTGATTAACGAAAATGAAGACCATCGTGATTTGATCCCAAGGGAAAAATTCCAGCAAAAGGGAAAGAGGTCTTAACTGCAGCACATTTGGGATTCAATGATCTGAGCACTGAGGCAAGCAGAAATACCTTGTGCAGGGATAGGACAATTGACAGTTCTAGAAAAGGAAAATAAATAAGAGGTAAAAATAATTTAGAGCCAATTTATGCTTTTCTTCTCCTGTCACCAAAGATACAGTGTTCAGCCTGAGATCTCCTTCACATATTCTGCAGCCCATGATCCAGAGAGATGAACAGTGAATCATGTCCTCCGCTGTCAATATGTTCTACTTTAAATTCAGCCTTTAGTACATCCAACCACATTGAGTTTTGAGGTGCATTGGCCTGCAGAGCATCTCCATTATTACTCTGTTGCAGAAAGACCTCAGAACCTGGCCTTGATGTTTTATTTCTTTTTTCTCCTCATTCTATGGGAGTATCATTTCTGTTTGTGCTATAGCCCTATGGCAACTTGTTAAACAATAACAAAATTGTATAACAATGTATCAATGCAAAGAGTATGCTAGCGTGCCTCACTGTCTCATGCACACTCTAGGAAAAGATAGCAATCATGAATGCTACCATACCTAGCCAAAATGGCACAATGTACTCATAACCCAAGCGGATCTAGCTCACTGCATTTGCAGATAATTCTGAAACTGAACTGCCAGTTAATTTCTAATTTAGTTTCTACAGATGAAAGACTTGGTGACTGGCCCCACTTACTCAAACTACAAAAAACTGCGCCAAAATTTACTATTCTACAGTTCCAGGAAAAAGAGAAGCTTAGAAGATGGTAGAAAATATTTTGTCTCCCCTTTTGAATTTTCAGACCTTAGAGTATGTCTTAATTTCCTCTAATTACTTCATTAGATCAATCTCCACTTGCAAAATGCAATGATTTTTGGCTGACTATAAAATAATCCCTTTCTCTAGTATGGACAGCAATAAATAACACTCACAAGGAAAGGTTACATTTTATTTTCTCATCAGTGCTTGGAAGCAGTTACTTTAAATTCTAAAGATCAGTGACAGAGAGGATATTTTGAATTAACAGATGCAATATGAATACTCTTTAATCTTCAATTTAACCTGTAAATACAAGCACACAATCTCGATATATTCCGTTTATATGCATCTCAGTGCTAATAAAAATACCTACAGAGAGAGATGCAATAATAATAATAATAATAAATCCCTTCCAAAAGTGCAAAATGACACAGAAGAGTCATAATGAGCTATTACACTGCAGAGTCTTGTTTCAATTACCCAGAAGATAAGGATGACTTGAAGATTTTGTCATTCAATTGCAAATTAAAGCATCACTTCATATGCAACAGGATCAGGCACTGAAATCACCTGTCAGGAGTTTGACACTTATAAAAGCTTCAGTGTTTGGAATTCATCATACCTTTTCCCACTGACTTACACACATTGAGGAGAATAAACTGCTCATTCAGCCATTAAGGTCTCAATGAAACTGTTGGTCCAGACTGAAATATTTTCATAAAAATGGAATGAGGAGAAGGAAGAGGGAACTCCAACCACATTATTTAGCTTAGAATCAATAATCTTGCACTCAATGAACAAGATTTAAGGAACTACAATTCCTTATGGCCATGCTTATTACAAAAATTAGTTAAGTAAAATGTCACCACTCAAGTTATACAAACTGATTTGACTACTATGGATTGTATTCTGGTGTAATGTTCTTGGGAATAAGTAATCATCACACATCTGAGTGACTTTAAAATCTTGCTCTTTTACAACGGGCAATTTCTCTAAAGTCAAGACCACTCAAACCATTCACATGACAACAGCCTCTTCTGAGATGAGGATGCATTCCATCATTTTGTCAGTTGCTACTGCCACTTTTTCTATAAAAATATTTAAAATGAACTGAAACAGAAAACTGAAAACAAGCCTTTTATCCTTTACTGAATGTTTCCCAAGCAGCTCTTCTACCAAAATAACCATCCTGCTTTCACTCAAAAGCGCGTATATAAATCTTTTCATGTATTCTGTAATGACTTCAAAAGCGGATACTGTGAGAATTCAAACTACAAAATATTCTCTTATCTGGAATTTAGAAAGACATGGCCTAGTCTGTCTTCAAGTGCCCTCAAGCAAATGTAGGATTTTATATTTTGTCTCCTTTAATCCAGATGATTTCTCTAACTGTTAGAAATGGAAGAAATGAAGCAAAGACAAACCCTTCTCTAATGACTCATCTTTACTTGAAGTGTGACAGACAAAAATATGTAGGGAAATCTATACCTAACCTTTGATTCTCAGAGTCCTGAGTTATCTTTAAGTTGAAGAAAATACTTGCTGGATTTTATCCCTCCATTCCTCACTGATATCATAGAATCACAAGGTTGGAAAGAACCTACAAGATCATCTAGTCCAACTGTCCTCCCATCACCATTACTACCACAAGCTGCTAAACCATATCTCATAGCTCCTCATCCAGACATCTCTTTAACACTGCCAGGGATGGTGACTCCACCACGTCCTTGGGCAGGCCACTTGTTTGCACCACGTCCAGTGCTTGACCACTCTCTGAGAGAAAAAGTTCTTCCTTATGCCTAACCTGAACCTGCTCATTGCCTGGGAGAAGAGGTCAAAACCCTTCTCATCACAACCTTTCTTCAGGAAGTTGTAGAGTGCAATGAGGTCTCCTCTGAGCCTCCTCTTCTCCAGACTAAACAATTCCAGCTCCCTCAGCCGCTTCCCATAAGATTTGTGCTCCAGACCCCTCACCAGTTTCGTTGCCATTTTCTGGACACATTCCAGGGCCTCAATACCTTTCTTGTAGTGAGGTGCCCCAAACTGAATGCAGTACTCTAGGTGTGGCCTCACCAGTGCTGAGTACAGAGGGATGATTGTCTCCTTGCTCCTGCTGGCCACACTATTTCTAATGCAGGCCAGGATGGCACTGGCCAAACAACATCAAGGGAGCAGACAGATTTCAAAGCATATATTTTGAGACTGAATATCTTTCTTGAATTATGGCCAAAACTACTCTACAAAATCCCATTTAAAATACCTGTGAAATTCAGCCATGCACCGGAACATGAACAGAAGAGAAATTGCTGTCAGTTGTATCATGACCAGCAGTGCTATATCATATTTTCAATGTCAACATTAAAAAGAAAACTTTTTAGATTAAATCTGACAAAAAAAAAAAAAAAAAAAAAAGATATATTACTATAAAAATAGTATAAACTGCTTATACAAATTACTTAGTGAAACAATAGTAGAACTATACCAAAGCCATGAAGGTTTCCACTCATAATTCCAGAAATCTCAGGGGCTAACAACAGCAAACCTGAAATCTATAAACCAAAGAAAAATACTGTAACAGTTTTAATAACAAAAGTGGACTAGATTTCCTATGTATCTGTTCAGGCCCTCTGATTTATCTCTTGAAGAATAGTCCATCACAAAACTAGCAATCATACATCATACTTGAAGGCACAAGACATAAGAAACACCTTACAGAAAATAAAGTACTCTTTCTCACCAGAAAAGTTTTATTTACAATGATGAAGCAACACAGATAATCTTTTTATCTACATTCTGACAATCTACAGTCCAGTCACTCCACCATAGTGGACTCTGGCTTGAGCAAGCAAAGAATTACAAAGAGAATAAAGTGGAAAGACATAACTCTCACCATCTTCCCAATGTCCCATCAGCATTAGCAGTATGCTTAGTCCAGAATGGGAGAGTAACTAATATGAGATGAGTATATATGGATTTGACCACACCTATCTCAGTATGCCCTATTGAACATCTTGCAAAGTTCACACATCATTTGCAAGAGTAAGTTCTTTCAGTTTTCATTAGGAAAAGGACAAAGTCTGTTCAAAAGAGTGTTCAGTTTCTTAACATGTTAGACTTCACCAAAATATTTTCTGACTTCTATTTTATGATGTCAAGCCTCATGAAATAAGCTAGAAATAAATTCAAAAAATTAAATCCACAAAAGGTGCAAGCTGATGGCCAAGACCCTTGGAAAAAATCATCATATACTCAGAATCCTCTGATGTGTAGTACCCCTCAGGCAGAGAAGCAAAGCTCACAAATGCACTGTACTACTCTCACAGGTCAGACTTTACTGCAAGGGTAAGCTTTTATCAGTAAAGACTTTTAAAACCATTGTGCCTGATGTTTTGACAGTTGTCGTAAATTATGAGGATTCACATTTCCAAACAGGATTTTTTTCCCCTAAAGCTACAATGAACACTGAATTTTCCATTGAGAATGAATAAGAGAGGAAAGGGAAGTTCTGCATATCACTGTGTAACTAATGAAAGAAAGAAAGAGAGAAATAGAGAAAGATGGAAAGAGAGAGTGAAAGAGTGATGGAAAAAGAAGAGGGAGGGAGAGAGGAAGGGAGGGAAACGAAGAATATACAAACCAAAAAACTCTGAATGCTGGCCATGTAAGTAAAAATTCATAAGAAAAAAAAAAGTCAGAATTTTGCTAGCAGGAAAGTAACCCTTCTTTTCTCATTCTTACGATGATTTTTTTTTTTGAGCCTTTCTCAGAGAAAGAGCCAGTGGTACTCCTAACAGTGCAACAGTTTTAGGAAACAACATTGCCTATTTCATGACATAGTAATGAGCCACAGAGAAACAGATCAGAACTATCACAAAGTCAACAACTACATCCAACACAGTTACTTTCCTGGTTTTTCCTATACTTTTCCTATACTTCCTTTACTATTACTGAGTGCAGTGTATCAAACAACATTCTACTTGAGACCTTGGTAAAGAAATATCTCACCTTCACGTGATCAATCACATAATTCAGGAATTGATAGCAATGACAGCATGAATTGATGACTCTCTTCACAGCTTGTCTTCAGCAACGTAAAATGAAGGAAAATAAAAATCAGGAAATCAGTTCATCATTCAGAGGAAAAAAATCAACATAATGAACAAAACAGAGGCATGGTTGAGAAGGCTGATCATAATTTAGCTCATTCCTAAATATCTGATTGACTGATGAACTCTTTCCAAACACCTTTCTGCTCTGGTGTTTTATGGAGAGTTTTTCCACGTGTCTGTTCAATTGGAGGAACAAATTAAGTTAAAACTCAACTTAAAGGTAATTTTGGATCTCAAGAGAGGGCTCAGAATAATTTAAAAAATAAAATGAAAACAGCAGGTATTTACCATTCTCTGGAGGAAGTACACCAAAATGTTCCAGAGGAACATTTCAGAACACATGCTGACCTATGGATGTGTAGGATGAGAAGCTTCAACTAGAAATCTTGTGAGAATTTCAAATGTCTACAAATTGCAAGTACTACATAGCAAACAGTGTGTATAACTGGTTCAGTTTCACAGTAGCATGTATCTCCAACATCGCTATAATCATTCTGAATCTTGGAAAATATGAAGACAATTCTGAGAGCTGTACTGCATATGAAATTGACTTTTATTATTGGCTGTGAGAAAACAAAACATTTTATTGATTTTTCTGTATTTTTTCTTACTGTTAGGTATTATCTGGGAAACATTTGAAAGTATGAAAATATGTATTTATCTGTGCTGCGAATTTTTTCACTTATATAGATCTGTATATTTTCTTGTCACAAATACTGTCCAGACTTCTCAAAATGTATTTGAGTTTAGGTTCTGTTAAAAAAGAATTATTTATTTCTATAGAAAGCAAATATTCCACTACAGAAGTGAAAGAATTTACTCCTAAAACAAATAAAAGAAGAAAAAAGCCCAACAACATAGCTACACAAAGGGCTAACAGTCCAAAAGTTTGTGAGGAAGGCAGTAAATTTAGTAAATTTAGCTAATTGTATCCGGTTATATCTCTTCTGCAGTTGCCCAGCGTTTTAATAACTATGGGTTTGTAAATACACTTGAAGCAGTAGGCAAAAATAGCAGTTAGAAAAGCAGGCAGGTCAGAGGGAAGAGAGGAGACACTAAAGTATTTTGTTCTGTTTGTATTATATACAAATAATGTCTTATAGTTAAGTATTTATGAATGTATTAAGTATTTAAAAATGTATTTAAGAATAAGGCAAAGCATGGAAAGCCTTATCATTTAAAACTCTTTAGATATTCTACAAGTAAAAATCTTTGACTATATAATTGAACGTGCAAATTCCAAGAAAGAAGATTTTCTAAGACAATCTGTATCTATCTTATTAAAAATAATCATGCTTCCAAACACACATAACACTTAGGTTAGCACAAACTAGTAGACATCTTCATAGCTACACCTTTACTCTTGATTTGTAATACTTTCTTTGATCAGATGATTGACTTCACGTATTACTTTCCTTTACCAATAATTTCACTCCAGATTTACTCCCTTTGACTAGCAGCACATACAAACATTTTTCTGAATCTACAGCTCAGATATGATGACTACATACAAAAAGTCACTGAATGATAAAAGATTTTGTAACTATTTTTCATATGATTTTCAATAGCTTTGGATTTCAGTTTGATTGTATCAACATAGAATCTAATATTAGCATTAACTTAAGGATATAAAATAAAAAATGTCCAAAAACATTATATAATTATTATATAATATATAATTATATTTATATAATATATATAACATATATAATATAATATATATTATTATATAATATAAAAGTGATAAAACCTCACTGTGGGACAACACTTGTTCTTGGAAATATAGGACAAACAAACAAGTGGAAAAAAAAGGCTTCCTATAGAGTAAACTAATTTTTGCAACCAGATGTATTTGCTGGCAAATTTAGGTGAAAGGAAGGCCTGTAAATCCAGACAATAATAAGAACCTCAGTAGTATTGAAGCGATGCCTTTCAACAAGGTAAAGCTAAATGGGGCAGTGACTCAAATACATCCTTGCAGGTATTTGACAAATATTTCAATCTAGCCATTACTAAAGAAGCAGGTTTGACTTATTTTCATCAGCACTTCTCTTCCCATCTCCAACAGTTCTCTACACAGCAGATATAAAGCTGTTTGAAATATCATGCCTTGTACTAATTGATTTAATACAGACTTGAAGAACTTCAGTGAAATTTAATGATATTCAATTATGTGCAATAGATTTGTTTCCTACCTAGCTCTTGCCTGATCAGCTCTTTTTCCTAGACACAATCAAGTACATACACAGACGTTTTGTTTCACAGTCATTTTATTGGTCTCAGCAGCAATTTAACTCCCATACTTTATCCGCTTCTCTAATCATTAAACCTCAGATAAGTATAATAGAGAAGGGGATCATTCACAATTTTGGGTGCTGACTATTGTCCATATACACAAGGAAAGACAAGGACTGTGAATAAACATAGAATGTAACTTAGTATCACTGGACTTAATTAATCTTCACAAAATTTTCTTATGGATTCCTTGGAGTTTATCTCTATTTTGACAGAAATTTCTAGTTCTCTTATTAAGCTGTCATTCTTCCATAAGCTTCTCAAAAACCTAGATCATTTAAACTGTCATCTGTCTTGCCATTTTGTTACATAAGGTCAGACTTGTTCAAAAAGAGTTTAATTGCAGGAGCCATATAGACAATTGCAGTTTTTCTCGAGAGGTGCATATACCAAATGCTACAAACTCTCCAACAAAGTCAACCAATGCTTTGTAGCAGCCAGAATTACTCTTTGCTAGCACAGGATCTAACCATAAAGTCATAGTAACACAGGGTCACTTTAGTAACCCTGTCGTCAAGAAGAAAAGGAATTGAATAACAAATCACAAGTAAAAAAATGAGATGTGTCAGAAGACACTTCAATATGTAGATATACCTTCAGAAACATATGCCAAAATAGTACACCTAAAGACATACCATTGAACTTCTGTCTCAACTGGAATAGTACTTTTCTGACACACTTGTAGATAGTACAGGAAGCAGATGCAATACCTAAGGTGATATAAACACCTTTTCCATACAAATCAATTAAATTTTGCTCCTAAATAAAAAATGCAGCCTAAAGAAAGTTTGAAACATGTTGATAACTTCAAGATAATCATTAAGATAACTTAGAAATACCTTAGCAAGTTATATAAACTCTTGACTCATCACCAAAGAGATTAATAACAGAAGTTCTGCAGTTCCTTTACAGTGAAGTATGAATTTCACTTTTGAAAATAGTCTCCTGCACAAAGAGAGTAGAATCACTAGGTTTGCCCGGAGAGGTTGTGGATGCCCCACCATGAAGGTGTTCAAGGCTAGGTTGGATGGGGACCTGAGCAGCCTAGTCTAGTATTCAGTGTTGAGGTTGGCAGCCCTGCCTGTGGTGGAAGGGTTGGATATTCACAATAGTTGAGCTCCCTTCCAAACCTAGGCTATTCTGTGATTCTGTGATTAGATATCCCTGCTGGTAAGTCATCTAACAATTAGAAACTAATACATCTCTATTCTTAACAGCGATATGCAATTGCTTTGACTCCATGTGTCTGGGAACAGTAATTTTAAGTGTCTGTGTAAAAAGACGTTTGAAATTCTTAAATATTTCTGAGAGATAAATCTACATCAATGGAGACAGAATTTGAAGCACTTTTGAGGATGACTGTTTGCTAATTGACAATTCTTAACACAAAGCTTGATCTACACCTGAAATGTATTGTTATTATTAAACAAAAAAATACCACTACAGTTAATCACCAGTAATATGCATCAGCTGAAAGATAATACACCCTGTTTTTGGAATAAATAGAATATATATTTTTTAAAAAAATTTCAAACATAATTAAAATAAAATATATCAATGAAAATGCATTAAGCCCTCACCTGTGACAGCTTTTATTTTTGCATTTGTAAAAAACCACAGGATTCAACAGGAAGTAAAAGCTCACATGTACAAATATTTGCAATTTTCTTGCTGACAGAAAATGATGCACCAGAAGTAAGTATTTTCTTAAGGCATATTGCAAGACATATATTGCATTTTCACTTCTAGAGATGGAATTTCAGCTTAGCACTAAAGTTACTCGTAAAAATTACAAATACTGGTATACGAAAATATTTCATTTGAATTTTTTTCATGAATGTCTCAATTCTAAAATATGTACTATTTAAATACATTTAGAATTTATGTTCCTAATTTTTATAAAATTCATTTGCATTTTCCACAAATGAGAAAGAAATCACGTTTTCATTTCTGATCTTTTTTTTTTTTTTTTTTTAATTCCTGAATTCATTTTTATAATAAAAAGTTTTATAAGTAATACTTCTTAAGGAAATGAAGGAAATTATATCAAAATAAAGGTTCCCTTTCATTTTTCCTTAGGAACATTTGTTGTTTTACAGAATTGCAAAATTTCCACAAAATATTTTCTTTGATATCATTATCTTTGTTAATAGACATGTTCTATTGACAACTGCAAAGAAAAATATATATGCCATCTATAACTGTTCACAGTATTTTTCTGGATTTAATTAAGAATATAATCTTCAAACGTTTTTGTTCTCATGAATGATTTGTCAAGATAAAACTTTAGTTATCTGTGCTTTTCATAGCATTATTTGTATCACAAAATAAACTATTCACTTACAAGATTTTAACGAACAAAGATGTCCATCAGCCAGTACAGCAATTCCAGAAGTAAGAAATAGCATGGGACATGGTTTAGTGGGAGCTATTGGGAATAGGTGAATGGTTGGACTGGATGACCTTTTAGGTCTTTTCCAACCTTGGTGATTCTATGATTCTATAACTATTACTTCTTTTTCACAGCTGTAATATGTCAGTCCTCTGCTCCGGTATATGTAACAGAAAATACTTAAAGTATTCTTGGGAAAATTATTATACATATGCATATTTCAATAGAGAAACTAAACTTGTGTTAAAAAGATAGGGCACTCTTTTCTTCGCATGCAGTGATGTATATAATATCCCGTATACCATGGTATTTTTGGCAAGGTAGCTTAAACACTCAACATCATAAGATCATTTTAAAACATTCAGTTTAAATTCTTCCATAGAATAATTATCTGCCTTTTTTCCACTTTTTTTTTTTTTTTTTTTTTGCTTGCTTCCTTATTAGAATTGGAAAATGAGTAAACAGATCTCTCAGCATGGATATGCAGAAATGTATTGGTTTTGCCCTAGAGCAACATGACAGAGCTTCCCTACAGGTAGGAACTACCTTTAGCTCTCATTAAACAGCAGCATGAGCTGAGACTGTGTGACAACCTGAATATGCATCCTTCCATTTTCTCAGTTAAATTCAGCCATGGACTATGTGAGCAATTATTTCTATTTATTACAATTTTTTTACTAGCCCCAAAAAATGCCAATAAAAACATACAAAAGAAATTATATTCAGAAAATGCTGGAGATCATCCAAACACTAGAAATGAAAATATGTGAGACTTTTTCAAAGACACACCTGTGTGTGGAAGGTTTTGACATACAGAAAGGACTTTATAGAAAAGCATTGGGTACGAAAAAAATTTTAACTATATACTTTGAAGTTTATAAAAATAAGAGTGTTTCTATGATTAAAAGTACATTTAGCCAAAATAAGAGAGCTTATACTTAAGCTTAGATAATACTTATAGCCTACGTGCACACAAAATCTTTCAGTAGAAAACCACAGGTTATTTATTTTCAGCAATGTACATGAGTCTAATAGAAAGACATGCTGACTCCTTTCAATGCAGAGATCTTCCCAGCAATGTGATGGAATTACCATCCTTGGAGGTGTTCAAGAAATCTGTAGATGTGTTAGTAAGAGACGTGGTTTAGTGAGTATGGTGGGGAAGAACTAGACTAGATGATCTTAAAGGTCTTTTCCAATCTTAACGATGCCATTATTCTGTTCTATGTTTCTAACTCTTGTTAAATTCAGGATTGAAACAAGAACCAGAACTTTCTACCTCATGTTGTTTTATTGAGTTAAATATTATGTTGTATGTAATAATTCTCCTGTTCCAGCCAGTACTACCAGGGATTCTGAGAAAAATACATACAGAAAATGGAGAGTCCACAGAAACCTTCTAGAACCATAAAACTAATAGTTCATGCAAATACATAAGCACTCCAGGATTTCAGCAACCAAAGGCTGTAACAGGCATTTACTAATTAGCTCTCCTGAGTCAAATGCAGTTACTTTGTTCAATATGTAACAGTATCAATTTACAGGACATATCAATGATTAACAGAGCTTTCTTTGTTTTCTTACATCGTGCACTGCAGGTGGTCAGAAGTAGAAGTTTTGAGTTAATTAAGCTAATATATTTTTTTAGATTGAGAACTCCAGAATGTGAACAGTTTTCTGAAAGGAAAATTAATATCAACTAATCACTTTGCCAATGCTTTGAATTTTACTATGTTGCATCATTTTTGCTCCCATAGTTAAACTGATCACATAGAAAGAAGTCTAGCCCCATAAGGACTGGTGACCTATGACTAGTTCACACAGTTTTTGCTGGGAACTTCACATTTGAGGTCATTCTTTTTTTTTTTTTCTTCTCTCTGTATGTACTAAGTGGCTAAACTGCTGACTCAGATGCAAAAAGATAGTAAGGTATCTTTAAGGCACTAACCACCAAAGAGGTTGAGATTCAGATCCACACTACACTACATCAGCTCAATTTGAAAAATATAATATAATAATCAGCTAAAACCTACTTTCAGAATTCCTAGTTTTAGCCAACTGACCAGAATGTTCTTTCTGAAGAAAAAAAAAGAAAAAAATGCTCATGCACATGGCACTGCAAATAAATTTCCATAGCTAAAAATTAAATGACTAATTTTCTTAAAAAACATATGATGAATGTATTTGTACACTGGTTGTTGCTTATATAGCTGGAGATAATTCATGGTTAGTAATTTGAATTAATTTCCGAGTAACCAGAGGTTATACAATAATCATTGAGACAGTACAGTCTGGAGAACTACTGGAGAATACCCACAAGATTTTTATGCTTGTAAAATTTAAGTAATCTTTACACTCATAGATACAACAGTGACTGCAGTTATGCAGGCTGCTTTTGTAAGAAAGAGAAAGCATCTGCCTACAGATCAAGCTACCTAAGCATATTCTCATTTGACCTCACTTTTTCTGCCTTCTATTGCTTTGACAATATTTTATTCCTTTTCTTTAAATGTCATTTGGAACATGTGAACATTTTTCACATCACTAGTATGTTGCCAGTTCTCTGACTGTCCTCAGCCTGTCTGTAATCACCATAAGTTTGTGAGAATTGACAAACATCAGGAATCCCCCTCCCCAACCTTGACTAACACTGCAATGCCCTGACAGAACAATATATATCTTTACAAAATATCCTTGCTGAAGGATATGATGTGATGTGGAATTCACAAATAATAAAGTTGCTCATACTCTCCCCCTTAGTTGTAGGCTGAAAGGAAAAAGTCAGATTGATGAAAACTCCCTTGTACCATAACCATCCCTGGTGCCTGCATTTCATTCTTGAACTCTGATGACCTGTGGGCAGAACCATTACATTGGATCTGACACAGCCTGTGTTTAGTGTAGTTCAAGAAAAGCCCCGTGGAGTTATTTGTGTCAAGATCCTTTCTACTCTATTTCCATCAGGAAGAGAACAACTATAGCAGAATATGCAGTGTTAAGTCTACTGTTCACATTCCCTCTCACACAAAGTAACCAGCTGTTCTGGCAGAAAGATTTGCTTCTAAAAGAAAAAGTCTACGACAGTTATTAAACATTACTACTGTGCATTTGAACCTTGAGACATTTCATGAGAGTGTGACAGAAAAAGTCACTGCTTTTCTGTTGACACCTGTAGTAACAGCTGGCTTATTTTCTGTAAAATATGTGAAGATGCATGAATAATACAGAAATCATAATCCTTTCGGAAATATTGATTTTTAGCAATACAAAACTTCTTATTTAAAAGAATACTGCTCTGCTAAATACTTACCAGGAGGGAAAGCATTATCCTTTCAATCTTTTCTGCAGCTCATCTACTCATTCTCTCTTGGTACTCCTCCATGACTGAACACTGTGGGGTAGCGCCTACTGAGGAAATGTCAAGTGACAAAGGCATTCAGCAGAGAGGGCAGAGATCTGATTGATCCTCATATAAACAAACTCAGGCCAAGCAGTAGTGCTGGAATCCTGTGAATGAGATTTTGTGTAGAGCAGATAAAATCCTCAGAAAGAAACATTACATCTCTTTCTAGCTGTAGAAGTTAAGTAAGTGTTCATTTGGTTATTTGTGCCTGTGCACAAACAAAATAAAAATGAGACCACTTCCCCTGAAAGAACTGCACATATAAGAATAAACCAGGGAAGACTCCAGCAAAACCCCTGGTTTCATCTCAGTATAAAGTGTGTACAGAAAGCAGAAGGCAGGGATTATGGCTCCATCAGTATGTTTGCCAATCCATCCATGATGTTTGAAGGAATGCAGCCTGAATGTCTGCATCCAAAAAAATGGCTTACTTCTATAAGCAGAGTCACCAGAGGTAGGACAAGACCTTTTGGCTGCTATCTCAATTCCTCACAGGCAGAAACACAACCAAATCATTTTTAATTTATTTAAAATTAAAAAAAAAAAAAAGGGGGGGGGGGGGGGGGGGAGGGGGAGGGGGGAGGGGAGGAGGAGGTAGGGGGAAGGGGGGGGGGAAGGGAAGAAAAAAAAAAAAAAAAAAAAGATGTAAAAAAAAAAAATCAACCATCATTGATTATCAGGAATTTCCAGTGTGCAACTACAGCAATTATTCCTATTGTTGATTTATTTGTTTTTCCATCTCGTTGCTTTAGTTAAAACTGACAAGTTCTACAGCCTGCAATCATAAGTGTTCATTATTCTAATCCCTAGTGCAATTGCAAAGAAAAAAATTGTCCCTCAATTTTTCTCAGAAAAAAGTGAGAGTCCACAGATAAGAAGGTTTTTCTTTGGATATGGTACCCATTTAAAATTCATATTGATTTTATTTGCAATGCATTTTTAATACTTCAAGGCAGAGAAAAAGAATGCAATGCAAAAGAATAGCACAGGAAACCCATTATTCCTGCCAAGTTTGTATATATATTGAACCAAGAGGGAAGTAGTATATCAAATCAATAACAAATAATGTGATGCAGTTTTATTTTTTATGTTTGGTAGAAACCTTTTACTATGGTAAACTTATGCAAATCACCATTTGGAAAGAAAAGGAAAATTCATTTTGAAAGCATAATATTAGGATTGTTCTGCTCTTCATTTTTTGACACACAGATCTATTGAGCAAATCTATCCCTTTATAGTTTAATTTTCTAAGTATGTTTATATCATATTTTTGAACAGGACCTAAGCCCAAAGACTTGATTAAGGCAGTGGTCTAACCACCACTGTTGCATCCAAATTAGAACATAAACTAAAACTGAGCTATTAGAGCCAAATATCTTGCTGAAGGCAGCTACCATTTCTCGCGTGACGATAGCCTGGACTCTGAATACTACTTCAGTACAGCTGCAGTTTGCAGGAAAGCAGATGAGCTCACTTTCTCACAGTTGTCTTAGCTGATCATTACTCATGCTTCTCCAACCTAAGGGCACTAAGTCCCACTGAAATATACTATTTGTTACCTTCTAGCTGAAATGACTAGCACATTTCTTCCTCATTTCAGCCAAGTGAGACCACAGGTGACAGTGTTGGTTTGTCTTTCTGTGTGCTGGACAAGGAGAAGAAAGTTACTTTCGTGATGAGCACAAGCTGGATCTTGTATCAGACATCAGTTTCATGCTGTAGCTACAAGATATTTCTTCCTATGTCGCTTTCAGTGCACACAACTGATAGAGGGAGTGGATACTCCCAAAGAGGCTTCAGTTTTCTCTAATCATTTCTTTCCAGGCATGGTCAGAAAGCATAGAGAAATTGGAAACAGCTCTTGGAAATGTATTAGAATGATCTATTAATTAGGGTTAAAACTCCAGTCCAAAAGAAGAACTACTGACAGATAAACTAAGTTCCACAGAACTTTCCTGCATGCAACTACTGTGTGTGGCAACTCTCATACTGATGTCAACTACTTCATAGGGCCAGAAACTCTCCCAAAGTAGTCCTATATAAAGCTTCAAAGAATGTGGTATAGCCCTTCAGTGCAAAAAATCCCACTGCAGCTAGGAAATAAGCAAACCAATCCACTAAATTCCTCTAAAAAATTCAACCTCAATTTTTTTGTTCCCCCCCCAAAATAAATCACCTTTGGAGAGTTTATACTCTGACAAATTATAATCGCTCATTCTGTTCTCACTTGCAACAGTATATATCAGAAATCTACTGATTAACTACTTGTATCTATAAAGGTACTTGTATTAGTGTACTTTACTGAGATACTGTGTAAGACAGAATGAATTGTTACATACAGAAATAGCACACTATAGTAGCTCTTCTTAGATGTGAAGTCTCTCTAATGCTCATCAAATAGCACCAGGGAACTTTAAGGATTGAATAAAGATAACGGGGAGAGAACCAGGCAGCCAGAAGTTTAATAAAATAAATAAATAAAAAGTAACAATATGATTCAAGACAGGGAAATAGAGAAAAAAAAATAAATGAGTCAAAATGTACAAACTGTCCAAATAATGAGAAAACAGCTATCAAGGACCAACAGAGAAACAGCAAGTAACAAATTACAGGCAACAACTATAGAAATGCTGCATTTTCCAATTCCAAGGTGAATACTCCTTTTTTGTTTGCACAAATATTTGGAGAACAATATTTCCTCCTGTCACAACTCTGATTTCTAAATAACAAGGCAATTTATGCAGAGTAAAGTGTATACATTATTTAGAATTCAGTGTGAGCCAGGCAACATTTGCCAGTGATTAGTCTTCTGTTTTAGAGATTTTTGCCACCAATAAATTTATGGACATGTAAATTAGGTAGCCAACCACAAAATGTAAATTAGGTAGCCAACCACGAAATACAATTAAAAAAGAGCATATACTTTACATAAGACAAAAAACCCACACAAACAGTATAATCAAATTTGATAACAATTCTTCAGTACTCAGGAATACAGAAATAAGAAAACAATATAAAGGGAAATTGGTGAGGTGTTTTGTATAGAATAGAACATAGAATTTGATTAAATTCCAAACGTGATAACTATGGTATAGGAAATCAGAAACTGTCTCTACTTTAGTTCAGTCAGGGTGGAATTACAGGGTGTCATTCCCCAAGCAATTTAGTTCTTATCTGGGTGGCATCGAGTGAAGGACTGACTGCTCAAGAGCTCTGGTGTATCACTGCCACAATGAAATTCACAGAAGCCAGTGTCTTGCTCTAATTTATAGGAGAGAGATGAGGTTCTTTTAATAATTTTAACACATGGCATGAGATTAAAAAACAATGGTTCGAATGTTGGTCCAATTACAGTACTCCAGGTTCAGCCACAACAGTGCCAAATATAATGATCACCTCCCTGATCCTGATGACTGCGCTCTCTCTGATACAAACAAGCCAGGATGCTATTGGCCTTCTTGGTCACCTGAGCACATTCATAGAATCATGCAATGGCCTGGATGAAAAGGACCATAATGATTGAGATTCAAACCCCTTGCCATGCACAGGTTCGCCAACCACCAGACCAGGCTGCCCAGAGCCACATCCAGCCTGACCTTGAATGCCTCCTGGAACGGGGCATCCACAACCTCCTTGGGCAACCTGTTCCAGTGCGTCACCACCCTTTGTGTGAAAAAATTGCTCCTAATAACCTAAACCTCCCCTGTTTCAGTTTAAAACCATTCCCTTTTGTCCTATCACAATCCACCCTTGTAAACAGCCATTCCCCCTCCTATTTAAATGCTCCCTTCAAGAACTGGAAGGTGACAGTGAGCAGCCCATTGCTAGCTCATGTTCAGCTAGCTGACAACTAACATCCCCAGATCCTTTTCTTTTGTGCTATTTGCTACCCATTCTGCCTCAAGCCTATAGTGATGTGTGAGATTGTTATTACCCAAGTATGGAATCCACAGCCTTTCCCTAATCCTCTAGGTGGGTCACCTTCTCCTTCTATGATATCAGGTTGGTCAAACAGGACCTGCCTTTCATGAATCCATATTTGCTAGGACTGACCCCCTGGCTCTCCTGCACACTCTGTGCATCACATTCAAGACAATCTACTCCATGACCTTCCCCAAAGTTGAGGTCAGACTGACTGGCTTGTAGTTCCCCAGATCCTCCTTCCAACCATTCTTGTAGACAGGAAATTTTTATGAAAGATTTGAATGCTCTGTACAAACCTTCACCAGCATCCTCATTTTCCTGTCCCTCAAGTTCCAGAGCCTCATACCTACCGTGAAAGGGCACTTGAGGAATCAAAGTAGGCCAGGAGGGTCCTTGCCTGCCACCCTGCCACCTTGAGCAGAGACCTGCTTTGACTCCTCCTTGACTTTTACATCCCCTTCTTCTGCCTGTTGGTGAGAGGACAGGGAATACTCCATTAGTTGTGGAATATCCACCTGGTGCTCTTCTCATAAGGATGTCAGGAAGTGGCTCCAACAAATGAACTCCATTTCACACTCCCTCATTATTAATATTTCTACCTCCTTAAGCTCTGTCGCTAGGCTGAGTAGATCATTCTCCTCACACCACACACAAGATCAAATGGTGCTTGTGCACCATCTAGCCATAGATGAATTTATCTCCTCCAAAGGCTAAGAAACCCACAGGCCTTACAGCACTTCACCTGTAGTGCAGCTCTTTAGCATGGAAGACTGTGGAATGGCACACAACTGTCCTTTATCTCTACATTCTGACTGCTACAGGAAATATATTTTTGCAATAAGGGTATATATATATAATTTTGCATGAGGGTAGGGGCAGCTTCAGAATGACATTTGCAGGAGAGAGATTCATTTTTACTAACTGCTCAGTCAAAATGTAGCCAAAATTACGTACTGAGGATAATATCTTGGAGTCATTCAACAAGCTGACAAATCTGGGTATGGACAGAAAAGCTGAATTTAGCTTTGTTCAGGCTGAACCTGCTTCAGATCTGAAAAATTCACTGCATGGCATCTTGTTTGCTTGTTCCATTGGTATCCAATTATCTCACAGAAGACTGTATCTCTTCCTCCTACATCATTTATTTCCTACTGTCACAGAGCTACCTTGCCACATCTGCAGCATTAAATATCTGCTATTCCAAGTAATGAAAGAACCAAATCCAGAACAGAGGGAGTCTGTAATGCCTATTACTGTGGTCAGTCAAAGCAGATACAAAGAGTACAAATCCTAGTGCGGGCTTCTATCCACTGGATTGAGTTTTGAAGTGAATACAAATCATTACTAACAAGTAGGACACTCAAATCAATTTTATTTCCATCCCCAGCCTCTGTGGTGACCTTCTCTCCACCATGCTTCACAGTGGCAAAAACAACACCAACATCCTTTCAAAAATACTCTCAGATCTACTGATGAAAGCCAACAGCCAAAGCTTTCCTCACTGTTAAGGAAAACTCCTATTTATGAAATTTTCACAGAAATCCAGACAGCACATAGTACTCCAAGACTCAAAACTTCAGACTTTCTGACTGAAACAACTCTCCAAATCTCCCTACTGCAAATGCAAAAAGGGAGGTTGATTTTCTAATGAAACTCAAGTGGTGTTCTTTCTGTATGTTTTAGAATACTTCAGGGCTGTTTGCCTGGGGATAGGAGTCTGCTTTAATAAGATTGTTGTATTTTATAGCTTTCACTATAATGCAGTGCAATTTTGCTTGATGTTCTTAAGCTACATATATACAATTCAAATTAAAGATGTTGTAAGCCTGACATCTTCAATATAATTGTTTCACAAAAGACATAAATGGATCGTCATCAGGCAAAATCAGAAATTCATGCTATGTTGATTGGATGAGCAATTAAGATAATGTATCAATTAACATCCATATGTAGAAACGGATGAATCTGAACTGAATAGTTTCAGCTTTGTTGATTCTTTATTCATATGCATCACTATGAAAGTAAACCTGTTTGGTTTTTCTAAACGCACCTTACAATTTATTGTTAGAGATGGCAGAAGTAAAGGTCAACTACCTGTAAACAAACTTATAGCCCAATTAGACTGTTCTTTTCTGGTTTCTTGCTTTTTTCTTTTTTAATTCAGCTCTCTTTAATTGGGTGCAACTTCACAAATGTCATGAAGCAGACAGATTTCCGGTAGGGCCTGAGTTGTATTTTTAGAACTCAGCAGACAGTATAATCTACTATTTCTTTCTATATACGTATTTAAAAAATTGAATTTTTAACACTTAAAGGCTTACAGAGGAATTTTAAAGACTGTTTAATTAACCATTACTCCCTAAATAGGCTGAGTAAATTAGCACATTAGTAAAAATTGCAATTTAGTACTCTATACATATTAATTTTACAATTTCATTTTGTAGCAAAAAAGATTATCGTATCAATATTAGGTAACTATCTCAAAATAAAAATATTATTTGTATATTGTTAATTAATGAGAAAAATCTACTTGTATAATTAATAGCATTTAAATAAAAGTTCATTATATGAATTTCTTTCAAAGATTGAATTCCTAAGCTTTTTCTCTCCTAAAACTGTATTTTACAAGACAACCTCCAATAATATCAAGTGAATTCACTGTAATTTCATTATTTTTCCTTCTCCTTAACTTTTTCCTAGCATTCATCTGGTTCTCATTGTGAAGCTGAGAATTATACAACTTATTTTCTACACTGTTTTAATCTATCATATCTAGTATGGTATATATAGTGTATACCTCTTTTTCATAAATGCAGCAATATAAGACACAGCTGCTAATTTGCCTCTAACAGGAGAACTGGCAGTGAGAGTCAGAAAAAAATTACAGAGGAAGACCTGACAGTGACTTGAATAAGCAGCTACCTGGCTGAATTATCTT
The DNA here is from genome assembly GCF_026119805.1 of Tympanuchus pallidicinctus. NCBI lineage: Eukaryota > Metazoa > Chordata > Aves > Galliformes > Phasianidae > Tympanuchus > Tympanuchus pallidicinctus. Next base: position 11,721,113 of record NW_026294769.1, read on the forward strand.
ATGCATTAGAACATGTTATAATTGCCAAAGACATAACAATACAAGCCAGCGATGCTAGTTACCAATGTCTGCTCAGGGTAGCTTTTAAAGTACAGTTATGATTCCCTCTCAACCTACATGACCTTTCTAAATTATCATCTCTTTTGATTTCCAGAAATATTCACACACACTTAATAGCGACTGGAGAAAGACTGCTATGAGCTAGTATCATGTAGGGACATCAAGATAAATCACCAGAGCTAAGAGAAAGCTTTCATTTACTTTTTTTTATTATTATTATTTCTTTTAGACACAATGATCGGCAATAGAAAAATAAATCAGAACAAGCACTTGTATCTGAAATACCAACAGCAATACCTCCTACGGTATTCTAAGCAAGATGTGTGCACTGCAGTAGTGCTGCAAAATCACCTAGCAGCATTAGATCTGAATTTGCAGATTTGGTTAGTGAAGCTTATAAAACTACTGCAGAAAGATATCCTATAGAGTCCTTAGTCATGCTAGGGAAACAGTGCTTGCTTCCTAATGTTATATCCTCCTGACATTTTAAATTTTTCATAGGGAACTGTAATGTTACAATAAAAGTAGGACACATCCAACTTTATCACAAAGATCATCTCACTTAACAAGCTTCAAAATTAATGTGTTGTTTTAAAGAAAAGAAAAACATGCATTTCCTTCCTGCCCCTGAAATGAAAGGACATGACTCACTACAGAAGTAGAGATAACTCAATCTGCAAATAGACCTTAACTGAAATGTGTTACTGATGTTACAGATGGGGAATATGGCAGGTTCATTCCTCTTGAAACTGGAGGACTTGGTAGGAATTAGGACCAAAAAAAAGTGGAGCTTGATTACCTCTGTGCTTCTTGCAACATGAGGCAATACAGTGTAAAAAGCCTTTATTCCTTTTACAAGAAATTTGTGACTGGAAACATGCAAAGCAGATTGAGAATATAAGTAATAAAAAGTACTAAATCCCTTCAAGAAAACTGAAAATGAAAAATATCAAAACAAAATATAAAAACAGTTCAAAAAGCTTTTCTATAAAGATAAAGCAATACCAGAGGTGCCTCTTTCTTTCTTCTTTCTGTATAAATCCCAGAACATCACAGACAATCCTCTAATAACTCAATTAAACTTTGTGATCACAAGACATTAATTACCTTACTGTATACTTCATTTTCAAAACTGTGAATAGCATATTACTCAGATACGGCCCTATTAACTAACTTTCATCACAGCTTCTCTTACATAGTTTAAGGCAGGGAGGGAGACAATCACATTCATAAAATAGAACAGAATCACAAGGTTGGAAAGGACCTACAAGATCATCTAGTCCAACTGTTCTCCCATCACCATTGGAGCCACAAGCTACTAAAACATATCTTGTAGCTCCTCATCCAGACGCCTCTTGAACACTGCCAGGGATGGCAACTCCACCACCTCCCTGGGCAGCCATTCCAGTGCCTGACCACCCTCTGAGAGAAAAAGCTCTTCCTTATGCCTAATACAAATCTCCACTTATACAACTTATGGCCATTTCCTCAATCTCATTTGTTGCCTGGGAGAAGAGGCCAAACTTCTCCTCATCACAACCTCCCTTCAGGAAGTTGTATAGTGCAGTAACATCTCCTCTGGGCCTCTTTTTCTCCAGACTAAACAGTCTCAGCTCCCCCAGCTGCTCCTCATAAGATTTGTGCTCCAAATCCCTCACCAGTTTTGTTGCCCTTCTCTGGATGCGCTTCAGTGCCTCAATGTCTTTCCTGTAGTGAGTGGCCCAAAACTGAATACAATACTCAAGGTGCAACCTCACCAGTGCTGAGTACAGGAGGATGTTTACCTCCCTGCTCCTGCTGGCCATACTATTTCTAATGCAGGCCAGGATAGCATTAAATGTGAGAGAGAAACTTCAAAGGGAAGTCTGTCACACACAGCTTTCTTCTTCACTGTGTAAGTGCACTGCTTTGCTAGCTGATGGAAAGAAAAGGAATGATAGGGTGAAATCCTCTGCTCTTACTATTTCACTTTGCACTTCTGCACAGGCTAGCAGAGCATTACAGTGATTCATTCCTTTTACACTGTGGACAGAAGTAAAGAAACCTCTTTCAACTCTCTCAAGTGCAGAATACATCAATAAATTAGTTGTGAACTGCATCAATACCAGAAATTATTACTGATCTTTTGCAACACACTTGCATATAAAACAAATCAAAAATTTTCATTTCCAAATAAGAAACATTCCAAATATAAGCAAGTTTCAGTAAGTTTTCAGTGTCATCTAGACCCTAAGTGCACTCTTAGCCTTCTTTTTCCAGGTAATTCTACATTGTAGAACTCATATGATTATTTGCCAGCCTACTAATATGATTTGTGAAGTATGCAAATCCATTTAATGCCCCTGTCAAGAAATGATACTGATTAATCATATTTTGTTTGCTTGCCATAACTGCTTCTTGGCAAAATGGACAAGTATCTATATTGGCAATCTATAGCAGTGCAGATACTTTAAAGACAAAATAAAGGCTAGATTTCTACCCTGAAAAGGTATACAATTTAATTTTCCTGTTAAAAAGACTCTGGTCTTTGCTTTTAGCATACTTAGAGGAGCCAAAATTACTTGCAAAACAATTTTCTGGTGCTCACTTCTGATGAGCTCTTTTTATCTGTCCAAGAACAGATGGCCCAAACAAATGACTGCATTAGCTTCTTTTGCCAGGTGTAGGACCAGCAAACTTCAGAGCTCTTTATTAGCTTGATTTTCCTTGCATTCTCTCTGCTGCCTCTCAACAAGAGAGTCTATTCTGCCATTTCTATCCAACTTTGTGCCAGCAGAGAACTGCCTAGGCAGGTTCAGCTGTTTTCAACATCTGTCAAAACTAGCATGCAGCACAGTAGAATTTCCAATGGTTCAGAAATCACAAGCTACAGGATTTGTCTTGCTAAGGAAGATCAACATTTTTTCCTTCTTTTTTCCTGGATAGATCATCTTAGTCTCTTTAAACTACTGAAGCGAGTTCTTTATATAAGTCAGTCATTCTTTGTCATCTCTATGAAAAAATTCTCCCTGTCTTTCAAAAAGCAGTTTTTCTGGGATACTTTTTCCACATAGAAAAGCCACATAATCTTCATTTTACTAGGAAAGACATTTAATTGCTCCTATAAAGCAGGAGCATATTTCACTAGAGGTACTAATTCATCTCCAGCATTACACAGTTACATCACTGATAGACTGTTAATCTTGTTCAAACTGTGGCGATAATCAAATTATCTAGGATTGTACAACAAGGCCAAGCAGGAAATTTTAAAAAAAGGAGCCTGTCACCAAGTAATTACACCAAAGCATTTATTCAGAAAATACAGAGGGAATAAAGCAGGTGAAAAATGGAGATTAAACCAACAGCAGAACAGTTAAATGCTGAACACGCATTCAAATACACTTAAATGCAGGTATTTGTAGAGTCACTGATCAAATGTGTGTTTCTGTTTGCAATTTTGCTCTGAATACTTAATAATAGATTAATATTTAAACAAAACACCTAGGGCAATAGGTAATATGACAAACAGAACCAGATCAACTTAGAAAAAAAGTTATTATATATATATATAAATATAAATAAATAAGTATATATATATATAAAAGCTATAATATAATATATAATATATAATATATAATATATAATATATAATATATAATATATAATATATAATATATAATATATAATATATAATATATAATATATAATATATAATATATAATATAATACCAGGAACCTTTCTTAAATTTGTAGAAGAATTTCTCTTCCATTTCGTATATGTCATTGAATTGAATTGTAATAATAATGTCCTAAATAACTGCTTAGCACTACTGTCTTGCTTGAGCAGGGTCAAAAGTTGATTTTAGCTTTATGCACTGGCAATAGCTTTTACAAAAGTTCTTCTCTCCCTTAGTATACAACAAACTCAAGAACATAAATTTAATATGGATGGGGCACAGTAATGTTTCACTAAATATCATTTTTCTTTCATATTTTCTTGTCTTGTTCTCCTCTCAGAGAAGTATTTCAGTTTATACAATATATATAAAAATTTATATCCGCCCGCCAAAATTTCAGTTCAGTTTTAGGCACTCAGAATAGAATGCAATTTTTAAAGATACAAACCTCCACCTCTTTATCTGAATAATTTTACACTGCAGAGTAACAAACCTATTCCATTTATTTAAAAAAATTATTTTCAGACAAATACTTTTGAAATATATAATTAAAGATATACTCAAAGTACTGAACATGAAATATTTTTCCTGAGCTCACTGAGTTAGTTTTATTTTTCCTTAAACAAAAAGCTGAAATCTCAAAAATAACCATGAACCAACATAACAAGAGGAAAATTATTCAGAATAATAAAAGTGTTTACCAGTGGTCATTCTAAAAATGTTTTGTTTCAATTTCCAGATTTTTACAGTCTGTTCCAAAGTGAAAAGAGACTCTGAGTGGGAAAATGATTCAGAAATAGATCTAAATTTACCTAAATCATTTTTTTTCCTCTCCACACAAAGGCACTACTTTACTTAAGTGGTGTTTCATTAGGCAAACAACTCCCAAGATTATTTTGTTTTTAGACCTTTGAATAGTTTCCCATTTACCTATGTTCCAGTACGTGGCCTTCATTTGTGAAGATGCAGGTTCTTTTTTATTATTGTTTTCAAGGAGAATGTTAGATATTATTCTAGTTATTTTACTTTATATAGGAATGCTAGCTTCTTACATAACAATAAAATTCAATCTGCAAAAAAATAATTTTCTGGATACTATTAAAATTAAAATCTGTCTGAACTTTTTTATGAAAAGTGCAAAGAAATAATTCGGATGTTACTTCTAAAGAGACTTACACTGGCTTCTATTTTGGAGGAGAAGGATCAAGTGATCAGAGATCATGTGTATTTCAGGTAAAAAAAAGCTTATAAATATTTTATGAGATTTTCTAGAAGAGGCTGTTGACTTACATCTTGTTGTTTTTCTTCATCATATACTCTTCCCCTGTATCTTGCAGTGAAGCTCCCAAAGTGTGAACCTTAATCTTTCCCTAGGAGATACTCTCAATGTATGCTGTCCAACGAATGAAGCACTGCATTGGCAGAGCTATTCCATAACTATACACAACACAGAAAGATTAGCAAGCATCTTTTACTTTGGAAAAGAAGCTTAGCTCATATGGTCATATCAGATTGAATGTGCTGAAACAGAGCTTTCTTCTAACTTTGGTTAAAATGGCAGCACAGAAAGAGTGTTTTGGCAGCAATAGTACTGATGGTGAACGTGAAGAGGGCTTCCTTGTCTTCTTTTACTTACACAAATGCTGCAGCCAGCAATAATAGGTTTTGTCTTGATCCCAGTGTAACTATCCACTGATTTCAAGGGGTAACCACTGCACAAACACCTCTCCACTAGAAATCAACTAAAGGATGTTTTAAAGAACTTTTCAATGAAGCTGATTTTGCATTCTCTAAGTAACCCTTTAGATTCACAAACTTTTTCCTCTTTACAGAAGTTTATTACATTGAGAACTTTCACTGCATTTTCTTCTATCAGTGTTATGTAAGGTCCTGCACTGTCACCTAGACCTTTATTCACACAGATCTTCATTAGAAATAATTCACTCCAGGGCTACTATTTCCATCTCTCACAAGATTATGACCAACCAGGAATTTGAAAGGTTACCTGAGGCTGGGATATTCAAAACAGAGTGCAATATTTCTTTTAACTAGGCATTAGTATTCCTGTGGCAGTTGTACTAGGTATCTCTTCAGAGAAATTTCCATTCAACTGAAGATCTCAAGAACTTTTGGTAGTGTTACAAAAGGTACTTCAACACAATGTTTGTCTTTGTCTTATTTTTTTTTAACTAAAAATTAAGACAGAAAAAGTGCAAAGGAAAATTGTCATTTTAAAATGTATTCCTGTCTTACTAATCAGACAGTTTAACCTTTCAAACAGTCTAAATACTTCAGATCTATTTCTTCTGAGCTAGTAAGTTATCCTTGCTTATTTACAAGAAGATCAACCAAAACAATCGTGTTAAATTAATACCTTAGCAATATTTGTATTCCCTGACTGTACTCCCATCTCTCTCTCAATGGTCTAGAAAATTAAAACCACCTGTGAAGTTGTACATTATAAAATTAAATATCTGGAAGCTAAATACAGTGCATAATAAAAAAAAAATCTATAATACGCATGAATATTTGTAAGTTCATAAGCATGTTAAGAACCCATTGAATGGAATGATGCTGAAAATAATTATGAAATATATTAAGATTATTAGGTATTTTCCTGGATTATAATTTATATTTACTTTTTTGACAAATACAAATCATTTTATGTAACTATTTTATTTATAAGGAGAGGGCAGTTGAAAGGGCAGAAAGGTAAGTATAGTTGTTTTTTTTTTTTAAAGAAATTCTGAGTCTTTAAATCTTCTTATACCAAGAATATTCCATTTTCTGACTTCAAAAATGGGAGATAAACATCCTAAAATTGAGTGCTATTTCAGTCTTTTTATGACTATATAAGAATAAAAAGAAAAAATAAAATTATGAAAGTTTCTTTAGTAATCTTATTACAGCAATGGTTAATATTGAAGATAAACATTGCTTTGAACTTTCTGTTGTATACTCCATGTTCGAATACTTACACATCTTGCTTTTAAAAATAAGAGACCTTCCTTTATTAGTCTATATTTTAGGGAGGATCAGCATGCCTCTGAGGAAATTATATCAAAATGCATAAAATTTGCAAGGAAACCTTGTAGGTTAATGATCTTTTATGTCCTTGGTTTTAGGAGCAAAGATTCATTAAATTCATATCAGATTTTCCAAAGCCAACTCCTTCCTTCTTCCTAGTTTAGGCACAGTTATAAAGCCAGGTTTTCCTATTTCAGTATCTAAAAATTAAGATCCTAAATAGATAATGAGGCAAATAAATAAATAAAAAAAAACACAAGTCAAAGTGCTTAATAATCGAAGAAATTCTCTCAAATTTTATGAAACGCTGTGGTCCTCACATGCTCTTCAAACAAAATAATTCAAGCAAGGACAGTGCCTCAACAGGTCAGCCATGAACTAGAATTCCAGCTTAGAACCACACCATATGTCAACTAATTGCTGCAACTTGTATGTTGCGGCATTTTTGAGAGGTTATAATTTGGAAGTCATGAGATTCATTGCCTCCTTTCCTGCACAGGAAAAGCAGAATAAATATAACTTCTAGAAATTCCTCTATAGCAAAATATGCAAATGAAGTTCTTCTCCAAAGTAAGTGTGGGCATCCACACTGTCTATGAAAATACAAAGAGGTTTAGGAATATGAATAGAACATTGTACAATTCTACGTTTTTACTGCATGGTTACTTAAGAGGAAAATAAACTTTACATCAAGAAAATGCATTTTTGACAGGCAGACCCTGAAGCTTTTCAAGATCCCATGAACTCATCTGTGTTTTATTTTTATTAGTTTACACAGTGGTGATGACCTACTTACAACAATTGAGTGTTTCTGATCCTGAGGGGAAATATGTGCCTTCAAGAAAGTTTTGAATTAAGAGACCAAAAGTGTCTTATATGGTTGACAGAGAGAATTTTCAAAAGTACAGGAGATGATGGAAGAATTTCTGAAGCAAGAGTAAGAAAAGAAAAGTACACCTAAAGCCTGAGGAGTTGAACCCAAGTAAAAGAACAGATAGACAGAGGACAAGGAGAAGTTCAAGGTTCATACCCTGAAGCAAGTCAAAAGCTCAGAAAACACAGCTCCAACAATTTCATATGGCCATATTTTCCCACAGAGTACTGTTTTATTGTTACCTTAGTATGAGGTGGATTTTGAAGCTGCTGTTTTTCTTAAAACTCAACTTGAGCGTGAAATTTGAACTATAGTCACACCCCAAAATTACATTCCAAAATTCATAACTGTAAAATGAAGTCTTTTCAGACTTTGTCTGTTCCTTGTTGGTTAGAGATCCTGAAATGCAAAAGTCCAGATTTCTATCTCCAATAGCTTCACACAGATACCTTTCACACTTCTCAGATCCCAAGAACCTTTTGATGAGAAGTACAATAAACAGTAAGCCATAGCTGGAGTGAAAACGAGGGATAAAGCCCTGAGGCTATGCTGCTAGCTAATTCACCCAAGACTCAGAAAGGAGTAAACAGAAACTATAATACCTTTCGATCTCACTATGTAGTTTCTCACATAGCATATACCTTTTTTCCACTTATCGCCTCTCCTGATTGAAATTTACTATCCTACAAATAGCATGTAGGAGTCTTTACCACGTGAAGAAGCCTAGCATCCCAATCATCACTACAACAATCTCTCAAGGCTAGAGAGTAAAGAATAGGAAATAGTCTTGAGGCATGCACAATTTTTTTCCTATTAAGTTACAATCACAATAGAAAAACACAGTCATAGGGCTCCCTGATAAAGAGCTCAAAGATCTTTCCATACAAAAGGGAATTAAATCCTCATAACTAACTCTTTTTGTCTTTTGTCTTACATAAAAAATCTCTCAGTTGCAATGTATCTCCCATTATTTATCATTCAAGGATACTGTCTTATTTGCCTGAGGTAATCTAGGTATATTGTGAACATAAAGGTTAAAATTGCTGTGCACAGCACAGACCAGAATATTCAGAGCAGACTTAGAGAGTAGGTAGTTTCCTAATGAAAATATCTGGAAAAATGTTGTACTGGGTAAAGAAATGTTTCTCTCTATAAAAAAATAATTGCCCTGGAGTTCCAAATTCTGTGAACACTGTGAGTACACAGATTGTTAGCCAAGGATATATTATTGCTTTTTTCAATACTACACTGAAATTCTCCTGACATTAGGGAGAAAAATTGTCAATTACTTTCAAAAAAATTGTCAATTTCTTTCAAAGCTGCAGATGAAAGGGATATTTGACAACTAAATAAACTGTAATGCCAAGAACAGGGTTTTCATTTGTAGAGTGGTACATGTATGTCTACAGTAGTAAGTACAAGTGCCTAAGACTTCTACCAATATATGCTTATAGCTTTTATCTTTTTATCCATCCTTTTTTGGGCTGGAGCTTGTCTTACTCTTTAATTTCATGCAAAGACTTAATGAAGCATAACTTCATAGAACAAATGAATGACCACATCGATTGAAAAGATAAGAGATTAACATATTGAAACGGATGAATATCACATGATTTGATAAAGATTTGAATTGTTTATTTGTTGGGAACTGCTGCAGGGCTCAATTTGCCTTTGCACTTCTATCCCTCCACTCAACTTTGGAGAAGTCGTTCTGGCTATACAAATATGACAGCTTTCAACTCAACAGTCCCGGAATGAAGAATGAGCCTTGCACAAGCACATGCCAAGGGCTAAAAATTTATTTTTATTTTATTCTAAATTATCACTAACACTAAGGTATAAGATTTTTTAAAAAGTACACAGTAAACACAACACATTGTAAAAGAGACAGTGAGCTGACATTTCTGCTCATTCACAAACTGTGAAACTGCTGAAAACAGGTTCCATTATTAATGGTGCTCATAAGATTGTTGTTTAGTAACAATTTTAAGACAGCTTCACACTGATAGTCACCCTTGGAGTACTCTTAGTAACTGGCCTGACTATAAACTCTTGGATAGGTCCAACAAACACTTCAGTACAGGGTTCATTTTAAGCACATTTTGCTTTGAATGTTTGCTTTTTTTGTGCGTGTGCAAATACATTTTTCCTGGAGTAGAAGACTACTTTTTACCTTGTGATTTTTCAAGTGCTTCTAGGGAAGTCTTATCTTTATGAAATCTAACAAGTTTAAGTATTTTGGAAAGCATACATGGTTTTTTAAAGTACCTATCCCCACGTAGTCCTGACAGCGATTTAAACTAGCTATGGATTACTCTTAAAAAAAGAAAGGCTATTTGTTAAAGTTTGCATAAGAGCTTTTTCATTAAAATTATATAGGTAGAAAGATGGAACATAAATTGAAGATAGAAGACTTTAAGCTGTATCACTAATCATTGACTACTAGAATGTTTTAGGAGCTCTTTATTGTAGATCCATACGTCTGTGAGCATGACAGGAGGCTATGGATGTTACTCACATAAACTGCTTGCTTTTTAAGACCCAATTTCATCTGTTATCTGCTAATGCCATACACTAAACAAAGTCACTCCATACTGTCCTAAACTGACACATCACAACTGGAGCTCATAACTCTTTCACATACAACACAGCCTTTTATCTTCAGGATCAGGAAGACCAAACTGTTTTTACATTATTTTAAATATAGAATCATAGAATTGCTCAGGTTGGAAAAGACCTTAAATATCATCGAGTCCAACCACAACCTAATCATATTAGGTCTCCTGACTTTTTGCTTTTTTTTGTAAAGTACTTTTTATTTAAAAAAAAAAAAAAAAAAAAGGCCAAAAAAAAACCAGACTCCACATTTCACAGCCAGGTTTTATTTAGTGATATAAACCACCACAGATAGTTTAAGGTAAGCAACCATAATTTATGTATTTAATGAAAAGATATCTGAAATACGAGTATTTTCCAAGCCTGTTCCAGAACCTATGGCTAACATTCTCCCTCACAAGACTCAATTTCATTACATTGTTTAATTATCAAAATATAGTATATTAACATAGAAACAAACATAATTTTGTATTCTCCAAATTTTTGGATGCCTTGTTTCATCAATTAAATACCCACTTATTTGCAGTAATCATCATAGCATACAAACATATTCAGGATTCTAGTGATCTCAGAAACCTGAAGAAACGTAACATACTCCAACCTCAGGAATGCCTTCATATTTTATAGCTATACCACTTCGTGTTTTATATCAATAGCTCTTTCTACAATAATCTAAGTGTACAATTAACAAACATACAGTTAGAAGAGTAGGATGGTTAGGATGGTATTTTACAGGCTTATAGTTAGAAAAATTATCATGACAGAAAGAGACAATCAAAAATGAAATGCTTACCTGTGTCCTAAGCTCACAGTAGAAAACTCCAAAAGAAGAGATCCCCAAAAAGAGAACCTTCCCCCACCCCTTCTGATCACACAGCTGAACTCCCACCAATCAGTTGTTCAGGCCATGGCTCAACAGTTCCCATACAGTAAGTCATCAGAGACATAAAATGTAATGAAATCTTACTGGGAAGGCTCAGTTTCTATTGCTATACCACCAACATCCACCTCCGATGTAGTGGACCAGCATCATAAAATAGGAGGCATTATTTTCTAGGCAGCCCTCATCACCTACATAAATATATATTCATGTGTAAACAGCCAGAACTCAGTAGTGTTTCACGCTTTAGAAAATGCCCAACTAAAAAAAAAGCACCAAATATTTGATGTCATAACAAAAGTATTGATATTTATTTTCCTGTTTTAAGTGTCATGAAGTACATATGCCATCTATGTAATACAGGATTTGAAACCTTTGCCTCAAAGATATACTCTGCTCAGAAGTTCCTAAAAAATCAGATGGAGTTTGTAGGTTTCCCCAAAGGATTTTGCCCTTTTGTCTGATACTTTTTTTTTTTTTTTTCATATTATAGAATACACACTGTGTAGATACTTGTACATTCCTGCAAAACCACAGACGTGTAACAGAAGAAATGCACATGGGATATGAATAGATAAAGTGATTTCTGAAGCTGATTCAGGCTACGTATGATTTTAAATATAACTTGCCCCTGAAGTTTAGATATAATGTCTCTGAATGAGGCATTCTTCCTGTAAGATTTTTCTGTTGTATGTATATTAATTTTCCTCCAGCTTCACACAGGAGTCCTACCTTGACAATTATGATTTACCACTAAGCATTTCTGTTGTTGTTATTTAGTGGCAGGCTTCTTTTCTTTGTTCGTTGTCTAGCTTGTATTCAGGAAGAAGTTACAACCATAAGATGGAATCCTGAAGTAAATATTACTTCAAATCAGATACAAATAGAAATACAAATTAATCATCACAGCCACTAGGGATTTTACAATACTCAATGACAGTGCAAATGTTTTCACTTGTTACTAATGGAATACTTAATAAAATTTAAAGTGGACAAAATAGCAAATGCCTTCGGACATCACACAGCAGTCTAAGATTTAGAAGATCAATGACTTCACAGTTAATTCATCTCTTTTAATTATTAACAGTGCAAAATATACTCACTATTTTCTAAGATATCCAAAAACATATTTAAATTTCCTCATTAAGTAGAAGTAGCTTTCTGAAGAGCAGTTATCTCTTTTGGCAAAGTTAAATCAACACTAGTTTACTAATTATCATCAAATAATGCAAGGTTAAGCCTCTTCCAATTAGGGGCATTTCAAGACAAGCATATAACTAATACTGTAACTAGTAAATGATCTCCTGCAATGCACTCATCATCAAGCCTACCACTTCTACGACAACAATCTCCCCATGTGCTCCTGAGAATCCCTGCATGAACTTTTACTTTTCCCATCTAACAAGAATGGGCAGCAAGTTCATTTTATAGGAGATAATAACTGGAAACAAACAAAGATATAAACTTTGCATGTTCCAATCCAACAACTATTTTGAATGCTGCTGGATATCATGAATAGTACTAGAATTATTTTTCTAAGAAAAAAAAGAAAAGGTAAACTCTTACTACTGTATGAATATCTTACAAGAAGGACAGGCTGCAAAAAAAATCTGTCAAAATACTCAGTGCAGTAGAAGAAGGTATATGTGTTTGGAAATATCTCTACTACAACTGCACACAAGCAGCACATTTTTTCTATCCTTGAATGTCCTACTAGTAGAAATAAGGAAAAATCTCCCTGTTTCCGAAGATCATTTTATAGAACTCTCAAAAATCTTTCTAAAATCATAAGATTGCTAAGAACTGAAAATTACTTCTTTCTAGAAATCAAATCACTTCCTTGTTGCTCACAAAAGAATAGTTTCTAAAGTGCATAAAACAACATTTTTTAAGTGTTTTGCACTGGTATATATTTGCACCTATGGGTCTTGTTATTTCTTTTGCTTCAATTTTTCTTGCAAAAAAACCCAAAACATTTTGTACAGGACTTAAAGGGAAATATTTCCAGTTTCACACAGGATTCCTAGGCTGTTACACAGAAATTCTGACAGAAATTTAAACACCATAGATCCATTCTGTCTTCCAATATTTCTTCTCATATTATGCCCCAAAAGTTATACCAACTAGGTTTGTAGAAAATTCTAGCTTTTGCTACCAAATAATGTTATAGAGCTTGTACATACTAGAATATAAAAATAAATTAAAAAAAAAAAAAAAAGATTTCAAGATATGCAGTAAGTAAAAGAGATAAAATAGGCACAGTAGCAACTAATGATCTCAAAGAGGGGAGGGTGGGTGCTTATCTTTAGTCATAGCTTTTGATTATTTTGATTATTATCATATTCATAGTTTTAAATCTTACTATCAGCTGCAGTATCACTTATCTTTTGAGGTGTAACTTAAAATACTTAAAATCCTTACAAATACTTCAATATTTTTTAAAAAATGGACATGTGGGAAATCAATCAGTTTATAACTCAACCAGTTACAAACCTACAGATTCATGAGAAAAATAATGGAAAAATAATGCATATGCATCCTTCTCCATAGTCAGCCTATATGTACTGGCTAGCAACCACATTCGTACCTGGAATGAAACATGAGCATATAGAAGCCTTCCTCCAAGCAAGCACCGCTGCTTTCAGATTGGACCCCTGAGAATCATGGAAACTAATAAAGCTTTTCATACACAACTGGGACTATTTGTGTAGAAGCACAGCTCAATTTAAAAATATGGAATGTGCATGAAATGTGAAATAAGATCTATAAATTTTAAAATACATACTTGTTTATCTTAAAATATGTAAACTCATGTTAAAATGTAAACTCTATTCATATTATTATAATTTACATGGAGAAGTATATATATATTCTGCTTGCTGGTTTGTTGTTTGTTTGTTTGTTTGCATGTTTTATGTGTTCCACCTTTTTCAACAAGCAGAAATATACCCTGAAAAAGAGTTTTCAGATAGCAAGGTCTCAACAGTTAGCAATACATGTAAAAAATTTTTTTCTAAGAAGGAAACAAACAAATAAAAAACTGATTTTTAAAGCAGAAAGAAATGCAACACCATTGTATGCAATGTTGGAGTGAAGAGATTTATTATCTGGCTATAAGCATGAATGAAAATATCCCTTTAAAACTGAAGCATTTATCTTCACAGGAATTTTTCCTGGACACTGAGGAGACTGACCCTGCACATACTGAAAAGCAGTATATCTGACAGTTTAAAAGTTGTTAATTTAGGGACAAATACTAATCTAGCAGATACTTACACTCATGAACTTTAGAGTTATATAGAGTATTAATTTCCTAACTAACCCACCAGGGAGATGCGAAGAGCTTGTTACTGGTGTTAGAATATATATTTCTGTTGGTTTCTTTTGAATAAGGAAACATTATTTATCAAGGCTGATTAGTGGACTTAGTACAAATACTGTGAGGTGCCTCGGTGATAACTGGTCCTTTGGTAAATAATTAAGAAATAAAAGAACACTAAAAACAGTAATAATTATATCTCTCTAGAAAAAAAATACTCCAAATCCTTGTTCATCTCCATGAGAACATCATTCTGGGCTTCCTGCTGCTAGTGCTATTATATTGGCATTATTTTGTCACATTAGGGACACTCAGTTCCCACCTTCAGAGGATAAGTGTTAGTACAAAAGACTCAAATACTCCGAGGTGAATTAGATGTAACAAAATTTATACATGAATGGTAACCTATTGAAAAGCCAAGTAGGAATCAGCACTGAAGATCAACACAATAGTAAATGTAGAAGCTTAAAAGTAATGCAATAAATATTATATTAACTAAACCATCATGTCAGGTAACAGGGGCACTAACACAGATTTGAGCAAACTTTCTTATAAAAAACAGACAAGAAGCATCAGGCAAGTGTGTTGTTTGATGAGAAAAAGACTAAGCTCTTGCAAGAAATTTCCAGTACATTTTACCCGTTCAACTGTTCATCAAAAGAATTTAAATTCTATTGAGTGTTTAATAAAATTAAAATTGTATTAAGAGTTTTATACATTTGTATTAGTGAAGAAAGTTTCAAACAAGCATATGAGAATACAAATGTGAATATTTTTATAAGGGTTCTTTATTTAAATTGTTAAATACCATGTTGGAAAACCAATTGTCACTGTAACTAACACTTTGCAGTTACTAAGAAACAAAGCTGTACGAGTCCTTCCTTTAATCACTGCAATTATGATACGTATTTCAATTTAGTACATGTCAACAAAGAGTATTTTAATTTCTCTGCAGATAAAGGCACCGTGTGTGATGTATAATGTGAATGGCATAAATGGAAGTCACAATCTATCCTTCATGACTTTCTGATATGACTAAGACTCAGTTTTATCTTAATCATTAATCATTGTATCTTAATATATCTGCCTATACTTCCGCGCCACAGTGAGCTGTGTGTTGCCCTTCTGTTGTGGAGTACGACACATTCAAAAGATGTTTAACATGCATGGCCATCCATTCAGAAAAAATGCTTCTATGTCAATTCTTTTGGAAAAACAAAACAAAACACAAACCACTTTATTTATAATTTATAGTGAAACGAGGGGTGCTCAACAGTGGATTTTTCTGGAATTAAAGCCCCACTCTCCACATTCCTTCAAATGAGAAATGAGCAAGTTCCTTGCTTGTTTATGAGGGATGCTCCAAAAGTAATGCTTCCTATCTTATTACGTTGGTCCACAACATCAGAGGTGGATGGTGGTGATATGGCGGTAGAGATTGAACCTTCCCAATAATATTTCATCACTTTTCGTTGTTGGATGAGAGATGGCACTAGAGAGGCAGTCTGACAAAATGGAATATAACACGGGAGTGCATATGAAGAAAAGGCATGGAATTTAATTCCTTCATGCAGAAAAAATGGCACCCATTAACATTCATTAATGCTTGCTGAACATTTATGAAGACCAAACAGTGGAGGTGTGCACAGTGGTGGGTGATGCATTTCAGCAGTAGCAGCAACAAACTGAAAGAAAAACCACATTCCAGATTGGTTACACAGATGCTTATGGGTGTGTCAAGGCAGCTCTTGTTCATCACCGGCAAAAATGCATAGCTAACAGTGGTGACCATGTTGAAAAATAATGTTTTGTAACTGAAAATTCGTTCTATCAAATGCTATTGTGTATCTTCTGTAGTTTCCATGCAAATAATTAGAAGGCATTACTTTTGGAGTGACCTATGTACATGAATATTTTTGTCACCCAAAGTGACATCACATCAAACTCACTTTTTTCATTCAATGAATCTTTTGTCCCACAACCCTTAGTCCAAGAAAGCCAGACAATAACATGTTAGAATTATTTGATTATTTCAGAGAAGGTCCAACATTTGTCAGCATGTTTTCTGACCAGGTGTAATTTGTTTTTGTCACACTGTTCACAGCTTTTTTTTCAGTGTAACATATTTTCAGCTTTTTCCCTATTTCACTCCAAGAAAAACTGAAGGCAATACATACAGTTAAGGTATTCCCTGGGTTTTTTCCCAGGATAAAATAAAGTAACAAAAATGCAATAAAAGTGCATTATTAGACAAGCACTCACTTTGAGTGTATCTAATTCAGTATACTTTTTGGTAACAAACTACCAAAATGCTTCTACTGAAGGAACAGGTTGTTTTTTTTTTTTTTTTTTTTTAAGACAAATAAAGATTTAGTTTCTTAGAGCAATTTATCTCTTTCACGCAGAGCATTCCCTATATCACAAAATACTGGAACTCGATGACACTGTGTAAGAAAATTATAACAGCAACGCAGACTTTCAATAATGAAGTGCCAGAATTTTAGATATAATTTTACAAATGTGAAATGCCTGCAGTGTCCTTAGCACTGCAGAAGAGTTGTGACGTTAAGTAAAAACAAGTTCCAGTTTTATGCCACTTGTTCTCATTCCATGTTAATCAGCAACAAATACAGAGAACAAAATTATACCTTATTTCTTCCCTAAGAGTTAAAAAGATGTGAGAATTCCTGAGAAGTGCCTGATATATTAATATATTTATTTTACTTATACTAGTAGCAGAGTCTTCAAAGCATTGACTGACAATTCAGTTTAAAAAACCGCCATTATTTGTGAAACCCAATGTCAATAAACCAGAAACCTTTAACAGATGATCACCCTTAGAAGGCCTTTAATATCTACTAGAGTTAGGTCTTATTAGCATATGATCTTCACCTGATTACACATTAAACAATACAATTCATCTCTGTCACATATGCAAAATCACACTCTGTTTTCCCGAAAATACCACAAATAAAAAATAATCACATACATAACAAGTCTTTAGGAACTTTGAGCCTGAGTCTTTAGAGTGCAGCTGTACTCTAAAAACTTGTTTGTAAATATAGAAAAAAAAATTTAAAAAACCAATCTCAATAATTAGCTTCTGCCTACCAGCAAAAAGATTTTGAGCTACATTCACAGCAGTTCACCCCATTTTCAATAAGTGATAGAGCAAGTTACACCTTCTACTAAATCTGAATGACAGATGTTCTCCAAATTAAAGCCTCAGATATATATGTATGCCTATTCAGGTATACAAATATATGTATATTTATGAGGGGCTGTGTTAGTTAAGGATTGATAATCCAATTTGCAGCCATATTTTATAACTGAGATTATTCTATAAAAACTGTGTTTGCAAATCCCTTAGGATATACACTGAGGTTCCTTGTTTTGGATTCACCACAGGTATTCTAGTTCAATTCGGTTTACCCCTTTGAAGTCCAATGAGAAATCTTCAGTAGGCACTTAAAAACAATTGGTTTACATGGTGTACGTGAATTTCCAAAAAGCATCAAAATTCCCATCACTAGTGTTTCCTTTTAACATTCAGCTGCAGATAAAGGAAAGGTCTCTTTTCATTTAATTTATTAAAGGAAACATAAGATAGAATGATATGACTGCCTCATTCTGTGGAAGAAAAAGGGTAGTTACCAGGAGGATTGCATATGAAACTGCTCCCATCAAAATCTTTATAAATGACCTTGGAAAGGGAATGACTCATGAATTGAAGATACAAATTAGTTGGGATCATTAATATACAAGGCAAGTGCAAAAAGCTGCAAAGGCTCTTGCAATACTGATTAGGCTAAGAAATAATACAGTGATAAAAGCAGAAGTAGAAATTCAAAATAGAAAAGTGCATACATAAAAAAACCCACAATCTTAACACTTCATCTACACTGTTGGAATCTACTGACAGCAACTGAAGGAGACATCTTGTCATCTGGATCCCTTTGAAAACTCAAGGCTCCATCCAGAGAAGGAGAAAAAAAAAACATTGGAAATTGCTTAAAAGGAAGAACAATCACCTGTGTAATTTTTCTACTGTATAAGCCATGCTATGTGAAAAATATATGTATATATACATACACACATATATATAGTCATAGAGGAATATTCTAAATTTAAAAAAAAAACAAAAAACCATGAAATCTGAGGAGAAATTAAACTGGGGATGATTGTAATGATTTTCTTTGTGTTGTCATCTTTTTCTGTTTTTTTTTTTTTTTTTTTTTTTTCCTGATTATCAGACAGCTCCTGCAAATAACCAATTAAATAATCAGAAAAAAAAAACAAAAATAATTTATTTTCTAGTGCATGGACACCTAGATGCAATACACACTGCCATAGCACATGTAGATTAAACATGCAAGTTAGTTAAAGAAGATAAATCCTATTTAGTTTAAGAAGAAATATAAGGCCATCAGTGTGATTAAACAAGATGCTCCAGACAAAATCTACAGCTCAGAAGAGTCCGTGTAGATGATGAGAACTGGAAATGAAATGCAAAAAATGCATCTTCTCCTTAAGGGCTACTTATGCAAGCAAGGATGAAGGCAGGACAAATTGGACCTCTGATCTACCCTCACATAGCAGTTCCTATTGTGTCAAAAAGACAGGCTATTGAAACAGAGATAAACCCTGCCTTCTTCAGGAGCAAAGAAAGCATGTTTGTACATTGTAAAAATATAGCAACCACTTCTCCAGTACATTAAGTAGTACTGTCAAGAACATAAAATATATAATGCAATCTTTTCAATGGTTTTTGATTCCTTCAGTTATGTCTACTACATTGGGAGTTTAAAAACCCCAGAAATCAGAGCAGCAGCATTAAGCTCTTATTTAGTACTACATTTGCAGCTACAAATTTCTTCTTATTTGATTATTGCATCTACAGAACAAAGGCAAAACAGAATTCAAGAGTTCTAACACGTGTAACAGGCCGGTTTCCAAATCAATCTAAAACACTGATGTGGTGCTCACTGTGCTCAAAATGGTCATTCCACTCATGATAATGTAACTTCAAGCATTGAAGAGCACTCTGGACACTACTGGGTACTAGGGAAGTCATCTGGAGAATATGACTTGACAGCTACTTCTTTGAGTGAAAACAGATGATGTTCACTGACATCTTTGGAACCCTTAGCAAGGCTTCTTTGCACAGTTATTTATTCATGGCTGGAGATAAATCTGATGTTTCTTTCCACTCCCTAAACTGGGAGGGAAATGCAAATGGGAATTCATCTGGCCTAGACACACAGTAATGTTTTCAGATCATGTTTCACTTGAAATATATTTTTATTAGTGCATTTCTCACCCAAGAAGCTGCTGATTAGTGTATTCAATCTCTGTGCACAATATACTGTTCTCTCATTCTCAGAGTGATGGATGAGAACATTGGAAAGGTTTAGATTAATCCTTAAACTTTCCTATTATCTAACTTTGTTCCTCTTACTCTCACATCTTCCCAAGGTAGCTAATACTAAATCTAATTTGTCTCTCTCCACAGGCATATGGCAGAATTTAAGGTGGCAGGGATATGAAGTTAAAAAGACATTCTTACAGTTCTCACAATTACCATGCAGGTGGATTAAAATTTTATTGCTCATGAACTGCACAGTTCATGGAATACACTACTCTAATAATTCTACCTCAATGAAATGAGGTGGTAGATGCAGCTGAAAATCTTTAACTAGGAGAGTCTCATGCTTGAATGCTGACTTTCTAGCATCTACACGCTCAAGAAGAAAATGCTGACTCCAAAAAAAGATCTAAGATAAATAAGACAATTTCCTGATACTTTATATTTTCATAAACTTAACTATGAAGATAGGCAACTTTGGCACTTAGCTGAATGTAACGAAGCTCCCATCCTGGTATATACTGTGAAGGGCCAGAAATCTCTTCTGAGTTTCCACTCTATGGACTATAAATACCATCAGCAAAATTCTGGAGTAATAGTGATTCAGAAGAAATTAACTGGGACTTGAATAATCAATGATAGTAACAGTTAACAGTAATAGCAACTGTCCAGCAGTATATAAACAAACAATCACTGAAGTAAAGGAAGTAATAGCATTTCTAGTAGTTACTGAAAATAGCTGATTCCATGGAGAGAGACAAATCATGGCTACACTTAGTCCTGTAAGATTTTTGCTAATGGCTACCAGTATTCTTGGCTACACTAGGGAAAGTACTGCCAACAGTTCAAGGGAGGTGATCTTTCTCTTCTGCTCAGGTACCAGGAGTATTGCATCCAGTTCTGGGCTCCCCAGCATAAGAGAAACATGAACATAATGCAGTGAAAGACCATGGAAGTAACTAGAAGTCTAGAAGAGCACCTCTCCTATGAGGAAAGATGGGACTGAAAGGCACAAACTCATTAAAACAGAGAAGTTTTAGGGCGATAAACAGACACTTCTGATGCTCCACTGATACCTTTGATCAGATCCAAAATTATCTACAGTAATTCTTTTTAAATACATTTTGGGCATTTAGCTACTACATTAGCGAGAGCTCCAAAAATAAATGACATTTACTCTTACCTAAGAAGTCTTTGCAATACAGAATTAAAATTGTCAAAATCCCAGCCAAGAAGGTAATATAACAATGAGAACTGTGAAGAGAAACACCTGATTTGCAGCTAAATTGGTGCAAGAAATTTTTTTAAAATAGGATTTTAAAAGCTGTCAGAATAGTACAAAAAATCCAATTGTATCTCACACGGGATTATTAATTGTTTCTGCAAGCAAAACATGTTAACATAAAGTCTAGCCATAGACATCCTCACCTAGATATAAAATAATGAGACTAGCTGCCTGTCCTTGTTAAAGAAAAATCTTTTCTTCCCCAAGTTTTTCCACTTACAATTCACTTCATGTTTTCACAAACTTCTTGGTGTTCCATAGCTATATGCACTGTGGGAATAAACAGCTAAAACACAGAATGTATTTCATAACACATTTTATTATTTTTGTCTTAACTTCTATCAAATCACAGAAAAAATAATTTAACTTTCCCAAGTAGCAAGTTCTTCAAGAAAATAAAACAGACTGTTTCATATAATTTTGTTTCTGAACACACAAGTACGAAAGAATTTTGAAAATAAACTGTAAAGCAATTTTTTTCTTCAGTTCATGACATGTAAATACACTATATGTAGTTCCCTAAAAAGTATCACATACTTTTGGCACGGAAAAGATGAACATGAGGATATGTATGACTGCTTATCAAATACTGATGTGAGAGCTCCACTGAATCTAAACTCATTAGCCATTTACACCAATTTCACATAATTTGCATGAACATCATCCAATTGCTAGACAAAAATGAAAGAGGAAAGTACCAAGGGCATGATACAAGCAGCAAAAGGCAGGCAGATGGGGTTACCCACCCAGTCTTTGTACAGTCTCAAGTTCACACCATCACCAAAAGGGAAATCCAATTACTCTATCATGTAACTTCTTGTGGATAGTGCCTAACGATAAAAAAGTCATAGTTCCCTACTGAAGAATCCCAGTGGCATGTGCTGCAAAGGCGGATGGGATCTGCGGGCAGCCCAAACTTGGATTGCTATTACGACATCCAGATATTAAAAGATTGAACATAACGTGCTTCGGGAGTGTCAAAATATGCTGCTGCCTGACGCAAACAACTTAATACATGACAAGCTTATCCAGGAGAAAAGTGGTGTTATAGTTCTTATGTACTGAATGAGCAATAATAAAATATTCCATGAAATATACTCATTTGTTTAATACAAGTCAAAATTACTGAAGCACCAGTTCTGGGAAAAAAAAAAAAAAAAAAAAAAAAAAAGCTCTTTCTCTGTTTTTCTTCAGATAAATCTACTTAGCACCATATAAATGCATCTTACAGAAGAAGCAAAGAACAGCATTTTTTAAAAACAGGATCTTAAAACATTCATTTTTCCAAATATAAGAGAGCTTTAAATCAGATTGGGCTGAGCTTAAGACAGTTTTGTGTTCCTTCAAGCATGGTTCCTCAGCTTTAAAAACAAGGATACATTTATACATGTTCAGATATAGATTTAGAGATTTAATTTAGTCAGCCAGTCTTCAAGTCTTGCCTATTTTCCCTTTCTGCAATGTTTGCAACAATGCTACTAAGGAAATTCAAATTTATATGGACAAATCCAAAATCACAGCAGTACAACTAGAGTTTTTCCCCGCTAATGTGGTCTTAATGGCAATGATTTGTATACAGGAGATTTTTTTTCCAATTCTCATAGTGTTATGTGTAATGTTTAAAGACAGGCTTAGATGAAGGTTAGCCTGTATAAGAAAAAACATTACGAGAGAGAGAAGCAATGTGAAAGTATGGTAAGATATAAAGAGAAATATTATGAAAAAGAAACAATCTCTCTCATCACTAGAATATGAAGAAAAATAAGATCAGGCAAAATCATAATAATGCTATTACGGATGAGGTTTATTGTAAATCTACCAAGGTCAAATGTGATGTAGTAAAGGATGCCTGGCTCATGAAGACAAGTAAGACTGAAAAAAAGCCCAAAGCAAGGGCTGAGGAATATTGTTTGATGTGACAGGCACAGCCAGAAATTACTAAACCTACTTTATGGAGATTTTATTTCTTCAGAAGGATTTCTTCAGAAGGATTCTTCAATCCACACTGCTAAGAGGTATTTACAAGGTTATGTTAAGGGTGAGCAGTTTGTCATCTTCACAAACAACACTCTGCCAGCAGCAGGAAAATGTGTTCCTTGCCTCATGACTGACTCAAATCAATTCTTACAGCACAGATACTCCCTTATAATGTGATCTAATATTCATTTACATATAAACATTTCTATTCCAGTACACAGAAAATGTTAAAGTCAAAAATGTCATGTCTCAACATCACTGATTTCTGCTATAGTGAACAGCAGCCTGCAAAACTGCAGTTATCTGCTGCAGCTGGGAAAGAAGAGCATGGCCATCTTAGAAGCAGGGTACTGTGAGCACAGGCTAAATGCTAATGCACAGCTATCTTGCATTTGAGATATCCTAGATTATACTGGATAGCCACAAGAGATCAATCAGTTTGACACAGGATCTAGGGGAACTCCATGCTTTCTTGCAATTGTAGGCCAGTCAGAAAGGAAAACATATACATAAATATTTTTTAAAAAAGGAACATCAGAAGGGAATAGAGGCTGCAGAGATAGAACTTCAAAATTTGAATATGTTGGATGAGCTAGACATACTTCTCAGAAGGCAAGACTATACAAGCAACAAATGTATAGTCTACTATTAGTAGTAGACTATATATTCATACTTTTGCATGAATACAAACTGCAAAAGCTATGATAAGCATGCTTCCTTCTTTCATAGGCCAAGAGGGAATGGTCTTAAAAGAGAGGAGATTTAGATTAGATGTCAGGGGGAAAGCTTTTCTGAGAAAGGGTGGTGAGTTTGCTCAAAGAAGCTATGGATACCCCATCCCTGGAGGTGTTCTTGGCTAGGCAGGATGGGGCCCTGGACAACCTGATTGAGTTCTTGATCTAGTTGTTGGCAATCCTGCCCATGGCAGGGGCTTGGAACTAGATGATCTTTGAGGTCATTCCAACCCATTCTATGATTCATATCTTCATTTTTTCAGAAAAAGCATATCCTAAAAAGAGCCATATTTGGGTCACATGGAGGATGAGCAAGTATAAAATAGGCAGGATCCAAGTCTGTCAGAGAAAAAAAAAAAAAGGAAATAAAAATAACCAATTTTTTTAACATGAGTTTTCATGGACATAAAAGTTAATTTTTCAAAGCCATTATGGCTACAAAAACTACTCAAATTTCCTGCCTTTGAAAGATTTTTTATAGATCGCATCAGAAAATCTTGCACTAAACAGCCTCTTAATAAAATTTTTTCAGGTAGGAATTACATCATTACCTCTCCAAAACTTTGAAGTCCTGCACCGACTTATCAATGGCCTTACAAATCTGACCATATTTTAATATTCTACCTGTTCTTTTACAAAATTTTTGAGTACTCAAGTTCTGAGCATGGTCGAAAGAACCAAGCATAATTTCAGGTAAGCAAAAATATCATCTAGGAAAGAGGACTTCACAAAAGTGGATTTGTTGGTGAACATGCAAGGGTTCATAGCCATTCTTTTCTCGCCTCTAGTGAGAATCCTTCTTTGTTTTTTAGCTCAAAGCTTGCTTCCTGAGGTATTTCTTGTGATAAGACTCAGATTGATTTATTGAGAAGGCAAGTGACGGATGCTACCATGTGACAATCAACATCACTTTGTGGACAATTGAAAGCACCTAACTCCAGAGCTGATTGCCTGCGGAAGAGAGTATTCAGGAGTGTTTACTGGCAGAAAATCTGGCCTGTGACTAAACAGCTCCAGCTTCGTATGGAAAAGTTGGGGAACGATACCATTGTGTTCTCTGAAAAACAGGATGCAGGTGGACATCCCTGCTCTCTCTTATCTGCTGGCAAGGCCTGGAAGATGGGAACAAATGAGTTCCTGCTGAGAGTCCAGAGCCAGAAGCTGCCACTCCAAGGAGAGCTGACTCAACCACTTTGGACTTATAGATAAGTTGGTACTACCATTGAAAAGTGGCCACCATCACCACGGTCACCGTTGTTGCCAACAGAACAATGACCGATGATCCGCCACTACTGAATATCAATGACTGAACTATGAACCACACTGGATCCATGGTGGTGACTATCTCCCTCATGCTTCCTATAAAGACTCCTTGCTTCTTCTTTCCTATCTTTTCTATCACCCTCCTTCCCTTCCCCATCAACCTAATTCAGTGTCCATCTTCTTCTTTCCCACCTCCAGATTAAGATTTGTAATAAAATGGACAAACATTTGAACCATTGTTTCTTAATCTCACGCTGGGTATACAGATATCAAAGAACCTCCTCTCCATCCTATAAACTGGAGCGTGACATCTCTGTTATAAAAACATAAGGTGGAGGAAAAGACCTTTGGAAAATATACATTGATTTAGGTGTACTTCTTTCATTAACAGTGATAAGATTTGCACAGTTTGAATCTCTGTGCCAAAAACTGAAAATGGGCTTCCTAGTCACTCTCTTACTGAATATGGAGAGTTTTCTTTTATTCCAGGTAGGATTGCATCTCCCATACAGGGAATCTATTATTTTGTCCAAGGCAAATGTGTGAATTCGTTATTCTGACTCTGCATTTTGACAAAGATCCTAACAGTTTACTAGCTCTACCAAGACCAAAAGTGAGCACTCACCTGCATAAACACCCTTAATTCTTAAGGGAGAAGATAAATATTAACCATGAAAGATTCACATAATAAATCCATCCTGAAAAAACATGGAAAATATTCAGATCTGAGAATGGCCCTGTTCAAGCTAGTAAAAATAAACTGAAGTGATCTGTAAAAAGAGAAAATAAATCCTACATTTTCCCTCTAAGAAGAATATTATAATGGTAAACCAGAGTAAACTTTTCTTTGCAGTTGTTGACCAAATAAAAATCATTTGGTTAATGCTCAATAGGATTTCACAAATGTGCCTACTGTTTTCAAAGCTAAAAATAATCTTATAATTTATGTGAATTGCTCTGAACAAAGGAAAGAAAATCCATCTAAAAACAAAACAAAAAAGAAAGCAAAGAAAAAAACTTATGTTGTGGATATTTCAGGAAAACTCTTCACAGAGAAATTACAAAAGATAATTGGAAATGTTGGTACTAAAAATATTAGTGCAGACTATGAACTTATATCCTTACATTACTGAAATGTCAGGTAGTTGTCTGAAAAGAAACTTACAAAAATATAGAACTAAAGCTGTTGTCACCAATGAATACACTACCTTCTGTAAAGTAGTCTTGAAAGCTTTGCTAAAATCCAGCTCCAATAAATGATATCTGATTAATAATTGTACTGACATAGTTAACTCACAAGGACAGTGTTTTCGAGACCTGCACTCATGCATGTATCATTTGTTTCATATTAAATTTGATACTGAAGCAATTAGCTGCATGCAGTATTCAAATGAATCAGATAAAGGAATAAGTAAAGGTAGTAAATCTACGCTTGGATGGTTTGTATCTGCACTGTAGTCACTGACATTTCATTAATGTGTGAGCTTTCAAAACATTTCATTAAATATGAAAATAAGGTTTTTCTCCAAAATATTTCTAATGGAATGTACACTATGACTTTGGCCCAGAGTTTTTTTGTCCTTTTTCAGGTCATATCTCAGTCACAATAGTCTATACTCTGCAAGTACTGATGTTAGTCAGTACCCACGCCAAATACGGATCTCAAAGCAAAGACAAAAATTTTCTAAAAGTAATTCTGAGCTGATCAAGCATATTTATAGATTTAAGCATATTTATAGAAATTTCTTTGCCTAAATTTGTCAGAAAGTGAAACTCATTAACATCATGATTTAAATATCACATAAAAATGTTCAGCAAATTTACCAAAAAATCAGTTTAAAAAAAAAACAACAGGGCAGCACAGTGTAAATGTTTGTCAGCTCAGAGAAAAAAAAGCTTTTGCAAACTTCATATATATTTTACATTACTGTCAGTTGCTCTTTTTGTACACGGTATTACCTCATGCAAGAGCTTTGAAGCTGATGTTTCTAGAAATTGCAGTCACTTATAGACAAAACTGACTATGCTCAGCATAGTCAGCAACACAAGGGGGCAAATACACAAACACATAGTCAGCAACAGAAATGTTTGCACAGATGCCCAGAAAAAATGATCACATAAATAGACACCTACAATGAAGTAGAAAAATCTTGAATAAGAAAAAGTGTCTTCTGATCTGGCCTGAAAACAGTCTCAGTAGTGGTAAATCTGAAAGGCTTCCAGCAGAACTAAGAAAAAAACAAAGGGACGCTTAACCATGGGTGCCCTCTTCCATGCAGAAAGAAGGAAATGAGAAGATCCTTTAAGCAAAACATACAAACAACAACACAAAAAATAACACACACAGAAATCTCCTTGTTTCAGTAATTTTGGCAAGTGGGAAATAATTTCAAGATCAGGCAACCTCTGATCACAGCTACGTCATTGATACAACACTATTTTCAAACATGCCAAAGTTTCCATCATACATTAAGTGGTAGATTTGGCACTAATATTTGGCATTAATATTTTGCACAGTTGTTGACTTTTCCCAACACATTTTCCCAGATACACAATGGCTTTCATTGCAATACAGAATGCTTCCAGTTCATATAAATGACAGTACTCTACTGGAGCTTACTTTATCCAATTTACCTGTTACAAAAGGTCATCTAAGATATTTTTCATTAAAACACTGTGTCCTATGCTAATTAAGTGGAAGATAATATACTCCAAAGGCAAAATATGGGTCTCCATTGTTATTTGCTTTTTACAGTTACTAATAGTTATGACAACTAAACATAAAATTAGTATTTTAAACAGAAGTATGAAATCTATCTCCACTTCCCACATTTTGGTAGTGATAGATTGACTTTCATCCTCACCATGCTGGCCAGCTTGTCTTGGTTTACTCCTTAACTGTAATGATCTTGAAGAGCTTCAGATCTCAAATAAAAGACTCTACATATTGTAATTTTTACCATTCATATGCAGTTTTAAATAAACCTATTTAACAAAATCTACGATTTGTGAATTTTCTAAATTTCCCTACATTCATTCAATTTCTTTGCTGATTTTTCTCTTATTTCTTTTTTTTCTTCCCATTTCCCTTGGGTTTGGCAATATTCCCTCCCATAGGCCTTTCCTTCTTCCAGTTTCTCTCCCTTTTTCTCAGTTTTCATGGCAACTGCCCAACTCTACACTTTCACTATTCTTTCACGTTCACTTCTTTCTTTCCAAAATTTTTATCATGGCCACTCAGTTTCCCAGCTTATTTTATTACATTCACAGCAGATTGTTATTTTTCACTCCTCTTTCCTTTCTTAATTTGTTCTTTCACTGACACTAGTTCTCTCTCTACAAAGTTTTTTTTTCCTTTTAACAAAATCCTCTAATAAATATTCAGTAGTTAATCTCAGAAGATTTGAATCTCAGAGGATTTCTTTCTTTTACAAAGATGATGTACAGTTATTGCATTGAGGAAATAGAGAAGATGAGGGAGAACGGTGGCTAAGGCAAGTCACCCCATTAGCACTGTCAGATCACAGCATTAAAAGTAAATTATTTTGAGTTACCTCAATTACTTGAATACTAAAACCTGACTTTTTTCCTGTCTTCAGTTCTTTCCTATCTCCAAATTTTACATCATCTCATCACATCTTCAAAACACACCTAGAGACACACAGGACAGGAAAGCCTTCAGCTACACCCTGTGACAGAACTGTGTTTCCCTCATTGCCAATATTCTAGAAAATCATTCAAAGCCAGACAACTGCTTATCCCAGACCTTATTATACAATCATGTAGTTCTAGTTTTGAAATTGCATTGCTTAAAGTCCATAGGAACTAACCCACATGTCAAGGCTAAGGTTTTGTCTTTAAATAACCACATAATAAACGGCAGCGTTCAAATCTTGAGGGATATTGTTTCATTTCAGTCTTAAGAAACCTATCATTATCTACCTCCGTTAAATAAATTGCCAGGGACAGTATCTGTCAAATTCATACAGTTCTTGAGTTTTCTAGAGAAATAAAATGACCAGTATGGAAGAAATGACAGATTGTACAAGTAATAGATATTTAAGTACTTCCTTTTATTTAGCACATTGTAAGCCTAGAGTAAGTAATTCAGACTTTGTATAATTTGATCAAAACGAATCTGGCTAATCTACTGGTTGTGGGACTTGGCCTATAGACATTTTGTAACTGTCCCAACGATGCATTTCTAAACATATATTCATAGAAAATATGAGTATTTCTTCCATTGTTATGACAGGGTTTGCAATTCAGTTAGAAACAATTGTAAACACATATGGATGGGTTTTTTTTTCTTTCTTTATTTTCTCTATTGACTATTCTAAAATTTGGGAAGGTTTTGTCCCTTTTCATCCTATTCTGCCTTTCCAGATGGTACACAAAAATTAGACAGTGGCACACCACAGGAAGGCAGCAGGCTATATTTTTAATACATTAAGTAGATGTAAACAATTTAAAAAGCAACAAACTAAATACAGGCTTCTGAACCATCAAATGACAACAGACCTCACCTCAACAGACCCCACCTCAGACTAAAGTCACTATCTTAAGCTCAAGGTCTCACAGATTTTAGTGCAGAATGAACTTGAATGCACCTGGCAACACAGGCAGGACAAATTTGCTTCTGACCACAAAACCCTGCAAAGATGCCTTTGCATGTCCCCATAGGAATAATCAGGAGAACAGTTTAGCCCCGTGTGTCTTAATCCATCCCTTAATCATCCTCTGACTTGTCACTAAAAGGTTTCTGTTAGGTTGCTCCCCAAATCCTCTGTTTATTTGGAAGTCCGGCAGTAAGGAAAATAAATTTTCTGGACAGTGACTTAATTTCTCAACTGCTAAACATGTATTGCTCAAGACAAAACCCATTACTGCCCAAAGCCCCATTTGTCTCTCACAGACAATCAGATAACTTCACATAAGGCTCTTACTGAAAAAGCTCAAGCTATACTTTTCCAAATCATATGTTGGTAGCTTCTTGAAAAGTCGTTTTCATGGTTACAATATACTCATTATATTGGATTCATCCAAAAGACTCTCCCTCTAAAGTCTTTATAAATGCTCAGGGCTCTGCAAAGTAACTAAGTTCATTTCAAAACATTAACCTTTAAAAACTAGTCAGTCTCATGCATAAAACAACACAAGCAGATGCACTAAAATAATTTCTCTCCATATAGTACATTTACCTCAAAAAACTATTACTGTATTTATTACTTGCCATCCAATAACCTTAGCTTTTTTTTTTTTTTAAAGTAAATATTCTTTTTTAGATAGACACAAATATATTACAATCACAGTTTATTGCTCTGCAATTAAACTACAGGCTTCGTGGTAAAGATGCAATTCATTTTTACTGAATATATATTGATAGTTTTGAGAGGTCTTTTGTTCTCAAGGCAAATTTAATTGCTTATGTTGTGATACTCTTCAAAGAATTGGAGGCATGATTCAGTGGAAAGTTTCTTATAGACTTTAGTTGCGTTTGGCTCATACCCAAAGGGTGGTTGGTAAGACAGTCAAGTCTTCCCACTCTCCAGAAAGATCTGGTGGTCTAAAAAGATGAATAGAAAAAAATAAAAGAATTCAAAACACATATTGTAACTAGATACAGAAAGAAGCTTGCACATCTTTTTTCCTTTAAAAAGAATCTAGCTCACATGTACCAAAACTACTTGGCAAACCTAGAAAGCTTAGGAGATAGGAATAACCAGGACATTCATGAAAAAATTCATGCATGTCCTGGATGAATGAATCATGGATGAATCTCAACAATGACAAGCTGGTAGTTATTTCTGGAAGATATTTTCTTAGTTTTTTGTGTAAATTTTGCCTCATGTTTGTAAACTCACTGGTTTACCATTGCTTGCATTGTGTAACTCGCCTACCAACAAACAGATTTGCATTACTATTCAGTGTATGACTGCTTTTTATGCAAGGAATAAAGGTAACTAACTAAGAAAAAGAACTGATCATTGAAAAATAAAAATTCATATTAAAAATTGAAAAATATTTTCGAAATTTTTATGAACATATATCTTCAGATTATAAATAAGATGATGTTAAATGTGTTTTTTTCACAAATTATTTTTCTTATTTCAGTTAGGATGTAATTGTATGAGGTCAATGTTCTCACTGAAATTTATTTATACCTACTAGCAAAACTTCTGATTTTCACAAATATTGGGTGGAAAAAAAGAAAAAAGTAACTCTCCAGAATGTCCACAAATAACAAGAATTGTGAAACAAACTAACAAATACATAAAGATAAAAGACACAGATTAGATAATTTGCTGGCTATATTTGAAATACTGAAATATCCATTCTATATTTGCACAAACATTTTATTTAGGAATTTCTAGCTCAGATTTTATGATGGATGCCAATAATGTATGTAGTTCTACACATAAATAAATTAATAAGAAGCAATCATGAAGATTATTTGGACAATCATGACCATACTAAAAGAACTGAAGTTGGTTATTAAATACTGTGAGTCAAGAAGATTCAGTGCTCTTGAGAGTAAATCAGCAACTTATAACAAAATGCATAATCAGTAAAAGGCTCTAAGAATTTCCAGTGTCTATTTGAAACTATTTTAAAGATCATTTACAGAAATTTCAGTGTAATTAGTAATTAAGAGGCATGTAATTCATGGCAGGAGAGACTTCAGCATGCTTCTGTATTAGACTGGAAACACTTATCCAGGGAGACCTTCTTCAAGGATGATCCTTGTCTTTTCTTTTGAGAGTGCCAACAGTTTAGTCATAGAGGAGATATATTTATTTTGGTAACATATCAAAAGTGCAGACACTTTTCACTGGTAATTAGATGACCAAACAGCATTTCTCTCTTCCAAGAGAAAGACAGAAAAGTGTTGTGTGGTGCAGAAGAATTTTTGGCTGATATCAAGCCAGTTTCTTCAGCACAGAAATAGCTCATTCTGTTAGACAAGACTGGTAGCATAAAAAAAATACACTTTTATACAGCCAAGAGTATGCTAAGAATTCCTTTCATGGAACTGTTGACATTACTTATTAAAACAAAACCTAGAGCATCCCTCCCATAAGAAAGGAATTCCTAAATATTTACCAAATTTTTAATCCTTTCCTTCAGTTTTAATCTAGAAGAAACCTCATTCCTTTGAATCAAAACAGGAAAACTTTAGCAGCAAGTGAGAGGAAAAAAAGCCATTCTTAATTGACCTGTCCATTTGTGTCCAAGATAAATTATACCAATCTTATTATATCGCTGTCATTTTACATACTGACAGTCTTCAATATGATTTGAATTGACGTGTTGAGGCATTGTAATGCTGTGAAAAAGATTTTTTAAATCACTTCAATCTGCTTTTATATTTTCCATTTCCATATAGATAAACATGAAGGCAGAGCAACACTGCAACAGAAAGCTTAAGGAGTGGTACCTAAAGCTGGAGATCTTTCCTTCAGTGCAAGATGAACTGACATGCAGACTGAACTCATTTACAACTCATTTAATCTCACTGCAAAGTAATTACAGTGCAAGTCATGCTAGGAGAGGCTTTGGCACACTTAAATTTGAGAGATTTTTTTTGAAGAAAAACATGTAAATCAGACATTCCCTTTTCTCTTCAGACTGCCAACAACAGGGCTAAGCACAGAGGAGACGCACCTTCCTTTGGTAATAGATCAAAAAGCATACAGACTTTTAAAGAAGCCTATTGTCAGCTTCATTTTCTCATATGACTATAACCTTCAGGACCTTTAAAACTAAAGACTGAATTGTCAAGCTTTGAACCTTAATAAAACTACTGTGAGGATATGCTGCACAAGATCTTCAACTGATAGGAACTGGCACTGCACATCAAGGTATCTATACCATGTTTATGCTAATTGAACAGATGAATTTACAGTTTTGATTACATGAAAGTTAGTCTGTACATACTCCTTGAGCAGTGCACACAAATTCCCTGAGCCTAAATATAACAGACTCGAGCAGCCTAGACTGCAAGAGTTCACTTCATTGTTAATAAACATTTTATTTTAAAAAGTGCTATTTCACTCATGTCACAGAAAAATCTAGATGTACAAGATGTACATCAAGATGTACATTGGGTTCTGCCCTGGACTTTCATGTTGTTCATGAAAAAGTCTGGTAAGTCAATCTTTCAAAAGCTAATGCAGAAATAGGAGAATCATTCAGTTAGCGCTTTACTAATGCATTCCACTAAGTAAAAATCTACAGATCCTAGATACACAATTAGGCAACTGTAAGAGCATTTTTCTAGCATTAAGAAATAAGATCATATACAAATGTGCATTAAATCAAGATATAAGACCATGCACGAGAGAAAGGAAAAAAGAATATGCTGAATTACTTTGTTTTACACACCATGAACAACAATGTTAAAAAAAAACAGTGAGGGGCTGCTTTAGTAATATCACAGCTTTCCAGTGAACTACTTACCTATTGTACGCTTTAGTCCTGTGCTGGATCATGGTAAGGGCTATGTACCAGCTTTCCTGCTGCAACACATTTATTTATTTATTTATTTATTAATAACTGATTACCTTCACACAAGCACAAAACTATTAAGCCAAAAAACTGTTCTTGATGGTAGAAGACTAATGAATTAGAGTGGAAAGCAGATCAGGAATAAGTTAAAGCTACAAAACTTCTCTTAAACTTGAAGTCTAAGCAAAAGAAAGCAAATTTCCCATGATGTTAGAATATCCAGTTAAATATCTGAATATCTAGAACCATATCTATGGTACCCTGGACTTCATCAGAAGAGGGGTGACCTGCAGGGACAGCGAAGTTCTTGCCTGTCTCTACCGTCATGAGGCCCCATCTGGAATATTGCGCTCAGGTCTGGGGCCCCCAGTACAGGAAAGATGCAGAGCTGTTGGAGAGGGTCCACAGGAAGGCTGTTATCAGAGGTCTGAAGCACCTCCCCTACAAAGACAGGTTGAGGGAGCCGGGCTTGTTCAACCTGGAGAAGAGAAGGCTATAAGGAGACCACACTGCAGCCCTCCATACTTAAAAGGGGATTATAAACAGGAGAAGAATAAACTTTTTTTACAAGGAGAGACAGTGACAGGACAAGGGGGAAATGTTTCAAGCTCAAGGACAGAGGTTTAGGTTGGATGCCAGGGGGAAGTTCTTTACAGAAAGAGTGGTGAGGTGCTGGAATGGGCTGCCCAAAGAGGTTGTGGATGCCCCCTCCTTGAAGGCGTTGAAGACCGCGTTGGATGGGGCCCTGGGCAACTTGGTCTAATACCAGATCTGGAGGCTGGTTGTCCTGCCTGAGGCAGGGGGAATGGAAGTTGATGATCTGTGGGGTTCCTTCCAACCCAAGCCATTCTATGATTTATATCTCTAAAGGTAAAAGAAAGGAAATGGAGTTTAGAAAGAGACAGATAGCCAAGGAAAGCTCCAAATAAAAGGCAAGAATGGTATGAAAACATCCAGAAGTCAAACTGAATTAGATCATGTAACTAAATTAAAATGAGCAAATTAATCAATGCAGTACTAAAAGAATCAGTCCTGGGATATATTTTGTTCCCATACTTTCAGTAATTATGCTAATGCAAGCAGTAGGAATGTGATACCTGACGGCACTGAGATGTGTGCCACTGCCAGTAAGTAAGGAGAAGAACTGAAATATTTTACAAGACTTAGAAGAACGTCTCTTTCCAATTGGTTACTCATGGAACTAGCTAGAAATGATGAAGAAGTATCATAATCTAAAGTTATTAATTCATCGGTCACTAAGATTTTAGTCCACCACAGTGAAGCTACTATAAAAATAGCAAATGATACAACAGGAATTCATCCAAAGAAATATTTCCAATATAAACAGGAAAGTAGTGACACTATGAGTGAGATCTGATCCAAAGTACTATTTTTGTCACATACTCCCAAAATGGTGAATATTATCTAGATTGTCTTTATCAGAGTGCTAATTTATTTCTAATGAAAATGTGGCAATTGAGTGAGTGTTAACAGAACTGCTGTATTACCAAGTAATTAGTAGACTCTGCATGGTTTCAAAACTCCTTTTTTGAAAGGCAGAAGGAGGAATGAAAATAAAACATTCAAAACATTTTAACCCCTCACATAAACTTAAACAAATGTTCTTTTCAGTCAGTGTGGCAAGATGTTATATTGAATTCACAGTCAGCTCCTTTGGCCAAAGATGGCTAACATAATAATTAAGGCAAAACCAGCACAACTGCTATGTAAGTGAATCATTAAGGATAACCACATGATAGGTTTTATTATATCCTTGTTTTTTATTTTTCCCCTTACGAAGTAGAAGATCTTTGGGTGCCAGTTATGTCTTATAGCTAAATATTTTCAATAGAATGGATATTTCAGAGAAGAGAAACAATATCTTTTCAATCCCTAGCATTAACAACAGCGCAGTCAGTGGATGAAAGAAAGAATGGCTCCTAAAGGAAGGCTATGCAAACTACTAAAACACTATTTATAGACCTAAGTGAAAAACAGTATTATTTCTGTCACTGTTTCAAAGTCCAGTTTGCATTGTGATTTGGAAAATAAATAAATAAATAAAAATCTACAGCATTGAAAAGAAAAAATAAAATCAGGAAGAAGAATCACTCTCCACAAAAGAAATACAGAGAACTTTTGGGCGAATCAAAAGGAGCTATTATTTCAACCATTTCAAAATATTTCATTTAGTTAGGTATTTAAAAAAAAAAAAAAAAAAAAAAGATCTCATATATAAGAAAACAAAATATAACAACAGCTCTTTTGGGAGCCATCCATAAAGACTCAGAGGATGCAGCTTTGAGTTTTAGTCCTGTATTCTTTAGCACTTTGTATACCAGTACTATCTTTCCTTTCCAGACCAACTTCACAATCCATTTATCCAGATGGATCCTGTCCTCATGCTCTGAAAGTTGGTGTAACTAAGTGTGCCACAACAGAGAAAGCAGAGTTATGAATGTCTCACTCCAATTTATAGGAGGGAGAGAAGGTTCTTTCAATATATTTATATCCAACAGCAAGATTAAGACACAATGGGTCAAATGTTAGCTTGACCATACAGAGATGGGGAAGGGAAGATGGGCAATAGAAACGACAGGAAAGAAAAGCAAAGAGTCTTTGTATGAAGCAAGAGGGAGATGGTCACCAACATGGGTCCACTGTGGTTCGTAGTTCAGTCCTTGATTTTCAGTAGCAGAGGGTCATCGGGCATTGTTGTTCTGCTGATGACAATGACCATAATGGTGACAATGGTAACTGTGGTGAAACTTCAATGGCAGTACACACTTAAACATTCCAAAATGGTTGAGTCAACTCCCTTTGGAGTGACAGCTTCTCATTTTTGTATTTCGGCAGAACTCCTTTTGTTCCCATTTTCTGGGCCTTGCCAGTACATAAGAGGGAGAATGGAGGTGCCAACTTGTGTCTTGCCTTCGCAGGATACAATGGTATCATCCCCCAGTCTTCCATAGCAAACTGGACTTATTTGGTCATAGGCCAGATCTTCCACCAGTATACAGTCCTGAGCACTCTCTTCTGTAGGCAAACAGCTCCAAAGAAATGCTTTCAAATGTAAAATTGTCCACACAGTGATGTTGATTGCCACATGGCAACACCCACCTCTCATCTCCTAGATAAGTCAGTCTTATTGCAAGAAATTGCTTTATTTCAGAAAGCAAGCTTTGAGCCAAAATCAAGAAAGGATTCATACAATGAAACATCTAAGTAATTCATGAGTAAGATGAGGTGAGGTCTCATCCTGGGTTGTTTCATATACAAGGGCATGCTGCACCTCCTGCCTTCTGCTCTAAGAAACATCTAGGCATTTCCTCTGCCTTTGCTCTGTGTCTGGAGAAATACATCGGTGAGGAAGGTAAGCTACTGAAAGCGGAAATTCATTCTCTTCACATCATGCGATATGGAGATTAAAGATGAAGGAGAAAATATATTAACATCTCCTCTCTTTCTTTTTCCAAAAGAACCTGGTGCTCAGACATCTCTTAGCATCCATTTCCTCTTAATCTCCTTCCCTAAAGAAAGGTTCTTCCTTTGAATTTCTTTCAGTGATTATATGCAATTCTCAGGGGGTGTTCCTGGGAAACTTATACTAACTTCGCAACTTAATGGTATCCAATTTCCTCAACAATAAGCACTGTTATAGGCCAGACTGCAGCTATCTGCAGTAATTTAAGAGACATTTAAAATGTACATCTGAAGAACCTTCCTGATGCTACACTGAGAGAAAAGTACCTTCCAGTGCACATTAACAAGCAAGGCTTGATCAATCAAACCTCTGTTTCCACACCATATGTTATTTTATTGTTCCTTCCCTACCCTTTATAATGCAGTGGAAATGCAAGATGGTGTCTCCTCTCAAATACAGGAAAATGAACCCTCATTCAATTGTAAAGAGAACAGCTCTAGCAAACACCTAGTGATGAATCTATTATCTTAACTGATCTTCATCAGAGCAGAAACATATCAACCAGATCTACAGCCTTTTTGATAAGTGCTCTTGACCTGTGCAGATGGTCCACCTGCTGAACCACCTGCTTATTGAGGTATGTGTACCTCGTCCTTCCACTTGGATAATGGAATGTCCTTCTTTGGAGAGGCATTCTCCATGTATATCCATCCTGTACAACAGCTGCCCACAGCCCTGACTGCCACGCCACCTTGTTTGCCCATGCTGGTCACAGCTCTCTCTGCAATTCTCTTTCATATGTGTGTGGAATAGACACAGCTCATCCTGGATCCATCCAAGTCTTTTCAGCTGCTCTCTGAGTACTGCCAGCTCATGGTGGGTCCGCATGCTACTCTGGGCTTCTTCAGGACTGGAGTACTCCATTAGTAAAATACCAACTTGCCTAAGGTTATCACTTTTAATGTGAGAGAAAGTAAACACTTTTTTGAGAAAGAGGGGTACACACAAAGCCTCCATTCTTGTGTACTTTGCAGATAATGTCACTACCTTAGGCTACATGTAACCATGATTTTTCCCTTTCAGATGTGCTCAATGCAGATTTTGAAACAAATTCATATAGGGTATGAGGAGCTAATTTCTGTTTTTTATCAGCATATAACAGTTTAGGTGGCTCCTACCTCCATCCTTGTCCGATCTTTCATCTCACACTGCTTCTGTCTCTCTTTTTAGAATGCTCCAGTATGCTCTCAGGCCCAGTCTTCTTTTCTTCCTCCCTGTGTTTGTAATCAGCCTTTGACTTTTGGGGCTGCAGCAAATGCTGTTCATTCATATGTGCTGCTGACTTTAGTACTGTCCTCATTACCAAAACAGGAATGATAAACTCCAGGGGGGATAATATTCAGTGTCTGCATAGGAGGAAAATGAGAGAAATGACTGCTCTGACAAACATTTCCAGAAGACATGGAAAAAGAAAACTCGAATAGGCACAGAGCTTTAGCCCAAATACTGTCACTACCAAATCCTTTCCAGACTGGCATCTGTAGCAAGTCAACACGATAAGAAAAATTGCTCACCAGGGGGCCAGCCAGTGCTTGCATAAACAACATCATGATCCTGTACCAACAGACACTGAGCTACATGATTCATCACATTCCTCCTCCTTGCACATGCCTCCTCTTATTGCATTCCCAACTAGTTGAGTTTCCAGGACTGCATTTCTTCCAATAGATCTAACATTGTCAAAGCCAATCCTATTCATTCTCCTTAATACAGATCTTCACCAATTTACTTCCTGGTTCACATCAAGTAAAAGCATCACAGCTATTTTTACCTGAGTGAACCAGAATTATCCTTTTACTCCATCATTCTCTAAGAAGTCCACTGAGGAACCTTATTTCAGAGTTGCCTGGTGCCTCAGCCTACTGAAGTAGAGCCCATTTGCTTTGGATCACCCTACAGTTATTATTTGGACATTTTGTCTGACATCCTGCTTTAAAGGTTCCTTTTTCACCTCTCAGAGTGAAGACGGAAGTCTCCCTGCAATGAAAGAAATCAATAAATAATTACTGCTTCATATAGCAGTATCACCATGAACCACTAGCACAGCTAGTCAGATGACACAAATAAGTACCAAGATGCTGAAAGAATGCTGCCTTGATGGTTCTCAGCCTGCTAAATTTCTGACATGAAAGAGCAAGATGAATTTCCCTGCTTTTTTAAGTGAAGTCACACAGAGCGAGGGCACCTTACAAAGCAATATATGTTCACCCAAGAAAAGAGATACAGAAAAAAAGGCAAAACAAGTGTTATATTAACATTTTAAAAGCTGTATCAACACAGAGGACTGGTCAATATTTAAATCTGTCTTCAGGCTCTGATTGTTAGCTATCCATACTAAAATCACTTGGATCCAAACCTTGGTTAGCATCCACTG
Organism: Tympanuchus pallidicinctus; assembly: GCF_026119805.1. Taxonomy (NCBI): domain Eukaryota; kingdom Metazoa; phylum Chordata; class Aves; order Galliformes; family Phasianidae; genus Tympanuchus; species Tympanuchus pallidicinctus. The sequence continues at coordinate 11,760,535 of NW_026294769.1, forward strand.
TCATTCCCAAACTCCCTCTAATTGCTTGGGCCTGAGGCTGAACCTTTCCGCTCTTTTAGTAGAATCATAGAATTGTAGAACGGCTTCAGCTAGAAGGGACATTAAACACCATACAGTTTCAATCCCCTGCCAGAGGCAGGGTTGCCACTCACCAGATTAAGAAGCCCAGAACCCCATCCAATCTGGACTTGAATGTCTCCAGGCATAGGGCTTCCCCAGCTTCTCTGGATAACCAGTGCCTTTCCACACTGAACAAAAGATTTCCTCCTAACATTTAACATAAATCTTCCCTTCTTTGATTAAAACCATTCCCTCTTGTCCTATTACTATCTGACCACGTGAAAAAAAAAAAGTGTCTCCTTCCTCTTCATAATCTCTTTTTATGTAGTACAGGAAATCTGCAGTGGAGCCCTCTCTTCTCCAGGCTGAACAAACCCATTTGCCTTAGCCTGTGTTTGTAGGAGAGGTGCTCCAGCTCCAGCCCCTCTGATCATCTTTGTGGCTCTCCTCTGGACCCACTGAATCTTCATTTCTTTCTCATGCCAGGGGCCCCAGGCCTGGATGCAGTACTTCAGATGGGGCCTCACGAGGGCAGAGTAGAGGGTGACAATCACGTCCCTCTCCCTGTGACTACCCCAGATTTGATGCACTTGAGGACACAGTTGATTTTTCAGGCTGCAAAAGCACACTGCTGGCTCATATCCAGCTTTTCATCCCCACGTCCCCCCCATATCCTTCTTTGCAGGACTGCTCTCAATAAGTTTTTCTCTCAGTCTGTACACATGTTGGTTTGCCCTGGCATAAGTACAACATCTTGCTTTTGGCCTTGTTAAGTCTTATTAGGTTCACATGGGCTCACTTTTCAAGTTTGTGCAGGTCCTTTTGGACCCTTTCTTTTATTGTAACAAATGCACCACTCAGCTTAGTATAATCTGCAAACCTGCTGAAGGTGTATTCAATCCCTCTATCAAGGTCATTGATAAAGGTGTTAAAGAGCACCAGTCCCAAGACAGATCCCTGAGGAACACCATTCATCATTGGCCTTCTCCTGCACACTGAGCCATTGACATCCCTCTGGCTGTGACCTTCCAACCAATTCCTTATCCACTCAATAGTTCATCCTTCAAATCTGTATCTTTCCAATTTGAAGAAAAGAATGTAGTGTAGGACCATACCAAAGGCCTTAAAGAAGTCCAGGTAGTTCTTCGTTTGTCTACTACTTTGTCTTCCATCACTCCATCATAGCAGATTACCAGATTAGTCAGGCACAATCTTGGACTTCACTGATAAGGGGAAAGTTGTGGGATGAGAATGATCTGAGGGTAAATGCAGAACTTGTAGGAAAAGAGAAGAATGAATGTATAAGATTAAGGCATCCATGACTACCTGAAAATATAAAACTGTATTACCTTACTAATAATTTAGAATGCTACTTCTATGCATCCATAATTTGACAATATCTGTGAACAGAGACTGAACACAAATAATTGAAGAGGGAAACTTAGCAACATGGCAACAGATGTTTTAGCAGAAACTCTGTCAATTATGTGATGACAAAACAGCTGTTTGAGCAATTTTTAAGTTAGCTCAGTTTATGTAGAATCAGATGTTACCAGAGGCATCAATTAAAAGATGATTCCAACATTCAGAATGTTGGGTCTTTTTAAATCTATAAACGATTTCATATATATTTTGTTTAGACACTTCACTATTCAGAACTAAAATAATCACTCAGACTAAAAATTTTGTTATTCTACGTATGCCTAGATCTACATGACATAAAGCATAATCCATTCTATCAAAAAACTGTGCACCTGCTTGATGATAATCAATTTAAGAATAATTACTACTGTCTAATGTTTGTCAATTAGCTGTAGTTCACAAAGTATTCAAAACAGAACCTTTTGTGATTCTTCTTTTGAAAAGCAGAGCCAGTCAGACTAAGCTATAACAACTGAGTAAACAACAGCATTCTAACACAGAAAGTGAGGCTTATACTAGTTTTCAAATCTTCAGTCTACAAGTTTGTAATGGTATCTACACAGCTTCATACAAATGAGTTGATCAGACTGACGGTGTCAGCCACTTACTAAGACAGTCTTCAATGTTTTGTTTCTTCACTACTAGTATTTTTAAGAATGCCAACTTTTTACTGTTAACACCAAAAATGATGAGTGCTTATTGTTTTGCTCACCTGAGACTAAGTGCTCAAACATAGATCACACACTACTTTTGTGACTGATGTATATGTAAATAAAATTCCACCTAACAATGCTAACAATGTCAACTATTTTGTGCTTAACTCTTAAGAACATTGGCATTTTATCTTATATAATTATCATAATCCCAAAATCCCTGTATGGTTCAGAGACACATAACAGAACAATAAAAAAGGGAAAACAAATTTTCTATCATTGTTGAAACAGTACAGCTCAAAACAGAAACACCTTCAATTACTGTGTTTTATGGCCAGAAGAATTAAGCCTCTTCCAGTGTAAATTATCAGGATGATATGAGAGATAAGTGGACCAAACATGATCTAACATTCTGGTTAAGAAATTAAATATATCAGAATACAGGCAATTCTTTCAATCTACCCAATTAAATAAACAAAATTCTTCCTGTCATAGCAGTAATAGCGAGAAATTCCCTGAGCCCTTCTGGTGAAGAGAGAGGCTCATACAACTCCTAGATAACATGCATACGGTTATTTGTAGAATACACTGCTGTTAAAGCACTCAACAACAAAACAAGATCTCAAAGTATATTTGCAAGACTTTGGGATAAGTAGTATTTTCCAGTACAAAATCTCTGGCTAATTTATAGCTATAATTAATTTCTGCATAATTTACAGTCTCAGTTTGAGCACAATCCTACTCCTTTCCTTTTTATTTTAAAATACAAAAAGCATAAAATATTTAAAAGGTTGTCTGAATTGAAGACAGGAGCAAAACAGCTCACTACATAAACAACTGCCTATATCAAAATCCTGTCATTGTCATGTGTTTAGTGTATTTTCACCCAAACAATCATCTATCCCTGCAAATAAATAAGAACAAGGAAAAAGGGAGGAAGGCATTGCTCCTCAGAAAGTTTGTGTTAAAATTAATAAAAAAAGATGGTATGGGAAATAGAAATTTCTCACCTCTCAAAAACTACTGAATGATATTAGAGCAGGAATAGGGCATGATGTGCTCTCTCAGCATACTTTTATACATCTCCAGCCACAAAGTGTTCACTGACCCATGAACATCGCTTGACAGTTTATGGCTAATGCCATCAACAACTGGCTAAAAAAATCCAGTCTCCTCCAGGTTATTGAAAATAAATCTATTTTTTCCCTTCCATAGGGGAAATAGACTTAAAAAGCATTTGCACTTTAAAGAAGGAGGTTATGTATATTCATAGAAGAGATATATCATTCAGATTTGATAATAATATCAAGCTTTCCAAATTTTTTGTCTCTGAAAAATTAGAAGCTAAATAAACAAATTATCTGACTAGATTTACTGGATGCACACTTGCATCTTTCAACAAAGTTATAAGACTCAGGGGGAGATTTAGAAGTCAACTGCCAGCCAACTGCTGTCATTAAAGGAGATTAATTTTCTTCCCAGACACTTCCCAGAGTTTGATATATACATGGGTAAAGCTTTAATTAAGGCAACAGAGCTGCTGCTGACACAGTTGTTGAAGAATCTGACAAAGAAAATTCTTGGTCTGATCTTTTTGGTGTAGACTATGGCTTAGCGGATGACAGATTTCTTCAATTCAGTGCCCAAACACTGAAAATTTGTTTCTGGTAAAACAAACAGTGAGATTTACTCTGCATCCGAAACCACATATTCTATTAAGTCCAAAGCAATATTATTTCACTACGTTTTTAACGTCGGAGTTAAATCAAAGGGCTAGGTGAATAAAGCAATACACCTGCAAACACAGGAGCTGTTCTTAAAACTTCCAAAGAATGATATATTAGTGTTTCTATTTTGTGAAAAACTAGTTACAGGATTCCTCTGCAGAGCAAACTGCCAATACCCTCTTCAGATCCCTCAGCATCTTCAGAATATTTTCCCAAACTTTTAAATGTAAGCTATCCTGCTACAAACTTGCTTCAGTTTCCTTTGAAACTGTTTCACTTTAAGGCATCTAACTAAATAATCTCTGTCACGTTCTGTTCTGGAGAATAAAAATATAACTATTGATATGGAAAACCTTTAGCAAAAAAAAAAAAAAAAAAAAAAAAAACCAAGAAAAATCTATTGCAATATTTCCTTGTCCACTGTTTACCATACTGTTCTTAGGAAAAGAGGAAATCCTGTAAAGATAAGCTATAAGGACCTATCAGGAGCAAAGAGAATCCATCAGTTGTGACAGTGTTCTGCCCTCTCCCTGTTCTGGCTTTTATTTCCAGTAACCCTGCTCAAGGTATAACCAACAGTGGCAGTTGTGATAGCTGCATCCAACATAAGCAGTTAAACATCACTGACAGTCATGATGGATGTGACTGGTTGAGACAGTTGCATCCAGCTCAAAGTTTTGGGGAAAAAATGACAAATCAATTATCAAGGACTAATTAGAGCAAAGCACCCACTTAACCACATTGCTGACTCAATTCAATCCAAACTTGGAAGAAACCAACATCTGTGTTCAGTATATGCAAATATGACTATGAATCAATGAATGTTTAAATAGTTTAAATGAATCAATCATTTAAACTATAAACAGTGAAGAGCAAAAGAGGCCTTTGAGCTCTGCTGTACAATATTGGGATACATGACAGAATCATCAAAAGAAGAAAAAATTCATAGTAGAAAACACCAGCACATAGTCAATAAAAACAGGAGAAGCTGAAAGACAGAGGGAAAAGGGTGAACTTAAGGCAACGCAGAAGAGAATGAAATATAATGGGAGTTGGTTGAGTTTAAAATAAAACCAAGTTGTCAGATGATCCAAAGTTTCAAGTCTTCTAATATGCTACCAGCATAAATAGCTGCAGTTTGTGGACTATCTCAAAAATTTTTGGGTTTTTTTGTTTAACTTTTGACTTCCTTCATACTTTTAGTTGAGTTAAAGGATTAAGTTAAAAAAATCAGTTAAAAAAAAGTGATTAAACACTCCCTAAGCAGTGGAGAAGGTCTCCTTGCTGTCATTATTTGTGGCTTCACAATCTCAGGCTCTCACCTAACTATAAAAGAAATTGCTTATCCACTCATTCAGCTGAATATTCTTTCCATTTCATTTTACTCCTTTGTATGATTTTTTTTTTTTTTTAATGTTATCTGTGGTTTGTTGCAAGGTTTGTTTTGAGGTGTTGAACATAAATTATTAATGAAAAAAAATATATATATAAAATATGTCTGATTCACTTCTGAATTGGATATATCACTGAAATCTTGCCCATGGTACAATTTTCAGGATCTCAAAGTCTATAAAGACTCTGGTGTCTTAATTTGCTAGATTCTGTACAAGTTCAAAAGACAGACAGGTGCTATTCAGCAAAGTTCAGAATCACAGAGACTCAAAAGAGAAGGTTACACCTGACCAATCTAGTGGCTTTCTATGATGGAGTGACAGCATCAGTAGACAAAGGAAGGGCAAATGATGTCAATGTACATGGAATTCTGCAAGGCATTTGACAGGGTTTCACACTACATCCTTATCTCTAAATTACGAGATATGGATTTGAAGGGTAGACTATCAAGTTCATAAAGAACTGGCTGGAAAGTCACAGCCAGAGGGTTGTGAGCAGTGACTCTACGTCCAGTAGATGATGGGATCTAGTACACCCTCAGCACATTTGCTGATGACACCAAGCTGAGTGGTGCAGTGGTACAGCAGAAGGAAGAGATGCCATCCAGAGGGACTTCGAAAAAGTACTTGATCTAAGTGGTTGGCCACCATGACTGCAGCAAGAGGACTGAACTTGATGAATTTTAAGGTCTCTTCCAACCAAAGACATTCTATGATTCTATGAGAGACAATTTGACAGAAATTTCAGAAATGTTATTCCTATTTCACCAGCATATTTTTCTTCTCATTAGAAAACATCTCATTTTCCACTTAAAACATCTTTCTGCAATTTATGCCCATTTGTCTGTTAAGTTTGTCCTTTTGCTTGAGGCATTTTCTTCCTCACTGTTTGGTGCAGAAATCAGTTTACAGAATGTGATACACATCTTCTCCATCTTTTACCTGACAAATGTGGGCCAGACTTTTCTCTTTCCATGTAGCACAGTCTTTCAGTTTTTCTGCTTAGCTTAGCATCCATGCCAACTTCAACTCAGCATTCTCAAACATGGCTACTGAGATTTTTATACAATATTTTTATGCTTTTCTAGAAATACATCATCTGATAAATTCTATGCTTCGACTCAAAAATAAGGTGATTTTTTAGCAACTTAGAAATCTAACCAGGAAAAGAATTCAAGCAACCAAAGCTAGCTGACATCAATAATAAGCCTTGCAGTGAGATTTTTGAGTAAATAAACATGTAATGTGTCAGTGTGCTACAATCAGATCTCCACAGAATAGCTGTGGTGAAAATAGTTCCAGACACAGTCAAGTAAAAACTTAATATTTTTCTTGCGATAAATCATTTGTCACACCAATTCAGATATGAAAATAGGCACTACACTAAGGAACACTCAAATAAATATGTTTAACTTATTGTTATAAACAATATTATTTTCAAGTATAATACCTACTCATTTTTTTCAAAATCAAACATATTTAAATATTGCTGAAGAAAAAAATACCAAAAATCAGGTAGAGATCTTAAAGGAAACACAAACATAATGCAAACATAGTCAATTTGTTAAGAAAGACAGGGACATTTGAGAATAAATTTTTGAAAGACACACTTTGAAGTTAGGCTGAATGTATCAACATTTCAAATCACAACATATAATTAAAAGTTGATAAACATATCATCTAACATATACGTAGATGCATGCTTTTCAAGTGAACTCCTTGACTATACAGAGCTAACAGAAGGGAACTCTGAGAAAACTGTATGGAAGACATAGACAAATGCATTCCTCCAACTTGGTTTAGTCCACACACAGTACATTTCATGATAATCTTCTTCTGCTAAAAGATTAGATTTGGGGCTGACTGATGAACCACAGCTCATTACAGTAGACTCATACAACCTGTAAATCACTCTCAGGGTACATTGGCTTGTTTTATTCTACACTACCTCAGCTGGACTTTAAGAGCCAAATTGTTCTCTAAACAGTTGGCAGCTGTGTGGGGAAGTGGGAAGGTAGAGAAGGCAAGACAAAAAAGAACCTGTGGTTCTTTTGAGAGATTAAAATACAGTGTACAGCCTTTTGCTGGATTAACTAAATTTCATTCAAAACACTCCTATAGCAGGCTTAATTAATTTGTATATTTACTCTCTTTGTAACAGCCATATTTACATACAAAATAATAACTTCAGGTTAATGATGCAAGATGATTCGCAGGCAGGTCTATTTTCAACACAAAACCATTCCCTATTGGGCAGTCTGAGGGCAGAGGGAGAGTAAATGTCAGGTAAATGTCCCTAATGAATATAATCATGAAAGTCAGTAGCTGTCTCACACATATAACAATGAGCTTGTAGGACCAGAGCTGCATTCTTTTCCAGTGATAGGAATCAACAGCTTTACTGACTTTCCCTTGATACAGAGAAGATAATACAGATCCCATGCATCTAATTCGCATATGCACAGACTCAAGAGCTGAATGTGCAGTTGTGACCATTTGTACTACCAAGCAGCTGTTTATTTGTGTAAAGGGCAGGAACAGCCATAAATGGATTGCTAACTCTGATCAGATGTTTGCTAACCTTGTGTATAAGGAGACAAATCTTTCACAATCTTGAACTGTCTGCATGTGCACATATCTATCCTCTTCTACTGTCAGTGATTTTCCAATAAACAACTAAACAGAACAGATATTGTGATGACGTGAAGTTCTTGTTGAATTTGTTAATCTAGATAGACTGGCTGATAAAAAGGGATATTAGCACCATAATGAAAAAATCATGCTGTGAACTGAATCCTTACTATATGACAGCAGAAAATTCACCAGAATAAAATCCTCAATGTGCATGTGTAGATGGCAGATAACCTAGCCAGTAAACTGAATATCATAGGAAATTTTGTTTGAATTACTTTGCCACTCACAAAATACTTTGGATTTGGAGATGGATGAAGATGAAATTGGAGATGGATGAAGATTAAGTTTTGGTGAGAGGGACAGCTGAACTTAAGCTTATCACTGAAGAGCAAATGTTTGTATTATTTGTTCACTTCAGCTATTAACTTCAATATACACAGGATAATTTAGCAGCTGAATAGTACAAAATATGAAAGACCTCTCAAGAGATCTTTCTTGATATCTGAACGAGAAGGTTTAAGCTACTGATAATAGCTAACAAGCTATTGAGTTTTTTTTAGTAAGAGTATGCAGCTTCCCTATTCTTTATACCACCATCTGATTGAAGCAGCTTTCCTGCTTTTTCAATTAATCTAGATATTGTACATCCCACTGCAGAATCCTGTCTTGTCAAATCTGTATTAACAAAGAACACTTTTCGCAAGCATTTTCCAGTGTATTGTCCATGCATTACTAAAAGGGACAATAATAATAGTTACATTCAGTCACAAATGGTGAAATGTTATTTGAAGGCCTTACATATAACTAGTCTCCCAGTAGACTATATGCCTTACTCCCTGTAAACCTCTCAAAAAAGAAACATGAACTAATTCAGCCCCTTTCTGAAATTCAACTTAAAAAAAAAAACAAACAAACCTCTGGGCATACTAGCACTTCTGCCCATCTCCAGCTTTGCACTTTTTTCTGAGACTCACTTCAGAGCTACTAATGCAATTGCATTTATACACACATGCAAGGAACAGTGGAAATTCATTTGCATGTATCAATGCAAAACTCCTCCAAAATCAAAGTGAGTGTACATAAGTCCAGAGGAAAAAAAATAAGCAAAAGGAAATAAAAAATCAAAAACAGACTCACGTATACTTAACACTGAAGGTACAATTATACAATAATAGAGACAAAAGTGCTATAGCTGTATAATTCAAAAGCCCACCATAAGAAATATCATCTTCACCATTCAGTAATTAGTTAAATTCTATTGACTATAAAAACATAGGAGAATATTGGTCAAAACCTCCCACATGAAGAGCATCTTAGTGAAAAGTTCCAGGCCATATCAAATTATCTTGGAATACTAGGAGTTCGATATGTTTCAGAATTTGATTTCAGCAAGGGAACAATGTAATAACTTCGTCTTCCTTGCCAGATCTGTGAGAAAAGTCTCTTTTCTACATTTGTTCTAAATTCAGGCAACTGCATGGAGAGATTTATTGTATCTTGTTGTTTTGTTTTTTTTTTAACTGGAATTCAGACTTTTGTGCTATGCTTTGACATTGTCACAGACTGACAGACAAAAAGCAGAACAAGTAGATACAAAGTTAAGCGATTTCCTTAATTCTACAGGCTCAGGACTTAAGAATTACCAGTAGGAGAAGCTTTGGAACCAGTTTCAACCAAATCCATGAGTCAGTTGAGGAACAATTCACTTTAAAGTGAATTAAAATATTTCAAATTCAGGGAAGAGTTTCATGAAAATAAGCCTTTGGTATCACCCTCCCAAAGGAAGTTTAATTGGCTTTGATTACATATTCTTTTCCTGAAATGAAAAAGCAGAATTAAAATAGAGAATTCTCTACTTCAAATATATTGTTCTTTGGTCCATAATCACGCTTCTGCCACCTACTGAATGTCAGTAGCTGGATGACATAGACTGTGAGTCTGAGTGCTCCCATTCTAACAAGATAAACCTATATTTTGGGGCTTTTTAGTACTCATAAGGGGATCACATCAGAAAGGAGTAGATAAATAAAGTACTTGCTTTCATTTTGCTTTCCCACTTTGCCTGTGTCTTTCCACCCCTATGAGTCACCTACTCAGTTGGCCTCCATAGCTCCCTAAAACACTCTACTAGCCAAATACAGTTCATAAAACAAGTCAAAAATGTGCAGTGTATGAACTACATTGCAAAGTATGTGACCAGAAATATCAATAAATCATAACTACCTGCCTAGAGCTCATCAGAGAGGAATGAAGCAGGCTCCAATGACAAGTTGTCTCATGTAGAGATCTCTCATTGGAGACCAAGGAGGTTACAAGTTACCCGAACTGAGAAGGGTAAGAATGTTGAATGATCCATTATCTGCCTGTTCTGGCAAAACAGTAAGGAAGAGAGGACTTTGACTCATGCTGAGATGCACATGAAACCCTACTGCAAGAGGGAAAAAAAAAAGTGGAAATCAGAATCTTACAGTAAGAAAGTTTTGGGACATTCATAACTAAGTTCATTCTGCATTTTGAATCCAAAGACTTTGGATATTACTTTTAAAGGACTTTTAAACAGTTTTTAAGACATGCAGTTATTCACAAACCTAAGCCACTGTCACTGAAGTTTTTTCAGAGGTCACATTTAAACCTGAGTCTTTGGAAAATTTTTCCTCCTTTATTTCTCAATGTTGCAATTTTAACTCGTGAAATTGAGCTAATAATGCTATCCTACCCTTATAAAGCAATTCCCTTATCAAATTAAGGTTTCAAAGAACTACAAAATTAAAAAAAAAATCCTTGTATATGACTTACAGAAAGGCCAGAAGTGTTACTTCTCAGCCCCAGATCTCCTTTGATCATCACTGCTAATCACTCTTCTCAGCATCATTTTTTTCCTATTAAGAGAAATTATTCTGAGTAAAACTTGTCTGAGAGATTGTGAAACTGTTACTCATTTAATTTACCTTATTTCAAACTCAAGACTTCAAAGTCTCAAAGTATTCTGTGTTTCATTTTCTGTGGTGTAGCGCACACATTTTTTCTGTACAGTATGACATAGTTCTTCAAAGTATTCAAAGCAGAATTTTAAGAAGCTTAACTTTTCATACCTCTCCCATTCAACATATAAATTAAAACATGAAGCCTTGGTAACCATTTCTAATTTAAACACTGCTTTCAATTAGAACTGTCAAATATTTTTCTGTGACAGAAGTCATAACCATCAAAGACGCGACAAAATCAAAATTTCATGATAGAGTATTACTTAGCCCACACTTTTAGAAGGAACTTACATCTTTTCTATTTAAAGCCATCACTTATATATAATTGAAGGCTGCATACTGTAACGTCAAAATGTTGATGGTACTTTAGATTCATCAAAATGAAATTCCAAGTTGTCAACCCAATCTTATACAGCCACAAAACAAGCTTATGAACTCTTGGAAGTCTTCAGGGAACAGAAATTTCTTTTTTTAGTCAGCTTAAACATCTGCAGAGTTGGAATTCAAAACTGAAAGTGAGAAAATGTTCCAGTTCCTGCTTTTAAAAGCAAAGTTTAAATAGACAATAATCAATACTCATCTATGGTGGAAAGATAAGGGAGACCTTCACATTCTGAGAAATATCTAAGGGAAACTATGAAAACTCTATAGATTAAAATAAATAAATAAATAAATAAATAAATAAAGAGAGAGAGAGAAAGAGAAAAAAAACCCATTCATTATCACCTGCAAGACTGCAAAATTGTGCTTTGGGCACACTGGGATAGAATACCTTCACTAAGACCTTAGAACACAAAAGTTGATTGGGAATTTGATAGGTAGCAAAAACTAGTTTAATTTACAAACCAATTATAAGGAGTTTGAGGGCTGCAAAAGACCCTTATTTTAGATCTCATACAGCTCTAAATATTAGACATTAAAAGAATTCTTTTCCTTGCAGAAGATGACTCCATAGTGCTCTAAAGCAAAGTTACTCTGATCAACTTCCAAGCATCCACAGCATGAAGAAATGATAACTAAAGACTGCAGGATCTGTTCTCTCTACTACTTACACCAGACTGGATGCTCAAAATCCTTAGATGCTTTTGCAGGTATCTAAGGATTGCAAGCTTCTGTCTATGAGAAAAAGGATGTGATTTAAAAAGAATTTAGGGACCCTCATCTTAAAAAATACAGTAATCCTATTAGCTTTGCAAATGCACTCCTACACTCAAAAATGAATTGTAAACTCACCATAATAGGAAACATAATCTGGACTTTCTCTAAAATGTTCCTAAGAAGACAACAAAAGCTAAATGGAGAGATGAAAAAAAAGAAATAGCTAGGTGAAACACGTAAAGAAATAAACTTCAAACACAGTTCTCAGAAGGATTTATTTATGAGAAGTACAATAATGCAGGCACTGAAAAGCAAACACAATTCCACCCACTGTAAAACTAGAACACTTATTCAACTAAGATACAAGAGATTAGTATTTCCAATGACACTGAGCAGTGTAATTGACATCCCTAAACTCCCTGTTGATAATCAGCAGAGTTGCTCACAAGCCTTATGTATGCATATGAATCTATCCCAGGCACATCTGAATACAATAGCTGGCTATTTGCACTTACAAATTCAGTTGTCTCTCTCAACTCATTTGAGAATGCAAAAGAGTGCACGTGCCCATACAAATAAAGTTATAAGTGGAGCCAGCATTAAAAAGCAATCTCATCAGAGCTTGAAGCAGAGGGCAGAACAGAAGATGCTCTATCCAAGAAAGCTGGTAATTCATACATCAGCTTCAGGATATCAATTTCTGAAAACTGTAGGATAGGTTAGGGAGGGGAATATCAATTTTTCCTCGGATCAGTGCTTTCTGAAATGAAAGATACTAACACAGTTTTGAAAAACTCGGTATTTTTATAATCCTGTAATTTTTGAAACATTTGATAAGTATTAATGAGCTCATATATGCACTCATTTTATCATACTTCAATTGGATGTCCCAAGGGAAGGGCTGGAAGGAGAAAGGGGTATAGTATCTAAGAAGTCTGAAAAATATTCAAGCTATGCATATATTTACATATTGTCACACAGAGCAATTTTTTTATAGCACACATATAAAAAATGTCCTCAAATACATTAGACTCTCTTGGTTTTCAGAAAATGTACAAAACTGATTTTTTTTTTAATTCACAGTCATAAAGAATGCATGGTTTTAATGCAACTGCTCATTTTGAAGTCTTGCTCTCCTAGTGTTCTGCAGTGCTAAATACACGTCATTTTACATGCAGTCTTGTCAGATACAAGCAAGCTAAGATAATAATTCATTATTAATAACATCAAGAGGCTTTATTTGGTGATGAAAAATAAGGAAACTAAATAGAAAATCTTCTGTAAGAGGTCCTAACATAAAATCCCATGCAATACACAGTACGTACCCTATCACCTCCTGCAACTAACATCTTAGAGAGTGAGTCCTAACTTGTTTTACATTTTCTTTCACTTTCTCCATGTAAAAATTAAATTGAAGTGCAATCTCCAGCACAAGGAGTTGGAAAAATCAGGAATAGGGATATCAAAAATAATGCAGCAGTGACTACAAAGTTTTTCATTCAGTGAAAATCATGACATTTGTTTGTAAGTAGTGATTGGCATTCCACATAATATAAAAAACAACACAACAACAAATAACAACAAAAATAATAATTAAAAACAAATTCACAAACTTCACTGCAACCTTGTGCCCTCAATATTTTGTACTGCTGAATTTCTTAACAGAAAGAAACTTCGGTTGATATTGACTTCTAAAGTACAATTTTCTCTTGTTCCTGCATAGGTTTCACCCTTTAGGTCAGATACTCAATTTTCTTTAATTTATATTTTCAAAACCCAAAAGGACTGCACTCATTGATTTCCACTGAGAAGTTTCCCAATCTTTAAAATGTCATCTTTAGTAAACCACAGATTCACAGGCTTGACCTCTTCCACTGTAAAAGGATATCAAAATCTTGGGGAAAAGGGAAGAGTGCAGATGGGGATAAAATTCAGCCTCAACTTTTCTATGGTTTTGCAAAAAAAACCCTACATAAATATACCCCCATTATGTTTTTGAAGGTGGTCTATCAATTTTGAATTGCATCTTGGTGGGTTTGCTGTTGCTGTTTCCTTTTCTTTGGAAAATAAAAAATAAAAATGCAGGCCTCTAGTAGTTATCCAATTTTTCCAGTTCATTATAATGTGGACTTTTTTTTTTTATTATTATTATTTTCAGTTTGCTTGATCTACCCCCAACCTCATCCCTCCCCATTTTATTTCTCTACCACTTTTCTTCTGGCCTCAATGCAGACAAGATTTTTCCTCCTACAGGGGATCTTGTTGTTCAGAGATAAGCATGTGTATCTGTAAGACAGGATAAATAAATGCTTTAGTGGATGAATTCCATTATCTGCCAAATGGCCCTTGAAAGTTAATGAGGAATCTTCAGGCTGGTTCATTCCTCTTAAAAACAGAATAATCTATAGAATTTTTATACCTATTACAAAAAATTTTGATTTTATGAATGGCATTCTTTTTAGCTCCTTGTATTAGGCTTACAAATAATTTCATTTCTTCTTTTTTGATTGTAGTAAATTGCCAGTTTAGTCTTATAAAAATCAGTTTTTCTATCTTTATTGAAGTAAACTACTGTAACATATTTCTTTTACATCCTGATGTATCACAGTAATGAGGGAAAGCATAAGCACTCATGAATCTTCCTTTGAATCAAAGGACATATGAAGACTGTGAGCACTCCAGATGTGACCTCACCAGTGCTGAGTAAAAAGGAAGAATCACTATACTCGACTTATTGTCAATTCTTTGCCTAATGCAGCCCAGGATATAATTCTTCTCTTTTGTGGCAAGGGCACACTGATGGCTCCTGTTTAGCTCGGTGTCCACCAGAACACCCAGATCCTTTCCCACAAAACTGCTTTCCAATCAGTGAGTCCCAGCAAATATTGGTTTTGGGTTGCCTGCTCCTCCCCAGGTAGACTTACACAGAACAGTAATCTCAGAGGACGTTACACAGTGATACAGTTTTTAAACAATTACAGTTTTCTACAAATAAAAAAATATTTGTCTACATACCAGTATTTTGTATGTGTTTGCATATAGGTACATAATGATTATTAAAAAATATATTTAACACATATTTATGTATATATGTATGTATATAAAATAGACATGTATACAAAACAGATATGTATATGTTACATAAGTGATATTAATTTAAAAATACACATGTATTATGTGTACCTATTTACATATTTATTGCATAATTCAAAACTATGCTAAACTACTATGGGCAGAGAAAACAGAGACACAAGAATAATGAAGAGACATGTAAAAATCTATGGATGAACAGATGCATAAACCCTTAAAAAATTTGTTCCCTTCAGTAATAGTTGATTCACTCTGACAGAAAACAGGACTGAAATCCAAAAACATTTTTAACTAAAGTCAGGAAAAACCCAATTTTACAAAGCTATGATTGCAAGTAATAATAGAGGCAGCTGAACTCTATTAGACACAATGGTACCTTGCTTTCCCCTTGGTGACTAGCAGACCTTAACAGTGGACTCTTAGTAGCCTTCCCACTAGAATATCACAGTTTCATCAGGAGTTCAGCTGAGAAACAAGGAATCACATTCTTTTTTTTTTTTTTTTTTTTTTAATTTTTATTTTATTTTATTTTTTATTTCTTTCCACACAGTATGCAACAAAAACTTTTACCACACCAGTAACATAAGCATGCTGTAAATGCCTTGGGTGAGATTGTTCTGTATTTTTCTTTCTGTGTTTATCATTCCTGGAGCCAGATATAATAATTTACCTGAGGGCAGTTAGACTCTGACATTCGTCTTTCCTTGGCCAGCCTCCTAATCACTTCCTCAAGCAGCAAAAGTGAAAACAAACTATAATGATTCATTCTACTCATAAGGCTGTCTGATTTTTTATGCATTTGGATTTCAATCTCATCACCACTCTTGCAAAATGTAACAAGAACACAAGAATGCAATTCTCTGCTCATCACACAGAACTAGCTAGTATCAGGCCTTATTACAGCAATATCTAGGACCAAAAGTTGCAAGACTATGACTGAGAGACAAGTACATAGCACATATTGATATCTATTTCTGCAAATGTTATCTTGGATTCTGGCAACATAATTCCCTGAAGCCAGGGATGACATCTTGTGGATAAAGGTTTCTTTTTTTGTATTTGTTTATCTTTACTACTCTCCTTTTCTTTATTTTTCATACTCCATTACTTTCTCTTTTTTACATTCTTTCCTTCCTTTCTCCCACCATTATCATCTTCTTATCTCCTAGATCACCAAGCACAAAATATCCACATCAGTTTAATTTCTGATCCACTATTAATTCTCTTCTCGCATGAAGCCCCTTCTGCTACTCCACAGAGCCCACTGTGTCCCAGTGTTCTACAGGTAAGGGGAGCAAGAGCATAAGTTTTTTGTTTGTTTTGCTACTTACTTAAAGAGAATTGAATTTTAAGCTGACAGTCAGTATTGGGATGGGATGAGTGATCACTACTATTTTTTGGGAAATGTGAATGTGTGAAAGCTTTATAAGATTTGTCTATTTCCTAAAAGTCTTGCTTTAGAAATAATTTCTCAAGTTTTCCTCATGCTCAGATTAAAGATTGCAAAGACAACAAAGAAAACCAACATTTATCAGCATACAATATTTAAAATCCATTCTTTCATTGAAGAATGGTTGCAGTCTTAGCAAGTGCTATTCTCTTTTCATTATGCCTTTCTATTATAACTTAAAGGCTAAATTCTCCACAGAATACTACCTACCTCATAATTCACCCTAGAGGCCGCAAAGCTTCTTTCATGCCCTAACATCCACAACTACTACTTTAAAATGTATGGCTGTACTAACAACAAAGTAAATTTCAATAACAACATAAAAAAACCCATTTCAAAAAAAAGCATTTTATTCTGCCCCATTACACAGACACATCATGTTATTATACATTAAATGTTCAGCTGATTATCATATACTGCCAATAGGAATAGACTACCATATGGTCACAGTCCATACAAAAGCACAAGACAAAGCCCCAGTGTATATACATATGGGTTTGTCCAATACAACCTATGAGTTTTTCTCTTACCTCATTCAAAGGAGCATTAGCATAGCAGATGAATCATTCTTGCATTAAATGAGGTAGTAACAAGCATGGAAGTGACTATTTTTCAACAGCTATAATTAGTTGCAACTTGTGTATGCATGACTTATTATTTTACCACTAAATTATGACACCATTTGTATATAAAGTACAACTATAATCATTAGACTGTAATAGTCTAATGTGGAAAAGCTTTTAGAAACAAGGTATTATTTAGACTGAGCCAGCAATACGTGTCATTTTTATGTTCAAAAACAAAACACAAAAGCACAAGCTTATTTCAGGACTATCTTATGTGATGCTGCATGTTCTTTCTGTGCAACTGAATAAATTTTAGGACTTCATTAAGAAAAATATGATTTGTACCTGCCTTGTACCAGAAGACTCCTACTCCCATTATCCAAGTGAAGAATCTACATTTTGTTCCTCCTAAAATAAACACAAAACCAATGTTAATCATGGATTAAAATCTATTGCCTGGCTTAAATAAACCTGTAGACAAACCTAGATGTTAGTTTCTAACCAAGAAAAAAAGGATATAGCACAAACAGATGCAAGAGCAGGATGTGTTATACAGAGAAAGCTTGAAAGTAAAATTTACCACTCATATCTCCAGAGGAATCTCTCAGTTCTCACTGACTTCATTGGGTGTTGAAAGTTTTCATTCATTTTGGCAGTGAAGTGGTTTTTGTGGAGAGTTTTGAAGTGTTTCATGTGATTTTTTATCTGACATATTTAGTCCTCTGACAAATATAGTCTGAACATTATTTAAAAATAAAAAAAAAAGTCTGAAGCAAGCACTGAAAGTTAGAATTCACATTTTTCTACCCAAACAATCTCAGATGACATATAATAGATGATAATATACTGCCAAAGTTTTCAAGAAGTCATACAGAAGACTTTTAAATTTATGTCTCAAATGAGCTCTGAATCTCTCAAAATTCAGCATGAAACAGAGCTTTAATGTGGGGGGGAAAAAAAAAAAAGAGGGAAATCCTTCTGAATATGGAATCCCTATCTATACAGTTGACCTTACATTAATGACCTTGTCATGAAATAGTGGTTTTTCAAAGTTGAAAATACTTAATTCTGGCTTAATTCCCACCATGTCTATTTCCTCACTCATGGAATATCAACAAATTTTTTTTCTTCTCCTAACGGAGATGAAAATTTTCAGCTGTCTACTTCAGTCATGTAACTTTATTCAATGACCCAGTGTCTTTGTGGAGGCACTGCCTCAGTTTGTCACTGACTTATGCCACTCACTTCAGAAAAGCAGTAATATTCAATCTAAGTGTAAACAAGCATGAGTAGATTTATTCAAGTGTCTGCATTGCTGTTATCAGACTTTTATCTCTGTTATGTGAAAGAGATGCAATTCACAAATACAAGCAGAAAGTGTCGTTGAATTTGCTCTTGACTATTTAGTCAGAGATTTCATCACACTATTTTTCTTCTGTGTAGCCAAGCAAAATGATGGACTTCCTCACATTTATTACAAATATGTTCCATAACAATATCCAGCATAATCTTTTCCCTTATTTCTATACACATGCCTATTAAACATAGACATTAATAATGCTCTTAAATTGGACCATAATCAACATTGTTGCTATAAAAATGGAAATTCTGTCTTCAAGAAACATCAAGATAAAGTTGAACCAAGATACATTAACATTTTGGTTCAGACAGAATAACAGTGTAAATTGAAACAAAACTCCTATTGTCTCCATTTATTGTGCATTGGTTTTTCACACTGGATGGACTGAGTGGGCATAAATTAGATTCCATCAATAGAAAATCAAACTGAAGGGTCTGCTCCAGGTGTAAAACAAACAAACAAAAAAGCACAAGCCAATACCAATTCCCTAATACCACTATAAATATATTGCATAAATGATAGCAACAGTCAGACCAGAAGACAAAACTAAGACTAAAATCTAGTCTAAAGAAAAAGCCCTGAATGGTACATACCATAGATGAAAGTTCTTCAGCTTCATTCTGCTGACATTTTCCCACTGTGAAGAATTACATGCTGATGTAGCCAGTAGCCAAGTTTAAAGCCTCCTCACTTTCTGGCCAGCATTTGGATGATTCCAAGATGAGCAGATAATGTATGGCTGTCCAAAAAAAAAAAAAAAAAAACATACAAAACCCAGCCAAAGATCTGTCTAGCCTTACTTTCAGTCTTCAGCAATGATCAGAGTTCAGACCCAAAGAAATAGACTAGGTATTGCTATTTCCTATGAAAAATTTCCAATTTGTAGCTCAGTAAAATCTTGAGCCAGAAACACTATATTAGTAAACACAAAAGGAATTTTTTTAGATTCATGCTTCTAGAAAAATGCTTATTTGTTTTTCATAAACCCTAAGTATCCACAACAAGCAAGAGGCTGTAAAAGTTACCTACAAACTATGTGTAAGTTTAAGAATCAACGTGGTTGGTATGTTATGAGACTTACCTGAATTATCTGATCTTCTCCATGCTTTCTATACAAAGAGTAAATAAATATTTTTAGCCTCTTTTCGACCTTTATGTCTCCATTGTCCTCTGCTACATAGATTCTCCAATTTCCCTAGCTGGAATTTCTCAAAACACTAAGAGATACCACAATTAAGAAAATGGAATTATGTTACACCTGACCAGACAGATCCTTTCAGTTCCCAGAGACTTTCTGGGTACCAGAATATTTTTTCTGCCATCAGTAAAGGCTGTTATACCACCCTGTTTTTAATTACACAGTTTTTACTTCTCAGCTTCCCAGCTTACGATTTCCTCCAGCTTCAGGTTGAATCTGCCACAATTCACAGAAAAGCGTTAACCTTCTACATTGAAGTAAAACTTCAACCTCTGCCAGCTTTTTCAAATCTTTTTTTTTCCTTTCTGTCCTTCTATGACAAAATGTATTGACTTCATTAGGACACTCAACCAGAAAGTTGTTTAGGATGAGCATTTAGCAATAGACAAAAGGACAAATACAGTAGGTATAAGGAAATTACATGAAACGTATTTGCAGTTCACACATGGATTCAGTTAATACTTCTAAAATCTGACCATTTTTTCAACATCCCAGAAAATATTCTATGTTGTCAAGAAATGTTGCCACCTTTATTACCTGATTTACTTCCCAGATCATTAATTATTGATCATCTGTTCTCACACTCATTTCATAGGAACCCACATCAAAAATTGTTTTGTTTTGTTTTGTTTGTTTCTATTTTGGTGAGCGATGTAAACAGCATTCTCAGTTTAGGGCCTCTTTTAGCCATTCACATAGGCACTATCACTAACACTGACAGCTAAGCCACTCCTCAACCATTTCCCAAGGTCAGGCTTGGGATGTGGAGTGCTGTGTAACCTGTAGGTCTAAAATTTTATCTTAGATATCTGGGAGAATTTCATTCTGTGCAGAATGAAGTTTTTTTTTTTGCACAGAATGAAGTTCTCTCATCAATGAAAAGCTGTGTATATATGGCTATGGAATGTGCCCGGCAATGGTATGTGTATAAGTGTCCATTCTGCTCCCCTCTCACTGCCCCTCCCCCTCCCCCCCCCCCAAAAAAAAAGAAAATCTTTTAAAAATGTATTTGGCTTCCAATCTGATAAAATTCAAGACACTGAGATAATGGGAATTCTCCCCAGTACATCTCAGGCTGGAAATAGGTATACTGTAAAAAATGTCCACAATCTGCTATGATTAGATCTTTATAAACGTGAAAGTCCTGAAGAGTTCTTAGAGAACTGTGAGATTTTAAGACCTGTTTATTCTCTTCCTATCAAAGAGAGTTGTGCCCACAGTCCTGTTTCTCTACTGAAGGTCAAAATATTAAAGAAAAATTGTACTGGTATCTTATAATATCAGGAAGATATTTCTGAAAATAAAAATGAGCAGATACAATATCTCTAAAGAAATAGGTTTCTTCACCAATCTGAATACCTTGTCATGTTTTAGTTCTGAAAATGCCATGTTGAGATCTTTTTGATCCACTGACGTTCTTCTGCTTTATTAATTTTTCTTTAGTCTCTTAGACAGATCTTGTCAGAAAAGTTTTACCTCTTGACAGCTGTCTTCTATTTCTCCCTTGAAGGCACTTCTAAGATTCAAATAAGCCGTAGGAAGTCTTTATGAAGACATACTATGATTCATCTAACACTTACCTAGAGAGCAGCATGACCCTAATGCACTAATGCATCTCACTTTTAAAATCTCTAAGGCTAATAGCGAAGTGTTAATTCCACATAAGAGATTAACTGACAAGCTACGTGCAGTGAAGAAACAGGTGGGAAGAACCCAGATTTATACCTGGACCTATAGTTAAGCTACAAGAAAATATAAAGCAAAACGTTTCTAAAAGCAGACAAACCAATGAAAAAGAACAGAGAGACAGTTTGAGTTTTAAAGTTATTTGTACTGATACTTATTCAAGCTATACAGGAAATACATAACACTCTCATCTTCCAATTCCAATTCCAATTCAGCACATGAAATACTTGCTTTGGAAGACACATTAACAATCACCCAGCTCCAATCCCTCTCCCATGGGCAGGACTGCCACCTACCAGATCAAGCTGCCCAGGGCTTCATCCAACCTGGCCTTGAATGCCTCGCAAGCATTGGGCACATACAGCTTCTGCAGGCAACCTGTTCCAGCATCTTACTGCACTGTTAGTGGTGAGGCAGTTGTTCCTCCTAACATCTAACTTAAATCTCTCTTCTTTTGGGTCAAAAACGTTCCCCCTGGCCCTATCACTTTTAGACTATGTAATAAATAAATAAATAAATAATTCCCTCCATCTTGCTTATAAGTTCCCTTTAAATACTGAAAAGATATCTAGGAGAAAGATATATTTCTTGCAAGTGATAATAGACTGGGTAGCCTATTTGAAAAACTTAGCAAAGCAAAATTCCAGCACTTTTCAGCAGTGCTTAATTTGCATAAGGTAGAACAGTCTGATCCTGATGTGTGCTGAGCACATCTGTTAAGGTGCTGAAGGCAGTCAATTATAATCAGCCCACCTGCCAAAGCCATTCTTAGTTCTGGTGTAGAAAAGGTTGGCAAAGGTCATGTGAATGCCTTCTTCCAGCCCAGCTGGGGAGTACTTGAACTCATTATTACACCACAAATATGCCAAGTTGTTTCAGCATAGTTACAACAACTACATAATGTAGAGCTCTGTGGTAGCTGTATTTGCCCAGAAGATTAGTGTTAATTCTTCACATCTTCATTTTACACTCTATTATCACATCTTATTTGTAGGATTTAGTCTCTGGATTTATATGTTATCATGCTGTAAGCTTTGAAATAACAAGGATTTCATTACCTCTTAAATTGTACCATCAAATTCTTCTCTGTACGTTAGTTGCTTTTACTTAGAATTGTGAAGTATGTTGTAACTAAACAATTTACAATGGGCTGGGTTTGGTTTTTTTTTGTTTTTTTTTTTTGTTGTTGTTTGTTTGTTTTTTCCCCCTTTCTCAAAGTCACTATTACTTTGGAAAAGCACAACATAAAATGCAAACAAGCTTGGTTACAGTTATAGAAGTACAGATCACAACCTGTTCTGTTTTAACTGCTCAGATATGTGCATTTGTGTAATGTCTATTCTGGTAGCACTACGACTCTGGCAGATGGTAAGTTTTTCACACAGTGCTGTGAGTAAAATTGAGTTTTGCCAAGAGATGGGAAGGAAAATTTGATGGGGAGTGAACTAAAATTCAACTTGTAAGCTCCAGAAGGCAACTGTTATATTTTACCATCTCATATTAATTGCTTAATTACTAGAAATCTCTGATTTAGCACTCTTATCCTAAGGTATCCATTCATATTTACATGGCTTAAAGCATATTATTAAGGTTACCTGATATTTTTTAATACCAGTGCTCTATTTTAACATAAACCACGAAAATTAGCTGTATTCAGAGCAAAAATACTGTAACCTGACTTGTACAGAAATGTAATAGCCTAATTTTAATCAAACAGACTCATTTCTCTCTATACTTCAAGTCCACAGCAAAGCTCACCAAGTACATATATCCAGCTATAGCTAACATTGGAGAAAAACATTCCCTTCAAATGATTTCTTCCTCACCACGCCATCAAAACTGCATTATCCACAGCTGCAATATGTTCTCAGATGTAATTCCACAAGGAACCTTACAGAGACTTTAATGAAGACAATACTTACCTTCACAGCAGATTAATACCTTCAAAGACCTACCATAATTTAATGTATTTAAGTTGCTTGATATCAAAGATAACAGTAAATTTAGCTTTCTCAAGAAAGAAGAGTAGTCCTTTTTGTGTGATTACACTTGTCCCATGGCAGAGAGCAGGAATTAGTGCAAATAACAGCTGTGGTAAAGCTGTAAAAGTTTGATTTCTTTTTAAAATTTATTTATTTTACACACACAAATGCTTTATAAATCTGAGCTAATAAAGTCCCCTGCATAGAGGAAAGGCAGCAGCATTATAATTTTATATAAAAAGTCAAGAAGTATAAGGAAAATAGGTTGAATGATATCCCAGACAGTAGGATAGGTCTATGATTCAATATGAGTGATTTCCAGACCTTTGCTCCACCACTATTTTCCAGTTAGTGATTTGCAGACTCTAGGGTAGGAGTGGCCTATGAACAAATTCCAACTAACCTATGAAAGAAGACCAAGAAGCACACAATAACACCATTTGATAGAGCAAAATCTCAGCTGCCAAGCCCTATTTTTCAATATTGCCACCACCATTAGCTATACGCTTTCACCAGGGTTGAAGAAGAGTCTGCATGCCATACTCATAAACATCTGCATCAGCGGAGGTGACCTGCTGTCAACACCAATGAAATTATCTGGCCACCACTTTACTTTGCTCACATCTACTGTTTGGCCTCCATAAGCACTCAGTAAGCACTGATGTATGTCAGTGGATATTTTTCTGCATGAAGGGATTTAGTGAAACACCTTTGCTTCATCCTCATTTCCATGTCAGACCGCCCCTCTGCTGCCATCTGCCACACAGCAACAAAATGTAATGGAATACTGGAGGGAACATTCAACCTCTGCTGCCTCTAACATTAACATCTGCCTCTGAAGATGTCAACATAATAAGATTGGAGGCATTACTTTTGGAGCAGCTCTTATATAACTCTCTGTTTAGATTACCATACAGGAATCACTTCCAATAACCACATCAGAACAGTAATTCTACTATTATTTGCAACTGCTAAATTGTAATTGCAGTCAATGAGGGATACAGTTATTAAATTTAAGTATGTAATGCTTGCCTTTAGGTGACACTGTCACTTCTGGTGAAGATGCTACTGCATCTCCATTATTAAACATTATTCTTCCAGAAACATGCCTTTCTCAGAGAAAGCCGCCCATCTTTCATCATAGTTTGTTGCCCACTGTATCAAGAATTAACAGCCCAAAGTAAGAAGATTTAACACCAGTGAGCCAAAGAAGTTATTTGAGACTGTACTGCAGATCCTAAGTGAGAACATAGAAGAAATAAGAAACTTGAAGTCTAGTGGAGAGGAGGTCCTTCAGAACCAGAAATTGCAGGGAAACAGAATGGCTGCTTATGTCACAGAAACAAGCATCAAAGATTTCAGAAGGAAGCCTGTGACTGCTTAACTGAACACCAGATACCAGCATTCAATGGAGAAGGGGGCAAAAGAGCTCCACCTCCTGCATTATTTATAGGTAATCAAAGGACTGCACCCCAGAGATGAATAATAGTTTTCAGAAAATCTGCTTTCCCTTTTCATGGTGAGAGCCACTGTATTAACATGATACATGCTCTCTCTGGTTCTGCTTTCTGTTGCAATACTCTAGTTGAACAAACAAAATAAAAAATAGGAAGCCAGTTATTTGAATTTCTCTTCTTAGCAAACTAACTATATTTAGTGCTCACAAACTAAAGAATAAAAGTGGAATACGAATTAACACACAATATTTCTACCAGGTAGCACATATCACATTTCCTATAATTATCATTCATATGATCCAGCCAAGACCATTTATTTTGCATAGATAGACTGTAATCTCTATAATGTAAATCTTCAGAGAGAATCTAATGCACACTAATAATAATACCCTTTTCTCATATAATAAATGACAAGTTTGTATTTTATTTGTAAGCCAGATAACTGTTTTTGAGACATCTAATTCTTCTAAAAGTTGGCAGTTACATGATTTCTCAGTGAATATTAAATATGATCAATTAATTACAACTACATAAAACAATATAGCCTGAAACAATACACATTATCAACTATACAGCATGACAATATGCATTTATAATTCCTTATTTTCTGGGACTGAGTTTCTTCTTCTCACACAGGTGTCTCCAGTTTAGTTTTTTTTTTTTTCCAAAGCACAACTACTTTTCAGTTTTTCTTCAAGTGCTGCTGAAAGCAATTCTATTTATTTAGATAAGAGACACAGGTCCACTTCTAAGAATTAGAGTTCAGGAATCTTGACCTGTCTTGGACACAGCATACTTGGTGTCATTGAGACTGACTAGAAAGCATTAAATAAAACTCTTCCACAACACAGCTTTCAGTCTGGGCTACTGATTTTTGCAAATCTCCTGATGTGCTGCATCTTTACTAATGGAACATAGCTGTAACAATGACTCATTTAGAGTAACGAAACAACAGAGATTTATTTTTTGTTGAATGAATTATCTCTCTGTTTCTGTTGAACCTTCTACACTTTTTTCACTAGCTTATATTTTTCAAGTAGGAAAGTAGGGTGATTTCTTTACTAACATGCATCCTACATGCATGATGAGCTATACACTCTTCAGGTTTGCAGCAAAGAATGCAGCAAATAAAGGTAGTAAGAGCAGCATTTCTGTCATGTCTAAAAATCCCCTACTGCTAACAGCTGATTGTACATCATCTTCCATGCATATCCTGCAGATACTGTGTCATATTTTGTTTTTGTATATAAGAAAATATTGCACTTATGTATTATGTAGGAAATATGCTACGCTGGAGTCCAAAATTACTAACTTTCTCTTATCCATTCTTTACCCCCAAAAGTTCAGGATCTCTTACCAAAATCAATCTAACAGAAACATGGAATTCACAAGGTGTCATTTTGATCACCTGTTTTCATTAGAGTTAAGGATTCTATTTTAAATATATGCGGTTGGGTTTTTTTGCTTGTTTTTTACACCCCTTCCACTCATGGTTAATTCCTCAGCATAGAAGAATGATTTAATAGTGACCTAGAACAACATTTTTAACTTGAATTATTTTAACTAACAAGAAATCTTCTCATGGGTTTAAATAACTATTTGCTTTGTGACCTAATCATATGCTCACACCTATTTTAGATTAACAAAGACATATTTAATACATCTTAGCCTCCTTATAAACCAATCCTCCAATTCTCCCTAATCATATTAGCCACTGATTACATTTATATCAAATTAATTAATCTTTAACAACTACGCATATTCTAGTAAAGAGGTGACAATATTAACTTGAATTGGATGGGTATGCTGACTCTTTGTTGTAGATCTGTTTTTCTGTTTTCATTTTTAAGCAAGTTTTATATAAGCTATCTGGAGTCTGACAGCTCCCAGTATTCAATATGGGAAAGATTTACAGAACAACATCAGATGCAAATTCACTTCAGGTACTAAACTACAAATTCACATCTGATGTCAATTACACTGCTGTTTTTTTTTATGCTGGCAAAAGTCTGGGAAGAGACTATCATTTAACTGAGCACAGAACTCCGTCATTATTATTGAAAAAAATAGTGCTAGGAGTGAGTTTTCCAAACTTCCTCTATCAAATCTGTACTCCTCTATGTTTTCATGTTTCCAAGAAACAAGACCACATAAAGTTAGTTAATTTAAAGCACAACTCTATTTTGCTTTATATAGCCATTAAAATGCTAAAATAATGTACATCCAGTGTGCATTTTCAAAACCATATTTGATGAAATAGGCTTCCAGCCAGTTCTCCCTTTTTTAATCTTTTTTTTCCTACTAAGAATTTTAATCTACAAGAACATTTTACATTCACACAAACCTACAGATATAGGTAATATTCTAATAATCACCCGAAGAAGACGGAGATTTAATTTTATTCTTTAACTTATGATTGGAAAAAATAATTCCAGATGAAATGCAATTAGACAACAACATACACAACAGTATTTATGAATTTATGGATCAAGTATCTGGAACTTTTAATCTGGAACACTTGTCTGGAAAAAGTATAAGTAACAGTTGTAATTCAGGATCATTTTCAGTGAGTTTTAAAAAGATGATTTAAGTCTTTCAAAAGACATAATAACCATTTTCCAGTTAATGATGGGTAAGTTTCCTAACTACAAATAATTCACTAATCCACAATCAGTTCTACAGAATTTATGTTTTTTGTAATGTTTCTCCCTCTCTCTGGTAAGATGTGTTGCATTTGTGATATTATAAGGGATTAACTTTTTTATCTCAAAATTTTTTTCTTTATCTACCAGTTAAATCGAACATCACCAACAGTAGTCTCATTTGAACAAAGCTGAATCTCTAGCTATTTCATTTTATTCTTAATTTAAGAATCAGGGTTTTGCAAGATAATATTTTAGAGCAGCCAGTAAGCAGGTTAATGTCTTAGCATACATAACACCTTCATAAGTAGGGCAAAATCAAAGTAATGAAAAGACTTCATGTTTCTGTTCTCTCTCTCTGTTTTAAGGATGCCTGGAAGACAAAGAGAGAGACTGAAATTTCCATAGAGTGACCTTTGTTATCCTAGTGCAAGTGCCTGTACTGACGAGAAGAAGCTGAAGGTGCCCAGAACATAGCAATACTCCAACATACAGTTCTAATAACAGATAAAAGAAAGACAGTATAAAGCCACGTATGCATGAACAATAAAGAGCAAACATGGAATATAATCTTTAAGTGACAACAAGCTCATGGAATTTATGCTGGCCCCTCTTCTGCTGGAAAATACTTCTTGCTACCAAAGACAGACAGGAGCTCAAAATTACAATTACTTCATGATATTTATACATGGCTAAAACAAACAGAAGCAGTTGCTCTGACATCATAGAAGATGTTAACAAACATATTCAAAATACATAAACATGAATTTTGAAATCTGAAAAGCAGCAGAACAATGAAAAGACTGAGGTTTTACAGTGTGTCATGGTTCTATGTTTTTTTGCTTTTTGGGTTTCAGTATTCCACTCCAAAACATCATGTAGTGTACGGGGCATTAAAGTGTCACTGCTCCAATTCCAAGTTCCTATCCCTGTACATTACAGCAGTCACGGGATCTGGCCCTTCCGGGTGGGGGGGGCGCTCTCCTGCTGCCTGGCAGTGGGTGCTGGAGGTGCTTTCCTGGCCGTTCCAAGCTTTTCAGGTTTGAATCGGTCCCGGGAACTCTCTCTCTCTCATCTTGTCTGATTTATTAATCTCGATTTCAATTAAATTGTATATATTGTGTCATCTTGTATTCCGATATTATAGTAAAATAAGTTTTCCTCCATAGATTGTTGCCGCTGTTCTTTTCCTCCCTTCCTTCCTTCCCATTTTTGTGGGACTGGGGTGGGGGGGGAGGGCAGAGGCCTGTTGCCCCTGTCATGGACGTAGATTGATCTGATCAACTCCGTGACAATAGTGCTTTAGAGAAACTTTCCTGGAGATTAATTCTTAGATTTAACCTAGGTAAATTTAGTATGTGAGCTGAGCACCTGGGATGAACTGAGGCTTTTAACCAGCATCCAAAATTCCTGTGAATCTCGGAGAAGGATTTGAAAAATATTCAGTAAGAAAGTTATTAAAAAATACTTTGCTAACTGAGTAATAAAACCAGGAAGAGAGTTTCAATGAATACAAAAAGGGGTACATTTGAAGTTTTCACCATCATAGGAAATTCAACAAATACAGACTAAATACAGTGTATGTTCAATTATGTTACAAGCCAAGTTCTAAAGGCCTGAAGTTTCAATCCTAAAGTTAGGTAGCAAATGATAAAGACTACTTGTGAAACATCTGAAACTGATTTTAAGATTGTGCCATGAATATAGTTAACCTAATTTTTACAATTGAATAAAAAAGCATTTTGATAATCACATCAAACTTATAAAAAAATGCAAGTTCAAAAGAAAAGGAATCTAGTTCACTACCAAGTATTTGATACTTGACAATCACTGCATGAGAAATACCATTCCAAAAACAACTAACAACAGTTTCAATGTTGGCTAGGTTAGAAGTGTATATCCTGAAGTTCTGCGAGGACTAAAGCATTCTCTTCAGTTGCAGGAGAATATTTGAACACCAGACAAGCTGAACAGTAATATATGCAGTTAAACCTGGTGGAATAATGAAGTGTATGAACTATAGCCACATGGAGACCAATAAGAAAAATTTGTTCTATTAAGCACTTAGGATGTTGAGCCACTAAGTATGCTAATTACTCCCCAGTGTATGGTAGACTGAAGTGAATGGTTTAGCTAAAATTACCCAGCATCTGTTACGTGCCAATGACAGTTTTTATCATCTTTCTTAACTGAGAACAGCATCATCACATGTGCCAGACTGTATGAAGCAACTCAGAATTATTTCAGTCTTCCTTCTATGCATGGTTATATTTTCAGCTTCACAACATATTATAAAATGGTTCATGATTCTAACAGTATGGAAGATTTGAACCACATAGTTCAAAACGCTTAAAGCACTTTATCTACACTAAACAGAAATGGGAAACAGTAGATAGGCAAAAAATGTATAATCATAACCTGCAAAAGAACTCGATAATTTTAAGCTCATCTTTTTGCTGCTTGTTTTTGCAGGAAGTATCAACACATTCATTCAGAGTAGCTGAACAACTGCTTATGATACAAGAAAGCCCCTTTATGTTAGGTCCACACTTAGACCAACTGGGAAATGGAGAAGTGTGGAGAAGGGAGGGATGTTATCTTTTATAACTCCACACTTCAGTGAGTGAAAAAGGATGGAAGAAGGAGTCCATGTCCTTTGACATCCTGAATGTTACAGGCTTCTAAAAAAAGTTTATCTAAGTAAGATAATACTAAATAACAATGGCCATGACATCAAATGATCATCCTATCTACCCCACTTGCTTCTCTTTTCTTCACAGTGATAAGAAGTTGAGGGAAATTAAATTTGTGCAACTCTAAGAAATATGTATTTTTCTCATTTCTTCATAGCTAACATAGCTACAGGCCACCAAGGGAGGAGACAGAGTGACATCAGTCTCTAGATACCCATCCTGTACTTCTCTAGCCACAGAGAAATTCAGAGAAGAGACCAGCAACCAGCCTTCAATAATCTGCAAGGATGGAGGCAAGGGAGAAATTCTGTTTCACGTAACTTAGATGAGCTGTGTCAAATCACAAATCAAATCATACTGCCTGTAGGCAATGTATGTCTAATTCAAATCAAGAAGTGATTATTCTTAACTGCTACCTGTTATAAATGGAACAACAACAAAAAAAGCAATAGGAATAAAACATTATGTCTCAGTCCAATTAAATCAGATTTCACAGTCCATTCAAAATTTTAAAAAGGTAAATTATAAAAATTTAAAAAATTGAAATTTAGAAACTGATAGAAAAACTAAATATTTAATTTCTTTTTGGTGATTTTTTGGATTTTTTTTCCACAAAAAACAAAACAAAACAAAACAAAAAAAAAAAACCATAGAAAAATAGCCTCTATTTCAACTGATGAGACTGAATATAAAAGAAGTAATTTTTTTCTAGTTCAACTCAGTATTCAGTAATTCTTTCATCCATATCTTTCATCTGGGGAAATATTTATTCAATGTATTCAAGTTGAATCAGTCTTTTTACTGTCTGAAATTGTATTGTAGCAATAAGCAGCTGTAATCAAACAAACAAAAAGCACCACAAAAATTTGCTAGAATACTACGTAATTTTTTTCCTATATCATCTCAATTTTAAATTTTAAAAAGATTTTCATGCATTTTTGTCCTTAAATTTTTAGCTTTCTATTCAAAGAAGCTAACAAGAGAGTAAAGCCTTAAGACTGTAGAGAAAAACATAATCAGCACACTCCTTTTGGAATAGACTTCTAATAATAACCAAAACCATATTAAAAAGCAGCTAAGAATTTTAAAAGAAATTAAAAAAATAGAACTGTATGAGAAATTTGGAACTAAATAACAATGCTAAAGAAATTTGTTGTACCAGCTACATCTTCTATCTGTCAAAGTACTAGAAAGTATAGATTAGAATCAAAAGTTACTAGAAAGCCTGATTAGAATTAAAAAGTGTATTTACCATTGATGATAGAAATATAACAGAACAAACAAGGTGGTACAAACTAGAAAGTAGATTCTTTCATTTTGATTATAATCATGAGAGAATTTTCTTCAGGCAACTTGTCTGATAAGAGTTCAGTGTTTACATAAATGTGTTTCTAGGCAGATTTAGTAGCTCTTACTAGCAACAACGGCTGAATCTTCTTGCTCATAAAATGTGAAGAAATTCTGAATAATCAAACCCCTGATGTACATTAAGTATTGCATCTACTGTTTGTGGGCTGATTTTCAGCTAAATCTTAGGCATCTTTATCACTGATGCAAAAACCACATTACCCTTACAGCCAACTATTATCTGCTTAAACGTGCACCGAGATTCCTTCTGAATTTAGTTATTTTACACATCAGAATCTCTCTTTTCTCTATAAGAGGAACCACATAGCAGAACTTCATGCTAATAGCCACAAATGGGCTGCAGGTCAGCTGGCTGTGGAGCATGTAATAAATGTCAAAGCTCATAATATATAATATAAGATTTTTCATATTTTGCATTTACTGAAATACTTGTTAAAGATCTACATGATATAACTGCAAATAAATAAATGCATCAGAACAACTCTAGACCACTTTAAATTGCAGATAAAAAGGAAAAGAAAAAAGGAATATTTTATTTAAATTTACCAAAGTTAGTTCTCCAGCAGAAATATTTTTTACAATAATGTAAACCGAAATTAAAAAATACATGATAGCTTACCTTGTACTGATTTTAAATATTTTATTTAAAAATTCTTCAAAAATTTCCAAGAAAGCTAAATACATATCCAAGCTGAACTAGAAGTTCAGTCACAACGGTTTTCTGACAGTTGTATGAGTGAACCTAAAGATCTCATGGTCTTCAGCAAGTACAAAATACAGTTTCTCTGGATGTACCTTGAAAGGATACCCGTCTGGAATTATTTTTACTTAATAGTAGTAGAATTATAAACACCAAATTTCAAACCTGATCAGAGCAAACATTCAGAAAAAGTAGTATATCCACAGACCTTGTAACGATTGAGATCGCACTGCAGCCTCAGTTTCATTCTCAACATTTTTCTTCTAGCACTTCTAGGTCTGCTCCAGAAGCTGAACCATCTGACAAGTCCATTTCCCAAAAGTGGTATAAATTCTACATAAATCGAGAGAAAATAAACAATGAAAAAAAGCTTTCTATGGAGGATTCCTCCTGAGAAGGTTTAAGATGTTTTCAAAAGACATATTAATAAACTTAATCTATCACAGTATCACAGGGCAAGTACTGAGGTTTATATTTGCTTCTTCAAAACAGGAACAGTATTCTATATCTGGGCCATCAGTCTTGCGGCGTTAGTCTCTGTTCATACCTTCTCTATTTCCAATCTGGAAATGTCCTGGAGAAAAGAACGTATTATTTTCCAAAGGGAGAAGGAAAATTGCAAGTGCAAAGTTAAGCATAACCCACCCTCCAGGACCACTAAGGGAATCCAATAGAGGGAAAGGAGAGGCAAACAACAGGGGGTGTTTGGACATGATCATATGGAGTAGGGACAAAATCAAGTGTATTTGATCAGACCAAACAGAGATAGAGCAACACTGACATTTGACCTGGTTTAACATTAACTGGAAGTAAGATGTTCATATACGAACTTTCAGGTCTCACAGCCGAAGTTCACAACACTTTTTAAATGGAAAATTTCCTTAAGACTTTTTTCATCAAATAAAAACAAGGGAGACATGATGCTGGAATTGTCAATATTAAAATAATTATGGACAATCTACAAGACTGAGTCTGGTGACAGAGGAATTTGTAAGCTTTTTTTCTTTTCCATTTTTCTCCAATCACACATACAAAAGTTTTAATTTCTGTTCTGAATACTTAATATTTTGTACTAAGTTATTATGGTGATTTTATAAAAATTCCCTCAAAAATGATTTGTTTTCCATATTCAAATGAATCACACATCTATCTTCATCTTTATGAGGCTTCAAGATGTTTACAAAAGTACAAAAAGTATAATCTGCATGTCCAAATTTTAAGATGCTCAGGTAAAATCATGATGATAGCTAGTTATGTAAACAAAAAGCATGGCTGCACATGAATAATTACCATTTTCTGAAAATAAATTTTGAGAGTTTTTACAGTTTAAAAAGTGGAAAACAAGATTTCAAAAGAATTTTATCTCTGTAAATGTAATCTTCAGTAGAACTACCAGAGAATTAAATGAGAGGCTAAAACTTTAGTTTTTAATTTCTTCTACGTCTTTTATGCAAGGATAGAGTTTAAGTCTGTAGAAAAGCATTTTTTATCGGCAACAAGAACCTGGCTTAGTAAGGTCAAATCTGCAGTTGCTAATTCAACACCTCATGAAGGCACATACCTTTTAACCTAACTTGCTTTCTTTAGTGCACTATTTACCAATCCAGTCTTCACATTCCAGATTCTGTCCTTACAATTCTTCTCAATTTGTCTAGTCTCACTTTAGTTAGTCTTTCAGCATCATGTGAAACTTACATCTTTTTTCAGAATATATATGGCTTAACATTTCTTATTCTTTAAGTTTCTTCTGTGCTGTTATTTTTCCTTTTTTTTTTCTTTTCTTAAATAATGCATGCTGCTTTCCTAAAACTCCTCCAAATGTACAATACACCTGTTCACAAGCAATTGAAGTTGAAAATTTCATCTCACATCTTGTTCATTTCAAATTACTATCCGGTGGAAAGAAAAAAAAAGTTCTTGACTTTAATACTGAATTTAGCCCAAGTGGATGGACACCATTCCAAATCAGTGCAACAAGCATAATGTCAATTATCAAAAGTATCAATAAGGGAAAAGAAGAATAAATATAATTTGTAATTATCCCAATAAACTCACCTACATTCAGGGATCATTTAATTAACCACCATTCAAATCATGTTTCATTTCATTTATTTTGTGATAGGCTGTGCTGAGAAAACACTGGTCTAGTACTCAGCCTCTTACCTTCATAAGAGAACGATCTGTTTCTGATCACAAGTAAGATGGGATTACTAACAGATCAGATTTTGCCTCCAATTCAGCTGGGACAAAATCAAGTTTCCTCAAAGCATCTAAAACATCTACAGCTTTGAAAAAGCCGGAAAAAAAAAAAAAAAAAAAAAAAGAATGCCTTCTTTACATTATTTAACAAAACATGATGTAAAATCATAGTTCATTATTTTCATTATTTTCTATTGCCAGACACCAATAATATTGTCAACACATAAAATGAAGAAAAACTTGAAAAGCCAAAATAATTTTTTTGCTATCTCAAAGTCTTTTGAAAACATTTTATATTACTTCTATTAAAATTATTTTCTTACCATGCATACACACAGAACATTACAGCAACTTTCCTTAAGTTTTTAAATCAAAATCATAAATATGTAAACAGCGACCAAACTGAGATCAATGTAGTTTTGTGCCATACTCTACTGTGTATTTCTTCTCTACTTTTTATTATTCAGATGTCTCAGCTAGCAAATGAAATAATAAGAGTTTTTTTTCACGTCTATCCATCTATCCCCCTGCCCTAAGCTTAGAGAGAAATATGGCTTTTTCCTCTGAACAATACAAAACAATGTAATTAAATTGTATATGAATGTATATAATGTGCTATTAGTTGTTTTGGCTAGTAATGGAAACAATACTGCATATTACCTCCAATTCCTGTTCATTCTTTACTATGTTTACCAACAACCAACACATGCCCTGCAGTCATGATAATACACCTTCTGTATTTACCACCAAGGTTAAACAATAAATATAAAACATTATTTTCATTGACACTTCTTCTAGGAACTGGAAATCACAAACCATACAATTCCAAGTGCCTTACACATTTTCACATTTGAAGAAACAGCACTGTGTTGGTCAGTTTAGGCCTAAAATATTATGATGTAATATGTTTACTTACTAAAAAAAATAAAATTACTGGACCACTAAAAGGGAATTCATATCCTTACATAAAGAAAAACACCGTCTTCTTCTAAATCCAAGTCTGTTTAACACTGATCTAGAAAAAAAAAAAATACATTAACCATGGTTATTTTCCATGTCAAAGAAGCATCAAGAACTCCAATAACATCCAATATTTTCACTAAATTATTCAGCTCTAAGAGTCTCAATCCCAACTATTCAAATGAGTGTGAGATGAAAAGAAAATCTCTGAAAGAGATGAAAATTATGACCAAGAAAGCTTATGATATCCTGAGATGTATTAAGAAAGAGGTCAACAGGTCAAGGGAGGTGATGCTCCCCTTCTATTCTGCCCTGGTGAGGCCACGTCTGGAGTACTATGTCCTATGTCTAGACTGGGATTACTTAGTCTGTAGAAGACAGAGGAAGTTTCATCAGAACTTAAAAATATCTAAAGGACAGGTGTCAAGCGGATGAAGCCAGGCTTTTTACATCCATGCCCAGCAACAGAACAAGGGGCAATGGGCACAAACTGGAACAGGAAATTGCACAGAAACATGAGGAAAAAAATCTTTGCTCTGAGTGTGAAGAGCACTGCAACAGGCTGACTGGATGATTTCCTGCGTTACCTACTGTAGGGAACCTGTTTTTGCAGGGGGTTGGACTAGATGATATCCAGAGTTCCATCCAACTCCTACAATTCTGTGATTCTGTGGAAACTAACAATTTAGGTCAGAATACTTCCTCTGAGAAACAATCAGGTAAGGATCTTCATGCTTCCACCATAATATTTTGAAGAAGGGGAAAAGGAAAAGAAATATTAAGAACATAAGTGTTTCAAATTTTAATATTTATACTATACACATTCTTTATCATCAGGCTAATCTTTTATGATTAGAACTGTTTGTGCTTTCACTGAATGTTATGCAAAACAATGTTTTGGATCTTTAAAGTAAAATCTTAATTGAATTCCAGAGGTAACCCTCAGAGAATTTTAAACATCTAGTTCCCATCTAGAATATTAATGTCCAGCTATTTCTAAGGCATCAAGATTTAAACACTTTTTAGGAATCTGGATTGTAGTCTTTCCATGTCCCCACTATTTGCAAGTTTAAAAATGCCTCTCACAATTGCAGTGGAAACAAAATAATAACCTGGCATGCACACAATACTTTCCTTGATGAAGCCATTTTTTATTCCAGACTGTCACAAGTAAGCAAGAAAAATTCCATGAGAAATCTGCCTGTTTAGAACAGTCTCTGGGGAAAACAAAGTCTCTGTTGATAGGTAACATTTGTACTTTTCTGTAGGAAGTACACCTCAGTAAGATTCTAATTACATCTTTGTCAGTATATTTACAGCTGTTGACAAACGTAATGAATGTATGGCTCATTGTCTTAGGAAACACACTGGAAACTGAGACAACAATTTCTGGAACAAAAAATTATGACTAAAGCGTGATGAATTCTCAAGCACAAAATAACCCTTTTTGCACTACAAGACAGTACAGATTAAGAGATTTGTTCTGTATATTTACTGTTGGTAAAAAAAAAAAAAAAAAACATATTTGAAAGTTTTTTTCAAATATACAATATCTTAAAAAAAAAAAAAAAAAAAAAGAAAGTACCAATTTGTCAGACTGATAAAAGCAATTTCATCACAGTCTCTCAGGATCCAAGCTCTACAACAGCCACAGATAACTCGAACTTCACTTTTTGTTACTAAGAAAAAGAAAATGATCAATTGCAATCTGCAGTTTTCCATAAGTACATGGACACAGTAATTACACCCTTCAAAAGCAAACAAGAGAAAAGTAGGGAGGGTGCTAAGGAAACTTTTGTTTAAAATTTTATTGTTTGTTATTGGAAGGTGTCATCAGTAGCATTGACTCACTCTTACCATTTTACTATTACCATTCAATCTGGTCCTGAATTGCTTCAGTTATTCTTGAGTCAAGTTTTTCATCAGTCCTCCTATCCTGTAGCTGGGAAGCCACTCTAAGGCTTACAGTACTTTACATTTTGACTGGTTAGACAGTAAGTTCACAGTCCAAATTTACACTTCTGACCCACACTTCTGAAAGGTGCAGGAGAAGGCTATCCCCCAGTGCTGCAAGATGAGCCAGTGGGAAGGAAGACTGGCACGGATGAACAGAGAGCTCTTCCTGAGGCTCAAGGAGAAATGGACAAGAAAGCTGTGAGGACTCTGGACCACAAGTTTTAGGAACAGCAGCATTGGGAACTGGGACTATTTAGGCTGGAGAAGATAAGGCTCAGGGGAAACCTTGTAGCTCTCTACAACTACCTGAAAGAAGGTTATGATAAAGTAGAGGTCAATCTTATCTCCCACGTAATGAGTAATAGGACTAGAGGGAATGGACTCAAGTTGTACCAGGAACAATTCAGGTTGGATATTAGGAAAAAATTTTCACCTCTGAAAGAGTGGTCAAGTGCTGGAATAGGCTGCACAGGCAGGTGAGATGGCTGACTCAAAGGATGTGTTCAAGAAATGCTTTTATGTTATACTGAGGGACAAAGTTTAGTGGGAAAATATTGGTAGTAGGAGGATGGTTGGACTCGATGATCCTGGAGGTCTTTTCCAACCTCAGTGATTCTATGGTTGAACAGTAATTAAGAGCTTTAGAAGGATATTTGAATGTTCATATGTGATAACCAAAATATCACACTACATCATCTCAAAGACTGTTACATGACACATACAATTACAAATTCAGACATCAGTCACTTATTTTTCAGGATTATATCTTGAGTAATTTTGCTTAATCAGTGCTTTCACTAAGTTATGACACCAAAAGGTTTAATACCTTTACATTTTATTTAAAATTTTTAGAACAGAACTTAATACACTGCAGACACTTCTCTGATCCTGTTGAACACAGAACATACAGAGCAAATAAAGACAAATTCAAAGTGGAAGAAAAACAGAAATACTATCAAATACATTATTTTAACCACATGATAATATTTGATGAAATACTCATAACAAATACAGGTGTGATAGTAGTACTAGATTAAAATATTACACTCTACTTCTAAAAATCAAAGGATTCCTTTTTCTCCTTCTCATATTTTCTTATTATTATAAGGAAGTAACTATGCTTTACTATGTTACTTGGAATTAAATAAACAGAACTTGATTCACAGATTCAGAACTGTTAACACTGGCATTAGAGTGGATTTTAATTATTTTAATTCAGACTAGTTCATTCAATATGAATTTATTTACTACAGCATAAAGAGCTGATTTTGTTCTATTTGTTTATAAATGTAATATGAATGAAGAAAAAAAATGCTTGCATATTCAAAATACATAGCAGATTAATCTGTGAACCATCATTATCACTGCTTTTTTTTTTTTTTTGTGAAGCGCCTTTGATAGTTGCTTCTTGGATTTTGTTCAGCTACAGAATTTGCATTTAGATTGCAATGCTGAAGGTAAAAAACAACCAAACAAAACAACAAAAAAGGATCCAACAGACTGAAATCCTGTGACTTCATTTAAGCATGATGCAGCAACAATCACAATGATTGCATGTGACTGAAAACATTTTGATATATCAAGTTACATTTCACTGTTCCCCATTTAACTAATCCAAAGTTTTTGCTGAGGAGAATTACTTTATCCCCTCCTTATACAAATTGCAAACAAGATAACAATGATAACAAAATCACACTGCCTCTGCTATGAAAGACTAGAAAACATTCCCTTCTATGTTAAATACAACTAATGAAAATAAATAAATGTATAGATTCAAAGACAAAAGCAATATGTGACACTTAACCTTGAGAATTTGAAGAATACAATTTAACCAGAAGGCATCACAATTAGTGAAATGAAAAGAGTTGCTGGAGAAAGAACCACAAATATATCATTGTGGAATTTATAGTGGCAATTTCCCATTACTTTTTGGAAAAAAAAAACAAAACAAACCCAAACAAACAAACAAACTCCTGTTAGAGTGGTCTTCAGACACTATAAAAATAGCCAGTAGACTGTACCATACTTTTCTATGAATTTGTGGAATGTGAGAAAACTATGTACAAGAAAACATGCAATACCAAGTGGAAAAAAAAAAGAAGACCAAACAAAAATAAGATTACAGCCCTTAATTTGAAGACAGAAACAACATAGACAGTGGCATTGAGTGTACTCTCAGCAAGTCTGGTTACAGCACCAAGCTGAATGGGTCAGTTGACACAATAGAAGGAAGGGATGTCATACAGAGGGAGATAGACAGGATCAACAAGTGGGCACGTGAGAATCTAATGAGATTTAACTAGTGCAAGGTGTTACACTTGAGTCAAGGCAATCCCACATATCAAATTAAAGACAGAGAGAAGAAGTCATTGAGAGTAGCCCTGACAAGAAGGACTTTGGAGTCCTGATGAATGAAAAGTTGCACATGAGGCAGCAATGTGCCCTTGCAGCTCAGAATGCCAACAGTATACTGGGCTGCTTCAAAAGAGGGGTGGCCACCAAGGAGATAGATGGAGCTAATTGTCCTCCCCTCTGCTCTGCCCTTGTAAGTCCCCATCTGGAGTACTGCATCCAATCCTGGGGCCCCCAGTACAGGAAGGATGTGAAAATATTGAAACGAGTTCAGAGGAGGGCCACTAAGATGATCAGAGGGCTGGAGAACCTCTCCTATGAATACAGGTTGAGGGAGTTGAGCTTGTTTAGCTTAGAGAAGTTTTCTTCTTTTGCCTCTGAGGAGACCTCACTGCAGCCTTCCAGTACTACAAGGGAGCTAATAAGCAGAATGGGGAATGACTTTTTACATGGTCTGACAGTGATAGGACAGAAGGGAACGCCTTTAAACTAAAAGGAGATTTAGGTTAGATGTTAGGAATAAATTTTATACTCTCAGGGTGGTGAGGTGTAGGCTGCCCAGAGAAGCTGTGGATGCCCCCATCCCTGAAGGTGTTCAAGTTTGGATGGGGCCCTGGGCAGCCTGACTGGGTGGGTGGCAATCCTGCCCATGGCAAGGGAAGGCTGGAACTGGATGATCTTTTAGGTTCCCTCCAGCCTAAGCCTTTCAAAGATTACATGTAATTTTTTAAGGGAAGAGTTCTTCCCATAAAGAAAGAAAAGGGACAGATAATCTAATAGTAGACTGACCTATGATTTCATACAAATGTAAATAAGCACAAATAAAATTCTGTGAAGCAATGGAATGAACAGTGAGTACAAGTGAAAAGCAAAATATGACAACATGCACATCTGTGTAACGAAAGAGAAAAGGCCTCTTTTATAAATGTTGGCCATTATAGGTAAAAAAGAGATGAATGGTAAGAGGGAACAGGCATTCCTTAAAAAAAACTAGGTGAGCAAGTACAGCCACGTGTATTGCCTTAACAGCTAATTCAAAATCCACTGAAGTCAACACAAAACCTTGCCCTGAATTCTGTCTGATCTGGATCACATCCAAAGTCTCTACCCAATCACTAGGGCCTGTATGTGCCTGAGGGCTCCATCTGCCCTGAAAAGTTTGTATCCCTGCTCCTCTGCAAGTACTTCCCTAGCTCCTGTCCTGAGGTTTGGCTGCCGAGTGAAAGGCCAGTTCTGATGTGGAACCATGGCACCCAGTAACACTTATGAAGGAGATAAACCAATTTGTCAGCCAATTTGGATAAGACATCTGGTTCCTCGATCACAGTGACA
Source organism: Tympanuchus pallidicinctus (assembly GCF_026119805.1). Lineage (NCBI taxonomy): Eukaryota > Metazoa > Chordata > Aves > Galliformes > Phasianidae > Tympanuchus > Tympanuchus pallidicinctus. Next base: position 11,801,495 of record NW_026294769.1, read on the forward strand.
CAGTACTTAGTGTAAAAGAGATGATCTAGTTGAGGACCATCCCTGAGAGCCAGGAACCACTGAACAGTTGACATGTCAAGTAGATATAAGGATTATAGACTGGTCAGGACACTTAGAGCCTGCTGGTGCAGATGACCATCAGTTCTCAATACTAACAACATGTTAGTATTGGTGGGGGCACATACCTTCACTATAAGCCTTTTGATTCAAAACAAAATGCTAAAACAACATATTTAGTAGATATTTAAAATTGTTTAACTTAATTAGCATAAGGTTGCTAACCAAGTTAATATTCTGAACAGAATAAAAAAATGTTATTTCTAATTTGGTTGTAGAACAAAAGTCCAACAATAACTAAGAAGCTACCAGCCACTACATCATTGACTTCTAGTTAAAATATACCACCAGTTGGTCACAGCTGTTCACTCTTTATCACTGTTTTTTCTCAATCACCAAAATCTCCTTGCACATACAAGCCATCCTTCATCATCCTTCACCAAAAGGAAGAGGAAAGGTCTGTTGTAACTAATGAGCTCATGCTCTTTGTACATAATTACTAAAGGAATATTACAACAGAGGCTGGGTTTAATTTGATAAGTAAAACAACTCTTAAGATTGGGATAAAACTACTTTGAACAGATGCCATGCAATGCATTTGGCACAGAAGCATCCACAACACAACTTGCTAAAAGTACTTCTCACACTCTCAACAGGAGAATGTTTATCAAAAGTAGCAGTCGCAGATTCTGAAAGTTATAAAGCTGTCAAGAAAATGCTAATTTAATCAAGTGCAGGTTTCTATAGGGTAAAATTTCAACGTGATCTCAGTGTGAGTGCTTCAACAGTATTCAGAACTAGATGTATATTATGCTCCACCCGAGGTGATGCCTCACCAAAGATTCATCTTTCAAATAAAGTAACGCTTAAGTACAGAATAAACAGAGCCAGAGTGATCAATAAAACACATATAATAGCCGATAGTGACAATGACAAGGCTGCCCAATATTCTAAAATCTGATCTGCGTTATATAAACTTAAAAAATGAACTTTAAAAGGTGCCAAGGACTTGCTTTCCAAAGACATATTCATAAGTAATTCTACACAATTCAAGTTTAATCAGTAGCTTTTAGTTCCCTGCAGTTTAGTTCCCCTTAGCTGCAGTTCAGCTATGTTAGATATTATATGTGCTTTGGATACAAAATTATCTCAAGTAGTCTAAGAATGACTGATTCTGGCCCACAGGATTAAGGACTAGTACCAGTAAGGTCACTTTGTCCGCTCACACAGCCCTAATCAAGGAGCCAGCATTTAAGACCTAAGGCATTCATTTCTCCTGATATCACTTGCATGTGCACATGGCTACCTGAAAACATCCTGTCGAGAAATCTGAGCAGAGGAATCTTTATTACCAATGATATGGAGCCTGCCTTGAGATAAACCACAGTAAACATCACCTGTAGGAAAACTACACATAAGTGAGAAACATATTCTAACACTGAACAAACTAACTGTAAAGGTAGAATCTGTCCAGGGACTCTTTTTAATGTAGTAACATGGCATGAAATTACAAGTCCATAACAGAAAATTGAAATGTTTCCTGGGAAATATCTTGAGTGAGATTGTATTCCTCAATGAACTTGTAATAGCATTAGGAATTAGGTCAATACATATGAGCTGACAGCCTGCATTTTTAGCATTTCTTAATGCAAAGCACAACCTAGTGTTTAGTTTAATTAACATTCACTTCATTGTCACCAACAGATTTCCAATGAGAGTCAAAGCACTTTCATTTTCATTATCATTATTTAATAACATCAGTGTATGTATGCTTAAGCTCCAATCTAATACTGAAAAGGAAGAGACATTAAGAAATACTGAACTGTTTTCCTCATTTAATGTTCTGCCTATCTGCAGTCTTTCACTGTACTATAATGACATTCTACACCCACTGTAAAAGCAAATGCCTTCTGTTGCTCTGTATTTCAGTGATCACATAGTCAAACACTGTGTAACCTGATGTACACACAGAGTGTTTGTAACAGAATTGGAGCAGTTTAATGAAACAGCTGTTGGCAACCATTTACACTTCTATAGGTCTTTGATAATTTTATACATAACAGAAATAATACATTATGCTGACAGTAAGCACATATTCATAACTTTTACTGGTCTATCTTTTATAACTTGCTTGCTAATTTTCTATTGCTTCTTCGATTCAGAATATCACTAACAATAAAGAGTGCTGATGCACAACAGCAAAAACTTGCAACCTCTGACAGAGGTTTCTTTTTATGACTTATCTCTTATTCATTCCATCCCTTAATCAAATCTATAACTGTCCCCTTCAATTTCTGATAAAACATTCCAATTAAACAAACTTTAAAAAATGCTCCCAAAGAGCATGTAATTCACCAGCTGCTGTTTTATTACTTTTCTCACTTGTCTCACTCTTAGCTACTAATAAAATCATTCATCATTTAATTAAGTGGAATTGATGGCAGAAGTCTTTCTTGCTAAATAAGCAGCCAATGTTCTAGATGTGTGGACACTAGATCACTCTTCTAACATAAGTTTCAGCTGGTTCCTCCATTATTTCCTCTAGAGAGCATTCTTGAGTCTGTTGTTCTTCTACTTAATATTGTGATGAAAAAATTTACTTTTAATAAAACCTTACTTCATGAATACAGAAGCATTGATTTGCATCTCTTTCATTTTCCTGTTGTTGAAATAATCAGGAGTCCAGGAATACGCTTAAACTCAATGTTCTTTAAAATTTACCTTCCTAATATATGTAGCAAGATAATGCTTAAAGCACAAATTTGATACGAACAAGGAATTGTATTTCCAAAAACAGAGATTAATATTTTTATAATGGCTTATGATCGTGCAAAGAACATCAACTCACATTTGATTTGGAAACATCTTTAGATCAATATTTATGAGACACACCATGGTTCAGTATAGCACCTTCCAAATTCTTGATTACTGTACTTCTCTAAACATATTTATGGACCTGTGAAATCCCAAATATTCATGGTCTATTTTTAAAATTCTTACACTTGCTGACTGCATTAAATAGCAAATATTTAATGTTTGTGACTGTTTTTTATATAACACTTATTCTGATAGAATACAAACTGGTAAATGTTTAATATGAACATACTTTCAAGAATTTTTTTAATGAATGTTTGCATTTAATTCGTACTCCCCAGAATGGCCTCTGCTTTAGCATCTACAAAGTCATCAGGATAAGATTTCTAATCGACTTGAACTGAACTTAATTATCATTTATCTTCTTATGAGATTGTGCATTTTAATACAGTTGCTCACAGGATGAAAATTCCCAGTAATACAGAATGTAGTAGATTTAGACAGGAATATGTAAGGAACCTGAGAACTGGAGGTCAGGATTGCTAAAGTCTGAAAGAGACAACATTTTCTAAAAATTCCTCCTTTATAAAATGAAGCATGTCATCCTTGAGGGAAAGCAGCAGTATCCTGTCACAGGCTGAGTACTGATTAAAAGGGAAAGGACAGGGACAGACTCTTCAAAAAATGTGAAAGTTCAATGTAATAATTAGAACACCATTTTATTATGCATTAATATTTAGTTGTCCCAGTTGACAACTAAAAATGAAAGCTTGAAGTTAAGACATCTACCCCACCATGTCTTTCTTCAAAAATGCCCAGGATAAAAAGTAAGAATAGCTCTGTTCTTGCCTCTGAACACAAAGGCGTCAGATACATAAGAAGCACAACAGGACATTTCCCTCCAGAACGTCAGCAAGAAAAGCTTCCTTCCTTCCACCCCTTTTTATTTATTTTTTTTTTTTCCAAAAGTTTCTCAGGGTGTTTTCTCATTAATACAAAAATGCACATTGAATAGAAATTTGCTGTGGCACAGTCTAATCTTCTAATCTTCTGTTATTCAGTATGCCAACAACAACAACAAACTTTAAAATTATAGAAGAGCAACTGTCATTTGAAGGGAAAAAAAAAAAAAAAACAACCTCTAAGATGTATGCAGTGTTTTAAGCTCCAGGACAGAGAACTCTAGAGAGTTAAGAAGGCCCAGAGGATGAAATTTTCTCTAACACACAAGTATAACAAACAACATTGGAGGAAAAGCAGATAGAGGAATACTTGTTTCATTAAACATATTTGTACTCATCTAAGCTTTAGTTACAGTTCCATTTTCATAATTCATGGGAAAAAGTACACTGAATTGCACAAAAACTGATAATTATGCGTATTACTTGGAATTTCTATGGATTCTAGGGATTGAGGAGCATCTTAGAGTCAGGTGATTTGCATGAAATCAGTAAATAGTCCTTTCCATTGACAAAATCTCTGAGGAACACCAGTGAGATCTTAGCTACTTAAAAATACATAAAGATTAGTTATTGAATTCCAGCTAACTGAAGCTGGAATAAACTGGTTTAAACTTCACCTGCCAGAAGAACTGACACTTCTATGTGCAGGAAAATATGTGTTGAATACCACCAAACTCAGTTTTTCTGCAAAGTCACTAATCTCACGAATAGTCTCATCTCTACTTTTTCTTTTTTTTTTTTTCCTGGGGGCAGAAGTTGGGGGAGGGGGAGAGGTAGGGAAGTGGGCACTCCTTCAATTCTCGTATCTTCTGTAGGACTAGAAATTCCTACTTCACTCTGCCTACAAACTAAGTAGTTAATTTATGATCACCACTAAGGTTTCCTTCTTTGTGGAGAAAGAGGAACAGGTGTCTCCAAAGGACAAAAGACTCCATTTTAAAAGAGGTGTTTAACAAATATAGGATGAATTACTCCAGAGAGCCACACGCTGCTCACTGAGGGATACCATAAAACTAAATTAGATGTGCAAATTTTGACAGAAAACAGTTCAAGATAAATCCCATTCTTACTAACTACTTGTTCTTAGTATGCTGTCTGCTTTAATCTCCTTTTCTTAGGACTCATTCAAAATACTGGTATTAGAAGTCATCTTCTAGGTGTATTCTCCACTGACTCACTCATGAGAACCTACCATAGATCTTTTGGACTGAGCGCTCCAGATTATCTTTCCACCTTCAGTTTCCAGAGGCATGACTTATATGATATATGATAACTCGATCTTTAGTTATCTCATCTGCAAACTCATTCCTCCTTTAAGATACTTGATGACTACTCTCGCTTTGTTCATGATGGTGCACCTTTCCATGGTAGCCACCAAGCCAAATGCTATACTTCACTCTAGACAAGCGTCTATCACAAACGCACCTAGTATGTAATCTAAGATCAAAACCTTAAATAAAAACTTGATAGCATGTACAAGATCTTATATTTTAAGTTTGGCTAAAACAAGGATATCCCTGCTGCAACAAAAACAAAATCTCATGAAGAATCCACTGCTGCTTCAATGTTACTTTAGCCTAACTTTCCTTCCACTCACCAGTACAATTTTTATGGAGTTCAGTAAATCAAAAAACCATGGTTAACCATTGTTAACCATGTTCAAAAATCATGAATCTTGTATTATTTTGTAGTTTTTTTTGCTTTTGGCTTTTTTTAAACTCTTAGCTTTTGTAGAAAGGATTGTCCTTGCTAACCGTTCGGTGCCAAGTTTGCTCACACAAGTCAATTAATTATGATTCCCGCTTTTAGAACAAAGTTGTGAGGAAAAATTAAATTAAATCCCAAATCCACTTTCAGCCTGAGCCTGAAAACATATCTAAATTATTCTGTGCACTTTTGCACAGAGGTGGTGAGGGGATTACGAAGGATTAAAACTGAAGGCAGGAGTCTTTCTTTAGGCAATGAAAAAATTAATCTTCTCCTGTGCCAAAAGAATGGACCTACTCTCTTATCAAATGTAGCTGTACAGAAGAAGCTTGGATGACAGACAATGCAAGAAGAAAAAAAAGGAGAGGCAGCATGGGAGAAGAGTTTTTCCAGTGAATTTCAGAAGTTGTATTGGAATTTCTGAAGTTCATATCAACTTGAATTCTCCATCTACTGTGTTCTTCTCACGTTCTAGTTTTTTTCATTTTTCTTTTTTAACTTACAATTTTTAGTTTTTTTAATGTGAAAAACATGCATGACTTGATTTGTGCTAAAGCACTGAAGAAAACACCTCAGGAAGAAGAAACAAGATGCAAAAAATAAGGTTTTACAAAAATTATGCTACCTAGGAAGGCCATTCTAAATCTTTCCAGCAAATCAATTCACATAAGCCACTTGTCTTCTTGTAAGCTGAGTTTTGCATTTCATTCCTCCTTTTTCATACTTTCTGACATTCCTGCACCTTTCAAACATTATGGGGTTTTGGAAAGAAAAGAAAGGTCCCTCAAATATCTCATATCACAAAAAAAAAATAAAAATAAAAAAATAAAAAAATAAAAAATGAAGTCATGTTCTAATCTACTTTTGTTGTTGTTGTTGTTTGTAACATCTGTAGATTTGGGTTTTGTTTTAAATCCAGAAATTAGATATTTAAGCAGGAAAACAGATAAACAACAAGAGAACACACTGAGCATGTGGTGAACCTAATTTGAATATCTTGCCTTTTTAAAATGATATGAAACAGGAAGTGCTGGACTATGATCCTTATGGGTCCCTTTCAATTTAGGACATTCTATGATTCTATGATTCCGGGAGTCTAAATTTAAAAGAATGTGAGCATTTAAAAGGAAGTGAAAAAAATTCTAAAAAAGAATATTGCTCAGTATTTTGAATATTGATTACTGAATGAATAGGACTGTTCAATATTTATAAAAAAAAACAATCATCAACTAGTAAACATTAAAGCAGTTAGGTGGAACTTTTATTTATTGCTTATACTCCATAAATATAGTTAGGAAACACAGAAGTCACAGGCACTAATTTGCCACTTGCTTTAACGATAGAGATGGTAGAAAATACTGCTAGTGTGATAAACCATTGTTTCATTAACGTTTCATTAAGCACTGAAGAGCTTTAACTTATTGAAATTCATAAGGGAAATAACTTTGTACATCATATCAAAGGCAAGTATTGAAAAACCTGAAGTTCATTATACACTGAATTATTTTAATGTTATACTGAATTGATTATACTGCTTTCACAAAAACTGCACAAAATGCTTAAATTGTAACAACAAAAAACAAATTAATAAAAACTAAGCCAAGAAAATCAGAATAAGATGCATTAAGAAAAATGATTTCTTAAAAAAGCCAAAACAGCAACTCTGAAAGTTAGTTTGAAATTTTTGTATGCAGCTTGCATCACATCCACAACAAATTATAGAGCATTATGATGGATAATTTGAATAAACTGCATATTATAGAAATAAAAGAAACTCAAATCTATTATGAAAGCAGACTTAGAGCTTACATACTATTTCTTACAGAAAAGATCTTTAGTTGGGGAGAGGTGAGGGGAGCACAGTTTTTTGTTTCAACTTCTCTTGTGCAATTTCAAAGAACGCATAAACCATTATAAACTGGAGGTTACTCTGGTTTTCTAATCTATCCTCTATTACAAGAATACATACATTTCAATCATAAAGCCCAAGAGAGCTTACATGACCCAGCCTATAGCTGAAAAAGCTGTTCTTTCACATCACTTCAACACTGCTGAAACACACCTCCTCACTGTGCTCACATCCACTGCTAGGTCTCCATAAACCTTCAGCAAGTGTTGATGAATGTAAGGAGGAGCCATTTTTTCCACAGAGGAATTCAGTGACACACCTTTGCTTTATATACACTTCCATGTAAGACATCATTTTGTCAGACCACTCCTCTGCTGCCCAGCCATGAAACGTAAGATAACACTGGTGCTAATAATGCTCAGAGACCTTATGCTGCAGTTTTAATGTGGAAGAGTACACCTCCCTGTAAGCATCCCTTGTAAGATGCTCTGTTCCCTCAGTCAAATTGACTTTCTGATGTGACACTGCTCTCCCTTCCAATTTTTAAATATATTAACCACATTCAATTGAGTCTGACATGGAGGATTGCCTTAAATTAAATTCTACAAGTTACATTAATACTTGGCTGAGTAGATCATTAAACAAAAACTTATAACTCAGACTGTTATGTAATCTAGTGGTAACACTCAGCCAGTAAGTCAGCATACTATGGTTATTTTCTAACTATACATATGCGCTACTGTTTTAACTCTGCAAAACATACAGGTAGCAGTGGAGAAAAGGAAGAAAGCATACGGGATGAGAGACAAATCAGTATGAAACCTGGAGATGTTAGTTCTGTTCCTTCTGAAGTGGCTTGCCTTCACTTCTACCAGCCAGCTCTCAAGGAAAAAAAAAAGAAGAAAAAAAAAGGAAAAGTTAAACCTATCTTTTGGTGACGTGATTTTTCATCCTATGAGTTAGGGTTTGGACTTTCTACTTCCTATCTGTGCGCAATGTTACACTGCACATGTGATCAGATGTTCACAGAAATCCCCACTGATAGTTGCAATCAGTTTCTCAGATTGCATACACATTTGCATGTACATTTGTAGTTCTACTGCAGTCAGAGAATGCTTTCTTGTTTTGTGCTGTATATTTACAACAGCTGTTGCATGAGTCTTTGTCCACAATCAGACTGTCTTGACAAAACAATTATAAAATCCCCCTTACATTGTTTACAGCAGTGAGACAGATAATTTTATCATGATTTGTCATGATTTATTATGACACTTGGCTGCTCTCAATTTTCTCAGCATCCAGATTTTTTCAGTTTTAATTCCCACTCTGTGCCTTAGCTGTGTGGATTTTTGTTTGTTTTCAGAGACAGGAGTGCTTAGCATCTTCAATTTGGATGAGACACTGTAGTCAGGTATAGTAATTAATTCCTGTAACTTTGCTTCATTTGAACAAAGAGGAATGCTGGATTTTGTTTCCAAACATGCTGGCTACAAAGATTATCCAGAGCTCACTGAGTGACTGTGGAAATACATGTTTATCAAGAGAGATGCTGATAAACTGGATGAAGCAGATACATGCAAGGACAATTATGTTGTTTGAAGGACAAGTGACTGAGAAACACCGATAAAAGCAAACAAAAGGATTATAATTAGCTACCTAACAACTGCAAAAATAAATAAGTAAAACTGCTGCATGTTATAAAAGGAAAAGCTATTACACATCCCAAAACCAACTGAGATAAAACACTGCAGTTTGTTCCTAGTTTATTTTTCACAGGAAAAAGCTTGTGAATTAAAGTTGTGCTGTGCCACTGCAAAGATAACAGTTTTTAGAACCAGTGACTATAGCAGCAATAAATCCCAGATCTGTTAAGATATTTCAGCCCTGCTATTCACAGTGATTTGATCTCTGCTGCTTTTTCCAGTGATGTGTACACACACATTCCACACAGGTCCACCAGAGAGAATGGTGAAACCCCATCCTTGTAGCATTTCAACACTCACCATGGTTACACAGAAGCACAGCTGACCTGACCTTGAGCTGAAAATAGACTTGCATTTATTTGTCAAATCACACAGTAAAGAACAATGCGTATGTCATCAACCTGAGTTCATCCTGGGTTAGCAGCAAAGGGAAAAAAAACCACAAAAGACCATTTATGATAGACAAGTGAGCCAGAACTCTTTAATTCTCAAAGAAATTTTCTCCAGACTAACATACACAAGACTGACACGTTTCACTTGAGGCCTCTTTCTCCTTGCACTTTCTTAAAACAAAAACTGTAACTCATCCCAGTTAATACATAACTCATTACAACAAATATCCACACACTGTATTTAATCAAATAACAAAACACTAAACTAAGTAGAGATCAAGGTAAGAGAGGGCAAACTTACTGCCAGTAGACTGGAAGATAGTCTACTAGCCCACACAGCAGTGGATGAAAAAGGACTACATGAAGCAAAGGGCTATGTGAAACTCTAGATTTTGAAGTGCCTCAGTCCAGTTCTGAAGCTAGCAGCTACAGAAGCCAGATGTGACAGAAGAAGAAAAAAGCCTTTGCAAAGAGTGAAAACCCCTTTATGGAAAAAAAAACCAAGTCAGCTGAAGGAAAAGGTCCCTTTCAAGCAGTTAATGAAGTAAACTAAAGGGATCTTAATGAAAGAAGAAAGAGTTCCCTTTTTTAATCTTAATTCCTAAGTTTGCATCAAGGACGTGAGGAATGAGAGAACAACAGCAACAAGCTATAGAAAGAAAGAATAGGAGAGGACAGGACTGCATGCAGTGATAGACAAGAAATGCAAACTTTAGAAACGTGCTTTCCAAGGAAAATACACATATTTTCAGTCACACGCATACATAAAATATATGGGCTCTGTCCCCTCATTTTTGTAATCCTAAGAATGCTAAAACAGGACACTATGGAACACTAGTGTATTATTGAATGTAATCCTTTAACAGCAAAATGCTACCCTTACAGGATTAATTAAATATTTTTAATATTTGATTAGTATTTTGTCCTAGAGGAAACAGGGAATGACTTGGAAGAGCTGCTCTAACTTTTGGTCAAAAAAATCAAGCATATGGCTTGTAAAGTTGCTTATAATATGCATTGCTTATTTATAGTCATTTGCTCATTTCAAGCCTTCTTAAAAATCACAGAAATGCTGGAGAATTAATGCCTGTAATATTTTGGCTTGCTGAATCCATGTGTTTAATGCAAGTTATATAATTTATTTCAAATTCTAAATCCACAGAATCCAGAGACACATTAGAGAAACAGCCAAGCTAGGTGCAGCAAGCTAAGCACAGCAATGATACCGAGGAAGAAAATCTAATTCCAGCTCTATGATGTTAGCATTTGTGTGTAAGCACCATCAGAAATAACAGCAAAGAAGCCCAGACGTAGCCTTAAGAACAACTGATTACAGCTTCATTCTAGCAAAACGCCTTTCTCACAAGTGACTCGGGAACCCTTGAGAGAGTAAAAAGGAGATATGATTTCAGTCACCCTTAGCTCTTGACATTAGGCTTTCACTGGTTTAACATACAAGTGTTGATGCATGCAGACTTTCTCAAGCACTTACCACTTGTCCTTTCAAGCATCCTTTTTTGTTGCGCTGGTTTCAGCATAATCAGTCTGATTTCTCTTCATCTCATTCTCCACGGGGATCCATTTTGTACATTCAAAAAACACTTCTTGAATACTTTACTGAAGTACCTCTTTCATTCTTCTGTACAGTCAAGATAACATTCATCCATTAGTCTAAAGATTTGTTCAGTTGTAACTACTGTCTGAAGCACAGCATACATTTAGGTTTTTTTTTTTCAAATATAATTTATTCATGTGAATATTGCTTCAAATAAACAAAGAAAAAGGACTCTTTTGCAGTTCACTGATTATTGTTTTTATTTACTACTGTTTCTCTGGAGCTCAGTATCTGCACTGTCAGTGCAAATAAATACCATCTAGCATAATATACAGAGGCTTTCTAAGGGTGAAGTAAAGGATTTTCTCTTCTGGTCTTCCCTGCTGAGAGATTTATTTGTTATTTTGTTTGGGTGAATGTTTGTCCTTATTTCTAAAGGAGAAAAAAAAGATTAAAAATTTAAGATAAAACACTTTTCTGACATGCTGTTAATAACAATCCCCTATTCATGGTCATTTTGTCATTTGTCCAGTCTAACCACTTGCTTTTTCTATAACTAATTAAACTGCTGAGAAGTCCTATAACAAGAGATAGCTCCATTTTTTGAACACATCCTAAGTTTACTGAAGATAAATGGAGATTTTGTCCATTTTGTTTGAACCTCTACTAAATGCATCCAGCAGCTTCTTGATGTCTCATATTGGGAGTTCAGAAGTTTTGAAGGTATTGGGAAAAGCTTCCCCCTATCCTTGTTATGAACTTTCCTTCCTGTACTAAAAGCTGGCTTTCATGTCTGACCACTGTTCTTGTAGGGAAATTCAATTTCAAATTCGTGTCTGAAATTTCTGTCCTAGAGAGGAAAAACATCATTTACATTGAACAGGTTGAACCTTACTCTCTAAACTAGGAGTGGGACACACTTATATTCACTCCCACAGAAACAGAACCACATCACCCACAGTTTGTAGGCAGGATCCTAAACGGTACCTATTGCTGAGGGTCAGCTAGTATCTCTAAATATCCTCGGGGCAAACTGGCAAATCAGCATTTGGTTTTCATTCCAAACTGCTGTCTTCTTAAAGGGAGGGAAAAACAACAACAACAACAAGTTAGCAGTTAGGGAAAACACTCAACAACCATTTCCATAAGAATGGATGGTTGCAGTGTGTTTTTCCACAAGTAAGAAAGTATCAGACAATGTATGGCTATGGCTTTTGTCCCCACCCCTTCCTGAAATCTTAAAAAGGTAACACAATTCACAGAACTTCGAAGAATATTAAGAACAGGTATTTGATGACTGAAAAACATCTTTGTGAGGCAGAAAGTGTTTTGAAGCTGTTTTTTCAACCTTTGCTTTTAAACCTTCACACTGAATATGGCCATTTCAACCTCCCATGTCTATCCTCCATCTTCTCTTTCCTTTCCTTTCTCATATTCTTCTAGTGTTTGTATGAAAATCAAGCACGACTCTGAAAGAACTACTGGCTGTTCACATGCTCAGAATTCACTCCATACACAATTGAATCTACATTTCTAGATCTTTTTTCATCATCTGTACGTGCAATTACAGGAGTTTCTATTCAAAAGTAAAGCAGTGAAATGTTATTGGCAATACTCTGGCAGGTAGCTCAATACAGCATGCAGACAAGGGCAAACCAATTCGTATGCTGTTCACTTCTCAATCTAGAGTGCTTTACATGTATTGCATGTTCTCCTTTGCTAACAGGCTGAGGTAGTAGCTTCCTGTCTCAAAGCTGATGCCAGAACAAAGTAAACGTTTAAAGAGCAGTTCTACCTCAAAGTAGTAACTGAAGAGTAAATATTAGGAAATACAGTTCTTTTCATGCCTGACACCAGTTTGGATACTTAAGATCAGACTTAACTGTTCGAACAGAAGAATGTGGAGCAGTAACATCAAACGCAGAAGCACAAAGAGTACTTAACTTCAAAAATAAAGTTTTCCAGGGCGTGATAGCAAACATCAAGTCATCAAGCAAGGCAACAAGCTTCCCAACCGTTTTCTTGCTTACTCAAAACAGCTCACCTCGCTCTCTGCACAGCTCTGCCTCCAAGACAGCCAGCTGTACTCAGGCTGGTAGATATAGAACGAGAACTAAAGCCGTAGATTCTGACAAACATGCTTGCACTTCATTTGTTTTTGCTTTGTTTTTTTCAAAGAATTGGAGTACATTTTCCATCTACAGAATGTTTTACAAAGAAGTTCAGATTGAATCTGTGTGTCTAGAATACATGTCTTTAATCTACCTTTCCCTTGTCTGATCTAAAATAGAAGTAAACACTCCATTCTCCAAAAGACCTGTGTTGGCAGTTTCCTGCTTTGCCAAGACGACCCTCTATTCTTTAAAAGTAGCTATAGTTAGAAGACAAGACATGCTTCACACAAATACCTGATGCCCCTCCATTCATCATTTGCTTCCCATTAAAATAAGCATTGAAAACAAACTTCTTTGCAAAGGGTGAGTTGATTCTGCATGGTACAGAGATTCAATTGAAAGCAGCAGGACATACATCAATATTACAAACACAGAAATCATGCTTTGTCAGAATCAACAGAACATTGTAGTTTTTTTTCCTATCGAACTTCACTTTGTCTAAATAATATTTTTATAAGGCAACAAGTATAGATTTTGCATAAAAATAATCAAAATAATCTCAAAGCACTAAGATAATGTTGCCACCAGAGAGAAAACTGTTTGATCCTTGGGATCAGAAATATTTTTAAAGAACCAATTCTGATCCATCTTCTAAAACTGATTTAGACATGCCAGATGCAGATAGCAATAAACTATCATACAGCCTAAGGGGGATGTCATAGAAAAATCAGCTTCTAAAACAGAGCATTTATAACAGCAGCTTTCCCTGAGAAATAACTATTAACAGCTCAGAACATATTAAAAATAATGATAAATAACTTTTTATAATTATAAAGATGTGGATTTTCTTCTGTGTTTCTCAGAATCACATACTGAGAATATATTTGTGGAAAATTTAAAAATATGCAGCCATCATCGAAATAATACTGCATACAACATAATCATACTACATAAATAATAAACAAGGAAATATGTTCTTCTTTTTCTAATGCAAGTTACAGATGTTTTTCAATCCTCAGACAGGCCTCTGCAGAATTAACACTGGGGAAAAAAAAGCACACCGCCCTATCATAATGAGTACTCTTTCCCAACTCAGAACTAAGTCCAGCAGAGGAGCAGGCTTTGTTCTCCAATTTCTGTGACTATAAAGGAACCAGACAGGGCGCTTGATGCGGGAATGTGCAGTACAAGTTCAAAACTGTGAAAATATAAAATAAGGCAATATATATAAAAAGACTAAGGCCTTTTTAATCAGGGCCAGATACCTAAACAGACTTTGTTGCTTAGGACACAGCTCAGATATGCAAGCTGTGTAAAGGCAATGCCAGCAGAAAATAAGTTGTAGCATTAACAAAGATGTGAGAACAAGAAAAAGACAACTAAAAATCTTAAAGATTTCATATCATTTCATTGATTCAAACTATGATACCTCAAAGGCATGTCTGTTTTGTCTTTATCTAATCCCACTAGTTTCTATTTTTCCTTTTTTAAGCCAAAATACTAAAACCTTTTTTTTTTTTAGCTTTATTCCAGATTTCTCTCCTGTTCTGTTAAAGTCCTATCACAGATGGCTACTACACACTTCACTCATAAGAGAGAATATATATTTATTGATAGAATATAGTTATTTAACAAAGATCAACCATAAATAAGGCAGCAATTTAATACTGTTAGAGGTGGCAAGGTTCACTTGTATTTTCTGCACAGAGGGTAGAATTAACAAACTCATCCAGGAGGTCCTCCCTTTGAGCCATGAGTTTCAGAGAGGCCCCCCTTGCTTTCTAAATTCCTTCTCACATGAGCCTAGAAACATAGTTTAGAAACAGAAATATTGAAAAAAAAACGTACAGAAAAATCTACATGCAATCAACAGCCAATCATGTATTATGTGCCACTGCAGTATCACCCTCATTTCATCTTGTTAGTTTTGTCACAAAGGTAAAGCATTCTCCATTACAGCTGTTGAAAACCTTTTGGTCAAATCCTCCCAAAAATTATTTACAGTGGGACAGATTTTCAAACCAAGAGTACAAAAAAGAAAATACTGTAGAGAGAGGTGGAGGTAGGCAGCAGGAGGTGGGGCAAAAGGGACAGTTGAGATTTTAGCATTTCACCTAATCATGAAACTATGCATAGATACATTTTCACTCCACTGCTGACTAGAAAACATTTGAATCTTAAAAAAGCTTATTTTTCAGCCAACTCTGATGTACAACTTCACCAACCTGTACCAAACCGGTGTTAGGTTGATAAGATTCTTGTTATTCCTGCTGATATCTGTGCAACACAATGCATCAAAATAAACTTAATTTAAAAATTAAAAAAAAAAAATCAGTATGATCATTCTTTTTTAGTCCATGCATGTTCACGGATGTAATTTCCTCAATATATTTAATGAGAGTTATCAGAAAACTTGAAATCACTAATGATACAAAGGTTATGCAAAATTTTCATGATATTTGTTATCGCAGATATACAGAAACGAGTGGGATTGGACATATCCAACTTCAACTGTCATGAAATACTTCAAAGGGAGACCTTCATGCACTTTGGCAAACAAATACATAAGTGAATAAACAGAAGATTGAGTACAAAAGCTCTTCAATTTTGACTTCAAACATAACTATTAAACCACAATAAATTCAGCAGTATTTTTTTTCCCCTTACACATTTTATTATGGGAAAGCAGAATATAAACTCAATGGGTATGTTCAATTGTTCATGATTATTAAAAAGTAAATGTACTACTGTGTTCTCAACATGAACACAGTTGTCAAAGTGAAAAAGCAAGTAAAGCACAAAACGGCAAAGTGCAACAAGCACATGCTTCTGTCAGAAAAGTTTATAAGCAGAACACAGACAAGCTAAATGGGAAATAAACTTCTCAATCAGTCAAGGGGTTTAATAGACAGTATAACCTCAAAAAACAAGCCTGTAAAAATACTCATGGAAGTGGGGAAGGATGCCAGGAATCACAACAAGATGCTTTCTAAATAAAGTTTCGTATGTAACAGCACTTTTAAGTATGCTTCTATTTCAAACAATATCCATGTGTGAGATCTTAACTACACCTAACTTGGTGTGGTTCATACACCTGAAGATCAGGAGTATGAACTACAGAGCACACAATCTACAGATGTTACATATAAAAACTACATCATTACACATCCCTGCATCAACAGTTAAGGAGAGTCTCAAATACTGAAAAAATAAATACATACTTTACTGAGACACTTTTCAATTAACAAATCTTCCTCTGAGCCTCAAAACTGGATTAAGGTTTCAGTCAACTGATGTTACTGTTGAAATTGCCAGACAAGAATCTTTCCTACACTTTTACAGAAGTACTAAATTACAAAAAGGACAGTTCTGTTTTTCTAGTTTTTTGTTGTTGTTCTGTTTTAGTGTTTGCACATTCTGTAAAACTGTATGGAAACACAGTAAATGTGAAGGTGCTTTTCATTGATGGTTTTCTGTTACTATATCCCCACCAGAGACAATGCCCCATTGCACAAGATAAAAAAGAAAGTGAATTTAACACATTGTTACATATCAAATATACTTAACATAGCTATAGTAAAGTTATTCTTGTAAGAAGTGGAAAACTGAAAACAGTAATGAACTATGTAAGAAAATGAGTATTGAAATCAAGTAGGAATGAATAAGCAACACAACTTTGGGGTGAAATTAATTGTGTCACAGATCCTAGCAAACCACATCAGAAAGAAATTCATGAAAAACAAATTAGGAGAATCCTAGTTACAATTGTGTATTCCAGAACTGTATTGACATACCACACTTGACAGAATTATATGGAACTGCAGAGTGCTATGTAAATACTGCAGCATACACTAATATATAGCATAGCACTGAACTCCTGGCTAGAAAGCATTTTTATGGCAGTTTATGTCTGTACAGTTGAATGACTAAGAGTGAGGGGATATAATATCACTGTGGAGAACAAGCATTAGACTGTCATAAACTTCAAATGGCAGGTGCTATTAGAGACTTTGAAATTGACTTGGACAAATTAAACATTCAGGTAAAGGTGAAGTCCACAGAACTGCAGTTAGTTAGACTGCAGAAGAGAAATATAAAAGGTCAAGTAATGTGCCTGATAGAAAGGAT
Organism: Tympanuchus pallidicinctus; assembly: GCF_026119805.1. Classification (NCBI taxonomy): domain Eukaryota; kingdom Metazoa; phylum Chordata; class Aves; order Galliformes; family Phasianidae; genus Tympanuchus; species Tympanuchus pallidicinctus. Next base: position 11,818,776 of record NW_026294769.1, read on the forward strand.
TCCTGAAACATCCACGCTTTTGTGCAACACTTGCCTAAAATTTAAAGACCATAAGCCATGTTATACATCAAGTAACCAAAATGAAGAAGAATAAGGTTATCTTAACTAATGCTTACACCACTTTTTATAAACTTGTAAGCAGTCTTTTTACATACAGGAATTTACAAATACTAGCAAGAAAAAAAAACAAGATTAAACAGATTTAGAGAGGTTATACATTGCTATTTTACATAAATGAAACACCAAATCACAGGCATGAAGGGAAATTGCAATTTCAGACACTATTTCTTTTTCTGATAGAAGATAGATATGGGATCACTAATGGCAATAAAGAAGTTAATAGCAGATGTTGTTCTGATGGATGTTTTTGGTCAAACTGCTGGTCTCAACACAGAGATAACCGAAGTTTAGCAGTTTGCAATCTACAAGAGATTACAGTAACTGATTTTTCTTCCTCAAAATAAATTGAACAGTTTCAGTGTCTGCATTGCACTTACACCTTACTGAAGTTCCCTCTGCAAAGGTGTAGAATTTGACTGTGTCCAGACCACACTATCTTCCAAAAGAAAATAAGTCAGTAACAAACTCCATAGGACTGCCTAAGCAGTCTCCTTCCAGAGCAGAAAACATTCCTAAGTGCAAAACAGGAGCTTATTTTTCAAGTTCTCCAAAACATTTAAATATTGATGGCAACAGCAAGAGTCATTTAACAAATTAATTTCCTATTTCAGAATCAGTATGAGTAAATTAAATGGATTATACAGTCACAGAAATTAAATTATGACACAGAAATACTTCTCTAATATTTTTGCAGCTATCTGATCAAAGAACGAGCTGTTTCCATCTGATATTTCTTTTCATGTCATCCAGATGCATTACAGTAGACATAAACACATAACTACAATATTTTTAAATTTACAAGTGAGCACTCATGAAGGACTCAGGAAATTTTGATTTACCCCTTTCCTCTAGAATTTCAGCCCCTCCTCCTCAATGTACTCTAGTTAAAACATCATTTCAAAGGCCAGTAGCTGACGTACACTATGGAACTGTACTGAGAACCCTTCAGAAGACTTCAAAGAATAACTGACATTCAGTAGCCCTTAGTATAGTATACTCATCCTTATCTATGAGGCTTGACAACCCTATACGTTAGCTGCTGTAAGAGAATCTGCCAGAATTCACTGTGCCAGTTTATGCCATGCACTGGTGGGTGTTAAGAGAGAACATTCCAATCTGTCGTCAAAAATATATATTTCTGTTTGTTGCACACAACAAACGGTACAGCCATATGTGAGGGAGGATGAGCTTCTTAAATAGGGTCTGCTCAGCATGCTGTTGGAAAATTTATCCAGTGTCCATACAATGCTGCAAGGAACTGGGGCTCCCAGCAATTTTTACTGTATTCCTCTCTTTAGTCCATCTTATTAAAATGTATCATATTATTTGCTTTCAGGTTTTAACTACTGAGATACAGAAATAAATTTGCACCATATCTCATCTTCAACACTACATCACTCAGTGCAGAATAAAGATGCAGGTGGTATTCATGTGTAGAAGCAGACAAAATCAAAGTGACTAAAACAGTAACAAACCTCTTGCATATCTATACACAAATGTGTTTAAACTGAACTCCACACAGACACAGGTACATATATCTAACTCCAAGAGCTTAAGATACCACTTCCTATTGTCCATTATAACCCTCTGCCAGATATGACTGCTTTGTAACAGCAGTGATAGAAATGCTGACTAGCTTCGCTATCATAACTTCTAGAAGAGGACTTGCGTATCATTTATAGTTCCAGTAACATCTCAACCACAGTAATATTTTTGTTTTAGAAAACAGTAGTCACAGCATTGAGAGATGGAGTTACTATGATATCTTTTATTTATTATAAATAATAATGGAAAAGAAATGGAAGTATACCAATGAGTTTTCTAAATTAACTGTAAAGTTCTCTAAGTAATGCTGCTGCTTTAGCTGTCCAGAAACATGGAAAACACAAACCAGCAGAAGTAACTGTATCACAGAGAAATATTATTGCATTTTTAAAACACAATGAATGCTAATCAATATTCCAACTTCCTTTAAATTTTAAAGCTACAAGAAAGAAATGAAATCAATTGTATACCAGTTTCTGAGTCCTGTATCTGTACATGACTTTAGCATCAACCATACCAAAGTACTTTTTTCCTAACATTACTTGAAAGGAGCCACTGAAACATTAAACAGAACACATTACGCATGTAAACAGTTACTGATTACAGTTGCCTATCAATTCTCTTCTTAATTTCAGGACAACAGGAATTCCCTCAAAACTTCTAAATCTGTGACTGTCCACGTAATTTCAGAAAGAATGACAGAGGTAGATTTAACAGATTGTGAAAACATATCATGGCCTAAAAATAATATAGGATACATTTTCGAGATGTGGAACTCTATTTCTAATTGCTTTCTCTTTTAATAACAGCTGCAGGTTGTGCAACCTAAGACACACAACACAGAATATTCTGTCAAACCACTTTCCTCCCACTCCCCATCCAAATTAGAGACATTTGCTAATTAGAAATCTAAAAAGGAGAAAGATAAGTCTTAGAAATCAAAACTACAAAGCATGAAAGAATACAAATAATGAGTACATGCACACAAACATCATCATCTCAAACAGAAAAAAGAATGTAGGCACTTCCTTACTATTTAGTGCAAAGACAGCAAGTGGGATAGGACTGGGGGAAAGGATCTACCTCAGTCCAATTCTGCATGAGGACAAGTAGGAGTTATTTGTATTAATACAACTGGCAGGCATTACTCGGATCTCTTCAGACAGAAGCTACTCACGAGCTACCACTGAGTAACTTCAATTTCCAGTGTCACACTTCAAAACTGAAATTACAGTTCAGGGGCGGGGAATGAACCGCACAGACATCCATGCAGTAGGGGCAGAGCAGAAAGCTGCAGATGTATCCCATCTGCCATCCCAAACTAAGCCTTTTCTACATATTAGCTGGAGCTCTTATTATGCAAGATATTTTCAGCTTTTGTCTTAATTCTTTATATTGGTATTCTGACATTTGTTTAGAGAGTTTACAGCAATAAAAAATATAGGTCTATATTTTTAGAAAGTTTTTACAGCCTTCTATTGAGCATTTTTATGGGGCTATTCGGAGAACTGTCAGTTTTCTATTTCCCTGCTGACACACTGGCTTGTGTGATTTGTCACAAGGGTTGTCTCTGTCATATTACGTGACATAATACAAAGAAGCTGAGAAAATATGATGTGACAAGCCAACTAATGCACCGAGACAACAAGGAAATTTAAAACTGCATATCTTAGAACAGAGTTGACGTCTTCCTTCTAGATTTCCTGTTTTTTTTTTTTTTCCCCAAATTCACATGGCTTCTCCTGCAGAATGGTGAGGATTAGCTCTTCATTACCTATGGTTAAGCAGAATTTTCTCCTTCTAGCACTGTGATAAACAAGTATTTTCTCATAACCCAGAGTACAGGCAATTTATTTTTATTTTGTGCTGTCCAGAGTCTGGAAAAACATGCACAAAGCTTCTTCCAAGTGAGTAGAGAAATGAGCTACAAAGAAAAAAAAAAAACACATTGTTCAGAGAAGATCTATGAATAAAATTGCAGTGCATAATAATAAACAACAAGGTGAGCTAGAGAAATCTGTAGCATCTGTGGGCAACGTAAAAGTAAAAATGCACACTTTGTATAGGGAGTATATTTCAGTAGCAGTAAATAATTTTATTAGAAGTTTTATTTAGAACTTTAGTACTACAAAGCAGTATCTGTGAATCTCAACCTTACCACTCAATTTCCTGTTGGCTTTAGCACATAAAGGAAAACTATGTAAGAAATTCCACACTATCCCTTGTGAGCATTCCTGGAATTATACAGAAGCCTGTTCTTCTCACAGCTTAACTAAGAGCTTAGTTTGTAGTAACTGTATATTCAGAGAGTAAGTTCCTTTTTCATATATCTTTTATACAAAATATGACAAAGATTAGATATTCCAGATTTAGAAATATTATAAGTATTATTAAAGAAAATTCAATTAAATTTGAGGATTACACTTGAGCATGGGCAAAACTTGAATTTAGGTTAGCACTTAATCAAGATTCATGAAGAAATTCTCAAAACATTTGGACAATTTAGAGTTATTGTACCTTACAAACCAAGAAACAAGCAATATTCTTTTCTTAAAGGAAACAATATGAATTTTTAAATACTATTTGTACAGTAACATTTTTTATTAAATAGGTTTTACACTTACTGCTTCGTAATAATGTCACCATTTTCCTGTTTTTACCAAGTGGTAAAACTATGTATATTTGGGACCATATGCAGAACATAACATTTTAGTTACTTTTACTCTGCAGATTTAATGCGTGTAATCAAAAGATCATAGTTAAACTCAAATCCCAAAGCAATGCCTTGACTGAAGTAATTTTAACCTACAGGGTAATTAAATCATTTTTAATATTTTATGTAAAAATTATTAGGCAGTGCAAAACATCAATTTTTTCTACAGTATATTTTAGGACTTATTATTTAGTCTCATGCATCTCTTTCTTACTGAAACCTTTATAGTTCTTGTAAAGCAGTACTCATTAATATTTATATAAACACTTCCAGATTTTCTCACAAAAACTTCTTAAGATGTATAAAATAACATTATTGTTATGCTAATGCTAGTTCTTTTCAGATTTTAGTAACACCATAACAAACATATCTGAAATTTGGTACCAGCAGACCTGTTCCCTCAAAGCTGTTTAAGCCTATAGTGCTGGACTCCAATACACACGCTATGTTCATTAACAGAGCACCAGTAGCTGAGGCTAAATAAATATGTGGAACCCAGAGACTAAAAAAAAAAAAAAAAAAAAAAAATTAAAAAATTGCTGGGATCCCTAAATCAGAATGGGACAGGATCTCAGTTAACAAAGTAGCAATAGCAACAGACATACAGCCATTCACCCAACCCTGCAATAGGAGAAAGGGAACCACGTCAAGAAAACAGTAAGAGCCCAAAGGACATAAAAAGTACTACTTTTGATAGTAAGCAGAGAATGTTGCTGCCATAGGAGGATATGAAGGGAATGTTAGTAGGTTCACAGAATAAAATTTTAGTCACCATACACAGTGGGTAATAAGGAACCAGGAAAGGATGCACACACTAATGCGTCTAATACTGCATTAGACCCTAAAAGAGTACGAGCACAAAGGACCAGAGAACATGTATAACCACATAATGTCTGATCAGTATCTGCCATTGTCAATCCTAGAGATGGACTTCCAGGATCAACAGCAACTCTGAGATAGGATGGTATCAACTGTTGTCAACCGAAATTTCTGTCAAGGAGCAAACATTTTTTCTTTTCAATATCACTCCTTTAAAATCACTACAGCAACTGGTACAGAAATGTCATTAATCTTCCCATTGCAAAACAAATAAACTAATAATCGGCACTGTCCACAATGATTTCACTTAAAAACTCTAACACTAAATGTCTGCAATCAGTTGCTTTTTTCCATACGTTGCCTCAGACATCAGAGTTCTTTTTAATTCCAAAACATAGAAGAGGCAGAGAGGTTTGATGTTAAGCATACTGATGAGTACCACTGTTTAAAAAAAAAAAAAAAAAAAAAAAAAAGGAAAAAATCTTAAGCCTTTAGTCACCCTAATCATCCATAGAGATTCAACATTTTCATCAGAAGATAGCCTGTGTGATGATAGTCTCGACCTTGTAGCAATTAATTTTACACACTGACCACTGCAGAACTGCACAAGCAATATGAAAACATTTTGCATTCTATCCTGTGTCAAGTATATCTAAGCTTGCCAGAGGAATCAAACCTATGTGCTGAAGGCATAATTCAAGGTTACTGAAATTTGAATCTCCTCCACAAACTCTGCATCACGTAAGTAATCCTGATTTCAGTTATACTTTTAAAACTGCACTGAGAAAGTGACTGAGATTATATCTTACATGAAGAGCAACCACAAATGATACTCAAAATGATACTCAAAAAAACCACACCATGTCCATATTTGCAAGTAAAATTACTTCTACTACTGCAAAATAACCATCTTTCTTTCAAGCTAATCAATGCAAGAGGCATGTCATGCTGAAATCCCTTCATTTTTATACCCTCACTGCCCTTACAGCTAAATGTTTGGTATGAAGGGACATGCATAATTATTTTACTAATTAAAAAATGTATGGTTTTTGCACCATGAATATAGCATATCTGAATTAAGCTTACCAAACATTTAAAAGTTCACAAGTATTTGCCTACCTATAGGCATCCAGAACTAAGATTAAAATGTTTTTGTTTCTTTAAACAGACTGTTTTGTTGTGTTGGTTTTGTTGTTTTGTTTTTTTTTTTTAAACTTGCCTACCAACAATTGTAAAAATATATGTAATTTTTTCTTTCAATGATGCACAAAAACTGTAACCTAAGGACCCATAAATTATCCTTTATTATCCAAATAGTTTAAATCCATAATTTCACTGTGTTCCCATTTCTTGAAAGACTGATAGAATGTCGGTATATTATTAGCACTTACGCACTCACCTTTGACTTTTGAAATTTCACTCCAATTAAATGGCATTAAGAAGAAGAAAGTTTTATTATTAGTTTAATTATGCTTTATATTTGCTTGTCACTGAGACACTATGAGTAAGTCTACCTTACCAAGTGCAGAATTGGTTCCCTTTTGGGTACATTTGCCTTGAATTCGTGAAGTATACTCCTACTCTCATCACCAGTGAGCTCAAAACTGGTCCCCTTCTGGATGAACCAAAGTTGAAGTCATGCACTGGCAGATCCCAGCTGCACCACAGACAAAGAATTCTTCCATCAGAAAAGTAACACAGCTTATCTAACGTCCTACAGCATTTGCTCTTTACATGTGCATGTAAAAATTTATTTACATGCTTGTAAGATTAAAGCAATCATCAATAGATGTACAGAACTCTGTTTCAACATCACCTATTAGATAAAGAATGCATATCATGCAAAGAAGAGACATCTGACATGGAAGTCAGTGCCAGGAAGTATGCAACATTGGCATACTGAAACTGTAACATAAATACACCAAATCGAACCATCTCCAGTGCTTCTCTCCTTACCTTGCACCAGTTGTTTACACAAATACACCTTCTCTAACTAAACAACTATTCTCTAACAAGAAATTTTCTCTTTCCTTGATTAACTGGTCTCCAAATGGCCACCTCTATTCTTCACATAATAGAGGAGCACAGTCATTATCATATTCATCATACATTACATTCTATTTAGCAGACAGAATTTTTAATGTTAATGTGGAAGTACATACTGACGGAACAGAATATTGGTAAAGTAAGTTTTTCTGTAGATTGTGGTGAAAGGAAACAACTTTTTCAAAGTAAAGAAAAATACAAAAAGATCAATTACATGGAGGGAAACATTATATGTATCTAAAAGATGAATTCAAAGCAAGTTGAAAAGAGCAGACTGCCTCCATAAGTATGTAATAAGCACACTTAGAGAAGGTAGGATTTATTGGATTGAAGGATGTGGAAGACCTTAGATTTTTCATGATCTTACATCAGCACCAGTAGCACCACCAATTATAATGGCTAATCACCCCACAAACTCCAAAAAACATAACTTCATCAAAAAAGCTGTCTGACATATTCCATTTATATTTTAAAAAAGAAAGAAACTTAACGAACATCTGGAAGAAATTTCATTTTAAAATAAACTGAGTCTTAAGAACTGAGAAGTATGCTGTACAAAGATTTTAGAAACAAGTTTTTATTATGCTTTATAAGAACTTCAGATAACACATCTCCCCTCTTGACATATCTAATCTATTAGCTTTGAATGTTATTTACTAACGCTTAATTTTCAATCATAATAGTATTTGCACAGGCTAAAATTTTATATATGTAAATACAGGACACAACTTTTACTACTCTTTAATTGTGAAAGAAAGAAAGATTAACTGAAAAACAGTATAAGAACTGAAAGACTTTTTCTTTAAAGATAAAATAACACATCAGAGAAAAGTATATTAATCACATGCTGTATCTCAAAGAAAAAGTAATTGCATATACTAGTCAATTTTGGCAAAGGAGCTTAGCCTCAGAGGAAGAGAATTTAGCAACTGAAACATTTTACAGTAACATTCTAAAAACAGGCATTTCACCATGAAAAGTCCAACTGTTTCATATTTGACATTTTCTATATAAAAAAATCCAATGGGCTTTCCTCCAAAGAATTTTACAAATCAGTCATTAAGGAAGGAGAAGATATAATTCAGTCCATCATCCTGTCTTCAAACCATACTCAGTGAACACTTACAGAGAGACTGGAACATGAGGATTTTCAGAGGATGGTGATGCACTGGAACAGGTTGCCCAAGAACGCTGTGGATACCTCATCCCTGGAGGCATTCAAGGCCAGGCTGGATGTGGCTCTGGGCAGCCTGGTCTGGTGGTTGGTGACCCTGCACATAGCAGGGGGGTTGAAACTAGATGATCATTGTGGTCCTTTTCAACCCAGTCCATTCTATGATTTCTCAGGACATAGCTCTCACATTATCACCTAAAATATCAATCTATAGCCCTTGTGCCTTGTTAAGGAAGTTCGTGTCCACTCTTAAAGAACTTCATACATAAGCTATCACTTCCGTGGTGTAAGTATTAAAAGTCTCAGAAAGGAAGTATAGAAATCTCAAATTATTGGTTTGAGGAAGGAGAAAAAAACATTTTTCATATTATTTTGTCAATATACACGACCAAGGACAAAATAATAATTGGATTTTGGTTCACCAGCAAAATCAAAAGATTTTGTAAATTTTGCCTTTGTTTCTCAGAGAGCAATTTACATACATTTTGATTCAGACAAGACTATGCTCAAAATGCAAAAACATTTTGGGAAAGGGAAAAACAGCACATTGTCACAGTGATAAAAACTTTCAAGTACTTTCAGTAAAAGTCAAAGAAGTACAGAGCACAGATTAAGAACAGCAAAGACAATAGTTCACCTTTTACCCTGTAAAGCCTGTTGTTCTGCTCTGCACAATTTAAATACTACCAAAAGTAAAATCTTTCCAACGGATATTAAAAGCAACCTATCCTAATACATATGTTTGTCATATTCTAAAAAACAAAAACTAAAAAACCAACCACAACACAAAATCTTCAACATGACTGACATTATACAGTATCACTCAAAAGGCATTAAACATCTGCTAGAAATTAAGCTTTATTAAAGTAGGGAACTACAGTACAAAACTACTCCTGCAACATATTCTGTGCCAACAGGAACACAGTCATTTTCAGCCACTAACACTCTTAATGGAAAAATATACAAAAAATACAATTACAAATCACTTGCTAACTGACATGCAAGAAAATGGATGTTGAGATGAGTGCAAGCTGCATGAAAAAACAGCTTACATTACTGTCTTTGAATATGCTCTGCTTGGAACCAGACCATATTAAATTCTTACCAAAAAAAGTCACTTGTGATTCAAGTGACAGGATTTAATGTGATGGAAACGAGATAGGCTAGATCTCATACTGAAGCAAAACACACTTTAGGTTAAATGAAGTGAATGTGGAAGAGACCATCCACCCACACCACCACATGATGAGGGGCAAAGTGTATAAAATGCAGTATGAGTAAATGTTCATGTACATGGCATATTATGCATTTCTACTTACCTTCAGAAAAGCAGAGCAGTTCCAATGCAACAGACATACTGATGCTTTTATAAAATTCAATGAAACACTGAGTTCTCTAATTTACAAACAGATATTTGAATAGAACAAAACCTTTAGAATTTAAAGAGCCTGAAAGAACCCCTCCCCCCCCCCCCCCCCAGATAAATCAGAGCTCCTGTCATTAACAGCAATAAAGTCAGACCTCTAAAGTTGAGGGTGAAGGGTCTGCTACTACCTGAGTGATATGTGTCAACTGGCTTGCCCTAGCTTTCCCATTCATGCACTGAATTCTACTTGATGGGCAGAGACTTTTTAAGACAGTGACTATGAGCCAAAGAGAATTTTAAATCTCGAGAATACTAGCTAAGGCATCTTTGTTATGCATAGGCATAGTAGATGGATCAAGATAGACATTAAGAATTCTCACAAAGAATTGCACAAGGAGAGAAAATAAACACTGAACAATGAGCCTAGGATGATGTCCACTGAAAAGTTAATTCATGATCCACCACTCATGCCCAAAACCCCACTGCAAATAACAATGACACCACCACCAAGTACAAGCATAGCAAAACAATGATCTCTATGGTAAAATTCCTATAGCAGATACAGGAAACCAAACAGAACTATATGAAGGCTTAGTTCCTTAAAAGATAGTCATCTCTATAGAAGATACATTGTTGATGAAATTGATCAAAGCATAATCTTTGCAAGTACATCTAAAATTCTCTAAGCCTTCTGGTGCTTAAATGGAGTCGTCTCAAATGATTATTTTTGCCCCTCTACTCTGCTCCCATGAGACCCCATCTGGACTACTGCATCCAAACTGATTTGTTGCATCACCTGTCAGAATTAACTATACCGAACTTGTCACTCTGTGTACTGCCATACATGTAATGATTGCTGTATTATCATTTAAGCGACCTGTATTTTACTATTTTGTCTAATGATCTGTTGATCTTATTTCTTTGGTATATCCGGGGGCAATTTCTCCACCTGAATTGATCACGATCAAAATCTTCTCTACTCCACATATTATGATTCAAAGTGTTTAAATTTGACATCAGCAAGCAAGCATGAAGCAATATTAAAAAAAAAAAAAAAAAAAAAAGAAGGGAATTTTGAAAATAAAATTCTCAGGAACAATGGGAACTGGTTTCTTTGTCAAAGTGCTGTCTAAATATCTCTTTGAGCAAAGCCAGTAGAGAGAAGAGCTATTAGAAAAACCAAGAGTTTTCTTTCAAACTACTGCCATAAGACTTGTCCCACCTTATCAGAACATACAAAAACACTAAAAGTAAAAAGTTAGTTTCCTCTTAGGAGAAGACAGGCATTTCAGTTGCTACTTTTTAAAAAGGAAGAAAGGGAAGTAATCCAGAAAAAAAGCCTAAGAAAAATTATTATGGTGGCATTAAATAAATGTTAAAAGTTCTAAATCCCCTATGAAGAAGAGTTTTCAAGATTCAACAGAAAAAGCATCAGAGCAACTGCAGATATTTGAAGCATATGGAATACCTGAATTATGCAACACTCCTTAAATTCACTGAAAAGGAGATACTAGAAATATAGGTTTAAATGGGAGTATACAAATTTTACCTTGTTGTTTTATAGCAGTAAACTCCACAAAACAATAAACTTTGCAAAGTCCATAGGATTAATAAGAATTTTCCTCCAATTTCTTCACAAATTTGTAATATAAAAAGACCAGTATCAGGTCTTATAAAACAACGTGAAATGGTATAAGGCAATTCAACCTGTTCAATGCTTTATTATTTGACAAAGTACTTTAGCTTCTTTCAACAAAACTATAAAAACTGTAACTTTAATAAGATATTCTGTCATAGAGGGAAACAACTACACCATACACTTCACTCCTAAGAGAAAAACAGGAATATATTTACTGATGTAACATAAATATAATGTAATGATTTAACAGTGACTTAACAAGATTCAAGAAGGCTAGATACACTTGATTATTTACTGCATGGAGGATAGGGTTAAACAGACATGTACAGGAGACTCAAACATTCAGTCACGAGGTTCAGAGAGACTCAGAGGTATGGAGCCCTGTTGTGGTTGAATCCACTCCTAGTCCCAGACTTACTTGGTCAATGGTTCACATCTAAAAGATGATATGTGCTCCAAGATACCATCTTAGCCAAGCTAGCAAAGTTCAGAGTCGGTATATGTTACAAACATAGAAAAATTGAACTATTAGTTACTTATCAAGGATCTGTATATTGGTAAGGCATCTTAACGTTAATCAGTAAGGGATCTATGTGCAGAAATAACCTTCAGAGGCATCTCTACTTGAGGGGAAATCCTGACAAACTGTTTACTACTAAGACAGAAAAAAGAACAGAGAAACAACAACGACATGAATACGTATATATGCTTACAAAAGGCAGTATGACTGTTTACAAAGGTGGATAGTGATAGGACAAGGGGGAATGGTTTTAAAATGAGACAGGGAAGGTTTAGGATAGATATTAGGAGGAAGTTTTTCACACAGAGGGCGATGATGCACTGGAACAGGTTGCCCAAAAAGGTTGTGGATGCCCCATCCCTGGAGGCATTCAAGACCAGGCTGGATTTGGCTCTGGGCAGCCTGGTCTAGTGGCTGGTGATCCTGCCCATGGCAGGGAGATTGAAACTCAATGATCATTGTGGTCCTTTTCAACCCAGGCTGTTCTATGAATCCGTGATTCTACAAAAAGAAATGATGGTCAAACATCAACTAATGCCCAGTACATCACTGAGCAGTGGCAGCCACCCTGGGCAACTCCCTCAAGCTTTATAGTTTTTTCACATGCTGAAAATTGGTGTGGAATATCCCTTTGGCCTGTTTAGGTCAGTTGTCTTAGTTCTGTGCTGTCTCAGCTCCTTGGATGGCAGGACAGTATGAAAAGCTGAAAAAAATGAAACATCCTTGGCTCTGTACAGTGCTACTCAGCAAAAATTAAACACTGGTGTGTTACTAGCATTCTTTTTCTCCTAAAGCCACAACATAGCAACTAAAACACAAAAACATCTGATGTGCCATGACATAGTCAGTTATTCAATATTTGGCTCAAAACAAGCCAATCTTATCTGAACATGCCTCAATTAAATCCACATGCTTCTTTGCAAACACATAATTAAAGTAATTAATAAGATGTATAATAAACTTCTTTATCTACTTAGAGAGAGAGATGAAAAACACAGTAAAGCAGAAGAGAAAAATTGCAATGGAAAAAGCTCTTGGCTTGCTCAGGTGCTTGTTGGATAAGAGCTCCAAGCTCAGGGAGCTGCAGCTATGAGAGCGCAATTTCTGACTGCCCTCTTCTTTCCCTTTTACTCTTCTCACAGGTAAACGGTAAAGGACTCAGAGCCACTAGCTTCCTTGACTGCATTCATCTCCCTAATGCCTTTACAAAAGCATTTTAAATGAAGGAGTGAAAGACATGACTGACAACATAAATAGTAGTTTTTAAACACCATCTGATCAATGAGGAACAAAAAAGTGGCTCTCTCCTCTTTCCAGGAAGATCTTTTCTCTCCAGTGAGGATAATTTAATGGTATATACTTCAAGCTCTGTGAATGCACTCATGACCTGCTGGAAAGTGATGGGAGTAAGATCAGCACAAACATAGCTGATGACTTTCAAGATTTGTGATCTGATCTTTCTATACTTCTGAGACATTTTATATTGTTTTATTTCATTGAATGCATGGGCATTTTGAGCCTGAACCCAGGTTTGCAGAATGCTTTATGCCAACATGAAGAAGTTATTTTTTGTGTCATTGCATGAAAGGTCCATCTGTGCCCAAGAACTGTATGAAGCATTTGCACTTTAAAAGAAACTATAGAAGTACTAGCCAGACTTCTCTGTTTGTTGTAGATGATTCTCTACTAGTTCATTGCAACCAGATGGTGGAATGGAAATTAAGGGAGTTTTAGAGCTAAAATACATCTACTTCAGCATGTAGGCTCTATGATCTAATGTGAATTTTATTAACTGAACACAGGAAAAAGATAAGAAAGTCCACATCTATGCATTCAAACCTCTTAACGTTTTCTCAAATGCTCATTAATTGTCCAGGGTAGATGATGATGCAAGACAGGCTTAAACCATGTAATTCCTAGAGAGAACAATGCATGCTTATTTCAGAGGAAATTTTGTGAAGAATTATTATGAACCACAGTCTGCACCACAGCAAGGGGAAGGAGTAGCTGAATCTACATAGAAATTCAAAATAACATCGAAGTCAGGGCATTAAGAACACACACAATTAAGAATTTCCCAGGACATCTGTCTCCAGCTTCTTAATAAATGAATACGTAGAATGCGGTAAAGAATTTGCTTTGGACAGCAGATGCTGATATGGCTTGTTTTATACTGAAGAGGCAGCTGTTCCTTATGTTCCAAAAATGATATCAAACAAACAGCTGTTGAACTTATTACAGTTTGTTTGTTTGTTTTTAATTTACTGTTGTTTTAGTTTTTAAATGAAGTTGTGTTTCTCAGGGGACAGTTACTGAAGTTTTTTTCTTGTTCTTATAGACATTTGTTTTTATGTCAGAGGTCACTGCTGTTATTATTACCTGTAGTGACAAGGTACCTTGAATAATGACCCATATGCGATTATATAAAGCAGAACTGTGGGTGAAGAGTACACTAAGAAGAAAAGAGAACCAAATATTTCCATAACTGTAGCTACATTTTCACTTGTATTAGTTCTGTGAAAGGAAGAGCTGGTGACACCATTTTAGAGAAAAGCAGTGTAGTTTAGCAGAAGTGCTCTCCCATTACAGTAGCAAGGAAGAACATCTTATGATCTTGCAAGTAAAATTGCTTCCCTTTTATCTGTCTACATCTTCATAAATAACCAGCTGATTAATTCTGTCTTTCATTTCTAACTTTTCTTCTCCATCTCTGTTATAACAAACAAAAACATATTCTATCATGAGTTCGATAATCTAACAGCAGGAGTTTGAGGCCCTTTAACAATAAGTACAACCCAAAGTAATGAAAACTATCCTTCCAAACCTAAAATCACCACTCTGTCAATCCACAAGCAAGTACTTTATTTACAGTTACTTATAATCCTCCACTAAACCAAATTTTTGGTTGCACCTTTTGTTCCCCAAAATAAAGGTACTCCGCTATTTTTAAGATAGACAGATTTTTGGTTTTCAAGCATGTCTCTAATGGACAAATTCATGACATTTCAGGAGCTTCCCAAGAGACTTGCTTTCTTATTTGCACAACAAAACACTGTTTTCAATACAGAGCCTGGCTAGGACAGAATTAACTTTCTTCATAGCAGCCTATGCAGAGCCGCATTTTAAATTTGTGACCGACAAAGGTGTTAATAGTACATTAATGATTTTGCAGCTGCTGAACAGCAGCATTGAGACCTTCTTGATGGTGATCTCTACTCACAGTGATCAGGCTAGTATTGGACAAGAGGCTGGGAGGGGACACAGTCAAGACAGTTAACTCATATCCCAAAGAGATATTTCTTGCCAGCTAACACCATACTCAGTAAAACTGATGGGGACGATTTTACAAGGCAGCTGTTACTCATAGACTAGCTGGGCATCAGTCTGCTGGTGGGAGGTAGGGCCTTTGATTGATTTGGTTTGTTGCTATTGTTTTGCCTTTACTAATTAAAATGTCTTAATCCTGAACGACAAGCTTTTCTTGCTTTTGTCCTTCTGTTTTTCTTCCCTGAGTGGGAAGGGTGGTGGAGAGAAGCAATTGTGCAGGGGACTCACTGTGGTAAAGGACCAAATCTACCAACCACATTTTCAAATTGAGATCATGTATTTTTTCCCAGAGATCAAATGTGCAAGACTTCATGGAAATATCACTAATAAAAACTAATAATTCAGAAATCAGTATTTGTTAGCGTACATTTTTCTGTATCACCTTGGCACAGATTGAGGGTAAAAAATGCAAATGTTTATTTTAACTAACATCTGATCCTGATCTGCACAGCTGTCTACTGAAAATGACTTAAACTACTGCTGTGAAAAAAAAAGGGAGAAAATAGGCATCAAGCCCTGGAACAAGTGGGGCATAGAATCTTCTCTTTGGAAAACTATGGAGTTTCTCCTGCATAAGCCTCTACTAAATTTAACCAGCTTCATGAAAATATTTCCTGCAGTCATTATATGCAATACTGTCACTGTAAAGACTCAAGTAGCTAAAGAGGTCAGTACAAGATGACTTCTCTAAGGCTCTGTGATTAACAAACTACAGAAAATATTGAAAATATTTTAACATGTATTCACTTCAAATGTGAGCATTTTATAAACAATTGCTGTATTATTTTTAAAATCTCAAAAACATGCATAATAGTATTGATATAATCATCTGAATGTTTTCAACTTAGCATACATTATTCATATGGACTGTGTGTTAATAAGATTATGACTACTACATGAAATGTTTACCTTACTTAGTGTTTCCAAAAAAAAAAAAAAAAAAAAAAAAGGGAGGGGGGGACGGGGGAAGGGATGAAAACAAGTTACCAATATATGTTCAGGAAAAAAAGGCGCAAGTCTCATAATTATCAGATAATTCATCATCACCTCTTTCTATCTGTGTACTGTCAATGTAAAACTTACCAGTTTTTCTTCAAAATCTGCATTCCTCTTGGCTGGCAAAGAGTTCAGGAGCTTTTCCTGTATTCAAATACACATTAATCTGAACAATCTTTTATAGCAATATTTTTTTTTAAAGCCTTAAAACAAATAAAAAGATATTCAATACATCATCTTTCTTAGACTCTTTTTTACTATTCAGTGTTTGATAATAGGAAATATTTCAAGAATAAGCTCACTTCCTTAAACATCAACCTTTTAGTCTGCTGAAAAATGAAAGAGTTTGACAGGAATTGATGGCTTACTGAACAACATATCTATAGCATGGGGAAAGGAATTATTTGGCAGTTATAGGTATATTTCCCCTCGGAAAGCTTAATATATCTTGCCTGTTAATCTATCACTACTTCTTCACTTGTCCACAGCAGAAACTGGCCTTTCTATTGCTCCATCTCTACATCAATAAAAACATCCCTTCCTGTAAAATAACTCCAAAAATTCTGACCAGAAGTGAGATTTTAAGTACTGGAACTTACAGCAGTTCTATCTAACCTTTTGATAAGCACATACTCATTAGGCAGATTATGCCACACCGAGCAGAGAATCTGAGAACACTAGACACAGAAGCAAGATGACTGTAACTATGTGGGCAAGCCTTGTTTCCAAAAAACATTCATTTTCTTCCAGAGTCATTTACTGTTATTTCTGCATCCTGTGGAGGTTACCAATTAAAGTGATGGCTCCATTTAACATTCTTCCTCTTGGCACAGAGCATTTGTATTACTAGTCCGTACAGAAAATTCTGGTTTCCATTTACAGGGGTTTTTTTGAAACTCAATTTGCAAAACACAGACCATGTTCTGAAACCTCTTCTGAGAAGTAGTATCTCATCTTTGAGTGGGCTGAAGATTTCAGTTTGCATCTTCTCTGTTAATTAAGCACTAATGAAAGTGAACAGCAAAAAGACAGATTTTGAGAGCTATTCAGGAGCAATCACACTTCGAACAGTTGATTAAGGAAGCATTAATAATCTCTTTGAGCATAAAGGAATAAGAAAAAAACAGATACTGTTTTCTAAAATGTCAGCAGAGCCAGCAAGTACAATCACATTGTTATAAAAATATATGGAAATCAAGAGTTTTGAGGATTTGGAATCCAAGAAAAACCTTGAAAAGACATCTAAAAATATTTAAATGTCATGCTGCAAGTAAAGGTGAATCTCCAGTGACTACCTGTACGGTAGACTAACAAAGGCACTGAAGTGTTAGATGTTGTACAACTGTGAAATGTGAAGTTAATCTTGGTAAATCCTGAGGTTGTACACAGAGAAAATCATCATGTAGTCTCCTTATCCTGTTGTCCATTAAAGGATTATCTGCAAGTATCCATCTGCTGCTAAACCAGTTTCTCATCTCAAGATTGTCAAGCTTCTCCTGATTTCACACCCTTTAATCTTGATTAATGCTATGAACCTACCTTTCTTCCTGTACATTATCAGCTCATCTCAGAGGCTCACTGACAAACGTATCCATCTTAATCATAGGAATTGAGTATGACTCCCTGCCAGAGGCACATGGCTCAGCCATAAACACCAAACATCAACACAGACCTTGGTATCTGCTATGTACAGCCAGTCCAGCAGTAGGAGAGGTATGTTATGCACTAAGTACAGCAATGCTTTGCTGCCTGTAACTAAGTTATTAAAGAAAAGCTTTGTTTTTTCCGTTATCATTTCTCTCCTGTTCCTCAGGTGCCATACATTAGAAGTGGAGGAGCAAGACACTCTTGTTTGCATTGGGTTGACTGAAGGACAACTCTAAATTGCATTATTTTATTTTATTTGCTTTTTGGAAGATCTTGCTATGCAAACACCTTAGAGTGTCAGCTCTCAAAGGTCTTTCATGCTACAGAAATTACATAGACTACAAATTTAAAAAAAATTAGAAATGGTGGAGAAATGCAAAACCACAAGCTGGCCAAATGAACTCCACAGCCTTCACTCACAAGCCCACCAGCTTTGCAGACTTGACTGAGAATAGCATCAAGGTCCCTACAGAATTAAGACATCTAAAGTTTGCACACTAAAATCTATTAAAGACCAAAAATGACACAAGTTTATGATATATATTTAAACTATCAGTCAAACAGTTGGACTAGATGATCTCATAGGTCCTTTCCAACCTCGTGATTCTATGATACATCACCAAGAGCTCCATTTATATGATTACATTATAAGAGTTCTTACATACGTAGTAGATGTGCTAAAGCTCTCTTTCAGTCAATGGAAGCGTTCCCAGTGATGTCAACAGCCTGCCAATTATGCCCATTATGACAAAGCAGGCTTTCCCTCATAGAGGAGTTGAAGGTCAATTTTTTCTACTCTGTCAACTGAGAAAATTTCCATCAGTGATTATAACGTGGAACTGCACGCGCCAATTTCCAACTTTCATCTTAACAAACAGCAAGGCTCTCATCAACACAATACCAAAGTCTTTTTCTTGTGTTACAAATGAAGGCAGAAAATGATTCAGCAGTAGCCTGCAAAGTTTATTTGTAACTGCTAGTTTTTCCTCAAACACAATGCAGACTAGGACCAACAATGAACAGTAAAATATATGTACATGGAACTTTCTGAACATGTAAGCTTTATGTGATAAACTCATTTGCACACCCACAGAGGCTACAGTAAAGCAATGGCAGGTGAAAGATGCAAGCAATAATCTGCTGCAGCTACGTCCAGGCCCACTGCAAGAACAATGAGCTCGTCAAGTCCTTCTCCATAAGTGGTTGTGTACTCCAACAGAACAAGCGCAGGCAAGAACTCAAATGCTATGTTTCACACCAGTGTCCAGAAAACCACGTGAAACTCAGGATAAGCCACAGAACAGTTCTGCAGATCACCTCTTGAGCTGAGGTGGTCACTGTCTAGAGAGTTGCAATACATTGTGAGATATAGAGGAATAGTATTTCATGATCATCCAACATTTGTGCAAGTGCCAAGTATGCCTGGCCAAGTTTGTGTGTATATATGTAGTGAATACCTCTGTGTGCTTGCCTACTAACAATGCATTCTCAGCCTTGCTACTAGATGGAACCGGAGACACTGAGCTGTGGCAGCCTCACATCTATCAGGATGATAGATTAGTCTCTCCCTGTTAATTAAGGGTCTCCACAAAGCAATTTAGGTTTGCTACACTCATATCCCCTTTTTCCTCCTTTATTGACATCTGTGCAAACATTTTTATTTCTACAAAGTTTGCTGATAAACCTTCATGAAGAATTCTACTTGCTCAATCCCCAGTGCAAAACAGTATACTATCAGCTGTTGCTCAACCAGATATGTGATTTTAGAAATGACTGATAGAAGCTCAGTAAAGACATGCAAAATTAACTCTCGCAAAAGGCAAAACTAGTCAGAGAGGGAACAGTTATGCAAATCTACACCAAGGGCCAAGAACAAAAGAAATCTAAGGTGAAAAAAATATTGTAAAAAATATTGCTTTTTGTCAAACACAAAATATACAAAGGGCGGATGCAAGGACCAGTAACCTGAGAGGAATATAGAAAGATTGTCAGAACCTTCAGGGATAGAGTTAGAAAAGTTAAATTCCAAATGGAATTGAGTACGGCAAGGGACATCAAAGGTATCACAAATGGCTTCCATCAGTGACAGAATGAAGACTAGGAAAATGCAGGCCCTCTGCTGAAAGAAGTAATAGACCTGGTTACTCACAGTACTGAAAAGGCTGAGATACTGAATGCCTTATTTAACTCAGTCTTTATTAGTAAGGCTGACCAGGAATCTCTGGTCCCAGAGACCAGACAAAAAGACTGGAGCAAGGAAAGTATATCCTTGGTGGAAAAAAATTAGAGCAGAGAATGCTTGAGCAAACTGACATTTGCAAGTCCTCTGGGCATAATGTGATGCATGCATAAACAAGTTCTGAGTGAACTGGAAGATGTCATTGGGAGGCCACTCTCAATCTTTGCTCAATCATGGAAACCAGGATAAGTGCCCAAAGACTGAAGAAAAGTAAATGTCACTCCTGGAAATCAGGAGATCATCAGAAGTACTCAGTATGCATTCACTAAAAACAAGTCATGCCTGACCAGCCTGAAAAGCTTCTATAATGAAATGATTTGCTTGATAAGCTGAGAGGACAGCAGAGCTATTTGTTCTAAGGACAGAAGTGATACAACTGATCTTTGTTTTCCAGTCAAACACAGTATGCAAGCACAGTAAAAGAAATTTATAAAAATCCACATGGAGATAAGAAAATGATGACAAATCATTTAAACTTACTGAGTTTTTCTCCCAGTACTGTTTCAAGAATATTTTGGTTTTTCTTCTATTTTTATTTATAATTATTTTTTCAGGATGGGAAGCACAATTTGTGCCCTCAATACACAGTGAAGATTGCCTCTCTTGTTTTAAATGACTCTCTTGTTTTAAATCATTTTGTGTTACAGTAGCCTTTTCCTGATGGATTGATACTACTGCATATAACAGTAGGGTTTTTCCCACTGATCTCAATAACAAAAGTACAGTCCATAAGTTATCTAATGATCCTGGAAACTATATTCTAAGGAATCTTGACTGTGAATTAGCCAATAAGACAGTGAAATCTAGTTTATGAGGTTAGAATAACAGAAATGGATGAAAGAATCCTCAGCAAACATTTCCATCAGCAAATTTCATGTAAGAGTAAGCCCTCACCCCATCCCTCAGCTTCAGTTATTTCAAGATTCTACACAACATTAACATTAGGAAAGTGAACAACTCAGAAACAATCTCTTAACTTGTATAGCTTTTGCTGGACAGAAGCATATTTTTTTTATGCAGTCAGTCAAGCAGGAGAGGTGCTTCGCAACAATTACAGAAGGACAAATCCAACAAAATTCCTGTTGCAAATTGGGTATCTTCTTTAATTTCCCACTTTTATGGCTATTCTCACTCTATCCACAGCATACTAAGTGAAATCCTTTAAAACTTGTTTTAAGCACTTTAATCCTGAGACACTTTTCATTATTCTTATTCACATAACGTTTAGTAGTCATGAACAGGATTGTCAAACTGGAATTTCTATGTTACAGCATGGTTTCATTCGTATTTTGTCTTAAAATGAAATACTTTAGTGGATCACAGTACTTCCATGGTAGATTAAGTATCATCACGAGTTTTTAGAGTAAGGGAAGTTAACAAATCTGGAAAAACATCTCCACTCCAGCACAACACATCTGATTGTGCAATGAATATATTTCATTGCTTTCCCACAGAATGATTTAAGCTAACAAAAATCTCAATTTCTGGTGTACTTACTGGGTCATAAAACCCGTAAGCAAAACTCCAAACAAGGAAGTGCTGAATAGGGCCTAAGGCTGGAAATATCAGCTATACAAGGTGCAGGAGAAACACATAGGATTCAATTCCTCCATTATTAGCTGAGACAACAGATTTGAGGACACATTTCATATTTCATTTGAGAAGTATTGAGTTGATGATGTTTCTATGAATTATAAACTATCTAAGCTTGCTTCACTTTTGGAAAAACTGAATGTTCTAGTATAGGCAGTTGTCAAGATCAATAATCATCAGTGCTAAAACACCATTTTACATTTTCAGAACTGTTTATAAATCAACATTTACAAATGTAAAACCTAGAACATTCTCAAAAGTTAAGGATAATTAAAAAATAACAGCAATTCATCAGTATTTCTACATGTGAATAGTATTAGATCACAGAAGTCTTTTAAAAGCAGCAACAGATTTGTACTATAGACAATAATAGTTTTTAAAGCAAATACTCTTGAGTTAGTGTGAGAGAAGAGTGGCCAAGAGCTGCAAATGTGGAAACTGATCTAACAGAGTTTGAAGCGTGAACTCAAAGGATTGAAGTCTGGCCTTTAAAGACCTTCACCATCAAGTAGACAGTATCCCATTTTCTGCAGTTAATGACTTTGGACAGTTGGTACTAAAAAGCATTCCCTCCTCCCTAAACATTCCTTCTACCTAGCGACAAAGTTATTATAGACATTAGAGCCATGCATTAATGAAGACATTATTGCCTGATAACACACAACCATTAACATGTTTCAGTGCTAATTACCTTTGTCATTAGTAAGCAATGTTCTGTGGCCCTGAGTTTTAACAAGAAAGAATAAGCAAAAATGACTATCAGCTCTTGTGAAGCATAAAACAAATTGAAATGTTTTTCAGAATTTCATAGATGTTGAATAGGAGTCCTATCCCTGTAATGGAACTCCAATAATCTATTTTACAACCTATTTTATAGGATGTAGAGGCAAATCTAGAATAGCCTATTTTCCTACTACAGAATTTTAAAGATATATTTATAGACTTACCTAAAGGAACTGAATATACACCAAGTTTTAAAGAATTTTATTCACAATCATTACCTAAGGCCAAGAAATGTGGGACATTTTAGCCCTGAGAAGAAAAGGCTCAGAGGTTTCTTATCAGTATATGCAACTGCCTGAATAAAGGATACAAAGAAGGTGAAGCCACGTTCTGATCTGTGGTGCTCAGTGCCACAACAAGAGACAATGGGAACAAATTGGAACACAGGCGGTTCTGTGTAAACATTAGGCTGCAATTTTGTGTGGGTGACAGAGAACTAGCACAGAGAAGCTATGGAGTCTCCTCCTTGGAAGCCTTCAATGTTTGTGTAGACATATATATCTTTTAAATTTAAGTGGAGTACGGTACAAGAGAACCCAAAGAAAAAAAGAAAAAGAAAAAGGATAAAAACAGTTGAGATGAAATGCATTATTCCTAATCTCTCTGTCATTACCAGAACTGTTTTGGTCAAACTCTTCCTTAAAATTCTAACTTTGCACAGACACATATAGAAATTTCTGCTTCTGTTAATTCCCAATACACTTTCGCATAGTTCATTTTATTAGGCATCAAATCTAAACATAATAAGGGTCCCAGGGCATTGTTGTTATTTTAAAAATATTCAAAAAGTACATAGATATTAATTATGCGCACCTGTTTAAATAAATATCACACTGCATTTTAGCTTTGTGTTCAAGCAGTCACTTGATAGTTGGAAAACACTATTCCTTCTGGCTTTCACCATATTACAGAAAAATCCATCTTTAGAAAAATTATTAAGTTTTCCCCTCCTTTTTTTTCCCCCAAAAACCAAAGTAACCACTAATTCCAAAAGTAGTCTACAGTTTTGCTGACTGCATTGTCAATTTATGTCATATGACTTTCAGAAAATATTTCAAACACCAAGAGCTTCTCGTGATCTTTCTAGCAGGGTTGCAAGTCAAGTCCTCAATCTTCTTTCCAGTCTCCCAACATTTCAAGCACCTAAGTTTCCCTCATAAATTTTGCTAGACATCTCTACAGTCTCCAGGCAGCTCTAAAGTTTTTCCAAGCAATCTGGATCTGTTTCTCTGAAATCCTTTCAGAGTTGCTGTAGTTTTAGGACTGAACTACTTCAGGACAGATACAGACATTGAGAAAGTTTACTCAAGAGACCTAATCCACAAGGTAGGGATCAAAACACTATCACAGTGTTTTGATCAAATGTTAAACCTTCAGAAGTCTTTAGTCCTAGATAGAGGCAATAGACATGACAGAATAAAATCAGGTTTTTCAAGTTGTTTTACTTTTTCTTACTAATAACAGTTTCACTGGCGCTGAACCTTATCATCTCAATAAACAGAAATGGCTCACAGGAAGTAGTTAACAGTAATCATCCTACTGCTTTCTACTTCAAATAGAAGAAAAATCTAGAATGATTATCAACAATATTGGCTCTCTTGGATTCTTATTTTTTTATTATCCAAATGCCTAACAGTCATAGTACCTACAAGTCATGGAACAAACCTAATTTACTTGGTAGTCTATTTTTCTTCACAGTGACACAAACTTTTCCTTTCAGATGTCATGGATCTTTAAATCTCTTTTCAATTCTCCCTTCATCTAAAAGTGTTCTAGCCTTTATCACAGCTCTCAATTATTTCTTTGACTACACTTTTTCTGCTATTAGCTCTTATTCAAGCTAGCCCTTCCTTGCCACATTGCTAAGCCCAGTGGACAGTATTATTCCCCTCCAAATAACTTTTAATCCTGACATACAAATAGTCCTCCAACCCAGAAAATATAGTACTGTATTTTGTGAGGATATTTCTTTAAATAATATGTAAATGATTAAACCAAATAAGTCCTTGAAAAAAACTTTTTTTGTCAGCATAATTCACCCAACAGACAATATCACCATAATATATAAAAACATTAAAAACCCCAACTGCATAAAAAACACACACTTCTAGCTTGTTTTTAAAAACACATTTATCCCAGAAGAAAATGGTCTTTATTGTATTAACATGAAAACAGATTAGAAACCCATTAAAAGAGCCACTAATGCCTCTTCCTACACATTACCTACAACGTTGATTCCATATCTGTACTATTCTGTTGGTCTGCCTTTACGAACATCACTGAGTTACCCTCACTAGTCCAAGCACACTAACAGCTACTTTTCAACATGACTCTTCTGAAGAAGAATGGATTAAGTCAAAAGGTAGAGGGGATTAATTTCCACTGCAGCATTTTTCTCTTCATATTTGAAGGAGAAAATAGTTTGATTGGAAAATGCAGAAGACATAACTGCAATTATTCTAGTGGCATCCACTAGGAAGAGAGACTTCTTTTTATTTCCTCTAATTATAAAATTGATGAAAGATGAATTATAAAACTAATTATAAAACAGATGAAAGGCTACAGAAGCATACACTGGCAATCTAAAGCACATATACATGAGGAACCTTTTGAAAATTTTATGTCCTAAATTAAAGTCTCTCAGGATAACAACATTTCAGCTCTCCCTGTCTCCTCAGGAAGCAATAATTAACCTAAACATAAGAATAGCTGATCCAGGCTCTGATATCTGCATCTATGACATTTCACAACACAAAATCAGATCAGTTTCATAGACAATACAAAATCCTTTTATCAGGAAGCAAGTCTTTGATACACTAAATGCTGCTGACAAAGCAAGCATTTTAAAAGGATATATATATATTTTTTATTATTATTACATTTTTCTAAGTAGGACTTAAATTTTTACAAGACCAAAAAACATGCCTGAGCAGGAAGAAATTGCTTCCACCAAGATGACTGAGCAACTAAAGGAAATAAATAACATGATTTTCTAGCCATAAAACTCCCATCGGTTCTCATTAATTTGCAAAATGAATGCAGTCTGTTATAAAATTCGAAGCATCTCCTGTAAAATTTTACAATTTGGATAGTATTGAGAAGTGGTCTTCTAAGAAGATTTTCCTTTACAATTTACTTGTTCGTTAACAGTAGTCCAATTGTGATAGAAGAAGATGAGTATGGAGCTCCATCTACAGGTGCAAAGATTTCCTTGAGAAACATAACTAATGCCAAGTAACACAACTTTACACTTGGAGAAAGAAGGAAAAAAAAAAAAAAAAAGGAAAGGAGGCAAGATTATTGATTGCAGTGAATACAAAGCAAAGGGAGAGAAAAAGACAGTCCTATAGATCCAGCCGCAGCATCGCTCTGCCCATACCACACTGCACCTGAGCTAATTATACCTCCCCAAGCTTTGTTACCTTGGGTTTGTTGTGACAGTTTTGTAGTGGGTGTTCTGGCTTTATGTACTATTAGAATGCTTGATTAGATTGACTAGTCCTAAAAGTCTCTTCTGTACAGAATCCCACTACATCCTCAGCAACATCCCCCAAAAAAGCAAACTGGATTTTTACATTGCTGGACATGATTGGTGCACGTTTCACAGTTTTGCTGCCTAAAAGCCCATCTAACATCTTGTATTATCCATTCCACAAACTATCTGATGGTATGTTCATGGCAAGATAATTTTTCATGTTCAAGTCCTTGTGCAGCTGAGTAGATTGAACAGCTCTTCCAACTTCAGTATTCTGTGACTCAATATTCAACACAAGACAGCTATTAGGAGAGGTATTAATTCTTCTCATAGGCTTGATAATGAACTGTAATTAGTGAGAAGGAACATGGTGGATAGATGCTGTTCTGTTCTATGACCCAAAAAAATGGAATGACATTTTAGTCTTTACTATGCTAGTGGTAGAAAAGTTTTAAACTGGAAGTCCACACGTACATGAAAAATACCTCACAATCTTGCCACTTTTTTCTCTAAACACATTTTGTATAGAATTCACAAGTATAAACTAGCAAGTTCTTTATTTCTCTTTCTTCTGTTATCTTAAGCTTTAGGACAAGGAGTTCCTAAACCTACAGATTTTTTCTCCTTTTAAAAGTGAACCATTAGAAAGTATACAAAAGAAAGGATGCAGTTAAACATCCAAAAAAACAATAACAAAACAGCAGAAGGAGGCTTCATGTGTCATCAGATCAAGACTGGCAGCTTAATTTTTAAAAGGGTGAATTTCAAATTGCTATGGCAAGAAATGAAAGAAGAAAACTTCCCCCTCACTATGCTGAAAATCATAATACTAAGAACCAGTGCTGACCTCTTAAATTCTATACACTGCTTCACAATCAGCAAAGTAAGGAGAAAACCTTAGATGCTACTCGTTATTCCCAAAGGAAACATACTTTTGACTAACAAACACGACACAGGAAGTTGGTTCTCAGTTAAAACCAATTAATTAATGAGGCATTCAAGATTTCTCCTTGAGCTACAGCATCCCAGGAACATACCAGTGGACTTTCAACATCAAACAGTTTTAATACCTAAACAACATTATCACCAAAATAGAACAAAAGGAGAGAACAATGGAAAGGAATGACAAGAACCATAAGACATGATGAAAACTGATGGAATCTATGCAAGAAGAGTAAAATTAGAATTGAAGTAGGACTCAATGTCAGTGCTGAAAAACAACCAGTATATTGAATGGAAGGATAGCCTACAGTGAGAAAAGACCATAGCAACAGGGTTAACCAAAGCAAAAATACAACATTACATTGAAAGGACTGAAAAAGAGCACAGTAGAATCAGATGTAAGCAGTGCACAATCAACAGATACACAGAGTGGCATGGTTAGAATGGTATTTTACAGATCATATAACTAGAAGGATTATCATGGTGGAAGGGGATAACTGAAAATAAATGAAAATGCTTACCCATGTCCTAGGCTCACAGAAAGACTCCAAAGGGAGCGATCTCCAGAAAGAAATCCCTCCTCTGTGGCATTCAGCCCTTAAATGGTGTCTAGGAGAGGTGCAGCACAGCTCCACCCCTTCCTGTCACACAGCTGAACTGCCTCCACCTGTGCTCCTATGGCTGAGTCGGGGCTTGCCTCAGGTGATCAACCTAAGGTTCAGACCATGATTCAACAGTTCCCATACAAGTGGCAAGAGGATGAGCAAAAGCAGTGCAGAAAGATATTGCCCCCAGAACATTTGTAAAAGGTCAGTAATGAGATTACACTAAGAACAAACTTCCAAAACAAGCATTCATCAGTTTTCTTTGTGAAGGTAATCACATTATCCAAGGTACCATTGCTTAAAATATGCTTTGTTTTACAGACAAACATTTTCTTTTGAAATCTGTACAGATTCTTCCTACCCGCTCCGCCTCAAAACAGAATCCAGGATTATAATGGAAACAAACAAAAGGCAAGTTGTCTTTTTGTATGTGGAGGAGCTTTCATCAAAAAGTGTCAAAGACTTTTTAGGGAATATCTTTCACAATCCTTTTCCTCCTCAACTTGTAAATCACATGGTCAGTCTGCATATGGACTCTGAATCATCAATGGAATACTGAAGGAGTCTGTAGTATCTGAAATGTTTGAAAAGCAACAACCCAATGAAAGTAACAGAAATGTAGCAAATGATTCTAGACTGTAGTGAACAAACACAGGAGCCCAGGCCTAGTATTGAAGACTCCATCTGGACATATCATTACAATTCAACTAGGTATGCCAGTTGCTTGCTGCTGAATTCACTGGAAGAAACATCACTGTTCTTTCAATGGTCAAAGCTAATGACTGCTTCCTTTCTTATACAAGCCGTATCACCTGAGAATCTTCTGTGCAAAGCAACTACGCTATTTAGATAGACTAGCATGTACAAAGCACAAATACATTTAGAATGAGAACTAGATGCATGAAAGCAGAAATCACCAAGATACTGTTTCAGTGAGAAGAAACATCACTGAGGTGGTGAGGATAAAGAAGCATCTGATGATACCAAAATGCTGTTCAATAGGGTCTTGCTCATGGAACATGTCAGTAATTAAAAATATTCCAACAGAGCTTTCTTCTTCCCTGGTTTTCTGCCTGTACAGCTACTGAACATGCTACACAAATATCAGTACATCCACTTTCCCCTAGAAGAATACCTCTCTCCTAGTCATGTCCGAGAGCTTGTGGCTGAAAATGTCTTCTAGCCAGCTGACCACAACAATGAGGAAGATTTTGCTCAGATACTCCAAGAAATGGCAGTCATCCATACAGCAACTGGCAGTGACAATTCACATGGAAAGAACAGATTATAGTCTTCTTTCACTTGTGCATCTACAGTATTTGAGTGTTACAGGTCAGTTGTATATCCTATTCAAATACAGAATCCTTGGTGGAAGAAGTCAGCTTTGTTCACCTTCCACAGTATTTCTATCCATGTAAGTTCACTAAACATCACAAAAGCCTACATTCTTGTATGGCTAGAAGCAGTGAAAAATCCTATTTGAAAGTTGACTCTGAAACAAAAATATTTTCTAAACTTAAATGATGTATTGGGATTTTCATCAAATGTACATTATTTGGCAAGTCAATAATCCTGAACAGGCCCTTTGGGCCTTGTGCCTAAGACTTGACATACCTGTATGTTAGTATTAGCGAGTACCGTACAATCCTAAAATATGCAACAGTGTAAAGGAACATGCTGGAAGGATGTGGATATGTGCTTGTCCTGGATACAGTTCTTAGATGCATTCTGGTAAGCGTGGACACTGAGAAAGCAAACATCTCTGATCAAATAAGCTGCATACTTGGATTATTACGTTACACATAAGTAGCCACGGTTCTGAGGAGAGAGCAAACCTCTCCACAGATGGGATTTGAGCTGCATATCTACCAGTTGTCCATCTGATGCTGCACAAAAGGATGGTTGTCAGCATATGAAAAGAAATAAGATACACTCACTATCCATGTTTCTCTTCCTAGTTCTATCTTATTATTACAAAATCTTTTTATATTACTTTTTAATGTTGTGCCTTCCTCTTGGAGATCTAGAAAGAACTGTGTACCTTCTCCATGCAGAACAAGAACAACTCTGCTCAAAATTTCATGTCCATGATACAGCTTCTTCCAGACATTTCTACTGATGGATCATGTTGTCAACATGAAGAAATCCAGCACTAAGTATGGGTAGAAAAACTACAAATCTTTCCTTTCCCAAACATTCCCCCAAAATCTTTCTAGAAATTGCTGATCAGAGTTACTGCTTCAGGTTATTAATGCCTTCTAATATTCCCACAGTGGGAAAAATAAAAGAAAGGTATCATACCAGCCTCTAGAATATGGGCAATTTACTACTGAGCCCATGGTGAGTCTATTTCATGCAACAGCTGCTCCTGCACCAGACATGTGTCTTAGAAGCATCAACCCTCAGACTTTCACAGTGTTTACCTGTACTGGCAAAGGAATCCTTCAGTCCCTCTAAAGCCAGGCTTGTTTCCACATAACTCACACTACACATCTCTAACACTATTCCTGGGCAACTTTCTGCATTGGACTATGTTTTTTCTACATAGTTTTCCTCCTGGGTGCAGTTCTCCAGGGTGAAGTGACACCAAAGTACGCTCCCCCCAAGCTAGACAAATGACATCACCACAGGTTTTGCATTCTACTTCCTTTACACAGTCCTTCAGCATTTACCTTGTGCTCAATCAGACAATTGAGCATCACTCCCTAGGATAGCAGCCTCTGTTAGGGTAGACCTAATCACTTTTCAATGTTCAGAAAGCAGTCATTTAGCTTAAAGACTTTTGACAAATAGATGTACAAAATACCAAAGTAGTCTTGAACTATGCTTCCAAATACTGCTGTTTTTTGTTTTATATTCTTCAAGTTGCCTCTCCCTCTCCCCCCCCCACCTTATATCTATATCAACATTTTTCAGAACCTCCTCTGAATTTTATTAAATTCCTGGTGTTGGCTACAGCTTATGACTATGCAGCATTACCTAGCACCTTGCATCATGAGCAGTACTTCCTTCAGCATTCTGAATATGATCAGCCTTTGATGTTTCACTAAAAAAGCAACTAAGTTTTTCTTGTTTGTTATTGGGTTCAGTTTCACAATTTCTGTTCTTGGAGTTTCAAAGGAGCTTTAAGAGTGATTAACTTCATTCTTTTGCTTATGCAGTATTCCTTTTTCGGCTGACAACATGGGTCCTCTTTCCACTTTTAAGAGGCAGAAATTAAACATGATTTGAATCTCCTAGTCTTGTTGGGTGTGTGGAGGCTTTTTGTTGTTATTATTTTGTTTTCACCACAGTACTCTGAGGCCCTCCCAATTTCTCTTACTTTTCACATATCATGCCTTTCAATTTACAGCTGGAAGGGTAGCTCTTCTGTTCAACAGAAAACAGCCCAGTCAAAAGCCATGCTACAGGGTTTACATTTTTAATTGCCATGTATCATATTTAATACATACACTCACTTTCATTAATCTCCCATGTAAAATAAGCAAGCCTATTTTTCATTCACAGAAGCTTAAAATGATTTCCATCATCTTTTCCAAAACTCACTCAATCAGTAGCAGCAGGGGAGGTAGCTGCCAGAATAAACAGTATTCCAGTTAAAACCACATTTTTACTTTATAAAGGAATTATATTTTCCTTTTGGTTTATGCACTATGCTTATTTCCCCCATCATATTCTCTTTCCTCAGATGCATCAGGATTCCATTTGCTTTTTTGACTTTATAGGAACACCAAAAAATGCCCATATTGATGCTCACATCCTTCAGCTGACACTGTTCATTTACTGCAACACAGGAGATTATATGGGTCATTCACTTTTTTTCTTCCTTCCTTTTCTTTCACCTTTCTTCCTCACCTTCCACAATATATTATTTTGCATTTATCAATATTTTTGGTTAAAACTTCTGTAGCACCTCCACTTCAACACCTTCCACATACATGTAATGAGAGGGTAGACAAAGTCACTACATAACCACAGGGCAACGCAACATCTTGGTAAGTAGGTATTTGCTTTATAATTATAAGCTAAGTACATAGAGATGCTGAAGTATTTTACATGCTAATTGTACTAAATTATCATATGATTACACAGGTAAATTGACATCTGCAAAGTTCTTTGAATGCCAGGCAAGCCCAGCAGCAACATATTGTAAAAATTCGCATTTGAACAGCATGAAGCATACTCCCACAGGTCTGCCATTCAGTTACTGCTCTCAATAAAGCTTTCAGTAATATTTGGTTTGATTAAGGTGCTTATATCTGTCAACACAGCTATATTGTCTCATTCTGAAACTGAAAAAAATAGTATACCTCTAAACATGTAAAATAGGGTAATAATTTTAAGTAATTACACTCTAGTTGTGCATCACCAGTAAAATATTCAACTGAATTTCCAACCATACATTCACATCCTTTTTCACTTTGATTTGTCCCTTCTGTGTCCCACTGCTTATCACTTTCTCTTTGCAAATTACAGCCATTATGTAATTTTATATAGAATTTCTTCCATGTTATGAAAATTATGCATAACAGCTTTTATTTGTGAGATATTTAATCACAACATTTTGTACTCTGCCTAACACTGTTCACAACAGGGTCTCAGAACTTCAGGGGCATCAACAACAATTTCTAGACATTTTCCCACTACACTTGGAAATGCAGGGGAAAAAAAAGTTAAAGATTACCTCACCAGAAACTAATTCCACTCAAGGGAGCATCAGCTGAGATTCAGCTCTGATACCCATGCAACTCAAAAGGACCTTCTGTGTGGTAAGACAGAATGCCAGGAGGCGCTGAAGAAGTAAATAGGCTCCCAGAGGGAATAAGGGAGACAAATTTCTCCTTCATGCATAGCCCCAGAACATCCTGAACTCTTCATTCTCAGTCTTGAAACAACTCTTGATACCTTTTCCTTTATACATAGTGAAGCATCACTTGCAAGCTGAAGGTCATTGGGATCAGTTCTTCAGCTCACTGCTATGTAGTAGTGGAGATGTTCAACCATCTGCTTAATTCTAGGTAGCTTAGCACAGTAGCTTAGCCTTGGCTATCAGCCCAGCTTCTATCCAGCCACTCTCATCACTATGTTCTCCCACAAAGGCCACCCCTGCAGCTCCCCATTCTGTCACTACCAAAAAAATCTTTGACATCTATACAGAAAACCGCAAGATACATTTCATTCCCAAACCAGAAATTCTTATTTCTTTGTAATCCCTGCAGAGGACTTTCATTAAAATTCTTATATAAGCATATTCAAGCACTGAACAGTTTTAAACCAGACCAAATAACATATCTGTCTCAGGATGGATACTTTTTTCTCAAACCACATCCAACTGTTGCTGAGAGTTGAATCTCAACCAAGCTATCAATGAGCAAGGCAGGAAAATCAGGTTTGCTTCAGTCACTGAAATAAGCTACCACTGAGCAAAACTGCAGTCGGGGGCTTTCCTCATGCTGTCCATATAATAACGTTACTGTCAGAAGAGAAATTCAAATCGATGCGTGTCTGCTTCCAGCACAACAACCTTTAATGACCAACAAGGTATTTCTCTATGCTTCCCAATCCACTGACAACAAAGGACTATGAATAACTTAGTTTAAGATAAGTGTAAATTTGTTGTAACCTTAGCATAGTTTCAGATAAACGAGTAAAGTTATCCCATACCTACATCAGCTAGTTGTGAAGCATGGGGCTATGAAATTAGGACAGTAGGAAAAATTTGGTTTTAGTTAGCTGCGGTCCCTCTCTGTAGCTCCAAACTGAATTGTAAACTCAAGAAGACTAAAATCTGTAAAACTAAAATTTATATACTACCAGATTATATGCTCAGGGTTGTTGGATATCAGAAATATCCCTCAGATACTAACTCTTTGGAAGTGGGCATTATTAAGAATGACATTTTCAGAATAGGTATCAATCAGGAAGCAGCCCACTTCAGGAACACCTAGAATGCCAATGGGTTTCTACGCCCTGACTGTGCAAGGAGCTGAACAGAAATACTCTCCAGATGGACTAAATGATCTAAGATCTCCTTCTGTAGTTTTTGTTCTCTATATAGGTACTGCAAATAAAAATGATGAAGGATGAATTAAACATATCTTTTCTCTGATGGTAATCTTAATAGAATTGCCTATGCTCAAGTCTGGAAAAACAAAAGCCCTTATTTTCAAGCTACTGAACACGTATTTGCTGAGATGTTTCTGTAAACAGTTTAAATGATATAGTTTTCTCTATCTCTTTGCAGTATTTGCAGTAAGAGAAGCAACACATTTTATGATATTCTGAGCTTTCCTACTTGCTTCAATCTTTACATGCTTCCATATTAATTTTTGTTCCTCACCTTCAGACAAGCTGAAACATATTACTATTCAATTACTACAGTGGGTATTTTGCATTTACTGTGCTTAGTACTACATATTATTTTAACAAACCAATCTGATAAATAATTCTAAAATAGCATTAATCCTAATAATATAACTGTGAATATATTCCTCTGGGAATTAGGTTTGAATTCCCACAAATTACAGAATGCTATTCTGCTACTTCTTCCCTTTGGTAAATGAAGATCATTTAATGTCATCAAGCTGTACAGAGAACTTGATAATGCTTTCCACAGCTTACATTGTACTGTGTTACCCTAGTTGAATTCAACTTGAGCATGAAAGAATGGTACATTTTTCTCTGTTTCAAATATTAAATTTATCACCATAAGTACATATATTTTACTTCTCAGATATGGTTGAAAACAATTTTCACTCATTCCAAACAAACTACTTATAATTTCATTCATGAGAAAGGCACCACCTTAAGAAGGAAATAATTTTCATTGGGACATTGTAAAAGGACAACCCATTGTGTAGCAAAACCATTTTGGGTCAAAGTAATCGAAGATTTACAGCCTCTTTTGTGAAGGAAAAATGAAAACATTCTCAGTTTTAAACAAAATTAATATTCACCATCAAATATTAAAATGCCCTCTATGGATTGTTAATACACTGATAAAGTTCTGTTCCTGTTCAAGTTCTTAACAGGACATGGTGCTTAGCATTATCATTGAGCAGGGATTCATATGAACTAGCTTTTTCTTTTGTCTTCTATTTCCACTTCCTTTTTATTTTCTTTCATGTTTAAAAAAAAAAAAACAAAAATGCACCAACAACTTGTTTTCATTTACAGACTTTAGTGTCGGTGAACAGGACTGCTAACAGTATCTAGAAAAAAACATTTTCAGGAGACATTTCTGTCTCTACAATCTGCACAGACAGCAGTAAAACAGGAAAAAAAAAAAAAAAAAAAAAAAGAGCAGTTATTTTTTAATACTATATTTTAATACATCTAGGACCTATTGCATAGTTACTTTTGCAGTACCCCAGCAAAACTGCCCACAAATCATTCTCCTATTCACTACGCATAGCACATCCCTAACATATCCCTGCACAATAGCCTTAACAATAGGAAGCTACAAAATTGTCCTCTATGCAGTGCTCTCCAACTGCAATGCTTCTTGATGTTATACAGCATGAGAAGGAAGACAGTTTGTAAATGGTACCCTGGACAAGTGAAAAAATCCTTGCTGTTTACTTTGTTTACACACAAAACAGTAAAATCCCACAATGTTTTGATGTCACAGGCAAAATGCTCGAATTCCAGAGTCAGGCATTCACACAGCAGCAATAAAGTTGTAGTATCAAGTTATTCAGCATGTACAGTAGAAACAACTTGTCTAGATGTTTCAAAGGGCTACTTCAATTTTTAAAGCCTTGTTCCTTTCATTTTAGCATTACATTCTTAAGAAAGCTCATTATTTTAGGAGAATTGAATTGTGTGATTCAACAGTTTGAAAACTGTTAGTATTAACTATCAAATGCTTGTTTCACATGCTTATTGTTTCAGTCTTACCTCTTTCTAGAAGCCAGTTTATTGATGTTAGTTACAGGTATGCAAAGAAGGAAAATGCAATGCATGCACGCACAAAAAAAATGACAAGGACAGAGATAAATGGCACTCGATGTCCTTATTAAAAATATTTGCAATTCAATGGCAAGCAAATCTGCTTCATTTAGAAACAGAGCTTGCACTTATCCTCTGCTCTAAAAGAACAAAGAGACTAGCACTTCAGTTGAAAAGCCGAACACAGACTTCCATAGCAGTAAGACAAAAGCAAAATGTTATTCTTACCTTTGGTAACCGAAATTGCTGGTGTAGAAGTGTCAACGTTT
The DNA here is from genome assembly GCF_026119805.1 of Tympanuchus pallidicinctus. Taxonomy (NCBI): domain Eukaryota; kingdom Metazoa; phylum Chordata; class Aves; order Galliformes; family Phasianidae; genus Tympanuchus; species Tympanuchus pallidicinctus. The sequence continues at coordinate 11,854,544 of NW_026294769.1, forward strand.
TATGTGACTGGCCTGGTTCCGTGACTAGCGGGACAGAGGGACCCGCAGATCCATGCCCTGGAAAGAAATAAGGGAAAAGGATAGAGAGATGGGTCTAAAAAAGACAGCTGCAACGATCAGAGAAGAAACAAACTAATTTATTAAATAAGATACCAGAATACAAGATAACATACTATAATACAATATAATAGGAATTGGAGCTAATAAATACAATGAGAGTGAAAACTGAAACCCTTACTCTAATACTGAGGGTAAGGTGTTTGGTCGGGGCAGGCAGAAGGGAAGAGAGCCAGGCCCCCAGGACTTTGCCAGGTTTTTATCTCCTCTCTGAATGCAAAGTCCTTTGAGATACTTAGTTCTTCTCTTCTGAAACAGCTACCCAGAACCTGAGCATTAACGCTTTAACTCCCAGTGCACTACATGATGTTATTATGTGGAATACTGGTAACCAAAGATCATAAAACCATGATAAGTAGACAACAAATCTTGAAGAAACAGGCAGGTATTAAATTCTGTTGCACTAATGAGAACAGAGGGCAGAATCACAGAATTCAAATTTAACTTTGTGAAAAACCTGTAACTTAAAGGCTGAGAGCAAGAAGGGAGGGAGAGAAGATGCTTGGGGAGAATCAAAAGATGCATACAAGAGAGGAAAAAGAATGATCTAGTTAGCTGTTATGAAGCAATTCACAACGTTTTGGAGTAGGCATGATTTACCATTTTAAGATGTAGATAAGCCCATACACTCACCAAAACAAAAATCAAACCATATACACAAGAGTAATCATTTTCACTACTCAAAGGGAATGACAAATCTAGTATAAAAAAAAAAAAAAACAAACACCTCTGCTTTCTAGCTCAGTTAATTACAGAATCAATACAGATGTTATTCCCTAACATATTATATATAATATATTGACAAAGAACCTAGAAAAGTACTACAGTTTAGAGGTTGGGGAAAACTTACAGTTCAAATATTGTTACATTTAAAAGGAATGGAAGAAAAATCAAGGATAGAAACAGCTCAGATCTTACTGGAAAAGCTATTACCATGCATAAAATCAAAATAATCCTTGACAGTGCTGTTTATCAGAAGGTTGTCAGTAAGAACATTTCTACAAGTCTTCATATGCATATCCTTAGATATAGCAAATGAATACTTTTATCTAAGTAAAGGAACTCTTAATCACAATGAGATGACTGAACTTGTCTTTGAAGATAAGGGCATCTTGTGGAAATATGAAGTTTGTTAACATGTCTAGCTAGCCAGCAGGTTGGGAAATTAGCCCAATCTTCGGCAGAGGTTGTAGCAGGATAATACTCAAATTATAAAAATTTGTAGTAATTCAGTTAATACAGCTGGGGAAAGGCCTTAATAATAAACTTTACTCATTGATTGTCCTGTTGATTAACTTGCATGATATAAAGATATGTACATTAAAGCCTTCAGCTAAAAATCACTTTCAAGAACTGTCCTATTCATTATAACTGCAAGTTATATTAGATCCTTGAATAAGTACCACTCATCATTTTGCTCATTAATACAACTAATTAAAACACCAGTATTATCTGCTGTAGCAGCAATGAGGTATCCCATTCTTCATGTTCTTCTCACAGTGTATTTTTTTTAAATAAGACTCCTCAGAGATACTCTTTTCTTCAGCTACTTTTATTGCCCAATTAATTGGTAATTAAGTCAAAATAATGCTGTTTATAACTTTCATATCTAGAATAGAGTGATCTAATACTAAAATATAATTAATTGGAAAAGGCTTTAACTGTAGCATGTCCATTTTAATTTCTGAAAGTTAAATCTTAGGAAATATGGTAGATGCTTGCCCAACGCATCATACTTCTTAGAATATACTCCACTTTCTTCTCATTCTTTTGACACAATACAGTATTTCTACGATTTATATTTCCCCTTTAAAAACCAATTGCTCTCAATTCAGCATTAGAAACAGCTGCAGCCTTGAAAGCTAGCACCTGGCTTTTTTCATTGACAACGAATACTAACTTCTTGCTACTACATAGAACCACTGACTACAGAGTTGAAAAGAACTGCAAGAATATAAAAATCCAAGAGATTCAGTATCAAAAAGTAAAATTTACATCTTTCCCTAGAAGACAGATCTAGTGGCTGTGAACTACTGATGTTCTCTTTGAAGCATAGCACTTTTATTTGGTTGTCAGCTCCTTATGTATATATTACAGTCTTCCAGTTCTGAATGCCATACGTAGCCAGATAATAATACTATGGGAAACTCAGCAACTTACAGTGACATCTTGCCTTCAATGAGCTAATGCTTCTATCTTATTTGTACTATTTATAAGGATTTGTACTTTTATAAGGAATATGGAAGTCAAAAGGTCACTGGCCCCAATGATTTAAGTGATATTTAAGTTTTGAGCTGGCTACAGAAAGAATGAAAAATTTACCCAGAATCCAGTCTTCTGACTACAAACAAATGCTCCTATGAGAGTACTGCAAAATTTTCACTAAGTGAGGTTTTTCATTCCTTGAAAGGTCACTAAAATAACATCTTTTGGGCTCTATGCTACTCAGTATGCTTCTTATTGCTCATAATGAACATTAAAATCACAACATCAAAGCCTCCAGGCCCTATTAAAGTACTAACTAGATAAATAAAGCTACTAATAATCAACTTTTCCAAATTCTGACTCTGTTTGTGGTTTAACCTGGCAGCAGCAGCTGAACACCACAAGGCCACATTTGCTCACTTCCTCCAGGTGGGATGAGGGAGAGAATTAGAAACAAAAGATAACTTGTGGGTTGAAATAAAAACTATTTACTAAGAGAGAATAGAAAATGGAAACAGAAAGGACAACAAAAACAACATATATGCACATACACAATGCATATCTGAAATGCAATTACTCAACTCCCGACAAACAGCAACCTTCTATGTGGTGCAACATGGAATAACCCTTAGCCTAACTAAGGTATCCTATCCTGGTTGTGCCACATGCCTTTCACCATTACGGCAGTGGCTCTTCCCCAGCCTCAGGTGTTCTTCCCATCACTCAGAGACAACCAAACATTGGAGTGCTATTAATGCTGTTTTGGCCAAAAACCAGCACAGACTCAGATATATTATTTAACCCCAAAAATTCATAGTAAAACAAAAATGATTTCTTTTTTTAAATGAATATGAGGTATCCTTATCAGAACCATGCTTTTTTGTTTTTATATACGATAGCATTAGGCCCATAGAATCATTCAAGGTACTGCTTTCTCAGCAGTTATTTTGGGTGTAGGTACCCCGGCTACATTTTGACATGTAAATAAGATGATAAATTCAGAGATACCAAGCACCTTAATTTCTACAATTAGTTTACTTTAATAGATGAAAGTGTTCTGGCTAAAGTCTAAGGAGGAAATTATTGGAAGCTGTTTTTTTGTTTGTTTTTTTAAGCACTGGAAAAATAAAACAATATGCAATTCTCCTGTGAATCAGTTTGCATGTTCCATGTGACTTCTGCTCAGTAAAATTTTCTTCATGAAGTAGAAAATATAACTGCCTCGCAGTGTATGTTAATTGGCCAATAACTTAATATAGAAAACTGAAACATAATTCTGATGGTTCTGAAGAGCAGTTACAAAATCACAGCACTCCTTGTGCAGCCCCACTCATGCTGTGCTGAAGGAAAGGATCACCACCCCACATCTGCTGTCAGCACTCTCTCTAATGCAACTCAGAATGCTGTCAGCCTTTTCGATGTGAGGTTGCATGCCCAGCTTCTTGTCCAACAGAGCCCCAGAGTCTTTTTCTGCAGTGCTATTTTCCAACCTGCTAGCTTTTCAAGCCATGAATCATCTCTGACAATGCTTTACAAGAATATGCTTCATCCTACTAATTTAAAAATTGTTTATTATTATTCCTTTCTTACATGAGCTGTTCAATATACCTTATGAATCTTCTTTTGATCCAAGGCAATACTGCAGAAAGAAAGCAGAAATGGAAGGAGAAGATACCAGTAACCAGTGCTGCATCAGGTTTGCATGAGTACAGAGCATATCAAAGGCTACTCTTGCTAGGCAGATGGACAAGAGGAGGTTTTGGCATCACAATGCTGGGAGAGGAAAAGATTATTCTCTTTCTCCCATAGGAAAAGAGAACAGTGACAGGTATCACATGAAAGAAACCCAACAAAAGGGATCTCTGATCCAAAGACACTTCTTACAGTTCAGCTTACAAGAATTTCCAAGATTATACTTTCTCTACCCAAGCACAAATGGAAAACTCAGTTTATTTATTAGTCTATGTCTCCACAAATATACATACTTTCATTCCAGAAACACCTGTAATGGATAAATCTCTCAAAAATGTGTGAAAAGTTTATCAAGCATGGATAAGCTTTGGATCACACAGTGTTGTAATTCAGACTTCCCCTAATGCAATGAGCATTTTCTTGAATAATGAATATGAATATGTCCATGTATTATACATTCTTGATCAGCGTGAAATAGTGTTTTCTCTCAGGGATGAGAAAGATTGAAATGTTCTTACTGAATGAAATAAGTTCATACTGCAGTATTTCACTCATGTCCCGTAGGGATCCAGCACTTTTCTGTAGTAAGTTGCCTTGATGGAGAGCAGAGGTTGCATATTGCATCCTTGCCTCTAAGTATTCTTGGAATCATTTAAATAAATTATTGACCTCTCTCATAGCAGAACTTTTCTCAAGCCTATCAAAAATTAACCTTGTCCACATTATCAAAACTGACATATTTCTTGAAAACATGTTTTCTTTTTCAGCTACTCTCACGTAGCAAAACTATTGTTTTAAAACACTGTTTAAAAGCTGCTAGGTAATCTGCATAACTAAGATACTAACTAATCTGTACTTATAAAAAACGTAATTATTTTTGGCATTGCTCGTATCAGATTGTATTTTACTGCTTAGAAGAGGCAGGCAGCTAACACTGCAAGAAATTAGATCCAAGCATTAATGTGTATGTTTATTTAATATTTAATGATTAATTATCATTATTATATACATATTTATCACTCCTAAGATAATAACATTTCAAAAAAGATCATAATGTTGAAGGAAAGCCTAACTTGAGCTGTCATATTCAAACTTAAGTAATTAAAGCATTGAAAACTCAGATGTAAGAAACGTAGGGAAAGTGCAAACATTTAGGTTTTGTTGCCTCGTAAGGAATGGGAAGAAAATAGATTTTATGTAAGGAAGTGTAAGTGGGAAATTGTCCTATAAAATAATCTGGTTCTTTCTGCTAAAAACTGAGTCAAGTCTAACCTAAGATCACAGGTGATAGCCATGTATTTGCTATACTGAAAACCTTAGCCAAAGGTATCTCTATCTAGATAACCATCTACATGTACAGAAAGAGTCCCTGTCATCTGGTACATAAAATGTATGTGAAGATGAAGTTGCTAAAAGTATCACAGTATGGTAGGTTTTACAAATGAACTGGAAACTTTCTAAACATCGAGGAAGTACAATTCTCTGTAATAATTACAGGAAGATACAGAATGCCAAGTAATATACAATGCCATACAATTTAGACAAAGAGCATCCTCACATCTGTTGAAAAAAATTTGCTTTCTTACCAAATGTTATGTAGATTTTACATATTTTTTGAATAAATACATAATTATGTACTATTTTTAAACAAAATCTTGATTTTTGACTATTTACTCCTATTGTTCTCTCTCATTCCCCCATCCTGAGCCTTTTCTTCACAACCAAAAAAGTATAAAGAATTCCTTGATTTGTTTTAATATTCATTTTCTTCCATTATGTTCCTGCCACTACAACTTTCTGATATAGGAAACTGATCAGTGTTAAGGCCTACGCAGTACTTGGTTGAGAAACCATCTGCATTTCTCAACATATTAATAGTTCTCTCTCTGAATTCCAAATCCCATAAACTAAACTCTTAATTCTGGACACTATAGTAAGAAATGTAATTAAGAAAATCCATTTCATTGCTGTTATTATAGCTATACTGACAGACAAAAAGGGAGGAGGGAACAGGAAGATCTCTGAAGCATTAAGACTAGCAGTTCATCAATAAAATAGTTGCTACACTTGGTTACACTGCTCTGTTCAATCATTTGCAATTTGGCCTTCATTGCTTTTATAATCATGACATTCCTTCACAGTCAGTTAAATGCTTCACTTCAGATTGACAGGCAGCTTGACACTATGAATCCCATATGTGGACACAGAATAACTTTATAGACCAAAAACTGGAGAAACACAAGCAGTATTTTAGTGATACATGACAAAAGTGCAGATCAGATATGAGATGGTCCTCTCATAATACTAATAAACTAATACGACCACCTGGATTTAAGTAAAAAAATTTCTGCATCTTGCTAAACATGAGTAAAAACAGAAAGGAGCATTTGCAACTCATATGACTAGTCTTTGTCTTAAATATTAGCTAGTGGTATACATCAAACTTGAGGTGACATTAAAAAATTGCTAGTTGTATATTGATAACTGAGCAGCTCACAGCAAGGAATAGCTGGATTTCACAGATACTTAAGGGGCAATAGTCATGGAAGAAACAACCAAAACTCAGTTGGTAATTGGAGGTAAGAGTAGGGGATCTTCTGAGATGCAAATCTTCCTATACTAGGAGTACCCAGGTAATGCCATTAGTAATTCTTGTGAATTGAGTGGAAGTATTTGTATTTGTATATTCTACTGGCATACTTCAAACATAATTAGTTAGAGGCAAGGATCAAGCCAGGCTATCAGTTTTGTTCACGTTTTACATGCATGCTTGTAAAGGGGTTCTTCTCTTTGTTTTATTCTCTGTGCAGCCAGTTGTGTCTATCTCAGACTCACAACTGCCTGGGTTTGGAAACATCTAGTAGATGAGGAGAAAAATACCTCTGGGTCTTAAAACCGACATATTTGGCCATCCATCCTTGGATGTACATATGTTGTAAATTCCCCTTAGGCAGCATAGATCATATTGACAAAAGCAAATGGCAGAGGTCTATAAAATCTGTCAACAAAGCAAATAAACTTCCTTACAGATGATAAGAAAAGGCTATGAGTATTGAGCTTCATAACTGCACGTTGCTAGAAACAAACATTTTGTTCTCAAAAAGTATGTGAAGTGTATCGGTGAAACTCCCCAATATCCAGCTTCCTGTGTTCAAAATGTTGGACGCCTTTTTCTTTCCAGAGGCATTCGTTTCATAAATATTTAAAATTCTAAGCAATCACATATTTTGAAAACTAAAATGCTTTTCCTCCAAAGTATCTCAAGCCATAGTTAATCTTTGGCAGGGATTGGAGAATTAGCATAGAAAGACAAGGAAAGGAAATGTCAACCTACTTTGCATATCTTCTGTATCTGAAATCAACACAGGGAAATGAAGAATGAGTTATTTTCTTTTAAATCTTCAATGTACCAACATATCCAAGTAGCCAGACTAGATTTGATCAACATCTTACAGAGCAGTTATCTTTTTCAGTGCTCTTCCTCTGTGGCTCAGATCAAAACAGTTTTCTTCTGGTCTTTAAGAAACACTGGACTTCGGTATATTTGTATGTTAAATATCTGTTCTCAAGTTCTGTACTCTTCCTTAGCCATAATTCCACCCAGAACAAATTGATTAAAACAGAGACCACATTTAAATACATATGTTGTGGAGAATTATTGCTCTATTATTGCATTCTACCAAAAAAAGAAAAAATAAATAAAATCCTCTTTAAAATATGTTGATGGTTACAGGCTGGTTCATTGACTTGCTCTATCGCTTAATAGAGAAAACTCATTCATTCTTATTAAGATAGAAAAGTGACATTAGGTTTGTTCAAATATGTTTTGGGTAAAAGAAATGCAATCCTTAGCAGTGTCTACACTCAGTATCTGCTACACAGAAAACTAATGGTCAATCTGTTGCAGCCTACAACAGAACAACACAGAACTAGCCCTCCTTGGAAGAAAAGCTTCAACATTCCACAGAACAATTTTCCAGGGAAAAAAAGAAAAAAACTGTCATATTTCACTAGTTACTTCTCTTTACAATTTACTGCTTTAGATGCTATTTAAAGGGATTGCTGTAGTCAGTGTGGCACAGAAATTATACTTTTTTTTTTTTTTTAATTAAGCTTTGTATGAGTGGTTAGAAAATGTTATTGATTCATGATCACAGAGCTGTGATAAGCTGAAAAGTGTATATATTAATTTTATGCAGGGAACAGTTCAGCCTAGTTCAGAATCAGTAATTATCATTGAACAGATGTAGTTAAAGGAAGAAAAGAAAAAAATGCTGTATTTTCTCTGAATTTTAGGAAGCAAGTAGATATTACTGCCAACTTTGTAAAGTTTGAGAAAGCTGCAGTTTTCTAACCATCCACTGCACTTCAGCTTGTGTTACTTAAACCGTTCCCCTAGAAAGCACTCAATTTGAACAGTTAAATTTAAAATGTTTTAAATTTTGGACAGTATGAAAAAGTCTGTCATGGTTTTATGATTTTTTGTAATCAGTATTTCACATCATAACACCATGTACAACACAGGGAGTTAAAGAGTTAATGGCCGACTCCCTTGGACTGCCAATTTTCCAAATATCTGACTCTCAGAAGAGAACTACATACCCCAGAGGACTTTGCATTCAGAGGGGAAGGTAAAGCTGGCACGTCATGGGACTCTCCCCCTCGCAGCCTGGCAGTGTGTGGCTGTACTTCCCAGTGATTTCACCTTCAATTCAGAGTAAGGCCTTTGATTTCAGATGCATTCTCTCTCATTTTATTTGATTTATTAGCCTCAATTCCAATTATATATTGTATTATAGTGTGTTATCTTGCATTCCGATACTATATTGCATAAATTAACTTTCCTTCTCAGATAGTTGCCACTGTTCTGTTCTTAGGCTCATCTCCCTACCCTCCCCTCTTTCCTTTCCCCCTTTCCCAGGGTGTGGATCTATAGGTCTCCTGGCCCATTAGTCTCAGAATCAGGCTGAACCAGCCCATCAAACATTGACACACTCTCCCTTTTTTTCTCCCCTCCCCTTTTTGGGCTGGTGGGCCAGCAGGCCTGCTCTCCCCTTATCATGGACACAGATGGATCTAGATAACTCCATGACAAATTCCCATTCTCATATCACATAGAAGAAACATTTCACCCAGAATTGCTTACTGTAGGATGGGGTGCATCTTTCCTAGGTAATCATGATCCACAGCCTAAAATGAGTTATTGTTTCTGGACTGAGCTCACTGTTACACTTGCTGCAAATAGCAGCAAAGTGAAACAGAGCTGTCTGAGCTTTGGTCCTACCCCGCATCCTGTGCTGAGTGCAGACAGCCACAGCCTCAGTTTGGCTGGAACAGCAAATAAAACCCTTAACTGCTGGAGTAATTACTCTGAAGAGAACTTTCATCCAAAGTTGTGCTGATACCAGTACTTCCGGGGGGCAGAGAACAGTATTTCCTATAGACAGCCTTATAAGAAACTCTCTCCAGGAACATCTCCTCTGTCTCTCCACCATAATGCACATTCAATATTATTCTTTGCATGAACTTATGCTAACTTATTATTAGCATTTCTTACATGCCTTAGCTCTCAAAAGTAGTTTTGAGAAACTGCTCTACACTCTGTACTTGTGAGTATAGTGACCAACCAGAGCAATTTCAAAAAATAAGGGAAGCAACCATTTTCAAGGCTTTTTCCCATCTAAATGATCCTCTGATACTATGAATGTCCAGGGTGCCCAGCTGTATGATATTAAAACAGGATTCAGAATCATTTGCAAGGGTTGAAATATGTACAGTAAAAGGATTCAAGAGGTTTTCTGAAAGCCTGTAAAGTTCAATCACAGATTATGCACTTCACAATTATTCAGTGATGCACTAATAGGAAGATACAAAGATGTTCAAGGCTTTGGTTAAAATATGCAACAGCATTTCTGAATCATCTTTCAGAAAGATTCTGTATTACACAAGTGTGTTCAACTAAGACTTTTGGCAGCACAAATGCAATACAAACAGCTGCCATTCTAAAAAAAAATAATAATAATCTATAGATACAAAGGAATATAGAAGCACTGATGAACATAAAAGGATGGCCTGGATACATTGCCAGAAATAAGACAAGTTTCGGAAGTAAACAGATACTTTTCCTTGAGGTGTTTCAATATCTTGTCTTTGCGGAAGATAGCTACGTCACAACTTTCTGAAAGAGTCTAAAACAGCTGAAAAAGCTGATCTAGAAACAGCATTCAAGCCACAAAATGTTACCCAGCATATTTGTTCTGTGATTCATGGAGCTTTTTATTTGTTGTTATTCAGGAGTAGATGTAGTAACAAATGTCCGTAAACAACATTTGCAAATCCCAAAAGTCTTCTGTATTTTCAGAATGAATGCTTAATCACTCTTATTAGGCAGTGCAGCATTCTTTTTTTTTTTTTTTTTCCCTGCAAGAAATCAAAATATAAGAATAGCACAGAGAATAAAAAAAAAAAATAAAATAAAAATAAATCACAAACCAGAGACTCATAATGACTCATACAGATGATTTTGGAGGTATCTACCAATAATTGCATATACTTAAATCAAGACTGAATTGGAAGAATAATTATACAAATCTTGATGTAAGATTACTCACTGTGTGAAATGAATGAACTCATCTCAGTTTTCCTTCACAAAACAGAAACAAGAGACACATTTTGCAACCAGTTATAAAATATAACAATCTAGTTCTTTACATGAAGCTTCTACTCAGCTGAACTAATCAAAAAATAAGATGCACGTTCTAATGTAAACTTGAATAGTATTTTTCTGTACTTTGAAATAACTTATCTGCATACAGCTGAGGAATTTAAAAATAATAACAAATAATATTTTTTAAAAGTAACAAATTTAAAATTCAGACACCAATATCTCCTTCTAGCAAATAACAAAGTCAGGATTCATTATTTGGAGACGGTACGGCAGAAAATTAAGATACTGAAGTGCTGTTTAGCTTTCAGACTACATTCAGAATACAAGAAATGTGCCCAGCCTTCATAAAGCCATTTTAACTCCTAGAAAAGTTGAAGGAGTAATGACACGTGAAAGTAATAGGAAAGGGGGAAAAAAGAGAAGGAAAAAAGATTTTTTCAGTTTCTGTCCCCTGTTTATCCTCAAATCTTTATTGCTAAGTCTTACTCCTTCCCAAAAGGGTAGTAGGATCACTACTAGAACAGGTTAAAATCACTATTGTGTCACCTTAACTCAAATATAGAACACAATGAGATTATTTTTTTCTAAAGCCTTACTCAATAACATTCTGATTTTTATTTTTCAAGCTCATTTGCTTTTCTTTAAGAACTAGTCAGCCATGCTATTCTCCTTTTATAAGACCATTGGACATGTACATAGAGGACTGTAAACCATTACAAAGAACTCTATGTTATAGATTTTACAAGATTCCTTCTTCTTAACCACTTCCTAGTTTTCAATTATTCTGAGTGAATTTAAGGAGAAATACACATACAGCCAAAGCATTGCTTTCAGATCCATTAGCTTGCAGGTCGTCATCTTTATATGCAAGCCATCAAAATATGGGTTAGATAAGTGGGCAGTAAGGTGGACTGAAAACTGACTGAAGTGCTGGTCCTTGAGGATTATCATGAGTGGTGTAAAGACCAGTTAGAGGTAAGCCACTATCAGTGAACCGCTGGGGTTGATAGTGGGGCCAAGACTGTTAAACGCTTTCATTAAAGACCTAGATGATGAGGCAGAGTACACACTAAGCAAGACTGCAGATGTTGTAAAAACAGGAGGCGTAGGTGATACAGTAGGAGAACGGGCTACTTATTTGGTGGAACCTGGACAAGCTGTAGAAATGGACAGAAAGGAAACTCAAAGTTCATCTAAGGGAAGTGCAGTTTCCTGCACCTAGGGAGAAATTACCCCAGGTACCAAATGCCACAGACCAACTGACCAGAAAGTTGCTCTGCAGAAAAGAATCTTGGGTTCCTGGTGGACAACAAGCTGACCGTGAAAGAGTAATGCACTCACACATCAAAAAAGACCAACATCATCCGAGGCTGCATTAGAGAAAGCATTAAAATTGAGTTAAAGGGGAGTGTATAAATACTTGATAGAATGGAGTGAAGATGAAGATAAGAGACTCTTCTCTCTTTCTTTAAAAAACAACAGCAAGCAGAAATGATCAAATAATAGAACAGGTATCCTCATAAAAGATCTCCATCCTCAAATCTTATTCAAAATGCAGATGGACAGGGTCTTGGGACACCTCCTGTAGCTGACCCTCCTTGAGCAGGTGTCTTGGGCTACATCATCTCAAGAGGACCCTTACTAACATCATGTGTCATTCTGTAAGTTTTTAAGAGAGGAAAACAAAACTAAACTATATTAGAACCAATGCCACTAAAAACAAAAACAAAAAACAGTACAAAGGGTGTTAGTAAGGAGATTCTTTAATGAGAGGTACTGAAGCACCCATTTGCTGTTCAGCCAATTTCTTGCTACTCGCTGAGGGCCCATATTAGCAACATCACGAAGAGGTTACTGTGCCTGGCAAAGTTGGATGGCTACCACTATTCCTACTCTTTCATGTAGGATTGAATGAGGCTGGGCTGCAGCAACCAGACTCCGTGATATCAGAAGTGGCTTTATGGCCTGTTAACAGATGAGTCACTACTGCCTGAGTTGGACAAGAGTGTTCTGGGCAGCAAGCTGGCTGGACTTACTTAAAGCTTGTTTAAAACTTAGACTAGATTTAAACAGATTTTATAGGGGTCAGTTTTGGTTTTTTTTTTTGAATGACAAAGAAGAGGACAGGGAAAAGCAACACTTAAAGAAGTAACAAGGCAATACCTGTGAATTGTCCAAAAGTAATTAGGAAGGACATAGCAAGCTCTCATCCTAATAGAGGATGTCAACCACTTGGGAATCTTCTGAGAAAATAGCATGACAGACTCCTGGAGTCCACTGAGGATAACCACCTGGTCCACGTATTAAGGTTAAGCTTTTCTCCAAATAGTTAATATATGACAAGATTCAATTCCAAGCATAATCAGTAAGACATCAGTGGATTTTTTGCATTTGATCATAGTATGAAAGATAACATCTTGAGTATCTTCTCAGCATTTGGAAGTGATTTCTTTCATACCAAAATTTTCCCCGCCACCTCACATGTTTAACAAACCAATCATCGTTTCCACTCACATTTCATATTTGAAAAATTGATCTCACAGCAAGCTTTAGGTGTCCTTAAAATCAAAAGAATAATGAGTTATTGATTCCATCCAAATCCACCAACGATTTGAGCATCAACACAAATTTGAGAAGAACAATTCAAAGGCTGAGAGAACACTGACTGAAACAAGTTGGGAGGAAAAAAAAAGTCCAGTTAAAGGGTACGTGGCTAACTTTTAAAATGAACACACACGCAAAAAAAAAAAAAACAGGTAATCAAGTACTAATTTTCTTACATTTAAACACAAAATTATTGGACAGAAATAGAATGAAAAACTAAAACTTCCCCCCCCCCCCCCCCCCCCCTTCAGATAACAAAGATACTATCATTTTCAATCTCCCAAAGAAAAATCCCTCACTTTCAATCAGAAGTGATAACTACAAGTGCTGCTTGTGACCTACATAGATTAGAGGGCCAACTAAACTACACCATTAGTACATTTACTGTGAGCCAATTTGTCCAAATCTCTTTCAAGAACACAGTAGAATAACTGTTACTGTTGATTCCAGTTACAGTATTAAAGAACTCCTGATAAGTATTGAATGAAATTGCTGCTATAATAGCACTGCATCCAAAATATTTAGAAGCACTAAAGAATCGATAATGCTCTATCCAAAAAAGATAACAACAGAATTAGACAACAGAATGAAGCTAAACATAGTACAGCCTCTTCTTCATGCTTTGCCCTGTAGGATAGTGGCCAAGACTGCACTTGAGAGAAAAGTGCTTTTTCCTTTAAAATTGACCAATAATACATAGACTAGTGGCAAAGAAAACATAGATTTCATGAAACAGAAAGTAAATGAACAATTAGTAACCAGTTAATTCTTAAAATTCTCTAAGAAACCACTTGGCTATTTTTCTTCTTGCCTTTGAAAAGAAGAAAAATCTACACTAGCACATGTAATCTTTCAAGGAGTGCATTTACAGATTAGTTCAATTCTTTTGAAGAATCCGCCATGCTCCATACATATACATAAGGGAGTGTTTATAGCTGGGATTTAATATTGACAAGGACATCTCTGACATTCAGTTCAAATATAGAAACATTTCCAGCAATTCAGGTTGCTGACTCAGAAATTCATTTCTTTATATCACACCTAATTCATAAACATTCCTCACTTCATTTACTTGCACTATTTCTTTTCTTTACCTGGAAAAAAGTGCTGAATTTTTAAGTAAAGGTGCTTTTCCATGCCTCAGCAATTACCTCTGTCTCCAAGCATAAATCCTACTATGCACCAGATTTAGATATTCCAAAAACAAGGTTTCTCAAGCAGAAAAGTGACATTTTCAGGCAAAGCCTTAAAAAGTTTTATTACTCCAGTTATAAAGTTACAGAAGTAGGATTTCAGCCTTCAGTGTGCCTAGAAAAAGAAACTTACTGCATAAGCAAAAAGAGATAGCTAGAGTAGGCACGTATTAGGCAAACCAGTCTTGGAAGAATGTCCCTTTGTTCTGTACTCAGTATTCACTGGACTCTCAAGAGGCAGCCAAATGGCTTCAGATGCTATGGAGACTAGGAATGTCACCACTATACCCACACATACTGGGAGATGGAGCACAACTGTCCCTAACCAGACCTGTCTCTTCTGCCAACCAATTTGTAAGAGATATCACTACAATCCTTCATCTGTCAAACATGAATAGATTTATGGTTTTACAGGTAGCAGTAATAAATTTCAAGTACATGCATATGTGATTATGCCATACTCATACATCTCATTTCCTCCTACCTACAGAGAATAGGACATGTTATCTCACTCTAACCCACAAGTGCTACCAAAAACATGAAAATCTACTTCTGCATTTTACAATGAACCATACCAACGAAGTGTTTGCAAATCTCCTTAAAACTCTGATTATAGTTTGGGGTACTTCAGAAGGCCAGGTTTATTTCTTAGTTTGTTTTTGTAGGTATTTTTGTTTTCATTCATTTTCCCTCTTCTCTTTTTAACCAAAGAAGAAGTAATCTCAGGCTTTCAGACTGTAAGCAGGTAATGAGAGATGCAATAAGAACGATACTTAGCCAGTATTAATGTAATACCTGCAGAACAGATTTACTGCAGTTATTCTGAAAAAATAAACATTTACATACCAAAAATTAAGTGATTTTCAAGTAATAAATTCAAAACTGACTACAGAGTACCTTCCAGAAGCAGCAACAGCCGTAGATGGAACAGCTTTGGCAGCTATTTGTGCCTGGTTTTACAAGACAACTATCACCAAGCAGGCTAGACAGTACTTTTTAAGTGCAGATTCACTTGATTCCTTTTTCAAATCATTAACAATTAATAATTTTCACACAAGATCTCAAGAAAGTAAGGTTAAGTACTGAGGTCCTTTGGCATAATTATGATTTTGGTCTGAAAGCAGTCTTTGTTAAACATTTGGTGAAGACCCGAGACAAGACTGCATGATAAAAAGAAGTCCATTACTTTCCTGATGACCTACACACTAGTCAATTTTTTAAATACAAAATGATCATTACCTTATTGCCTCTCGAGCCACTAAGGAATGTGTTCAGACTTCAAAGGAAGTTGTCGTTATAATAGTACTCCTTCAAAAAATATTAGATGATAATTCCTAACACTTTCCACTGTCATCCAGTATAACTACAAAAAATGTAAAAAAAAAATAAATCATAAAACACTTCATGATGAAGTAGACTCACACAGTCCATCAAATCCAGCTCCTGGCTCCACACAGGACCACCCAACATTCAAACTCTATATCTGAGAGCACTGTCGAAACACTCCTTGAACTCCAGCAGCTTAGGACCTGCTCCATGCCCACCACCCTCAGGTGAAGAACCATTCCCTGACCCCCAGCTGCCCCTCCCCTGACACAGCTCCATGCTGTTCCCTCAGGCCTTGTCACTGTCACAGAGATCAGAGTTCAGCGCTGCCCCTCCACTCCCTGTGAGGAGCTGCAGCCGCCATAAAGCATCCCCTCAACTCTGCTCTGGGCTGAGCCAATCCAGGAACTTCCACCGCTCCTCATCTGTCTTCTCCTCTAGCCTCTTCACCATTTTCATCCTCCTTTGGATGCTCTCTAGCAGTTTTTTGTTCTTATACTATAGTGCCCAAGACTGCACACAGACCAAAAAAAAAAAAAAAGGAACATTATTGCATACGCACTCAAGCATAAATATTCTTTAGTCCATATTCAAAAGCGTTGCTTCATTTTCATGATAGCTGCATTGCCTGAATAGGGGTACTGCAGCCACTGCATTAGAATAAATATTAAATTAAAAATAATAATAGACATGCCACATTATTGCCATTTGAAAGAAATTTACACGCAAGAGGAGAAGTTCTCAGCAATGCAGTGGCTCATGTTGGTGTTCTGGTCTGCTTTGCTTGGGGTCCATGGAAACTAGCATTTAAAGCACTGCCAGTGCAAATTGGCCAAATCACTTTAAGAGTTTTCCATATTTCTTAAATATGCTGAGACACTTAACTATCAAAAAGTTAGACAATGAGAGTAAACTTTCATATAAAAGATAGGTCATGCTTGTTCAAAACATAGATCTTCGTATCAATACCTCCTGAGAGGTGGCAAAGATACCACTCAGTTCAGCAGAAGACATCAGTTCTTTCAAAGAAGCCTACTACTCTTGAGAAAAACACATCTGAAATTGAGATTCAGCTGCCTCTGAATGCATCCTGGAAGTCACACCTTCATTTTGGTTTGGTCTTGGTTTTCATCTAGTGCAACTCAAATATGCCTCACTAGTTGCAGGTTTGTCAGCACACAGCTAAGCACACACTAATTGCACTTAATTTGTACAATTAGTCAACACGCACTCTCCAGATTCTATGTAGAACTTTTGATAGAAAGAGGAAAATGTTTACAGGGGTACTACAGGTTTCTATCACTTTCACAGCATTCACAAAGAGATGGTATGAAAAAAACATGAACAGAGACAAATACTTCGACTTTGTAAGGCACAAAATCAGTTTATTTCAATTAACTAAACTATCAAATCAGACGCCTTACTCGTAAAACTCAAACTCGTTCAGTTGTTTCAGTCCTACTTAGTCTCTTGTCAAGATTAGCAGATACAAGTTGATTAAATGCCTCAATTCTTCTTAAATAAAAGTAAATTCAAACGAAAGGCTGCTGTCATCTTGTTTTGAAAGAAGGGAGAAGTTGTAACCATTAGATTACCTAAAACTAGAGGCAACAACTAAAAATTTCAGGTTCAGTTTCAACTCTAAAATAAATGGAATGGTCCTTGAAAGCATACACAGCAAGCTAGGAAAAATAGCATAGTAATAGCACAAAAGATAGTAACCTTTACAACTAAGTATTTAAAATGCAAAGTGCATTTTAATGAATGAATATAAGGTACCAAAATCCTATATACAATGACAACTATATATCTTTTCCAGAAAGAAATAATATTTTCAGAAATGGAATCGGATGTTGAACAGTAAGAAATAAGTATCAGTAAGTAATAACTGATAAATTACCTGTATTTCAAAATATCATGTCCACATTAGGCTACAAAGTTGTTGTGCTGAAGCTCATTTTTAATCACAAAAAATTCAAGATGAAGAAAGAAGACCAGAACAAAGGTGTGTAAGCGACAAAAGATGAAAAATAAAATGACCTGTTCCCTGGCATTCTGAATTAGTGAATGGAGCAGAGGGAGAAGGGAGAGGGAAGGAAAAGGAGAAGACTTAATAAGAAATAGTCTCGTGATAGGAATCAGTTAATGAATTTTGCTTCCAGTTGAAGTGGTTCACCTGTACTTCCTGCTAGAGAGCAGCCATACTGGATGAATTGTTACTGCACAACTTCACATTCTAGGAAGGAAGAGTTGACATAAATATGTGGAAAGTGTTATTAATATATCAAATAAATCCTAGGAGTATCTGGTGAGAGATGGAGTAAAGAAAGCTATTGTGCTACAGAAAGAATGTTTTTCTATCTACTAGAGAAAAAAAGCAAAGAGTGCAGATACTAGATGGAAACAGGAAAGTGGCAAATGATGGGACTACTTAAAATTCTTCCTCATTTAAGTCTGTATGCAAAGCCTTACTATGCCAGTAACAAAGATGCAAAGGTCAAGGAATCAAACATTAATATTAGGTTTGTAAAGACAGATACAAGGTTTATTTTTGCAGTTGATATATTTAGATGAATCACCACAAACAAGTTTGAATTACACAAAATATAAATGAAGAGTTACTATTCATGAAATTTTTAAAAAGTAATTTCAGTTATGCAAATTTAGACTCCAGTAACAACAGTAGAATGGCACTATTTTAGTCATGTTGCATGAAAACAGAATTTGTATAAAATGAATCAAACAAAATAATGAACAAATGAGAAAACAACAGCAAACAGAAGTGTTTTGTTTTGATCAATGTGTTTCTCCAGAGTCACTCAGCAGTACTGCAGAAAAAAAATAAAAATAAATTGTTTAGTGCCTCTCACAGAAAGGGGATAGCGAAGGGAAACAACAAAGACTTCATTCCAGCCACATGATTTACCAACATCCCCTATGCAGAGGTGATTGCTCTTAACCTAGTGATGATAGCAAATGTCAGTGAAGAAATACAGTGGTATAAAAAAGTTGCCAAATGGGTGGCCTCGGCTACCCAGAGTTATCATCTTTCATCTGTGAGGTAAAGGTTAAAAAGTAGGATCTTTGCAATCTATAACAAAGATTCACTCATTTTTCTTCTACTCACCTTCATGACACTTTGCACATACTAGGAGTACGAATATAATCAGTCTTCCAAATCACAGACTCCATCACCATGATACATTTTCTCCTATCCAGTCAGAAAGATACACACATACCCAGCACAACTGTGGTAAAGGGTTTGGTTGATTAATTTCATTCTAATCTGTAGCTTTTGTGGGTTAGTTTTTTGTTTTTTTTTTTTTTTTTTAAAAAAAAAAAAAAAAAGTAAACCAGAATGACAGGAAAGTTTTTTTTCTTTTTTTTAACTCTCCAAACTTTTCCAAGGGTTTATGATTTAATTGTTTGACTTTTGCTTGAATCTGTTCAGTTTCATTTACAGTCATTGATTCTTGTTATATTTCCAAGAGTTTACTGAAATACTCTTGTTACTATTTTTCCCCTGCGTGAGTATCTTCAGAATGATCTTAACCTTCTACTTTCTACAGGAAAAAGTACAGATAATAAAATGCTGCAGGCAATATAGCCACAGGCATCCAAACATAAAACATTAAATATTTGCTATGCAAGCAGATCACAAGGGTGTTTAACTGTCAAAATATTCAGTTTTGAATTAGGATGAAAATAAAGTTTGACAGAACTTCTAAAATCCTTTCCTCATGAAAGTACATATAGTTCTGCTGTGAGAATTTTGTTCATGTTCAAATATGAAAGAATATAACATCATTTTGATAAATGGATGTTTTCAGAATGACAACTGATACTATGTTGAAAGTTTTATTTTTACTTTTCTAAATAAATAAAAATAAATAAATTCCACTTGTTCACTTGTCTCTAGTGTAGCAGGGCCATTTCCTTGCTTGTGATATATCACATGTAGCCATATGCAATGCTAAAAAACAAAGTCATTGATTTTGCTGTCTCTTTATCTAATTTGAATTTGAGCTTAGGCATCCTGATCTTGTTCCCTGTCAGCCCCCTCAAATACCCTACTGACTTTATTAATTCTCTGCAGACCTTCACAATCATCATGTATTCCTTAAGCTGCAGTTCAGTAAGTATTAAAAAGTGTTATACTACATATCTTGAAACTTTGTTATTATTTCAGTGTATGTAAAAAAAGTGCAAGGGTTCTATGTAAGCTCCTTACGTCCACTTTGGAATTAAGAAAAGTCCTTGAGTTGAACAAAAAAGAGGTGCAGTGTTGGTCAGCATCTTGCTCTTATCCCTTTTCTACTACCACATCCAAACATACAAACACATTAGCTTCACTCTTTGAACATCAGGTTACCACTGTTGAGGATTTCCTACATCATCTTTCTGAAAAAAATGATGTCTTAAGGTGACACTTTTCCAAGACCAGGAAAAACTCCAAAGGATATAGAAAAACCTTGCAGCCCTGCTCCCACTCAGCACTACCCTTGGTTAGGTCAATAATGTCTTTGGTCACAAACAACTATAGTAGTTCCAAATTGTTTAAAGATCCTGTTTGCAGAGTTCTGAAATATTTAAAATAAATGTACACCAATCTTACATGTTAATTGTTCACAAACACAGCATTAAAAAAAAAATCACAGCTGCAAGTCATTTATTTTACCAGTTACCACCTCAAACAAAGTGAGGAATGCTTTTTTAGAGATTTCAGTTTCTCTTGGGATCTTAGGGATTTCTGCAGTCTTTGTGAACTGCCTCCAAGACAAAGAGATAGGAGTTCATATTGGAAAAATAGTAGCAACAGATCTGACAGAAAGCAATATTGATTTTCTAAGTCAACACTAGAAATACAATAAATGCTTTTCACAGCTTAAGAATACAACAAACTCTCAGTTCTCACATAAGTAGAATCAACAATTTAGTGTGCCGGTAGCAATGAACTCAGAGAGACAGACTGCAGCTTATCTTAACGTGAAGCAGTACTGCTTACTTACTATAACCCAGTGCAATGTCTATTCAGTTCACTAAGGAGTATCAAATGACAGTGTTTTTGCATTAGCTGTGTTTTGGCTTAGAAATTTGAACTAAGCATCCATGATGACCAGAGGTAAAATTCTCAGGAATAGGCACTGAGTGTTTTATTTTAAGAGAAACTCTGTACTATTCCAGCATCACAGCACAGATGTAGGAAGCGGAGCTCTTTAGATGACTACAGATCATAAATCCATCAATCACCTGCATGTCTTGTTTTTCACAATTTTTATAGTTGCAAGAAAAAAAAATCCAGAAGAGAAACCTAAAACCCTCTGAGAAGCCAATATGAACTAATAAAAAGAGATCTGAAGATAAAAACTTGTTTCAGTTTTTACTGCACTCAACATACCAAATATTGTAACCTAGGAACATAGGGAAAACACAGGGCTTTTTTCCTAGAAAAAAATTCAAAGATTTCAAACAATTATTTTAAAGTGAAAGTTTCCAAAATCATAACCATGCGGTAAACATATAGAATTGAAGCACTGTGGTTGTTCTGCATTGAAGTGTCCTCATGCTCTCTATAACAGAAATTTATGAGCTGTGCAGACAGGACACATACCCGAATGTAATCACCAGAATAGTGAATACATTGAGGCATAATCAATTCATGAAAATTAATCAGTCCAAAAATATGGTTCAGTTAACATATTAAGTGATAGCTTCAAAACAGTTTGTTTGACCAGAATATCTGAGGTGTACAAGTAGTTGTTGAAAGGTTAAGATAAGTAAACTGAGATATTAAAAACTAAAAACCATGATTTGAAGTACTGAAATTTTGTTATGGGCTTAAAAATTGTCTATAGAAACTGAGTACAAGTATTCCAGATGGGTATATTTTCAATGGTCACCAGGGCAACAACAGAGAAGATATTTTTCGACAGAAAATACAGAGAAAAGCTTCTTGACCATAATCATAGGAAGTATATCGAGCTGCTAGTCACCTTAAAAATATGCTAGTGACTACCAGGAATCTCTTCAGATATACTGCATTGAAGATTTGGAAATGCCAAAGATACCTTAAAAATGCCCAGAAGTCAAAGCATGTTACTGACACTAAGGTGTCAGTACTACTGAGAGGTTCTGACGCTGACTTCAAAAGAATGAAAACTCACTTAAAAGATACACATTCATAGGCTTAACTGCTTCCTTCTTTTTTTCTGAGAGAAGCTCAGGGCAATAAAAAGCTCTCTTCAAGATATTAAAGTCTAGTTCCTTATATGACAGGATCAGCAGTTCAGAATTTGCTAGGCTGAAGAAGTCTAGTCTGTTGAGTTTGCTGTATTGCATAACTTCAGGTATTAGCATACTATTGCACTGCAGTTTCTTCCAGTGTTAGCATTTTTACCAAAAAGTACTTTCATACCAAGGAGAAAGATGGCTGTTTGTCATGAAAACATCTTCTGAGACAAACAAACAAACAAAAATCGAATAAAAGTTATTAGCAAGAGATTGGACAGTTAGTTGTAAAGGAACATAGTAGAATCAGGAGAGGTTTTTTTGTTTGTTTGTTTTTGCTTTGTTTTGATTTTTTTTTCTTACCACACATGAATCTCAAGAAATCAAAAGGTCAGCCGTGTCCCTAAAGGAACAGGTTTTGATCATTTCTTTTCATACACAGAGTAAATACATATTAACAGTCAAAATTATAATATTGTATAACTCTGGAATAAGTGCAAAAAAAGCTAAAAATTGAGAGTTGCTACCAGAACATGAATAAATGAATAGAAGAAATACAACATTGTCTTTCAAGGCTCACAAAGCATCGATTTAGACTCTTAAAGGCAATGACTGTTCAGTTGGTCTGAAGATATAAACGTAACAAGTTTTGGAGGAAGCCATCTTCTTCTGATTTCTGTTAAGAGGTGAGAGCAAAGTTCTCCTTAGTCTATCACGTCACAAAAAGGCAGACAAAGAACAGAACCTCTACGAGTGCCATCATAAAAGCTTCATATTGGCACCTCAGCTGTGGAAAGACAACCAAAATCTGTTTGACAATGGACATCATCTTAGTTCAAATTCCAAATCTGCTTGGTCTTTTCTTCCATTTTGTTTCCTGAGGCTTCTCATTCTTTATAGGAAGATTAGTACAGGGAAGAAGGAGACACTAAAAGAAAAACAAGGAAGTGAACAAAAAAAGGAATAGCTAGAAAAAGTTGTTTCCAACTGAGTGATACATCTTTCTATATAAGTTTCCTACCTACAGCTTTGCTAGAGAAACAATCGCTCCTCTGAACAACTCAGTTTGCTGATATGAAAATAAATAAAAGTATTATAGAATAGAGAAACACCATTCTCTGGAGAGAAATAACTTCTTGCTACATTACAGCCTAGGAAAAGGAAATTCCATTAAACGTGAGAAAAAAAATCAGTTCACTCTGAATGTGATCAAACAAAGAGTGATCAAAGATGTGGGATCTCTTTCCCTGGAGACTTTCAAAACCTAACTGTCTCAAATGTCTGCTCTTAGCTTATCAGGTTCTAAAAAAAATTGTAGTTGAACAACGTAGTTGGAGGATGATCTACAAGATATTCCACACAACTTCAACAATTCTATGACTGGAAGGTAGGCTAATTGAGGTAGAACACTGCACAACTATTGACAGTAAGGCACAGAAATCTTCCATCATCTTTTTGCTTTAATCACTGTTTTTGCTGAATTGCTACAGAGAAAAAAATCTGTTCATTTTAAGACCTACATTGAAAATCTCTATAGTGATGAAATGCCAGACTGTAAGACCCAGACCTGTGTGCTTAATTGTTATAGTATACTGCACCCTCATTCCCTACTGGATGTGTTCTTTCACAAACTAACCAGTGATGAGATGTCAGTCCAAGGAGGCAAAAGGAAACTCCAGAAGAGTACTAGCTGTCAACATTTTCTTATAAGATATAAATGACATAATAGCGTGATGAATTAACATACTTTTCAGCTAAATGGTGATAATTTTTAAAGCTCATACTCAACAAAAGATGCTCTGATGCAGCAATAAAAAAAAATTATTAGAAAATCTAAAAAGTTATGAACCTGAAAATATTAAAAACAGAATATTAGTTTTGCTCTGCTCCAATACCAAGAATATTTTTACCTGGAACTGATGCCACTGAGTTTGTATTTGAGTATGTTAAAACACTGGATCCTTGGGAAGCAACTTAGAACACTGTATTCATGAGGAAGTAAAGCTTTTCTTTAGTTCATTCAATGAAGATCTGTGATGTTATACCTCCCCAGACAATGGAGTGAACAGAATAACAAAGCAATTAATATCTTAGTATGAAACCACTCTTCAAAAAACTCTCCTAGTTCAAACAAAAATGTTAATTTCTGGTCTGGTCTACTCCCTATACTTTTAAAGCACACAAACTTGCTTTCTTCTGGCTAATAGGACACTCAAAGCTGCAATTAAATGACTAATGGAAACAGATTAGAGCCAGCCTAAAGTACCAGGGTTGCTCCAAAAGCAATGCCTCCTATTTTAATATGTTGATCCACAACATCAGAGGTGGATGTTCATGGTATGGCAGTAGAGGTTGAACCTTGCCATCAACATTCCATTACATCCTTTTGCCATGCAACAGATGGCAGCAGAGGGGCAGTTCTGACATGGAAGTGCATATCAAGCATATCAAGGTGTGCCATTTAATTACTCCATGTGGAAAAAAAAAATTACACCCACTGATATTCATTGATCCTTGCTGAACATTTATGGAGACCAAACAGTAGATGTGAGCACAGCGATGCAGTGGGTGGCGCATTTCAGCAGTGGTAACAGCAGTGCGAAAGACAAGGTACATTCCCAATAGCCAAGCACAGATGTGGCACCACAAGTGAACTTGAAGAATAAACTCAGCTATGGGATAAATGAAACAAACCTGCAATTTTCACTCAGGAAAGTAATGGTTACAACCTCCTGCCACTAATGTGTCGCAACATTTATACTGTACTTCAGTTATCCAACAAACAGTGAAGCTAAAATGCCGATGAAGGTTGTAATTTTGCATTATTTCCAACATTAGCACGGGCACAAAGACAGCTCTGAGGTTTCTGAAGGTTCACTACATTAGATTATCTTGCATTACGCTAGGGCTGAATTGCAAACATATATTAGCATGATTATGGTTCCTTCACTCTTCATAAAAATGAAGAAGCCTTATGATAAATCAGAATTCCTAATGCATTAGCAAAAAGACACCACATACACGCACACACAACAGATGAACTGGAAGGGAGCTGCTGTCATTAGGCTTTTTCTAGTCCAGTGAAAAACACGAAGTAGAGCTGAACATTCATTCCTATCGTAATCTTAAGTATATGGTTTCATTACATATTTCACCATGTTCTCAAGTCATTTTCCCTGAAATAACTCCCTCATGCAAGCATTCTTGTTGAATGACACAACCGTTTCTAGTAGCTTTTTTATTATTATAGATATAGTACCTAGCACTTCATCCCCATTTGAAATAATGGTCTGTTTTCGTCACACAGAAAAGCTTCAGACATATTTACATCTCTGTACATTTTCAGATGTAATCATGACCCATTATTTATGAGGAAAAATAATCACCACCCTAGGACATTTCAAGTTTAAATTCTGATTTTATAGCTACAGTAAAATACCATCTGTCTCATCAAACTAAAGAGACTACTGAAGAATCAAGGTGAATTCTTGTGCAGTAACAGAGTAAAACAAAAAAAAACGTTTCCTGGTGGATTTAGATTTGGGCTCAGTCCCTCAAACATTATTGCATGCACTACCAGTAACCATGCAGTGTCAGCTATGATTTCAACACTACAGTATGCCACTGCCTCTGCAGAAAGTAAAGAAATCTAAACAAGAGCAATCATCATCATCGTTTATTTGAGAACAGGCACATTTTTCCTCATTTGAAATTAAGGGGTGAGAGTGAGAATGAGAAAGCCTTAAAGATACTAGACAGCAAAATTTGCCATTAAAAAAATAAAAATGAAAACTAGTGACATCACAAGCCATAAGAAGATTGAAAAGCATTGTTCTCTATTTTTTTTTTAATGAGTAATTTATTTTCTCAGTCCAACAAAGAGGTGCCTCAGAAAGGTTTGCCCCCCAAAGAAGGCATACCAAAAGCTTCCGCCCACTTCTACTCAAATCAGTGGATTTTAACAAACATATCACTTCTACAAACATATGCTTGTCAGTTCCTGTCTTTTCTTCAGCCCAAATGATGATTGAAACAGATAACTTGGTCAGCTGGAGTCCTTGATACTGTTCTGGTCATACCTGACTAAATCCATTAGTAAGACAATACCCTCAGCTGTCATTGTTTCCTAATGACAGTACCTCTATGTATACAACATGATGGTTCTCTGATTCCTTCTAGGAGCACAGTCTTTTTTCAGAGGCTTTATGCCTCTGAAATACCACAGCTACAACCAGCATGCTTACAGTGGTATTGGAACCATGAAGACCTTTAACAGCTTACCTATAATAACTGTGTTTGTCAGTCCTAGCTATGCAGTCAAGCTCAGCAGCTGACAATACCTAACATATCTGGCTCTCTGATACACTTCTAGTAAACCTGAAAGCACTGCCCTGACATACATCATTCTTGTCATGCAGTGAGATTCAAAACCATCCTTGAATTTAGATGCTTGAAGCAATACATAAAAACAGACAAAACACTTTTCTACACTAACTCAGAACAGTGAAGATATATTCAGTGTATAGCAATATAATAGCTGAAATTAAAACCACAAAGAAAATTGTGTATACACACACATGCACTACCTTAGAATCATTCTTTCTCTACTTTCCCCTTACCTTAAAGAAGATTAAAAGAACTGGTTCATTTGCACATCCGACTAAACACAAAGAGAATGTCATTTCATCCAAAAGCACATTTCTCTGCATCTATTCAGATATCTGTAGAGTGCTCACCATAAGAAGAATCTGACTACTTTTAAGCTGCCTTTATCATCATTCAACTTACTGATGAAAGTCTTCAAAATTCATTCCCAGCAACTTCACAGTTACAGTCTTGTTATGTGTAGAATCCCCAGCAACCTGGGAGTTTTACAGGTTGTGCTCGCTCTCAAATTTTACTGTCAAAAAGGGACAGGTGCACAGAAGTGCAAGTCTGCACACACATGTCCAAAACAGCATTTAGTTGCAGTTATGCACTTGTAGTTTGACATACGCCTTCCTTGACCTTACTGGACTGAACAGGACCCTTGTAATAGATCTCATCTGGATCAGAATTTCAACATCCACTTAAGGATGTTGATATAAGGTGAGCCGTGTACGGTGAGTAAGTGTAAGGTGAGCTGTCAAGTACTTTCAACACCTTGGTAACCTTTGCTGCTGCAAACTGACCTAAACTGATATCATTATCGAAGAAACGCAATAAGCAGTCACATGCACAGAATCCCATGGGACAACACATTTTTTTCATCAAACAAACAACAATAAGAAAAGCATGGTTTAAAATAAGTGAAGGTCTTCAGTTCTGTGAATTATAGACAATGTTGCCATGACTTTTCTTTTGTAGGTTTCCACACACACCCTTTCCCCTGCTTTCACAGGCATGGAATCTAAATGTAAGAAGTTATTTTACCAGACTTCCCTTCCTTCTGATATCACACTAACAAAGCAGCAGACAAAGCACAGATGCCAGAAAGAAAGTCAAGAAAGGTAAGTAGATTTGGAGGTATAGAAAATTGTAATGAAAAAGTACTTCTGGAGATGCACTTAAGATTAAAGGTTATAGAGGGCTAACTCATTACCTTTTGGCAAGAGAAAAGGTACTCCCTCCGCCTCCCGAATTTATATAAAGGTTTGATATAACCCCTCCCTATCTAGAGATTGATGTTATGAAATTATTGATGCTATTTTTCTCAAAATTAATTGTATTTTGTGAAAATACGCACACACTCGATAGTTTCACTATTGGTAGAACAGAAAAGCCTCTTTTC
Organism: Tympanuchus pallidicinctus; assembly: GCF_026119805.1. Lineage (NCBI taxonomy): Eukaryota > Metazoa > Chordata > Aves > Galliformes > Phasianidae > Tympanuchus > Tympanuchus pallidicinctus. Next base: position 11,882,346 of record NW_026294769.1, read on the forward strand.
ATTTTCTTAACGTTTTCAGTAGCACTCCACAGTTTTTCTCTTTAATGGCAGAGCATCAGTATATACTTTTAACTTTTATTTCTTGCCTTTAGGTTTCCCTAGGGTTTCTGAAAGAAGGCAGTCATTTTACTTCTGCAATAACCTTTAAAGATGATCCATACTGGCTGCTGTGTGATTACATCTGGACAAAGTACTCAGAAAGCAAATAGACTTTTTTCTTTCGTATTAAAAGAAGTGGCATGATTGTTACCAATTTAGCCTTAAAAAAAAACCAATACCCAGTTAATAGAATATTAGCTGAAACCTTCTTGTAAATCATTAGCTCTGCCTCCTTTCCATACAAAACTCTAGAAAGAACTGTCCATATAATTTAGCGACACAAGAGAAAAATATTACCCTCTATTATACATCATAAAGAGTGATGTATTTATTCATTCATTTTAAAGTTTGATGACAGATAGTAAAGACTTTCATGGCATTATGCCTGCAAAATGCATGCTGAATGAGAGAGAAATGGAAGGGAAAGGAGAAAGAAAAACTTCAAAAGACGATTCTGAGGCACTTAGGAATTTTGACAGACAGTTATAAAACTCTTTGTTCAGTAAGACAGCACGTTTGCTTATTGCCCAGGCCCTCATTTCTTTAAAAACAAATCTCAGTAGGAGGTGCTGCATTTATCTATGCAATTAAGTGCAGTTAGTTTACACACGTGTAGTTGTTCTACATAGCAGAGATACTTCATGGTTTCTACTAGTTATTTGATGAAGATCTGCAACTATGCAGAATCTGTGCCCCATTAAACTGACTCTTCTCAAGCACTAAGTAATTTAGGAGTATAACCTTATTTTCTAAAACATCTAAAACTGTTGGAAGGCTTATTTCTCATTGGGGAAAAAGAAAAAGGGTTTAGGATTCATTCAGTGACTAAGGAACTTTAGATAATACCTGCTTTTAATGACAAAATCTTTTTTGCATCTTTCTAAACAGATTAAACTCTCAGTCTCACAATTCTAATTTCTTTTTTCCCGTATTCTCTGGTACAGGTCTACTTTCAGTGTATACAAACTTCAGTAGAAACAAAGCTTAGAACAAAAAATTGTCGCAGATGGAAAACTGAGAACAAATGCACTGTGAACAAGCCATTGTTCAGCTCTTTAATATAGTCACTATTGCTGCTCACACTCAATTTATCTTGACAGCCTTCTTTAAAATAAACAGGTTGAGATTTCAAATGAATCTGTTCTGGTGTGAAGAAATGTGCACAACTGTGCTGGTCAGAGCTGTGATGTCAGTAAAGCTACAGTATCATGATCCAATCTGGTACAAATTCCCTAGGGAGGCATGAAGGACAAGTCGGAGCATTTGGTCTGACTTGTTATTAGAAGCTAATTTGTGCTATAGTAGAGATGCTTTTTACAATGACACTTGCACCCAAAAATCTGTCTTTTAAGTTTCCCCAGCTAAACTGAAACTAAACAGTGTTTTATTTCCCCTTTTCTCTCCCTCTTTCATGCAGCAAACAGTACTTCCTGGATGTTTGAATAAAACAGACTTAGGAGGAAGTCTAGGTTTGTGGTTCCACTCCAAGGAGTATTTTGATGCACCATTTCTTCACCTACAAAGCGCTGAAGCTAGAAGAATCAGTATATTGCCTGTCCTCTATACCTAAGAAAGCTCAGGAAATTTGTCTAGCCACAACAGGAAATGCAAAGTATGAGACATCTGCATGCTGTGGAACTCATTAGTTGTATGACATTTATGAACCATGACAGTTCAGAAATATTCGCTCACCACTCTGTAAGACCATTTTCATCTAAGCTGACCTGGACTATTCATGGTTTACATTTAGATATTTTAGAACTTCAAAACTCCCTGGAATGTGAGAATGTTTTTGTTTGTTTTGAGATTTTTTGGGGAGGTGTTTGTTTGTTTCTTTGTTTTAATAGATCTGTAGTACAATATGGCGCTTTTCCACACACCAAGGATAAAAAGTCAAGGAAAACACTTTGCTTACAGACACACAGCTGCCACAATGCTCAAAGTATGTCATCTGAGCATGAGGAAGGTATTGTAGGTAAAACTCCCTCATCATTTTTCCTCAATGCAAGCAGTTTTCAGTTAGATTCAATATTTTGTTCATCAGTAAAAGCATAATCAAAAAAGTTGCTCAAGAAGTAGCTTTGAATCTTGACTGTTGAAGACAGTTTGAGGGAACAGAAATCAAGATATCGGAGCATTCATTCTTGAGGCAGATCCTTATTCTTGTTGGCTCACAAAACCAAAAGACAAAGGAATGGGGGACTTCCTGGAAACAGATCAATGAAATCTATCAAAGTCATTACCTGACAACTTTTTGTGTTGCTCTGCTACTAATATCAGTAAGGTTTTGTTTAGCTAATTCAAAAGACAGACAGAGAGATTTAAATGTCTTTAAGAAATAACACTTCTCTCATTCTGATTTTGTTATTCTTTTGGTCTGGGAATCATGCTAGCAGAGTGGAGCTTAAGAAAACACAGATTATCTGCACTCCATTTGCTGCTTCACCTTAAGCACTTTAAAAATATACACGCAGTTACTGTAAAACAGAACAAGGGAGAGGAGGAAAATAAGGCCAACAGAAAAATATAATAGTGAAGGACTTAGTATTATAGGTCAGTGGCAGGGTATTCTGAATAAAAATTAGAGCTTAAAAGATTAGGATGAAATCTAAGAAGAGTTTTAGTCTTGATTTGCTATCAGACTAGAGCTATGTATCTGAACTTTTAAAAATTTGATTTTAAATACAAAAGTGGAATTGAACACTGTTCAGTCCCTTAAAAGCTGACTACTACACGTTAATTAAATAATAAATGTATTTTACAATTTATTTTCATGCTTCTGCACTCTCAACATAGCTGCAAAAATCCTGAGAAACAGATGGAAAGATTTTCCTTCCTCAGAATGCAACGTTTTAGCATTTACCTGTAAGTTAAAATCCGTTTATAACAAATGCATTGTCATTTCATACTAGTCACTGACAAAGTACTGGACCATACACTGATGAAATGAAATCAATCATGATGCCACTCTTTCAAATTAAATATCTGACTCGTTCATTGCATCTCCATTATACCATTTTGTAACAATAACTGATTCAGCTTTGCCTGTTACTTCCATTGTTTCTCCTTATTAGATATAAATTATTAATGCAATAAAACTAGGAGAAACTCCTCTCAGAACTACAATTAAATCTGAAGCAGATGAGGTTTCAGGAACTGAAGCAAAACAGTAGAAAATACATAAATGTATAAAGTTGTTAGGAAGTTGCCTCACAGCGACTCAAAGAGGAGAGCCAAACTTTCTTAATAAGACTCATCCATTTTGAGTTGAGTTCTCAAACAAAGAACCGGTACAATTTCTTGTAAAACAGCAATTACATAAACAAACAAGGAAAGAAACAAAAAAACCAGAGCAGTGGGGGAGAGGGGGAAGAAAGTGTGAAAATAGCAGTTTTGTGACAAGATAGAAACACTTTACTGTAGTTTTATATAATTACTAACATAAATCCCTCCGCAGTAGATCTTTATGTTAAGGGATTTTTTTTTTTTTTTGGCAGAAGATTTGCTCAAAATCAAAATCTGAAGCGCCACACCACTTCTTTCAAAACATTTTTCATAATCTACGATAATAATTTTGTTATGGTCTCCTTTCACTCTCAGAAACAGACAACTTCTCTTCAGGATAATTTGAGCAAGTCTATCAATGCAGTTTCTTCCTTTCTCCCCTCAGTCACTGGAGAATAACACTACTCAGGTCACTTGCACAGAAGAAATGAATGCAGCCCACCCCAGAATTATTTTGCCCAGCACAGCACATTTTTAATCAAGTGTATGGAGTGGTGAATCAGCATCAAAGAAAGGCGATAAGGGAAACTTGGCTCATGTGATTTCTATAGTTGCTTTGGAGGAAAATACTTGCTTAAGCAGAAAACAGTGGTGTACAGGTATAGATAAAGGTGGTATAAACAAAGGTATTCCAGCTGTGACGTGGAGTTTTCCAGATCTGTCTGTGTCTATGACAAAGGAACTGTGGATCCACAGGTCCACAAGCCCAAAAAGGGGAGGGGAGAGAGAGAAGTGTTCAAAACCAAAGGCCTTACTCTGAGCTGAAGGCAAAATGGCAGGGGAGCACACTCACACGCTGCCGGGCAGCAAGAGGGTCCTGTGACTTGCCAGCTTTATCTTCCCCCTGAATGTAAAGTCCTCCAGAGTATGTAGTTCTCTTCTGAGAGTCAGATATTTGGAAAATCAGCCATCCATGGAAGTGGGCTGTTAACTCTTTAACTCCCATTGTTGTACATGATGTTATGATGTGGAATGCCGATAAAAAAAAGTAAAACCGTGACAACCTTATATAACAATTCAAATGCAGTCAGTACCCTGTAGAAGGGAACTTTCTTTAGAGTGAGCCATAAGAAAAGCACACTAGAAGACCACAAAAAAAAAAAAAAAAAAGGATGAAACTTCAAACAAGGCAAGTAACTCCAGAAATTACACAAAGTCTGTTGTCTACAGAGGAAAAAAAAAAATAAATGCATAGAACACTTTTTGCATAACTCTTTTTCACAAGAGAGATACATCTTTATTACCTCTACTTCAGTTTATGCTAATTAGAGTAAAGTCTTTTTGAAGTGCTGGTTATCTATGGATACAAATGTGAGTTATGTCCACGTTCTCATTTCCTCTGAATAGATCACACCAAGGATGATGAAAATTATTAGAAAAAAAAAAAAAAATTAATAATCAGACAAACAAACAATAAAACAGGAAAAGTATTTCGTGTTTTGATGAATATTTTTCACGGTAAAGGAATTTTGTCACCCAGAAATGATAATCACTTCAAGGAAGTCTTATCTCAGGCCCTAACTTGCACAACTACAGCTCAAATTCTAGAGTTTGTCTGGATACAAATTTCTGCCCTTATTAAATGTGGTTTTAAATTTACTTCACACATACACAAAAATATCATTAAACTTCTATGGAGGAAAAAAATACAGAAATAGCACTATAAAAACCAGTTTAGCTGAAATGAACACCAAATGTCAGCAATTGCATTACTTTGGGAAATATTTTCAAAAAAATATAAAGTGCCAACCCATCATCACACAGCAATATTTGATACTCACATTTAGAATATCATTATACATTCACTCATGTAGAATCAACATAAATAGCACCATGTCATGCACTCAGAGTTGGCAGTTTTGAATCTCCACATGCCATTCCTCAGGTCATTAGTCTTTCACCATTGGTTCAAAAATTGCTATATAATCAGAAATACATGAGCACATATATGGCTCTCTGAAAGGAATAAATTTTCATTATACACCAAATACTAATAAATATCTATCATTGAGGGTAAAAAAAAGCTGCGTAGTAGAAGGACACCGCAGACTAATCAAGGTGTCCTTGGCTGACTTGCACTGCTATTTTGTGTAATGAGGACCATGACAAAGTTTGTGTTCCAAAACATTTTATGTCATTTTAACCTTGCCACAGGCAGCAAGGTTGGTGTTAATCACTCCAGTCAAAACCATTAACTTTGAAAAGCTAAGAGCTAAAAAATTACATTACTGAACTCAACAAAATACCAGATGTTAATACCTAGGCTCTTTAACAGAATTCATTACCCAGACCACATATCATAGACTTGAGAGTAGCAGCAGCTTTTAAGGACATTGCTCTCCATATATTACAGCTCCAATTCAAGAATCTTTTGTCAATTTACTCCTAAAAGATACACGATTTCTATACCATCTCAAAATAACAGCTGCTTGCTCAACTATTCATATCTTGTCTTTGATGCATGTAACTACTCTCAATATGAAACACCTTAAAAGAACACGGAACTGGTTTAGCAGCAGTTTTGTCAGATGTAGACTACAAAAAGCCAGAAGATGGCCTCATCTCAAGCAAATGAAATGGTAACTAGAGGCATAACCAAATGTACAATTTCTAAAGCCCGCATAACAATAATTGTATGCCTAAGAAATCTTGCTGCATAGAAAATAATGGTGTGCTACACCACATAGGCCAGCAGTTCCACAGAATAACAAAAATAAGGTCTCAGAATGATATTGCTTATATATTTAAAACATCATCAACCAAAATACATGCTATCAGAAGCAAGAATATTCAGTTCTTCATACAGACACCAAGTTCTGTAAGTGAGGATTGTGATTGCTAGCTCACTAAATAAAATTTCATCTACATGGGATCCAAAGCTCTCTCATGACAAACAATGACTTCATAAATTTGACAATCAAGCCTTTGATTATCACTAACTGGAAAAAAAAAAAATTGAGTAAGGATTTTGATAGTGGCCTTCATGCTCCACAGATGCCATGTCATCAAGATCACTTATAAAATTGATATTCAGTATTTTGCTCATTGTATCTCAAGGTCTTCTTAGATTCTTTTTTAAGCAACACCACATAATTCCTGTCCCTTTTACAGCTAAGCTCTTAAATTTTGTTCTTTATAGACAATCTCCAAGAAAATATGCCGCTGCAGTACATGAATAAGTGGCACAATTTTCCTAAATTGTTTTAAATTATCCCCTGTGCTCAATTCATCTTACCCGTGCATAACAATAAAGTAAATCCATTGATGATCTGGTATTTCTGTATGTCATCACTAGTGCTTTTTTTATTTTTTTCTTCCTACTTACGCATAACCAAGTTTCAATTTGCTAGAAGAGTCCTACTCATCTCTTCGATAGTCTCTTTTGCAAGAGGACTATTTCAGGTACAAATGTATACTAACCACAATACTAAAAAATATAATTATATATAGCTTTGTAGTTCTTGAGTATGAGAAAAGAGTAGGTTTAAATTGTTTAAAATATCATCTACACAACTTGTGTACCATCACTCTTTCAACAGTAAGTAATATAAAATGCTAGTAATAGCATACATCTCAGTTTGCTAGGTTCAGCTAATTAAGATGTATGTACCATAGAAAGAAACAGAAACAAAACTCCATTTTCTTGGTTTCTCTTAAAGAAAAGCAGGAGAGAGAACTTCCAGAAAGGAGACAGCTTTTTAGAAAGTAATTAGCTATCACTTTGCAAATGCTACCCACTGAATGAGTCCAAATTGAGGGAACAGGGACATGAACACTGCAGCCAAAAGACTCCAAGGATATTTTCATAGTTAACACATTAAGATAAAGTAACTTTCAACCTGGAAGACAGTCCCCCGATACTTATTTCTATCAATCTCTGTAACCTACATTACATGAGAAGTTACTCTACCAATCACTACTCACAGTCAAAAAAGTGCTGTGAGAGGCACCCGGCGCATGGCTGTAGTATGCCCAAGCAAATGCACTCCCTCCCTTCAGCAAACATCCATGCATGAGCTCATTTAAGCACCTTGTCTTTTTGGTGGCCAACATCTGCACAGCCTCAACTTTAGTACCACTTCTTTACACATAAAAGCCTGTTCAAGAAGGTTTTTGACAGAGCACTTCTGTTTTCTACTTTCATCTAACAACTAATCACAGTTACAAAGTAGCAACTAACCTAATGAATGATTCAGGATGAAAAAAAAATTAATGAATGATACACATGCTAAAGTCTCTGCTTCAGTCTTGCTTTCTTCAAGAAGTGGCATTAGGAAGTTCTGGGAATGGCAAATAGATGTCAGAAGAACTACAGACATGAAGAGATTTCCCTCCATTAAATTCAAGCAACATGCTGATATAATTTAACCCAAGGCATTTAGCAAAACTCTTCAGAGTATAGCATTTTGACACACCAGTTATGGCAAAGAGCACAGCAAAAACAGCCCTACAGAATTTCAAGTCTTTTCACCGATACCTTTCTTCAGACACTTAGTAAGACTGTAACATCACTTTCACTGCATTAGTCATACTCAGATTCATTAATTTGAACCTATCTCACATGTGAAGGTCTCATTTATCATTGGATTTTTAGAGATCATCAGAAGCTTAAAACAAACAAAAACAAACAGAAACAAAAATGCCTTCATTTGAAATCTTTTATCTCAGCGGGTAAATGCAAGAGCACCATATAAGCTAAGCATGGACAACTTATGAGGGTTCATATAAAATAACTTGATTACAATCTTGCAGCAGGTAAATTTATATGTTTTTATTATTATTTAGTAATGCATGTGATTCGGTTTAAATTAACTTCTAGATTCAACATACTTACCATTTTTTGTCATTCATCTATGCTGAACTCAATTGTTCAGGAATATATACATGCAGTAGGACTCTACATTCACTAGCATCAGATATATTCACTCTTCAAGACAAATTTCCATTTAAGTTACAATCTTTGCCTTAATTTTCAGATCATTCATCTTGGTCTTCCCAGAGGCTCTGTTTTCTTCCTGAAATATCTGGAAACCTTGAAACAGAATACCAAGGATGAGTCTGACTCAGGGAAGACTGAGCTCCTCCTTTATGCAGCAGAAGCTGTGAATCATACAGCTACTCTGGCAACAGACTCAGAATTGCTCTGTATCAGCTGCTGCCTAAGCACACCTCTGCTGTTTCTGTGCAAAACAAAACAAGTGAGCCTCAGTATAGGGTGGGAAGAGATGGCTATATATAGTGACTCATTCAAAATACACAGAAAATTTCAGTAAAATTCTAGAACAAATGAGAAGCTTGTTTACACACATCTAACTCAATAAAAGAAAGTCTGAAGCTTTACCACAGGAAATCTGTTTTCCTTCACACATTCCAAGTAATTAGAAAGTAGCATCTATTCTCCTATGGAATTGGAAATACTCAGTATGATTCATGATTATAAGAGTCAGTCAGCCCTACAGATTCTGGCCTATATTATTTAAACAAAGCAATGTCTCAAATATTAAACACTCATTTTTCTTCTTCCAGGTGAATGCTGCAACTGTTAGTCTACCAGATGAGCCTTACCATCAATGTCTTGAGGAGTCATGCTCCCCAAGCTCGTAAGGTCCTTTTTTCACCTTTTCAACTAGCTAGCCTACTCTACAGAGAAGGTAGAATATTTCTCAGTTCAAACATACAAGGATTACGACACAGCATTCTTCCACCCTTCTCCTACATGCTTTCATCCAGATACAGTAGTTTGGAAACTGTAACAGTAAGAGACTGTCTGTTCCGAAACTTTTTTGAAATCAAAATAAAAACAACAACAACATTTATTAAGCTTTTTCTCATGAAAATGCATTAAAAACATCAGCCTTCTTCCTTCTCCAAGTTAAATTCCCAGACAGCCAACCAGACTTCAGAGTAAATTCACTTGAATCTCCACCCACAGTAACCTTTAATTTTAACCAGTTAAGTACAAAACACCACATTTGCCCTTCTGCAGCCACAGTAACACTGTGTATACATTCTTACTCTTAACTAATCTAACTCTACATGAGCAAACACCAGAACTCAGATTTCCTGCTCTTAAGTGGTTGGGATCTCTCAAAGCACAAAGCAGATTTTGTACAAACATACCTGCAACTGCAAATACAGTGTAGCTACAGGTTGTTCTTTTACAAACCTATCTTTCAGTCTCTGCATAGGAGAATTACGCTGTATAGAGATTGCATCTTCTGTGTATATCCATTTTTCAAAGAACATTCAGCGCCATCTTTGCTAAATTAATTCACTGAAGTTCTTCCTACTCCTGCATGCACCTCAAAACCAATAAAACTACAGGTGAAAACATTATATCTTGTTTATTTAAATATATAAATTTTGACACATCACTGCACTGCCTCAGTTTCAATTGATGAGCTAAATTACTTTCTCCATAAAGTCTAGTCCTACTGAAGACAATTAAGTGCATCTGTGCAGCTTCATAGTTAAAAAAAAGGTTATTTCACCCTGTTAGGCTTACCCACATGTTATCCCCTGTATCTCTTACAGATATAAAACAATTAGAGTTTTTTTTAAACCTTTACCCTATGCTCTATTACAAACAAATTATACTAAATGTTATTCTGCCCCTTTTGTGCTGATATGAGATGTAACACAGGTTATAGGAGCTTTAACCATCCTCCTTGATGCAAAACTAAAACCATAAACCATTATCATTTTTTTTAAACAAGCATCCAAATAACATTCCTTCCAACAGGAATTTTCATCTACTCAGTATCCATAACAGCTGCTCAAAGCATCACATGTCCTATTTCAAGAGCACAGTGTGCCTCTGATTTTCTGTTATCTGTCTATCACCTACCAAGGGCTATAGTCAGCTGATTTCTAGAAACAAAAAAGAGCATAGTATGCAGAATAAACAAACATGGATGACACTACATATACTGCAGATGAGGCTCTCATTTTTATAATTAGGGTTGGATAGGTGGAAAACTTGGGATAATTAAATATTTTTTCCAGTGGAAATTTCTGATGTTGGCAATAGTACATAAATTAGTATTTCAGTCTGATCTCTGGGTTCCAAACGGAGTTCTCTGAATGATCAATTTACACATTCCTTCTCTTTTTACTTTTAAACTGAGTACATTATCTAAAAATCACACAATAAATAAGGAATCCTGAATTATTGCTACTATTTACATTGTAAAACTTCAAGGTAAACTTCTCTGCATAAATTACAGCAGTGCAGATTTCCTGAATTTCAGGCTAGCACACCATCCATTAGTTAATATTTTCTCTAAAAAATATTGCTGCAACAGCTTGTATTTACTCAAAATCACTTCCGTAAACACAGAAGACAGATACAAAGATGTACACAAACTATTTATATTAAAAGGTGTAGTGAAGGGAGGGAGGAAAAGGAGGCTACGAAACGTGCATTTTCAGAGGCTTCCTAACAAGACTTGTTGATATTAATATCAGTTGAAAAGGTTAAAAAAAAAGTATTATAACATTATAAAACTTCTGATGGAAGTGAAGAAAACAACATCGTGTCTTTGAAAGAAAGCCCACATTTTCAAGAATTTATGTTAACAAAAAGCAAGTGGAAAAAAATGCATTGTGTTTCTCTATTAATAGCTCAAATTACACAGTAATGACTAGACTTGGTAATTAGATAGTTGTACTGTGGGGGGTATAATAAATTGTTTAAAAAGGAGATGAAAATGAAGGGATTATGAAGGATACAAGATATCTTAATGTGTCTGAGGGGAATGCTTCCTGACAGATATATGGCTACCATTATTGGCTTAATTACCCCTGGTAGTAGTTGGGTGAAAGAATAAACTTCCTGAGGAAAGAGTGGTTTACAACTCTCTAAAATGCTCTGCAGGAACTGAAGTAAAATCTCCCCATGATAATGGTCTTGTCCATACATAGCATGTTATTAAGAACTATGTCTATTTTTTGCTCATTGTTCTCCAACCAGATGTCTTCTCTCAAAGAGATCATCCCAAGAAAAAGCTGGTGAAACAAGGATATCAATCTAGCCATTGTCAGACTGTTGTAGACCAGTACAGACTGAGGTTACCAGCAGTATTGTCAACCTACATCCATACCCATGATGTATTCCCCAGTGCTTTTCTCTTTGGTTCTCCATATCCTCTACCTCCAAGCAAATTTAATTTCAAGCGTCTGCATCAAAGAACACCTATATCATAAGACTAGAGATAAGCAGGTTACTCAAAGTTGCTAAGCTATTTTGCAGTACTGATTGATGCCAGCAATTCTGTAGGCTGTGTTAAAACTGGAAATGTCTGGGGAAGGAAAGCTCTAGCAAACCAGAGTAGGTGGAACAGTCGTCAGCTGTACTTCATATGGCCTACAAACAAGGAGTCAAGGTTTCAAAGAAATCTTCACTCTAGAATCTCTGCTCACCTGAAAGACATTTTTGGAAAGTTACACAAGTGGTATGCTATTAGCATGTCACTTCAGTGCTTTGACTTTTCTTCTATTACGCTACTGGAAATCATCACTGAAGTTACACTTGCTGCAAAGACTGGAACTATAATTGGCAACATGAAAACTGACAATACGTTATTTTGCTCTGTTATATTTAATTTGCCAGGAAAGTTAAAGAAAAAAAAAACGGTATCCGAAGTGGTGTGCCAAGTCTCTCCTTGGTTAGACAAACTGCTCTTCTGCCTTAGTTCATTTCCTAGTACAGGGAAAATGAGGACTTCACCTCTCTGCATTCCAGCTGGCAAGGCTACCCAGCTGCACTATCTCAAAGTTCAAAAATTGTGACCAGTCCTGCTTAGAGAGCATGGCTAGCCCTAAGTATTCACAGAAGCCTAATTTCTCATAAACTGGATTATTCTGTACATCTAATTTAAGAATCCCCAGATTTTTTCAAGAAAGCCAATTAGTTCTAAGCCCTCTCTCCCTCCTACAATATAAAATCATAAAATCTCTTGAGTTGGAAGGGAACTTTAAAGGTCATTTAGCCCAACTCCTCTGCAATGAACAGGGCCATCTACAGCTAGGTCATGTAATTCAGAGCCCGGCCAAGCATGAGACTGAATGTCTCTAGGGATGGGGTATTTACCATATCTCTGGGAAACCTGTTTCCACTTGGGTTTTATAAAAAAACTTCATCCTTACGTCCAATATAAATCTCTCCTCTTCTGGTACGAAACCATTTCCCCTTGTCCTGTCACAGCAGACCCACTAAAGAGTCTTCCTTTCTGCAGCCCCCTTTAGATAGTGAAAGACCACAATCAGTTCTCCCCAGAGCCTTTTATTCTCCACAATAAACAGCCCCAGTCTTGACCCAAGTGCAAGATCATAGAATTATAGAATGACCTGGGCTGAAAATGACCTCAAAGATCCTTTGTAATTTCAACCTCCCTGCCTTGGGCAGGGCCACCAACCACTAGACCAGGCTGGCCAGAGCCACAGCCAACTTTATCTTGAATGCCTCCAGAGATGGGGCATCCACAACCTCTCTGGCAACTTTTTCCAGGTGCATCACCACCCTCTGTGTGAAAAAGATCTTGCATTTGGATTTGTTGAACCTCATGGACCCACTGGTCAAGACTTCTAGGTCTCTCTGGATAGCATCCCATCCCTCTGGTGTATCACCCACATCCCACAGCTTGGTGTCATCAGTAAACTTGCTGAGGGTGCACTCAACCTGTGTCAGTGCCATTGATGAAGATATGAAAGAGTTCTGGCCCTAGCACTGACCCCTCAGACACTTGTCACTACCTCCATCTGGACATTGAGAAACTATACCAAGAGAGTAGTGTCAATCTCATAACCAGTTCCTCATGTGTCAAACAGTCCACCTGTCAAACCCATGCATTTCCAATCTGGGGAGAGAGTTGTTATGGGGGACCACGTCAAAAGCTTTAGTTAAGTCCAGATAAACGACATCAGTGATTCTTCCCTTATCCACTGGTGCCATTATGCCACCATAAAAAGGAACAGGGTTGGTCAGGCAGAACCTGACCTTGGTAAAGCCTCCCTCTCTTCCACATACCTTAACATAGCTTACGGGAGGATATGCTCCATGATTCTCCCTGGCACTGAGATGAGGCTGACAGGACATAGTTCCCTGGGTCACACTTTCTACCATTCTTCAAAATGGCAGATATATTGCCTTTTTTTCCAGTCACCACGGGCTTCATCTGACTGCCTTGAGTCTTTAAATGTGATTGGAAGTATCTTGGTGACTATGCCAGCCAATTCTCTCAGAACTATGAGATGCAGCTCACTGGGACCCACAGATTTATGTATGTTTGAATTCTTTAGATGGTCGCAAACTTGATCTTTGCTTACAACAGGAGTGGCATTGTTCCCTCAGTTCCCACTTTTTGAACCATCCACTTAAGTGCTGTGTGTAAAGTAGTTGCTAGCGAAGACTAGGGGAAAAATTTGCTAAGTACCTCAGCTTTCTGCTTGTCCATAGATAAGATTTTTCTCTCATCTTGTATTTGATCCAAAAATTCATGACAGCGGATCTTCCCTTAGGATTTTTGAAAATGAAGTAGAGACTGCCATTCCTGAGAGAAAAAGCCCTCTAAGTTATAGCACACATAAGTACACACAGTGAAAAAGAAAGAAGATTGAATTCTGTCTAAAAGAACTTGAATTAAAAGATCAGAGGACAAATGCATCATTTTTGTCATCACTTCCTTAAATAACTCTACCAATTGTTGGAATCTCCATGGTATAACTTTAAAATAGCTCTCTACTACATTTCCACATGCCATTCCCTCAAATACGTGTTTTTGTGAACATGCATCTGTATGCGAGAGAAGAAACTATTACATTACATTTAAAGGTCTTCACTGTACTAATAGTTTAGGCGCAAGCTAACATCTAACCACCTTGACATGCTAAAATATGAAAATCATGACTGCAGACATTTTTTTCCATATTTCCTATGCTCAAAGTGCAAAATCCCTTTTGAATGAATATTCAAATAGGCTTACTGTGAATGTGGCATAAATTCCAACTGCCACTAACGGAAGTGACAGTTTCAGTGATCAGACAAATTCACGGGTTCCCAATACATAATTAAGAATAGGTGCAAAGCCAGATATGACTTAAAAAGGGATAGATTGATCACCATTATCTACTTGACTGCAAGTGAAATAAGAACAGCATTGGATTGTATCCAGCAATTCTTCCTCTGTAAAATGATAGCTTTTATTGCCCTGTCTAGCACATTTCTGCACTAGGCTGACAAGAAGTCTTTTTCTCTGTAGCTCAGGTTGAAAACCCCATTATTTCCCATCTTCATACCAAAACAATGCTGCAGTATCTCAAACAATACTGCATGCAAGCCGCTACCCATTGGGTCAGAAAAATCTTCTGTGTTGTTTTTTTTTTTTTTTTTTAATCTTGTGATACAACAGCATGTGATTTCAGCTGGCATCTACAACTCTCAAGCAATGGAGTCTTCCATAAGAGAATCATCTGTAGCATCTGAGATAGGGCACGTAGAAAATATTTTAATGCCTGGGACTAGATTCTCATTGACAATAATGATACATCATCACTTTAGAAAGAGTGAGATAAAAATCTTTAACACCAAAATAAAATAAAATTGCTTGTCTTGTTTTTCCTGTAACCTCTTGATCTGATTGGCAGTGCCTGATGCTTTAATCTTTCAGAGCTCTAACATACCCCATCACCTCTCTTGCTCCTTCTTTTTCCCTAATGCTTTCTCTGTCTTGATTTCTCTTTCTGGCCTAGACTCTGATGTCTTAAACCTTCTGTATAGTCATACAGAGATTATGCAAAATTTAATTTTAATGGAGAGCCTTTGACAAATTTACCAGTTATCTTACTATTTGCAAGTTTTATTCACTGAAAGAGGTGAATATCCTCTTCATTTTTCCTCCTTATTCCTTTCACTGCTCATCCTCTGAAGATCACCTTTAATGTGAACTAATGACTCAACAAGTGGCTCTTAAAATTCCCCATACTTAGAGATTTCACCACTCTTATAGAAAGGGAGAATTTTCTGACAGAAAAACTTCAGTATATGTATCTATAGAAAAACCATATACATATAGATAGAAGATTTTAAGGTGAGAGAAATAGAACACTGCTGTTTTAATTTTTCTAATCAGTAGTTTTTATTATTAAAGACCCATCTGCCAGGGTCTATAGGATCACCACTGCAGCTCAGCAGAAAACAGAGCTCAAAAGAACATTTGTTATGTCAGCTATCCACTTAAGCAGTCAGCTGTGAAACCACTGCAGTAGCAGGCTAGCTTGTGTGAATTGCATTCTCAGTGATTCCTTCTTTTTAATCGTGTAGCTTTAATCACTTCAGCTCAGCCCTGGTAGTTAATCAGAAGAATCCTATACCAAATGAATACCTCTTAAGTACAAATCACGAGGCAATGACTCAGCACCATCTGTGGCAGAAACCTGTGAGTGAGAGCACACCCCAGCAAAAACTACTGACAGGAGGGGTGTTCAGGAAGATGTAAGGGGCGGCCTAACAGCAGAAAGGCCACTGCAGTGCAGATGCAGGGCACTGCTGTGGTTATTTTTACTGTATATGTGTGGAATGGGATCTTCAGTACTGGAAACATCATCTATAACACAGTTAAATTCTCTGACACACTTCATAGGCTTCATTCCGCAATCCATATGAGAAGTTGCATTTTCTAAAGAACTATGCAAATGAAGTGAGCTATTAATAGTGAGAAGTTAATTAATCCAAGTGCTGCCTGTATTGTGGAGTCCTTCCATTCAGTGCTCAAGATTTAAACTCCTAAATGCACAAGGATAAGGAATGTACAGGAACAGTTTAAATTCACATTTTCAGTCCTTGCCTTCAGTCACCTACAAATGACTACATTTCCTCCTGTGCTCAAGGACTTGGCCCCCAGTTTTAATATGCCTTGATTCTTCCAAACATACTGAAAGTCTTCCTAAAAGTGATGCCAGGATTAAAGAAGTAAATCATTCCAATTGCAGCAAAAATTTGATCTAGCCCTAAAGTTCATTCCTTCTCCATTTCCTGGAGACTCTGTGTGGGACAGCTTAGATTTGCCATTTTGCAAAGCAGACTTGGACTAAGGTTCAAATCCCAGCAAGTTCAGTTCCAAGCAACCTACTCACCTGAAAACAGACTGGGGGAGATGCTAGCACATATCACTTGTATATTCACTTGGAGACTTATTCAGTGTAATAGACAAGTTTAAAAATATGCTATATTTGATACCCAGGAATCACTGAACTATGTCCAATTTAATAAAACTTCCTCTCAAAAGGAACTCAGTGAACTGTATAGCTTGTATGTTGGCATAAATATTCATGAATTGTTAAGAAAGCTAACAGGATAATATATATATATATAATATATATAAGATAATTAATAATTAATAATAAGAGCATAATAAGAGCACAACCTAAAAGGCTACATCACTCTTAGGAAGGGTCCAGTTCTGTTGCAAGTCATGTCAAAAAAGAGTATATCATCGCCTTTCAGAGAGCCAAGACAGGAAAAGATTACACAGAACCAGCCTGCAATCTGTAGTGTAGTCTGAAAGCAGCACTCATGTCATAAGAATGGCTTACAATGCATCCGATCTAGTGACAAATGTATGTAGGTTGCTCCTAAAGTAATGCCTCCTATTTATTTCCATGGAAACTACAACAGATAAAAACAGTAACAGGATGTAAAAGAGTGAATTCTCAGCTAGAAAACACTATGTTTCAACATAGTCACCATTGTTAGCTATGCATTTTCACCAATAAAGGACAAGAGCCTGCATCCACACTCGTGAAATACTGTATCAGTGGAAGCAACCCACTGTCACTAGTGCTGGAACACACACCACCCACTGCCTCACTGGGCTCATGTCCACTCTTTGGTCTCCATAAACATTCAGCAAGCATCAGTGAATGTCAACACTTTAAATTTCTCCCTGTGGGGAAAAAATTGTGTGACACCTCTTTGCCCCATGCACCATTTTGTTTTCACCATTTTGTCAGACCGTCCCTCTGCTGCCATCCGTCACATGGCTACAAAATGTAATGGAATGTTGGTGGGAAAGTTCAACCTCTACTGCCATACCACCAATATCTACCTCTGACATTATGAGCCAACATAAAATAGGAGTCATTGCTTTCAGAGCAGCCCTTGTATCTTGAAGTATCAAAACTGCAATAAAGATAATTGTACAGAACTGCAAGGAGAAAACAGAAGTATAGATTTCTCCTAAATGTTTCTTTTAATCTGGGAAAAAAAACTAATCTAACCTTCTCATAGTAACATTGCTGTTGGGTAACTGCACGCTTTCACTTGATTGGGCCCATTAGGTTAAGTCACTATAGACAGAGTTCTCTATCTGATGCTCATTTTCTGTGAGGATATTCTGAACCTTATTCTGAAGCACTGCTAACAGAGGGCTCCTACACTTTTCTTTTTATCTGGTCCTCTTTTCTTCTAGATTACAAGAGCTTTCTCTGGACCCTCAAGGAGGCTCCTTCTGCTGCAGCATCTAAAGAGGTCCCACCATCCCTTTATCACTAAGTCAACATTTGCTGCAGGCAAAAATGTCTGTATCCGAGGTCTCCTAGATAACTCCCCATAGCAGGACCATTGAATCCCCAGGGGTTTAACGTCAAACCTTCTAAGTTTCAATGGTCATATCACATGGACCTGCAGGGCATCCACTGGAGATGCAAAGCAGGGTACGAATATCAAACAAAACTTAACAGCTGAGCCAGAAGCAGGTTGTGGCAGAAGAAAGCTGTTGTGTCAACACCTGTTGCCTCAGCAAAAGGTTTGAATGGGATGGGGCACTGTGAGAGCTGGAGGCCAGGACAAAGAAGAAAAGTGTTTAGCTGAAGTTAGGCTTGAGTGACAAGAAGAAAGAGCTCTTCTCAGATAGCAGTGGGCAACTGGTTGCTAACAGAAGGGCTGGCAATTTATTATCCTTAAAGCAAAACCTCAGGATGGAGGTGATCAGCTAGTGGTGTTCTCCTCGCCCTGCTGCTGCTGCAGTCAGACTAGGAATGGAGAGGTGAGTTGCACAGGGGAGCGCACAAGAACAGCAGCTGGAGAAACAGAGAATGGAAGCAGCATACTTAAAAAAATAAAATAAAAAAATCAAGTAAGCTACATCCTACTGTGCTTGATCAGACCTATTGAAAACTGCTCCCCAGAGTGCGATCCTGGGTCATTTGCTGAAGTGAGACTACAGAAATGCTGGGCAGCCACAGCTGCTGTTGTACAAAAATGTTGGTGCAGTGATAATACTAGAAAACCAATACTGCTGGGATACAGGTGATGACCTTAAGAGGGCATAGATCTGTATAATACAGGGGGTGTGCACCTTGGAAACACTGCATGACAGAATTTAATATAGAATGTACTTTGGGAGCAGCGATAGCCTGATCCTGTAAAGGAGACACCCCTTTGCAGTGTCAAAGCATGGAATTTGTAGCACATGTGTAATGAAACTGATGTAGTGTTCTCAGATGTGAGTTTTTCAGGAAGAAGGTCAGAAGTAATGGGAGTTCAGGCTATTGTGAGGTCCAGCCTGTAGAAATAAGGGGTTGAGTTTGTAACGGATGTGCGTTTAAACCAGTGTTATCTTCCTGTTTCTGCATTTTTTAAGTAAGTAGCAAAGAGCACTGGAGTGGAAAAAGAGAATAAGAAGCATAGGAGCAGCTGAAAGAAGTTATTATCCACCGAGCTCAGCGTCCGTTATCACCTGTTGCCTCACAGATGAGGTCAAGAGAGAACTGAGCATATATCAGGGTGAAAAGAAGGGGAATTGATATTAGAGAGGTAAGAGGGCATCAAAAACAAACCTGTAAGAAGTAGTCAACCCTTTCTTGCACTAACAGAAAGATTCTGATTGCCATCAAGGGACATTTCAGCAAAACAGATTAGAAAGCCTTCAGGCACAACTAGATGAAGATGTGCAGCCTTATATTCTGACCTGTTACTGAGATAATTTTTCAGTACTGGAACACATTATTCAAGACCTAAGTTAATTAGTTTCCACTGAAAAAACCTACTTAACTGCATGAAAGCAGCAGCTTCCTAGGTGCTTCTAAAAGAAAGGGGTTTGAAAGCTAACTTGTTTGCTAAGTTTTGGTTGCCAAAAATAAATGGCCCTTTGGCCCAGTTTGTCAGTTTAGTTTTGATAGAGTTGCTGAAGTGTTCTCTGTTCTTCCTTATGAGAGCTAAAAATCAGTGAGGATTCATCTCTTTAAAAATCTACTCTCTTCATGTCCTTTCTATGAGGCATCTGAATATTATCTTGCTAATGGGTTTTAAATGCATCTCAGTTGGATATTAAATGTGGATTTGCATGGACAACTTTAGTGGTTTTGAAATGACGGTTAATCTCTAATAACCACTCAGAATTCAGTTAGAGTTTGTGTATATGTACATGGATCCCAGCAGCACCTTAGACTTATCTAATTGCATTTTAAATTCTTTTAAATTCTCTTGGCATTTTTTATTTTTTGAATTGTCTTGTTTTGAGTACTGAAACAGATGCATATTGTTTTCCTCCTAACTATTTTTGGGTTTGTGGTATGTAAGAGGTCGCTCTTCCTGTTTCCTCACTGTCACGCAGCACTGATGAGGCTGTACCTTGAGTATTGTGTTCAGGTTTTGGCCCCTTACTACAAAAAAAGACATTGAGGCCCTGGAACATGTCCAGAGAAGGGTAACAAAACTGGTGAAGGGTCTGGAGCACAAGTCTTATGAGGAGCAGCTGGAGGAGCTAGTACTGTTTAGTCTGGAGGAGACCTTACTGCACTCTACAACTTCCTGAAGGGAGGTGATGATGAGGAGGGGTTTGGCCTCTTCTCCCAGGCAACAAGCAGGACCCAAGGAAATGGCTGTAAGCTGTACTAGAAGAGATTTAGACATAAGGAAAGACTTTTTCTCTCAGAGAGTGGTCAGGCACTGGAATGGCTGCCCAGGGAGGTGATGGAGATGCCACATCCTGACAGTGTTCAAGAAGTGTCTGGAAGAGGAGCTACAAGTGGTAGTAGTGGTAGTAGGAGGACAGTTGGACTAGGTGATCTTTCCAACCTTGTGATTCTATGGTTCTCCCCCCAGCCCCAACACCACTCTAACATCAGTATGAGGGCTCTCCCTCACATTTCTTAAGACATTCTAGGTAACATCCTCTGATTTTAACTCTTTCAGGGTGAGCCATATTCTGCCATAATTCAATATTATAATTAGGCTTTATGTGGATAAAGGAGATAATTTATGGATAAAATTGGTGAAGACTTGAAAAAAAGTAATGATTCCTAGATGATCTTATATGTAAAAACAGGCAATCTCTAAAAGATTCAGTGCCTTTGAAAAATCCCAGCCAACACTTCAGAAGCCAGTAACTACCTTCAAAAGGTCATAAACCTCTCCCCACATATTTTAGAGATGTGATATCTCTGAACTACTTCTACCAAGGATAGAGAAACATCATCTCACCCATGCCTAAAGTAGATCTAGGAAGAGGAACATTTGTAGAAATTTCTAGCAACAGGATCCTTTGGAAAAATAACACAAATCTCACTAAAATTTCACCTAAGAATACAGCAGTATAAACATCACGCTATGAAATACCTGTTACTGTAGGTATCGCAGCTGGAAAGATTAGCACGGTGAAAATAGGAAAAGACTCCACAGAAGAGGAATTTCCAGAAAGAAACCCTTCCCCAGTGGCAGTCAGCCCTTAAATGGGGTCTAGGAGAGGTGCAGCCAGGCTCCACCCCTTCCAGTCACACAGATGAATCACCTTCACCTGTACTCCCACAGCTGACTCAGTCCTTTCCTCAGGTGATCAATCAGTGGTTCAGACTGTAACTCAACAGTTCGCATACACATAGCTGTATAGAATCTGAGAGCAAAGATAATTACTTTTCTTCAGTTGATCTTTTTCATAGGGCTTGCTATGGCATTGTAATCTGTGTTCTTTTGTAGTAGTCTGAAAGGAACAGAATTTCTGTAATATGTTGTAAAAGAATATTCAGATAGCTTATGCTGTATTTCTAGATTCTAAACTGAAGCTGTCTACTGATCCCAAGTCTCGCAAATAAGTGGGATATGGATGGTGTATCCTCCATCATTATAGAATGCTACACGTTTTAAAGCTTTTTACATTAACGTGGGCTCCCTTTCATTTCTTTGAACCAATATAAAAAATATCTGAGAAGTGTGGATTTGTATCACAGAAAATTTTCCATAACAATTTGAGTATAAGACTTAATGTGGCAGGAACTTCAGTCTCACAAACTCCCTAGATGGAATTACCCAGAAAAAAATTCTTTATGGACACTAAAGAAGCATCAGGGAATTTGGTCAGATATCATAGCAGGACACAATCTTATGAATATTAATTAAACCTTTGTAAGAATTCTGGGCCTAGATAATCTACAGCTTACACTGGATTCATAATAAAAATGGTACATCAAAAGAGTACATTCACAAGACTTGGAGGCTTTTTTAATTATTATTTTTGTATTATGGCCTTTATAATCTCATTAATAACTTTGCTATTTTGCCAAGCAAGCTTTGTATTGTTTTCTGAAGAAAATAGATGTAGCTGCAAATGGAGCAATACACAACAGATGGAGCTTGCAAAAATTCTTTATAAAGAATGAGATGTGAAAAGTTGACAGTTGCAATCCAGAAACTTAACAACAGACAGCTTATGGATCTTCATGACCTAAAGTCACAAGGAATTTCACAATCTTTCTCCAGAGCATGGTCAAACAGGAGTAACAACTCTCCAGAATTCTAAGGGGAAAGCACTACGTGCAATTCTCATAAAATGTATTATTTACTCTCCATTCAAAAAAAAAAATGTATTAAACTCAGTTTCAAGACAGTTATTCTTTGTTCATACCACTCCCACTATAAAAGTATTTCCAAGTCTAATCTTTATTGGTTATTTTGATAGCAAGCTTATTCCTATTACTCTTCTGCACACATCAACTTCTAGAACTACCTGCCACTCATGAAGAGATGGCATATTTTCTGTATGGATTCCCAAGGAAGCAGTCAAGCATAGACTTGGCTTCATCTTGGCTGCTGTACTGGAGCAAGAGGAGACCACCTGAGAGGGCCACCATAGGCCTTGGATCTTGGAGACAGGGATATCTCAGCCTGAAGACAAGAAGGCTACTCAACAGGTGCTGGTACACAAAGACAGACCCTCCACAGTGGTGCACAAAGAATAGCAGCAAATCAATCAAAGAAGTAAGACATTACAGGAAAGATACTAATGTGTATTTTGGGCCCTTCCTGGAGCATTTAAAGGCAGTGGCACATGGCATAGGAGTGTGTGCTGATGGCACTCCTGCAGTCAGCATTAAGGAGTGAAGGCTCAGGGGTGGGCCTGATTGTTGATTACAGCTGTCTTCTTGGGAGAGCACAGAAAAGATGAAGTCTGAGTCTTCTCACATGTGTTCCCTCCCTCACCATCAACCTGTGTGACTGTTACATGCCAAATCCTTTGTGGACAGTAAACCCATCTTTTCTTATCCCTCATTTTCCTAAACAGATTTTTTTTGAAATTGCATGGATAAGTCAAATAGTCCATTCTTCTGACTGGCCTTCTATCTTTTCTTTGGTGTTATGGTAACTTTTTCACAACAAGCATTGCCCAAGTGCAGGAAATAAAGCTAATGCCTACTGTATTACAAGGGTAATTAATGTTGTGTGTGTGATAAGTGGAAATATGTTTTCAGGTGCAACTTAAAATTGCATTCAGGAACCAGAATCATATTTAGTGAGTATACTCAAGCCTTTCTCCTTCTGCATAGCTTCTATTTAATAAAACCCTACTATGGCAGAAATTTTTGTTCTCGACCTTGTATTCCATCCCCTTTTTATCACTTTAAGTTTTTCTAGGTCATCTTAGCTGTTCTCTGCATTAAGCTCCTCTATTGAGAGTAACTTCTAATTTGATTTCTGTCCATTAAATATACATATAATGCATATGCTACATACTTGAAATGAAGATCAGTCTCAGAATTAATCCTTGAAGATCTTCTTCAGAGCTCAGGGAAACATTATATCTTGGAAGTAGAATATGATTATTCATATAATACAAAGCAATATCAAGAGTGCTCATGATGCCCTTGGGGGAGCAGGAGGGAAAGAGGGGAGACTGGCCTTTTTCACATTAAATTTAGTACCTGCCAGTTATAGGAAGTTGATGCACAATACAATGCACTGTCCTAAAGGATGTCTTCACTATCACTGCAGAGACAAGCTCACATCAGAAACTGTCTAGCTCTGTTACCTCATACTCCATGCAGATCTGTTAGGTTTAAATGGAATGGTTCATGTAGACAGCTTTAAAACTTCTAGATGACAAATGCCTTCCTCATTATAGACAGGACAGTCTTCATTCACTTTGTACAGTAATAAACATGTGCTTGTTCCCTTGTTGTGTTGGAAAAATAAGTGTGTAGTACAAACCTGAATTTCCTGATCTTTGCTAGATGGAAGAATTCAGCAAGAAGTTCATGCAGAAGCACACAGTGGCAACATACCTGAAGCTTTATTTAGTTTAAATTTTCACTCCCTGCACAAGGTGCTGAAAATCTTGCCTCTTAATCAGTTTATTTTGATAAATCAGTATAATCTAAATGGACTCAAAATATATTGACTAAGGTTAAAAGGATAAAGTAGCATATGTTCCTAACAATACGTTTTATTAGTCAAAGATTCTTATTCGTTGGTTGAGAAAATTCTCTTTGTTGTTGAGCTGCTAGAGTACAAAGCAGATGGCTGTTTAAATCCCAGAATTCCCACCAGGAAATGTGAACAGATGTCTGTAAACAGGAATAGAAAAAAAATATTTCTGCACGTCCATTCTCTGGAAACAGGACTATTTATGAGATTTTATAAAAATCTGTCTGCTTACAGAAGCCAGTAATACATTTTGTCTCTGCTTACTTTCTTCCATTCTTTCCCCACATACTGAAAAATACACATCAGTAACATGGGCTTCAATAAATAAGACCAACTTCCAAATGTGTAGATACAGTCTCTCTCAGTAACCCACATGGCAACTTCATATGTCTATCTTCCTCAAAATGGTAATTTCTTTTCCTGATTTGCAGACATTACATACAAAATCTGCAATTTACACAAAGGCTGTGCTACAAAAGGCTCAACACAACATTGAGTTTATTGCTGAAAATCTAACTGTTATAAAAGAGAAGAAGTGGAAGTGGGCAAGGTCAAATGCTTGGCTGAGGTTTTGCTAATGTAGCCCAATATAGTATCTTTTTTAAAAACTCATTTTCACTCCTTGTTTTTCAGTGTTGTGTACCTGATACACTGAAAAGAAAGACTGCCTTAATAATGCAATCTGATCTCTAGCAAAACATAAAATTTAATGCATGAACAGGCAACAAAAGATTGACAGCTGCCTATGGGCACTATATAGAGTCCTGGATGTTCAGAGTTTTGAAGGGATGAGGGAAGAAGAAAAGAAGAAAAAACAGACTTTTTAATGTGACGCCCTTTGGAGATTGCAGAATATAAAAACACTTTAACAGTCAGTTCTTGTGCCCTTAAGGATTTGTCTCCGATTTTCTCCTACAGTTGACTTTCAGCCCTTGAAAAAGAAGCAAGCATGTATGAGCTTTCTTATGTTGTTGAGAAATAGAATAGCTTCATTACAGATATTGGAACATGGAGGAAACAACCCTATATTCACATATAAAACAGCAGATTGCCAGCCAATAGAATGTGCTCCTGGGTTTGCTATTAACTCAGTGCTCTGTATAGTCAGAAAAATGTATTGAATGTGAGGTACTGGTAGGAAAGAATTAAATAGCAAAGTGTAAACCCTCACTCTTGATATGTGTACAATCATAGCAGAGCACCATATGTAAGAATTGGCCTTCCCATTCCCTCCAGAGAGAGTTTGTAGAATAACAACAAGTTAAAAATGCAATGGCTTCTGAAAGAGAAAGAAAGCAAATGAGGTCTTTTTAAATTGGAAAAGAGAAAACTGGAAAAGGACGTGTTGGAAGTCTATGAAATCTGTGTACAGTAATAGGGAGATCAGTTGTTCACTGTGCCTTCCAATGCAAGGACTTCAGTTCTCCAATGAAGGCCTGGCTGCCTAGTTCTAATAAAAGCACAGCCTGATTCAACATATAGCCTGTAATTAAGCTATAAAGTTTACCACAATATGTGACAAGTGTTACAATTTTATCCCAAATGTAAAAAAAAACAAAACAAAACACTGGATATATTAATGCATAAATCCATTGAGAAATTATATATGCATAGAACACCTAAGCTAAAATAAAAAGTGTTCGAAGGTTGAGAATACATATGAGTTTGTTCTATTTTTGTTCTCTAACATTTCAGTGCTTTCAGTGAAGACACTGGATCAAACAAATCTTTGGTCGAGCTTGGTTTGGTTCTCTGTTGTTCCCTGCAGAGATCCATACCTTAGACAAATATATACTGCCATCACAGGGTAACAGCACAAAAGATTAAGTACCTCTACTCTTTCATTCAGTGATGAAATACAGACATTTCCTTTATGCTATTGAGAGGAAAAGAGGGAAAAACAGAGCAAATATATAAAAACTGTTTAATTTTGCTAGGGATATTGTGAAGTCTAATGGGCCTCATATTTATCCTACTTGGACTCAGATCTATCTTGTAGATACAAACTTGTGTATTATAACAAAAACACAGACATTTGACATAGAAGGTGTGAGAACTTTAGACAGCAACTGTATTCAGCAATGAAAGAAATAATTGTGAGCAAAGAACTATTTCCAAAAGTATTATACATAGTTTTATTAAGAAAATTAAAAATGATCTAAGAAAAATACTGCAAAATGAACAAGTATAGACCAAAATCATGTTTCAATACAATAATAAAATAACACAAAGAGTTCCCTTTCCACTAAATGATAACCTAACACACTAGCACATTTGACAAAGCTAATAGTATGAGTGGAAACTACTATCATTGGCAAAAAACTCAAAAGATTATTATTTCAATAATTTTAGCTTTGCACCCTTGCTATCAGTCTTCATTTGTGATGAAAAGTTGAAGCTGTGAATCACACAGATCAAAGCTTCTTCATTTACCACAGAATCATAGATGCTGGAAGGGACTTCTGGAGATAATTTAGACCAAGTCTCCTGGTAAAGCAGGTTCCCTAGAATAGGCTAAACAGGAAGACATCAGGCAGGTTTTGAATATCTTCCGACAAAGAAACCCTGCAACCTCTCTGGGCAGCCTATTCCAGTGCTCTATCACCCTCAAAGTAATGAAATTTTTTCCTCATATTTGTACAAAACTTCCTGTGTTCCAGTTTGTGCACACTGCCCCTTGATCTGTTCCTAGGCACTGTTGAGAAGAGCCTGGCCCCATTCATTTGACATCCACCCATTAGATACTTATAAGCATCGATAAAATCCCCTCTCAGCTTTCTCTTCTCCAGGCTGAATGGTCTCAGATTACTCAGACTTTTCTCATAAAGGAGATGCTCCAGGCCCCTTATCATCTTTGTGGCCCTCTGCTGAACTCTGTCTAGAAGATCTCCATTTTCCTTGAACTCAGCAGCCCAAAACTGAACACAGTACTCCAGATGCCAATTCACTAGGGCAAAGTAGACAGGGTGGATCACCTTCCTCAAGCTTCCGGCCACACTCCTTTTAATGCACTGCAGAATCCCACTGGCCTTCTCGGCCAGAAGAGTGCACTGCTGACTCGTGGCCAACCTGCTGTCCAGTAGGACACCAAGCTCCTTCTCTGCAGAGCTCCTCTCCAGCAGGTCAGTCCCTCACCTCTACTGATGCATGTCATTATTCCTCCCCAGCTGCAGGACTCTGAACTTGCCCTTGTCAAACACCCTAAGGTACCTCCCCTGCCTACTTCTCCAGCCTGTTCAGGTCTTAACGATTAAATACAGATGATGTATTTGTAAATCTGTGCCAATAATAATTTTGAATGGTTCTGCTCAAAGCTATGAATCTTAGTGGGTAATTCCTTTTTCAGTTTTATCATATATACCTCATTTATAGTGTGAACCTATTCCTGACCAAACAAGGACACAGTCTAAATGTCCTGTTAATTCTAATAAACTCATAATTGATTTTCCACACAACTTACCTATCCTATTGTTTTTATTCATCTATAGAAACTTCCTAGATTTTGACTATTAATGAGTACTTAGTTCTGCAGAAACTGTTTTATGTACTCCTCACCTGGGAATGGAAACACTGAAGTTGTCCACAAAATGATTAGTTGGGTTTTTTTTCCCCTGCATCTTTCAATCTCACTTTTTCCTGAGAATCTTTCAGTATTTATAGATGGTTTTTTAATGACAGAGTTAATTTGATACAGATCCATCATTTCTTTTACTTCTAGATGCTAGAGGTGCTAGTTGAAATAGAATCTGCTAATTTGAAGCATACTTGATCTTTCATTTCATCCAATTTACTTGCAAAACAAACTAACCACACAAAAGCAAAGGTAGGTATGAAGGTGAGAGGGTAACACTCAGACTTCCTAATAATGAAACTGTTTCAAATAACCAGCAGCATTGTTTTTGAAACCAATTCTCTGCTCCTTAACAGCTTTTGACAGCTATCATACGTCTTTGCCACAGGGCCTAAGTGTCCAAAGCACCTACTTCCCAGTGAAACTCACAGGAATATAAGTAGTTTTTTTTATCACCAATTAGCTATGACCTTGGCTTGTGAGATATTCCAGCAAGAGTTATATTTTTAGAATGTATCCTAATACACAGAACTCAAATCTTCAGGATTCATTGCAAGCAAGACATTCATATGTGGAAGAGGAGTCATAGGGACATCATATATCAGGATAAAGAACTCATTAAGTGGAAAAGAAACCTGCAGTAATTCCAGAGAACCTATTACTTTTGTTAAGTACATGGTCTAAGGACCCATGACAAAGTATTCAATTTTAATGGTAAAACTGATAAAATATAAAACTCTAAATAAAACTGCAGCTCTGCTGTTCTGTGCTAAGATCACAATTTTCAGGCTGTGCATAGAACAGCTATTTAGAACCTCTGAAGTAAGCTGCCTGTATATTCCAAAAATACTGGAATGCTTTTTCTGGTGGACTTCTGCTGTGGAGTGAACACTGGATAAGAAAAGAGGAGTTGTTCACATTTATGCAATTAAACTCTAAAAATGAAATAAATACTATTGTGCTTGAAGGAACTGCCCTTTCCATGCAGTGTTCAACTTCCTGCAAGGTGCAGGATGTTCAGAAATTTACCTTCAGCTGAACCCAAAATTAAGTACTCAATTTATCTTCAGCTAGACTTTTGCTAGTGTAATGCAGAGAGTTTCCTTCAGATTAATAGTCTGGCTGTCATTAGAGAAAGCACCTGAACTAGCTGAACATACTACTGATCCAAGAATTAAAAAAAAAAAAAAAAAGTCACAAAGTACAAAACCAAGGCACCAATTCCTCATGCTTCTGTTCCTTTCTCCTCCTTTTCTCTCTTCCCTGTAATCTTTTCTACCTTAGCTTTTATTTTCACTTGAATGAAAACCAGAGGATTTTACTGCCAGGAAAATTGCCATCAGAGTACACCTGACATTATTCATGCTGGCAAGGAATCATACAAGTCGGCAGAGACACTTCCACAAACACACAGATGCTGCACACCTGTGCAGCTGCTGCCAAACAGAAAAAGTACACATGAACCACATGTGCCTGCAGAAATTGAAATGTTCTGGGATCTTCTTTCTGAGGATGCAGTGATGAGGTAAGGAAAAAATGTTTTAAGGACAGAGAAAGTAATAAAAGAATGCTAGTGCTGGGGGTCTGGCTAGTAAAAGTATGGACATGAGAAAAATTTCTGTACCATCAGAGTGATGTTTTCTCTTCTGCTTATCCTAAAGAGAGCTTCACAAAGAGTGAAATAATTACATCAATGTCCTCCTATAAGATTTCACTACTTTACATTCAGAATTAAATGTTTGTTGTAACAAAAATCTTATTTAAGACATACCATCAGGTGAGTTGGAAAACCCATGTGAAACATTTCTTTACTCTTAGCTTATCAGCCAGCTATATTAATCACCAGACATTTTATGCAGGTAGGGGCAGTAATTTCTCCTTAAACTGCTTTGCTAACACACCACGAGGACTTCTTCATTATAACTCCTGCCTTGCAGACAGCCCCTCTGGGTCTCACATTTGCTTTCCACAGCAGCAAACTGGTAAGTCAATCCTTTCTTGTCAAGGTCATATTTGTGATAAAGCTCAAATAAACTGCAGGGCATAACAAATATTAAAGTAAAAATATCCCAAAATATAGATTTGGTGGTTTCATTTTTTTTCTTTTAATTCTTGCATTTTAACAGAGTCCTTTTTGTAGAACACATAGTACATATTAGGTTATTTAAGTAGCACAACAACACAGCACTCTTTTTTTTTTTTTTTCTTCTTTCTTCCTAATAAAGCAGCTACCATATACAAAACTTTGCATCATTAAAGAAATGAGGGCACTGGCAGTAGCTGTTTAATTTCTGTGGGCGCTGTGATTTCCCAATGCCTGTCTCTCTTGAAATGCTCGTTGTTTTGCCATCTGCTTGTGTGTGTGAAAATCTGCACTTCATTGATAATCTTACACAGGTTTGTCAAACTGCCTGGAGTTCTGTGTATCACCAGATCAGAATAATAAAAGAGGCTGTCAAAAAGAGCATTAAATATATTGTCATAAACATCACCGTCCAATATATTTTAGCATGGTTGTTTTTTTGGTATAGCTTTTTTGTTTGTTTATTTTGCTTATACGCTTACTCGGTGTACCAAGACAGTCTTCAAATATAGCATTCAAGACACACATTTAAAATGAGAGTGAACAGGCAGTGTCAAAATAATGCAATTACAGACATGATACCACACTCCCAAAGTATAACTTCTGTATAATAAGCTGTTCAATAAGAGGCCAAAGATGACTTTTTTGGTGATGGTGTAATGCTAATGGGAGTTCTTCATAGCATAACAATAAGGATCTGGGCAAAACAGCAAAGGCACCCTGAGAAACTATTCCATATAGTTTTGGAGTGGCCACTTGGGCACTCTAGAGATAGCTCATATTCATTTTCATGTACAACCAAATACAAACTTAGAGACAGCAGTTTGACTTAGAAATAGCTTTCTACATGCTGTACAAGTGGAGGTCAGTCACATTCACATGTCTGAGTGAAAGCTGGAGACTTTCATTACAGCTCACCTGCATCGGAAATGGGAAGTCCACTCAGACTAGAATGGATTCATACATTATAAATTGAGAGAGGATTTCTTTAAAATATTTTTGGGCAAAATGTATTTCAGGGAATAACGAAGAGTCCACCTACCACTGCAGCAGACATCAAAAAGAGGTGAGTGAAGACTGTTATGAGTGGCGACTTTGCATATGACGTTGGTTTTCACACTATTTTGGATCTGTGCATAGAGAAATACAACATCACCTAAACACTAAACTGGAATTTGCCAGTTAGGTGAAGTGCTCTGCTTATTCTTAGCTTATGCTCTGCCAGGTATCTGCTACTTCCTATGTATTTGCTGCTTTAAATATATTTTCCATTTATATATCTTGCATATTAGGATGAAATGCATGAATGACAGAAAAAAAAAATATGGGATACTAAAAAGCTTACGATAGGCTTTGCTCAAGATGAAATAAAATGTAAAATTAAAGAAAATTAGGCAAAGAAATGGAAAGAGAATGTGAAGTGATCTGGCTATATATTCTGGCTCATGTATTATTTTTATTTTTTCCACTTAGAAATCACTCAAGTCTCCACAATTGCCTAGGCATTAGATACACAATAAATATTACATTTGGATCATTTTTAGCTTTGCCATTACTTTTTATCCCAATCCTGCTCAGCACCACAGCACATATATCACTGTCTTAAAACTGCTATGCAAGAAATCAGAGTATAAGCTGGCTGTTCTTTCCTGGAATAGTATGTTAATGGTTGCCACGGTGATGCACGTACTAAGTTAACTCTTGACTAATAGTTTGCTGAAGTAACACAGCAGTATGAGCCAATGCAGAACACTGTGAGAGAAAACTTGATGACTCACGGTGTTCAAGCTGAGTCCTTAAAAATTAGCAGACACATATCTAAGCTACAGTATATTTTGCAGCCCGTAGACACTCTTGGTTTTTGACAACTGAAAAACTCTTCCCTACGCATCAGAAGAGAAATAGTTTTTCTTCTCTTGCAGAAGGATAGCAAGAACATAACATTCTGAACACTGTTCTAGGGGAAAAAGATTGAGACACATACTGGTCTCTATGCTTCCTTGCTATCTATTCACAGATAAATGATGTTAAAGTCTCAATAATGAACCCCCAAATTTTGGATGCCCGAGTTAGAATAAAGATTAAGAGATCACTGAGAAAACAGCATTCTTACATACTCCTCCCTCTATCTATCCGTACTTCTATCTCTACTCAGCCAGAAAACATTCCCCCCCCCCCCCCCTCACAATTTACAAAAAAACATTTAGTGACACTATCGTCTTCCTACTTTGCACTTCTAGCCACCTACAAGTGACATTGTGTTCCTTTAACAGGCCATTATGTTGTCTGCTTGAAAGCGTTTGTTTGATGTAATTCCTTACAAATGTACTAGAAAAGTCACATTTGTTTCCAGCTTTCTAAAAGTGTATTTCAGATGTTTTTTTTTCCTCTTTACCTGTAACTTAAGTTTTGCTCTCCCATATTGTGGTGGATCCTTGCTAGCATATAGGCCACTGTTAAGTCACTCTCCTCAAACTGCCATGCAAGAAGCCTAGTTTTGTGAGGGGAAAAAAAAACAAACAAAAACCAAACAAACACAAAAACCATCTAGCTTTTACCATCTCCAAGGAGATCCGATTTGGAGGGGAACAAATGCTGTGGGTCTGCTTTGAGACAGGCCTGGAGATCAACAAGACAATCTGACTTCTGCAGACTGGAAATTGCCAACTGCCAACCCCACCAAACACGTGGCAGGGACAAATCGTCAAGATGAACACTTACAGATGCGGATGAGCTCTAACAGCAGAAGATGTGATCTGCATTACTTGTAGGTCATTCTGTGCTGGTACTATGTGGCATTGACTGTAGATATACAAGAGGAGATGGGACTGTTTACTCTCATCCCCCTCTATTTTATCATTCAGCATGCGATTCTCAAAGGCAAAGATATCCAAAGTCTGATTGTTCATAATGAGAAGGCCATTCAGTAAGAGACTACTACCTACTCTTTCCTTCTGATCTAAGGCCCTCAAAAGTTGTACATAAGTGACATCCCTCTGCATTATTTATTTGCCATAGTCTTCCAATTCATGTACCTAAACCACGTGACTCCTGGAAAACATGAACACACCTCCCCTTCAACCAGCACACTCTTGATGAATGAAAAGAGGGAAGAAGAAATGGCAAGCGAAAGGTCCTGATCCATAGAGGAGCTTCATGCTGTACTAATATTAGCCATACAGAGGTAGAATGAAGAGAACAACATTAATTCCTATGCAAAATAAGGCTGTTTCTGATAAGTGTTCAGTACCTTGATGCCCAAAGTGTACACTAACTGATTTTCTTAGGAAGTTTTTTATTCTCTGGAATATTTCCCTCTAGCAGGCAGAAGAAAATAATCTAGTTGTTAGGCTTGAGGAACTCAAGAGGCCACAGCAGATCTAAGTAGAAATATTTATTGCAGCTCTGTGTCCTTTTTCATTAATAGGAGAGCATCCTAATGGAAATATTACCAAGGAAACTTACTGGCAATGATTCTATTGAGGAAAAGAAATAATAACAAGGCCAGAAGTACAAAAATGTAGTAAATTAACCCAAATAAATAAAAATATAAAGAACATTCTATATGTCAGACAAGTTGCTAATCCAGCATTCTATCTCCTATCAAACTATTGTTAAGGACAAGGCTGGAAAAATGAGCCAGTACTAACCTTGTGAAATTCAGTAAGGACAAATGCAGAGCCCAGTCCCCAAGAAGCAAGAGCCCTTTTAAACACCGCAGGCTGGAAACAAACTGACTGAGAAGCAGCTCTGCTGAGAAGGCCTCAGGGATGCTGGTGGATAGCAAGCTGAACATGAACCAGCAATATGCTCCAGCAGCAAGGACAGATAACAGCATCCAGGGCTGTGTTAACAAGAAAATAGTTGCTAGTTTGAAGAAAACAATTTTCTTCTACTTGGCACTTATTAGACTACATCCAGGCATCATGTACAATTTTCAGTTTTGTGATACAAGGAAGGTATCAGTAAGATATGACAGGTTCAGCAGGGGCCAGTTGAACAGCAGGAGCTGAAGCATGAGCACTTGCACAATAAGAAAAAGCGAAAGAGTTAAGCTTGTTCAGGACGAGGAAAAAATGGCTTCAGAGAAATATGGCTGTATCATCCAGCACCTACAAGAAGGACAACAACAAGTAGCCAGGTTCTTCACTGGAATACATCAGGTACATAAGACAAAGAACATTTGTTGTGACAATAGAGGGCCCGACCATACTAAGGAGGTATTTTCCATTTGCAATGCAATGGAAAACACAACAATGCTTTGGAAGCAAAGCAGCAAGGTCCTAGACTTCAGCAGATGAGAACTTCCTCAAATGCAACTGCTATAGGCACAAAAATAAAGAAGCTGCTTACCTTCAGAAGACCTCAAGTAAGCAGGGATTTTCAGCAAAATACTATTGCATCTACTACCAACCTTTAAATGAAGTCTGGGAAGGGGTGGATGCTGGCTCCACACATTCCAGTCTCAGGTGCATTACATACACCTGATCTTCCCTGGGTCATCCCTGCTTTTTCACCAGGTGCTTAATTGCTGTTTCAAGTCATTACTTAGCATTTCCACCACACCATCTTTACAGGATTTTGTGACCCAACTGGAAAAAGCTCTAAGAATAGATCAGATCAGACCTCAGAGCTGACTCTGCTGGTGAGCAAGAGATTGAACTTCTCCCCTATGCTTAGTACTGGAGATGAGTTCACACTTGGAATAATGTGCCCAGGAAACAAGAGACATGGAGGTACTGGAGGGAGTCCAGCAAGTGACCACAATGATTAAGGGAATAGAGCATCTGTCCAATGAGGAAAGTTTTAGAGAGCTGAGACTAGCCTAGAGAAGTATCTTATCAAAGTGTACAAATGCATGAAGGGAGGAAGTAATGAAGACAAAGCCAGGCTCTTTTCAGTGATGTCTATTGCCAAGACAAGTGGCAACAGACACAAACTGGAAGACAAGAGGTTCCCTCTGAGCATCAGGCAGCACTTTGGTTCTGTGTGAGTGATAGAGCACTGGCACAGGCTGCCCAGAGACTGTGGAGTCTTCTCTTTAGACATTTTCAAAAACCTCTGGATGTGGGCCTGAGCACCCTGCTCTGACTGTTCCTGCAAGAGCACTGGTTGGACCTGATGGACCCAGAGGCCCTGCCAGCCTCAGCTATGCTGTGGTACTGTGTGCTAGAGATCTCCAGAGGTCCATCCAACTCAAATAACCCTGAGATCCTAAGAAACACTATTTATGGAAAGCACACTAACAGAGCCTCTCCAGTATTCTGAACTGGCATATTAAGGATGTGTATATCTGTTCTCTTTTTTCTGTGGGCTTCATGTCCTTGAACCCATCTTAAACTCTTTCCTCCCTCTAGTGATTCTGTGCATAGGATTTTACAAATACTAATTTTAGAACAGTTTATAAGTATTCCCTAAGCAGAAAGAAACTGCATTTAAATTTGGGGGGAATTATTTGCCTGGCTCTGATGGCCACAGCAGCAGCTGCACTTCTAATCTTCAATTCTGCAAATATTTATGGAAGCAATTTTACTGACTAAGCAGTCCATCCACTTATCACTTTTATTAAAATTTCTCATCTGAGTGGTTATACTTACATTCATGTTTGCAAAAGTTGGTAATTAATGCCATGTCTCTGATTTTATCTTCAGCCCAGTAGGAAGCCAAAGTACACAGAGATCCATTCAGAGAGTTTTTGAACATAAGTAGGTATTTCCAGATACTTAATTGCATTTTCTTCCCTGCTTTTTTCTTCATACAATCTCTCAAGTAGCAAGCAAACTGAAAGAATACAGGCCAGAAGATGCATTTTCATTGTTTCTAGAGAGCACTGTCTGCAGGTAGAGAATGCCTCACTTTTTAACATAGTGCAGAGAGGCTACTGAATACACTTGATGCAACTAGTCAATTTGGTTGTGAGCTTTTTGGTTGTTTATTTTTTTTCTAGTGTACAGATGGGAACTAAATCTAACTTTTCAAGCTGTTACTTGTCTGATTCAAACTATTCTCCCTGCATGAGTTCCAGCATTTTTTGGTGGAGTCATAAACTTAGGTCTCTGGCTAGCCACAAGCATCGGTCAAATAGGTTGCATTGGTAATAAGGAGCAACATCCTGTGTGTTTTCAGCTAAGGTAATTGTAGTCAGTCCTCCATTTTCCTTTTGCAAAAATAAATATGATAGCATTAGTATTTTATAGGATAAGGGAAGAAAGGTTTGTGAGGAAAAATGTATACAAGCTCAGTCAGTCCAGCTCTGCTCAGAAATGGAAGCGAGTTGGTTGTTGCCCTGAATTTCCACTGTCTCATTCTCCTTCTCCTGGAACAAGGGCTGCAACACAGTGAGCAGGCCAGGGGTAGAGAGACAGAGAAGATTCCCAGTGCTACCAGGGGCCTGAGGAGTGAGATGTTAACTGCTTTTGCTGAATGGGAGACAGTTCTGTAATACATCTCTGAGCAGCAGTTGCCTCCCCTGGCTCTCCACAGCTCAGGCACAGGCCAACTGAGAGCCATGCCTACAGGCATCTTGCCACCACTAATGGTTTCCTACATCATGCAGACCTACTTTGCCAGTGCTTTGCTCTATCAAATGTGTTTTGCTTTTTCTTTTCCATTTGAATAATTTATCCCTTGCAAGTTCCTGAGCATTGGAATCCAGAGTTTAAAGGCTTCTTAAAATAAAAAGCAGTTCAGAGCCATTTTTTCTGGACTACAGTGGCAGATTTCTGTCTGTGCATAGCATTGTCAGGTGTTTATTTCAGGTTCTGGCTTTCTTGTGCTTTGCTCTAAAATCGCAAAAGCTTCTCCATTGGAAAGAGCATTGATCAGCCCAGCAATAATCTGCTTACTTGCTTCACTGATGAAACAGATCCAGGCTGTAGTGAGTTTCTGCTCCATGTCATTTCCATACCCACTAAGGATTAGGATACTTATAGCAATGATCAAGGTCATGGAAAGAATTTGGCCTTGACCACGCTTTTTCTGCTGATGCACTGAGGCAGCCATATCCCCCCAGTCAGGTTAATCAAATCTCCTTTAGTTTGTATTTTCTCCTTTAAGATGTCAGCTGCAATGAAAATGATAACCTCTCTGACCTCAGCAATCATCTCTCACTGGGTTTTTTCATCCCTGAATCTGTTAATTGAAACTAGAGAGTCACAAGATCAGCACTATACATAGTTTAGTCCTAATCATATGAAGTCTGAATCCCAGCTAGGAATTTATGTGTGACACTAATTATGACTGACATTGCCTATTAGAGTGGGAGATAAAAATCACATCACAGTGTAGCTGAAATGGTCTTGCAACCTCTCTACAGCTGGCTTAATGCTTCTTCACAAATAGCTTGACCTTTAGAAAAAGGAGGGGGGAAAAAGCAGGAGATGTTTTGAGCTTTAAATGATTCCCATTTGTAACTGTATGAATGGCACATTTGGACCAATTTCCAGTCTCTGGCATTTCTAAACTGTCATGTTACAAACAGGCAGCAGGCTATAAACTTTCCCCCTAGAGGAAAGGAAGGCAATCGTGTAGGTACCCCATCAAGTCTGCGGAGCTGCAGCATCAAGCTTGGTGCCTGCAGACAGTGCAGCAGTTCCATAAGGTTACAGCATTGACTCATCAGTGGCACTGTAAATATGTTGGGCTTGTGCCCTGTTGCTGCTTATAGATTGATGGTATCTCTGCAAAATGATTCTGGAGCGGATATAAAGGCTATGGAGGGTTGGGACTTGGTGCCTTTTACCCACGCTGCGCTGCTCCAAGACCAGTATTTCTTTATGTCATTTTCAGATGCAATAAGAGACTGGGAAAAGAATAAAGAGAAGAAATCAATGTGGAAAGAAAATGGAATCTTTGACTGAAAGCCACAAGAATAGTCTGACACCCAGCAAATTCTTGTGGCATTGCTAGGAGAGGTTGTTTTAACTTCAGTTCATACACTGAATTTCAGAGGTGACTGCCAATGACAGTCAGCCACTTTACAATGTAAATAAGTAACATGACTAGGGGATATTTTAGATATTTATTTTTGTTTAGGAACTTCTCTGCTGACTTGAATTTACTTCCTATTTCACTCTCAGCTGCTCTCTGATCCAGGAAGTACTGAACACTGACATATAAATGACAATTCTGTTCATGCAAAATAAAATATTAAGTTCCCAATTTAAATACACCATGTGTAACCCTTGCCAGGAAGCTACTCCTTGACAGTAGGGATCATCTCTGAACTGAGGGCTATAATCCAGAACCAAAGCAGATGCTACTTTTGTGAAAGTGGAAATCAAACATGCACAGCAGCTGTATGTGAGATTAAGTATATGCTGCCCCACCTGAGAAGGGGAAAAGCCGTTTGTTATTAAAACAGTGGCCAGAGAGACAACAAGAACTTAGAGTTATGGTCTCAGGTTAGTGACCATTTACTGGGACACAGGACAAGAGCAGGGCCTGGAGCATGCTGTGCCATCCCTCACCATGGAAGGAAGTATGTGGCTTCAAGCCTAGAGGATCTCCTAAGCCCAGGTGGAGGTCTTTTAGCTCATAATACAAGATTCCCAGTACAATTGATATAATTCTCCCTATCATGATTAAAAGCCCAGAGTAAAATTTTAGTGGGAAAGCAGTAGAGAAACAAAATGTGGCACAGTGCAGATTGCCTGCATCAGCACTTGCTGCCCTTTCTGTAGAAGAAAAGTGGCTTTCACTGACAACAGCAAGCCAGAGTCCCTGAAGAGAAGCTACAGCAACAAGCTGTCAGGTGGCAGCTAATGACAGAAGTCATTACTCTCACAGGAGTTAAGTCCCCAACTGAGTGTGATGCTTTGCGGCTGTGGACCCCAGCAGCAAAGCCTCATACCCAGCCACTCCATGCAGTTATCTGCTCTGTAGAAAGAACTGCAGTCACTTGTACTCCTTACAGGTGAAATGACTACAACAAACCTGCCTTCCAAGCAGAGGACAGAGACCAGCTGCTAGCTACAAGCTTAACTGTTTTCAAGTGCAGCACTCCAGTTGACATGTACAAGAGCAATTCACATGTTCCTCATGCACTGTTTCTGTATCCCACTGGGTTGAGCACTGCAGGCAGGAACAAAGAGCTGACAAGTACCTCCAAGAAGCCTCTCTTGTAAGTATCCTGCCTTTCTCCAGCACTGTGCTACGCTCAAGTCAGCAGTGTTCAGAGCCTGAACTGCAGTCAGGTTTGTTTACTTCCTGACCTAGCTTAGACACGCAAAACTTCTCCCTGTTCTTCTGAGGCTGCTATAAACAGGAATGAGTAATTCTGCTGAGATGAATCTTGCTCGAAGTGTCTGTATAGGCACATGTGAAGACAGGGCAATATCTAGAGACTAGCAAATGTAGAAACAGATACCATTTAGAAAGGAGGTTAAGATACTAGGAGAAAAACCTTTTTTGTGTTTCAAGTTGACATTAATCAGCTTCTCAGTTGAATTCCACAGATTTTCTTAGTTAAAATGTTTAATAAGTGCATGAGAATAAAGCATTTAAA
Organism: Tympanuchus pallidicinctus; assembly: GCF_026119805.1. Classification (NCBI taxonomy): domain Eukaryota; kingdom Metazoa; phylum Chordata; class Aves; order Galliformes; family Phasianidae; genus Tympanuchus; species Tympanuchus pallidicinctus. Next base: position 11,921,581 of record NW_026294769.1, read on the forward strand.
CAATAAAACAATTCAAGCACTTGCATATTACAGAGAATCACAGAATCACATTACCACAGAATCCTAGAATGTCTTGGGTTGGAAGGGATATTAAACATCGCTGAGTTTAATCTAGTTTCCGCTCACCAGCTCAGAGTGCCACAGCCCCATCCCACCTGGCATTGAACACTTTCAGGGATGGAACATCCACAAGCTATCTGGGCAGCCTGTGCCAGTGTTTCACCACTCCTCGTGTAAGGAATTTCCTCCAAATATCTAACCTGAATTTCCCCTTTTAGTTTAAGATCACCACACTCCTATCACTATCAGAGTGATCAACTGTCTCCCCCTCCAGTTTATAAGATCCCTTTGAGAACTGGAAGGCAGGCAAAAGAAAGAAAAATGGCTGAAATCAGTTAGAAAGAAAAAAAATAAATAATAATTACAAAGTATATAAAACTGCAGCCTCCTTTTTTACAGCTGCCTTCGGCATAAAACCTATTGTTCTGTTAAGATAAAGAGATATCTGTTTTGATTGCTGTACCCCCCAGAATACTGCTCAGCTGCACAGTTTTAGCTGGAATAATTAGACATCCTGAATTCATTCTTTCTCTATTGTAAGGGAAGTTTAAACTGCCTAAAATCTTGCTAAAGCCTTTTGTACAAGAAAGATAGTCATACAAGCCTGCCTGAACTTAGACACAGATATGAATTCAAATTCAATAAAGAATTATCTAGAGTTTTTATTAAAGCAAAGAGGATACCAGGCTTTAAGATAAAATAAGTTTAGAATGTCACACTTTAAGAAAACCTGAAGTAGAACACTTGAGTGTTGATAAAATCAGTCTCCAACAGGAAAAAATAACTCAGCCTTAAACAAAAGAGGTAACAAATATAGATATATAGCAGAACTGTCTAAAAGTGTTCAGTGAAATACTTTTATCCAATAACAAAACTAAAACAGCAATTATAGAGTAACTCACATGGGGAGGGAGGAAGTGGTGGACAAAGGAGGAGCACTCACTAAGCAAGGGATAGTCTTCGGTTATCCATCTATTTGGCTGAAGCCTCACAGTGTGCCAGAAGCACAGCCAGTAGGCTATGTCTAGTAGCATCCTTCAGCTTTTTATTTCATCTGGTTTTTCTCAAAACTGGTATGAAAAACAGAACTTTTTTCCTCCTGTAGTGGTCCCAGTAGTCTTTCAACATTCTGGTGGGTATCAACTGTCTTCACAAAAGGAAAGATAAACACCCAAAACTCCGAAAACATGTTTCTTCAGAAGCATGCCTCTCAGCACAGCTTTAGCTTCATCCAAACTTTCTTCTATAGAGAGAAAAGTCATGCAGAACTTAGGTCTGCAGGGACCATGCTTACACCAAAGAGTTTTGTGTTTGTAGGAAATGCTATGCTCAGCTGAGATGCTTTGGGAACAATATGCACAGCAGGTGGTAGAAAAATACTTCCTTGGAAGTGACAGAAGACGCTAATTACTTACACTTTAAAACTGAAAATACACAAATTTATGTGGCTCTCAATGTCAGTAGTCAACTCCTCCATATCATTAGTACTTTACTGACTTGAAAGCAGAGCAAATGGCTTTCACAGAGAAGCATATTTCATTAGTGGCGTAGTGACAAGGACTAATCCTTATTTTCCTCTCTTGTCCTCTCTCCTTCCCCCCCTTTTCCAGTTCCTCACTGAACAAGAAACTAAATTTCAAATCAGCTTTCCTTTTTTCTCTCACAGGTGCTCCAAACAGACCTAAAAGAATAACTGTTTAGGAAACAGCAGGGGAGAGCAGCCTCTGAAAACATGAAGAATCCTACTGTGAGAGTCTTTCTTGATGGATCAAGAGCTGTATTTACAGTAAGGGAATTGAAATAATCCTGCAAAATAAAATACCTCACCAATTGGAACTTAAATAACTGTATCCATGCTGCAATATAATTAACAACTCCATTATACTAGAACAGTTTTTGCATGTATCCTAGAGAAGCAATTCAAGGATAAAGTCTTTCCTGCAGTGCTCAAAAATACAGAGGTCCAAAAAGCTAGTGTTGAGCAAAACAGTAATTTGGTGTCTGCATGCATTCATATACAACACTACTTAAAAGAATTTGACTGAGATTGACATAAAGCAAGATTGGCTCCTGAATCAGTTTTTCCCTCTTCTCATTTTAGCCCAAAAGGAAATCCACTTTTCTTCTCAGACAAGGGATGGAGGGGGTGAAGAGAAAGATAAAAGCAACAGTCTAGAACGTCTTGAACAGCACTCAGAAGAGTGGGGGCTGGAGTGCAGAAAAATAAAGTCAGCCTATTAAGACCAGAACAAACAACAAACTTCCCAATCTATACATAGAAGCTTTGCATTTAACTACTGAAACAACATTCTGATAGTCCTGTTCTGAGCTAGCCATTATTAGAACCCAGCCTTTGTTATCTTTTGTAGGAAAGGTAGTTCAGTTCCAGTGTCACAACCTCTGCTTTTGCAAAATGCTGCAGGTCATTTTATATGAAAACTTACTGAACTGAAATTACACCCCACAGAATTTTGTAAACAAGAAAATAGGTTCTGCAGACAGCACAGACAGCGAAAAGCTTTTATTTGCAGAAGACAGACAACATAATCTAGCTTGCTTGTGCACTTTAGGCTTTATAACAATTTCTTGTAGAACTGCATGTGGATGTATTTCAGGCTTACATTTTGGACTACAGCTGTAGCTGTTTACTTTGCATAGCTACAAAGTTTTCTGTGCAGATAAATAAATATTAATGACGGGAAATAGCTGTTCAGTTATTCAGAGCCCTCATTCTCCCTAATCCTTACAGCAAGGCCTTTAAGGTAGATTTCTATAGAGTTTATCCAAACAATACATCAAATTGTCAACTAAATTTGATACAGAAAATACCACTACTAAACAAATGCAAGTTAACAAGTCATTTGACAAGAAATATTCTTGTATGTTAGATCAGGGATGAGGGATCATGTGGAGAGCAAAAGGATTAGTAGTTAGGCTACTTCAGGCTATGTATTAAGATACACATGTCCTGGGACCAAGGATGTGAATACATGCATGACATTGCTTTAATATCTATCAGATATTAAACTGATAGATACTAAAGATCTGATATCTATCAGATACTAACTTCTTGCTATTAAAATTTTCGTTCTTCCCATTAAAAAAAAATATATATATATATATATATATATATATATATAGGAAGAGAAAGCGAGACCTACCACAGTGTTTATCTCAGTGAGGAAAGTAGAATGAAGTTATATTCTCCTTTATTTATAAAGCTTTTAAATTTCCTAAAAGTGCTCCAGGCCAACTCTGACAGATGAGGTAAATACAATTTCAGACTTCACATGAAGAGAAACAGCAGAATAATGTGTTCTTAAAATAATGCAAAAGAATAGGGAGATAAACACTAAAGAAATAATTCATTTCTGTTTAGTGCCAGGCCACTATATAGTTTTGTTTGAGTATTTGTACTTATGTTTTTACAGGTTGTGAAATTTATTTTATTAGCAATTCAGCTCTGCGTGGCCTTATTTGCTGCAAAAAGATTCGTAAGTTCCCTACATGGGAGTATGTAGTGAGCAGTCAGCTTCTGGAAGCTGGTTTGTGTAGACTCATCTCTAGAGCTGAAGGCATTTCTGTAGGAGGAGCCATTTGGGAGAGTCATTCCCCTCTCCCTTTACTGCGTGTAGTGTTTTACAGGAGCACAGTTCAGGAAAGTAGCTTGTATTCTGCAAGTCACTCCATGGTGGAAAATGCAGCAGCATAAACTGAGGAGCAGTGGATGAGGAAGTATTTTCCATCAGATGCCTGTTTTCATGGTTTCTCATCTGCTCTCTCTCTTCCACTCAGAACAGTGCAAAGATATCCACTCCTTCTACAGCCACTCAAGTGGACTTTGTACACGTTTAACCATACATTTCATATTGATTGTGCCTAGAACCTGGTTATTAATACCTACCTGCAATTTTTAATTAAAAAAAAATAAAATAATACTGTTCTGAGAATCCAGGCCTCCAAATATGTTTATGTACTTAATTCTTACTGAATTAAATGGTGGGAGATTTAAGCATTTTTACATTTCAGAATCTTGAAATCAGTCATCATCCAATGAATACCTACAGACCTTTCTGTAGGTAATACAATTTCCATGAGCATCAGAAATGGAGAAAGATTTCCTAGCCTGGAAAATAATCATAATATGACCAAAATATTACAAAATTTGTAAGCTAAGAACTTATTCTTACAGCACCCAACATTTCTCTGCTGCACAAGGTTGCTAGACAGCCCCAGTCTCCATGTATATTATGGATTTGTTGTCCTTGATTATCCACCAGGGACCTGGCACAAGGGAGTTCTCTTGTTTACATGCCTCATTTATGTACAGCTGAGCTATTTGCATGACAATTATGAAAACCATCTACATTCATATATTTCTTTTTTCTCTGCAGAGCAGAGCACAACTGACAATGCAGGATCCAGACAACAGAACCTATGGGACATAGGAGTGTCAGCTTACTCAACCATGGTATGGCAACTCCCCACCCCAAGCATGTCCAAGATCACTTGCGTGCATGAAAGTAGCATACACACATACTTGCAGACAGAGGCTTAGTTATTTCCCAAAATTCTTTTAGATGTATAGTAGATTTCCACAGGGTAATGTTCCAAAACCATCATGTTAACAGTGAGATTTAATCTGAGAGCTAAGCAGCTTCAGGGTGCTGCAAGGAGAACATCTGAATAGTACAATTTTTAGTCATGCAGAGCACCAGATCCTCAGAACAGGAAAGCAGTGGCATTTTACCTTTCCAGTCAGTCAGTGAAGCATGAGTGCTTTCACTCAAATTCACTGGAGGATTCTGGGTGAAAACATTTGGTGTTTACTAGCAGCCAAGCATCAGCCACCATAACATATTCAGTATTGAGGTTTTCATATCATCTGATGGTCAGACACCGAGAGCTCACAAAGGAATGCAACATATTGAATGCAAACACTCTCGCGTACCTGAGAGGCAATGCTGGAAATCATAACCTCACCCCAATCCGGGATGTACCTTGAAAAAATGCCATTTTTCTAGTGGTGTTATGGAGAAAAAATACATATATAGCCACCACCAAGAAATAGTACCATGCATACTTTAAGTTGGGGAGGAAGGTTTAAATAATATAGCATTGCATTTTGAACTAGAAGGGGAAGGCAACTTATTTGCCTCAGAAGAAATATCGAAGGGGATTTTTCAGCCCTATCTAGGTATATTTGCTCCTTAACCATGTTAAAAACCTCTTACATCAGTGTGAGCAGGGAACATTTGTGCTGCAGTTCTTATTACTCAGATGAGTGCCCTCAACATGGAAAAAAAAGAATGCAATCTTCACTTTCGTGTGCAAAATTAGTATTAGCAGCTTCCAAGCCTTGTTTTCCATAAATATCCCATTTCCTGGTAATTAGCACATTTTTCTGTTAGCTGGAAGCTTCAAGTGCTCTCTAGCAGAGGAGAAAAAAATAAGCTAGAAATATCTTGCTCTAGAGCAGTGATGTGATTGCTAGTTTCCAGTTAAGGATCAGGTCAACTATGATCATGGCCCACTGAAGCACTTCATATTAGGAGAATTAATCCATGTGGTTCTTTTACTTTGCTTCTGATGCTATGCTCAAATCTTGAAACTTGTAAACAAATATTGTTAATTTTATTTTTATTACACAATTAAAAAGCACCATTCAATTCCAGAGCTCCTCTAGCAAGGAACAGCAGGGTGAGGGACAAGTTTTACCCTGAAGACAGTCAAATTAAACTGCTATCTGCATTGTACAGACTTCAGAAGCAGAGGAATAGGCTAGGCAAGCTGCCAAAGGTCACATTAGAAAATATCTGTGATAGCTTAAGGAACTAAGATGCTTTGAATCCTATCCAGAGCCACTGAACATTGTTTTCTGTCAGCCTTAAAACTTGTCCTGCTTCAGGAAAAGCTTCACCCCTGAGAGCCAGGAAGTAAGGCTGTTTTTCAAGTTTATTAACTTCATAAATAGTTTTGTTAACCTTCCTCATCAAATTTCCTACTGGTGTTTGTAAAGTCTCACACTGCAACAGGGAAGAAAACACTGTTAAAAAAACAAGGAAATATAAAACCTTAAGGAATCATCAGAAGATCTGACAGGCAGGCAGAGCGCCCTAAATCATTTTAACTCATTCCTTAATTGAATTACTTTCAAGCTGATTGAGCCCGTTAGGCTCTCAAATCCCAAGATATAGGCCATGTATTACAACAAAACCAACACTTTCTGGTCTGTATTTGTAACTGTACGATTCAAGGTCAATTCCAAGTTTGAAATTTTCACACAAATCCTCAAGATGATGGTAAAAAGAAAGAGCTGGAAAGAAAATTAGCCTCGGATGAAAGTTAGTAATTGCCTTGACTTCTGACTCCTTATGCTCTCCATGAAGTGAACTTCCATCCCCTTAAGAAAGAAAATCCCAGACACAAGCTAAAAAAAAAAATAATAATAAAAAAAAAAAAAAAAAAAAAAAAAAAAGATTTTTCTGAGGTTACACTGCCATCTATTGTCATTGCATGGTTTGTTCACCTTTTTATGAAGCCTCATTTTACAGCTCTTCAAGTGAGTTTTCTAAAACAAAACCTTCAATCCTAAATTGTTTGAATTAGCTCCAGTTCTACTATTCCGCTGAGGATACATTCCCCAGCTTCAGATTTTTATTACTGGTCATTCCCAGTCTACGTTTTGCAATTTATTTTTTTTTTTTTTCATTTACACCAATTCCCAGTTTGTACAGTAAACAACTTGCTTTTACAACTCATTTCCTTGTATATATTCATGCACATTTTATGCTTAGATATAAAAACTAGAATGTTTTTAGAAAATGCACAATGGCACTGTAGATTCATATATAGCCTCAATAAAATAATGCATCATTTCTACTTCCATAAACTGACTGAATTAGGGAAGACAAATGCTGCATTGCCAACACTTAGCTCCTGAGCCAGACCTGTGCCTCTAATGGAGCCTTCTGAGAAAAAAAATAAAAGAAAAAAGAAAAAAAGAAAAAATAATAATCATAGAATGACCTGGGTTGAAAAGGATCACAATGACCATCTAGTTTCAACCCCCTCCTGCTATGTGCAGGGTCACCAACCAACAGACCAGGCTGCTCAGAGCCACATCCAGCCTGACCATGAATGCCTCCAGGAATGGGGCATCCACAGCGTTCTTGGGCAACCTTTTCCAGTGTGTCACCACCCTCCGGTAAACAGCCATTCCCCCCTCCTTCAAGTACTGGAAGGCCACAATGAGGTCTCCCTGGAACCTTCTCTTCTCCAAGCTAAACAAGCCCAGTTCCCTCAAGCTTTCCTTAGAGGAGAGGTGCTCCAGCCCTCTGATCATCTTAGAGATCCTCCTCTGGTCTTGTTCCAAGAGCTCTGTGTCTTTCTTATACTGGGGGCCTCTACCCTGACACAGAACCATTGATAACAACCCTTTGCCTGCAAGCAGCCAGCAAATTACTAATCCACTGAACAGTCCATCCTTCAAATCCACACCTCTCCAATTTAGAAAGAAGAATGTGGCAAGGGACTATGTCAAAGGCTTTGCAGAAGTCCAGGTAGATGACATCCGTAGCCCTTCCCCCATCCACTAATGCCATCACTCCATCTTAGAAGGCCACCAGATTGGTCAGGCTATCTCATGCTGGCTGTCTCAAATCATCTCTTTATCCAGTATATGCCTTAACATAGCTTCTAGGAGGATCTGCTCCATGATCTTCCCAGGCACAGAGATGAGGTTCACCTGCCTGTAGTTCCCCAAGTCTTCCTTTCTCCCTTCCTTAAAAATAGGAGTACCGTTTCCCTTTTTCCAGTCACCAGGAACTTCACCAGACAGCCATGATTTTTCAAGTATGATGGCAAGCAGCTCAACAACCACATCAGCCATCTCTTTCAGAACGCTAGGATGGATACAATCTGGCCCCATGGACTTACACAAATTCAATTGCATGAGGAGGATTCAGCCTTTTTCCACCATTACAGTGGGACAGAAAACACTCCCCACACCCTCATCTAGAGGCTCATGGTCTAGAAAAACCATGAAAGTGTGGGAAGATTGACCACCCGTGAAGACTGAGGCAAAGCACTCATTGAGCATCTCAGCTTTTTCTACGTCTGAGGAAGCCAGCTCCCCATTACTTTTCTTCAGAGGGAGGAACACAAAGAAACTTTAAAAGACACCTAGCAGATTGGTGATATGAGATTTCATATTTTCACCTAAAGGAACAATCTTCAGGTTGTCTGATGATCTTCAAAATATCTATTTCTTCGGCAATGCTGAACTGCTGCAGGAGTCTGCCAGCACCACATACCACTATGCTTTCAAGTACAGCAGATCATGCTCTAAAGGTATGAACATCTTTGCAATTGGTACTCTTTGTCTTTCTCCATTTCAGGAAAAAAAAAAAAATCAGATGAAAACTACTTATGATATTGAAATCAAGTAGTGGTACATATGCTCACATACCTTTATTATGATGAAAACACCAGAAGTAGGACCTCTGAACATTCTACTGTAAGAGATAATTGGGAAAAAAAGAATGTATAACTAAGGGCTACTAATATGGCTAGAAGAAAATGAGTCACAGTTGCTATAGGCATATTTCTGCTATGCAAACATTTGCACATTAACTTTCATTTAGCACCACTCACGTATAAATTTAGAGTGAATATATTAATATTGATGTGTAAGCACTAAATATATGGAAAACAGGTGCTAAACTGGAATTGTTTCTGGCTTCCTTCAGTTACCATTGTTTTCTTGGTTATTATAGAAGGAACACTACTTACAAAAGTAAAAACACATAAAACAAGTTTAGATAAAATGTAAATATTTTCGTATTAGAAGTCAGTTTAATCGTTACTGCCACAACTGGAGCCACCAAGTAGCATATCCTGTAACTAAGCTAGAATTTCTCTTTGCAAAAGGCAAAGTATCCTTTCTTTGGCATTAGAAACCCTGCTGAATTGTTTAAAATCACGTTTTAAATCTGCAACATTTTATGTGTAGAAATATCTAATACAAAAATGAACAGTCAAAAAAAGTAAAAACTGAGAATACATGCATTTTAAAATAAATGAAGAAATCTTGATTGTTGATTTCATTTTTTTTTTTTTTAATTACAAACGTTTCATAGAAAGTAAAGAGTGCAAAGACAGTACACATTTATTTTTAAGGAGCTCTATGTTCCATCATAACTTTCAAGTACCACTGGGGGAAGGCATAGTGATGAGCAAGGCCGTAATTACCTCCTTGGCATCACCCTGTGAGTCCATGAAATCCTTCTACACATTGCTGTGCTCAGCTCTCCAAACACATCTGGATGGGGATGACCTAGGTGCTAGAACTGAAATAGATGGGAGAATAATTAATATTTTAAAAATTCTTTAAAAAAAACCACAACAATTCCTGGTTGTTTACCAGTAGCGAAGACTAGTCTTTGGCTGGACCTGCCCCCCATCTCTGCCTTAGAAGGTGGGTAAGGTATCTCAGGCCCTGTATGCCCAGGAACACGCATGTGCCTGATCCTTCAGATGGTTACAGTATGCTTAAGACCCCTTTCAAAGTCTTAAGTATTGTCTTCCCCTTCCCATTAGAAAGAACAACAGGTTTGGTGGATATGTTGTATTTCTTTCAGAGGTGTACTAACAGTTTCACTCCACAGAGTGTGTGCTGGAAGCAGTTATTGTAGTAACAGTTTTGAAGGGAGCGATTGAATTATACAAGCTCTTCTTCTAATGTGTTTTAAGTAATAAAGTTCAGTGCCAAAGGAACTTATTGGCAAGATGAGATCATTCAAGCATGAAAATCCATTTGAAAAATAATTACTTCAACTCTGTCCTATATACTCACTGAATGCTGCTAAATCCTTCTAGTTAACAAAATAACAAATGAGCAAACAAATCAGGCAGACAAGGGGGGACAATAAAAATGGAAGCATTTTTGACAAAAACCCAGTAGCAAAAACACAACAGGAAGTTGTTTTCTGCACAGTTGGATGCATTGACATAGCAATGTAGGAGCTGGGAAATTATTTCTTCAGGTTTTATAACCCTTTTTGTGGCTTTGGCTATATTCTGCAGAAGCCATCAGATACGTACACAGAGTAGCTCTGTGCTGTATACGTAGTTAAAATAAGCGGGGGTCATGGGGCAGGAGTAAAGGAGAGAGAAGAATCCTCCAGCCCCATGTTTATGTTGCCCCTGCATGATTTGGTAAATGGCAAAATATATCACAATTTTGAAGATAACCTGAGTCATGCCACAAAAGTTGTATCTCCCTTGGGGACAGTATTTTTCCTTATTATATTTCCTTATTATAAACACTTCTGTTTATTCCTTCTCCTGACAGTTCCCAAATTCTTGCTCTTCGACATCACAGAGAAAACAAACGCACAGTCCTGGCAAATGAACCTGTGGGATAGAGGAGTACAGGGTCGTGAATACGTCAGAAAGCTGACTGGACCATAGTCCATCTTATCCTCTGCACTGGGGCTATTGCAAGTGATCGAACATCCTTTGGAACAATCACAGTTTCAACTGTAATAACTTTCTCATAGCTAGCAATATTAAGAATACCAAAGAGACCTATTTCATTATATTTTTCTTTTAACTTCTCTGCAGTGATTTAACTTCCCTTTTTTTTTTTTAATCTCGGCTGTTGAAGGTTTGTTACAATCTCCTCCTGCATCCTACCTCCCACATCTCACAATCTACTTAATGACTTCTTTCATTTATTTTTCTAGCTCTTCCTACACACAAGATTAAAATTCCCTGCTGCAGCATTTGTTATCTTCTCTCATTCTGTTTAGTGTGATGACCAGAAAGCTGTGTAAGTATATGTACTTAGGATATCTGAGTAAAGGTAATTAATATAAAGCACATTCTCATATCATTTACTAGGCAGGGACTAGTTTTTATGAAGTACTGACCTCCAGGACCTTATTTCATAATATTATTTCCATCCTAACAGGAGAGATAGTGATAGTACATGCACATATCCTGGGCAACAAGCAACTCAGAGAACTGATATTTGCTGCCCACTGTTGATTTTATCTCAGAAGTCAAGTACTCCTATGCAAAATTGGGCTAAAATAAATTACATCTGATGAATCATACTGTCAACACCACTTCCCACAAAAATATTGTGAAAGTAATGCTATTTTAATATTAAGTGTCATCATGTTGAAATTCTAATATGAAGTTTTTGTGTTTGAGATCCTAGATCCAAATTAACTGTTCTAGAGAGATGCTCTTGATGTTCTTTACTGCAGCACCAATGCCTGCCTCAGACTCACTTGTACTTGGGAGCATCCCGTGCCTCTGGTAATACAATAGGGAAGAGACTGTGACACTGCAGGCTGTTTGGGAAAGCCGCATGGCAAAAAGGCTATTTAGGTCTTATGCACAACAGCTTGGGAATAAGTGGCTTAAACTACCCAAGGCCACATAGCCAGTCCTTAAATTGTGTCTTCTGAAAATAGAAACAGAAAGGTCTGCTGCTTTGCTAGCACACCTCAAATTCACTGCTTTCCTGTGGAATAAACTAAAATTAAATTCAAGTAGACACACACACACACACACACACACACACACACACACACACAAAAAAAAAAAAAACTCTAATCAGATAAGACTTAAATTTAATCCTCTTGAGTTTAGACTGTTATTACTATGGTCCCATAGGACTGAGAGGGATTTCTTGTGCTTCAGGACACATTATGTTATGTAAGGCCCTTCATAATACATCCCTCAAAAATCTTAAGGAAGATTTTCATGAAGCCCAGTTCAGATTGGTACACTGTAGCAACCAGACCCACTTTGGGCAGGAGCCACCTGAGCCACCAGCAACAGCTGCTCCTCCTGCAGACAAAACTCAGGGCAGGCTGCTCAGCCTCTGGACATATGTCCCAAAAGCCTTCAAAAGTCCCAGTCCACTCACTAAATACTTTCCTACTGTTATTTTCCGTAATAGACTGCCAGCTCCTTCTCAGTTCTCACCTGCCACCTGCCACCCCCCTTTTTCCATCAGCACTGTGACTCAGCTGCAGCACCACTGTGAGCTACTTAGATTTGAATATTTTATCTTCAACTTTCAACCTTCAGCTTCAGGGTCCTTAAATATTACCAAATATAATGCAGATGTGTACTTATGTATGCATGTTTACATATGTGTGTATACTCACACATACATAACAGTAAAACTGAAAGTGCAGGAAAGAGAAAACAGTAAATATTACATTCTCCTACTGCAGATCCACTTTTACTGTATAATTTGTAATATTTAGGATTGAGAACTACCAACAAGGAATTGAAAAATTTAATTTGTTACACTACTGTGCATTAGTTCAAAATCCAGTCCTGTGATTTCAAAGCTTTCTTCAGAAGCAGCAGCAGATAATTCTTCCAATGATACTATTTTCACTGAGGAAGATGGCTTTATCCTTCCAGATCCTTCCTGAATCTAAGAATCTTGATTCTGCTCTTCAACAGACTAATTTACAATATGGATGTATATTCTTCATAACCATGACTGGCTTATTTTTCGCTTGTGCCTAATAAAGAAAAAGAGGACATTTTAGAAACAGTCCATGTGTTAGAAGACAGCTATATGTCAGTTTTCATTTTCTGTTGTAGTTTAAACTTTCCCCTCAATTTGAAATTGTAAATTTCTAACTGAAAGAATACCATGGCCCCTGCATTCTCTCAACTTACTCAAAACACCCAGCTCTTGAGGTGATGTTTTAACATGTCAGGGACAATTCCGAGTCAGACTTTTGGCGCAAAAGCCAATAGGGATTGAGAGGCTTTTTGGCTGCTAAGTGCTCTTTCCTTTGAAAATCCTGCAAAGAGCAAACCAGAAAATGTCACTTAAACTAGTAGATTACAACAGATATTTTACATGGATCATAAACAGACATCCTTGAACGTAGAAGCTGTCATTTGTCTCTATTTTAGAATAAAATGGAGCACTTCTGAGAACACCTGCGTCATACTCAGTTCTCAGATTATTATTTTTTTCTTATGAGTACAGGAAAGGAGAAGTTATGCTTAAAAAAAAAGTCTTAAAATACAAGCCAATCTTTCTTCACCTTCAATTTTGATAATATACCCCAAGCCTTTAAACATCATCATCATCTTCAACTCAAGTTGGTAGTAAATAGAACAAATTTGCTTGCAATAATTTCCAAGGTGACATAATAACATCTAACTGAGTCTGGATAGCTCAGTACTATTGATGCTCATTGCTAGCCTTGCTAAAAACATGGAGCTTCCCTCAGCTGGCATTATGAGCGCAGCTCCAAGGCAGCAGCAGGGAGATAGGGAATTTGTAGGGCTTTGCATCACCTTGTATAAATCCTTCAAGAAGGACAGCAAAGACTATCAGCACTTCAGCCTGCTGTTAAAAAGGGCAAATATTGGAAAATCAGCAATGAAGCAATGTCCCCGGTTACCTACCAGGGAAAGTAGAAATCCAGTAAATTCATTTTATACAGACAACAGCCAGTCTAAGAGGGTTTAAAACCATGGCCTGCTGATGAAGGACTCCACACAGCAGACTAGAGCAAGTTTTGTTCAATGAAGATACAAGTGAGTTTTTATCAGAGTTTTTATCCCTTGTGAACTTGAACCTGGGGGATTATTCATCATCATGAACAGGCCAGTGATCAAGGGGCCTTTGTGCTCCAATTAATGCTCTCTCTCATTATTCTAAGGCACATCCTGGGTTTGCAGCCCAAGCCAGAGATGTGATGGCTACAAGGCATCACCCTGAAAAAGATGCCCAAACTATTACCAGCTGCCTTTGTCCTTTCTACTACAAGCTTCTTGTTCTTTTGAGTTCCTGAAGGATCAACTTACATCTGCATATTTTAATAACTGCCTGCTATACTCTGTTGAAGTGTAAAATATACTTTTAGGATATTTCTAAGATTAGTAGGCAACTATTGTAAATTGAGCTTTAGTCTTTGTTTGTAATAGGCTGCAGTTTCTCCAGATTCAAAGTCCATGAAAACATGAAGAAAAGAGCAATTATGGGATCTGCTGAAAAATTTCAGATCCCATCTAACTACATAGGAATGCAGGATTCTTCATCTATTTCAGAGATCAATGATAAAGGTATGTTTGCAAATCAACTTTTTTAACTAATAAAGTGGAAGTGTCTATAAGTCTTCAGGAAATCTAGAAGCAAAATATAAACACGCAGCAACAAATGATAACGAATACATCCACATATAACCCACCTAAAATTTCAGAAAACACAAGCTGCTATTTCATTAAATTACACACCAGCTTTATCAAATACACATATGTATAGTCAATGAATATAAAGATGTCATAATCATGAAATAAACAAGAGAGTTAAGCAAAGCAGGTTATAACAACAAAAAGAGAATAGATGGAAAGCTTACCTGCATCCTGGGCTTGCTGCAAAACTCCAGAGGAGAGATCTCCAAAAGAGAACTTTTCCCACTGGTAGCCAGCTCTTAAATGGGTCTAGGAGAGGTGGAACCAGGCTCCACCCCTTCTGGCAGCACAGGAGAATTGCCTTCACCTGTGCTCCCGTGTCTGACTCATTGCTCAGGTGATCAATCAGAGGTTCAGGCATACAACGTATTACTTATTCATTTCTTAGTGACATTTTAAAGGAACATAAAAGCCATCTTGATTTTTAAAGGCTTTAAAGTAAAAATAAATAAATAAATTAAAATAGTTACTTCATAGTTCAGGCTTTATTTTCAGCTGCAATCTTGGTGCTGTAGATGGCACTGTAGGCCCAGCAAAGAAATCATTCTCCTTCAGCATGATAACGTTCAGCTGATCCCCTTCATTCCCAGAGCAGGAGCTCAATTAATTATTTAAATCATTAAAACCTACAATAGCAAATGACAATGCTTATATAAAAATAATTTATTATGGTTTTATGACAAGCAGTACTACATCAGACATTTAATTAGTTTTAATTAACTGTGGAGTTCCACGTGTGTTTTGAAAGGTTAAAAAAACCTTTAGTTTCCCTAGATTTTGAATTCTAAGAACCTAGACTTTCATTGAAATATCCTAATAAAAAGCAAACAATAATTACCTCCACCTATTTGCATGGAGAGTAGATGTAACAGTAGTTTAAATAAGGAGGCGGCTTGCCATGTCTTGCGTGCACTTGCATGAAGCCAGAAAATCACATTACAGTACAACAGTAGTTACTTAAGATGGAAGAGAGAGGGCGTTATGGCTTCTCTCTTTGCATGCTCATTTTCCGTGCTCCACGAGGAGTACTTGCTTTCTAAATATTTTGTAGTCCATTTTGTTTCCTCTTCAGCTATTTTTCAGCATTGCAATCACTTCAGCATACATACATATGTGTAAAACAACTGTCATTAATGAGACTCTGTTCCTTTCTAATCTCTAGGCACTGTTGTGAATAAGCATGAAAAGCTCATCAAAAACAACGTGACCTGAAAGGGTGATGTTTCATAGAATCATAGAATCTTTTATAGCTTTGGTTCTTTTGGTGTTTTTTCTACATATTTTTCATATAGTTGATTCATAATGATGTGGGCTCTTAGAGTGGTAAGCTAGAGACTCACATATGTGAAATGAGGGAGATCTGAGAAAACTAAGATCCAGAGAAAAGAGTAAGAGTTTGCGTTTTGTGAGCCTGTTATCCAGAGTATAGCACAGGCTAAAGAAATCACATTGAAGAAAAAAAAAAACCAAACAAACACAAACACACAAGCAGTAAATGCATTTATGTGGGATGCAACTCTTCCAAGAAGCACAGTGATCAGATAAACTCACAAACTGCATTGAATGAAGATTATAACATCCCCAGAGGTACAAAGATCCTTTTTGCCTTCTGACAGAGTTACACTTTAATGAAAAGCAGCTACCATCATTACTTAGCAGCAAAGATGTTCAAGGGAAAGGATGTGAAGGTTTTTGCAACTTCACTGATACATTGAAAAGGCTATCTAAAAGGTCTGTACACCATAAATTGCATGACAGTGTAAGAATCACTCTGTATTTTAAATGAAATGCTTGTCTTTTGCAAACCTTAGCCTGCATGTGAAGTTCAAGGAACAGAGCAGCAAATTAGACAATAAAATTAAGGCTTTAAAAAATGTTATCAGCCAAGCATATCTATTCTTTTTTGAAAGTGAGAGCATTTTTGAAAATGTCACTTCTAGTTTTTTGTTGGTGGTGGTTTTTTTTTTGTTTTTTTTTTTTTAAGAATCATAGAACCATTAAGGTTGGAAAGAACTCCAAATATACGTGAACCACAAAGAGAGCATTAGTTAGACCAGTACTCACAAATCAAGAAGAGAGGAATACCCCAAGTTACAAACATAATTTAAGTGTGACAGCTCTGAAAAATACTTTCAAATAGTAATTTTCAGTCAGTTTCCAGAACAAAAAAAAAAAAAAATCAGTAGCATCTTTTATCTTTCCTTCATAAACATCACTTTACTTTAGAGGGAGCCCAAAACCTTGTTAGGACTCCAGATACCCTAACAGACATTAACTGCCCCATCATGAAGGACTGAAGGGGACAAGGTCAAAGCCAGATTTTGGAAGGAGCTTATGGATCTCCCTGAAGCATAAGCCCACCTATCTCTGCCACATTGCTCTCAAAACAGAAAAAAACCACAAGTGAGTGAAATTCTGGAACGTTACCTCTAAAATCATACTAGCTTTCTCCAAGATGGATGAGTTACTTGACACCCCCATCTCCAAGGCACTTTTGCCTGCAGCAGTAATATCTGTATACTGACAACACAAGCTCCAGCTTTAGAGAACTTGTTTCTGAACCCACTCAGCTCTTTCATACATCTATAGCTTGCTTGCCAGCTTTTCCAGGGTGCTCTTCTCATAACCCAGTCAAATAAAATCAGAAATGTCTTTGAAAGGTAAGCAACATACTCCTAACCAGTTTTCACCAAAGGCAAGTAGGTTTGGCTTTACAGAAAAACTGCTGAACTATTCAACCATCTGTCAAAGTAGATTATTTTCATTCAGATCATTTTCCCACTGTTGAAAAAGTCAAACCAACAACCAATAGCCTTGAACACCACAATCCCTGTAAAATCACCCAGTTTTCTGAGCTTCCCTCCTGAAACAACCACCTAGATTCTCTCTAACATCAGCCCAGCTTACATACCCCATCCCAGCACCTTGATCTTCATCCAATCCAAGCCAATCTATGATTCTATGATCTTGCAGAAAGGCAACTACTACACTAAGAGAAGCATTTTCTTTACTCCAAATTAGCACACAAGAAACTCTATTACCTCAACAGCTGGTGTAACTACAGACCAAAAATTATCTTTGCACTTCAGGAGATATCACGTTCTTTATCCAAACCATCTTACAACAAACCATTCCTCAACAACATGGCTTTGTAAGGTAGGGATACATACTGAAGTTCCCAAGAACCCTGATAGAACTTGATGGCCCTGACCATGCTCACCTGGGCACCTCTAGCTCTGGCTGTGTCCCCAGGACAATATTTAAGTTCAGGCTGGGAACTCTTTCTAATTTTCTAAGCCACAGGTACATTTTTCCCTAGTAATGCCTCCTGCTTTTCTTGATTACCTGTTTGGTTTCCCTGAGTTATTTTCCCATTCTGGTATTCAGTGAGGTGCTAGTAAAATCAGTCCATTCTGTCTTCCTTCCTACCCTGCTGTGGGGCTATGCTTTATTGGTGAGACATTTGTTTTGTGGCTGTCTCAGCTCCCAGCTTGCTCTTCACTGTGAAGTAACCTCACTCTTACTTTTGACCATGTTCTTGTTGTTTGTTATGTTACCCCATGTTTTGGGGGGTTGTGAGTCCAGGGATTGTTCATTCACATAGGAGTGAGACAGAGACAAGAAAGCTGGTAGATGAGCTTTCAGTGTTTGAATTAGTCTATTGTAGATCAATTTGCATGTGAATTGAGGTCTCTAGCAGACTCCCTTCCCAAACTTGTTGGTTCACATGCTCTGATTATGAAGCTTGTGCAGCTGGCTTCCACCTTATAGATGATGCAGGGGTTCTAGAGGGGAGGTATAGCAATTCTTAGCTGTGGCTGTTGAGGTGTTCTCCATGCACTGTGCATAAAGGGGACTCTGAAAAGTCCCTTCCCCAGATATAATGCCAGTTCTTCATGTGACTCCATAATTTTCAGGTCTGTTGAATTACCCAATGCCAGAAATCTGCCACTGCTTTCTCACATAACAAAAGGCATAGTGTTTCATGGACTGGTGCTGAACTGAACTGAGAGCTTTGCCTATTGAGTGCCAGATGATAAAAAGTTAGGTGCAATCTGCAAATACTGTGAGGTATCCCACTTAGCTGGCAGCAAAGTTATCCAAGGCTGCAGATCAGAACAGAAATGTGCTGTGAATAAGGGCATAGGGGAATTGGCTTATCATTTGATTGTAACACATATTTCTGGAAGATGTCAGTCAAAGAAAATACTGCTGTGTTGTTTTTCATTATTACTTTAATTGGAAAAGGTTGAGATGTAGAGCTGCCTGCTCCCACACATGAAGAACAAAGACTTAAGAAAAAGAAGGGGGGCTTAAAAAATGGGAAAAACAGAAGAATGTAAAAATTGAGCTTACATCAATATTTTAAAGTATGGAAAAAGGTAGTAAAGCAAATACTAGTTTTCTTCATTACATTCCTGGTGGTTTATGACTGTTAAGTTTCAGTTAATTAACATACCTAAGCAACGATGTAATGTAAATACATTGTTAGTCTTTTAAGTAACATGTTGAAATTACAAACAAGAAAGTTGCTAATATTTGTGTAGCTAGGTTTATTTTATCCAAACCATGTACATAGTTATTATATCCTTGTACCTTGAGAGCAGTGAATTCTCACATATCTACTGACTAATTCTGAAAGGCATGGGAGGATTAATTTTCTGGCAGTGGCAATTTGGAACACCAAATTTATTAGGTAATCTCAGTGCTAACATTTCTCGTACCCTTTACCCCACAATAATTAATTGCAATGCTAACTTGACCTAATAGCACAATTGCAAATGCTAGTCGGGATATTCCACAGATTTTTCTTCCAGGACTCAAATACTTGTGGTTTTCTTCAGAATGTCCTGGAACAAACATTTGTGGCATGTCTAGACCAGCACTTAGTGCTGAATTCAGTTAACTCAAGTTAATTGGTAATCAATTAACTGGAGGAAAAATAGGACCAAAACCTCTACTCTTGACATATTCAAATCCAACAGGCAAAAAGAACTGGAAAAAAACAAAACAAAACAAACAAAACTGCAGGCTGACTCTGCATGATCCTCTTATTTTCTGTTTAAGATAGATTGAAAAACATTAGCATTTGAAAGTCAGCAGGAAAAAAAATTATTTGTGCAGAAGCCCTGTATCTGTCTGTGGATGCAGTGTGTGTCTGAAGAGTAACTGCCTCCACTTACAATGATCTCCAGAGTATAAAACCAAAGCTTTTGTAGAACCAGTCTGCAAGCTATGAAGGAAGCAGAGCAGCAGAGATGCTCAGTGGAGATGCAGCTGTGTGCAAATGCACATTGTGGTGGCTGGAGCTTCATGCTGAAGGCAGCATATGTCATCCTGTTCAAAAGCCTCTTCCCCTGCTATGTGGCATGAGGTGACTGCAGCATCAGTCATTACAGAGGGTGCACCACGGGCAGTCAGGTGGCTGCTGTTGGACCTGAATAGTTGCAAACAAAGCTCAAAGTTCTTCCTGGCAATAGCTCCTGACGCTTGTGCTGTCAGTGGTTATTCAGGCAAAACATTCTCCAGAATGTGAGGTCTCTGGCCATGTTCCCCTGAGGACGTTGGCTGGGCAAGTAGTGCATTTATTATAGCAACAGCCATTGCATTTTCTTTTAAAATACCACTTTTCTGCCCAGGATCCAGTTGGATGTTCCTTCACATGTCCTATAGCTTCTGTGACAGATACACAGTGCTAGCTTTCTGATCTGGAAATGATCGTACTTCAGTAGTATTTTTGTTTATGCTTACAGAGACTGCCAAGAACCTCAATCTTTATTTCATCTCTTAAAAATGAGGCAGTCTAATTCTCTTGCTACCTGTTGTGAGGGCTGTGTTCACATAAACTGTAGCAGTGCAGTTTACATGGTATATACACAAATGTAATGTCACTGCAAACCCACTGACAGCGGGGTTTTTTTAAGATTAAACTGGTCCTTTCAACACAAGTGGAATAATCACACTGCTGTGAATCTCCTCAATAATGCTACAGCTGCTCACACAAGGACCTACTCGTGCTGCTGCAATTAATTTGTTTCAAAAACAGTCACATGCAAACATCCATTTGCATAATAATTGAATCTCTAGAATTTTCCATCTGAAATACTACCCAATGTATTCTGATCACTAAAATCTGTTCTCCAACGCTTGGCAGGGTATTAAATCAAACCGGTGTTTACAAAGAGAGACAAAGAGCCATACCCAGCATTCAGAAGAAGCTCTGTGGGTTTGTGCATTTGAGCTATGTGCCACAGGTACAATTTTATTTGATAGCCAAAATGAGTTTCAGCCTCTGATAGTGAGTGGAGCTCAGCCTGTGTTAGTTCTTCATTGGCAAACTTCCTCTGGGCATCAGTGAAGGGGGCTATAGTATAACACAGTGGTTTCTCATGCATCACTCATCTGCCAAACCTCATGTTGTTATTTTGTTAATGCGTTCAGCTTTGTTTTTCTCTCTGTGTGAAGAGAGCTAGGGCTGCCTTGACGCTCATTTCCAGACCCTCAGGAACCTTCACCTACTTTTCAATCATCTGCAATAAGAGTTTCTAACAGCCAAGGCCATCAAAGCCTGAGATTAAGCTCCTAGAACTATATTTAGGCATTTCAACAGGTGGCCTGAAGTATGAAAGTGCTCAGCCTGCAAGCTGCTGCTTAGCTACTTAAACACTGAAATCCACTGACCAGCTGAGAGGTCAGGCCTGAGAAATACCCAAACGTGTGCTAAGTGTCTGAACGTGTTAATGGGAAGATGGAATAAATTTTTTTTTTCAGGTTGTTTTGGTTTTTTTGGTTTTTTTTTTTAATTCTCTTTCTGCTTTTAAATTACAGTTTTTCCTAGGTAATGTTTATTCTCTCCATTGTCATAGAAAAGCTGTTGTCTGATATCCCTGATGTTCTGTCTTAACTCACACAAAGGTCAATTAAGTTCAGCAGCCAGAGTTCACATTTAATGAAGAGACAGCAGCTAATTTCACCTTCTCATTTAAAAATAGATGCTAAAATTCAGTGACGATTGCCTGTTAGTTAGTTTCATAAGCAAAAGATAAATAATACCGTATTCTCCCTTTGTGCAAAATAGTACCACCACATGGGGATAGCTTATGGACCACTGCTCAATTTCCAGACAGGTTCTAAAGTCTGAGCATCTACTTTGCAAAAAAAACATCTGATAAAAAAAGAACACCTTGATCTTTCTAAGAAGGTCACATGTGGTGTGATAGATACTCCATTTAGCACTGATATCTGTATGAAAAGTTTCAGTGTTGATGGAATATTATGTTTTAATGACTTAAATGTTCTTTAAAAAACAGAAAAAAAATACTGCAGAATTCCTGGGTGTTTGAATGCATCTGATTTTAACTGTAAAATGTTTTGCTTGTGAATGTTACTTCTAAAATTGCTTTTTGATACATAATACAGCTGTTGAAAATTTAGTGATCTTTTGGTATGTGTCAATTTAAGTCATTATACCTCGCAGACAGCTTGTAACTCCTAGACAAAAGCTAAATACTGCTTTATCCAAAGTTCTTAGATGTGGCCATTGCTTGGATCAGAAACTCCCTTGTTTGGTCTAGAGGCAGACTTCAACGTGGACTGATCCAGTGCACGATCATGCTGCCCAGATTCTGAAATTTCATGAACATCTGACTTCGCCTGTAGTGAATAATTAAATAAATGAGTCTAATGTTCCCCGCCTGTGTTGATTTTGGCTCATTAATTGTGTGTGCGATCCCATGACCTGTACTTCATGCTCCACATTCACTGCACAGAGCAATCCACTCCCCAGCACCGTGTTGCTGCTCCCCAGGAACGGGCAGCTTTGTTCTCTGCCTCTGATCAAACATAGCAGTTCACTGTTAGTAGTTTGACTCTCCTCAGCAAGCAGGCTCAGGATTAGGCATTCTGCTTATAAGACTAGGTTTAAAGCAAGTTTTTCTTCTCAGCTTAGTCCAGATTAATAAGAGATTGGAATTTCGTGTCATTCTTTATTAACTATAAAGCCTGTTAGGATATATTTCTCACTGTGTGATTTCACAGATGCTACAAAGATGCTCTGATCATCAACCTGGATGTAAGGATTTTATATTTAAGTGCAGTGGATTCTTAAATTGTTTTAGTATGATATATCTATTTTATCATTTTAAAATTCAGTTGACACTTTGACTCCATTTTAAGAATTATCAATTGCATTTAACCCACAGTGTGTAAGGCAAGTATAGGAACTTACTGGTGATAAAAAATAATTACTTGTGTCAGAATAAAAATTTATATCCATACATTGATATTACTACTGTTGCTGCTGCATTGCTCTAAAGTGAATATTAAAGCTGTTCTGTGCTTCGCTTGAGCTTTCTAACAGCGTAACCCTTACCAGAATTTCACAAGTAATAGATTTTTTTTTTCTTTTGGTGCTGAATTCTGGTGTCATGAAATCTGACTGCAAATTTCTATTGGGCACGAGGCTGAGATTGTGCTGTAAAAAATGAAAGCAAATCTGTTACCTTTTTAACACCATAGAATTATATTCCAAGCTTTTTATTTTCCAGTCATGCTTGAGTTTGGAAGGAATAAGACCACATTAAGGAAAGTACTCCAAAGTAGATTTGACTAAAACCCAAAAGATGGACTAATCAGAATACTACAGAACAGAACAATGGATAATGTTGTGGGTATGAATGGCAGTCCCACTGAGAAGAAAACAAGCTGTGTATCACTAGGGGTTTATCTGTTCTACTGCCTGCCATGATTTTTGTGGGACTAGTCCTTCACAGATTTTAACTGTTGCTGCAGTGTTTGTTACACAGTCAGTTCATGTTATGATGAGGACAGAAAGAAGGGAAAGATGCCTATGATATCTCAAGGAAATTCTCAAAGAAGATGCACAGATTCAGTCTAGTTCAAAGAGCTAAGAAGCACAGTCAGTAATTCTGCTCTCTGAATTGATGAATACCAACAGTTTCTTATCAGCCATCCTACCTGCTCAGTCCTGCTTTCCTCTGCCAACACACTAATTTACATTAAACCTGTATATGGTGCAAAGTGCCATATTTCGTTATCTGGGTAAGTCCTGGGAAGGGCAGAGTGCAGAGGAATACAGTGCTGGAGGAGTGGGGATGCAAGGGCAGCCCTCACTATTAATGCAGAGCTGGGAACAAGCAGCTTTGGGCTGAGTCTATCTGCCAAACTCATAAATTCTGCTGGGAACTAGGAATTTCCCCCTCTTTCTCTAGATCCCAGCTGAGCTTCAGTGCTCTGTGTTTCTAACAGGAAAGCTGTCTGCTCTCCTCTGCCATCTGTGCACCATCCATATTCTTACGTGTGACTTACTGTAGCTGCAGCCTCATTAACTTCCAATACTTGCAGCCTAACACAACTTAATGTGGGGGCTTGAAAGGAGAGGTAGGGCACAGTCAAGTTCTGAATCTTGATTAAATGGTTTAGTAGGAGCTGCCCAATCTGTTTGAACATAGAAGTCTCGAGCAAAAATTCCCTTTGCTACTTATCTCAGGAGAGATCTACAGGTTATTTACCCTGCTTCAACAGCATTCAGCAGGTTAAGGGGGAAAAAAACCAAACCTGAAAGCTTTCCTACAGATAACACTGGGGAGCACCTTTGTACAGTGAAACAATAGCTAGCATAGGGCAGTATTCTCATTTCTGATGGAAATGAGATCATTCAGTCAGGGGACACTTACAATATTAATGGTATGTAATTTCACAAAATATCTTGTAACCTTCCAATAAGTATTGTTTAATGATGAAGATAAAAGGTCCCTTGTCTCCCTAGATTAGGAAGGAAGAAATGTGTCACAGTACAGATTTTGACGCCTTCTGACCTGCATTTCTAGTAATTTGTATTGGTATCCAGAAGTTCAGGATTACCACAAGCTAAAGAAACAGCTCTTTCAGGAAGATTCTTTGACATTACTAAAAAATTCTGCAACTGTATTACTTTCCAACATGAAGTCTTCCATCCACATGAAGTGCTCAGGTGGGTTTGATTTGGCTATCACTCCTGCTTATTAGGAGATTAGTTTTGGTAGCACTGATCCTACAGGCATCGCATTTGCATTTAGTTCAGGCCCTGTGTACTTCACTGGGATAAATAAAAAAAAAAAACAACCTCTCCCACTAAAAAAAAAAAAGTGGCTCCAAGTTTGGACCCAGAGTTTATAAAAAGCTTTCTAGAGTCTCTGAGAAAGATGACGTTTGACCTCATTTGCCCTAGGGAAGAACTGCAGTGAGTTCTTGGAGAAGAGCCTTGTTGCTGGGACCAGCTTGCACTACAGACCCATCTGAAAACACTGTCAGAGACATGAAGCCCTTTAACCCTCTCTACCTTGCACAGTGCAAGGAGAAAGACAAGCAACCTCTCTGCAAGGTTCCTGCACATTTCTATTTACCATTTAGTGGAAGTCCAAATAACTAGGCTGAAAGGTAAAACCAGAAGGCAAACTCCTTAGTGGCTGGTGTCAAGTGGCACAGGTCCAGGGATGAAGCCTGGAAACTCAAACCAGTAGAACAGGTTTCTGCCCTGCTGGAGTACCTGGGGATGCCTTCCTGTTTCTTCAAGGAAAGAGGAATTTTCTGAGCTGAATGCAAGAAATGTAAGCTACAGCCTCAACAGATTTTAAAACAGCAGAACAGAAAAAGCTCACTGGTCCAAAGGCAACAGGATTCTTGTCCCATTTAGCTCTCAAGCAGTAGGTATTAACCAAGAATACCAATAAGAAAGTTTTTGCAAGTCATGAAAAGCCTGTATTCAAAATGGCAACCTGAATCTCAAGAGAGATGTTTAATTATTCCCATAAGCATGGGCTCCCCATTTGCCTGTGCATACAAATATTTAAGATAAAATTCTCATGCACATTGACTTACACAAGTGACATGAGTTAAGACTCATCTTTCTGACAGGTTCCCAGATGGGAACCTTAAAATACTCTGTGTATCTGTGATACATTGGAAAAGCCATCAAGCATCTGGTACACTTTCTTATTAGGTTCTATATTAGCTTGCCAATTCTGGGAAAATATTTTACTATCAAGAGTTAGATGGGAGTCCACCTCTGTGTACATTAGGAACATGAAAGGCAAGAAATCCATAAATAAAAATAATTGCATGAATAAATATAGGGATGAAAACTAATACAGAAAATGTTACAGTAGCTTTATGAAGTTTGTTTTTACTCTTACTATTTTCTATCCAATTCTCATTCCACTATCAAAAACATAACTCAAAAAGCATATTCAGAAATAAATAATAGAGGACTATAAAACTTCCATACGAAGAGAGGAAGGATATTGGACATGTTCCTATCACAGAGGAAGAGAATAAAAATGAAGATGACAGAGCTACTTAGAACAGTGAATGCTGTGAAAAGGAATGTTGAGTATCTACATAGCAGCCTTGTAATACAAGTTCTCAAAAAAAAACCTGAAAATAGGAATTACAAATGAAAGGAAATACTTTAAAATCAATATTTACTCTGTTGCATCCATTGCTATGAGATGGTCATGAGGTCAGCATTCAAGAAAGGAGTGAGCATTAACAATGAGAAGAGCAATGAGAAGAATATCTGAGCTCAGAAACATGTATTAAAGAAGAAAATGTACAACTAACGAAGTATTGACTAAAGAAGTACAGAGTATAAAAAGTATCTGCTAAAGAACAATTACCCTAGAAAATTTACATACAAATTACCTTGCAATTTCTTATGGTGAAGTCTCTTGATCTTCACTCTGGGACAGCTAATATGGATTACTAGCCAATAATCTTCTGATTTAACTGTCCTCCCATATTGTTTATAACCTTTACAAAATTAGTAACAAGAAATTTTGCATCAAGGATGTTTATCTCAGCATAGGACTTTTTACATCAAAATAAATAATTCTGGATTATCTAAAGTCAATTTACATGTTTATATAAACTGACATGAACACTCCCCCCATTTCCTCAAACTACAAATATTTATTCTTGGTCAAAGCTTGAAATACACTTGTTGGATGTGTACACCCTGACTGGGGAAAACACATCTTAAGTAATATGATAATTACTTGCTAAATGACAAAGTGCAAAAGCCTGACCATGAAGACTAGTTTTAAATCCCATAGAAGCTCATCTGGTCAACACAGTGACTGATAAACTATCAAGCATGCTTCCAAGCCTTCATCCTCTTTTCCCATAAACACTTTTACCGCAAAGCATGCTTACTATAACCTTCATATTTTTCTTGATCCATTTGTGTAGAGAAAGTGGATACCCATTATAAAATAGGAGGGTATTTTTTTCTCCTCCAATGTTTATTTCATGGAAGTCACCAAAATAAAACTCCGCACCATATTAGTTATGAGATATAAAGAGATGCAATAGCAAGTACTTACTCAGTAGACTAGTGTTGATTAGATACAAGTTAGAGCAAATTTCAGACACTTGGATTTCAAAACAAAGCCTCCTGAGTCCTTCAGAGGAAAGCTAATTTTTATTATATTATAATATAAAAAATAAGTATTAACAGTCTTTCAGAAGTTCTCAGTTATATTCACATGCTAGCAAATAGCTGTCACATTCATTGCTGTTGAACATCCTTCTTGCTTGTGCCCACTGTGATGAAATAAACACATAAATGAAACTTGGAGAAAAACCCACAAGATGTCTACAGAATTTCTGTAAGCATGTTATTTTATTCCCAATTCTTTTTGTTAGTCCTTTAATAACAGAAACTTTCTGTACACGTGTGAAACACAAGCTTTCTTAACTTAGAACAAAATTCTTTTAAAGAAGAGGAAAGTGGCATAGACCTCATCTGAAAATACAGTTTCTTTATAATGTAAGACCACATACGCCAATAGATACAGTCATGGACCGAGCCTTCCCATTTTCCAAGAAAGACTGATTAGATAAATTTTATGGTAATGGTATCTTACCAGTACAAGATCTTATCTTTGAGATAAATCAATGTGAATTTACATAATAACTCGAAAGTGAAAGAATAAGAAGCCTCTTCAAACCATTTTCACAGCTTTTATGTTCCTTGCTTGGTTTGTATCATTTTGTTTGTTTTTGTCTCATCTTTCATTTTTCTACTTCTAACTCCCTTTTAAAATGGATAAGTGGGATAATCTTTGTCCTACTAAAATGTAACTTCTACTTTTCACTGTTGAGCCAAAAAGTCATTTCTAATAGTGTTTTCAGCTGATAGTGCTGTGCAATGAGAAAATAAGGTTGTGGGTTTTGTTTGTTTGTTTTGTATTTGTTTTGGGTACACATAGAATTTACCTAATCAAGATAGACAACTGGTTCATCAGTCTCCTTTCTTCTGGAAGTAGACTCTACATCATACCCTCTCCAAGTTCTGCAAACTCCTGTAACCACTCTGCAGTTACACTTTAGCAGACAGCATGCATCACAGAAAGATACAAAAAATGAAGAAAGGCTTGTTCTGTGCACAACTTTCCCTAAATTGAACTCCTCAAAATGGAATAAACAGCTTTTCAAATTAGAAGAAAAAATGTATTTGTATATTTTCAAGAAGTTCAAAGTGAAGAAACGCTTATAGCCAATTCTTCCAGCTATGTTCTTCCATTGTGGAACCAGCTCTAGTTCTTGGTTTTATGTGCAGTCAATTCAGTGACTATCTGAGAAGCAGCAATCTTCATAGATTCCACTCTACTCCCCAGTAGGTTTTCTTTTCAAAACTTCAGCATCTTAATTCAGTAATCCTTCCATCTAAGCATAATCTGCAGGACTTGATGTCCTCCTGTGACCCTCACCATGCTGTTCAAGCTATGCAACCTCATCTTCAACAGCTACTTACAGAAAAGTAAGTCTTAATCTTTTGAGGAAGGATAATTGAAAACGGACAGGAAATCTATAGAGAACACTGCATAGTAATGAAAGAGGAGGACTTGAGCTGTAGCTTGAGTTAATTGTCTGATTTTAATAGCCATCATTCAAAAATACCATGTGATTCCAGCCCTGTTGCATCACAAGTATTGAAAGATCCTGCAAACCCAAATAGGTCTTTGGGCTTCCTTGCTTGTCAACATTGCGTCTCATCTATGTCCTAAAGACATCTTTGTGTTACAGTTGATGTTTCAGCTGGAGAGATCACCATGATGAAAATAGAAAAAGAAACAAACATGGAAGGAATACTCACCTTTATCCAAAGGTCTAGGCTCATAGGAAAGACCCCACAGAGAAAGAATCTCCAGAAAGAGATCCTGCCCTAGGGGAGTCAGTCCTTAAATGCTGTCTAGGAGAGGTGCAGCTGGGCTCCAACCATCCCAGTAACACAGCTGAATTGCCTTCACCTGTGCTCCCATAGCTGACTCAGTCCTTGCCTCAGGTGATCGATCAGTGGTTCAGGCTGTGATTCAACAGTTCCCATACACTTAGCCACTTTTGTGGCCACATTGACATCCACGGGCTTGAGAGCTTGAGCAGTTACAATTAACTGGAACTTGCTGAAGCATAGTTGGTCCTTGATTTGAGACTAATGAATAAGCAGAAAAAGGCTGTTTCTGTAAGTTCACCTTCCCACTTGCTGAGGAATTAAAAGATGAATTAATCCAGCGTTCTGAAAAATCAGGCAAGAGGACCTCATAATTAAGCCCTGTAAATGACTCCACAGTAAATTGTGAATGCAATGCTAAGATCAGTTACGATGACTTTTTCAAAGTCTCACTGCATGTTTCCTTCTTTTCTGCACAGCCTGGTGTTATTTGCAGAATATCCATCCAGTCTAAGCTGAGGTCACTGGCAGATGCACTTTTGACATGAAGTGTTCTTAGAGGTTTCAAGCTCCAGCTGTGGGCAGCCTGGGCTTGGACAGACAGCAGTGGTGGTTACTTCTGACTTAGTCTCCATTTCGTCTGGTAACACTCCATCCATAAAATGAGGGTGAAATTACTTCCTCCCTGCTGTGCAAACATATTGATGAATAGTTGTGAAACATTCATCTGTTATACTGGAGGAAAGTGCTAGAAGAAATTAGCTCTGTCACCAGAGAAGGGTTTAAATGTCATGCAATGGATAAGACAGGGAAAGGCCTTGAGCATGAAATAGTAAAGGTTAAATAAAATGTCTGTGCACACGAATTAATACTCCTTGCCTGTGGGCTAGAGGAGGTAAGAGTCCTGTGAGAGTGCTGTATTAAATAGCACTGTGCTTGTAACGAGTCCATTGCATAAATCTCACAATTCCACCCTCTATCGGTGGCAATGTCTTCCAAAGTTGGCTACTGAAGGAGAAAGATTTGCCCAGAAGACGAGGAATTATGTGTATACACTGCCAAAGGATCCAGCAGGTTATTTCCCGGGGCACTATGATCTGCATTAAAATACAGTGTTTTTCCCTGATTTGTGCAGGATTTTCAAACATCTATGATCTAGTGATTTTGGAATTACATGTATTGAACTCACCTTCACCAGCAATGTGCAGTATTAGCCACTATTAGCAGTATGGAGTATTACTTAATTTATCAGCCATCCACCAAATGAAAATAATTTTCAGTAGCAACCAGCTGAATTTGCATGTGTGACGCAGCAGTTAAACCAGTGCTGACAATCATCTGGTCCATTACGAGTCCTTACCACCAAAACAAAAAGCTTTCTGTGAGGGTGGGCTTCGTTATTCCCCGTGAAATATGTTTTCTGTGAAACAGTTCTATGGTACCTAATTCATTTTCCACTACAACCACTAGAAAAACACCTCCTGTGAAAAGGAAAAGTTTATATTAGAACTGTATCCCTGTGCTATCCCTCCTCAGTTTTCCCATCTGCCATCTGCCGGCAAAATTTAATGATAACAAAGTGCTTTGAGATCCTTGGATGAAGGATGCTGAAATCCACAGTATTATTCTTGGTCTCAGGACAGACTGGATTTCACTCACACTCCATATTTTGAAAAGTGTGCTGTATTATTTTCCTGTCCATGTTAACAATGACAATAAATCACTATCCACACTTTGCTGAGAGAACTAACTTTTATTTACAGATTATAGTGTGGATAAGGAAGAAATACTGTTCCCATCACTACAGTAAGGGATCTGTCAACACTTTCATTACCATGCTTTAATTCCAGTGGTTTACAAGCCCACTTCGATCACCGTTAGCAAATAGACTGCTATTTTTCAGCTTTATTAATGTTAAGAGAATAAATCATGGAAGCTAAAATTGCTTTTGTTCTCCCATAACTAAAATTGGCTTGAATTTGAAAAATGAAAATTGGAGAGTGGTTCCACTTGTCCAACAGACATAGGGAAGTTAAAGAGGGGGCTGTTTCATATGCTCGCACTGTAATGTCAAGATCATGTGTCCTAGATCTGTATCAAGACGATGATGTACCAGAAAAACTAATATTCTTGTGAAGCTGCTCCAATTGCTCAGATACCTACTGTATTTTTTTAAAAAACTGCTTAAATACATATTTACATTATCTCTGGGTGGTCCTTGAGTTAAAGAATATGCTTTTGATAACTTTCCATCAAATATATATTTTTTATTTTTTAATAAAAAAGAGGAAATTAAAGACAAAAATCTGTGTTATTTTAACATTTGGGTTTCAACAGTAAAGAAATTCACATTTAAGCTCTACACACTCATTGAACAATGTATTTTTAAGAAATGCCAATAATAGGATGAGTTAAGAAGAATAAAACACCTCTAACTGAAAACTTATAAGTGATGCTTCACTCCTAAAAAATGTGCTTGTGTAAAGGATTTCCTCCTGAAGCTTTTGTTGTAAGAACTTGGGAGCTTAAATCTGTGAAATCTTAAATCTGTATTTGATCACTCACAATCTTTGTTTTTCTGTAAGTGCTTGTGAGATGGACCGAGGGACCCCAAGGCCAGAGACTCTAAGGCCTTCCTTTGGTGATTGCCTCTTCCACTATGCCTTTGAAGGTGTACAGCATGCAGCCTGGAATTTGCTGAGGCCTCTCTGAAGCTGCTGAATTCTCAGACTGGTTTTGTTCAGCATGACCAAGAAAAACTACCTTGCCCTCTGAGAAGGCCTTATCTTCTCTGAAGAGAAATGGGGTGTGACAATCACATACACTGTTCTTGTCATGTCGCTAATTGTCTTCCCAGACGCAGTGTCTGTCTTGCATCATGCTGTGTGCCTCTGACAGACAATATCTATCTGTTTGGTTGCATTTTACTACATGCTAAGTTCCTTTAAAAGCCACCTATGCTCATTCAAAAGGCTGCAGAATTTAAACAGTGCATCTCTTTTGCTATAAGCACATACGTACACTGACCTTGTCAGGTTACTCTTGTTTGACAAGGAGATCTGTGTTTCCTCTGTATTAATCCAAATTCTAATAAAGTTCAACTTCTGATATCCAAAGATATATAGATTTATTCAAAGATATCTACAGTTTGGGGGATGTTTACAATAAGGAAAATGCACAGGTAGACACACCTCAAAATTCTGGCCAATTCAGGCTCCTTCCATTTTTGCAATCTCTGCTTTCTTTCCAGAAATCTCCCCATAGGCAGAACCCACATCAGTCATGTCATATTTAGAAACTGAATTGATCTTCATAATATACAATGTCTAACTCTTCTCAATAGGATTTACATTTTGTGGCTAGCTGTTCTGCTGTCGAACCATCTGACCTCCATTGGCTACAAGGATTATGCTCATATTTATTTTTTCATTTTCTGGTACGAGAGCAAAGAGAGCTGATGTTGTCACATGGATGCTGTACAAAATCTTGGCTTCTGTGATTTATTTAAAAGTGCCGTCCGAGTGCAAATACCTCTCTAATGAGATAATATAGTAAAAGTCAGGATTAATCCAATGAATGACAATCTTACACTGCCTAATACTGATTGTAGATTAGCAGCAGATGTATATTTGTTTTATGATAATGGAAATTTAATATAAGTGGCACATAATTTAATTATGACTAACAAAAAAAAAGTATCCTGTTTAATCTTGACTTTACAGAAGTCAAGAAGACTTGTGACAGAAATATATAGCATAAATAAGCAGGCATACAGACAGTAATACTGTTTTTTCTAGGATCTAAATACAGGACATAGGAAATTATTTTCTTAAAATCTGAATTTTAAATCATTTGGATACAAATAAAATAAAGGATTCCTAAATATTCAAAATAAAGACTTCCCAACACATAACTTCTGGTGGTTCATGAGGATCACAACAAAGATTAGAAATGGGGCAAGAGAAACCATATGCCCTTTTCTTGTCCAAGATGAGGGAGAAGAAAAAAAAGTGGATAAAACATTGGCTGTGAAAGACTTGAAACAGCAAAGTAGTTTCTGAGTTTAAAAATCCTTGCTGATTTCAGTAATCTTTGTGCTAGATGCTCTTTCCTGAAAATATGTGTGACTGTAGGCAAAACCATGACAAATAATTCCTGCAAATATCAAGGCCAGTGGGACAGATAGTTTGTGGACAGAAATCCCCTTTTGTCCCAGAGCTGGCAAATATTCCCAATCCAGTAAATTTGGGCAGGAAACAGTTGCTTCATCAAATTGCTATGACCTAGAAGTCATGCTTTCTTGCTTAAGACAGTTCATTCTGCAAAAAATTCCCCCATTTCTCACAGCATTGGCACTCCTGTCCTGCTGCCCTCTCACAAAGGATAACAAGGCAGAGAGTGGGGAGTAACACTATAAAACTCTGTGCACCCAGAGTGCTGACAGAGATATGTCTGTGCTCAGTATGTGGAAACGCAGCCAGTCCATGGTCCAGGCAGGCCTGTGGATTTGGCCATAGTACAGGCTCAAGAAGATGGCAGTTCAGAGTGCAGAGTTGCTGTGTGCTGCATCTGGACTGGAAGAAAGGAATTAAGGCAAGTGAGACTGAGGCTCCCCAGGGAGGTGATGGAATCACTTCACCAAAGGTGTGCCAAGAGCCGTGTGGATGTGGCACTGATGGACGTGGTCAGTAGGCATGGTGGGGACGGGCTGACATTTGGACCAGATGATCTTAGAGGTCTCTTCTAATCTTCATGATTCTATGAATTGCTCCTCATGGGTGTGGGGGATACAGCCTGGGCTGTGTGTTGGCTGATAAGCCAAATTAGCCTCAGATATATACAACCCCAATACCCAGCAGGAATTCCATAAGAATACAGAGACATCCACCCAGCACGGTTGGTCTGACACCATGTTTCAAGCTAGTTCCCATCCCTCAGTTTCTAAGCAGGCATTATTTAACTTCAGTTATCTCCCTTTAGAACCACAGTAACACCACACGAGGGATTTAGGCGATCCAGTGGCGCAGTGCTGAGACCCACCCCAACCACGGGGGCCGACGTGCACCTCGACGCTGTCCCTCACGGCGGGGCCGCCCGGAGACTCTTAACGCTTCTGAGGCGGCCTCACTTTCCGCACACCTCGGCCCGGGCGGGCTGTCGGGGAGGACTCCGGAGCGGCGCCGCCGCCGATGACCGCGAGGGGGCGCTCGCCGCCGTCTTTGCTAGGCTGCCCGCGCCGGCCGGAGCCGCGGCGGTCCCGCTGCCCGCTCGGCGTGCTGCTGCCGGGCATGAGGGAGCTGCTGCCGCTCTGCCCGCGCCCCGCGGCTCCGGCGCCGCCTCCTCCTTCTCCTCCTCCTCCTCTTTCTCCTCCTCAGTCGGCCTGAAGCGCTCTCGCACTCCGGATCCCGGCGGGGAAGGGGCCATGGGCCGCCTCCCCGGGGCGCGGCGGCTGTGAGACGGCCGGCGGCGCGCGGCGTGCCGCAAGGCGGGGAGCTGGGGGCTGCGAGCCGCGGCCGGGCGGCGGGCGGGCACGTAGCGCCGCGCCGCGCCGCGCTGCCGAGGGGGCGCCCGCGGCCCCCTGCGCTGCCCACTCGCCCCCGGCGCCGCCGCTTCGCCGGTGCATGGATGCGCCATGGCCACGCTGGTGTGCCGGGTGCAGTTCCTGGATGACACCGACCCTTTCAACAGCACCAACTTCCCCGAGCCCACCCGGCCGCCGCTCTACACCTTCCGCGAGGACATCCCGCTCGGCACGCAGCTGGCCGGCGTGCACCGCCTGCTCCGCGCCCCGCAGAAGGTACGGAGGGATTCGGGAGGGGGGGTTCGGAGGTAGGAGCCGGTCGGAGCCTCGGAGACGGGACGGCAGCGATGCGGGGCTGCCCCCAGCCGCGCTCCCCGGGCATCCCCGGGGCAATCCCTGCAGCCGCGGTCGGGTGAGGAAGCCGGGAGGCATCCAAAAATCCCACCGCAACCCCCTCGGCCCCCCGTTAGGTATCAGCATTGGCCCATCTGAGTGCCTCGGGGCTTAGGGACAGCTGAGCTGCGGGAGGGATCCGAGCTGGGCTTGGCAGGGCTGTATGAGCCAGACGGTTACAGCAAGGGCTTGGGTAAAAATAGCAGCCTGTCTGCTGCCCTTGAAACAATTGATACAGCTCAGGAGCTGCGGCGTGTCACCGCCACAGCCCTTGTCACATCTTACCTGCCTCTGCTGCCTGCTTCTTGGCGTGTGCTGGCACCCGCATGCTGCCCTTGAAGCCGGACAGCCAGGCATAGGGCTCGAATTTTCAGATTTCAAAGCAGTTCCATTGACTGACATAATAATAACGGCCTTTCACTATTATCTTACATCTGTACATTAGTTCTGCAGGGCGGACTGAAGAAAAAAAGGGACTTTTTTTTTTTTTTTTTTGTATTTTTTTTTTTTCCCAGAAGAAAGCAAAGCAAAAGTTGTAAAACTTTTATTCACTCTCTGATGAAGTGGGAGGAAAATACTCTCTTAACATCACTTGTTGCATTATATCTTGCTCTGGGGAGCTTGCAGGGAGATGACAAAGGGCTGTGTGTGCTCTCAGATTTAAGGATATCCAAAGCCCAATAAAAGTATTTCAGAGAAAAGCTCTTGGAGCAGACAGAAGTTTTGCATTTGTAGAACAGTTTCTTGCATAATAGTTGCCAAGGATACAGCATCCAGAGAGCAGAGCTCTGCCTTGCACACAAAAACGTTGGGAGTTCTTGGTGCACTGGGTCAATTCTGTTTTCATGTGCTCAGTGCTCCCTCATTCAGAGACTGGTCCCATTGTTTCCAAGGGAGGCTTTTTTGGAAGTCAGAGCTAATTAAAAGGACAGGGCAGATTCTGACACCTCGTAAAGTAAATAAAAAGATCATTTTTAATCTGGATTTACAGTTAAAGCAACCTCATTTTCAAGAGTATTCCACTGTGTTGTGTTTTGCTATTACTTCCCTTTCAATGCTGTCCGTGCATTTCTTTATAACCCTTTTCTAACTAAAAATCCCCAAGGATTCTGTGCCTGAGGGGCCACCCCAAATCCACAATCACTTCTATGTGCTTAACTCCTGCCCTGCATTTCAGTGTACTGAAATGTGTTTCTGGAGCTTACTTGATGTTTGAAAGCTGGATTTCCAGGCTTAGGATGAAAGATGGCAGAAGTCTCTCGAGGTGCTATTGAATGATAGCTGCTCAGCTAATGGCAGTGACTTGTTAATCTGGGGCTCTGACTATTGCAAACATTTGTTTCTGCTGTTCTAACTGTGTGGGTAGGCTCGTGGGAATCTGCTTACACGGTTAAAGTTACCTTTGCGTTTGCAAAATCAAGGCCTATTTATTTCTGGGGTGCCTTAATTATTATGTCTGTTGGCGTTCCCTTAGCTTTTACTAGAGAAAAAAATGCAGTTGGTTAGACTTGTTTACGTTTACTGAATGCATGTAAAGCTTAATTCTTTGTGCGCACTTGCTGTTAGCGCAGCCTTTCTGTGTTTGTGATTAGATCTTTTTGTGTGTTGACGTAGTTTTGCGAGTTAACTGATTTCTGTCACTTTTTAAGGACAGGCTTCCCACTTTCTTTTATGGTGGTGGGGACGGTTTTTTTTTTTTTTTTTTTTCTTTTTTTTTTTCTGTGTCTTTTCCTCCGGGCTGTATTCACTGGGTCTCTAGGAGGTTACCACGTGGGTTGACTGAGCAGAGCTCTTCCACATTTGTCCTCAAATTTGTCTTGATCTCTGTGATCTCAGAGGAATGCATCTGTCAAGGCAGAGTGCAGTTTAAAATTCAGTTGTCAGCTCAATTTGACATATTTAAGGTTTGACTGATCAATTAATTACTTTGAAAATTAGTGAGCTAATGGCTAAACAGACTGTTTAATATCTTGATGGCGACTAGTGCAAAAAAGCTTGAAACAAACTTAGCAGTTTTTAGCTGAAATACATAGTAACACCCGTCTAAAACAGTTCTGATCTCTTCTGAGTGGGTGGCATGTTTGCCACTGAGTTCTGCAGGAAAGTGACCTATGTTCTTTTTTCCTTTAATCTGCTTTAAAGTTATCAGCTTTTGATTTAGATGAATGTTCACATATTCCTTGGAAACACGGTGGCACCTGATGACTTTGGACCACAAGCTGCAGAGTAGTATGCACATAAAGAGTTAAAACTTGTGATTATTGTAGAAGTTTTGTAGTTAATACTAGAGTAACTTGTCACTGTAAGTTGAAATATTGTTATACATTACCAATACACTCCCTTAAAATTTAAATGAAAAATCAGTCAGGCTGTCATAGAATTATGGTATTGGCTTTTTGTAATGAACAAATGTCAGAGTTTGGCTCCAAGTGGCAATTCAATTCTTTGGAAATAAAACAAGTGAAATCAAGAAGAATTTTCCTTTTAAGGTTACACTTAGGTTTGGAAGCAAGTTTCAATCCGTAAAGTGTCTTCCGAATGGCAGTGTCTTTAGATTCCTGTGGAGGAGTGCACTGAAGTTAGATGACTCGGGTTCATGAACGCTGTCTGGGATGGGATTTACAACCCTGAATGCTTTATGTATGCGGATGAGGTGAAAAATTCTAACTGGCTGATTGGGAAGTCTGAAAAGAGAAGGGTCTGCAATCCTGTTCCCCTCTAGGGGGAAGAAACCTCCTCCTCCTCCCTTTTTCCTGCTTCTCTCTGTGCACAGCTTTCCCAACGGCCATTCCTTTGGATGAAGCAGCTCACCCTGCACTGTAATGCATTTGGTTCTGCGTAGTGTGCCTGGGGCAGATGTGCCAAGTCCAATTCCATGGGGCACTGTGGTCACGATTGCTCATCAGGAAAGCATGGTAGCTTAAGATGCCTTGATGCTGATTTGACTGAGATGATGACATGTGTAGATACAATTAAGTGCCACAAATTCTATCACAGTATTTCTAGTCTTGTCTGCAAAATCTTGTTGAGATTACATTACAGAGTTTTTGTGGGTTGCTTTTATTGGTTCGAGTGCTCAAGGTGTTATTTCAGATTTGGCTTTTACCCCATTGGTTTGGAATATTGTTGGTCTATCTTTCTCACTGTCCGTAGTACTAATGAGAACTGGATCTAGTCTGGACTGTGAATTCAGATGGCCCTTTTGCCCATTTCTGTGAACGTTGGGAAAATTCAGGACTGGATCTAAATTTGTGGCTTGGGCCCTGTGCCAATAATGCTCTTTGAATCTAATTTGGTACTTTGGGTTTGTTGGTTTTGAATTGCTTTGAGTTACTTGATACTTCTGACTTGCTGACACAGGGTCATTCAGGAGAGTGGATATATATACATGGCCAATGTCAAGTGGTATGCTTCTTTTTTTTTTTTAAGAGATCTTATTCATATAATTACAGTGTGCTGAGTATGTTACCATATTCCATTCTCATATTACACTGTACTGTTTAGTGTACTGTTTAGGGCAGCGATGTAAGAATTGTATGTTCATAATAGTATAGGAAATCACACTGTTTAATTTGTGAAAAAACGTAATTCAAATACTTTGTTTGATAGGGGAAAAGAAAAAAAAAATTTCCTTGTGCATGTGGTGTACTGGTTGTCCAGGTGGAAAGGGAGAGGTACAATGTTATAACAATACATATTTCCACCTCTTGTTCTCTCTTGGAAAAAAAAAAAAAAAAAAAAAAAAGAGGCAGCTTCTCCAAGATCTTGTAAATAGGAACAGTGTCATTCAAAAAGCAGTGTTATAAGCAAATAAATGGAGTTGGCACTAGAAGAGGGAATGTGGAGTTTCATTCATAAAGAAGAAGGAATTTAACTCTTGATTAAAAGCCATGGCTAACTCAGGATATGGTGTGATGCAAACTGACAGCAGGGACTGTTCCACAGGGCCGTGTCCTGGCATGAGGCTCAGCTTTGGCGCAGAACTCAGTGCCAGAGGATATAATCCTGCCAGCACCTTCAGGTTTTCTTACAGCAGCAGACCTGTGAGCTGCCTCAGTGGCATTAAGAAATGACTTGTTGCATAGAGGCTATTTAGAAAGAGAAAAGGGATGGTTTAGATTTTGATCCTGGAGAGCAGAGCAGCCGTTCTCTGAAGAAAGCATTTTTGGTTTGGCTCCGCTATGCTTTTCCCTGGATCTGAAGAATAGAAGACAAAATCTTTTCCTATTTGTATCTTGGAAAATCACAGAATCATCGAATGGCCTAAGTTGGAAGGGAAAGATGAAAGATCGTCTCATTCCAATCCTCTTGATGTTGGCAGGGCTGCCACCAACCAGATTAGGCTGTTGGGGCCCCATCCAACCTGGCCTTGAATGTCTCCAGGGATGGGCAATCCATAGCTTCTCTGGACAGCCAGTGCCAGGGCCTCTAGCCTAATTTTCACTTCTTTTAGTTTAAAGCTTTGTCTTATTACTATCAGATTGTGTAAAAAGTTTGTCTCTCTCCTGCTTATGAGCTCCCTCCAAGTGCTGAAGGGCCACAGTGAGATCTCCCCCAGAGTCTAATCCAAGGTAAACAAGCCCAGGTCCCCCAACTTTCTTCATAGAAGTGTTCCGCCCTATCATCATCTTTATGCTCTCCTTTGGATCCAAAATAAGCAGACAGACAAAGGAAACTGGCTGATATCTTCTTCAAGTATCACTGCAGAGGATTGGAATGGGTTACTGAGGAATATATCAGTCAAGGGCCATTAAGATGACCAGGTCTTTCAAATTCTTTCTGAGGCTGGTGAACATCTTTGATGTTCAGGGCTGATGAAGCCCTTTCTTATCCTTTTAGAGAAGAGAGTTTAACAGAGCAGTTATTTCCAGCAGGTTCCAGATTTAACCAAGAGTTTCTGGAGTTTACAAAACCTCATACTTCAAGAGATTGACCCCAGAGTGGTTTACTAAGGAAAACATGGTAGGATCAGGCTCTGTTTTTGACTTGAGAGCATGATCTGCATCAGAGTCCTGTGTGGAGCATGATACTATAGGAGAGCATAAATATACTTGGAAGCATAACCACAAAAAGCTACCCAGAGTCTGGCAGCTTGTTATTTTCAGTAGTATTGGCCTTCAAAGAAGCTAAGATCGCGGTACAGCGGGGACAATTTGACTGGAATTGGACAGTTTAACATATGAGGTCTTTGAAATCCTTGCAAGGTTCTTTTGTTCAGTGATAGTTTTAACAAGTTATAGTTCAGTTTAGCTTAGTTGTGTGATTTAGTCTTGAAAAGTGTATTGCAAAAGCAGTGGAGCAGAACAATCTCAGAGCTCTAGGGGCTGAACTGAACATTTCTCTTTTAAGTCGCTTAGCTGCTGATGGCTCGAAAGTTTTTTTAGTTTTAAGAATGATTGGAAAAAAGCATGGTGTCAACTTCATAGATCTTATAGTGCTGTTAGATTTTGAAATTGGTTCAGTCACATTCTGTGTATGAAAATTTATATCACTGTAGGATATTTTTAATCAAAGAAAGGAGGAGTTAGACCTTGCTGCTGTAATTCCTCAGGTCTTGTACTTGCAGTTACAGATTTCAAAGTTTTCTTCCAAATCTAGTTGTAGATAGGTCCTTTCTTCCAAACTCTTCTGAAAGAGCTCTATGAAGATTGCTGACAGCTTCAGTTAGCAAGAGACTTAGAAGGCTTCAGTCTGCATCTGTGTTGGTGAAGGAAAGATCAAAGAAAGATGTGAAGTTGGTGTGCTGCAGTCTATTCTTTTGCTGTCCCATATAAGAACAAGACTTCTAAAAACTATTTGGAGTTGTGTTCTCTTTACTGTGCTTGCACAGCTATCCTATCTTGTAAGTAATTAGGGTCTTTTTTTTTTTCTATCTCATCTGGCTTGCTTGGCTGTCCTCCTGTATACACTGCCCCATGTAATGCAAACGGGTGTTAGATTACCCTTCTGTCACATTCTCACCTATGATGGCTCTCTCAGCTTTACAGTCCACCTTCTTGGCTGTCGAAGCACCCACACCTCTCTGCAGCATCTGTTTAAAAGAGCCACAGAACCACAGTGACTGGAAGAGAAACTTGCACCCATTTAAAACTTTAAAGTAATGCAGTCAGTCTGCCTAGAATTTGATGAGTACAGGTTGGGACCTCTGCGTTTCAAAAAATGAATTTTTCAGTGAGCCCAAGTGGTCTGAACTGGGACTGTACTCTTCTTTGATAAACAGTGTGTCAGTAGGCTGTACCTATGTACTGGAATATTACTTCATTACTGGCTCAGAGGAAAGAGTGCCAGTCTCTATACTTCTGTCATCACTTTCCACACCACCTGGATTGCATTATATTAATATTAACTTTATATTGTATTACAGTTATTAAGAAGACAGCAAGGAATGTTGTTACATGTTTTTAGCACAGGAACAAGTTGGGACAAAAGTAGCAGTCTGTTCTCTGGTAGGCCCAGCTACCTAGAAACATCTGCATCTATCTGGCATATGAAATTATTGAAGGAAAGGCGAGTGAGGCTTAGAAGTTCACTTGCCACATGTCATCAACTTAACACATATATATGTATATAAAATGCATTGCAGTGTACAATTCCAAACACTTAAGAAGAAATAATTCTTTAATTACAAGCATTTTTAAGAACGCTGTTTTTGAAAAAAAGTGCAAAACCTTAGTTTTTTTTCTTCATTTTCAGTGTGACTGTTTGACTTTAGCAGTCATACTGCTAAACTGTGAGAACAATATTTATGTGAATTAAAAGTCCTGAAAAACTCTTAATTTTCATCCTGGATGCCCAGTCACTACAAACCAAAGCATTATTATTAATCTCTTGGTAATATCAGTATGATTTTATGTCTTAGTAGGCTCTATAACACAGAGTGAGGCAACTGAAAAAGTGGCTTACTCTCCTTTAGTCATAGTTCTAGAAAGTTTTTTAAGACAAAATACATATTCTTGGAAAAACTGGACCTGGTGTTGCTGGGATCACTAATAGTTAAGCTCTTGATATTGTTAAGGTGAGAAAAAATTGTCATAAATAACTTGTAATACACAACCAGAGTGAGTTGGTGGCACTTATCTAGCTGTAGGGCAGATGAAAGTGGGACTTTTCTAGGATTCAGAAAAAACTGGTATCTTATCTAACTGCTTTTTATTACTACACTGCAGCAGCTGCCCCTGCAGTGTGACTTGTGGCTCCACAAAGAGGGTAGAGTTTCTTGTTTTGTTTTCTCTTCATCTCCAGCATTGTAAGAGAGTTTTGCTTGCAAAGAGTTGTTGTCCTCTGCTCTACTTATGGGACGTGGTAAAGTCTCTGGTGGTGTAGACTCCCCCAGGTTTGTCAGAGAGAGAATTAAGGATGCCTGTTGCACTTTATTCTTTGCACCTGAGTAGTGCAGCAGTCTTGAAGGACTG
Organism: Tympanuchus pallidicinctus; assembly: GCF_026119805.1. Lineage (NCBI taxonomy): Eukaryota > Metazoa > Chordata > Aves > Galliformes > Phasianidae > Tympanuchus > Tympanuchus pallidicinctus. Next base: position 11,963,447 of record NW_026294769.1, read on the forward strand.
GGGCAATTAAAGGCAATGAGCACCTGGAGAAGTAGGAGTGATCAGCGCTATGGAAAAACAAAACAAAACAAAACAAACAACCAAACAAAAAAGGTGATTTTCTTTAGTCTTTGGGGAAAAAAAAAAAAAAAAAGGAAAATTCTGAAGTTATGAGGTTCGTTTATGCAGTTAACTTTCACAGGTAGTTGGGATCTTTGTGGTTAACTGCTTTCTGTCAAAAAAAGTAAGTGAATTTGTGGGATACTCTTTCATGGCTTTTTTTTCATTGGAAGAGGTGAAAGGACAGAGAAGCCTTGTAGTAGTTGGTGCTAAGGAAAGGTGGCGAGCTGTGTCTGGTTGCAAGAATGATGGTTTGAAGACTACCACCTTTGCTACTACTTTCAGTCTTAAAGACTTTCTATCACGAGGCAATTTTCTTCAAACTTGTTCCTTTAGATGTCTTTACAGGAATAGTGGAAATGCTAAAGCAGGGCTTGAAACATTGATTGAGCATCTGATAGGAAGGCAGGGCCAACCCAGGGGAGCTCAGGTGTATGCAATGTACCTGAGCGACCGGAAGGGGGTGAAGCCAGGATCCACCCCTTCCCAGACCTCATTTAAGGGTTGGTAGTAGAGGCAAGAGTATCTTGCTGGAGAACCTTGCATACCTGAGGCCTTCTAAAGGTAAGCAGCTTCTTTCTTTTATTTCTATTCATGTGGCTGTTGTATTTGATCAAGTCCTTACTTGCTGCAGCCTAGGACCTTGCTGCTCTGCTGCCTTTGCTGTACTTTATGCTGTGTTACAATAGGAAATTAATGGGAATGTATGCTAAATGCTTTTCAAAAGCAGGTAAAGCAGTCAAGTCTGAAGAAGGAGGGGCACTGATAGGTCAAATGATACTATCTGTGCTTTTCTATCTCTGCACGTGATTTGTTCTCGTGTTCATTGCAACATTTTTTTTTTCCCCAAAGTATTCTGTATTACACTGTCAGGTGAGTCAAGCTTCTCTTATAAATGCGGAAGACTTACAGCTTTTTGGTGATCACAAGATGTTCTGGCTTAATTTGCAGTGGAAAAGAAAGGTACAGGAGAAATGTGTAATTAAGGTGGATGTGTCTGATGTGATCTGTTGCTGAAATGACTTGCATCTTGTAATGGTCATTGCTAGTCAAAGTTCAGAGACTCATAGAATCACCAAGGTTGGAAGAGACCCACGGGATCACCCAGTCCAACCATCCACCCATCACTAATAGTTCTCACTCAAATATGTCCCTCATTACAATGTCCAGATCTTCCTTGAACATTTTCAGGGTTGCTGACTCCACCACCTCCCTGGGCAGCCCATTCCAGTGCCTATTTAAACTCTTACGTAAAAATATCCTAAAGGATAAATGATGATGTTGTGTTTTTTTTTTTTTTTTTTTTTTTTTGTTTTGTTTTGTTTTGTTTTGTTTTCATAGTCTCAAAACATTAAGTCCTGAGTGTTTTAGGCCCTAGATTTGAAGTTGTTCGTTATGCAGGAAATGTACATGTAGTTACAAAGGGAAGGCCTAAGAACATGACTCCAAGATTAGCAAGTCAATCAGAGCTTAGTGTTTTAACTTAGTAGTTAATACTTGAATGTATGAAAAAAACAAATACATTGAGTAGCTTGAAGAAGAAGGAACTTAAAATATGTACATATATTTTTCGGCAGATATTTTAGAGCATCCTTGTAAAAGCCCTTTAAAAACAGGCCCTGCACAAGCTACTCTGCACAGAAGTTAAAGAGTGTGCAGGGTGAGGACTGTGTTGTTTCATGCTTAGGACTATTTTCAGGGCAGGACTGAAGTGGGCTACTTCTGTGTTGACAGAATTAAGTCATCTGAACAGCTGCCAGTAAAGGTAAAGGATATTGATTTTCAAGGTTGCCAAAATGTTATCTTTCTGTCATAAGCACTAAATCAAACTGTAGGGAACTGGAGTAAAACTATCATTTGTTTTAATGTTTTCCTTTGTGGGCTCTTAATTGAGACAGGCAAGATAAAAGCATTCACTCTGCTAACAAATGCATTTGCTAGCGCGTAGCAAGTGTCTTCCTAGTGCTGTTCCTCACCATGCTGACTGCTGAGCATGATCATGTTCCTGCAGCATGTTTCAACATGTAATTGCTTTGGCCTATATACAGTAACTTGGCTGTCTTGGAGCTTCAATCCCAGTCATTGTAAGAGTGCCAATTGAATTGCAGCCTAAAAATAGCCTGCATCCAGACCTGCAGTTTGGTGCTAATATGACATAATTAAAACTTGACAAAAGCAATAGGCAAGATGCTGTTCAGTGACTTCTAGGATGTTATGCTTGACTAAAGTGTTTTCTTAACCTGATGAATATTGCTAGTGGGGTCACACCTCAAATAAATGGCCTACTTTGTTAACTTCTTTGATAGTTCTGTTAGGCTGCTGAAAGAATGCCTTTACCTTAAGGCCATTCTTTAGATTGATGTTACTTCTGTGGGAAAGCCACTGGTAATAGGCCATAGCATTTGGAAATCAGTAATGCAATATGTGATTGAAATGGAAAAAAAAAAAATAAAAATAAAATAAAAAAAAACCCCACAGATTAGAAATATTTTTCATTGAAGTGTAAATTAAATTTTGTTTATTCTCTTTGTTTGGTATGATTTGTTGCTTGTATTCCAGCAAATAGTTGAGAAAGAAATATGCAGCTAACAGAGAGAAGAGCCTGCTATCTCACTAGTAGTTACCAGCTAGGGTTATTTTAAGATGTCTCAGTGCAGACTGAAATCATGCTCCCATGTTCTTTATCCACCAAGTTGCACATCTAGAAATAAAAATTGTAATCTAGATCTCCTGAAGTAATTAAGCATCAGCTCATAAAATATACTTTGGAGAAATAATCAAATGATTAAAGAATTCCTTATTGAATTCTTCAGAAGGAATTGCCATGGATTTCATGCTGCAAGGTAATCCATTTATGTGTTCTTATGCTAAAATCAGGAAAAATGAAATTAAGTCAAATTAAACTACAAGTAATGATCATGAAACTATTTTCTTGAATTATGTGTATACATAGTGGAACTTAAAGCAGTTTTGAATCTGCCTCTGTCTTCTCAAATTGGTTACATCTAAGTAATTGAAGTCAATACTGAAGTATATTCTGTAGGTGAGTCATGGAAGGTTAATAGTGAAGATGAACTCATTCCTGTGTGTTACCTTTTTAATGAGCAGTGTGTTTGGCTGTTTAAAAATAAATATGACCTACTACTCCTACTGCTATTTTTTATGGTCCCAGTTGTTTTTTAAGCCACCTTCCTACCAGAACTGAAGGCTGATGGATTTGAGGAGACTGTGTGTTGGGGGGAGGGGAGGTCTGTATGGTCTGTATTAGGCTTGGAAACAGAAATATAGCAGTGAGCAAGTTGTTAGCCAAATTTAGCATCTCTCTTAAACTGTGTTTTTTATCAGTTGTAACTTTTTATATTAGGTGTTATGATGAGACTTGTTTTCTTTGCAATATAATCTATTTTGCACTGTATTGGGAGGTGCAAGCTCGGTTTACAAGGTGAGGTGGTTTGCAGGTCACTGTCAGTCAGCTTCCACTAGCAGGTTTTTTGCCCTTTGTAGTAACTGTTTCTGATTGATTAAACCATGATGATAGACACTGTGTGGTGGGACAACTGTCTTAAGTGTGTGTAACCAGTGCCTGCTGCTTTTGTTGCTTACGGTAGGTGAGGAAAGAGAAGTGGCCCATAGAGTGATTGTATTTATTTATCTTTTCTTCAAGAAAAGTAGTTATTTAAAGCCTGGAAATAATGGCATTGTGCTCAAGAGCAAATGCTTCTATCACAGAACCGTAGGGGCTGGAAGGGACACCTGGAAGTCATCTAGTCCAACCCCTTGCTAAAGCAGATTCCCTAGAGTAGGTTACTCAGGAAGGCATCCATGTGGGTTTTGAGTAAGTCCAGAAAAGGAGACTCCACTGCCTCTGTGGGCAGGCTGTTTCAGTTGTCTGTCATTCTCAAAGAGGCTTTTTTTCCCCTCCTGTTCGTATAGGACTTCCTGGGTTCCAGTTTATGCCTATTGCCCTTCGTCCTGTCTTTGGGTACCGTAAAAGAAACTAGTGTTTTCATTCTCAGTAGCAATTCCTGAAGTGCTGCCTGTGAAAAGAGTGCTATCATAACCTGCAATGTAACAGAAGGAAAAGCCAGTCGTGGAATTGCACTAACACTGTGCTTTACGATCTCATATTGGAAGATTTGTATACTCATGCCCATGTTCTTATTTGCAGTTGGAAAATGTGTACTACGAGTTGCAGAGATGCTTGCACTGGGTAATGTAAGGCTGACTTGTAATTTCTTGGAGTCTGAGTGAAGAGCTTGTGTCTACAACTGAGGAGGTTTAAAGCTTTGAAGCCCTTATGTGAGGGGATACGCTGTTGGAACTACTCCAGTGCAAAAGGAAGAAACAAATACACCTTGTCCATATTACAAAGGTTTTAACTTGCCCATGGATGCATGAGTACCTTTGTGTCAGAATGGGGTATGCCAAATAAATATTTGGTCTTGTTCCTGTGATAACTATTGGGTGATAGCTGTTCCTTCTTTCCAAAAAGATTAGAAGTTTTGGAGCACAGCCCTTTAGCTGATTGGCATGAGTGTGGGTAGATAGAGGAGAAAGGCTTTTGGGATTCCATGAGAAGAGCTTTAGCTGAATGCTTCTTAGTTGCAAAATGTTTAAATGCTATTGTTGCTGCCAGCAGGTTCTAGAGTTAACATTCTACTTAAGCTGTTTGGATATTACTTTGTGCTCTTAACACAGCCTCCTAAGGCAATACAAAGCAAAACGAAGCACTAAACTGATGAGTAAGCTTTTTTTTTGTACGACGTGTTATTTTCTTTTTCTTGTCCTGGGGAAAATAGATTAACACTCCTCCATCTCCAAATTGTAATATAATAGAGTATTAAATTTACTGCCTTTAAACTTCCCAAGCTTCTGTAAGTCAAAATAAGGTTAAAATATGCTTGTTTTGAACAAAACATTCTTTCCAGCCTCAGTTATTATTATATGCTTGAGCCAGCCCCTGAGAACTTTTGAAATTCATCTCGCAAAGTGATATTCAGCTATTTTATTGGTCCAAGAGAAAAATGGTGCTTGTATCTCAATCTCATCAGTATTGTAGCGACAAGTGTTTACATTTGCTGTAAGGAAAAAGATTCAATTTAATGTATACCAGATGAAATGTGTTATAACTTCAGTATGCCATTTCTTTGAGGTAAGTAATACCTGTAAAGCTACATCTGAACTGACTTTGTTTCCCCAAGTATAAGGCTCGCATGGTATGGTCAGAGGAGGCATTTTTTCTGGAATTTTTAGTCATGTGAAGTGGATGCTATGGACTGGTGAGTCACGAATATGGCCTTAAAGTGCAGCTCAGCAATTCTCTTAGACCTTCTTTGATAAAGACCTTTTGCTTTATAGTGGAGGACTGCCTTATGAAGTAAGCTTCTATGATAAGCTATTCTTGAGCAAGTTAAAATAGTTTTTATTATCCGAAACAAGATGCTTCTTTCAACTACAGAATTGATACTGTTTGATTTGACGCTCAAGTGCCTCTAAGCACAGCTGACATGTGTCTTTTATCCTACCTTTTTTGAGACTATGTACTTTTCTTGCCTATTGCTCCTTCCTTAGTGTACTTTGATCACTCTGTCACATTATTTAATCTTATATTAAGATTAAATGAATTTTAGTTTTAATGTGTCCGTTAAATTTGATAATTATACACTTTTTTCTTTTTCCTAGAAAACTACATCCGACTTTGTACTGGAATGATTATGTTGTCAGCAGTCATATTTTAGGCTTGTATTACAGTCAGCCAGTAATCACTGATAGAATTTGTTGCATTTGTTTTCGTGTTGTTATGGATTTGAAAGCTAAAGAAATGCAGTTCCGTCTGTGATAAGGGGATACCCCAGACAGTAAAGCCATGTGAAACTTGGTGTGCTTAAGGGTAACCCAGTGCATTGGTTTGTATATTGAAAGTGGTCTCAGTGCAAATTTAAGAGTGCACTGTAATGAGTATAAATTCCTCTCTCTTAGCATCCTATTGAGGTTTTGGCAACTATTTTATCACTTCCAACCAAAGAAGGGTCAACTCATTATCGTGACATTGTTGAGCAATGACTTGTCAGGACGGAAATTACTGAATTACTTGGAATATTAGCATAGTATACCAAAAATAATGGGAATGACTTGGGAAAGGAACCTGTTGAATATTTTGTGGTAAATGTACCATGCCTCTCAAATGTAGCCTGGGTTATCTGATACTCAATTCCGAAGGAGGTCGTAGAGGAAGAAAAGCAAGGAAGCCTGGGTCAGCCCCTGAGAATCTGCAGACCTACATGTTATGGCTAAATTTATGTGCTGAGGTGCTTTTATGCCTTCTGTGACATGACAGTCTGTGCAGTAAAGCAGTGCGTAATCTTTGTTGTCATCAGTTTGTTTTCTGATTTTTATTTTTTTTTTTTGTCTCACCAAATGGGGTGACTGAGAGCTGGGTTCTGTCACCCACACATTGATTGTTGTCTTCGCTTGACAAGGCACTCAACTCCCATAGCTCACATTGCCGTTCACGTGCACAAATGTTTTAAATCCACACTTATGCTATTGGTAATGCCATGTTAAAAATGTACTGCTCATGCTTAATGTCTGAAATATCTAGTCCACTGGTGCTTTACTACTTCAGAAGGGATTCCAGATTTCACTTGTAGCACTGACCTCTGATTTCCATCTGCAAGACTTGGTTGGCAGTCTTGGGGAATTGGGTGCATTGGGTGTTGTGGTTCAGCTGCTTGTGTCTTACACTCTTGTCTCATGGGGTATTTCGGTATCAGGACCTGCCTATGTCAGGTGCTTGGAACTAAATCATCTTTTAAGTCCTTTCCAAACCAAGCTGTTCTTAAATTCTACATTGCTTTCTATTTGCTGCCTTTTCTCAGGAGGACAGTGGCTGGCTTTGTAGCCTGGCACTGTTTCCTGTGGTTTGATCTTAGCCCGAGATTAAGGTGGTAGCTGCTCAGAATACCTCGTGTGAGGCCAGAGTCACGAAGGTTGCTTTGGGGACAGGAACTTTGAATCTGGTGTTTATGTGGCCAAGATTGCAAAATGTATGTAGGAGGTTGTTGGTTGTTTTTGTCATTTTTTTTTTTGTTGTTGTTGTTTTTTTTTTTTCTTAAATTGTTTTTTTTTTTTTTCTTGTTTGTTTTTTTTCTCTTCCCTGATTGTCAGGAAAACCAGGAGTGCCAAAGCTAGTTGGGGGATGCATAACACTGGAGTTAACAGACATGTAAGCATAAATAGCAAAGCTTTGCTGTTGGAATTTGTCTTGTGTACTTCCAGCATAGCTGTATTTTGTATGCAACACTTAACTTCACGTTTTGTGGTTCCCCTCCAGCATAAGGACAAGGTTACCACTTACATAACAATTGATAAGTACAGTGGAAATTGACTGCAGCTCTGTGCCATTGACAGTCTCCGTTAATTGTTTAATAAGGACCATGGTTATTCACTGCTAATCAATACTTTCACATGGTTCAAGAAGGGCAGTCAGGACAAATGAACTGTGCCTTTGAGCTTTTCAGTGGGTGCATAGACTTTAGCGTGTTTAAATCCAGTTATTTGTCAATGTGATTTCTTACTGTAAACATGTCTAACTGAAGAAGGAGAGGAAAAGATTTCATTCTTATATGAAAAATGTTATATCCTGGTTACTATAAAAGAAATTTTAATTTTTTGACTGTGATTCAAGACATGATTTCTTCCAACAGGCCCATCTTTAATTTTATAATGTATTGCTGTTACAGGTCATCTTCTCTGAACATAGTTAAGCTGAGACAAGAGCAAACTGCCTTCAGATCTAAACAAAATTACATGCTGTAAGCAAATCTGTATAAAGTAGATTCCCAGTGCTTCTTTAAGGCACTGGAGGTGATGAGAACAACTGTGTGTTAAGCTTTGTGAAAGAGCTGGGCTTAGGGTGAGGATTTTAAGTCAGTATGACCATGATTATGATATGGTTCCTCTCACTCCAGAGGGATGGGACACTGACTTGTTTGATTGCTCCTAGCAAATCAGGGCCTTCACATCTTCCTGTTTGATATTTCCTAGTATACCTTTTTGCAAGCTTCAACTTCTGGATACAGAATCCGGCTATCTCTATAGGTGGCCATGCAGACTCCCAGTATCTTCCTCAGAAATTGTGCCTGAGTGTGTACCAGGAGTAGCAGATAGTGCCAGAAGAATCAGACAAGGCTACGTTAAATAAACCTGTGGACTCAATCTTAGATCACCTGCTACTTTGGGCAGTGCTATGCATTTCCTATTTAAGAAAAAGCATGTGATATTCATTTTTTCTTTCCAATAATGGTTGTTTAGAATTCTTTTGCTGCTGAGAAAAGTCTACAATAAGCAAGACAAAGCTACAAAGAGTAGTAGTATTCTTTTCTTACATAGTTAAGTGAACCTTTCCTCGGGTTTGAAATACAAACTGGATATCTCACTGGCCTGAGAGCTGGGAACACCTGCTGGTTATTTAACTGGATCATGTTAACACTAAACAATTACAGAGAGAAGATGGCTGATAACTGCAGTACAGAGACAAGGCTAACAACGGTAGTTAGCTCCTGTGGTGGTGGGGGTAACGAGACAGCAGTTATTGCCTGTATGATATTAGGAAGTTACCTGTTGATGAAGAAGTACAGATGAACACATGAAATGCCAGCTACTGGGAAAACATTATCAAGTGTTATGCATTTTAGCACATGCAAGGTGTTTTATGGGTCTTTACATTATTAAATCCACAGTATGGCCATCCATTCAAAATAGTCAATACAAGTCACTTTATAAAAATGACAGCAGGCCCTCATTTTGACCTACTTCATTTAATTGTAATTAGAGCTTGTTTTTTGAGCTTTAATTATATTCATTCTGTGAAATATTGCATATCTTAGTGTTCTGAGCAAGAGAATGTGGAAGACTAGGAAGTCTTAATTGCTGCTCACTCTGCTAAATGATCTGAGATCCTTCAGCTGCAGCCTGTACCCTTAACTCATAGATGTGCTTATTAAACCCTATAACAATCTCACCTCATTGGAGGAAGAATATTCATGGCTGTCGTGTTGGAAAAAGAAGTTTGGACTACAAGATATCTGAGACATCTGGAAGGGCCGTGGGTTTTCCTGGTTTAAAAAAAACCTTCTTGGTGAAACATCTGGGTCTTATTTCTCTAGCTAAACCAAATAACCTGAAAACTGTTTGAAGCATGTATTTAAACATAAAAGCTAGCAGAATGTTTTTTTTTTTCGTACCAATGAAGGGCAATGAAATACTTCAGGAAAAAAAAAAACCCAACCTGAAATACTCCTGCAGTAGAAGTTAAAGTATCATTAAAAAAAAAAAAAGTGTGGTAGAAATGGCTTCATGTATGCGTAGTTGCTCTTCATACTGCAGTAATGCTTAGAGAAAATGTTTTCTGATTTTTGCAGAGGGAAAGATATATTTTTATTTTCTTACTTAGAACTTCATGCGTGGCAGAAAGATGCATTCCTGTTCTGTTTAGGATGATTGAGTCAGCTATTCCTTGCCTGGTCAAGCTGAACAACCATAGCTGTTGTTTTCTTTTAAAGTGGACTTGGTAGTGGCTTTTGGATCGTTAGAAACTTCCTGCTACTCAAATTTTCAGCAGTTTCCTAATCAGTGATTATTTTTTCATTCATAGAATCACAGAATGGTTTGGAAAGGGCCTTTGAGATCATCCAGTTCCAGACTCGTGCTACAGGCGCGGGATGGGGACAGGGGCACCTCACCACCCTCACATTAAATAACTTTTCTAGCATCTAGTCTAAATCTACCCTCTTCATTTATTTACTTTCTCCTTGCCTCGCATCAAACAAAGGCTTTCTTTAATGTTGCTGCTCTCAATTTTTTTTTTTTTTTTTTTTTTTCCTCAATGTTTTTGTGTTCCTGAAAGCAAGAACTCAGCAGGAGCAAACAGAGGCACTAGTGCCATGTGTCTCTATGGCTTTGGGAGTGCTTTGAGTGCTCACACTTGCTACAATCTGGCTATGGTCCGGTACCATTGCAAAATGGAGAATTTCAGTATCCCTTCCTCTTTTGCTTATGGCTTCCTGAATGCATCCCCAATAGTCGGTCCTTTTCACTTTTAAATAGAGTGGGGCTAGATTTTTCAATAGGGAAGAAGGCTTGAGCACTGAAAGGCAAACAAAAGGTTTCCTCTGCCTTGCATGTTGAAAGGACCTGTTTCTTATTTCACTGACACGGGGTTGGAGATGACATCATTCCTTTGGAGCTGATAGAGTTACACCAGTGGATAAATTGTGAGATTAGAATGGTACCAAAGACCTTCATACTCTGCGATCAGCAATTGGTTTTATGTTTTTTTTTAACATAAGTGTTCAGGTGTTTTACATTTGTCCTTCTACTGTGTAGTGTAAGACAGCATAGTCAGCTACTCTTCCCACTTTAACAACTGTTTTGTAGATTAATTGACAAACAAAAGTACCATGAATAAAACAGAGCTTTGTGCTTTGTATTTCAAACTTTTTTGATTGTAGCTAGCTCCCAGTAGAGTCTGTGAGCTATATGAGCCATTTACCCTTAGTGAATGGAACTAGAAGGATGAATAGCGACAGCTCTGAGGTAAAGTTCTCTTATATTTTTATTGTTATGGCAGTTAAACTCATGCTGAAAAGAAACTAATTCTGGATGCAATTCATAATATCATTACTGAAAAGAGACTAATAGCTGTTTTTTGTGACTGTTATTTGTGTTGTGGGATTGTAGGTTTTTTTTTTTTTTTTAACAGTGAAGACTAGCATGATTTTAGAGGTGATATGAAAACTTAAGTACTGTGAAAGGTAAGTATATTTTATTTGCTATCATTGACTAACATGGTGCTTTGCCTAGCATGTAGCAGTATTCAATTCTTATGGAAGAAGAAAACCTGCTCTTGTTTTCAGAAGGTACTGAATGCAGCAAGTACTGAAAGGCCTTGTTTGGAGTTGGAGATGAGCTGGTGATGAACTTGAACTAAGGGTTGGAATAACGTTTGTTATTTTTTCATGTGCCAAAAACTTGCTATGTGACTGCTGATTCTCTTTAAGTGCGACTCTTACACTGTTTTAGATCTATTTGTAGCTTTGTTTCAAACTGCATGTGTTGAGCATGTTTCTCCATGTGAAAATCTTCACTCTTTTCATCTTTTCATATTAAAAATGTCACTTCTTAATAGCTGATGAAATGATTGCTTTCGTTGACCACCTTCACATTCTCATTCAACTGTGGGACATAAATCAGTGTGTTTGTTGAAGCTTTGTTTACCAAAGAACAGCCCTCTGCTGCGAAGTTGGGAAGTTCCTGGTTTTGCATGGTACAAGTGCAGTGTTTCTGTGCCTTCTAGGAAATAACTAACCAGCTAGTCCATTTAGCCTCAGGATGCATGTGTGTGATAGGGTATTCCAAGTGACTGTGCTATGGACAGCCACAAGGAACGCTTGAACTCAATGAAATGGTTATCAGAGCTTACTTGTGATACAAAACGTTGTGCCACATTCTGGGAATAAGGAGTTGTCTAGGCATTTTCCTAAATGCCATTTCCAGCCAGGTGCTCCTGGACTGTTTTGATAGTTTGGTGCTTGGAGATGTTGCAAGGAAACCCAAGCAGTTAGCAGGAAACAGATCATCTAAGTGGTCTGTGTTAAAAGTAACCCGTAAGAAAGCTGTTGGAAGTGGAAGACAGTGGACTAGGATATGTGGTGGTGATATGTTAATAGTTGGACTAGATGATCTTAATCTTTTCTGACTTAGAATTCTGTGATTCTATGATATGTGGAGTTACTGGCTTTAAAGGTGACAGCTACTAAGGCCTTGACTTCTGACCGCATTTAGACACAAAGCTGCTGTGTTTGGTCTTGTATGAGTAAGTGGAAATTCTCAACATCCCTTCTGCTGGCAGTTTCATTTGTAATCAAGAAGCTAGACATCTGGAAGCTTAATTATTGAGCACCGTGAAAAACCTGTTCAGTTTTAGTGTGTTTAACCCTTATTAGCTATCAGAGTTACTGTTTGGGTTTTATTTTGATTATTCAAAATTTCTTTCTAAATAATAAAACAAAGTATAAGGAGCAGACAGTGGAAATAAGGGCTCCATGTGGATTTGTTTAAGGAGTTTTTATGCATACAGGAAAGGAAAGGCATGTTGTGGTTCTTCTGTGTACAGAAAAAAAAAGTGATAACTATGACAGCGATCTTTTACAGTAGGTAGTACCAGATGGTTTAGAGGGATATTTGAGCACCACCATAATGGGCAGATTTAAATAATAGGTATTAGATTACTGAGCTCTTGAAGCATACATGTTTTATATGCTCTTAATTGAAAGTAGTTTTCTTATTCCTTAAAAGCATTTGATTGTATTTGATCTCTAAGCTTTGAACTCAGGAGTGTTATTGGCCCACTTTGTACTCTATTTCTGAAGTTTGACTTAAATCCAGCTTCATAATTTTTCATTTATCCTTTTTTTTCCTTTGTTCTGTAAAAGTCTTAAGAGTATAATTGCTCTGACATCTCTTCCTCCACCCCCCCCCCCTTTTTTTTTTTTTTCTTCAGTACCATGATCCCTCTCACTCTGCTCTTTCTGAGCTTTCTCAGTCTTTTGTTCTCTGTTACCATTTTAGAGCTTGTTCACTTCTGGGGAAAAATAGATCAGGAGTTGTTACTGAAGCCATTTGTTTCTAGCTGTGTTCTCTGCGTGCCTTTTGAAGCAGAGCGATCAGAGTGTAAATAAGGAAAGAATACTTTATATGTGGCTGGTGATAATGATACATTCATCCTTTCCCTGCATACTTGTTTTTCGCTTGTGACTGAGTTGGAGTGTATGGCTTTCTGTTTGAGGATTGTTAAGAGAACTTCTGCACTGATTAGGAGCATAACTTTTTTGCTTTCCTAGTCTAGTCCAGACAACTGCTTTAAGTCTGGGGACTGAATCTGCTACTTGGCAGCTAATCAAATGAAAGGAAAAAATGGACAATAAAAAACGGAAGTAGGTAAAGCTCAAGTGACAAAGAAATTCTGCTCAAGAGTAGAAAATCTGACTTTTGATCCCTTGTGCTTTTATAGATTTGGAAGTAAGAGTTGAGAGAGTCTCCAGTGTACATGAATCTTTACCATTTGTGTGCTGTTCTCATACTGAGTTTTATTGTCATTAACTTTGTAATCATTTTTAATGATTTCTCAGCTTCTGTAAGGTTTAAATCACAAAGCTTTTAGGAGGCACTCTTAAGTATTGGCAAGAGCTGATGACAGTAAGCATTAGTATAATTGTCAATAGACAAAATCTTTCATGTGAACCTCCAGGATTCAGACAGTCTGAAAAATGATTCTGTTGACAAGTGTGTGATGTTCTCTTCAGTTATCCTGCTGTGCTTTTGTATTCCACGTATACCTTCCGTGTTGAATGTGTTTAACACAATGCATTTTGGTGTATATTGAGCAATGGGTTTGTGACTATGAGTTTTTAATTTTTTTCAAGCTTTTAAAAAGCTAACCAGAAACCTCAGTTCTGATTCTAGTGAAAGACAGTTTGCCTCAGAACTCCTATTTCACTAGTGAATCCGTCTTTGTCTCTTGTTAACTCCAAATCTCCCCTGCTCTGGCCAGAAGTCTGCCAGAACTTCTGTCAGATTCTTTCCCTCTTAATCTGTTGTCTTTTTCGCAACTCCCTGCTCTGACTTTCCATGTGGCCTCATCTTTTTCTGTGTTTTCCTTAGCTTTGAGTTTTTTCATAGAGAAAAGGATGCTAAAGACCACCTGTATGCTCAAATACTGTTTTTAAGTACTTTTATCTCAAGACTGACAGTCTGTCTCCTCTCTTTCTAAGAAGATGCAGGCGTGGGTCATGAGGCTGGAAATACAGCATGCTCAGGAGGTTAAAGATTAGACTCTTGCTTTTCACTGTATCCTCTACTAGATGCTAAACTGCTGCATCAATAAAACCACTGCTTCTGAAGATGAATTGCGATTTACTGCTTACTGTGTCCTTGACACACCTCTGTAAACTGGATGGTGGTGTAGCAGTCAAGTATTTTAGTTCTGTGATTAGGATAAGAGCAGCATGTAATGTTCCAAATGCAGTTAAAAGCAGTGGTGGAATTGTTAGGCCCAGCCTGTGTTCTCTGAATGGTTGGGTGAATTGAAAGATGCTGATAGACAGCTTGTTCTTAGGGACACGTGTTAGAATAAATCATTGATTCATTCTGTGTCATCTCAAATACATATTTTTTTAATCACAAAGCATTTCACAGCTTTCAGTTTAATAAGAACTACAGAAAAAGTTGAATGAAATTTTGTCACAAGTGTGATTTTTATTTTTTTTTTTTGCTGTCTTGGACTACTTGGCTTGTCTTTAATGGAATGATTTCTGTGGTTTTAACTCGATATTTTTCCTACACACACGAGTTTGGACAAAAGATTCCTCAGATGATACACTCCACTGAAGCTAATCCTTTTCCCTCCTCCTCTCCCTTTTTTCACCTATCTCCTTCTTAGAGATTATTTCCATTTCCTTGGATACTTTCACAGTAAGTCCAACCAAATGATAATGAGAGCATGTCAGCTGTAGGTAACCCCTGTGTATCAGCCAAAAAGATGTGTATGGTTCTAAAGAAAGCATCCTGTTCCTATGGCTGCTCTCCCTTTTGTTTGGCTAAAGACATACTTAACTATGAAGGCTAGAAGAGCTTGTGCTTTGTATTTGTAGTGAAGAAAAGCTGAGCAAGGATGAGTTGAAGTACCAAAAAGTTAACAAACAGAGGTTAGGTTATTCTCATCGTGTATATTCATTATGTTTACCATGAGAAAACTAGAAAATGTGGTAGTTTTTTTGAGTTAGAGAGCTGGAGAGGTTTTTGGTCTGAACCCTTTCATTTTGCTGAGCTCTGCTGCTGACTGTTTGGTTTGTGTGTTGTCTCAAATTTAACTGATTTAACTTAAAATGATTGAATTGGACAGGAAGAATGTGTGTTAGTTCCCATGTGGAGTGAAATTTTGATAGTTATGCAGAAATGCAGTTATTCTTAGTATTTTTATTATATTCTACTTTTTAGTAACCCCTATCTGTAGATGAGTTTGATTTGCTTTCTTGTTCCATAGTTGTTGACGTTTTGAGCACTTACACTTTCGAACAATGCTCATGTGGCTGCTGGTGGAAGCCCTGGTGTCATATTTGGAAACAGATACTCTAGTAAACTCTGAACTGCTCCCTGTGGAGCACTGTGTTAAAGAGAATCACTGAGCACAAGGTCTGGTGAGCCAGGGGCATAATTCACTGTCTAAGAATAGCAACAGGTACATATCTGTGCATTATGCTTTCACTGTGATGTGTTGCCTGTGTTTGGGATCCCCGAAATTGCACAGTTCCATAATCTTGAACTCTGAACTTCCTTATGTTTTTAAGTCAAACCCATAATATTAATGTAACAGCTTTCTGTGTTTGTTTTCAGTTTCTTTGTTATTTCAGTGGAATATTTGTATTGGCAGGGTGTTGTTCCAGTGGCTCTCTAGGATCTTGTGGCATTAATGTTTCTCTTGGTGTGCTGTATTACCTGACCCCTGTAGTACTCTGTGGTGTCATCTGGGCCTGAGATAAAAGCTGCTGTTTCAGACTAGGGCTGCAGGCTACACTCAAAATACCAACACTTTCATATGGGAGTAGCAAGTTCCTTTCAAATTGTGCTCTCACTGCCTTATGCCTGGCTGTGCAAACCTGCAGCCTGTACTTTGTGTAGGTACTGTTCTATCAATGCAACTGTTTGTGCAAGCTCTACAGCATGTGTGGAGTTTATCAAGTGGTTTGATCACTGGGCTGAGAATATATCAGAGAAGCTTTAGCATTAATAATCCCACAAATCATGCTGCTTGCTCCTGAAAATCAGGGAATGATTTTGCACATACTGGGTAACTTGTAATAATGTAAAGTTGCTGATCTAGAAAGTGAATTTCTTTCTCTATCCTTTTGAGTATTGAGGAGTGATTTTTGCTAAGCTTTAGAAACCATATTTTTTTTTAGGTTTAGGTTAAAGTTTTTTAGAAACCATATTGACTTTTGTGAGCAGGCAGGTGCCTTTTTTCATCACTGGCTTCTGTATGGAGCCTGCAGCTGACCTTAATTTTAACCAACTTCCTCAAAGCATTGGTGTTACTGTAATTTAAAAAAAAAAAAAAAAAAAAAAAAAGAAAAAAAAGAAAAAAGAAGAAAATACTTGGGAAGAAAATGGACTGAAAAAAGAAAAATTACAGGAGAGAAGAAATTTTGTCAGGTGCTGCTGAGAGTGTAAGGACTTCTAGATCATTGTAGAGTGGCTGCGTGCCATGCTGAGTGGTCGTCAAACTGGAAGATGAGAGCAGTTTTTAGCATACTCTGTAAATTTCGCTTTCTAACATCCGGCATATAGATTACTTTTTTACATTTAATCTTGTTGATGTCAGGCTTTCTACCTGAGGTGGGTCATGCAGCACTGCTCCTGGGCTGGGTGCTTCAATATCTTTTATGCTGTGTTGCCTTAACTGGTTGTGACTGGAACATTCACGTCCATGAACATTCTGGTTGGCTCTACTCACACAGGAATGAGAGAATTAGGTCCTTAGCAAGAGGGCAGTTGGTAGTCACTCTAAAAAACATAAGTGTTATGGGAAGGTTGGCTGTGGGATGCATATTAAATAGGGCAATAGTCAACTGCTCTATAAGAACTAACAGAGTTAGTGATCCTGTTATATTTTAACGTGATATTCTGATATGCAGAAAATGTATGTTCGGTGATCTGTAATAAAATTTCAAAAACAATAAAATATGATGCCCTTTGAGGATACTAAAATAATTCTCTATTTAAAGCTCAGCTGTGGATGAATGAACGTTGAATACTGGCTTACACCATTTTCGTTTGTGCTGTTTTCTTAGAAATATGCAGTAAATTTGGTAAGCAGGCAAACCTGTTCTTTTTTCCACCTTTTCTCCCCTATGGCGAAAGAGAAAAATCAAGTTGTTGGGAAGGTGCAGTAAGGAGGTGGCAAAGCAGAGGGAAAGCTGGTGTTCTTATTAGTGCTGGCCTACAAACAATTACCACCAAATGATGTTTAAATGAAAGATGAGCTAAGACACTTGTGTAAGATAAGGATTTTTTTGAGTCTGTGCCAGAAGAACAGTTGAAGAGGGATTTTATTTCTGCAGCTTGATGCTGGATTACTTCAGCATCTTATTTTTATGTATTTCCTTTCCATGTAATTCTGGAAACAGCAAAATGAGCAAAGTAATCTGTCCAGTAACTCCAGCTAGAAATTTGTCAAGAAACTCCATTACTAGAAATTTGATCAGTCTGTGCTTACGATGGCAGTGTTGAGCAGTTGTAGCTTGTGCTAACACTGATAAACAAGTTCATCCTATTAAGATAAAATCACAAAGGTGTTTGGTTAGTTTTTGTTCCTGCTGGCTGTTGACTCTTCGACACATTCTTGGAGTTCAAGAGAGATGTGAACAGCCATTTGTCCAAAATCCATTCTTCTGCATGGATTCTTGGAATGGGAGTGGAGGATGAGGGAAGAGCAGTTCTCCATGAGTTTTTTTTATAAAAAGTAAAAAATTGCATTTGTGGTCTTGGAATAAACAGCAAAGAGATTTTTGTAATGATTTGTAGTTCTGCTGTTACGCTTTCTGAACAGCAGGGAGGGTGAATCTGGCATTTCTACCCCCTCTTAACCTTTGCCATCCTACTACTGCCTTTGGACAATGGGGTTTAAACAAGCCTAAGGGAAGTTTGCTTGGGGTGTGTGTGCTAACTCATAGCAGTGTCTTATGAAGGAAAGCAGACTTCCACAAGTTTCAGTTGGCATGGCACAGTGTCTGTTGACTTTGTGTTGGATTATTTACCCACAGTGCTTCATGAGCATGATGACCAGTGCGTGCCTGCAGGAGCAGACCACAGTGCACAGCCTGGAGCGTGTGTGTGCCTTGTTGTATGTTTCTGTGCTTTGCTCTTTTGGCCTCCACCCTGTCACCTCTTATCTGCAGTTTGGGTGTTGCTCTTGGATTGCAAGGAACTAAGAACAGTAGGTGAAAACAATAACTGAACTCTGCTTTTTTTTTTTTTTTTAATTATTATTCAATAAAGCCTCTGTTGTAGTATCTGAAGGCAGCAGTGGTAACTTAAGTGGCATCAGATAAGTGTCTGATAGTTGTCTTTCCTTGTTGCTGCTGTTGTCCTGTGGTTTCTAGTTCCTTAAGCTATATAATTTGGGGAATTGTAGAACTATGTGGAATAGTGTACACAAGTAGCATGCATTCTATGTTCATAAGAAATTTCAGTGTGAGTTATCACCACTGGGAAGAGCGTGTCAGAACCGGACAGTTTTGTGACTTTGTGCCGTGGGCAGAGATGCCTTCTCACTAGACCAGGTTTCTCAGAGCTCCATCCAGCCTGGCCTTCAACTACCTGCAGGGATCCATGGGGGCATCCACAGCTTCTCTGAGCATCCTGTTCTAGTGCTTCATCACCCTCATAATAAGGAATTTCTTTCTAACATCTGCTCCAAATATACAAAATGGTGAACTTCCTCATTGCACAGTAACAAGGGCTTCTTTGTGGTTGTCTTCTCAATGAAGAGAAGTGGATGTTACCTCTTTCTATGGGTTAGTGTTTAAAACAAGATGAAGTCATTCTCTGTGTAGTACTATTGAACTATTTCATCCTCTGGAGCTCAATGGCCTCATGATACCAGTTATTTTGGCTCCACAGATTGGGTGACTAGCCACACTGACTGAATTTTGTTACCTGCAGAAGATGTTGTGGAACTGAGTATCTGTCCAGTATTCCTCATTCCCTGGAACCCTTAATGAGCGCTGCAAGTGGTGTGTTTTCCCATGACAATCAGGAAATGTTGCTCCCAGGGCTCCCTAAGGCTTGAGGTGTTGGTGAAGTGAGGGTGACTCAAAGGGATGGCAAAGCTGGAGTTTGACAAGTCTGACCTTGTTTTGCCTGTTCCTGCTGAGGATCAGAGGCAGGACGACCCTCTCTTCTTGTCTGGTAGGGATTTGTGCTGACATGTTGAAAGGATGGGAGTGTGGTAAACTCTGGTTTTAGGTGTTCTAATGTTTTAAATATTTAATCAGTTTGTTTGCTTTTTCATAGCTGAGTTCAGTATGATTGCAGCAGTGTGACTAGTGCTTGTAATCTTATGGTCCTACTATGTGCTTCCTGTTTCTTTCCCTTATGTTTCCCTGATATAATTATCTGTGGGAAAACTCTATTTTGGGATTACTTAAAGAATTTCTAATTGTGGAGATAGCTCACTAGGGTATCAATACATTTTCTTCTGTTGAAGCTATCATTCAGTTTCACTTTTTAAAGAGCTTTTGAGTAGCTTTGTGGAAATGATAAGTAGACAGCGTAAGTTTGATGCACAAAAGATTATACTGTAAATGTAATTTTTATTTTCTTTTTTGCAATGCAATATACTTCTTGGCTCTTTTGCACTGTGCAGGAAGATATGAATATGAGTAATGATTTGAAGGGACTGTCAAGAGGAAATTTTTAAAAAGTTTATGGAAAAAAAACCCCATACCTTGTGGTGTTACAATTAATGAGCTAGGCTGTGTAACAACAACAAAATGTTGGTCTCAATTTTGGGCGAAGTAGGAAATATCGAAGAGTTAAAAAGAGTTGTAAAGAAGTGGGAATAACTTCTGAAGTGCTGAACAGCTGTCACAGTCATGCAAAACTGCTCAGTTAAATGGTTTATTTTTTGAAAGACTTTTCTTATAAATTTTGCCCTTTGATTGTCCTGGAGAATGTAGGTGCTAATAAGGGCTAATAGGGAATTTTAATGTGAGTTATGATCAATGGGAAGAGCATGTCCTAAATGAGCTAGCTAGAGGCTGTCTCCAGGGACAAGGAGAAGTGATGCGTAGCAGATAAACATGAGATTAACGCTGAACAGAGGGGAGAGACTCGACGTTATGAATTGCTACTAATAAGCACTAATGAGTGAACATCAGTCATTCTTTGTGCTGAAGAAGTCAGACAATTTACTAATTAAAAAAATAATCATAAGATATATTTTCTTTTTCTATTCTACCTATAAAATGAGAGTGTGAGTGGAGTTGAAGATGCACGGTAGCATGATACCATATCATTCAAGAGTTTATTCCCATAATATTTACTCTGCTTTTGAAAGTGTTGTTTTGCTGCCTTCTGAGTGTGTGCATACAAGTGAGAAAGTCTTTTTGGCAAGATCCCTTCTTAAGTAAGGGAAACAAAAGATTCTGCTTCTTCCATTACCATAACTCCTATTAATGGATACAGTGTATGATGCCTTAAAGCCTAAATGAATACTATGCTCAGCTGAAATTATGGAGATGAGATGAAGATAGGTAGAATGCACTTTTTTTTCCTTTATCTTGTACATGAAGTACTTCCTGTTCTCATCATGCTTTTTATACACTGAAGTCATAGTACATTAGTAAAGCACTGTTCCTTTTTCCTAATTATGCAGTATAATTGGAAATCGTGGGCAAATCTCCTAATCTCCATAGTGACAGCAGAACATTTATCTAATTAGTAGTTTGCCTTTTGGCATTACTTTGAATAAATTAGCATTTCATTTTATATCCTGGGCTACTGGGAGAAAGTTTCCCAGAGCAGTATTTAGTCTTTCTTCTCTAAAGACTGTATTTTAAATTAGCATAGGTTAATAATATCCTCTGTACCCAGAAAGATGCAGAATAGTAATACTGTTGTTATTCTTAATGTCTGGGAGCTGGGCTTGGAGGTTCTTTTCTTTCTTTAATCCCCAGGAGTTAAAGCGAAAACTCATGTTCGCATTATTTGAGGTGCTCACTCTTTCACCAGGGGGCTAAAAAAAATAAAAAAATAAAAAAATTGGAACAGGTTTAAATACAACTTCAGCTCCTCCCTCTACTCTGTTTCTACAGAAGATGAACTTTTATTTCAGGATGTAAGCAGTGCAAAGCACACAGTGGTGTGAGCTAAGTCAAAAGTTGTGTTCTGTCAGTTACATATTGAAAAATAGCTCTTCTATGGTATTTCTAAGGCAGCTAACTCAGAATAGCCCTCAGAAGATTAACAGTATTCTTTTCTTGCATATATAAATCAGTGATAGGAAATTGGATAATTAATTTATCTGGAAATCAATACCAGAAAAGTATGACTTCCTGGGAATTGCTGGAAGCTTAAAATTTTGATGGGAAGTTAATACAGGTGGTTCAGCGCAGATGGATTCTCCCTAATTTACTTTTCTGGTGCTGAAAGGACAACAGCAAGAACAACTACAAAAAAACCATGAATGTGATGAAGGATTATTATTACCTTTCCTTGAGTCGTTGAACTTCTTTGAACCCTTGATATTGTTGTGATCAAGCACGATCTAGTGAATATGGACTTGGGATTGTATAAATTATCTAACACCACACATTTTTTACTCCCTGTATGTGTTTGCTTTAAGGAGATCTTGTCTGTGTAGATAA
Organism: Tympanuchus pallidicinctus; assembly: GCF_026119805.1. Taxonomy (NCBI): domain Eukaryota; kingdom Metazoa; phylum Chordata; class Aves; order Galliformes; family Phasianidae; genus Tympanuchus; species Tympanuchus pallidicinctus. Next base: position 11,985,031 of record NW_026294769.1, read on the forward strand.
AAAAAAAAAAAAAGGAGGGGGGGTTACCTAAATAGGAGGTGAATAAAAAAAAAAAAATATTGCTAAAATCTGATCTGAAATTTGTTTTACAGCTTGATGACTGCACTCTGCAATTGTCTCACAATGGTACCTATCTGGACTTAGAATCCACTCTAGCAGAACAAAGAGATGAATTGGAGGGCTTCCAGGAAGATGCTGGGTAAGTGTTTACTGAATTTATCTAAATAAGCATGCTTTCCAGAAGCATTAATATTTCAGGAGTTTTTGTGGTTAACTTCGTGCATTTAGGTCAACGCAGAATTTTATTTTCTGTTCCTTTCCTGGAACATGAACATGTATGCCCCTCTGTGGTTAAGAATCTTATCCCCATCTACATTTAGTTGTATGCCATCTTTTTTTTTTTTTTTTTTTTTTTTTTTATTTTTTTTAGAGAAGCTGCTGTATGAGAAAGAAATGTCAGGGTGACTGTCTTGAGAGGTCTAATCAATTGAATTGTGCTTTGAAACTTGGTGAATGTATTTTGTGACAATTCAGATCTTACTGATTTCATAATGACCGATGTAGAAGATTCTGTCAGTGGTGTTCTTGAAGTTATAAACTCAATTTATTTTTGCCTTGCAATTTGAATACTTGTACACTCTTGAAGAAGGAACTTGTACTGACTTTTTCCTGAATTATTGCTTGCATACACCTGTTGCAATGGCATGGTTTTCCTAAATCTCTGTGGTGAGAATCAAAAATTAAAAAAGGATTAGCATCTATTCGTGTCTGTGTATATGTGTACATATGCATGTGTAAAACTTGCAATTTAGAAATATCTTTTCTGGGCCTTTTAGGTGATTGTCTTGTTAAGGTTGTATAATCAACAAGTCTAAAGCTAAATTTGCTTAAAAGATCTAAAGCTATTTTTGCCTCGTTTGTTGCTATATTGGACTACCTAGTTGTTATTAATTGCATGGTTGCCTTTTGGCATAGGCTTCATGCATGTGAGTAATCTAGCTGTGCCAGAGGAAATTAGCTGCATCCTTAATTGATCAGGGTTTCTTAGGATTAAAGGATGTCACCCTTTTGCTTTTATAGGTTGATCTACCTTTGGTGATAGCTCTCACATTTGATGATTATTTCTTAAAAATTTAAACTGAAAAATTGGGCTAGCCAATGATCAGTTAGTGCTTTTCCTGCTGGACTTCTCACTCAAAATTGCATGCAACTTTCCTTCCACCTTGGCTTTAATTTGTTTCCTTTGGGCATTTTAAGTCCATGATATAAATAGTTACTGAAACAGGACTCTAATTCTCTATGTAGTGGCAGTTCTCGGGGCAGAATAGAGGACGTGAAAAAAAAAACAAATCAACCCCCAAACCAAACATGTAAAGCTGTGTTTCTTGGAGTTGTGTTTACTGTGCTGATATGAGCTGAAAATAACAGATAATACTGTGTATTTTACAAGTGTGTGCAGGCTTCCTCCTAATTGTGTAACCAGTTGTCAGTCAAGCAACTGAGTCTTCCATTGGCTTTCAATGTGAAGTCTGCTGGGAGTTCCTTCATTCCTGTGCCAAGATGAATAGAGAGATAGGAGACAACATTGTGGTACATCATAAAAGCTTGAGATACAAATTACTATTGCATGAGTTATGTGAAATGGAGAGAACAGTCTGGATCTGTTGTCCCATAGCCCTCGTTTTTGCCCGTTCTCTAAAGTTATCTGTCTAGCAAATTTGGATAGATGGAAGTACTATGTTCTCCAGCCTCAGCTGCACAGCTGCATGCCTTTAGTGCAACATCAGAATAGAGTGCTAGTTGCAGTCACTACTGTTACCCCTCTGATCCTGAGATCTGTTCTACAGTCCTCTTTCAGACCTGCTTTCCTCGTCTTTAAGGTAAATAGCGTGGGTACTGGTAGTTGGGAAAGGCTGTAGTGGTAAGAATGGAGAGAAGGAACATTGAGGTGTGGTCTGTGGAGTAAAGCAGCAAGCAAACAGCGCACGAGCAGGAAGAGATGTGCCTTGTTGCAGAAGGAAAGAGGTGAGTGCATGAGGGGATGATCCCATCAGTTCTTCTACTGAGATGACCATAGATAGATGCAAGTCTTATACAACTTCTGTTGTATAATCCTAGCATGTGCTTAACCTGCAAGGCTGCTGAATGATGTGGGGGTTGAGTTTCCATTTAGTTGTTGTGAGGCTGAGGGTGTTCTGATTCCATCTCCCTCCACCCTGCATACGTAACTTTCAGGCTGGAGCCCCAAGAACTTATTGTTTTGATTGGATGCAGCACAGTAAAGTACAAAACCTTGTATTTAGGGACAGCTAAAAGGCAAGCAGGTACTGCTGGTCAGGCAGACAACAAAGTAAAAGGAGTGTTTGACTTGTCAGCAGCACTGCAGGGAAAGAGCTGATGTTTTAGGGAACTGGAAGCAGTGCTGATGGTGCTGTGAAAAAGATGAGGAGAGCCCTAAGGTGAGACAGGAATGTCTTAAGAACGCCTGTGAAATGTAATGCATTTGCTATCTTCAGTACTGGTTAGGCTTCAGCTGGATTTCTGCATCCTGCTTTAGTCTGTGTTTAAAGAGAGAGTAGGAGGAAGATGAGCAAGATCAACAAATAGGATTTTAGAAGTCTGTGGGGTAGCTTCCTTGTAGGACCCAGTAACTTGGTTATTTTGGTGTAAATGTGACTCTTGTAATGTTATCCAGAAAAAAAGGAAATATTCTAGGTATGAAGTAGAAAATGGTACAGAGGGAGACATTCCTGATTACAAGCTTCTGGCAAGCTAAAATCCATTCTAGGGACTTGTGGCTCTGATCTTTTGCTCCTGCAGAGACCGAGGCACTTGAGCTGGAATGCTGAGCTGCAGTTGGCTGAGGGCATTTGGGGCTTAGCGGCCTGCTTTCAGTGAGAGACTGGCTGCAGAAACCACTTAGTCTCTTTCTTTCTCTCTGGGTCATTTCAAGGTCCTGCTCTTAATCTTCAAAGCTTTTAATTTTCTGAGATTAGGCCACCTCAGGATCTACACCTTTACCATTCCAGAACTGTTGTGCTCATCAGGGTCACTGAAACTTGCTGAACTCTGAATGAGGGATTTAGTAGCTGGATATTCATGGCTTTTTTTTCACTGTTATTATCTTTTTTACTGTTAGGTCCTAAACTCCTATTAAAAATAACCAGAATATTCTGTTATTAGTTTTCAGCAGCTTATCCCCCCCCCCCAAAAAAAACCAAAAAAAACCAAACAAACAAACAAAAAAAACTGCTGAAAGGAGTTTTATATTGAATGTTTCATTAACTTTAAGGCACAGATTTTTTATGGGAAGAGTTATCTGTTTTCTCTTAGAAAAGTTGGATCAAGATATCGAAAAACTGGAAGTATTTTTCTTCAGGAGGAAAGAAAAAGGATGGTGGCAATTAGACAGTTTTATTATGCGTAGCTGTAAGTAACAGGAATAAGAAAGTCATGCACCTACACAAAAGTTAAAGGAAGATGTTTTACTTAACAGAGAGGGAGATAAAGCACTGGCATAGGCTGCCTAGAGAAGCTAGGAGAAAGCACTATTTCCTGGAAGTGTTTAAGGCCAGGTTGGATAGGGCCCTGGGCAGCCTAATCTGGTGGGAGTGTCAAGTCTGCCCATGGCAGGGCATTGAAACTGGATGCTCTTTAAGGTTGCTTTGAACCCAAGCCATTCTGTGCATATAATAAAAAATATTCTTTTGGGTAGTTCCTCCTCACTGCAGGAGAATAAAAACTTGTATTTAAGGAAGAAGAAAACCCAACACAAAGGCAAGCTACTTTTAGTCTGTAGGGCTAACTTTGAGCAAAATGCAGTCTGGAATAGGACTCTTTTCTTGAGTTCACAACTTTAGATACTTAGCTATGGGACTATATAAAATCATTTCTAAACAACTTTTGCTTGGGAATATGAGGATGAACAGCAATGTGGCCAAGCGGGGGGACAAAGTCGATCAGAGCAATTGGTAACTTCCTTGCTTTTCAAGTTTGGCATGTATTTGTATTTTTTTTTTTTTTTTTAATTCATACTGCAAGTTATTTTGTCACTCCCTAATTGTGTAAGGAGGTAATGTGGAGTTAGGCAGAATCAGCTCTGTTTAAGGTGCCTGAAATAGATAATGATCTTTTACTCGGTTTACTTGTGATCTTTTAGAATGAGCAAGTACTCTCAAGAAGTGTATGTATTTAAATTAATGTATAATTGTTCAAATTTTTATGGGCATGTCTTAACAGACACGAATGGTAACGCACAAAGTAACACGGTCTTAAATCACAGAATACAAAAGCTCTTTCAGATAGCATGCTGCAACCAACGGGGTTTTCCTCAGGGAATGTTTTTAAGACGACTGTTTATCAGGAAGATTGTTTTGAAGTACTTCTGACAAATCATTTTACTGTTGTTTGTTTTTTTTTTTTTTATTTCTACATCTCTTTTAGACTCCTTGGCTCAAACTGATTTGACTAGTTGAACCTCAATGTAACGTATCTTCATACCTGCTTAGCCGTTACAGTTAACATAGCTGTGAAAAGGAAATCTTCTGTCACTTTTTAACAGGAAGAAATTGGGGATGCACTTGAAGATTGACTTAGCTTTTGTCTAACAAAAATGATGTGACTTGTTTCTTGAAGCCATAGAGCAAACTAGCAGACTGTCCACTCACTTTGTATTATTTTGGACAGTGTATTTTCACTAGCGTACTGAGGAAAGAGTCTTCTTCTGTTGTCTTCTGTAGAGTTTCTCAGTTTAAATAAGAAAAATAAGGAAGGTACCTGTGGAAGTCTGTCATGGTGTTGTTGCAAACTGCAGGGAATGAAATAGCTCATTGTAATGGTTTATTTACGTTTAGAAAAATGCATTTGATCATCTGAGTTCTGATATGTTTTTTGATACTTAGACATTCCTCTGAAATGCTGAATCTGAAAACAATAGTGGATGGTTGCAATAAATGCTTGCATAAAAGAAATATTTTCAATTTAAAATACTATCAAGAAAATCTGCTCTTTACTGAGAGGGATGAAAGTTTAATTAAGCTGATGAGTATCTAGAGCAGGTGGAGTATGGAAGTATCTTGTGTTTTGCTTAAGGTGTTCTTCATGTATTGTGTAACATGCAGCTGTAAGGAAAGCAGAGGTTCAGAAATCTATAGGAACTCAGTACTGCATGGTGCTGACTAACAAAGTGACTCAAATGACAATCTTTGATCCCACCTCTCATAGACTTTGAATAGCCTGGTGTGCTCCAGGGGCCCCAAGTGACCCCTCTACTGTTAATTATGCTCCTCTATTAGAGACCAGATCTATTCAGCTGAGAGATTACAGTAATTTATAGAAAATATAGGACTTACTATAGGGCAACAGGATTCCAGTTTGTGATGTATGAGATAAAAACTGACTGTTCACTCAGTCAGTAAAGCTGAAACTTTACTGTTGCATAAGAAATTGCCATAAAGTTTTCAGTTTTCTTATTAAACTGTTTTTCTGGATATATAAGTTAGGGCTTTTTTGCTCTCCTTCTTCCTAAAGTTACAGAGCAGTAGCTGTTCCTACCAGTGCTTTCAGAACTTTGAGTAACTTTTTAAAGTCTTACTGTAGTCCTAAGATTGCTTGTTTATCAATTTGAATAAATGAGATGGAATGTTAAAATTAATATGCAGATGGAACTGTAGGTGTTTCGTAATTTTTTTTCATAACAGGCAATCACTGCAAGCACTAGAAGTGCTCTGCAGTCTGCTTTTGTCTGATAGGTTGGGTTTTTTGTTTGTTTTGAGACAGCTTGACTCATGATTTTAGAGCTTATGATCGTCAGTATTGAATCAGCTATGTCTCTTACTTTAGCCAAAGTTTACTCACAGCTGTGCTGTAGGGGGAATTAACCTATAGTGCTTTTTGGAGACAGTTAAAAGATCTGCTCTTTTTCTGTTATCACCACTGGTAAATATGTGGTTTGTAGTACATAAGTACACAAAATACACAAATGTGCTTTTTTTGTAGCATTTTTGTTCAAAAACTGTTCAACTGTAAAAGTGTTGCTAAAATACTGTTGTGCTTAGCTCTTTCCCAGACTGTTGTATACTGTCTGAAGCACTGATGCAAAAAATGTGTTTCTTACAGCTGTTCCTAGGTCAACACTTTCTAAAAGTTTAATTTGATATTTGGATTTACATACACACATAGCTGAGGAGCCCAATATTTTAAGGTGGAAACTTAAATAAAAGCAGCTTGTGAAAACAACTGGTGCCAGCTGTTCTATTTGAGAACAATTTGCTTTATTGTCAAAGTCCTCTAATGGCTGCATTTGCACTCTGCCATCCTCACTGATGAGGAGGTTATGAAGTGAGCAGCTCTCGAGACTTGGAAATGTTTCTCTTAACTGCGTGCGGAGGAAATCCTTTCCTTTCTCAGTAAACAGATCATCTACTAGTAGGGCTGCCAGGAAGGGCTGTAGAGCAGCTCAGAGGTTGTTGCCTGCTGTGATAATAAGGATAAATGTGAGGATTCTGAAGGTCCCAACTTAGAACAACACCCTTCAGTAAAATGTTGTATACCCACTGTCTACTGCTGCAACTGACTGGCATCTTTGCTCAGAATGTACTGACAGCCAAACAAGCTTGTGCTGACTAATTAGTAAAAGCTGTGAACTTGCTATGTCTCCTATTCTATGCAACAGTTTATGTTCTTGCTTTTACACCATGGTAAATAAAAAGTAGGTTTGTATAAGCAAGTTCACGCTCTCATTTATACCATGAGAGTTCATCTGTCTGTGCAATTGGTGTGTGGTTTTTCTTTTCTTGTTTCTTTTACCACTGATTAAACTAAGGTAATAATCTACTTCTGATTAAAAAACAAACACTAACAGTCTTGAGTTAGTTAAATAAAAGTTAAATACTAATTTAACTTGCAGTGGTGAGCTAACAGCTTAAACCACTGAAAGTCTGGGACTAGCCCAGTCTTCTGTAATGAAGCTGTGCAAGTTGTGATTTCTACCAGGATTAAGTCTGTAACAGCACAACAAAATATTAATTTGCTGTTTCATGTTTACTGCTCAGTAATTGTTCCTGCGAATGAAACCATTAGTGGCCCAGCAATAAATACAGCCTATTTTCTAAATTAGATTAATATGGAGAAATAAGATTTGGCCTGAAGGCAAAATGCTGTTTAAGATCTTATGTGTCATATTATGAAATAACTCTTGCCAAATATGAAAGTAGAAAACTTCTAAAAAGCAGACAATAAAGCCAAAGAAGTGAATCTATCATTCAAGGTAGAATTTGTATGTAAGTGCATATACTTATATGTATCCATGTCCTTCTGCAAAGTAGGACAGTTTTAAAATGGTTGTAGCTGATTTTGGTTAAACTAAGTGCATTCTGAGGATGAAATGTAACTGTCTGGTTAAGCTAGATCCTGTTGTTGTCAGAAGCACCAAAGGAGCTCTTTGCCTGAAGTGCCAGCTGATCCAGCTGCAGGAGATTTTTGTTTTGCTTTGCTCCTTGCCACTTTGTCCCAACATTCATGACTGGTTTTTCTGATTTCTTATTCAAAAATCCTGATTGTTTCAAGACATCTGTGCTCTAAATGAAAAGAGGATTTAAATCAAAATCCAAATGCAAGGTCAGCATTACAGTGCAGGTTGTATCAAAGCCAATGACTGGATGTTACTTAGTCTAAAGATGCCTGGGAAAAATTTGTAGCCAGCAAGGGCTACTAGTATGAATGGGAAGTACATAACTGAAGGCTTGAACAGTGTTGGTCGAGTTGTGTTATTTTTGCTGAAGAACATGATGCAAAGTTGTCAAGAAGTGAGGAAATAAGCCTTTTTTTATGTTTTTTATCCACAAACAGTTAAATCACTACAACAGCGCTTCTAATGCAAATTTCTTTACTGTTTGCTAATTCAAAATTGTTTTTCTTCTTGCAAAAATAAAGATTTTTAACTTGTAAATGCCATCACTATTTCACAGTGTGACCAGTTAAACTTGCTGCTGAAACAAGTATGTGAGGGTCAAAGTCTTGATTAGCTTTTGGGAATGGAAGGAGGACACACAGCTTTGTGTATGAATAAGGACAGCTCTTGATAAATGGTCATTTAGACCACGAAGGCAATAGGCAGTCCTCAATAACTTCCAAAGGCCCTTAAAATGTTTGGTTTGATGCATGGAAAATAAGCCATTTAAAACAGAAATAGCCTTCATGATGATTCAGAAAGGAGGGGAAGGAGTGAGGATATTCAAGTTTCTGAAATACGTCTGCACAGAAATTTCTAAGAAGAAAAAAATGCAACAGATTTTCCACCATTTAAGCTTGCTGCATTTTCATAGTATGTGAAGGTGATTCATGTTTTTGTAGAAAAAGATCATTGCTTTCTGGTGAGTTAAGCAGAAAACTCCACCCAGAACTTCATTAGTATTTGCTCAGAATATATTAGTAAGCATTAACATGCATTATTACAGTAGATCATGAAGCATACCTGTTGATTCTCTTTAAGGTTTTACTTGACTCTTTTGAGTTTCTAGTTTTCTTCCACTTTGTCCTTCCATCCTGATTCATTTCCATTCTAAAAGGGAATTCTTCCTTTTTAAAAGGGAAAGGGGGGGGGGGGGGGAGGGGAGGGAGGGAAAGATCTATCTGCATTGTTATTGTTATGTATTGAGCTTGTAAAGAGCAGATGGGTATAAAACACAACACCTTGTATTGACAGTGTGTAGTCCTTACTGGTACAGTTATGCAGTTGTTGAGCCTGTGAAAAACTGTGATTTTTTTTTTTTTTTTTTTTCTGCTGTCATTACAAGATCTTAGTTGATTGGTGTATAGGTTTTTAATAGGTAATGCAACAGTTCACTATTTAAATTCACGTTGGAAAATACAGAACAATACAGAACAATATTGCAACAATTTGTGGGGGAAAGGAAAAAGTGGGCGCAAGCATCAACATACTTTGTTCCATTGCATACTGTTGTGCACACTGCTATCTGCAACATCTTCCCTGCCAAATTTTTTTTGTAGTATGTGCTGTGTGATTGAGATTTATATGTGAATTAGTCAAATTAGATTTTTTAAGCAAAATATGAACATGCATTATCTTTCTACTTATTTTTGTCTGCTCTTGTCCAATGATTATTGCTTTCGTCAATATGTTATTGTCTAGAAATGCTCTGAGTAAAACCTGTGTGAAATGACTAGGTGACTTGCAATAACAGGCTGCAGATGCATTATGACTTCACTCAAGATTGTGAGGTGGAAAAAGTGAGATAGGGACAGAAAATCCTTTGAAGTCATTTAAAGATGAAATTTGTGCGTTTGCCTCCAAGTGCATGCTGTGCCAGAGAGAGCTGTTAATGTTGTCATCCATTTGTAGAGTATTTGGAATTGAATTTCAGCATTCGATCTTGCTTTTGCCGGTTTTGTCTTGAGCTCTTTTGTTATTTAACAAGAATAATGTGAACTGGAACGTGGCACTTGGATTGTTGAATGGCAATTTGTGAAGAACCTCAGAAAGGTTATTTATTTAGATATAACTTGGTGATAACTTCCAAGAGATTATTAATTTCTCTCTGTGCATGTTTGCTCTCTCTAGAAGACTTAGCTTTTATGCAACATTTTTTAATGTTTCAGAATTCTTTTTTTTTTTTTTCCCCATCTCTTAAATCTACAATAGAATAGAGAAGCCTATCTTACTGAAGCTGCAGTCAAACTATACTTCACAGCTTTGAAATCAGAACCTAGGGTTTATGCTGTCTGACTATGGTAGATTAAGAAATACTTTGCTTATTGTGTATGAGCCGGCTTGCCTATCTGTTTTTTTACGGAAAACCTGATAAATGTGAGTGTTTGAACTCCTGCAAAAAAAATCCATCACTTGTGCACTCAACAAGGAATAGTTTGTTTTCCACTGATGTTGAATAACTTAAACTATGAAGCAACTGACTGTGAAGTAATACACCATTGCAGAAGCGTTCTTGAGTATCTGAAAGATGTGTGCAACTGAAGATGGACATGCATAGGTGCTGAAATAAAAATGTGAAAGGTAGTTGCACAGGTAACATACATTAGAGAAAGTCTGTTGCCACACCTTTGTCTCTGATAGTGTGCTGTTGTTCAAGCTCTTCTCTGAGTAATCAGTGGCTCATTGAGCTTAGGGATTCTTGTTGGAAACTGTTCTCATTAAGTTACTCCTCTTGAAAAACATGGACATGATTATTGGAGGAGATTGATGATATACTAAGAAACCTGAGTGCAATGAGAAGCTGTCAGAAAATATGAAGCATGTGTTATACATGTGTGCTTTGAAAGCTTTCCATTAAAAGCAGTGTCTGTGTTAGGTTTTCATAACATTTGGATCACTATGTCAGGCATAATGTAGGTAGCAGATGCAGAACTCTTACAGGGTAGGTTGTCAAGTTAAGCTGGCTTTACATGCTGGCCAAATCTTAAAGCATTTTCAGTGTTTATTACTGGAAGATTTACTCGGTTACTAAATTGAGATTAGTTTTTATCCAGCCTAATGCCATTTTTAGGGTGAAGTAACGTTCGTAGCAGTAGTTAGTGCTGTCCAGTAATGTTTTGTGCTTGCTTTGCTTGTGTTCATGAAGGATGATGAAGATAACATCTGATATTTCAGCAGAGGCTTGGACAATATAAATGGGTGTCTGGTTTATCTGATACTGTCTGGTTCAGAGTTGGCCTTGCTGTGAGGAATTTACATGATACTAAACCTGTATAATGTGAAAGACTGATCATGACCATGAAGGTTTGAATGCTGGAGTGTAGAAAACTTTACTGTGTAATGACAACTGAAATTGATCAAGAAGCAAGATATAGTAGTGTTTGTCAGTACTTGTTTTCTGTTTTTTTGCCTTTCTCTTCTGTTTGTTGAACCTGAAGAGGGTAAGCTCTAATGTGTAATTTTATGTATAGTGTTTCAGAAGTTAAACAGTCTGCAGACATGAATGAACTGCCCTTTGCAGCAGTACTCTGAAGCAGGATGGAGAAGCATGGGTGTGAGGTAGAAGGATATAAGTTGTTATTCCCTTCACAATTAATAGAGCAGTGGGAAAGATGAGGTCAATACTGTGGACTTCTGGACTTGGAATCCCTTTGCTACAGTTTTCATTTTGAATTGAATCTTCTAGAATCTGCCTTAAGAGACGTCAATTTGAGATTTGGAGGAACTGCCACTTCCTAAGTAAAAAAAAAAACAACCAAAACAAAACAAACAAAACAAGAAAACCCCAAAACCAGAAAATCTACTTCTGTAATTAACCTAATAGCAATAATGAATCCAGTTGAAAACTCATTCTGCTGCATTATTGTAACTTAATTTTCAGGAACCTGACACAAATTTATATGTGTAAGTTACTGCAGCTGTAGACTTGTTCAGTTCTCTTTCTTCCTGTGTTATTTACTGTTTGGTGAAACTTCCTGGAGAAAAGATTGTGTTGCACTTGTCAATCTCAAATGCCTCAGCATTTGATTTTGATAGGACAGCCTATGCATTAACATAAAGAACAGTAGCCAGTAAAAGTGACAACATTGCAAATGAGCTTTGCTTTGGTTTGAGATCAGTGGGTAGAGTTGTGGTACAGTCGCAAGAGGATTTACTCAGCTGTTGTGAGAGGAAACTTTTAAAGTATGACTTGTATTGCTTCAAATTTTCTTGTCCCTTTATAGAAAATTATGGTAGACTTAATGGCTGGACTGAAAGATTCATGCCAAACTAAAGGACTCTTCCTTATTTCCCTCATGCTGTTTTGTTTCTGGCACAGCCTAACTGCTGGAATCTCTTTTGTATTTTGTAGTCTCAACATCCTTCTTGAAACCTGAGTTTTCTTTTTAATTCATCAACTTCTTCCTGATTGAGTTTCTCAACTTTACCATGGCTTCACCATTATTTCTGGAGAATGGAATTTCAGTTGGGATTTCAATGATGCTTGTCTGAAATTAGATTTTATTTGCTTTATTTCTATGTAGTAAACTGATTCTCTCCCATTCACCCCTTCACCCCCCTCTTTTTGCATTAAATTTTTAGTAAAATGAATTGTTGCCAGGAAATGAAGATTCTACATGCTTACTGTGGTTGAAATTGGTTTTCCTTGCTCAAAGAAACATGTCCTGAAGCTTATAAATAGCTTGTAATTTCTGTTAAGGTCACTGGGCTTACTTATGCATTTGAAGCTGCATGTGTAAGAAATTTAGTTGCACAGCTGTCTTGGGGCCTTTATGTGAGATGTTGCCTTTGAGGTTGGTATTTTAGATTTCCAACAGCTTTGAATCCTTGAGAGCACATGAAGTTGTTAGCAGTTCTACTAATTGCGTGCTGTATTAGTTTGCTCATTCCTTGTCTTGTAACTGGGTAGATATAACTGCAACTTGGTAGCTGAAGATGTTTTCATGGATCAAAGACCTTGTCAAAACTATTCCCCATTTCCAGAAGATTCAGAAGTAACATGAATGAGGAATGTATGTAAAGAGTCATAGCACCTCAAACTTTTTTTACCTTTGCTGTATGCCTTTGAAGATGAGATATGCCAGAGTGAGGCAGATCTATCAAGAAAGGGTGGTTGAAGAAAAGCAGTTTTCTGGAGTAAATCTGATGCTGGACAGGGGATATAGAAGTAATGAGAAATAAGGGGTGGGGGCGGGGGAGGGGGGAAACTGTATTATTATCTGGAAAGTGATGATTTTGTTCTGATTAAGTTACAGATAGAGAAATTCTGACGGACATCAGAATGGTTGAACCTTGAAAAGGTGCAAAAGGTGAACCTTGAAATCTCTCAGCATTCTCAAAGCACATAGCTGAGGAAGACTGTGCTGTTTCTTAATTTGCCTCTGATTTCTGTGTACTGTTGAGTCCAGGGTTAATATAACTCAAAGCTGCATCTGAGTTTGTTCTAATAATAGTTTCACTTCTGGCAAGTTTTCCCATAATAAATTATGTCTTTAGTTTCACAGGAAAGAGGGAAAATGTACTGTTGTAAAAGTGGAAAATACTTCTGGGTTTCCTTGCTCTCCCATATTCCATCATGTGAGCAGGTTTGGGTGGAGAAGCAAGGTGCTTCCTATGACTTGATGCCGGCTGACTAGTTCCTAGAAATAAATAATGGTGCTCTTTTCTAGATTGAAATAATAGAACTAATAGTAACTCATGAGGAAAACAGATGAGGAATGTAGCAGCTTATTAAGATAATCATTTCGTTCATGACCAAGATGAAATTGAAACAGTAAAAGAGAACTCAGTTTTGTTTTGTGGCATGAAAAGGACATCTATCTGTATCATAGAACCATATGATGATTTGGAATAGAGGGGACCGTGAAGTTCATCTGATTTCTACTCCTCACTGTTGGCTGAGTTGCCAACTACATTAGATCGTCTTGTCTTCAAGGGATGAGATATCCACAGATCTGATAAACTTTGTGGCCTCTTCTGGACCTGCTCCAACAGGTCCTTCTTAAATTGGGGGTCTCAGAGCTGAGTGCAGTACTGCAAGTGGAGTCTCCCAGGGGTGAACTTGTGGTAGAACTGCCTCCTTTGGCCAACTATTTGCACTTGTTCACAGCAGTCCAGAATATGCACTATGGCCTTGAAAAATTTGCTCGTAACTGCTATGTGAAAGCATGAGCAACTTCTGCCTTGGTATTGAATTTTCTTTTCATATTTGACTAAGTCTAGTTTTAAAGTATTTCTGTGAAAATTAAATTGTCATCACTGGGTATTTCTTAAATACGGATTTATAGAGATTCCTTGTGAGGGGTTGACCTTGTTGTGATGTCCAGATGCCCACCTAGCCACAGTTCCTGTCTCAACGGGATGGAGAAAATACAAGATGAAAGAGCATTTTGTTTGCGGTGTTTTGGTGGTTTTGTTTTCAGGTTTTTTTTTATGATGTACCAATAATTGTAAGGACAAAATGGGCTTATGGAAAAATAATTTATTGCCGATTAAATTAGACTTACATTGTAAGAAAAAAAGACAAATCCACAATACTGCCTCTCATCCTAACCCCTCCTCTGCCTCCCCCAAGCTCAAGTAAATTTGAGTTTCTTTATTGGTTTCATACTTTTTTTTATTTTTTTTCTTTCTTTCTAGGAGGGGCAAGAAGCACAGCATAATTCTGAGAACCCAGCTGTCAGTGAGAGTCCATGCCTGTATTGGTAAGTGAAGCTCTACATGACTAAAAAAGAGAAGGAATAAATGAAATGATCTCTTGAGAAGCAAACCTAGGAAATATGTATCAGCTTTGCAGTGTTCATAGTGTGCTACAAAATCTATTTTTTTTATTTTTTTTGCTGCTTGCTAAAGTTGTTATATAGGTTACCCTTTAAGAACGTTAAAGAGATCAGAGATGCATAGCATTTGACAGTTAAGTGTGATGGTTGTGGGTGCTCTGAAGAATCTTGGATTATCTGTTGTTCTGCTGTCTTTGTATGTCCCTAAAGAGGATTATATTCTGAACTGTGAAGGAAATATGACGTGTGGTTGACAGACAACTAGCTACAGCATTTTAATAGCATGAATTGTTTATTACTTCGGGTATTGTGGATCTTGGCCACTTGATGCCATCATAGTGTTGGGGTCTTGGAAGAACCCTTCTTAAAACACTGCTCTCACAAGGAAAAGTTTGAAGCAATAGTATGTGTCATATGAGCTTTTGATATGAGCATATGAGCAATAGGATTGCAGGAATAGAGGCGGTTGTGCTGTGATAGGACTAATGTTCTCATGTGTTCTGTGGACTCAATGTTAGTCTAAAGTTAATGTTCACAATTTGGTAATGTTATGAGAGATGCTGTGGGCAGCTGATTTATTATGAGTGCTATTGTTGCTTGCTTTTTTCAGCACTTATGTAGCAGATTCAGTGCCCTAATTGTTTACCTTGTTTGGTCTTGCTTCGTTAATTCTCAGCTAAGAATTGGAATATAGTCACTCTTCTTAACGCGAAACTTCGACTTTAATTTATTTCCACAGTACTGCTGTTGTCAGAAGATTCAGACTTTAAATACTACAGAACTTCTTCTCCTGCCCCCAGGAAGTATTATGAAATGGCCTTTATGGGAATTTGAATTGAGCAAAAGCAACCTACAGAATTCCTCAAATACCTCCCATTGATAGCAAACTTTAGGCTGCATCATGCAGGAACAGATTCTCTTTTACTACATTTGATTTGAACAAGCCTACGTGTTAAGTATTAGAGGAGAAACAGTGCAGACTCTGGGATGATTTTATAAATATGAATGAAATTACAAACGTTCTAGGGAAACTTGTTCTTGTTGGATCTAGGAATGTCTTTGGCAAAACAGACCAATGCAGTGTTCTGAATTGAGGTTTTAAAAAACACTTTTCATGTTTTATTCCTTCCTGGAGTGCAGGAGTCAGCACAGGGTTTTGAGATTTTGTGTGTGGTTGCTTTGTTTTAATCTGTTTGCATGTGAACTCACTGGGGGCAATTAGGCTTATTACTGTGTATGTATTGTAGTTGTTCCTGTATGAAAGCATATTTCTGTCAGGTGCTGTTGTACTCTGGCAGCAGTGATGCTTTTAGAGCTGAATGCATAGGAGCCAGGCTGTGAAGCTCGAGTCCAGATTCAGCCTTCTGGAACTGAAGGGTGTTTGTATGGGGGTTTTTTGGCTTGGTTCATTACAGCCAAAAAAAGCCAAGTCAAGTGCAAGATCTGTTTCTAATTTCTATCCTCTGCTGAAGTTTTCATTTCTAGGCTAAATTTTTGATTCAACCTGTAGCTTGTAGATTTTTTCTCCTCTTCTTTTGCATTTTTCCATACCAGATGTCTTATTTTTTTGGTGTGAGATTGATTGAAGCAGTCAGAAACACTCTGCTGTTTTTAATACTAACCTCGTGATGAACTGTGCCTGTCCATCAGAGCTCTCATGGAATAGGAGGATTGTTTCACTGACAGTGGGTACTTTGCTTCCTTTTGCATGTACTTTCACATCTGTTGCCTGTTAAATCTTTTTTGAAATATATTTAACTTTCAGTACTAATACTTACGTGTTACACGTGGACCAAAAGTCAGGAGCTAGAGGTAACTGAGACTTTGACTTTGACTTTGACTGTTTCCCTTCTGCCCGTCTGTATTGGAATTATGATTGTCCTCACAATATCCCTGGAAAGCATTGTTTAGAAATATTACTGCCTTTGCAGTGTCAACACTGGCTAGCTAGGGCTGCTTTCTGAGAAGTCATAGCTTGTCCTGTAGCACCCTTGCCTCAGAGCTTCTTGTCATTTTTGCCTTGAAGGCTTTACTTTGCTTTAGAGAAATAGTTTTTGTGTCATTAAAGCTCCTATTTGGAAGTTGTACCAATGCATTTTCATCTCTCTAGTGTATTATAGCTCTAGATTGTGGGAAGTACACAAGTGTTTTATGTTTTAATGTCCAAGTGGAGCATTAATGGATTCACTTCTCTAGGGAATTCTTTTGGACTTCAGTTTCAGAGGATGTATTAACTGCAGGCCAGTATTTACTAAGACTTGAGTTTTTGCAAGTTTCAAGTTGAATCTCTAGTGTATGGAAGTGTTGTGGGGTTTTCTGTTCTGCTTTGTTTTTAGCAGTGCGAGGAAGGAATAGAGCGTAACAACCTGAGTGGGAAAGTTGTTGGGAATACTATTTTCTGCTGTATTGCATACCATTCAACTCCAGAGCATTTCAGCTTAATTTAATCCATTGATATATATATGTGTGTGTGTGTGTGTACATATATATATATATATATGTGTGTGTGTGTGTGTGTGTATTTGTCTCAAGTTGAGTTTGTATTATATGCCCAGCCTAAGGACTTTCAGCACCAAGGAATAAATTTTCATAACTCCACTTATTCTATTTTGCCTTGATCCTGATTAAAATGCCAGTGCTAATTTAAGAATATTTTCAGGAATAAGATTTGAGTGTTCCTATACTGATATTTATAGTTGTCTTTCACGTGAAAGGATTTGGCAAAAACAGTTTTGTGTTATCTAACTAATTGAAAACTATAGAGGTACTCTTGCACCTGTTGATGTTCAGGGTCCTTAGTTAAGGAAGAACAATTCTTACAGTGCATACTGTAAATTGCTGTTGTTTTAAGATTTGTCAACTTTAGCCTTTTATTCTATTATTCTAGTTACATTTATTGTGAGTTAATACTCCATGGGGAAAAGTCTTTTTGTGTTGTTTTTTTTTTTTTTTTTGGCAGCTACGTGACTTTCTTTGTTTATTTAAGACACTTAGCTGTGCCTTAATGTTAATAAATTTAATTTATAGGTATTTAACAATTACAGAGCTAAGATGAAGCCTTAACATCCATTGTAAATGAGGATGCAGGTCTGAAATGAGAACACTACAGTGCCAAAAACTTTTGCATCTGAAACTTAATTGAAGGCTTGAGTCAGAGTAACTCTTTGACAGGGTAGTTTTAAAGCTCCTGTGAATATGAAGCTCTGCTCTCTACTGTGTGGCTGTTTGGACAGCTCTGCTTGCTGTAGCTGCTACTACTGCCTTGCTGATTGTGCTTCACTTGTCTGGCCATTGTGTCTTAGTTGCCTCTCAAAATCCTGCGGAGTCCTGAAGAAGGCAGCACCATTTGTTCTGTGTGCAGTATGTAGCCCAAAAGAGTGCCATGTCTTGTTTTAAAATATTAATGCCTTTGTCTGTGAATCATCAGGTGTGTTACTATCAGAATTGAGGAGGAGGTTTGGTCTGAGACCCATGACAAGGGCTTGGAATTGTTCTGGAAAAAAAAAAAAAAATTGTGAGCTTTAGGTTTTAATACAATGTGATACAAGAAGAATGACAGCAATGATGCTTTATGTCATACTGGATATGTTTACTGGCCAGGGATCAGTCAGAGTACTATAGCTCGGAAGAAGAGCAGATATTGCAGGGTGTATTAGATCTTTCTTCCTATCAATTTATTATTAGAAAAAGTGGAAAAAACCTCAGTTCTACTTGCAGTGTTTTTTTGTATTATAAAATTATTTTTCTATGGTCATAACTTCTGCCTGTCTTTATGCAAAGTCTTGCTTGTATCTTTTGATAAAAATAACAATTTGTTTAGATACTGTGAGTATCAAGTGTTTTACTTGAACAAGGTATGTGCCTATACAATGTGTAAATATTGCAAGATTTTTATTAAATCATATAATAGAATTATGGAATCTTTAGAGTTGGAAGGGGCCTCTGAAGGCCATTAATTCAACTCCTCTGCAGTGAACAGGGACACCACAGCTTGATCAGGCTGCCCAGGGCCTGATCCAGCCTCACCTTGAAAGTCTAAGGGATAGGGCATCAACCATATCTCTGGGCAGCCTGTGCCAGTGCCTTACCACCCTCACTGTAAAATGCTTTTTTTCCTTATATCTAACCTAAATCTACCCTCTTCGAGCCTGAAACCATTTCCCATTGTTCTGTTGCTAGAGACCCTGCTAAAGAGTCTGTCCCCTTCTTTTCTGTAGCTCCCCTTTAGATATTGAAAGGCTGCTATCATCAACTGGGAGCCTTCTCCAGGCTGAACAGTCCCTGCTCTCTCAGCCTGTCCACATAGGTGAGGTGTTCCCATTCTGTGGATCATTTCTGTGGCCCTGACATGGATGTGCTCCAGCAGATCTGTGTTTTTTTTCTCTAGTGAGTAATCCACATCTGGACACAGCTCTTCAAGGTGAGGCCTCACCAGCACAGAGTAGAGGGGCAGGATCACCTCCCTCGCCCTGCTGAACATGCTGCTTTTGATGCAGCCCAGGATATAGTTGGCTTTCTGGGCTGGGAGGGTGGGCACTGATGGCTCATGTCCAGCTTCCCATCCATCAGTACCCCCAGGTACTGGTGTGAAGCCTCTGCTCAATCTGAATGTATAATCTATCTACGTTATTTGTCATTGCAACAGTTTTGTACACCCATTCTGTTGGCTTTAGTACATAGGCACTTAGAGATTTGCTGGAACATGATAGAGCTAGAGCATGCCTGCCCTTCCTGAGTTCTTCCATGAGTTCTTGGCCATATATTATTTTCTAAGTATGTGGTCTAACAAAAGCAGCTACTGCTCTTCATGACTAGCCACTGTTTTTGGAGCATCTGCTTTATCCAGCAAGGTTAGCACCAATAATCTATCCTTTTCACACGACTCTTTGGGTTACCTTTTTTTGACGTAATCTTATTCTCATTATCTCTTGTGGAATGGAATCATAAATATCTCTGAGCTCTTTTTGTCCTGCGATACCTGAGGGAAGCCATAAGCTAGCTGTAACTGCAGTGGAAACCAGCTGTTTTTATTTGTCCTTTAACAGCTGAAATATGCATCTGAACCTTTTTTCAATGTACAGTTTTCCCTTCTGTTTTCTATTATGTGGATTTATGCATGTGTTACAGCAGATACATCCTGCGACTATCCTTTCGTATGTTGAACCTTCTCTATGCCCTTTCCCTCCAAGAGCTTGAGCTGCAAGTGCCTTCCCAGTGGAACCGCAGTGCTTTCTCTAAGACAGAATCATGGCTCAAGTCAGTAACTGTGTCTGGCTCTTTGTTACAGGGAAGATACATGGTTTTCATAAGTACTGTACAGAAGTGTAGAAGAGACGCTGATTCTGGTTAAGAAAATGTGCGAAACTATTGTACCTCGTTCCCTGAGACCAGAGTTAAGCTTGTGCCTACACCCCATCTTACTGATACTGTACCATGCAGATGCTTCTTTCTACAGGTGCAGCAGACGATATATTTGTATGTGTGTGCTGGCAAAGAGTTCTCAAAGCTGTGGAGACTGTGAAGCTCCTGTAGTTGCCTCTCAAAATCCTGGGGTAGATAGAAAATTCTGCAGCATCTTCTACAGGATTATTCTAATGTTTTAAGAGTGTAGCTTATTGAACCTGATGTAACATTTTCTTTTTTCCACAAGTTTCCAAATACACAAAGTCTATTTAGAACACTTTCTTAAAGGAAGCTTAATTGTGGCGTTAGGTTTTTCATTTGAGCTCTTCATTTGGAGAGGTTGGATTTATATGCTCAAATGGAAGTTTAAAGAAAGAAAGGCGCTTTGGGTCGTTTGAAGGACTTCTTGCAGTTTTCTGTTCAATGTGAGGCATTCGTAACAGAGAACTTTCAGTTTGAGAGAGAACATGTGGGGAGCATTAGCAGTTCTGCAAAATGCGCAACTGATTTGGATTAATTTAAAGGGGACAAAAGAGGTGCCTTGAGAATTTGTCAGAAGTGCTGTGGTTTTCAGTTCTTTGCGCTGATGGTAACAGAGAGGTGAGCTGAAATTGTTTCATCAAATATCTTAGCATAATTGGGACAGAAGAAATGGTGATTATTTAATGGTGCTGCGTTATGGATCTCTACTTCTGACGTGCTTCCTATGATTCTTGCTGTAACTTGGTTAAAGTCCTGGCTTAAGTGAAGACAGTGATAAATGTGTTTATTGGATGTAAACGGGCTTTCAAAGACATTTCAAAGTCTTTTTAGTTTATTTTTCTGTAAGAGGCTTTTTTTAATGGCATAACATGAGTTCTAGTTAGAGTAATGCAGATGGTCCTGGAGCCTGCTTCCAGATGTGACTGGAGATATCTGCTTCAGCTTTTTTCCAATTTGAGTGGAACACGAAAGAGTTGCTAAGGCTATAATAAAAACACTTTTATTGAGCTTTTTAGGATTATTTAAATTTGCTTTACTGAAAATATGGAACACAGATGCTATAAGTAAGATCCTGTGGCCCTCTGAACAGATTGCTTTGTGAAAATCTATCCATATAAATAAACTTATGGTTTTGCTCTTAAAAATGTACACCATTATGCTGAAACATTAGACTTCTTTGTTGTACTCCTAATGCATGCTTTTGGTCAGTCTCCTTTGTTGGATTAACTGCAGCACTTGCTCATAACCTGTTATTTGCCTGCCTTAGTCTCACTAAAAAAAAATTCAGAACCAGTTCTGTATGATTTCAGAAGGTCTTTGATATGAAGCAGGAAAATTTCCAAGAATTCTGTGCGTTTCATGTAAACTGCAGTTTTTCAAATAGGCTTTGTAGCAAAATAAGCTGTAGAGCAGATAAAGCTTCCATGAGTGATAGGTTGCTGCTTTAAAGCAGTGAATTCCTATTTTAAAAGGGCTTACTTCTGAAAGGACTGCTGTGGAGCGTGCTAGTGGGATGCTTTTCTTGTCTTGGGAAGCTTTGTATTACAATGTTGAAGCTTGTCTGACTTGCACCTGAAAGTGCTGCAGAAATTGAATGAGATGTCTGAATTGGGAAGCCTTTTTTTTTTTTTTTTTTTTTTTTTTTAAAGATAACTTAAGCTTCCATAGAAGTTTGCTTTCGTGTAATAAGTTTGCAAGACTTTTTAAACAACCAAAAACCAAAAATAACCAAAAAGTTATCTGTAGTATACCTGAAAGGAAATCAACTCTTCTTATAGCCTGGAAACTAAGTAGTATGATGCTTTATTTCCTCTCCTTTCCACTGTCACAAGCCAACTTAAGCTTTTCGGATATATTAAAATAAATAAATAAATAAAGCACCAAATTACTGATGCACAGATTTTTAATGTACCTAATTTTACTCATGTCTACCCATGCATCTTTCTGAAGATCAAGAAATTCTAACAAAACACAGTATTGCTTTTAGCTTTTGTACGTAATTATTTACTCAGTACTTTAAGAGTACTTCTGCTAATGAAATTTCACCAAAAGGAGAATGAAGTTAATTAGTGAATTAACATGTAACTACTTGACCATACTGCCATTCAGTTTCTAAGATGTCCTGCCTAAAAGAATGTTGCTATTGTCAAGGCTAGGTTTAAAAGTTGTTGTTTAAAGAAAAAGCGATTGCAAATTTAGCTGTAAAGTGAATGAGAAAATTTTTGTAACCTTTAAAAACCATTTTTCTTGACCATTATTAGCAGACTTAAAAACGTTTAACTCTGTAAATATGTGGTAGGAGCAATACTACTTTCTGTGCTGGGTTTTATGGTCAAGAATTGAGTATATCTGTGGATGATCAAGATATTTTTGAACGATGCCCGTGATCTTATACTAGACTTTGAGAAATACTTGCCAAAACTAAATAAAGTCATCATAAGAACTGTCTCTACACATCTCTATTATGACTGCAAAGTTTTAGCAGCCATGCTTGGCCCACTCGTCTGCCACCAACATACTGCCTAACTGCTGCTGCAGACCTGTGTTTGAGGGGTGAAGCTCCCACTTCAACATCGCTTGTACTTGATAGGGCTTTTCTGTCCCCTCAGAGATTGACCTCTGCTCAGTCTGTCTCAAATCCCAGCATTTCCAGTACTTGACTCTTGGGACAGATGTGGCTTTATTCCCCATGAATATTTTGGTGGGGAGAATCTGCAGAAATTTTTGTTGCAGTATTGCCAGCTAAGCACAAGCATGACAAATTTGTTTTTATTTTTAACAGTCCACAAGTGTTCAAGGGAGTTTCCTAAATCTTAATCAAGTGTTTATGTAGTTGTTATTAAAAGAAAAATAACAATGTTTCTTAATCTTTCATTTGTATAAATGGCTATGCTTGGTTTCAGTATAACTTCTTTCTTTAGCTATTTGCACTTCCCATTGTGTAGATCTTTGTATTGAAATGCAAAGCAGTTCTTAGTCTTTTGGTGTGCGTGAAGTAAGCTGAACTCATCATGTGATGGACTAAAGCACAGCAAATTCAAGTCTTCAACTGGATGGAGAGGTTAAGTTCATATTAAATAGCTTCAAATAAATTAGTATTATACGTGGATGAGAACGGTGTGATTTGTTGCTTTTTTTTTTTTGCCTGTATCTAAATTTGTTCCATTTCGAAGATAGAAACCAAATGAGCTTGGTTCAGATTATGTACATCACTCCAAAAGTAATGCCTTCTATTTATTTCTGTGGAAGCCGTGATAGACACAAAGAGCACAGTGATGCTATTTGATAGAGCAAATTCTCAGCTACAGAACACTTTTTCAATGTGATCACAATCATTAGCTGTGCATTTTCACCAGTGATGAACAAGAGCCTGCATGCATGTTACTTTCAGAGCATACCTGCAGTTCACTGGAAACTGTACTATTCTGTATTTTAAGCTCTGCCCTGCCAAACTTTGTTAGAGATGCATTGGTTAAAAAAAGTTATCCACTTAGAATTTTGGAAGGGAAATTAGGAACCACTACTTAAAAACTGTGGATTTGGACTAGGAAATATTGGTATTTCTTTTGGCTGTCATTCTTGCTTCTGCCACTTACTCTTTGACTTGTCTATAAGACGAATGGAGAGGAGCTAATTTAGCTCATGCTGAAAACAAATATGACTTCTACCTCACGAAGATGTTCTGAGCTGCATGGGCAAAAATGGCTTTGGTTTGCCAGTGGTCTCTAATCATATATGCTGAAGACTGCATGAACGTTAAATATATGGTTCGTCTGTTAGCTTTTATGTATAGGAGAAGAGCATTTCTTCACCTGAGGCTGACTAGAGAGCCTGTGGAGTCTCCTTCTTGGCAGTCTTTGGAAGCTGGCTGGACATGAGATTGGGCAGTCTGCTCTGGGTGGTCTTGCTGGAGTATGGGTTGGAGCTGATGCACCCAGCATCCCTGCCAGCCTCAGCCATCCTCTGGGTATGTCTCATTCTGTTGTAAGATACAGCTCTGGGTTTCTTTAAGGAGCTGTGTTTTGGGTGCGGCTGTAGTGCAAGTTGTGGCTCTCCTAAAGTTTTCCTAAAGTTTTTGGGGTTTTTTTTGTGGGTGAGGAAGATATGGATTGTGATGGAAGTATGGATTAGTACCTCCAGAAGCATTTAGAATAAATACTCATCTCTGGTTCAGGGTATGCCACAAAGAAGTGTGATGAGTTGCCAGTATAGCTTTGTACTCACTTTGTGCAGCCTGCTGGAAGTCATCTCTCATGACATGGATGGAATTTTTTTAGGGTATTTCATGTAAGCATTATCCAGTTTAATCTAGAAGGTCTTGTTTATTTTGCAGCTTTTGCACTTTTCTGGTGTTACTCTATTACTTCCTGTGTTTTTTAACAATGATAATATCTCATTTAAGTATCTTTTTTTTTTTTTTTCCATTTTAAGTCTCAATATGGCACAAAAAAAAAATTAAGGATCTGAAGAGGTAAAAATGACAGCTTCTTAATTTAGGACCTAAGCAAAGGTTACTGTGAATGGATAGCCTACTGTTTTACATAGTAGGATGTCACAAGACTTGTCAATTCATATTTAGCAGTTTGAGATCCTGGTATGTCTGAAGTTATATATCAGGCTTCTTTTAACCTCTCAAACATGAAATATTTAGCCCTGGTCTTACTCTTAAAACATGAAGAGGAGTGAATTTGTAACCTCTGTGCTTCAAAAATAAATTTTGTTTCTGCTAGCTCATTTCTCACCATGGCTGTTGACAAGGATTATATGTCAACTTTAAGGGCTACTTATAATTTCAGGATGTCTAAACCTGGCACCACTAGTTAGCTTCTTGCTATGCTGAGGAGGAAAATACGGCTGTTGGATGGGTTCCTTGCTTCTGTAATCCTAAAATTAGGTTCACTGACTGTTCAGGAGCCTGTTCAAAGTCAAATGCCACTAGAGAGATTTGCTTACTTCCTGGCCCCATGTGAAACACAGACAGTTGTGAGCGTGGAAAGCTTCTTGGCATGCTGGGCATAGGAGGAGGCCTGGAGCAAGGGTTTATAGCTCAGCCCATGTGGTTGCAGAGCTGGTTCTGCCAGTGCAAGAGCCTGGTGAGCTGTTCTGCGCAGCAGAGGATGGTGATGTCAGCCAGCTGTCAGTCCTTTTCTGTGGCTTGTTGGTTAGAAGAACATGCACAAGTGGTCCCTCCAACAGACTCATCGGGAGGCCTTTCTACTTTTGTCTTTTGCTGATACACTGCAGAAAATCTTGCTAAAGAAAGTGTGTTTGCGTCATACATAATGCTGCTCTGAAAAATTTTGGGTAAAGTCTTCACGTGGGAGTGCTGTCATATGTCATTCACTTCAGTGTATTTCCAGTATGTTATGAATATTTTTGATCCGAGAAAAGATTAAGTGAGGAAATAGAAGCCTCCTTATATCTGTGCCTGAATACTGTAATGTTTTGGAGGTTGTGTGCTCTAGGAGACAGGATGGTCTGCAGAGGTTCATACATGGGACAAGCATATGCATAAGCAGTCCTACGTACCCTACGTAATACACAGTGGGGCGCTGCTAGCAGTCACATTACCTCCTGGGTATTCTTTCAGAGGGCATGTTGGTCATGGCGAATGGGAAGGCACTGATCTCTGGGTTTTTCTTTGCTATAATATGCATCAAAAAATAATTTATAGGTGAAGCTGTAGTGCTGTATCATTGGCGTGGATCCCCTTCCTATGGACCTCTCAGTCATTCTTGACATGCAATTTAGCATCTGTTTTAGCCTCTAGGCTGCATCTATCATTGGTAAATGGGGATTGTCTAGGGGGCACTTCAGAGCATCCCAGCTACGTTCCTGCCCTGAGTTGCTCTCCTTCCATTGACCATAAATGGAACAGTGAGGGAGAGGAGCTGCCAGGTTGGGAAGCTCATGTACTTGCTGTTGTCTCTGTTTTGTGTTTGTAGAGCCCTGATAATCATTCTAGGGAGATAAAAGTTTTTTGTGAAATCTGATTCTTTACCAAGCTTTGTAAATAGCTACAGTCATTTCTTTTTCCTAATTTCTGCCAGTCTAATATGTAATAGCTATATGCAAGTATACTTACTGATACAATTCCTGTGTAATGAATTGTTATGGGAACAGTGTTTGAACAGTTACCTAGCAGCAGGGGTGTAGTATCTTTATTTCTGATGTACGTTTAATAACTGGTTTTATTCGTTTTAAAATACGCTGGGAAGAAACATCTGACTTAATTCTTAATCTTCTTCTTTGCTCTCTTCCTAGGTTGCTATCTGTTTATGTCATATCGTCTGTGTTGCACTGATGATATTTATTGCAAATAGCCAAGTGGTGTTGGTAGCACTGCTAATGAGAAGTTCAAATATTTTCTTCAGTGTTATATTTTTATAGCTAGATAAAACTTGTAGGCTGTCAGAGGGAAATTTGAGTATTAATCTCATGTGTATTCTTGAGTGACCAAACAGGAAATCCCTGCATCAGTGATGGGCTGACATGCCCTTTTTTCTTCAATGAATGAATTTTTTTCATTTTTTACTATCCAGCAGTTGCTATTGTTGCTATTATTATTTTTTTCTAATTTATTTTATTAACAACTTATTTTGGAAATGCTTTATCCTTCCTCATGATTTGACTAGAAATTTCTTCTGATATAGTTTAAATGCAGGCAGTTCCTACACTGCAAGAAAGGATCTATCTGTACGGCAGGGGGGCATATGCTTAGTTCATATGTTTGTATTTGTATGCACAGTGTTATACATGCTTATATGCTGTTAAAAGCACCCAGTGTGTGTGCCATTGTGTGGAACGCATGAGGGAGGTCCTTCTAACAGTGGGAAGAGCAAGGGAATCCACATTCAAGTGTGTGTTTGAGCTACGCTATGTATTCCAGCCTGTTGGAGAAGTTGAGTGTTTCCTAAGTCTGAAGATGGTGCTAGGGGAGTTGTCAGCTTCAGCTTGCTTCACCTGTTTCAGCCTGGTCCCCTGAAATGCCCTCTTATCAGGTAGAACCCATAAGGGACTTCCCTTTCTCTTACAGATGTCCATTTGTTTCTTTCATAAAAACAAAATAAAATCTCTGTGGGGGGAAAAAAAAAGTATTTAATAGCATGTTCTACTGCTGTTACCTTCTGTTTTCAGAAGAATCCCAAGTTTGTATATGAAAGTGTGTATAGGGCAAGGATGTTTTGCCATTCAAAATGGAGGGGCTGTTAGTGAAAATCTTGATGGCCAAGAAGGATAGAAATGAAGTTTAAGAACAGCTGCACTGAGTAGCATGTTCTCTTCTTTCTTGTCTAATGGATACTTCGGTATCTTTGGAAACTCATCTTCCCTCTAGCAAAATTAACTTCTGCTCAGTGAGTGAGTCATGACTACCGTAAGAAGGACAACATCAGTAGATATGTTAGGATGGCAATAATGTCACTCAGATGAATCTGTTACAAAAAGAGTTCTAGGAAAGAATAAGAGACATTCAGAGGTCAGGGCTGTGAGTTACTCCCATTGGCTCTAAGAGTCTTAGTATAAATGGATAAATAGAAGGAAAAGATCAGTGTTATTTCTGCTGCTGTGCTCAAGTGTTTTGCTAGGGCTGATGCAGAAATTCTGGTTGTCGGAACACAAGTCTTTCTAGGCAGATTCTCCTCTCCCTTGTGAAGGTTTGGGGTCAAAGGTAGTCCATTTGACCTTTGTGAAGCACTTGAAAACAATGGTGTTTTTTTCTTTGATAATTTGTATGAATCCGTTTCCTGGATATCGGATTCATAGGCACATCCCTTCCCAGGAGAAAGAAGTTAGTTTTACTGTAGCTCTCAGCATGATATTTTTGACCAGAGCTTCTTCAAAGCAAACCAAGATCACTGTATGTTTCAGACGTTACAGAACTTGCTGTGCTTCATGCAGAGCTGCAAGGACCCACTTCTGAGGCCTTTCCACATAAGAAGCAGGTTTTTTTCTCCTTGTGTCTTTCATATTATTTTAGTTTTTTCTGGTTCTTGTGAGTACTCTGGCATGTTGCTGGGGTTTTCAGACACAGACGCTGCCTGTCGGCACCTGCTGATGAATGAGTCGGTGGCAGTCGGTCAGGCACAGTGCGCACGCCCTCGTGCATCCCTCCCTGTGAGGGTCAGGTCAGCTGTGCTTTGGCATTTAGCTCCCCACTGGAAAGATCTTTGCCTTGTTTCCTGTGAATAACAAGAAAAAGGAGGGGAGAGGCACTGCGCAGGCTACCTGCCCTCTCCCTGCTGGGAAGACAAAGGATCTATTTTCAGGGCAGCTGCATGTTCTGGGCTTGTAAATGTGATATCTTATCAGAGGCTGCTGTGGTGCGTGTCACCATTCACCCCTTTCACATCATCTTGTTGGTAGATAGTGAAATGGTGACTTTAGCGTATCGTTTCTTCCTTCATTAGTTGATAATGTAAAGAGCATTACAGTGACCAAACTGTGCCCTTGTGACCTAACTGCATCTCTCAGAATTTGGTACTGCTGTTCTTTGCATGCTTGTGCACACATGACATCACTGCTCTTCAGTCTTTTCTTTCCTCGGTGATAGCATTTCTAGTGCATTACAGTCTCAGAACTTAGCAGGGATACCTTGTTCAAACCAGAAGGAAAAACAATAGTGTGGTTTGGATAAAGAGCCTGAATTTCCATCCTTTTGCCCTTTCTTTTTTTTTTTTTTTGGTGTTAAGTAACACCAAAACTATGAAGGGAAGCTCTTAAATTTTTTCAAGATCTAATTTATGAGTACAAGTAGTTGTCACTACTATTTACTTGCAAATACTTGTTTGCAGCTTTGAAACAAATGCCTCTACAGATTAGGACTGTATTTTGATGCTGCAATGAAGCAGAGATTAGCTGGTTCCCACTAGCGGAGATCACCCCCTTCAGTATTCACTGCTGGCTTTGCCTGCTCAGCAGAGACCACAGCAGTGAAGTCTGTTGCTTTTGCTGTTAATGTCTTGGTCAGTTTAGAGCACAGAGAAGGTTGCATACAACTGAGTCCCTGATTACTTAGGCTTGAGACTCCCTAGTCCTGGCCTCCCAGCTTCCTTGTGATATTCAGGAGTTTCAGTCTGACTGAATGAAGTGTGCACTGGGGAGAGAGGCACAGCAAGGACTCAGTGATAAAAAGTTATCCCTTTAATTGAGTCCTTGTATCTTAGTTTGCTGTTTCAGTTCTTCTGTTCTGATCCAGTTAGTGTTACGTTTCTCAGCTTCGCATCCTTGACAGTCAAACGCTAGAAAACGAAATTCCTTGGAAAAGCTGGTTTTCTTGAGGGTGGATGTTTCAAATGAAAATAGAAAAGAAACACTTGTGTTGAGGAAGCATGGTTTTCTCACTCTGTGGTTTCTTGTACATTGAACTGTAAACCTGTTTGAGGTATCTCTCTGGTACTTCAGCTGCTGTGAGCTCCAGAGTCATGAAGGCAGTTTTGCATGGAATGAATGAATGCTTCTGTGCCTTTGCAAAAAAAAAAAAAAAAAAAAAAAAAAAAAAAAAAAAAAAAAAAATCGGTTACTTAAGCACTTGATTCTTTGTATTCCAGCTCTAGAAACTTCCAGTATGGATACTTTTTGTCTTTTCTTTTTGATGATCACTTCCCTTTAACTATATTTTCTTTGACTGTCTCTTGTAACCTGTTTTTTAATATTTCTTTTCAGCAGCTGAACTGTGCGCAGTTTTAAGAGGACTAGCTTCTTGCTTCTCTTGTCTGGTAACTGGTGTGCATGCAGGAAGATGGGTGTGTAGGGGCAGAATCTTTGTCAGTACTGCTTACAGTAAGTCAGAGTAAGGCACAAAAATGCATTCTGAGGAATGTAAATGAAACCACTTCCTAATCCCTGGTAACAAAGTGAAAAGAGTGATAAGCTACCCAGCCCTTGCAGCATGGCTTTATGGGTTTTAAAAAAAAACAAGCAGATAATAATTTGATGGGAAATAACTCTGACAGGCCTAAGGAAGTAGTTGTTTGTTAAGAAGGTGGGTACACATTGTCATCTTGTGCCTTAAGTACTTTGCAGAGACACATTGCCAACAGGTATAATGTAAGTTAAAGAACTATTTTGTTATCCTGCATGATCAAAATAAATGATTAAGATGATTTTCCTATTCTTTAGAGGGTTACCTTACACAAATGTTTAGGTTATTCCTGATGGATATGTTGTGAAAGATCTTCCTTTTCCCTTTCCCTTTTGCAAAGAGTGGGCAAACATGAATAAGTCCAGAAGAGCTGTAGAACAAAATGTCCTTGCTGGGTCAGATCAAATGTCCTTGGAGACCAGTTCTCCTGCTTCCTTCTCCAACAGCAGGGAGCAGTTGCCTAAGCAAATGATACAAAAACAATATAAACTGCAGATATTTCACCAGAGTATTTTCCATCCTCTGACAGTTTTATGCTTTATAATCTTTGAGATGTTGTCTTCACAATTATTTACTGTCTGTGGATTTTTCTCCCAGAAGCCTGCCTACTTACTTTTAAGATGCCATTCTTGCTTTTATTTTATGAGAAATGTCTTGACTGAGTTCCAGCAGTTCAGTATTCTTGGTGAGGCAGAAGCTCTTCTGGGTTAGTTTGGACTTCAAACTTTTGTTAGATAACCTGTGGCCTTCCAATATTTGAAAGGAGCATATAAACAGGAGAGGGGGAGCAGCTGTTCTCAGGGATGCATAGTGATAGGACAAGAAGGAATGGTTTTAAACTGAGACAGGGGAGGTTTAGGTTAGATATTAGGAGGAAGTTTTTCACAAAGAGTGTGTGTCCAGGTGGTAATGCACTGGAACAGGTTGCCCAAGGAGGTTGTGGATGCCCCGTCCTTGGAGGTATTCAAGGCCAGGCTGGATGTGGCTCTGGGCAGCCTGGTCTGGTGGTTGGTGGCCCTGCACATAGCAGAGGGTTGAAACTAGATGATCATTGTGGTTCTTTTCAACCCAGGTCATTCTATGATTCTAGCTATATTGATAAAGGAATTCATGATTCGCCGTACCTTCCACTAAATTTCAGTAGTGGTCTTTGTTCCCTTCCCACTTCACCTTTTTTACGGGATGGAAATCCCTGACCTGGCAGACTATTTCCATTGTGGAAGCTGGACCACCTTCATTATGTAATGTTTCATTAAAGCACTTCAGCAGTTATTTGCTATATATCAACCTCTTTTCATTTATCTCTTCTGTAGTCCTTTTATGGAGCTTTTGAAATTGGGCCATTAAATCAATCTACTGTAAAATTGTGTACTGGATACACAATTTCTGTAAATAGAGCTTTTAATTATGATTTCTACTTTTTGTTTTCCCTTTACTCCCTAAGACAACTTAACTCGGAAACATTTACAAAAAAATACTACAGATCAGGTATTTTATGAGCATCTTCTAAGTGGCAAATACTCAATTCAAAGCTTTAACTGTATGAAAAATTTGAACAATTTCTGTTGTCTGACACTTTTCTGTATTAATTTCATCTGTCATTTATATGCTCCCATCAGAGTTGTATGCTCCTTTGGCAGTTCTTCTATGCTTGATACTGCTCTTGCTTGTTTTGAGTTGCCAAGCAGTAACAAAACTTGCTCAGCTATAGCACAGGCCCCAGCTCAGCACGGGCCCCAGCACCCATTCAGTTAGCTGGACTTTGAATTCAAAGTTTTAAAGTGTAAATTGAATATAAATTTTAGTTCTGGAATCTCTAGGGTATTAATGAAGGCCTTAATTTGCCCTAATGCATCTATTTTGATGTAAAGATGAAGATGTCACTATATGCATGTTCAGGTGTATTGAATGGGTCAAAACTAATGCTTAGATTCCTTGTATCAGGGGAAACTTACCTGAACTTGAATGTGTGTACTCACATTCCTGTTTTTTTTTTTTTCCCCCTTATATTTAACCAGTACTACTTTCTGCTTATTCATCATTTCTATATTTTCATAGATTTCTAAGAGCTCATCTCAAGAAAAAAGTCAGTATGTTTGGCTGAAATTCAAGATAATTTTTCTATCTCAGTATAATTGATTGAACATGGCCATTAAATCTTAATTAACATTATTTAGTAAAAATACTGACTATAATTACTTCAATTTGACACAAAGCAGGTCTTTGTATGAGTTCATTATCCTGTGTGAAATAACATCACTGCTGTTACTGTGCATTCCTTCTGCTTGTTGAGCTGCTATGGAGAAAGCACTTCCAGGATAAAATTCTTTTCTTCCCTGTTATGGCAGATTCACTCAGTCTGAGCTCTAAAAACTTGTGTGTAAATGTGCTGTTTTAACGTTTGGGAAGGTCCAGTGACTCACTGAGCCTGTAAATGACTTCAGTTACGGTTATAAGTGCTTCACCCTCTATTTTAATGTCTCATACCCCACAGAGGAGGAAACTGAAATGTACCAATAACCTCCTTTCCCTAAGCCCCAAACTCTTACTATGAGGTGAGTTGGAAGAGCCTCTGTATATCACAGATAAGCTAAATTTAGAGTATGGTTTGTGTGGGAAAGCACAGTGCTCCTTCCTGTTCCTCTGCCATGTTTTACCCATCTCTTAGCTGTACAGGGACATACGCTGGGCCATGTTTTCTGTGAAATCCCTGAGGGCCCTGGCTTTTCTAGCAGTCTGTGCCCTATGATATGAAGGTGTATTTAAGATACATGTGACTTGAGACATTAGGTGTACAGAATACCTGTGTCCGTGGCAGGGCTGTGGAGGCAGGAAGCTTTAGCCTGAGAAACAGGTAGAGACAGGGTTTCTGCCACCAGAAAAAGCTTGTCTTGTGATTGTACCCATAAGTACCCCAGGCTTTCTGAAGGGAGTCAGAATGGTGCTTTAACCACAGTATGCAACACTTGCTGCATGTGTGTGCTGGGTACTCCTTTAATTCTACTTTACTTCTGGATTTTCTGAAATACCTGGTTTGTTCTCCTCAGATGACAGGGATGATAATTTTGGGATGATTAATTTGGAAATTTTTTTTTGAGCTTTCACACATCAAGAGGTCAGTTACACTATATGGAAAGTTTGTGTGTTATCTTAAAAGGCTTTTGTGATTAGGTAGGATTCCACTTGTGACGTTTTTGTTGATCTCTTTATTGGGATTAAGCCAGAGACTTGGCTCTTATTTGAGGAAAGGGGGTGAGTTGTGAGTTGTTCTTTTGTTGTTGAATGGAACGCTTGCACACGTGGAAGAAAACTCTTTAAAAATGTCTCATCTGAAAAAGTAAAATCTGATCATTCACCAACAGAAGAGAATAAGGGGGAAAATGCCATCCTTTCCACTTTGTAATTTTGTAGAACTACTCACTTTGCTTGTTTGTACTTGTTCACCAGCAGACAACATTCTGATGACTCTAGTTTTATTATTTAGCTGCTTGCTAATTGGGAACTCCTATTTGAAACTGCTTGCCTGAGGCGTTATGGTCTGTTTTCACGTATAAATCTGTCTCACAGTGGCACAAAAAAAGTATGACCATGCTGAGGACAGAGAGTGGTGAGCATGGAGGACAGCTGATTAACCCTTTCTGCAGAAGAGATCAATTTATCATAGAAACTCGCAAAAAGTCTCTGCAAATATGTAACAGACATCAGAAATGCAAAGAGACCGGGGAGGTATAAACTTGTTTTCACAAGGAAAAGAGATTTCTGCAGCTTTAATTTCTATGCATGAAAGTGTTTATGGATGTTAGTTTGAAAATTTGTGCGTGCTTTCAAACTGTGGAATACTGCTGTAAAGAACATGCTTTGGAAAATCTGTACTGTTTTGTATTATATTATAGCTAGTTTACTACATCATTTCTAGTAAAAATCACTTCAGAAGAGTATTCTACTAGTCTCTATAGTTCAGGGATTTAAGACTGGAAAGCTCATCCTCTGAGACCAGTGTTCTGCTATTCTGCATTACATAATCTCCACTATAAAGCTACTATGTCGTGTACAGGAGCAATAGCTGCTTTTTAGCTTTCAGTCACATTTACAAATTGCTAAGCTCATTCTGTAGATACTGGATAAAATTGAATTTCTGCTGGCCATGTAGCAACCTGAGATTTAATTACTGCTGGCCTCACTTGGCATCCCAACCTTAGGAACAGCTGTGTGTGCTGAATCAGATCTTCAGCCTGTGCAAAGTAATTCTCCTTTAAGTCAGCTGAGAAGCTTGTACTGTGTGTGTGTGTGTGTGTGTGTGTCACCTCTGTCACGTATACAGAGGGAATGTTTTGAATTTTGTTGCTGCTCTGTGGATCCTGAGTTCAAAAGCAGCAAGCAGTTTCCATGGAGGAATCTCAGGGTAGAAATAAATCTGCATAAATGTACATTGTAGAGATGAGCTGGGGAGTAATGAAGGTCTTATGCTTGAATTTCAAATGAGATGTTTCTGTTTCTCTGTTGTCCCAGAGGAGTTCTGAGGAGCTTGTTTTGTGCTGAGCAAGTCTCATTGCATTGATTTTTGAGTAGAAGAGCATGTTATGTGGCATTGGCATGTGGTCATTGAATATTGCTCAAATGCAGATTTTTGTAGAGGTGGAGGAAGAGCTATGTCTCAGCTTTCTGAATCTAGGCAATTTATCTTCAGCAAACTGTGACAGAGATTGCTCCTCAACTCTGCCGTGTTACATACCCTGCAAATTTCCAGAGGAGCAGCTGGGAAGGCAGGGAAGGCTTCCACTGGTGTTACAGTAGAGTATTTGGCTCTGACAGTGAAATATGAGTATGTAGCTTGAGGCTACTAGGCTAATTGAAGGAAGGGGGTGGGGGGAGAATAAAAGTCCTCCTTCCCACCTAGACCCCCCAGAAAGACTTCCAAAGACTTTCACCTGATCCCTAAGGGACAGCCTGCTCTTGAGGATGAAGAATGTGTTAGTGGATGTATCTTTGTGTCAATGGTCACATTAACCATTGTATCCAAAGTGAACACCTTGATTTCATTTTCTCATTAAGAAAACACTGTCACTGGGGTGAGATGAAACATGACTGGCTCCAAAGTCCTGAATTCTGTTGTAAAGGGATACCTGGATTTAAATGAAGCTGAGTTAATTCAGTGCAAGTTCACTGCTAGAGGCTAGGTCAGTTGAGCAAAGGTAAAATATTGCTATAATAGACAGATAACTCTTTAAGAAAGAGAGACTGAAATAGAGTACAGTAATTAGGGAAGTAGGCAAATGTATTGCATGATACTACTTACATGAGAAGGGCTGGAGTCAACAGTTAATTTCCTGAAGGTTTTTGTCTGTAACACCAAAAGGAAAGCATACAAAAATGGAAAAAAAGCAACATTTCTATTGTGATTTCTTTTGTATATGTGCACGGTACTTTCCAAATACTTGAGAAGGATAATCCTGTCTTCAAAGCATTTTTTTTTTTTTTTTTTGAATGCAAAAAGGTAGACAGAGATTGAGGGAAGGGTAACTAAATAAGAGATGCATATTTAATATAAATACCTAATTGCACATCTAGAAAATGTTTGACATAGTTAAAGTTGAGAGGTAAAACCTCTCAAAAAAAATCTGAAGAACAGTGCATGCTGTAGGTCACACAAGACTTCTCCCCATCCTGCAGGCAACTGAAGAGCAGCAGTGCTTCATGAAGGATGCATATGTAGTCCAGAAAAGAACATTTTGCATAGAACTGTTGAGGGAGTTCAGTAACAGAAACAAAGATTTGTGAAAAAGACTCCAGAAGAGGAGCCATTTTGCCAATGATTTTCTCAGTTATTTGCTGACATAAAAAGAATGTTGACATTAAAAAAAAAAAAAAGAAAAAAAAAAAAGAAAAAAAACTTATTAAACTTCAGGTGCTGGAGGGAATTTGTTTTTAAAAAGCACATTTCTTTTTCTGTATCAGTAAGTAGATTTCCTTTCTATCTGCTGATACTACAGAAAAAAAAAAAAATGCTCAGAGCAGAATTTCTCTGATCTGCATGAAATATTTTTTCCTTTTTTTTTTTTTTTTTTTTTTTTTAATCTTTCCCTGAATACCTCTTTGCCTCCAAGGAGAGAGTCAGCAGACCATGTGGCTAAAGCTTGGTTAAAAAAAATAAACAGTGAAGAGAAGGGTCTTACAATAACAAGAATTAGGTGATGTTAACAAGAGGGTAAACTACCAGACTGACTTGTAGCTAACCTCCTGGAGTTCCTGTGGGCCAGGGATGTCACTCAAAGGTTGTGAAGGATGACTGGTGAGACATCTGCTTCCTCCATCAGCAGCGCAGGTCTAGGGATATGATTCTCACTAACAATTAAGCAAATGTAACTGAATTTTACTAGCTTGTTATGAACATGAAGGTGATTGGTGCAGTGCATCTCTTTTTCCTTCTGTTCTTAGCACAGTAATTACGCAATGGGATAATTGCTACCTTTTGGTAGCAAGGCTATTCAAGGAAATCTTTATGAAGTAGCATATGTGTTTTTAAGCTGTTTTGCAAGTCTGCTTTCAGGATAATAATCAATTGTTCAAGTATCTTTCTGAAAGGAGGCTCTTGCCAAGGACTTTTCTTGGAGGTCCTTGACCTCCAAGATGTGGTGTGATTACTGGTACTTCCAGAAGACAATTTATAGCAGAAAAGTGTGACATTAAAGCAGAAGTATCTCAGTTGAAGAACAGTGGATTTGGGACTGTAGTGCTTCTATTCGCAGCTCTGTGTATCCAGTGTATATGTTGTGTGGCCAGAACTCCCTTTCATTCAGGTCAGTATCATTTTCTATTCTTCCACGTCACCTCCCCAGTGTTCTAAACAAAATCTACAGAGGTCTCTCCTTTGTACTGGTACACTAAAATGGCTTATCTAGATGTCTAGTTCTTCAGGAAAAGAAACGAGTCTGTTCAACTATTCCTTCCTTTTTTAGGAAATGTTCACAGTAGAGAGCATATTCATTCCCTTTTTATTTCTTACACTTTGATTTAGATATCTTACAGAAGCCTTTGAATGATCTGTTCTCTGTAAAAGTCTTGAATGAGAGAAACATGATACACAATTGCAACATGATGGTTGCAGGCATTATGAGGCCTGATTACTTCTGAAAAGTCTGGTCGGACTGAATTTGGTTGGACTTTACTATTCAAGTTGATACTTGTGTTCTGCAGTGTTTGCCATGCTTTTCTTCAGTTTTGCCAGAGCATACATGTTTGTCACGTGAAAAACAGTCCAAAAGAGTAAAATTTCTCTAGATGCTCACATGAGGAAGGATTTTAAAAAGTTAAGTTTCTGAAACATTATTGTTATCAGTGATATGAGATTCACTAAATAGTTATCACTAATATTTGTTTTTTCTCAAGTTTATAGAAGGAAATGTATGAGGTGCTCTGTACACAGCTATGGCTTCATTTTCCTTGGATGAGTTCTTAGATTAGAGGTAATTATACTGTAGGAGGCTGCATGGATAAATGAATGAGATCTCTGATTGACTGAAATGGAAATTTTGGACAGTTTCTTTTGTCTTTTTCCTTTTTTGTTTAAAACATATCTGTGGTTAGTTGAGGGCATCTTAAGTATGAAAGCACTGATATCTGGTCAATCTGAGAGGGATGCGAACTTTTGCCGTTACCTTCAAGTAGCTTTTTTTTGCCTCCATGCATTATTTTTGTTTTAAGAACAACAACAACAAAAAAGCAACAACAAAATGTCCCAAGCAAACAAAACCACAGGAACACTTTGGCTGTAGGGTACAATTCTGTGGGTCATGTTTTGGGAATTTCTGATAGGAAAAAAAGAGAAATTGTAAAAATAGCATTTCTGCTTATCCACTTACACAAAGAGGTGTGACATTAAGAAAAAAAAATCACCTGTTAACATGGGTCTGTGCACACATGTGTACCAGAATCTGTACATTCCCATCCAGCTCTGAGAGCTTCAGCATTTTAAAGTAATGCACATTGTTTTGGAGAAGGGGAGAGAAGCAGAAAGAAGAAAGGAGATGTTATAAACTAAATATCGGTATTCATAGGAGGATTATACTTGCCTCCTTTATCATTTTTTCGAAGCGGGGGCACTTGAATACTTCTCCTGATAGCAACCACCAAGTCCAGTTTTGTTGGAGGTTTGTCTAGAAGAGACAGTAAGGTGGTAGTATTCTGCTTTATTTACTCTGTTTTAAAACAAGTAGAATAGATACAGATTGCAAAAGCATTTTGTACTGAGAGAACCTGATAGCTAAAAGTAAGGAGGCGGTAGCTATTGTAAATTGAAATTTATAACATCTTAACTCTGATTATCTTTATTGTTTTTTGTTAAATCTCTTGTTTTTTTTTCTTGTATATATTTGAAGCATAATTTATAGTGTATCAGATGAATGCTTGTCTCCATTTTCTGAATTATTTTCCTTTTTTAAATAGACCAGTATGTGTTCTCTTCTGGCCTACTTCAGAGTAGCTGTGTAGAGGTGCGCCACAGCAGTGCAAGGGCTCTGTAAAAACTCAACGTGTAAATTTTCAAAAGCATTGTGGAATTATTTTTTTTTTTCTTGATGCCTTGTGTTGGGCATCCTAATTAGTGAAGTTCAAGAGAGTCCTATTACAGGTAAATTGCTTCTTCCCTTGCTAGCTTTTCAAAAGACTAGTGAAATATATCCTGGATTAGAGTGACAAATTAATACGACACTTTCTCCTTTGAACCCTCTTGCATTCCTAGGATTTGGATGGCAAATGTAGATAATCAGATTTGGTTCCTTGCTGAAGCATTTAACTGTGTACTACAGGGCTGATCTGTCTGTCAAAGGGAATCAAATCTCTCTTCTTGTGTAAGCAGAAACCTGTTACGGTGGAGAGAAGTGCAATTACAGTTTAAATTGGTTGCAGCACTGATGCTGTTCTGTGTTGTTTTTTTAGAAAAGCTTTGCTTTTCATGAATGTTTCCAAGCTGGCATAAGAGTAAATGAGTTGCAGAAAGTGGTGTGCTTTTCTTCATTCGTGCTAACCAGCATGAGAAACTGCTGGGTGCAGCTGCACACCGGTTGAAATGATGCTAAAAAGATAAGAGCACTTGTACTTAGTGCTTGTACTTAGTGGAATCAGATAAAAAGTAGAACAAGATTTTTTGAAAACCAGCAACACATTTTCTCACCTTTCTGAGCTTCTTATTCAGTGTTATACTGCCCTGAACCTTGCCCTGCCTAAGACTCAGCCTTGAATGTTAAGTCTTCTTTCACTGGCCTTTGCAAATGACTGTTTAAAACACTGTGATAGCCAAGCCTGTTGGAAATCATGGTGACGGTTATTTTGGAATTGAATGTGGGTCCCTGTCCTCTTGAATGTAAAATTCAGTCCTCTAAAAGGACCATACAAATGCCAGGTTATATTTCCTTCAGATATGTCATATCACTTGGTTTGGGAAACAGCTCCCTTGACAGACTGCAGCCATGATTGCAAGCCCAAGTAAGGAGTTATGGGAACAAAGCAGTCTTGTTGAACAGAAGAATGAAGAGGGCAAAGAATGATGAAATAGTATGTAATAACCTGTAAGTTATTTGTAATGCTTTAAGGAAAAAAGCACCACAATGGTTTTCCCAGATCTCTCCCTGCTAAATGGAGGCTAACTTCTCTTCTGAATTGCTGGAAAGTTCAGGTTTGTCTTCTGTACTGGAGAAAAGTACATGTCAAATTCAAGGGGAATTTTCCTTGCTTGAGTCAGCTGAGCTTTACTGCTTAATGAATGTTTATTTTGTTATTAGCATGGGTTATAGAGTTCTGAATGCCTCCAGAAGTGAAGGTTACTCATGGTAAAGAACATGCTTTTGCTGGATCTGGAATTGCTGCTTCCTATATTTTTGTTGCTTTGGATCTGTGGGCAGCCAAACTGAGGCAGCCTGGCCTGGGGTAGAGATATGTGCAAACTGTGAAGTTACAGTTTTCAGTAGCTTTGTGTATCTTCAGTAAAGTTACTTACTTTTTGATTTTATTTCTTTTAAAAGAATTTTTTTAAGAGAGTGAAAAGAAAAATCATTTTCTTTTGGATCCTAGATAGTGACTTACATAAGAAAGCTACCTGCAGTGATAATATGCCGTCTTCACCCAAGAGCCTCAGCCAAAAGCTATCCTTAGTTTGCAAGACTTTCACACTCTTTTCAATTTCTAGCGTGGATTATTATGGTTTTGATGGCTACATGTGGGGCAGGATGAGAGGGGTAACAGCAGAGGCTTGTGATGTGGGTGACTGTCCCCAGACACTGCTGAGGACTGCCCTGGGGATCTGTCGGTGGCAGGTATCCAGCTGCAGAAAGGATACATGATCAAGCGTTTCATCCTTCATTTTGCCCAGAAAAATGGCTCAGGGATTCTCTTGTTCTCCTCACATTTCACAAACTGGGGAGGTCTGAGCCTGTGTTTCTGCACTCAGGATGCGTCATTGTGGCCACTTCCTAGGAGGTTCAAAAATGAAACTGAAACTGGAGGATTTGCTGTGGAAATCAGGGATTGGCTCAGCCAATAATCACTGTTTTTGGTGTTACACAAATGATCTAGGTTGGGTACAATTTGTTTTGTTGTTTTTTTTCTTAACAGCTGAATATAGTGAATAGCTGGTAGTAGAATAAGGGCAGCACTATATGTAGAGAAATATATGGAGCTAACAAAAGTAAAAAAGACTGGTTGTCCCAACACTCAACTTCATAACATCAATTATTGCTGGGAATGTAAAGGTAGCAGTTGAACACAGCTTGACCTAAGCTTTGTTGCAGCTGGCATAAAATTCCTTTGATTTTAAAAATGTTGAGGGTTGGTTCTTTCTGTGGAAGAACTATTCACATAAATTTTGTGCAACTCTGTCAATTCAGTAATGATTTTACTAGATTCTGTTCCCACATTTTACTTTGTTTGAATTCAGAATGTGGTACAAGTAGCAACTCCTGTACCCAAGTTCAGGCTACCCATGTGTATTCTCCTTGCGCCGGTGCTTGGGAAGAGGTACTTCCTTCTGCCTGGGAGTTGTAATGAATATCACTTGTCCCATGTGCTCTGTAACTGGGGCACTCTCAGTTGGCAGTTAAGGACAGATTTACTGCCAAGTATTTCATTTTCGGAATGCATAAGAAAATACAGCGCAAGCAAATAAATAACTTGCTTACTGCAAGGAATAGGTTAGGTCTATTCGGAAATAAAGCCTGGCAGCTTTAAAATCTGGACAGATTTTTAATAAATGTGAACATATGATGTGCACAATATACTATCCCTGACTGTTAATACCATAGCGGTCATTTCACCAACTGCTAAGAATGGCTGTCAGAGGCTATCATACACCCAAAAAGTTATTGAGAAGTTTGGGCACTGGGTTATATTCTCTGGATCCTTTCTGCAAGTTGATTTTGATCATTTTGACCATTGATGCCCTTGTATACTTAATTCATTATAGTTCTGGGAGTGAATGTGAAGTATTGAAATAAACTTCTCTAGTAGGATTAGTTAAATATAATATTTCAATATATCCCGTGATATTAAATAGGTTTGTGTTCTACTAGTTCATAATCCTGTAAACTCTGGGGCGAGCTTAAGCAAAACTGTGCTCATTATATCTTGAGTTCTGCTATTAACATCAGAGAGTTTTGGGGTGCAAGGTTTCATGTGAAGCATGCACATAAAGTAACATAATGTGTTCTGTCTAAGTGGCTGGACTTCTTTAGTCTAGACTTCTCTTACTTGGTCATGTGTATATGTGCATGTGTGTATGATCAGTCTAGGAGCACAGTAATGGCTTGATATTGACCAGAAAAACTTCTGTTGCTGTATTAAAGATAATATACCTGATTCAGTGATGTAAAGAAATAAGGCACACTTACATTTTTTACTCTAGATACTCAAAGGCTCCTGGCCAAAAGGAGATCCTGTATCTTTCAATGCCAGGTTGTTATTTCGAGTGATTTTTGGTAGTGGATTGTGTTCATTGATTGGACACTGGAGTTAGAATTGTGAATACATGAATTAGCATTAATTCAGAACTGACACTTCCTTCTTGCTTAGTCACTGAATAAAAGTATATGATGGCATGTTAACATAAACCAGCAAGCAATAGAGCATTGAAGAAAACTGAGATCAGCTGTGTTCTTTGGTTATTGAGTCATAAGTGCTGCGTTTTGATGTTGTTAAGAAGTCTTTTTAATTCAAGAAGCAGCTGAGAAGAGTAATTTGAACCAGTTCACTTCCAGAGTACCATAGCAATTTATTCTGGATGACTTGTCTTCAATGACTTTGAATTGTTTGTCTTCTGATTAGTTTTGGAGGTGTTAATGAAGATTCCTGAAAGTGTTATGCAAAATGCTGTGTTTGCTGTTATTTTTATTCCTTTATTTGCTAAATATTTATGTACCTGACAGAGCAGTTCTCTATGTATATTGGTATTTCCATATGTTTTATACTAATATGGGAGCGCTGACTGCAGTAAAAATCTCAAAATGCTGAATTTGTGTTTATATTTTCATTTCAACTCCATTACTAAAGGATTAAAAACTTGGAACGTAATGTGAGATATTTGTTTTCAGTTTTATGCCAGAAGAAAGAGGTTAACATGGGTTAATTATGGGGCACGTATCTGAAAATTTTTGTTCCAACTGAAGTAGTTTCATTGTTTTGTTGTTATTAATAGTAATTAATCAGTGATAATGCAAAAGATCTGGCAGAGTAGCAATGCACTTAAATAACTCTAGGCATGTTAGCTGACTTCTAATTCTGCTCAGGGCTCTTATATTCAGTTGCAGTTCCCTGATTCAGGATCTTGTGGGAGTTAACATGCCTGTAACCTAACAACAATTTTGCACCTCCCAAGAGAGAGAGATTGCTTTACAGCATTCATGAATGCCTAAACCAGAAAGGAGGATGGCATACTTCTTAAAAATGATGAATGCAGTCTTCACATTTCCCAGTTCTTTCCTTGTTAGTTGTTTGTGTTTCTTGAAAAGTTTTCCAATTTGTGGATTAAAATGCTTATTGTACTACCCCTTATACAATGCTCAATTCTTTAATATACTATGATTATTTGTCTTCAGAAACTTGAAGACATAAAGAATTTTTTTCTTGTTGATACAGAGTTCTGCTTCACATGGTGTGCAATGGTATTAACCATGCCGAGGTTCAGGATGGATAGAGCCTCCTTGCTGTTATCAGTAGGAAAAAATACAAAATAAGTTTGTGACTGAATTCTGAATTTGAAGTGTGAATACTTTCTGCATTCTCTTTGCATTAATGCCTTTGGTTTCTCCCTGCCAGCAGGACTGTTAAAATTATATTGGGATGGTACCATGTAATTCAGAAGATTGCTACAGGTCTTTTCTCAATGTTGAAATAAGCCTTTTGAAATGCAGACATGGAGTGTGGTTTGGAAGGAGGTAAGAACAGCTGTAGCCACCTGTTAGCCCTTTCCATTAGTGTTGTAATGTAAAAAATAGCAGACTACTTTTCCTTCCCTAAAAAGTTTTTTTTCAGGGACATTAGAGGCCATTGGACCAAGTCCGTAGTAAGGTTTTACCAATCACTGTTTGCTTATCCTGTGCATGGCTCCAGTGTGTTCATTCTTATTCACCCTCTCTGTATCTTTATTTTCAGCAGTACCATTCTGAGTTGGATAGCAATTTTTCTTTGAAAACATGAAATGTGACTTTCTGTCCTTCCAAATAGCTTTACTGTGGAGATGCTAATGAATGAATTATGAGATCTAGCAAAAAAACAAAGTCTTGTGTGCTCCTATGTATAACTATGAATACTTGCAGAGCCTGTCAGATGTATGAACCATTAGTACATTATTATGAACTCAGTATAACCTTCTCACCTCATTTTTTCTGGATGGTGCTTTGTTTTGCGAGGTAGATGGCTATAAACATAAGGAAAGGAAGAAACCTGTTATGTAAACTGGATCCTTCTTCCAGTGTAGGAAGTGCTAACAATTCCTGTAAGTTTCCAGTCCTGAAAGTACCCAGATGATACAGTTTGCACCTCTTTAGGATTGCGGTCTATATCTTATAAGCTTATTCTTCTTCGTTTATTTTTTTCTATATTCCCTCATTCTGTTTTAATGTAATATTTTACTGTATTTAAATAACAGTTATTTTGTGAAAACTGATTTTTTCATTAGGAATTATGAATGAAGCATCTTCTATCCCTTTGGTATTATTTGGTGATTACATACTCTTATTTTATTGATAATTAACTGCTATTTCTCTAAATACTTTAATTTTGAAGTCATTACCTTCTAATACCAGTTTTGCTACTGAGCCTTTGGTTTTAGGAGAGTAGATGGAAAGACATTCCATTTGTGTTGTCATTTTTTCCCTGCTGCTAATCTAACACATACTGTTACATTGCTTA
The DNA here is from genome assembly GCF_026119805.1 of Tympanuchus pallidicinctus. Lineage (NCBI taxonomy): Eukaryota > Metazoa > Chordata > Aves > Galliformes > Phasianidae > Tympanuchus > Tympanuchus pallidicinctus. The sequence goes on from NW_026294769.1 coordinate 12,028,901, forward strand.
GTGATTTAGTGATGCTCCTTATTTCTTGTTAATGAAATGAGTTCTTTTAAACTACAAACTGTCCTTTTGCCATTAGTAACAATTGAGAAAGCATGAGCTAAGAACAGAGGTAAGCAATTTGGCCACGGCAAGTGTGTACATCATCTATTGATTTGTGTAGAAGCTTACATTCTCTGCTTCTCAATTGCATGGAATGTACAAGTAATAGTAGAAAAATTTGTATTTCTGGTCCCTATAATTGTGGGATTTTCTTTTTTTTTTTTTTTTTTTCCTCATGCTTTGAGCACTGAAGACACCTGTTTCAGTCTGCAGCGTGTCAGCTAATAAGAGAGACCAATGTGATTCAGGGGCTAAATGCTTGTGTCCTGTGTATGTGACTTGGCATAGTTTCACTCGTGTATTACTACTTTGGATTGTTTGATGCATGTGTCCCTCAGACTATGGATTCTGTGCTGGCTTCAAATTTTCAGGAAAGCAGTCCTTACTAGTTAATATTTAAAATAAGTGACACTAAAAATCTGTGCATAACATTTTGTTGTGAATTACAACATTTGTTTATGCTATTGTCTATCCGGCTTGCTGGAAAGCAGCTGCCGTGCGTATGAGTCAAGCAATACGGTGGAGCTGTTCAGGAGAAACAGGGACGTTTCCATACATGTTTTGGATAAATGTGTTTTTGTAATTTCTACTTTTAAATGCAAATGGAAAATGCTTTTGAACATCATCTTACTTTTTAGGAAAACTGTAACATTTTTCATTTTGTCATCTATCTGCAAACAGTTTTGTTTCTTAGCTATGTCTTCTGCAAGCCTCCATCAGAATGATTCCCTTGAAGCCCATGGAGCTATGCTGGTTAAATCCAATTGAGAATTGTGTCTGAGAGAGATGTGCTAAGATAGCGTGTACATTCTTTATTTTAGATACATATTTAATGTACTTTTGTTTCATTCGAGTATATCAAGAGTGAAGAAGATGTTTTTTGAAATCTGTGTTGAGTGCTTGGTGATCCCAAGTAATTGGTCCTATTTCGTTTTACCATTTGATTTTGGCATAAACATTGTTGAGTAGCATGTCTTGTTTCAGTCCAATGACTGAAAAACAAAGAACAGATTTTGATAATAAATGAATTTTCCCAGTGGCTTAAATTTTTTTATTTTTCTGAGAGCTGTTCTTTTGTTTAAAGTCTGGAAACTCAGAATAGTTGAAAGCCTTTTTTCCTTGTAGATGCTGCGGTGGGTAGGATCTGTTCATGCACTTCTGCTCCCATCATTCCTTCTCTTCCATACTTTGTTTTACACAGGCTTTTCCAATCTGCAGTTCACCTAGATTTTCTCCTGTGTTTCTGAGGTGGATGTTAATGTCATTATTTAGCAGTCTAAATAGAAGGGCTTTAATTTGCAGAATGGGATGATCATGGGTTCTCCTGCTTAAAATCATTGAAACATGGCTGTATAATTATATGGTCTCTGAAAAGGAATCTGCTTTATTTCAGTTAATAGTTAACTCCAGAGCCTCCAGTTTGAAAACGTTTCCTTCAGATTGTTATAGTTAACTGGAGGGGGAAAATGCAATTGGATTTTGGGTGTGTTTGTAATTGGAAGGAGATGCAGCTTGTCCATGTTGAAAATAGCAGTGGAAACTGAAAATCTTATAAGCTATCCACAGGAGGATTTGTCTGTGAAGGTACACAGCTCTACAGTGCTTGAATGCCACTGGCATTGGTTGATAAACACCAGTATGTGAAGCAAGACTGATACAACATGGAATCACAACCTGTAATTATAAGATTTTTTTTAATATTTTTTTTTTTTACTTCACACATAAGATGGATGGAGATATGTATGTATGTAAAATAGCTCAGTAGTTCAGTTCCCAAGCATTTGGCAAGCAGGCAACAGAGTAGTTCTGAAGATCATCTGTTCTCATGCATGGAGAAAAAAACTGTTGTGTCCTGGAGTCCCTGTCTCCAATTCTCCTCACTTATTTTCTTCAGGTCTTTCAAATGACTTCCAGGATGATTTCCTGTGTGCAGTGGTCTTGGCATCCCAGAGATGAAGGCTGCTGTGCTGTGAGCAGGGCTCTTCTGGAAGCCAGCCACTGCTGCCTTTCTCTTCTCTCCTTGAGGTGCAATTGAAATCTCTGCTACCATTTGCATGTAAAATGTAAGCTGGGGGGCCCAGAGCACCCCCTGAAAGGCCTTTGCCACCCCTGGCATGAGGTTGTGGGAAAACCTTCAGAGCAGTTGTGGCTTTGTGCTGTTCTTTGTTATGGCCTGAGCAGCATCTACGCGACCCTACTGCACTGGGAACAAAGAGGGACCAACTTGAGAATGGCCCCATGCTTAGGGTCCCATCCAGGCTCTCTTTTTCCATGGTAGCATTGAAAACAAATTAACATAAAATTGATTGAAAGGTGATGGTGTTAGTTAAAGATTTTTTATTTTTTTTTTTTAAATAATTTGTTTGCAACTACACTTAATCTTTAGTAGCCCTATCTGTAGGTGATGTTAGGTGTAAACCATTTGCACTTAATCTGTTTTGACACAGACAGTAAAACAGGCAATTACATAATTCATTTCATAAATCTTAATAAAAGAGCAAGGAAAAATGTTGTATTTTAGATACTGCAATATTTAAAACAAAACCGAAACTCTAGTATCTTTGTATTATTTAGTGCGTTAATCAAGTTTTGTAGCAGAAGTGTGATGTACCTGTCTTTGCCTGGATATCTGCTTGGTCCAGCAGAAGACTGTTCCCCCTCTGTTCCTGTGTTTATCTGGAGTTGCTGGTTAGGGTAAGGGAACGTGCCTCAGGTGGAAGTTTCTGCTGAGACTGTTCTTCTGTGATGGATCTTTTGTGTTTCTTCAGTGTGCGGTACTTTTTCAACTTAGAGTTTAAGAAAGAGATTGCACTTGTTATATTAGGAAAACTTTCAGTTAGATCTCAAAAGTTTGGTTACGTTAAAATTTAATCAGTCACGAGTATGTTAGTACAGAAGTACTTTAATGGTGTCTTCAAGTTTAAGAGCAAAACAGGTGCTTTAAGAGATGATGTTTGTGCAGAGCATTCAGTAGCACTGTTTGGATTTCTGTCATGAAAGCCTGCAGCATCATTTTCCACATTTCTTTGCATTCCTGGGGTGAAACTAATGTTGTGTGTTTTGGGTTTTGTCTGCTCCTACAAAGAGCAAAACAAGCATTCTTCTCACTGAAAGCTATTTACTGAGAGCACTTACACAACTTAACACTAGAATCAATCCTATGAACTTTGCATTTGATGTGCTGGCTGCGTCCCTTTTGAATCGGAATAATTAAAACTTTGGGAAGCACCTTAATCTGAAGTAGAGAGGAGACAATTTTTAATTTTAATAAAGCACACTTTATCAGCTTTAGTCTCTGTTGCAGACTTCATTTTTGAGTCTGGCCTTAGAGAAACATTTGATCATGTTAGCATAGACAATACTATTTCCTTTAAATGACAGGCATTTAGAGATCGTCTTAATAGGATTTTCTGATTCGATGCTTTTAGGGTAGTACTGAACAATATTGAATAAAGAGAAGCAAGTTCTGGTAGCTCTTCCTGAAGGAAGTTGTAATAATAAGATTTAATTGTGATTACAGTTCCTGGTTTGGGGTCCTGTTTGACTGTTTTTGTAGAAAATTCTCACGTGAAAGCGTGAAGCCTATCAGTGGTGTCGTATTTACAGCTGGGTGTTGTGGGATGGGGCCTTAATGTTGTCCTTGATTTCTTTGGCTGGAGACAAAAGCCAGTTTAGCCCATGCATTTTTAAAGAGAATGTTTTTTTTCTTACTCTGCAGGTGGAAAAGCCCTTAAAAGGAATATTTCAGTAGACCATAGCAACTTAAATGAGTTTTTGGCACTGCTGCTGTCTTGTAATAATATGTTTCTGAAGGGTTGCTTTTGATCATTTCATGCTTAAAAGCATAGCTGGTGATCCTCAGGAAAAGGTAGAATAAATTTAACTTTGTCGGTGTTTTCAAACATTGCTCTCTCTCTACATTTTAAAACCTCACCTTGCCTTCAACTAACTTCAGTTTTGGAAGGTGCAGTAAAGGTTTCTTAATGAATTCTAAGATCACTTATACTACATTTATTTATTTATTTATTTTTTCCTGGAAGGACTGAAGAGAGCTGCTTGCCAAGAAAGAAGAAAAGGAGGGAAAAAAATATTTGATATTTTTGTACAGTTAAAATTTCAGAGGGAGCAGAAAACTGAGTAGCAGTTTTGTCTGAAGTTTTTTTTTTTTTTTTTTTTTTTTAGCCCGCTTTTTCAACCAGTAAGATGATACATGCTTTCCTTCTTTTGGTGTGTGTTACATTAAATGTAAGACTAGTGAAGAGTAACTCTTGCAAATCTAATCCAGAAGTTTTCTGGAATCTTCCTACTAGTTTTCACTGGGTATTGGATCAGGCCCTACAAAATCAGCTTTCAGAAAGACTAAAACCTAAGAACGCTCTGAAATGCAAGAAGTTGCATTTTAAGATACCCTTAAGACAGTGCCATTGGATAAGAAAGTCATTTCTGAACCCTTTGTCAGCAGTGGTTTGGACTCAGTCTTCGGAAGGTTTGTGATTTCAGAACAAGCTGTATGTAAAAAGTAATATAAAATTTTATGATTTTTTTTCTTTTTCTTTTTTTTTTTTTAAGAAAAAATATATTTTTAAAGTGAAAGCAAAATTCTCATCTGATTGCTCTATTAAAGGATCTCAAAGAAAGAGTGAAGCTCTCTGATTCAGTGGATTGTAAAACTGTTGTTGGCTTTAGGAACACTTTAATTTTGCATACAGCTATGGCTGTACTAAAAATTGATGTTTGGAAATTCCAAGTTCTTGTTGTGGGAAACAGGCTCAGTGTATCGGGAGACACCTATAACTAATAGTATGCTAAATTGAATGGTTTGTTTTTTTCTTCTTTTTCGTTATTATTATTAATCATAGAATGTCCTGAATTGCAAAGGACCTTTAAGACCATCTGGTTCCAACCCTTGCCATGGTAGGGTTGCCACGTACCAGCTCAGCGTGGGATGAGTCGACAGTGAGATGATTAAGAACCTGTCAGGGTTTTATGATTTTTTGTTATTAGTATTCTACATCATAGTATCATGTACAGCACTGGGAGTTAGAGTTAATGCTCCTCTTCCATGGACCACCAACTTTCCACATACCTGGCTCCCAGAAGAGAACAACTGCATACCTCAGAGGACTTTGCGTTCAGAGGGCAAGGTAAAGCTGGCAAGTCACAGGACTCTCTCACTGCCTGGCAGTGTGTGGGTGTGCTCCCCAGCTGTTTCGCCTTCAATTCACTGTGAAGCTTTTGGTTTCAGACTTATTTGATTTATTGGCATCAATTCCAACTGTATTGCATTGTTTTATCTTGCATTCCAATATATTTAGTAAATTAGCTTTCCTCCTCAGATCGCTCAGATTGCTGTTCTGTTTTTAGGCCCATCTCCCTCCCCCCTTTTCGTTTTTCCTAAAGTGTGTGTCTGTAGGTCCCCTCCCATTACTTACAGAACCAACCTGTAAATTGTTGATATGCTCCCCTTTTCTGGGCCTTTGAGCCTGCTGTCCCCGTAATGGACAAAGGTAGATCTAGACATAACCCAGTGACAGAACTGGCAGACTGACAGAGCTCAGACAGTTGTGATCAGCAATGCAGTGTCTAGTTGGAGGCAGTGTTCCCCAGGGGTCAGTGCTAGGTCCAGTCTTGTTCAACGTCTTCATCAGCGATCTGGATGAAGGAATAGAGTCCACCCTTAGTAAGTTAGCAGATGGTAGGAAACTGGGAGGTATGGCTGTCTCATCAGAATACTGTGCTGCCGTTCAGCAAGGCATCAACTGGAGAGTTGGGTGGACAGGAACCTTGTGGAGTTCAACAAGGGTGGGTATGCCATATACATCAGTAAAGATCAGGGTCTGATCTTCCAGAAAGGCAGTCTGCAGAGAAGGATCTAGGTATCCTGGTAGACATCAGGTAGGCCATAAGCCAGTAGCGTGCCCTTGTGGCCAAGAAGGCCTGTGGTACGCTGAAATGTGTTAAAAAGAGAACGGCCAGCAAGTTGAGGGTGGTGATTTTCCTTTTCTACTCTGTCCTGGTAAAGCCCCTACCTAGAGTACTGTGTCCAGTTCTAGGCTTCTCAGTTTGAGAGACAGGGAACTTTTAGAGATAGTCTAACAGAGGATTACAAAGATGGTTATAAGCCTGGAACATCCCCTTTATGAGGAAAGGTTGAGAGACAGGACAAGGGTCAACAGAAACAAACTGGAACATATGAACATGAGGAAGAGCTGCTTTGAGGGTGAGTAGGTTACCCACAGAGGCTGTGAAGCCTCTTTCTCAAAAGATACTCAAAACCTGGTTGGTCCTGTGTGACCAGCTCTAGGGACCCTGCTTTAGCAGGGGTTTATGCTATGGGATCTCCAGAAGTGTCTTTCAACTTCTGTGATTCTGTGATATGATACAAAGCGTGAGAGAGCCTATGTGATGGAGCTTCTGTGGTGGTGAGATGTAAAACTAATCGCCTGGCTGTGCCTAAACTGGCAAGCATGTGCTTTGCAACACAGTGTAGAGATGTGCTTTAAATTCTTGCAGTGACGATAGTGGGCTTCTATTTACAGATGGCTGTTGTATAGTCTGCATTCCTTCCCAAATCCCTGTTTTGCTGAAGTGCTAGTCTTTGGTTGAAATCTTTAGAGGGTTGCTTGAAGAGCTTGCTTGTACATTCTCCATATAATTTTAGCAGCCTGCTCAAATGTTTAGATATGCCAGGCATGATACTGAAGAGCGAGCATTTATTATCTTTGGAAACTGTTGACATGACAAAAACATATGGGCTGGAAATTATTCTGTAAGATAATGTTATAAGCAGTTGAAGTCAGCCTCAGATAAAAATGTCATATCTGTTCTCTGAATAGTGATTTCGCTGGTAAGTATGGTGAAGCTGTAGTAGGCTCAGAGGACAAAATCTAACACGTGACTTCCATTATCTGTCATTTCATTTTGTTCTTTCTTGTAATAGGAATCTGTAATAATGCTTAAAAAAAAAAAAAAAACAGTTTTAGTGACTATTACTTGTTACTTTTAATTTGTAATGCTGTGAGCCCCCTTTGAGGCAAATGGGAGAATCTTTACAAAGTTCAGGAGGAATGAAAATCAGGACAATTGTTCTGAATGGTCTTTGCTGAGTGCTGGCCGATTAAATTAACTGTGGAGCTGCAGATGTAGTGATGGTAAAGATAGGGCAATCTGGAGGAATCTGTACTAGGCAGGAAGGAGTGAAGTGTCTTCAGTTCCCAGGAAAAAAAAATATCCTTAAATTATTTGTAACTGAAAGTATAACAGTTTGAAGTTAAGGGGAGTAACACTGGCATAAAATTAGCATCAGTCAGTTAAGGGGGGGGGGGGTGGTTCAGAAATAATGTTGGGTCACAAACATTATTTGATCTAATAGCAAAATATTTCATTTCTTGGTTTGAGGGCTTGTTGAATTAGTGGTTTGTTCTGATGTTTACTTCCATTTCCTCATTTGACAAACATGTAGGATGTATGAAAAGATGAAGGGAAGAATGTGTGCTTGGATGGATGCACCTCATGTTAAATACGCACACAAAATGTTTTACATACAATAAGGAAGCCAGAGTCTTGGAGAGATTAAAAAATGTATTTTGATGTAGTGTTGAAAGAAGAAGCTATTGTTAGAAATACAGCACCAAGTGGGATTTGAAAATACCTTTCTTGCCAGAAACAAGAATGAATTCCATTTTATTTTCCTGCTGCTTATTTCAGTAGGAAGTATTTCTTCTTACTCCCCTGGGGACGGTCATGCTTTTGAACAGATTGGTCTCTCTTTAATTAAGGTCTTGGGATTTAAATCACTATCTAAATAGCTAGCCAAAGTTTCTGTTAACAAATCTTTCTTAGAGAAATGATAAAATTGTGATTTTTATTTCTGCAAGAGCTTTTTGGAGGAGGTTACAGTGAAGACAAAAGGTCAACACAGAAATGTTGGATGGAGCTTGCGTTCATAGCAGTAATGGAATAAGTCCATTTTAGGCACACTTGTATATTTCTTGAGTTTTATTTTCACTTCATAAACATATGAGCAAGCCACACTTTTTATTTTTTAGGAGCTTTTGTAAAATGAGATTCTGAAATATGGAAGCTTCATGAATACATCCCTCTTAGCTAAGTGGGCTAATGGAATAGAGACTGCAGATTGAAGAGTAGTTTTTCCTGTACCATGAATATTGTTGTAGTCTTCGCAGTACATTTGCAGGAATCTTTCTACACCCTTTTTTTGCCCTGTAGTTGCTATTTTAAAAAAGTACGTTTGGCTTCCTGGTCAGCATCACAGGATGGCCTTGGAAAATGACAACTGAAGTGATTCCAAAGAGTGTTTCTCAGAGATTAATAGTCCTCAAGCATACTACACTTGTAAGTCATTTCTACTATAACATCCTGTTTGTGGTAATTTTATTGCTCCACTACATAAGGTGCTTACCAAGGGGAAAGTCAGTATTTGAAATTCTTGGTCTGATACAAATAAGTCTTTTAGAACTAAGAGTGAAATTGAAATGTTCTTTTTTTTCTGAGCGTCAGATGAAATTAAGCCCTCACAAGGGCTGTTGGTTATTACATTCTGGCAAATATATGTTTCATCTGAATGTATTTTTTTTTAAGCTTTGAAGCATAGGCATTTTTTATAATCTTCTGTGAATCCATGCTTTTAACAGTTTTAAAGCTAAATTCTAAGTAGGTAGTATTTTCTCGAGTAGTTCACATTGAACAGGCTTTGAGATGTCTACAGACCTTCATTGCCTGGGCAGCTTGATCTTTGTTTTAAAACTCAGAATACAGATGAAGTCACAACAAGAGACCAGTAAGGGATTTACCAAAGATGTATGGAGAGCAGGAGTTGCCTCTGTGGGGCCAGGGTAGTTACAGTGCATAGGAGGAACACGTGAACATGAAGGGAAATAACTTTGGGAGCTGCTTTTGGGTTAAGCTTGCTGTTTTCGTCTCTTACTGTGCAGCTGTATAAGACCAAAGCGTGTGGATGCAGGCTTTCTGTTGCAGGGGGGCAAATCTCTCAACTGTTTCTTACACTCCATTAAAAGTAGGATTCCTTTCATTACTCGAATCCCAGTGGTCTCTCATCAGCTGTTGGCTTAGCATTTTACTGCCTTTAGATGTAATAACCCCAAATCAAACGGCACCTGTCAAAATTACCCCTGGTAATGCTGATATTTATGGGGCTGTAAAGCTTCTGGGTTACTTTTGCATTTCTGGATCCTTACAGTATACTCTGGAGATGTTAGCTATGTTGTCGAGGACAGGACTTCTGCTGTGCCTGATCACTTCCTATCAGAAGTGCCTAGAAAAAAATCTATCATGATTTGCAAGAAGCAGGCAGCTGTACTGTGTTGGCTTCCTCTGTCGTTCTTTATTTTCCAAGTTGGAATTGTTAATGAGGATTTTTGTAGATAGCTTTTCATAGCCTTGCCTACAAATTCCAGCCTGGTAGCCTTGCAGCCCTTGCCGTTCCCATAAGGAGTTAGCGTGAAGCAAGTGGCTAGCAGAAATTGCACTAACTGCCTTGCGTCTCCAGCAAGAGACTCTGACATTTTGAATCTAAAAACTTTTCAGTGAAGAGAACAAGCCTCTCTGCAGCAGTTGGGCTTCTTACAGGGCCATGTGCTGCAGTCCCAGGGGTTAGAATGCAGAATGAGTGAACTGCGTGAGATGTACATATCTTCCTAAGGATGTTAAATACAATTAATGTGAGGCACTCCTGGTAACACTTCAAACTTTTTCTCTGAAAGAAAGACAATTCAAAATGCTCTGCAAGCTTGCTAGGTGATTTTGTGGGGTGTGCTTGTGTATGTGTGAGTGTTCAGTGTTACCATCTGCAGAAAAAGTAATGTCTGGGAAGTGATTGTCAAGCTTATGAATGGGCAAAGCAAGCTTTCACTAAGTTTACAAGGAACATTTAAGTGGTCTTTTCTTTCCTTGGCTTGTTTACAGATAGCAAAGAACTACTTAAAGGACTCCTGAGTGTTGCTTAGATTTCCTTATGCAAAGTATTTTGGGAGAATCTTTTGTTTGCTTTGTTTGCTTGTTTGTTTTCAGAATTCTTTTTTCCTTAATAAATTGTGAATACCAGGAATAATTAATTCCTTGGTTTGCAAGAGGGCTTGTGGGAAGATAATTAGGAGTTACTGTTTCAGATGTCTTTTTAGTTCTACTACAGTTGAAGAAAAAATAAGCTTGAGAGATTCATGTTTCCTTTGAAAATGTTAACTGCTAGAAATGATCTGGAAAAAACTCGAATTTCAAATGATTGGGCTAAAATCTCTTCTGTTCACAGATGTTCAGCTTTATCCTTATTCTTTTTTTTTTTTTTCTTGTAATGCCCTTATTTTATTGTCAGGACTTAATTATCAGGACCAGAAATAATACTGCACATCAGTACTGGGTTACCATTTGGCCTGAAATGTGTATTCCCCACTTTAAGCGTCATACTTAGTACATGCTTTTTTTGTGAAGAGGAAGGATTTAATTATTTAATAATAAAAACTTGACTCAGTGTATTCACATGCAGTGACTTTCTTAAAATAGCCTGGAAGTTTTTGCTCCCTTTGTTTCTGTGGTGCTAGTCATGAGATACCCTCTGTGTTAGATGGTTGTGGCATCTTCCTGTCTGCAGAAATGCTACGTGGGGATGGGAACAATTCTAAATGTGTTCATCCAACTGGTCTTTTAAAAACTGTTGTATCTGCTTTTCATGCAAATTCTAAGAGAAAATAAGAATTATATTTTTTTATTGTTTTTTTTTGTTTGTGTACCACTTCAAGAAGCTCTTGAAATGAACTTTTCTGTGCCAGACTTTGACATGCAGGAGCTCTGTGGCAGTTGCTCACCTTGTCCCAGTAAGCATAGGAGTAAAATGGGGCAAAAGGATAAACCATGGATCTGATGATAATTTCTGAAAACTGCAAGAGGGAGTTAGAAGAGGGAACTGAGAAACCCTGCTGAGGCTTCCTTTCCTCTCTGCCTGCCTGCCTGCCCAAGGCTTGTGATTGTTTGAACCTCCATTTGGATCCAAGTTGAGGGAGGGAAGATTTAGGTTGGATGTTAGGGGGAAGTTCTTTACAAGGAGAGTGGTTAGGCCCTGGAACGGGCTGCCCAGGGAGGTTGTGGATGCCCCGTCCTTGGACGTGTTCAAGGCCAGGTTGGACGGGGTCCTGGGCAACCTGATCTGAAGGTGTACGTTTGGTGGCCCTGCTAGGCAGGGGGGTTGGAACTACATGATCCTTGAGGTCCCTTCCAACCCGGGTGATTCTGTGATTTAACTAGGAGAAAAGGGATATTGAGAAATCCTTCCTATTGCCATATCTGCATCTGCTTAAGGCAAACTAATTGCAAAAAAATATATATATATATTTTTTGAAGAATCTGGCAAATAATTGGGACTTAATGTACCATGGATGAAACACTCTTGAAAGTATGTTTTCAAACTGTGATGGCTCTGCTAAACTCTAGTGCTGCAGCATGTTCCTAGAGATTAGAGGGCAAGGCCTGAGCACAAACTCATATGCAGGTTTTTAGTTTTTAGCATAGAAGCTTATGTGTATGTGTACATAGGCCACTCTGAAAGTAATGCCTCCTATATATTTCCATGGAAACCATAACAGATACAAAGAACACAAAAGCGCTTTGATAGCAAATTCTCAGCTCCTAAACGTTGTTTTTCAACGTATTCACTACTATTAGTTATTTGTTTTTGCCAGCAATAAAGAGGAGCCTGTATGCCGTGCTCATAAAAATCTGCACCAGTGGAGGTGACCCACTGTCACTGTTGCCACTGCTGAAACACTCCACTCTTTGGTCTGCATAAATGTTCATCAAGCACTGTTTAATTTCAGTGGGTGCAACTTCTTCTGCATGGAGGAATTCAGTGATGCACCTTTGCTTCATCCACAATTCCATGTCAGGTGCCATTGTCAGACTGCCCCTCTGCTGCCACCTGTCACATGGCAACAACATGTAAGGGGATATTGGCAGGAAGTTTCAACCTGTAATGCCATACCACTGATATCTAACATTATGGGCTGATGTATGAGATCTGCTTTGAAAGTAAGCAGATCTTATTACAAGAGAAAAAAAGGAAATTAGTTCTTGGCATTGTTTGTCATCCTTTATAGCATACTTACTATATCAGGTAATTTTTTCATGCTTCTTATTATTTCTCTAACTGCATATACTCATAAGGAAAAAGAAGGAGCAGCGTTGTGCATGCTTGCCATTTGCCATCCCTGTTGCTCTGTGCTAGTGTGGAATTATTTCAGTCAAGCAGCACAGCAGGGATTTGTGCAGTCTATGTGGGCAGGAGCACTGCCATGAGAAGGATGAGCTGACATTGACTGACTTGTAACTGAACATGGAGAGAATGATATACAGAAGATGCCACAGGATACTTGGAAAATTCTTTGCCTTTGGGCTAGCTTACCTTACTTGTATGTGAATTTGAAACAGCTCTTTGTAGGATGTCTGTGAATTTTGTTGGGTTCATTGTCTACAGAATTTATTTCTAGATATCTTTTTATATTTCTTGAAAAAATTGAATTGCTATGCAACACCCAACTTATACTTTCTGGGGATTTGGGATTCTTGCCATGCAGTTGGTATTCTCACGGCCTGGAGAAATGCCTTTTTCATCTATTGCAAGTACCAGCCCCATCCTCTTGTGGTGCGAAGACTGTGGAAGTAGCACTAAGCCAAACCACTTGGTAGTGTTAGAGTGATGCAGCAGGCCTTGCAGGAGTTGGGAAACATTGCCTGCAGCTGAGGTCTGTGCTGGCCATGAGGTGAACAAGGCCCTGCTACCCAGGCAGCTTTCTGTTCCCTGTGTTTGAGACGTACAGTCAGGCTCCTGGAGAGCAGCCCGTGCCATCCTCCTGGCTCCCACGTGGTTACTGAAAGGGGTCTGGGGCTATTTAGTTCTCAATCCTTATTATTTGAAACACATGCTTATAATTTAGTTAAATGCTCTGTGGTAGCTCTCTGCATGCCTCTCACTCTACTGTAAATGTGCTGGTTTGCAACATGGCTGCTTGATCTATAAAAAACTGGTGCAGGGACATGGAAGATATGGGATGGGGTTGAAGGTGGGGGCTTGGCACCAACACAACAGGTGGAATGCTTTTCTTGCCAGCTTCATAGAGATAACTTTGTGAAGTAACTGGGACTTTCTGGCTCGGTGCCTGTTCTGAATAGAGATGTATTTATTTAACCTGAATGTGGGCTATGTGCCTTGCCACAAAACTGGCCATGTTCTTTGGAGCAGGCAAACATTGCTTTCCTTTTCTCTGGCCTCCTTCCTGATGCCTTCTTGATAGAAAGTAGCTTTGCTGATGCAAAACTTGCTTTGCAAAGACACTCAGTAGTTTACTCTTCCTGAAGTAAACAGGCTTTTTGTTGTTTTTGGTCTGAGAAAGCCTGCTTACTCCCCTTTCTCCTTTTTTTCTTTTCTCCTCCTTTCATGGGTCTGTTGTTTCAGCCTGAGTTCTCTCTCGCTCAAATTCCGAAGCATCTTAAGTTAAATGCAACAAAATACTAATATAATGTGCTCATGTTTTGTCTGACTTTTTGTGAAATGCTATTCTTTTTTCTTTTTTGGTGTGTATTATAGTTTTATAGCTTTTTCCACTTCATTTGTGTACTTTGATTATTTTTTAAGTTTGTTAAAAGGACAAATTGAGAGACATGTCATAGAGAAAAAATCTTTATGTTCTTATTCTGGTGGCAGCACGTTGTGGTACATGCTCAGAGCTGCTTGGTTGGAATAGCTTCTTACACCACAAATAGGAAGGTAGTGGGATTATTTGCTAAGTTACTAGTCCTTCTGCCAGATCTTGCTTTTAACATGTGTCCTTTATTAGAGTCTGAATTCTTCCTTGTTTTGATGGAGACTGAGTTCCACTGCCATTGTAATTTTTTTTTTTTTTTTCCAAAAAACAAAAACAACAACAAAAATCCACCAAAAGCCACATGATTTTACCAAGGAGTTATGCCTGCCAAAATAATAATAAAAATTAAAAAAAAGTAGGGATGAAGCTTCATTGTCCTTGCTCAGCTATTATTGCCTACAGTACAAAGGGAAAAAGAAATCTAAAACAAATCCTAGGCTGCTGATGTCTGTTCCATTATTGGGTTGATGGCATTAGTTCAAAACAAGAAAAACAAAAACAAGAGCATGTAATGGAAGGATGAAGGAAAACAATAAAATAATTTGTTTTCCTCCTGTTCTCACCCTACCACCTCTTGAAGTTTCTAAAGGACATTAAAACAATTCTGTAAGAACTTCTTTAAGAACTGGTACACAAATGCTTTTTCTATGTAACTTCACCCAGCAGCTGTGGGCTGAGGTGTGTCCCTGAGCTGGGCATTTCTTTCTAAGAGGGGCAGGAGAGCTTCAAGGACGAAAGCTTGCAGGAAGTTGCATTTTGCACTGGGCTACATCCTGAATTAGGTGCCTTCTGTCCTTACAGTTTTCAGGTGTATTCAAATGTATAAACAGTTGAGGGGTCTTTTTGGTTATTTAATTCAGATTTAATCTTTTGAGATCTTACTAGCTGGAATTTTTTTCATGAAATTTTTGTGTGAAGTCTTACATAAGAGAGTTTTCAGGAGCAAAGTGTGTAGTACTGATGAGATCATGCAACAGCTCTGAGAAATACTGAAATCCCAGTATTTTTGTTGTCAAAGTTTTGGTAATACGTGCAGAAAAGAGATCGATCTTTTTTCAGTAAGTTATTTGATCAAATTTGTGGAAAAGCAGTTGCAGATTGACAACTCTCTGACATTAGCTAAACACACCTATCTATCCCTTTCTCTAGCACTCAAACAGACTTCATTGGTTTGCTGGAGCCTTGCCTGGAAAGCAAACATAATCTGCTATCGCCCCTAATTTGCAAAAATGATTGCATAGGAAGAAATCTCAGGAGCAGCAGAGGAGCACCATTGAACAGAATATGGAGCAAAATGCTTGCTAGATGCCTTTTGTGAAGCTATTTGTGAAAATGAATTGAATGTTTAGAATATTTAAATAATAATAGTAACGATAAAATAATAAAGGAAGCTAGCTGTGCAGTACTTCAGTTTTAACAGTTTTCTTCTGGACTTTCACCTTCTTACACTGCTCTGTGAGATGCACACTTTCTCCATCCTCACAATTAAATGCATTTCTCCTGTGTTTGTTTTTTTTTGAGTTGATTTAAAGTGTAAACCAGTAAACTTTGGATCAGCCCAGGAAAGCACTGGAAATGGTGTGAAAGAGTATTAAAGGGACTTTTGTTTGCCACTTCCTGTGTGCCATTGTATTGGTTTGCTTCTCAGTGAATAGTAGGTAGGGTTGGAAAAGAATAAGCTAAAATAATGGAGGGCAGAAAAGTCCTGAAGAAATGGGTTAATGTCTCAACTCTCTGAATGGCTCAAAAATTCTAGCTTGCTGGTGTCAGTTTTGATTTTCTATAGATGAGTTTTACTTGTGGATCTTTCATCTACAGAAGATTGTTTCTCATTTGTGAAAAAAGTACAGTGGTAAGTTTTTGCTACTCAGTAATAAAGGTACTGTTGCTGTTTCTTTGACATTTAATAAATAGCCATTATTAATGATCTGAGAACTAAAGATCTGGTTTAGTGCTTCTTCTTCAGCTGTGTGTTGTTGTCATAAATATCCCTAGTGGCTGGCAACAAGGCAGAGGGGTTGGAATTAGACAGTCTTTAAGGTCCTTTCTAACCTGAACTATTCTGTTTCTGTGATAGCTTTTTTTTTATTCTGTTCAGAGTGTAGCTTGGATTTTTCCTGTTTCCAGGTATCTCCAGTGCCATCAAACTGCTGAGCACTGGAATGCAATATTGTAGTATTGTTTATCAGATTTAACTTGAGGCAATTAGTCCTAAGCTGTTTGTCTTGGAAGCTTGCTACTTCTATTTTAGGCTTGAAGAAGCATTTCATTTTCTTACGTTTCCATGTTTCTTTGAATTGTATCTGTTGTGCAATCTCTTTCTTTGTACTAACACTGCTTTGAACAGTGTAGTATTACTGAAGGAAAAATAATAACAAAGAAGTCTGAACTGAATGCTGCTTCAAAAGTCGAGAAGTCATAAACTCATTTTCAGAGAGTTTAAGCATTTTTCTTTTGAAAGTCTGATTCCTGTGGGGTTTGTCCACAAAATTGAGGTGACTGAAATCTCACTTCATTTTCCAACTGTTGTCATGTCTAGAATAGTTAAAACAGGTTTCATAATGTAAGATGAAATGATGATGCTATCTTCTCAGCACAACAGTTGCCAGTCTAACTTCAGACATCCAAGGTAAAAAGCTGTCAACTATCCTATGGAAGTGTCTGTTTTGACCAATACATATATAGAGTACATACACAGAGACGTATTTATGTCCTTGTCTAGCACCAGTCTCACAGTTTGTGTCAAGAATTTAAAGATCCTTATATGGCATTGCAGTGATCTCAACATACCAATGTAACTACTTAAGCACGGTAAAACCTCTCCAAACGTATATGCAGTTATATTTCAATGGTGAGCTATTCCTTAGTGACAGGAAGTAAGGTGTTCCAGGCATAATTCTTGACACTGATATAATTGACCTAGGATGAGGACATTACTGCAATAGCCTTTAACTTGATTTTAAGAACAAAATAGTTGGTTACTTAGAATTATTGCTCAGTCAAGAACGTATTCTTTTTCAGTACTCAAATATGAAGGGTTGAGCATTCATTTTTTGAGTGACCAAACTTTCCAAATAAGCTTATAGCATTGTTGCTAGTGGCTTGAATATGGGTTATTGTCGTCGTGTTCATCTGTCGATTCACTTTTCATTTCTCCATGCTAATGAGACCTCACATTTTTCTAATTATTTTTTTGAGTTATGTTGGTGGTGGACTTGATTTTCTGTTCTTGTTCCTTTCATACACTAGTAAATCTTCCGTATGTAACTTATGCAATAAAACAACTCACACTACACGTTTTGCAATTTTTCTTAGTTGTATTTATCTTCAGTTATTTACTGCAGGTAATGCTTATTCTCTGGTCTTTGGGAGAAATTCAGTGCAAATAGCAGTGTTTCATAATCCTAAACTGTGTTGTTGACCTCTGATAAATCCCATAAATTAGGTGGTACTCTGATCTGTTCCCTGAAGTAAGAGCCTTAGATTTAAGTGCATTAGTAGTCTAAATATTTGTATTTGCTTTCAAAATTATCTTCCACAGAACTCTCAAAATAATACGTACAATGCATTTTTCCCAGCAAATCCCATCTTCAGTACCATTTCTATGCAACTCAACTGATATAGTTTGTTTTTCTTCAACCTTTTTGAATAAGCATCTTCCTTAATATTTACCCACTACCTCGTTACAACTAAGTGTACATATTCCTATTATTTTAACAAAAAATTTCAATCCTGGATGCAGGGAACAACTGCTAATCTAACAGTCCAACAGAATCCGTGAAAAGCATTCTGTTATTGCTGCCTGCTCGCTATTTCAACTTCAGGCTCACCTGAAGAATTCCTCAGATGTAGCTGCTTCTACACGGGATTTCCAGTATGTCACTTGAATGAAATCATTCTTTTTGCTTTAGCGCACAGCTGGTTTAAGAGCAAAAAGCTGTTGATGTTGAGCTGCTGCAGTTGTTCGGTACTGTAGGTGCTGTTAGTATCCAAAGGCTCTTTCCTAAGAACATCTTGAACCATGCATTCCTCCCCAGACAGATGACTCCTCCTTATTATTATGACAGATGAATGTTCAGGCATCAAAGAGAAGATGAAGGAAACACAGCGTACCTAAGCAAACATGTGGACAAGTAGATGAAAGCAGTCACTGAATTGAGGCCAAGCTGAGCTTTTAGTTTGGAGGGACTGGAAGGATAGTGTTAGAAAGAGTGAGAGAAGATTGTTCCCACTGTAGCTGCTGAGTGTGGCATCACTGCCATGCAGGTGTTAAGCAGAGGTGACAACAGCAGGACACGCTGTAAAGCAGACTTGTATTCTAGGCCATGCAGTTTCTTTGAGTCTGTACATGTATGCATGCCCTCACCTTGCAGGAGCATTTGAAACCAGATGCAGCATCTGGTTAGTGTTCAGATCACCTCATAGCATTTTACATGTGGCATCTTCAAAGCAGGTTATAGTAGCAGCACAACACAAGATCTTACTTAGCTCCATCACAGCTGCAGCTTTGCTTATGATCTGAATGGGATCATGCAGAGTCCTTTGACAGTGAATTAATGTTGACAGTATGATATGTAGAGTTTGCTATGAGTACCACAGATTGCTTGCATCCAACAGACTACAAGGACAAAACAATGTATATTTCTATGTGTATAAAGAGGGTTAAGTTTTAGTACTCAGAATTGTAACTTAAACAAGATGATTTTGGGAGGGAGAGCAGGGGAACAGGGAGAAACTAAGTTGAGTACTCTTAAGTACCTTGATACAAAGCCTGCGTGTCTACATCACCAATTTAATGGGTATCTATCTAACTTACCTAGTTGCTGTCTTTTACTGTGTTTTGATGTGAACTGATGGCCTTACTGCCTTGTTAGCCCCTTGGGGGGCTCAACAGGGACTGCTTCAGAATGGCAGTCTGGTACAATTGCTATGAGAAAACTACTGGTAGGTTCTGTGTAAGATCAAAGAGCCTCAATCAGTAAACTGCCTGGAACTTGATTTGGCCTGTCCTGGGGAATTTAAATCCAGTCCAGTTGAGGGATTTGTTTATATGTGAAGATGCTAGAAATCTCACCTGTTTTGAACCCAGTGACTTCATGCACACGTGAATGCACACACAAATGAAAATATCCAACATCTGCAAGACTGCTGTGAATGCCGTTGGCTTTTCTGAATGGATGAAAATATTGGATCATGTTTTATAGAAGCTTCTGATAATATTACTTCTAAAGAATATTATTCATGTCTGCATCATCCATTTGTTTTCATGCTGTTCTCTGTCACTACAGCTACTTCAAGACTTTCTCACATGAGCTGCCAACGATTAGTCACTGGCCCTGTGACGTTGTATACAACATCTTCTCCCAAGGGCTGAGGATTTTATTGCAGTTGCCTTTTGGTGATTGTTTGGGTCAGCGCTTTTGTTGCAGCTCTCTGGAGATGAGTTCCTAGCTTTTGACTTTGGAAATCAAGAGGGTATAAAAAGATCCTGTTGTGGTAAAACAGCAGAAACATCTGCTGAAGTGAGGGAGGGAGGAGGAGGAGGTTGCTAACCACAAGGGCAGCAGCAGGGAGCTCGTGGTTCTTCCTCCTCTGCTAACCACTGTATGTGACCCTGCTGTAGTGCGAGGGCTGGCACCACAGCACCAGCTCCACTGGGAAATGGGTCCCAGGTTAGTTGGTTAGAAAAATCTAAATAGAAAATATTTATACTGAAAAGTATTGGAAATGTTTTTAGTTGGTTAATTCCCATCTTCCTCTCCCTAATCCAGTTCAGTTCTTGTGTAAACTCCAGTGGGGAAACAAAAAAAAAAAGCAAGGCAATGCTGTGTACTCTGCTGTTTCTGAAAGTAATGTCGACTCTTAGGCATCAAACGTTTGATAATTTATGGGACAATTAGGGAAAACATGGATCAGAAAATATGCAACTGAAGGCTGGTTTCTAATTGTATTCTGCAGTAACCCCTGAAATGTACAAGCTTCTTGTTACAAATAAGTATGTGCATCTAGACCTCTCCTTAGCTGACATAATTGAATTGAATGCAAAATTTGTGTATGTTTCATGATCAAAGCAAGCTGCTGATTAAATTAATGATGGCTTATTGCTTTTGTTAAGACCAGAAGGCAGAAAGTTCTGGGAAAGAGTGAAGAAGAGTGAGAAAGGTTTATTAAGAAATGAGTTAGAATCCTGATCTCAGAAGGGTAAGAGTTTCCAACAGGAGCACAACAAATACACCCCGGAAATTGTGTAAGCAAATATTAGGTCATCATACTGAGAAGATTAAAAAACTAGGTGAAAGTTTTAAGTTCCCACCATCTAAGTTAAGGGTCAAATTGTTGGCTTCCATAGCTGTACCACTTCCTTTCAACTTCCTGATTTAATCAGCATTCATGCTGTCAGAACAAAATGCTAAGAGCCAGCATGGAAATAAAGTAGCAGTCTGCATGTTTGATCTTGTGTCTAAAAACTGTTTGCACCTTTAGATTCACAGCTGCATTTCCTGCAAATTCCTGTTTGTGGGATCTAGATGTGATGAGCATTGGTAGGAGCCGAGCACTTCTCTTACCTATCTGTGACCTGGTACCATGTCCTGTGAGGTGGAGGGAGATCTGGGAGGAGTAGGCAGGTGTTGTGAGAAAAGCCTGGCATTATTCTGTAGCCTGTGGGGTGGTCAAGCAGGGCTCTGGAGTGGCTTCTAAAGTTTTTTTTGTTTGGCTTTTTTTTTTTTTTTTTTTTTTTTTGGTCTTTGCTTCTTAATTTCTGCCAGCCAGAGGTTAAGGATGAAGACATTTGGTTCTACCATTCTTCTAGACTTGCTTTGTGTCACTGAACCCACTCAAGGTTTCTTGCAAGATTGCTAAACAAGCCAGCTGTAGTGAAGCTGCAAGCATGCTTGTATTCTGAATTCTTGCAGGTAAATGAGGGTTGGAATTGCTAACACTGGTTTTTTATAGAATTTGTATTATATAGAAAAATTTGCCTTATGATTTTCTTACCACAAAGCACAGTCGTTATGCAGTCATATTCTGTGGGCTCTCTCAAGCATGGTTGTGTCTCATTGGAAAAGCTTCTGAGATAATGTCTCTTAGGTGTGATAACACAAAGCATTTGCAGTGCTGGGAATCATTTTGAAATAATTGGTGTGGGGATGTTTTTGTGTTTGTTATTTTTTTCCCTCTTGTTTTCTTGTGATTCTATCAGTTGTGGTCTTATAAACTGTCATACATTCAAGGGATGATACATCTTGGATTAAAACTATCTGGTTTATAATCTTTCATGTTGCCTATTGAAACAACATGCTATAGCCTATTGCCGGATATCACAGGTTTGACAAGCTTTAGCTTTAATCAGTACTGACAAAATGTAGAGCTTATAATTGAGTGACGCTGGACTTCTTGGTTGCAATCAAGTGCACACTTACAGTAAAGTATAACGTGATATCAGCTTAACAAGGTTAATACCTGCCATACCTGGAATGTCTGTGAATGTTGGTGTCCCTGAGCTTTAAAGGAGGGATCATCCTTTATCCCTGTAATTGGCTGGCATGCTACAGAAGGCAGATATTATAAGGAGCAGCTCAGCACTTGAGCCTATTGTTAATGTATTGAAGCGATGGGGGGAATATTTGTAAATGTGGAACTTCTTATTTTGTCATCACTTTCTGTCTTTGCAAAAGGTCCTTGATTCTTATAAGTGAATTGAACCTGAACTGCAGAGAAGCTGAGAATTCATGTATTTCATTTTAAGCCTATGTTGGTTCCCCTTCTCTTTGCTTAAAAAAGTGCTCACAGTGGTTTAGCTTCTCTTTTAAGCCAGCTGAAATTACCAGTCATCTCTTCTTTGTGAAGACATTGTTTAGTCTGAAGAGGAAAGATAATTTAGGGATCGATAATTTAAGACTTGGGTCAGTCAAAAACCTTCGCACTTTGAAAATTCAATTTAAAAGTTTAAAAACTTTCCTTCTCCTTTGTCTTGCCATTCAGTCAGGATTGCTGAGGAACTGAAGTTCCTAAAACCTCAAATCATGAGATCAAGAGTTTCTTCTACTGGAGATCATAGCTTTAGGCGGAGGAATAAGTCTGTGCATTTTTTTTTCCCCACTTTTTTTTAATAAACAATTTTAAACTTTGGTCTGTCTAAACTGAGTGAAACCCTTATAAGAAACTGAAATACGTTGCTGATTTTTCTTTTTTTGGAGCCTTTGTATCAGACATAGGTACCAGTTTGTGATTTTCCCCCTACTGTTATGGTCTAGGTTCCAGAAAGCGTCAAAGGGTAAGTTGTTCCTTTGTCATCTCGTCAGGGAAGATTTTCTTCTGCACACTTGTGTGTGCCACTTGAGCCCAAAGCATGCACTTGCTGGCAGTGTGAACACTCTCCTCTAAGTCTTCTAACAAAACTAACTAAGCTTCTCCAGAACATGGACTAAGAAGTCCATCTGGCTAGCTTGGAAAACATTGAATTGTGAGCTAATGGTGTGGGGTATTTTTGCTTGATTTAGATCCATTTTTGGATATGTTTTACAAATTGCTGGTGCTGTGATGCTAGAGCACTCTATATGTACAGAAACATGACATGTGTAGTACTTTATGACTCAGAAAGGCAGCTCAGCCTGCAACAGGTTCCTGGTCACTAAAGCGTAAGATAACAATCAAATATAAAAACTGGGAGAGCACTCTAGTAAAATGCTGAGCTTATTTGTTTTCTTGTTTACATAGTTATGCTTTTGTGATAACTTAAAATAAATGAAGGCATTCTGTCAAGCTGAGCAATGCTGGGTAAACTGGCTGTATTTAATCATTGTGGAGGCACCTGATGTTAAGCAGGGCTTTGATTTGGTAGCAAGAGTTCTGTGAATATGCGGTGCTCTGAGTCTGGTGCAGCACACTCAGCCTGGCTGTTGAAGCTTTCATCTGATCACTCCTTACTTCTTCCTGCTGTGAGCAAGGATGACAGCTCATTTTATCTGCCTTGAACAAACACAAAAGCTAGATTTCCTGCGAGCTCTTTTTTCTTCTTCTCCATGGGGATGAAGGCTCATGTATGAAGAGATGCTGATTATTTCCAGCTGTTCTGTTGGCATGTGAGGATGGGTCCAAGCTGAAATGCTGCAGACGTTCACTATCACTGGAGCCTGAAGCCAGGCCTGGGACCTCAGACTACGTCTAGTCCCTGAGTTTGAGCACCTCAGACACAAGGTGGAAAATCCAGATCCTGAGCTTGAGGCTGTCTTGCACGTCTGTCTAGTCTGTGCTGTGTGTCTAATTTGTGTAAGCATGAATAAGCCATTATAACACTTAACACTAAAATGCTTTTGTAAGAGGGAAATTTTATGACAGAGCAGATTCTTGCAGAACAGGTGATGATACCTGGCTTTCGATATAACAGCTGACTGGGGAGTTTTTGTACTCTCCTTTTGCTTTGCTTTCATTTTTGCTGCTTTTAATTTTACTCCATCTCATCTCTCTCCTTTCTAAGAAAGTCACCAGCAGAACAACATGTGGAACAGAACAACATTTTTGCAGTAGGAGAGATTTTTAAAAAGCCATTATAAGAAAGGCAGCTTTTTATGCAAACCTGACTTAGCTTATTTATCCTTTTCGAAATAGGGAATGAACTCTGAAGTGTGTATTAAAGTTGGTTGGTTTATAAACTTGATTTATCGGAAGGTCAGGGCTGAGAAGCAGGGGACTTATTATGGGCAAGAGAAGGAGGATTGAATGTTTGACACATTTGTATAATATGAAGAATATAGAATCTGTTTGAACTTAGTGAGAGATATCTTGTATGCTTTGTCTTATGCATAGTCTGTATTCTAGAAATTTGTGTAAAGTAAATATGTTCTTTGGAGTACGAAATTCTTTCTCCAGCTTTGCTGACAGGTCATTGTTGATACTTGCATGGGTTAATGCTACAGAGGCTGTAGGCTGGGAGCAGGAAACTGACTCTTTGCTAAGGGCCACTGACGTCTTTTGAACAGCTTTCACAGGCCACGTGTTGATATGTATCTTTGTGTTATCCGATAGTGGAAGACAGAAAATCAATCAATGCTCATGTGGAATAAAGCTGTAGACTGTATACATCCCAGAAGGTGCTAGCTGATAACTCCCATCGGTTTAATTTGTACTCAGTCTTAATTTGGTTCAAAAAAGTTAACTTGGTGAATCTCTGAAGTTGGAATCCAGAATCATCTAGTCCAATCATCCGTATACTACCAATATTTTTCTGTTCAACCTCTAGCTGTTTCTTGAAGACCTCCAGGGACAGTGACTCACTCCTCCAGCTCTCTGGACAGCGTGTTTTAGTGCCTGACCCCTCTTCTAGATAAGAAATTTTTCATAATATTCAACATGAGCCTCCCCTGCTGCGACCGGAGGCTGTTCCTGAGAATGTCAGCCTTCTCTTTATCCTTGCCTTTATGCATACTATAATGGATGGAGATTCTCCTTAGTTCTCCTGTCACTGTTAATATATCTGTAAAAAAGATTTTTGATTACTTTTATTTCTGCGGCCAAGTTGAGTCATAGCTTGGCTTTTGTTCTTCTAATTTTCTTCTTGCATATTTTAACAACTTCTTTGTATTTTCCATAGTTTCTCATTCGTTCTTCTGCAGGATATAGACTTTATTTTTCTCGTGTAGCCTCCAAAAAAATTCCCTGTTCAGCCACACGGTGTTCTTCCTCACTGGCTGGTCTTAGGGCATGAGGGGATGGCTTGCTACTGTGCTCCTTAAGTGAATTAAGATTCTCGTGCTACGGAGCTAAAACACACAATGCACAGTACTTATCCTTTCTATGTGGTTCTCCCCCTTACATTTATTTCTAAAATGAAAGATATTTTTTGTTTTGTTTTTATTTATGTGATTTGTTATGTCTGAAACTATCAGGAGGGAGAACTGGAGAGTTGATTTGTACCGTACAAGACCATTTCTTCACTTTCAGGTTTTTTCTGCAAACTTGTTTATGTGAAAATCAGATGGAGTAAGTCCAGTCTTGAATATCGTGATTGGTTTTTGATGTACACTTGAAATTTGCTTGGGGGACTTTAACATGTTTTCAGCATTTAGAGAAATAGCAGAAGTCCTGTGACATTTGATGTAATGTTCAATATTGATGTGGTATATATTTTGAATTCCACAAGTAAACAATTCTTTTTATAATGACGCTTTCAACTTATTTTCTTGACGATTCCCTTCTGCTGTTTCTGCTTTTCAATAGCAATTTGGCAAACTTAAGAAAAAAGTTAAGTATCTTCAAGAGAAATGTGTTTTGTAATGTGGCAATTACAGCTGGCATGGAAGTTCCTTAGAATTACTGGTTTTATGGATGATCCTCTTGGTTTGACTTTTTTTTTCTTTTGAGAGGATTACTCTGAATACTCTTTATTTTTGCCCATGATGTTTACTGCGATCTATAATTTTCTTTCAGTTAGATGCTAAGCCAGCTGGATTCATAGTTTCAAAGCAGATTGGCACCTTTTCTTATTTTAAGACTTCTTTTTTAATCCCCTTCTTGTTAGAAATCATTTAACTTGGCAAGCAGTGTCATCTGACTTAATAACTCTGTTCTTTTGGCTCTGTAATGGCCAAAATCTTTATTCTTTTTGTGGGGACAGAATCTCTTTTAAAACTTGTATTGTCTATTTTACTGCAGATCAGTTTTGCAGCATTGCAAGTTCATGAAGAAACTTCTCTAAGAAATTTATGCATGCCTTGCATGCAGTTGCATCCTTTGTCTGGTTACCTGTTTTTAACATTGTTCTTTAAGAACATTTCCTTAGCATTTCCTTCCGTCTTCATTTGTGAATCTGCTCTGTACTGTTTGTTCTTTTCTGCTTTATGTATAGCTCCCTGAAGCTTGTTCCACCACCAGTTAAGGTTTTTTGGCTGTTTTTTCTCCTTGTTACAATATTGAGCTTTATGGATGTGTGATCTGCCTCTGTTTCTTATGGAGCTTTATTATGGTATTATCTACAGAATGAGTATATGGATTGAAACATAGAAAAGTAGATTTATACAGAGCTATGAGAGGTATGATGTAAATCTGTACATAGTGCTTTCAGAGTCATTTGTAAAGCTCACAAATAAGTATGTGCCTCCTTGAAAGGATAGCAAAGACTGTAAATCACTGACATCGGTGGAAGCTGCTTTTAGGGACTTCAGGAAGCTTTAAATCAGTTTGCAAGAGAATATTGGCGGGAAAGCACTAAGGCAATGTGGAAGAAAGAGAGGTGAGATGAGAGAAGGCAATGGGGCTGCCCTTGGGGAAGTGGCTGTGGGCCCATCTGATCCCACCCTGCCCCACACCGACTGGGAGAGGGTGAGGCAACCAGGAGAGAGAAAAGGCATTAGTAAATTTCAGAGCAACATGTCGTATCTGTTGTTGAGTTGCTCTACCTTTATGTACGTAGCTGTTACCTTTCTGTGGGTTGGCATGAAGGATCTGCTGTGTTGGTAAAGATGTGTAAAGATGGGTAATAAGTTGACATGATTGTTGTAGGCAAAGCTTGAGACAAATAAGGCTTTAATAGCTTCTGCTTATGTTTTTACAAATCAATTGCAGAGTTCTAACATTATTTTACCCAAAGAGTGTTTACTTCAAAAAATGTTCAATTGAAATAACTTGTTTGTATTAATAACCTTTTAAGAGGGGAAAAAGAAATACAGTACAGTATAACCTGTGGCAGTCTTTCAACTTATTGCAAAATTAAGAATGAACGTGAAAAGTATTAATGGAGATCTCACCTGGGCCTGCAAACAGTAACAGACTTTATGAATTACTAATAAAAATATAGAAACAGAATTGTGAAGTGGCTGTAGCAGGCAGGACTGCTACCTGTGGGGGGAGTAGAAAAGTCGTAAGTTGCTTTGAGTCAGGGGAGAACTATTTTGAACCACGGGGCTAACTTGCAAAACATGGCTAGTTCAGGATTCCATAGCCTAATTCTCAAGGAAGGAGAAGGTATCCAGTGTCATTTCTAAACAAATAGACAAAACAACAATAAATAGCTACATATTTGTGCCAAATTATCTTAATATTGTATATGACAGATGATTTTGTATCACAGAAAATAAACAAATACGTTTCTGTATTTGCAAGGCAAAGGACTTCTTCCCTTCCCTAAGCCATGCCTGTTTGAGGGAAGGTTGTCAAAAGTTTTTGATTCAAGGATTTTCAGTATCCATGAATAAGGAGTGGCTGCAATATGTAGCATGGCTTAGATGTAATTCAGAGTCCTGGTCTTAGTGCTGGTCGTTGATAGCAGTTTTTGCTGTCCTTCTTGGGTGGCAAGCACATCCAGTTCCCTGGAGTGCTTCCCATTCCTTAAAGCAGAAGAGCAGTCTTTGACCTTCTCTGGTAGATGTAAACGTTGGCCTGATTGGAGCATTGCTCACTGTCACTGGAAAGTAGCATCCTTTGTAAGGGAGGCACTGGGTACGTTATCAGCTTCTTGTCCTTGGAGAAGCCCTGGGCTTTGACTCCTCATCAGTCAGACGTTGCTGCCAGCCAGAATAGTTCTGGCACAGAGACACTGAGTACTCTGTTTCATTTCCTTTGTCTGGTCACTTTCTGATAAAGTGCCTGTGTTAGTGCAGTGGCAGAAATGCTTTTCCTTATCACAGTAATGGAAACGGAGACAATCTTGAAAGTTTTCGTATGTCTTAGACAATGTTGATATGAAGTGCAACTTTGAATTATTGAATAAGTAAAGCACCTGATTGTGTGTGCTTTGAAGTTTGACTTAGGGTACTGGTGAGTCTGTAGTGCGCTCTTGCCACTCAGAAAGCCAACTGTATCCTGGGCTGCATCAAAAGAAGCAGGTCGAGGGAGGTGATCTGCCTGTCTGCTCTGTGCTGGTGAGGTCTCGCCTAGAGTACTGCATCCAGATGTGGAGTCCTCCGTTCAGGAGAGGCACTGACCTGTTGGAGCATGACCTGAGAAGGAAGGAGAAGACTCAAAGGAGACCTGATAGTGACCTTTCAGTATCTCGACGAAAGGAGACAGACTCTTTAGCGGAGTCTGTTTCGTCAGGGTAAGGGAAATGGTTTCAAACTAAAAGAGGAGAGATTTAAATTGGATATAAGGAAGAAGTTTTTTACACTAAGGGTGGTGAGGTACAGGAAGAAGTTGCCTGGAGATCTGGTGGAAGTGCTATTCCTGGAGATGTTTGAAGTCAGGCTTTGTGGGGTTCTGAGAACCCTGATGTGGGTGTAGTTGTTCATTGCAGGGGAGTTGGATTAGGTGATCTTTTAGGCTCCCTTCCAAATCAGAATTTTCTGTGACTCCAAGTGAACGGAGTTCTTACTTTCTCAGAAAATACACACTTTTTTTTATATCACCCAGTTCCAATTGTCCAAATACTGTGGACATGGACGCCTTCCACAAGATCAGACTGCCCCAAGTCCCATCCAACCTGGCCTTGATTGCCTTCAGGAATGAGCCATTTGAAGCTTCTCTGGGCAGCCAGTGCCTCATTGTGCTCTGAGAAAAGCATTTCCTCCTGACATCTAACCTGAATCTCCTGCTTTTGTTTTAAACACATTATCCCTAGTCCTATGTAGAAAGTTGCTCACTGTCTTGTTTTGCAAACTCTCTTCAAGTATTAAAAGGCTGAAATGACAACTCTGGAGCCTTCTCTTTTACAGACTGAATATACCTAACTCCTGCAGCCTTTCATCATAGGAGAGATGCTCCAGTCCTCTGAGCATCTCTGTAGCCCCCACTGTAGACCTGTTCTAATAGATCCACATTTGTCTTGTGCTGAGGACTCTAGATGTGGAGTTTATCATATGCAGAATAGCTAACATTTGTGGTATAGGTTGGCAATAGTTAATTTGTAGTAGTAGCAGTGTCAAAGACAGTAGGTGTTATCTTCTATTAGTTATGTGGCCTGAAATGGTGGTATGAGACAGCTCTACAGAGCACTGCATCATTGTGAATGTTCTGGAAGATTTTAAAGGCTAGCCACAAGCATACATTGGATGTCCTGATCCAGGTTGTACTGAAATGCTGTGCAAGAATTTGAAGGTGATACAGCATGAAAAACAACTACCAGGCTGGTTGAGCTTTGGCAGTCCTTGACCTCCTCTATAGAGAAGCAGTGAACCCCCAGGAGGTTCTTGGCAGGTGAGTGCTTCTGCATCATGTCGAAAGAAGCCATGCACTACTTCCCTGTATGGCATAGCATGGTGAGACATTGCTGGCAGAGCGTGGGCTGCTGCTCACTTGCTGCCATAAGGAGCTTCTTCCAGGGTCAGGACTCCTGCTCTTCAGAGCACGAGCAGTAGATAACCTAGAGTCCTTGTGGATATTTCCATCGTAGTTTTCTTCCCTTATGTTTTGCAGTTAACTGTTTTTTTTTCTCTTTGGTTTTGTTTTTGCAGTATTTCTGATGTTTTGTTCTCACTGAAAATGCATTTTAATTACAATAAATCTTGAAGTTAAAAAGCAAACAAACACCCCCCCCCAAAAAAAAAACAAAACAAAACAAAAAACACAATGAACCAGCCTAAAATAAACACTACATCAACAACCTTAAAACAAATACAAATTCAAAATTGAGGACTTTTGCTGCAATTTAATCAGGAAAGGAATAAAGATGGAAGGTTGGAAGAAGAAAATAACTAGACCATTGTGTTTACTCAGCTCAGATTTGCGAAGAAAAGCAAAACACAGAATTAGGGTTTTGGAAGGAAGGAAGAGGAATTAATGAAACTTGGGGAGGCTGAGAGAAAGGAGGAGGTCCATACAGAAAGTAGGTCTGACAGTAAGTATAGAGCTTAGGTGAAGTTAGCTTGGGGGGGGGGGGGGGGGGAAAGGAAAAAATAACAACAGAAATTATATACTTTTGTGTGTTTTTGACAATAAAAATAACATAAAATCCGTGCATTTAAAAAGCAAGGCCCATGGATAGGTTACATGCACAGATGTGAATCTTTTTAATGTAAATTGTCTGAGGATGTAGAGCTGTGTATTGAGATGGTCATCATGACGAGTTGTCCTCATGGGATGCACATTGTGAAGGATAGGAAGTAAGGCAGGAGAAGCCTTGCACTCTTTTAATTCGTCTCAACAAAGTTAATTTTCTTGGCAGATTTAGGGTGCATATAGCAGCAATTTCCTGACATTACAAAACAGCTTGGGAAATCTGTAAATTGGAGAAGGCTAATAAATATTTTAATTGCCATGCTCTTACAAAAGCTTTTTTTCTGCCTGGAATGAGTTCGGTGTGTATATGTCATTTAAAGAAAATCCTCAGATATTTTTTTCCTATATAAAGCCATGATAATGTATAAACACATATTGTTTTCCTAGGGCATTTGATTTGTAATTTAAATAAGTACAAACCAGATGCTTTCTTGACTTTTTTTTTTTTTTTGAGCAATTTTGGATCAAAGCAATATAGATTGTAGAAAAAATAGCTACATTTTTGTCAGATTGAGTTTTAGTTGGTATCTTTTTGTTAATATCTTAGCTAAAGCAGATATGCCAGTGTTCAGTATTGGTCTTAGTTGTCTGCTATGCTTACAAGAAAGAATCAGTGCAAAAGGAGACGACAGTATACAGCTTATAGAAGCCTGGAAAAAAATTATTTTCTGCTTGATGTATGTAAATTTGGATGGTTTTGTCCTAAAAGTAAAGATAAACCACTGATATTCACAGTAAATTCTTTTACTGTCAGGGATTGGAAGGAGACTTTGAAAGATCATCTAGTCCAGTCCTCCTGTCAGAGCAGGGGCGCCTAAATTAGGTCACCCCAGAACACATCCAGGGGGGTTTTGAATGTCTCCAGAAAAGGAGACCCCACAACCTCTCTGGGCAGCTTGTTCCAGTGTTTTGTCACCCTTACTCTGAAGTTTCTTTCTCATATTAATGTGGAACCTCCTGTATGTTCCAGCTTGAACCCCTTGCCCTTTGTCCTATCTTTGGATGTCACTGAGAAGAGTCTGACTCCTGACACTCATCCTCTACATATTCATAAACATTAATGAAGTCACCCTTCAGTCTCCTTTTCTTCAAGCTAAAGAGACCCAGCTCATAAGGGAGATGCTCCACTCCATCATCTTTGCAGCTCTGTGCAGGACTCTCTCAAGCAGTTCTTTGTCCTTGAACTGCTCTTGTTCTTGAACTGAAGGGCCCAGAACTGGGCACAGTATTCCAGATGTGGTCTCACCAGTGCTGGATAGAGTGGGAGGAGAAACTCTTTTGACCCGCTAACTGCACCCCTTCTAATGAGCCCCAGTTTCAACAGTGTAAGAGAGATTTCACTCTATCCCACCCCTTCTTAATTTCTTACTCTTCTGAAGACTACAGCAAACAAGATAAATATCATCACACAGACTTTTTATTTTTTGTTTAACCTCTGCAAACTGAAGTTTTGAATGAATGATTCCTTTTTAGGAACTGCTTCTGGATTGCACTGTTATTTATCTAAAGTGGGACAGGAGTATGAAGCTTGCCACTGGCCCAGGGGCTTTACTTCAGCGTGTGTTTGGGGTTGCCTCTCTTAAGCTGCAGCACTGTGGGGACAGGTGACAAAAGTTTTTTTGTCAAAGAGAAAATGGGGATCAGTGTTTGGCCATGCACCACCTCCATGCAGAGTAGGCATTGCCATTCATTCCTCTGGATACAAGTAGCGTTATGTAATATAAAATCTGAAACACAGATAGAAGGTACTTTATGCTACAGACAATCCCTCCATTTCTGAGCAGCTTGGAAATATGCTGAACAGTACTTAGCATAATGCATGACAAATAATACTTTTGTCAGAAGCAGCCAACACGCATTTGGCGCTTTTTGCTCCTCTTCTCTTTCGCCGCCTTTTTGTTATTTTCTCCCCTCTAGCTCAGCTCTGTGAAGGAAGCCTGTTTATAAGAAACACAAATTATGCTCAAGTACTGAAGAGGACTTCAAAATTCAGTGTGCTTGACTAGTTGGAGTGTCATAGGAAGGTTTCATTTCTTCATATTAAGCACAGTCTTTTAGACTTCTGTGGCGTTGTCTAGATACTCATTACCCTTTCAGTAGAGGAAGTATTTATAATTATTGATAAAATTATTAAACTTTGAACTGAAATGAGAAGACTTGGTAGAACACAGGATGTTCTAGAAGTTCTGGCATGCCACAGACTTGCACATCACCTTTCTGAAGCTGCTGCTGACTGCAATCTGAAGTATTGCATTCGACCAGACAGGCAATGGGTCTGGCCCAGTGTGTCTGTTCTTTTTCTAAAAGAGCCAAGGATAGTTGATACTCATTGGTGGTGGTATTGAATTCTTTAGTAAGGGTTCTTACTTTTAATTAAAGCAGTCTTAGGAATTAAGAGACTAGAAGAAAATTTGAGGAGAGATAGAAAATTTTAACTGTCTTGTAGGTTCATGTGAAATTTTTTCTGAATGTCCCCATAGGCTCTACTAATTCCTAAATGCTTGTTTTATTTTTAAAATTTTAAGATTTCTGGAAGCATTATTTTTTTTTTTTCTTTTTTTAAAGTAGCTGTGTTTGACATTACTCAGTACTGGCTAGCATAAAAAATGATGAATACATCCACTATCTAGTATTGGCATCCAAAGCCAGAGTAATATGCTGCGAGGTGGTGTCCATTCAGAGACAGTGGTAAAATTTCTCAGTTCTAACAGCTTGGTGTGGGGTGAGTGAGCAGTGATACCAGATTTAGCAGCACCAGTATTAATTTATGATAAATCATGTGTTCTCTTGAGTCTGAACCAGCTGTAAACTGTATGGGGTAGGGCTGAGGCTGTGTTATTCTGTACTCCTGCTGAAGTCAATCACTCCCTGCTCCAGCTGTTGTCATTCCTCTGCATACAGTGCTCAAAAGGAGAAAGATGGAAGTAAACAGGGAACAGTGTTGTTTGTCACTCTCATCTTTTAATGTTTTCAGATGCTTCTGGACAAGCCTAATTTTTTTTTTCTGTTGCTGTTGTTCAAGACTAACTTAAGAGGTGAATCTACTCTTTTTTTTTTTGTATTCTGTACATTATATTTTGTACACTTTTGTATTTTCAGTGTAGGTCAAAGAATTCTCATTCAACTTTCAGAGTTTGAACTGTTTCTATCCACATTTCAAAGAGATGTCTTTCTTTCCTTGCATATAACTGAGGCACAGCCGAGACAATCTCTTCTTTATTTCTGCCATTCAATATTCCATTGGATTTTGACTGCAATGAAATAAAATTTCTCTCTTTTGGCTTTCAAGCTTAGTTATTAGTTCAGTTTAATTTGTATCCAGACACTGTCTTCTGAAAATGATACACTTGAATTGCGTAAGCGAGAGAAATATGATTGGATGTGTTTTCTCTTGGACTTTCTGCTTGTAAGGACTTACTGTGGTCTTAAAAAACAAGAAAAGCAACCATATCAAAGAGTTGCAATGATTTCAGGAAGTACGTTTTTAAAAAAAAAACAACACAAAACAAAAAAACCAAACATTTCTATATAGTATTGAAAATGTGTATATTTGAGATTTTTCTGTTTGCTGGCATGGGATGCTGAACATTATCCTAAGACAAAAGCAAGTGAAGCAATATTAAGATGTTATCTTTTGGCTTACAAAAGCTGAAGTTTTGGCAATCCAACTGCGTATGAAGGAAGATGTACTGATAAAATGAAAAAAGAATTGAACCAGTAAATTTGAATGAAATTATTGTGCAATAACGATCCAATGAAGGTATCAGTAAATGCCTCGGAAATGTCATGCAACTCCACTTTTGTCACAGAAGGACAAAAATAAAGATCTACTTCTTCTGAGGTGCGGAGAAGGAAATAGCTGGCCCAGAATAAAAAGATGTAAAGTAGAAAGAGCTTTTATGTTAAAGTTCAGTCTTTTAGAAAAGCATGGGGAAGAGTAGGTGAGCAGGCCTATAGAGTTTGAAAGTGCTGACCATGTGCCAGAAGGCTTTCTGGCATGTTGGAAAGAGCCAAGAGAGTGACAGGAAAGTGCAGGAAACACTGGACATCTGTAAGTCTGGGGAAGCTTTAGAGGGCTTTCAGAAAAAATAGAACAAAAAACAAACAAACAAAAAAAAACAAAAACAAAAAAACCCACCAAACATCAAGAACAAAAAAACCCAACTTTTTAAAAATGT
Source organism: Tympanuchus pallidicinctus (assembly GCF_026119805.1). Taxonomy (NCBI): domain Eukaryota; kingdom Metazoa; phylum Chordata; class Aves; order Galliformes; family Phasianidae; genus Tympanuchus; species Tympanuchus pallidicinctus. Next base: position 12,062,775 of record NW_026294769.1, read on the forward strand.
TAAAATTTAAAATCAGTCTAGGATTGAATCCAAGTTTCTAGTTGTCTCAAACATACAGATAATGAATGACCTATACAGAAATCTGGCTTGTAGCTGCTGTTTAGGGTTGCATTTTTCATCCATTTTATGAACATTTTCTGGTACAGGCCTGGAAGATCACCATGGCAAATCTTCCAGATGTTATCCAGTATTTGAGAAGAACAAAACAGAAAAACGACTTTTAAATGTGTTGGGTGCCAAATGGAAGCATGAGACCAAGTGTAAAGCCTGTCAGTTGGGACAGGAGGCTCTGGGAGACGCAGGCACAAAGATCTGTACCCTCCATAGCTGGCACCACCGCTTAATCTGTTTCAGTTACTATAAGCAAAAAGAAACTTCAGTTCTCAGGACATAATGAGTGTCAAATCTAGAGCAACTTTTTTGTTCAGAATTTGAAAACATATCAAGCATTCATATCTGTTAAGTTTGCAAGGTAGGAAAGGTCTTAAGGATGAAGTGGAATCATTTGGTAACTGTAAGAAGGCTTATTGAGATCATTGGCATTTCTCTGTCCAAGGATCCTCCATAGTTTCAGTTGTGACCACAGAAGCTGGAAGAATTTCCGTCTTGATCACGTGAGCAGAGAAATCACTGAGGTATTTCTCCAGTGTTGTTAACAAAAGTTTATTTAATGCAGAATTCTCATCCATAACTGCTTTAATCCGCATTCCTCAGTTTTCACCTAGCCGCAACCAACCACATAGCAGCACTCCAATAACACACACTGATTATGGCAGTGCACCTGTGTTGGGTAGTTTTCCTGGCCAACTTTTTTTGTTTCTTTTCACTGGTGTTTATCTTCAGACCACAATTATTCATTGCAAATACTCTCTTTCAAGGTAACATGTTTCATTTAGAAAGTGACTTTATACAGACTTATATAAAAAATAATACTTTTTTTTGTTAATATTTTGCTGTTAGTCTAAGAAGTTTGGTCTGAGAGAGAATAGTGTTTTAAAATGATAATACTTTCAGTTTTTGTGGTAGTACTACTGTGTCATTAAGAAATAAAAAGGAAAAAAAAAAATTGCCAAAATGACAAGATATAAAAATGTGTCCTGGTTTTCTGATTACAAATATGAGAGTAACTCTTCTTGGTCATTATTTGCATGTTTACGTTACATTCTTTTTGTGTTTTATATCAATGTGTTCTGTATCACCAGTATGTTTATATAAACTAATGTAGATTTTATTCATTTTGTTAATTGTTACCACTTTCCACTTAAGTTACCTCTGAGTGAACTCAGCTGCTTTCCCACTTGATTTGGGAGTAGAACCAAACTCTTCTTTCTTCTCACTGATTTTGAATGTATGGTGGCATGAAGTGTCCAGTAGCAGATGAACAACCTTTTTATGAATGGATAGAATATAAGCTCTAATTTTATCTGAGGTCTTTTACTTTTTTGATTTTCTTTAATAGATGTGTTTATTTTTGGTGTTATTCTATAGCTGATTACATACAGCACAAAATCGTGTTTAAGAATTGCTTGGCAATGTAAAAAATTGTGAATTCACAGGTCTACTCGAGTCCTTTTGAGGTAGAAAATGTAGCTGTTCTTAAGTTACAGAAGGTAGCATTTGAGGATATCTTTTTGAAGTACACATACCTACTATGCTTACCATGTAAAGAAATACTGCTTGAATTTCTACAAAAGAGATAACATACTCCCAGTTAGAAAGTAAGTAGCAGCCTTTACTGTACATAGTACAATAACCAGATCATCAATTCACTGTCTTAATTATGGTAGACTGGTGGTGTTGGCTCACTGTGGTCAAATTTTCTCTTAAGTTTTGAGAGATATTAGGCTTACTGCACAGGGATTCATATAGTTTTATTTTGTTTATTACTGAAGCTTCCCTTCTTTGACCTTTTCCCTTTACCTGCACATTTAAAAATTATGGATATTATTCTGTATGTCATAAACTTCATTCCATGAATTAAGCCCTTAGTGCTGTATAAATAGCTCATCAGCTAGGTAAATAAAAGTGAGTTCTGCCAAGCAGCAGAACCCATCCATGGCAGAGAGACTGGTGATGCTTTGTAGCTATGAAATCAGTTACAGAAACAGCTGCCAGGACAACTGATTTAGAATCTGTGTTTGATGGTTCTTTAAGATCCGAGCGCAGGAAATTCACTTTCTCTCAACCTCAACGGAGGTGCTATCAACTGTGGAATTGGAAAAGAGAACCATTTTGTGCTCTAAGATATTCTTCTATGCAGAAAGAAGCATGTAAATAAAGTACAGTGTTTGATAAACAGTGGTAGGTATCAGGAGGGGAACACAGATTGAAGTCACACATAGTAGGGGAGACTTCTCACAGAAATAATTGTAAAAGATAAAATTACATTTTATAACCTAATGTCTGTATTTTAGTATGTTATTTTATTACCGATAATAACTATACTACTTCTTAGTGATAACTAAAAGTGATCATTCCAAAAATGCCCCTAAAGAACAGAAAATGTAATTACCGCCTGGATAATTATCTAAGTATTGATACATGTTGTGAGCAAGTGTAGTCGCAAGCTCTATTAAAAAAAAAAAAAAACAAAAACAAAAACAAAAAAACCTGTATCATGCTTACTACCTTAGGCCTAAAAAAGATCAAAGCTTTTTATATACTAGTTCTGTTATAAGGAAAAAAAGATTTTGTGAATAATTGGTTAGAGAAATAAGGAGGAGGAGCTCACACAAGCCAGTATCTATACAGTGCTTTTGCAGAATTACCATTAATTATATGTTTTATCTTAAAAATGTGCTCTGAAACTGTATAGATCTACAAGTTGGAATGAGAAAGAAAAGTAGCATCGGTTATTTCTTTGGACTGTAATTAATTTTACTGAGTGGAAATAATTAATTTTTTTGAGTGAAAATAATGGAAATAATGTCAAAACAGTATGTATTTCAAGACTTACAAAAATAAGGACTTATTTGAACAATATTTGAAATATTTAGGTAGATTTTTATAGAACCATAGAATTCTTAGTGTTGGAAGGGAACTTCAAAGGTCATCTTGTCCAACTCCCGTGCAATGAGCAGAGATGCCACAGCTTGATGAGCTTGCCCAGGGCCTTGAGAGTCTCCAGGGATGGGAATCAACCACATCTCTGGGCAACCCATTCCAATGCCTCAACACCCTCACTGTAAAAGATTTTTTTTCCATATATCTGACCTAAATCTACCCTCTTGAGCTTGAAGCCATTTCCCCTTGTCCTATCACTGCAGACCCTGCTAAAAAGAAAGAAACAGTCTCTTTCCTGTATCTCCCTTTTAGGTACTGTAAGGCTGCTATCAGGTCACCTTGCAGTCTTCTCCAGGCTGAACAGCGCCAACTCTCTCAGCCTGTCCTTCTTTGAAAGGTGTTCCATTCCATGGATCATTTTGTGGCCTTCCTCTGAACACACTCCAACAGTCTGTCTCATCTCAGTATTCAGGACTCCACATCTGGACATGTGCTCCAATGTTCAACTAAGTCACAGAGTTCCTAAAATTCCAAATCTGTTTGTCCTTTGTTAAAAGCTGACAAGTTGATATCAAATCTTTCCTTTTCACAGATTTATGTATATATGTATAGTGCTAGGGCACCTGTATTCTACTGCTTGAGTCATCTTGGGTCTTACAGATAAAAAGGAAAAAAATGTATAATATGTGGCACGTTACAGTAGAAAGATCATAAACTTTAAAAAACTGGAGCTGGAAAGACAGGAGATTTTGTCATATTAGAGAATGTTTTTTTATATGTTTATATAATTATATATAAACTATAATATTATATATACTATATATAACTATAAAACTATGTTTTACAGTTTTCTTCAATGTGTATAATTCAGGGTTTTTGAAGACTACTTTTTGTATTAGGAAAATGTTTACTGGAATAGCAGATTTTAATTCTGATTTGTCGTAAGGTTTCTGGGGCACCTCCCCTACGAAGACAGGCTGATGGAGCTGGGCTTGTTCAGCCTGGAAAAGAGAAGACTGAAAGGAGACCTCATTGCAGCCTTACAGTATTTAAAAGGGGATTATAAAAAGGAGGGGAGTCAACTTCATACTCAGGTGGATGGTGATAGGACAAGGGGGAATGGTTTTAAGCTCAAGGAGAGAAGGTTTGGATTGGACGTTAGAGGAAAGTTCTTTACAGAGAGAGTGATGAGGTACTGGCACAGGCTGCCCAGAGAGGCTTTGGATGCTCCATCTCTGGAGGTGTTCAATGCCAGGTTGGTTTGGGCCCTGGGCAGCCTGGTCTAGTACTGGATCTGGGGGTTGGTAGCCCTGTCTGTGGCTGGGAGGTTGGAACTTGACAATCCTTGAGGTCCCTTCCAACCCAAGTCATTCTATGATTCTTATTCCTGGTTATTTCAGATGAAACTAGATCTAATATGCTGCTATCTCTTTGAAAAATCAATATGAAGTAACAAACCTGCTTTTCAAAACAACAACAACAACAAAGAAAAAGAAAGTACAGAGAAAAACACCCAAATCACATTTAGCTTTACTTTTAAATGTATGTAATTTATTTATAGAAAAATGTGTGTGCATGTGTATGTAGATGTGTAGAACACACACTACGTAATTGCATATACATATGCACAGAAACACCTCAATAGGTCATGGAGCAATTCCTCTTAGGTAAAGCTGTAATATAAATGATGCTTCTTCAGTAGCAGCCCTTCTGGATTTGTCAGATTTGTGAACTGTTAGATATAATGGAAGAATGCATCTCTTTAGTGAGTGATGTCATCATTATTTATACCATGAATGCCCACCCCTACCTCTGTGGTCTCTTGACATATGTTACTTGAATGATTTAGCTCTTGGAGTTCAGTAAAAGTATTTCCTTACTACTGTTAAAAGTGTGTCTCAAAGTCTTAACTGTATGGAATTCTCAGAGCTTGGATAATGTTCAATTTATCTTGTAATAAGGACTAGGGACTTCAAAAAGGATATTTGCCTGTTTTAGAATGCTAGTGTATTTTGCATTGTGGAAGCCTTTTGCTACTTCAGAAAGTTGACAGAGGATAATGCTGTGGCCTTTCTGAAAAAACCAGCACAACAAAACTAAACAGTAGAGAAAGAAGACATTTGATAGATGCTATACTCCTTTTTACTGATTGTTTTCGCTTTCTTTTGCAAACTTTTGCCAGTACTGAGTGCATGAAGTTTCAGAGTAACTCAAAATTCATCCTAAGGGTAGGTTAGCTTGTGCAGGCAGCTCATTCAGGGCCACCCATATAGATGTAAACACTGCATCTTTCCACTTTCCTTAAAAATTGAACTGGTGCTCTTCTTGTTCAACTTTATTTTCAGGCTGGATGTTTTGGGTGAAATGCCAAGATCGTAATTTATACTGTTGATTAGACTGAAGTCAAAAGAAGGGGTTTCTAAAGAAGAGTGTCAGGGCAATTAAATATTTCATTAAAAATGTTTGTTTTCTAGCAGTATTAAATTTGGCCATGTAGTTTTACCAAAATGTATCAAACAGGACTTGAATGCAGGTGATTATTTTGAGCTCATTATTTTGAGCTCATCATCATCTGCTGATTTACTAGCCTGAATAAAATATCTCTATGTGTGGGAATGACTTGGTTGGCTGTTGCTTGATGTCAGACTGGAGGAACTGTGGGACAGGTTTGAGCTCATCTGTATTGTATGAATACTCTCTTATACTTTCCCATAAATTGGCTAGGAAGTTGAAATTCAGATGGGTAGAGCTCCAGATCTCTAGAGCTGCATTTTTTCCACAGATAGATCTGCTATACTCAAGAGTTCATTGTCCAGTAACAGTCCTATTTCCTTAACTGGTTTGAGAGAGGTCTTACAGTTAACTTGCTGATTTGTGAGAAGAGATTAAGGGATATACATATATTTTTAACCTTTTCTTGTGTGTCTAGAAGTGGGAGGTGTTATTGTTGCTGTTATCAACTTAACAACAAAAGTGCCTGTGATTAATCCCCTATTCTTTGAACTTTCTGTGACTTTGGAGACAGAGTTACAGCTGTCAAATTTTCTTTAGTCAAACCAAACTTGACTTTGTCCCTCCAGCTTCTTAAAGTGGATGATAGTGAAAAATAAAACTTAAGATAGATGTTATTAGTAGCTCCATTTTATGAAGTTCAGAAGACCAAGTGATTGGAATTGGAGAATTCAGAGGCATCTTGGCTTGCGTATCACATGAATTCCTGTTTATTTTACAGTATTATGATAAATGTAATTATTTGTTCATTTGGGACATAAGGAAAAGTTCTAAGGCACTTCAAGGTTTAGAAATGAATCATTAAAAATTCTGTGTACCAAGAACACGAATGATTGCACACACAGAATAGTAGACTTGCGGAGGTTGGAAGGAACATCAAGAAATCAGTAGATACATAATAGGAAAGACTAACTACAGCTTTCTTGAAGAATCTTTGAACACTGGAAAGACTTTATTTTTTAAATATTCTTTTGCTAAATGTCCTAAAAAAAAGCCACAACCACAAACCTTTTAGGGATTTACTGGTATTTATCACAAGAGTGATAAGAGACTGTTTATAACATGACTGCCCTTTTATTTGATATTGAGTGCATATTGGCATAGACCCCAGATGCTGACTGAAACTCTACATGTGAAACCAAATAATGACTCCAGATAGGGATAATATATCAGTTCTTGGACACTGATAGTAGTAATTCTCTGTGTCATTTAGATAGTAGATAACAGCACTACAGCAAGAGATAAATGATTAGTTTAAGTAATGAAGTGAGGTATGTGTGCTTTTACTTGGTAGGTATGTGAAAATTAGAGTTAATTTTTATTTAATGCACATCTGTAATTTAGGCAATGATTTCAAATAATGGGTTTAGTGAAACAGGAAAAGAAGAAGGTATTCTAAGCCCACTGCTAAAGCTATCCTTCATTATCCTTCAGTATTTCAGGGCATGTGGGGACAAGAGAAGACCTTAGTAGGTCTTACAAGGGATATTTTTGAGTAAGATATCACAGAATGGCAGGGGTTGGAGGAGACTTTAGCCTGCTAAAGCGTGTTTCTTATAATTGGTTGTGTGTAGGCATCTGGACAAGTAATGAATATCTCAATAGAAGGAAAGTCCTCAACCTGTTTGCCCTGTCTGGGCAACCTGTTTCAGTGCTCCATCACACTTACCATGAAGAAGTTCTTCCACGTGTTTATATGGATCTTTCTATATTCAAGTTTTAGGCCATTACTCCTTGCCCTATTGCTGTGCACTACCAAGAGGAGCCTGGCCTCATCCTCGCATCCCTTTAGATATTTACAAACATTAATCAGGTCTCCCTTCACTCTTCTTTTCCCTAGGCTGAACAAACCCAGATTACTCAGCCTTTTCTCAGAAGGGAGATGTTCCAGGCCCTTTGTCATCTTTGTGGCCCTCTGCTGGACTCCTCCTAGAAGATTTCTGGTTTTTTTTTTTTGAACTGGGTAGCACAGAACTGGATACAATATTCTGAATGTGGCATCAGGAGGGCAGAGTAGACGGGGTGGATCACCTCCTTTGACCTACTGGCCGTGCTCTTTTTTAATGCATCCCAGAATACCGCTGGCTTTCTTGGCTACACAGGCACTGTTCTGGCTCACGGCTAACTCATGGAACACCTAGGTCCTTACCCTCTCATCAGTCTGTAGTGAATTTCCAGACATTCTTGGTTTCATAGAATGATCTCTCTTCCATTTCGAAACTGGATTTGATGGGGAGTGAGAAGAAATAGTCTACCCTTTCTTCTTAGTTAGTAGGCAAAGGCCTTTGAGGTTTCTTCTGCTAAGCTTTTGGACATATGCTAATATCCAAGAGAGAGGATTAAAAGCTTCCTCTCCCCCATGAATCCTCCTCCTTTTTGGGTAAATCTGTCTGGTTATTGCTCGTGAAGAGATAGTTAACAATTATCTGTCTTAATCCAATCTCTTATCTGGTAGAGATCAAGATGCATCTTAGGATGCTGTCTGATTATCCCACATCTGTCTGTGAGGGAGGTCTTGCAGCCTGCTCTTGAGCAGCTGGGTTTTGCAGCTGTCAAGTGATAGTACCTCCAGTCTGATTTAATACAGCAATTTCTATCCTCCTCTGTTCCAGCTTTGCCTTCCAGTACTATCTGATTTTTATATAATTCTGAAATGATGAGCAAAATCATGTGTAAAATATTCATCACTTGCTCCTTAATGGAGGAATATGTACTTAATGAAAGCATTGAGCCTGAGGTAATGAGTTCATTAATGAGACAGAAAATCAATCCTTTGCCATATAAGCTTTGCATATACTTGGAGTATAAGACCAGAATATTTTATATGCCTTTTGCAGCCTGTTAAATGATTTGTTCTGCTGGTAGTCGGTCATTTTTTACAGTAAGAGTGTGTATTTATATGAATTTGAATGAGTTTGTACAAAGAGAGTAGTTAAAATGTATGATAAAAATTGAAATTATGCCAGGAACAAATGTTCTTAACAAGGTATATTACCTTCCTAACGCTTTTTATAGATCCTTACTTCTCCTGTAAAATGGTTGAATCAAGGTTTAGCAACACAGTCTGAAAGTCTCTCTGCATTTGATGAAAGACAGAATATCCTGTGAGTGACATAGAAAAATTGCAATGAAAGAAGCACTATGGAAGAAAAAGCAGATTCAAACAATTCTTTCAGCCACCGGTGTTATCACAAGAAAGTTTTGGAAGTAAAGGTAAAAGTTTTGGAATTAACTGTTTGCTTCAAGTCTTGGAAAAAAAAAAATCATGCAGACCATATTTATAAGGGTCGTAGACGCTGCTGAGACCAACAGTGATGCCCTCTCTCATGCTGAGTAGTACCTTCCTCTGTTCTAATTAAACTGTAGCATTGCTTAGTGCTGCATATATCTATGAGTACTAAATTGATACTTTTGGCTAAAAGTATTTTTTTGGCTGAAACACAACTTTGAACATTTAGAGGAGAGACGTGTGAAAATCGAGTGCTTAATCCAAGCCACCTCAAACTACAATGGCAGTTGAAGCAGTGAGGCAGTCAGATTGTATAATCACATCTTATACATCTTTTGGCTGCTGGAAATGTGGTCAATCACCATAAATCCCGTTTTATATAAAGATAATAAGAAGTAATTACAGCTTTTTAGCTGTTTATGTTTCTCTGGTGGCTATTGATATATGACAAGGCAACATTAATCTTGGCTCTCTGGCAGCTGTAGAAGAGAACCGCAGATGGGCATACAGAGGCTGCAAAGGAAGCACAGAAATACACACACTGGAAAAGGTGGAAAGGTCAAGTTTAACATTCAAATCCTGTTCATGACTAACTTAAAATATTATCCTTCAGTTGCTAAAGGCTGGATTTCAGCAGCAAATTTGACCAGACAGACCACACAATGAAGTCATCAGTGCTGAGACCCACCGGCTTGAAAAAACAACAACCCCTGGTGTTAAGACAAATGCTTTGAAGAGTGGTTGATATTAATCAGGTGCTGCTACTGGTTTGGAGTTCCTTAGTCATTCTGTATGAAGAAAAACTGATAAAGGATATAATAACATTACAAAGCCAAGACAGTTTTGTAACACAAGAAGCCTACTTAAGAGGAATTGGTCAGGGTCCATTTTGAAATTCCTGAAGCCAACTTCATCTCTTGGTTAACTCCTTTGAAGTCACTGGGGTTACAGAAGGAATTAATTTGGTCCTTTGGCTCTGCACTGCAGCAGAGATGTGAATAGTGATTCTGCTTGCTGCGTTGGAGGTTTATCGTTTCAGCATGGTTTCCTCAGAGAAACTCCCAAAGCAGCCCATTGCATTCCCACTGTGGGCAGCCCTGGCCTTTCCCACCCTGCCTTCTCTTCTATTTCTTAATTGCTGTATCAACAGCTGAGCAATTTTGTTATATATATATTTTTTAAAAACTATTTTGTACTGTCTAAATGTCTTTTTTTTTTTTTCAATGTTTGTCTGTAACTATATTTGGTAACCTGAATAGAATTGCTAACATATCTAAGCTGAGTGTGGCCTTGACTCACTGAGAGAAATTAAAATTTGATGTGCTTGACTCTGTTTAAACTGCAAGTACAACAACCATCATTATAATGCATTCTCTGTATAGCTAGGATAGACAGAAAATGAAAAATGCCCGTGATCACTGTAGCATTTCCCTTACCAATTTCCAGAGCTCCTTCATGTGATAAGTGGATGAGGGAACTGATGCCTTTGAAAATTAACCCAGAACAGACATGTTCAGCTAAATGTAAATGTGGTGTCCCCCAGCAAAAGGTGTGGTAGCAGCAGTTGGAGACAGAGGTGACTGGAAGTGGCCGTCAGCACTGAAAATAGTGCTGGTGGCGTTCTGCCCTCTGTGGCTGAAAACCAGGTAAGAATCCCCAACCAATGCTAGCTTTGTGCATATTTTGTTTGCATTTGGAAGGCTGCTGAGTTTTGTGTATCTTGTCTCTGTCAGTGGTTGATAGGAGGGGTCCTGCTTCAAGGATCCATATCCTCTAAGCAGTACTCTAATGACCTGAATGGATTTTAATGGAGTCCTGTGCATGTGTCTGTTGTCAAGGATGTGTGTGCACGTTAAGGCCTGGCTAAACACTTGGGCTGTCCTTGTATACAAGAACAAATGTGACCTGGAGGCATTAGCAGAGTTTGTGTCTGGCTCCATTCTCAGAGAGATTTTTGAAATACCTTTGATGAGCAGAAATCATTGATTATTTGAGGGCTGGTTCTGTTTGTGGTGTAGTGAAACTGAGGTGTAGTGAAAATAAAGTAGTATTGGTGTAAAGCATCTCTATTCAACTTCCTCTAGAGATTTGAAACATGGAAGCATGTTTTTCCCTGCTAAATATTGTATACAACTTGGGAAAGAAGGAAAAAAAAAAATTGTATCGATGTCTTTCAAAACTGGGAAAGGCATTTATTGAAAATGAGTTGGATCTTTTTTTTTTTTTTTTTTTTTTTTCAGCTTTTTCTCTCCAGCTCTCCCTTTCTCCTTTCAAGTTTGTAGAAGAACATTTTCACTCAGTGGCTAAGCAAATGATACGTACAGCCATCTGTGGATGGGCTATATACGTAGGGCCAGACCAACAGTGCAGTCTATAAATTGTTCCCATATTTTATGGGTTGGAATGTAGGGAAACTGAAAGTAAGACAATGTGAGACTGCAGAGAAAATAGTTTCTTGCAAGATGACAATATTTCCCCCATAGAAGAACACTGTAGAATAGAATACGCTGATATCTAAGTATTTGTTGGACACTTCATTCCGTCAGAGTACTTTGGATTACAATCCTGTTGCTAACGTGAGGCTTCCCCTGAGAAGCTCACATCTTTCTCCTTAAAGAAAATATCGCCCGGCTCTGGTTCTTATCAGGCGCAAGTCTTGATGTTGGTGAGAATGAATGGCAGAGGAATAGCTCTCAAAGTGTTGAGGAAAGTGACATTGCTTGAGAATGCAACTTCTCTTGCCTTCCATTTAAAACTGAGATGAAAGAAAGAACAAAAGTGACACAAGGACTTATGTGTCATCCATCTGTAATCAAGAATTAATCGTAAAAATCTTAGCCGCGCATTTTCAGTTATTTATTTGATTTTTGTCTGTTTTTCTCCAGACATTGGCAGATGGGTCCTTGTTCTGCAATTTTAATTTTCATTTTATTTTTTTAGTCTAGTCCAATTCCAATCCTGTGCCTGGCAATTGTTACCTTTTGGCTTAGTGCCTTAACACTAAGGTTTTATTCATACATCTGTGTCCTAGATTTTCCTCATTTGATCTCCAGCTTTATAACATATGTGATATTCTTTTACTTAATACAGAGCAGAAGAAAACTTTTGATTACAGTGAAGGATGTTGGTAAACTGAAGCTATTGTCACTGTTTCTGTCAGATATTTCTGTAGTGTATAGATTAATGGGTAGTTGAGTCTTGCAAATGTTGGAATTTAGAAAATGTGTTCCTTAAAGTAAAGCACATTTCTGTGACGTCTGAATAGTACAGCAGATGTTACTGGGAGCAATGAAATATCGTTCTATTGTTTGATGCCAGGTGGAACACCTAGAGACTGTAATTTACGCAACCAGAATTGATCTTTCTATTCTATAACTTTTCTTGCCACGATACGTAATGACTGTATAACTTCTTTTGGAGTGGGATATCAACTATTTATGGGGCATAATAGAGATATCCTGCAGCTGTTTCCTTTTTTAATATAAGCATTTTTCTTTCTTTTTTTATGAGAACAAATGGCTGCTGTCTCATCTTTTTCAAACTGGGCAGGTATTAAATGTCCAATAAAGGTTAATTTTATTTTATTTTTTCATGAAAAAGTAACTAATATTCAAAAAGAGAGAAATGGAGGATGGTTAATCTGAGCAAGATAACTATGCAAGAAGGAAGATCTGATGCTTTAAAAAGGCTTGTTGATCTTTCTACGTTGCTAGTATGTGCTTTTGCAAACTTCAGATAATAGAAATTGTTCTCCCTTTCATGTAGTAAGTATTTGATCTGTGAATCTGAAATAAATTTATACAGGCACTGAATTTTGAACACCAAGTGGGATTATACATGCGCACGAAGCTCACCGGGTGTATGGTAGATTGTGGAGTTTTATGCAGTGCTGTGATCTCCCTTAGCCTCCTTTGTGCAAGTAATCTCTTATCCTTCCTTGAGAATGCTTCTCTGCATGGTGGTCTCATGTTCAGGGCCTGAATCCTTCACTTGCCAGCTTGATAAATCTTTCCTCGACTCAAAAGTGCAAGAAGGATAATGCCAATTTGAAATATATGAGAATGAGCACAAATAAAAGGTTAAGAGGTTGTTTCTAGAACCAGACAAGCTCTGTATCCTTTGATTTTTAATGTCTGAGTGAATCCCTGATGAAAACCAAAACATCTGTATTACCCTTTTGTGGCCATCCAGCAGTTAATAAAACATCTGTCCTCCCCTGCGTGGCCTGTACATTGCCAAGGGAAAGGCTGAATTCTCTTGGGAAACGGCCGCAAACTGCAGCATAGGAAGTTCTGCACAAATGTGCGCAAGAACTTCTTTACAGTGAGGGTGACGGAGCACTGGAACAGGCTGCCCAGGGAGGTGGTGGAGTCTCCTTCTCTGGAGATGTTCAAGACCTGCCTGCATGCCTACCTGTGCAACCTGGTGTAGGGAACCTGCTTTGGCAGGGGGATTGGACTCGATGATCTCTGGAGGTCCCTTCCAACCTCTACAATTCTGTGTGATTCTGTGATTCTCTCTGCGAGATCTGGTCTGCCCTGTTGTGAGAAATTTCTCCTGCTTGAATGAAGTTGGTGTCATGCATCTGGGCCCCATTAGTGGCTGGTGGTATGTGGGGAGCTGGTGAAGGGCTGAACATCCTGGGCTGCCTTCGGACCTAGCAGTGCTGGCAGTGAGACCGGCTGGTGGCCTTACACCAGCCTTGAGGCTGAGGATGGAGGCTCCCGAACAGACTGGGTACAGCAGGCCATCAGATAGCAACTGGAAGACCTTGCCCATCTGCTGGTAAGTGCTGCCCAAGGAGCTGCAGTTTACACATTTTGCTGGTGTGGAGGCACACCAACATACCCAAACATTGAATTGGATATGCCAAATACAATATTGTGAGCAAATTGCCAAACCCTTCTGAAGCAAACAGAGTTGAGAGATTCCAAGAGAAGCGCTGAGAAAAGGAAGTGATGACAGCAAGAAATCCAGGCAGATTTTACTTCAGCATATTGAAGTTCCAAATAATCCCGAATCCCCATTAGCACCGTTCAGTTCAGTATGTTCTTTCTTCCAAAAATTGTAGATGCTTTTGGATAAGTGGCAAAAATATGCCACAGTAGGTATGAAAGCAAGTACGCAAAATCTCCTTACTTACAACATAAGCAGAATGAAGTAGGAGAAGATCTAGAAAATAGCTTCTGTGGATAGCGAAGGTTCTTACTATCTGTGGAAGGTAAGGGAGTATTTATTTCTATATAGCCTTACCCAACAACCCTTTTGTATACATGAAGGGAAATGCACAGGCTGAAGCAGAGAGCAGCGGCCTGCTGTGGTCAGAAGTGACAATTATCCATTGATGTTTAAAGACCTAAATACGGGTGTTTTTTAGGAAACGTCAGTGAGTGACATCTGAAACAAAGTGGGGAATGAGAGTTCTATAGGTTCATGTAAGGCCGGAGAGAAATTCTCTGGCAGGATTTTTTTTATTATTATTTATATATTTATTTTTGAGAAATGGATATTTTCTACATATCTTAAATTAGATATGCTGCCTATGGTAGGCATACAGAGTATTTTTGAAATTAAGATTGTAATAAAATGATACTGACGTAAGCATTTTTAGGCTAATAATCCAGCTATCAGTGAGAGGCTGTCTCGGAGCTCGGTTTGCAGTGCTGCTACAGTCCTTGGCTAGATGGGCCACTTCTCAAATGAGCTAAGCAGAGCTGAGCTGAAAGACTGATGCTGACCGGATGCTAAGCACTTGAAAATCTGTCCAGGTTGACTTAATTAGGTTCTAGCATGTCTCAAGGTCAAACATTTATATATGTATCAAGGCGTGAGCTCTGCAGTCTTTGTTTTCTGAGTAGGAACTGCTGTCTCCATTCACATGTAAACTATGCAGACAGTAGCATTCCTTACATTGTATGAAGCATTAATGCGCTCTCCCTTACTGCTTCAGGATAAATACATACCCCGGATTCAAGTTGCAGCAGGTATTTTAAAAGACAAAATAGTCACTGAAATCACATTTATTGAGTGCATTCACACGTCGTCTTCTGAAGGCTGAGTGAAAGTTGAGTTAAAGGCTGTTGTAAGAAAAATCTCTGCTTCCCCTTGAAACTAGAGTGAAAATGACAGTTGCCTGTTTCTGTCTCTTACTTTAGAGTTCTCAACAATGGTTTGTGTTTTTAGTCCAGCTTTATGTTGAAGTTTTTCCAAGTTGCTTTTATTATGATCTTTTTGCATGTGCACTCTGTGGAATTTTTTTGTTTCGGGTTATATATTGTTAGACAAATGATTGAAGGAATTTAGATACGCAATAAACGTTTCTCCAGACAAGAAAAAATGATGAAGAGATAATCGCTGTTCTTAAGATTTATAAAGAAGTGCAATTGCGTGTATCTGCTCTATCCAGACTGAGGATCAGTGAATCTCAACGGACATTCGTAAAATGTTTCCTTTGCTGTGTCTCATTTTAGAGTGCATAGGGATATTGTCTTTCCCACAGAAGCATTTTAATACTTGCTGCTTTCCTTTCAAGTTTATTATTATTATTATTTTTTTTTAAGTCAGAACTTCAACATCTTGAGGAAGCAAAATCAAGTAAGGCAACAGCAATGAAATGACAAAAGGATACTTATCTATAGAAGCCAAAGTGGAATATCAGAAGGAATTCAGTTTGCATTTCTTCTCTCTCAAGATACTGTGGATTTGTGTGGAATTCCAGTGTTGGAATTGCAGAATTAAAAGTGAAGTTGTCAAAATCTAGTTTTATTTATGTGTAGTATCTTGATGAGAACCTCTTGAATTGTGGAGTAGTCTATTTTTTTGAATAGTCTTTCATTTATGAGAAGTTTAGAAATGTATTTTGTGGAGCCTTTTTTGTTCTGTTCTATTGCCTTATATGGCTCTTTTGTAGCTATATGCTAGATTGAAATCTCAGACTATACTTTGGTTGTAACCAAAAAGGAATGGCTGCTTATCTCGTCTGGAACCGACAAACTGTTCTCTAGCTTAGTGCATGTTTTTTAGGAGAAACTATTAATCTTTTTTCTGTTCAGCTCCATGCTTGCCTAGTGGCTTTTCCTGGACCCAGTTTTGTTCTCAGCTGCTCACACGCAATCCCTGCCCAGCTCAGTGGGAGCTGAGTGAGTCTGAACTGGGTGCTGAACCAGACATGCTGTTTCTTTTTTTTTTTTTTTTTTTGTGGGTTTTAGTCATTTTGTTAGAGTAGAACTTCAACCTTTTTCTCATAACAGTTATTTTTTATGTCTTTTAACAAATGTTTTGACTGTTCTCACTTCAAGATTTTAAGTATGACGGTAAGAACTGTCTTCTTCTAAAGGGTAGGAGTTTCAGAACTGTACTATAATATACTGTATAATATCTCGTGACATGTTTTTATGAAGGTTTTTTTTTTTTTTCAAATTGCCACGATCACTTAGTTTATCTACTGAAAGGTAAAATCTTGTGAGAGTAATTTTCTCTCATTATGAGATAAAATCAACTTCAGATAATTTGGAATTGAATGAAGACGCTTCTAGCCTGTCCCAAGTCCAAATTCAGGAAAAAAAAGATTTGTTTTTGTGAAGTTGGAAGTATACACCTTATCTCACCTAAACAAAAGAGGGATTTGTATTGCATGATTTTTTTTTATTTATTCTGCCCTCTGGAAAAAGGAATTTCTCCTGAAAATTGATTCTCCAATAATTCTGAATTTGCTTCATTTAAGGCATTTGTGCCTGCCAAAGCATTGTAACAAAAATTAATCTCTAAAACTGTAAGACTTCTTATTCATGTTAATATTCTTAATATCTTCCACGCTCTTTTTGCAGTAGGCTTCAGTGTCCTGCCAAATTTGTCTATGCTGTCCTGATAAAAAATAAAACAAGCAAATGAACAAATGAAAGCCATTTGATGTTAAAACAAAGGTTAAGGAAGAGCACAGCTGATCACAGCATGCTGTGAAGCGTTCACATTTTTTGTCATCTTCACTTTGTCCTGCATAGAGGAAGAGGATTTCCAGCCTTAGGAATACAGCCCTGTCCTTGTGCCAAGATATAAAGTATAAGAGAAAACATGGGCCAAGCAGTATATTCAGAACTGCAAACTGCACCTCAGTTTCCTCTGTTATTTGTAGAAACCAACAGTAGTTCCATCACTCTTACTTCACCCTTTGTCAGTGATAGCTATTCTTGTAAAGAAAATACTAGCCAGGGCCTGCAGGGTGAAAACCATTCAACTCCTTTCACAGATCAGGCTACAGAAAAGACTTTGGCCTCAGAATTATCCTTGATTTTCTGAAAATTGGTGTGTTTTGAGGTGTTACAGACCCTCTTTCTCCAGCAAAAACTTGTGCTGAGAGTTTGCATGAAAATGCAGAAGTTGGCACGTTGACCCTAATTAACTGGATCCAGTCCATAGTCTTCACGTCACTTGGCCTTATGAAGCATGTGTGCATCTGTGAAAAATCCCCATACTAATTCCTCATTCTAACCAATGTCTAAATTTTTCAGACAGAACAAGTAATAAATTAGACTTGAGGAACCAGTACTGACTAATGAGATAACTGTTAGATTGCCTGTATGTAGTGGTGAGTGAATTATGATTCACGGGGTGCTGAGACTGTCTTGCTGATGCTACATGAGGTTGCTGCTAAAAGAAGGAAAGAAAAAAACCTTGAATAAATCTCTCTACAGATAACCAATAACCAAACAGCTTTTTTGTATAAAGGTTTTATCTTATCAACAATCTGCTAAATAAGATCTGTGTATAATTCTTTGTATTTGGTCACTATGAGTTTAGGGGAGAACAACTCAACAGAATATAAAATGCATGAAAAATGGTGTGGGTTCATAGGGAACAGTTGAGTAATGTTTTCTGGCAGTGCTGGTAGCTGATGCTATGTTATGAGAATATTTTGAAGAAAAATAATTTGTAGCTGTGTTAAGTTCCATATTTTTTATCCTTCGTGCTAATATAGTAAACGTTAGTTATTGTAGAAACATTGCACTGTAATGTAACCCTCTAGTATATATTTTACTCCAACAAATGATATGTTGCAGGCATTCTGTTATGGTCACATCAGTAAATGCTAATGATTTTCAAATTTAAATTCTGTTTTCAAAGTTTAATTCAATTAAAGAGGAAGTTTGGAGTAGATTAAAGAAAAATAATGTATATGTCCCATTGCAACTGGTTGATTTGTAAAGAGTCCTCAAGGAGCTAGGCATGCATTCTTTGGTGTTTAGTATTTCAGATCCTGAAGAATGAACCTAGTAGTTTAGTTGCACAGTGTTTGTTCAACTTCCAGCTGATAGCTGTTATTTCATTTCCTTACAGCATTAAGAATTTGTCCTTTTGAGATTCGATGCCATGTCCACCTTGATTGGGTATCGTACCCAGGTACATGCAATTACAGTGCTCTGCCAAAATCAACAAAAATCTGATAAATTATTCTCTAAACCTAGTGCTAATCTGTCACATTTAAGACATACTAGTGTTGCTCAAGCCTTAGTTACATTAATTTTCTTCATTTGGACACATTTATTACAAGGTTTTTTATTCTTTGTTGCAAGAGTTTGAAAAGTTTCTGAAGACTGACGTAAAATCCCAAATGGAATTTTGGAAGAACATCTGTTAAATCCTGGGCAGGATGGCAGTGTAATCA
The DNA here is from genome assembly GCF_026119805.1 of Tympanuchus pallidicinctus. Lineage (NCBI taxonomy): Eukaryota > Metazoa > Chordata > Aves > Galliformes > Phasianidae > Tympanuchus > Tympanuchus pallidicinctus. The sequence continues at coordinate 12,081,179 of NW_026294769.1, forward strand.
GTGTAATCTGTGGTGCTTTTGTTTATGCTTGCATAAGTCTAGGTGTGAAACTCAATTGGAAGAGTGGCCAAACTGTTTTGCAATGAACTGCTGGCTCCTGTAAGGCTCAGAATGCATGCTTTTCTCTGCTGCAGAGTGTGCAGAAAGTGGGGTCCAGAGGCTAATATCAGCCACAATTAAATTTTTCTCTCTCTATGCATTTTTTTCTCCCTGTAGCAAGCACTTAGAAACTTCTTGCAAGATAAATGAACTGTGATGGAAAAGGGAAGCTGAATGCTTTCCAGGATTTAAAGAAGAGGTATAGTATTTCAAATTTAAGGAACTCTCTCTGAAAGAGAGAAAAGGGTGTGCTGTGAAAGCCTGTTGACTAAAATACTTCACATGTTATTGCCTGTAGTCCAGGTGGAAGTCTTTTCTTCAGTTTGCAGAAGAATATAGAACAGATTTAATGTAGAGCACTGCAGAGTCACTGAGTTAGCAGTATACAGCCTAGAGACATAGGTCAACAGAGGTTATTTGAAGGATGGAGACAACCAGATATATCAATTAGAATGTTTGCTTACTAGCTCTATAATATTGAGTGGCAGAATGGAAAAATCCAGTTTGCCCTCATTTACAAAGCAGTGCCAAGTCCTGCTTGCTCTCTGATGGTGATGTGAGATTGGTGCCCTTGGAAAAGCATCCCACGCTGTCCTTTGGAGTTTTATGATTTGTAGCTGATGCTTGAGGATAGGAAAGCAACAGACCTTGACTGTGGCACATGCCCTTCTAATACTTTGCAAACTTGCAGAACTTTTTGCTCCTGGTGATTTGCAAGGGAACTTAAGTTCTGAATTGTGTTGACTCAGGGCTTTGCTCAGAATTACTGCAAGAGCACAGCAGGCCAAGAGGTACAGAATCCAGGTTGACTTGTGCTGCTTCCAAAAGCATTGCCTTTGGAAAAGCTGAGGGAAGCAATCTCTGTAAAATGGAAAAGGACAGTGGGAATGTGTAAAATGTGATTAAACTCAAAAAGAAGAACGTATTTCAGAAAGAATCACTTGTTTAATGTTTAGCACATGTAACGGTAAAAGGGATTGTCATCTGCTCTCAGAAGAGCAGTTGGATGGATGGTCACTATCGGGCTGAATGACTTCCTTCAGCCCTCCTTTGCTTCTCTCTAGGTTAAAGCAGAAAAGGGAAGATGTGCTCCCAGAACCAAAGGCAGACATGAGATCCACTTCTAGCCTTGTTTTCCCTTTTCAAATCTGTCCACTTGCCACTGGGTTGCTTTAAACTTATGCTGCATCTTTTTATGTGAAATGTGTACAGACTCCCTGGCTGACGCATGGTTACTGACTTTAATTTAGGTCAAATAAGGGCTTCTTATTAATGTGAAGGGAACAGCTTTAATCATTTGGCTGATTTGCAATCAGAAATCTTTGCTTCAGTCAACACAGATTTTGTTGACAGAAAAACAAGTGGCAAAGCAACAGTCTGTTTCTGCCAGACCTAACTGAAGTAGCAGTGAAGAGGACAGTGAACACTGTTTGCCTGAGTGAACTGACAGATTATTACAGGGTTGAACAGGAATGGGTTGGATACATGGCTTGATTTAAACTAGTGCAGGATAATACTAGTTTCCCTTTCCTAATTCTTTTAAATATTATTTAAAATAATAATGGTAATTAAAATAATTTTTAAAAGTAGCAATAGTACTGCATGCAGGTAAAAACAAAATAATTCTGAAATATATGCAGGGACCAGATAGCATAGAAGTGGAACTGTGACTTGAAATTTCACAATCATGCAGCTTTGTTTCTGCACACTGATTTCATTATTTTATAGCTTTGAATGTTTGAAGAGCTTTTAAATTCCAGCTCTTAGAAAATTGGAGCACAGAAGTTACTAAAGACAAGACTAAAAAAAATGATTCAAACAAAACCATGTTACTGAGCATTGTGTGACAGAGGTTTGCTGATAAACTGGAGCAAGAAGCTGTGATCGAAAACAGATTTTTGCTGCAGATAATAATGTACATCATATGTCTGTGGCTAACAGCGTGGCTTGGATGCCATGGGAGGATGTGGTGCATGTTTACTGTAAAAAAAGTCAGTCACTGCTAGGATTAACAGACAATTTCTGATCATACCACAGATTTTATGAATGACTTTATGAATGCTGATTTTCCATTCTTAATACCTGCATTGCTTTGCTTTTGAATTAAGTCTAAAAAGGGACCTTTCCTGATGTAGCTGGAAATCTTCTAACATAGTGAACCATCTAAAGAAATTCTCCAAGCGCTTCATGAGTTGAGCTCCAAAACATGGCCATCCTTTATTAGCTTTTGCCACGTTACAGTTGTCAAGCAATGATGGCAGTGCATTCTAGAAACGTCATGGACTCACTCCATGCATTGCCACTTAAGAACCACAAGCAAGGTCATTTTTGAGTATCTCCTGCTATAGAGATAGAGGAAGCTGTCTGCCTGTTTTTGGATATATTCTCCAGTTAATCAATGAAAGAATGAAATTATTTCATTTCTGAGAAGTTTTTCAGACAATTTCAGAGGCAGCTGCTGAGCAGATGTTAGAATATTAATGATGTTAGAATTATATATTTTAATGAACAAATATGTTCTATAGGTTCCATAGGACTGTTGTCTTGAAATATTTGTATTGAAAGGCTTTTTTGGTAATTTCCAATCTGAGACCTTTCTTCAGACTGGCGTTCGTTTAAAAATGACAATTTGCTCTTCCATTGATGTGAGAATTATACTGGTTTCTTAAGAGAAAATAAATTGATCTTAATGCTTTACCTGTAGAAAACGCAATCCTCGAAAACATGCAGCTTTAAAAATGATTGTAGTGTCCTGGAAAAATAATAAATTACCTCTTATTGTCTTGCTTCTTGGGAGGTATAGTCCAATGTCCAGGAAAATGGATTACCTCCTTAGATCCCACTGACTTTGGTGCAAGCATAAAAGCATAAGAGGGAGTTACGGATGCTTTATGAGCAGCTGTGTCACTGTTGCATATGGCAGCATACTTCTGAGGAACAATTTTCTTAAAATGAGTTAGAAAGCTTCAAAGCCATTGCTTTGGCAGTGGAATAACATCTGTTATTTAACCATGTCTCTTTGCGTAAGCCCAGTCTTGGACAATGATATCTGTCCATGGCTCACAAAAATTATATTTTGGGATCTCCTTTGCTGTCTGAACTGCATCTGGTTCCAAATAGCTTGATGTTTTTGCTGAAGAATGGAGAAATCGAGGTGAAAACCACAGAGCTGGTTGGGATGGAAGAAGTAGGATGTGTCAAGTTTTGGAATTTAGTTTCCTCTGAGTCAGTCTTTTGAGGTTAATAAGCACTCATGCTGCTTTCTGCGGGCTAGCTTTCTAAAACTTTGTTCTGTAGTGTTTGTTGACCACAGGGAAACATTGCCTGGAAATAAAGGAAAAAATATTTTTATTATTGACTAATTGTAGAGTTAGGATACTACTAAGGAAGCAGTAAATGGTTCACATTAATTATATCTTCATAGTACATGGGCTATTTTTTCATTATTCGTTTATTTAAGTAAGATACAAGTAAGTTTTATTTTATTGCTAGACTGTGGTGGTGTTTTTTCTTTTTCACAAATGTCTCAAAATTACATATTAGTTCTCCTATGGCTATAAAATGTGTAGATTTATAAAGACGATTACAGAACACTCATATATGAAATGGGTCATTTAACTATTTTAAAAACATATTTACATTCTTCGTAAGGTGCTTTTCAAACAGATTTTGTGTACAACCCTGAAACTGGAGCTGTTTATTTTGTTTAGGTAAAAATGACTTTGAAAGGCTAACATTGCAACAGCAAAATAGAAAGACAACATTGACTTCAAAACCAATTTTCATCTCCTGGTAATTTGACATTGGCGTAAATGAGGAGCTTTTGGAAAGAATGGTAGGCAACCTTTTGTCTCTGGAACAGCTATCAGTGTGATCTTCTCTGCCTTTGACTCTGCAATGAATCAGTTGTTAGTTGTAGGACAACTGTCACACTGTGGATTTATATTAGTACTTTGTTAATACATTATGTAAGAAAAAGCAGAAGGCTGAAGTGATTATAAGGTCTTTCAAAGATATCACAGGAAGGAAAGATAGGTTTTGCACCTCCAATACGTGTAAAGAAGAAAAGCTAATGCAGACTAAAACTTTGTAGAAGAAAAGATATTTTAGGAGTCACAGAAGACATGGCTAGATCTGATGTATGGACAGGAAGATTAGATCTATAAACCACAAGGCAGCAGTAATAGTTGTTCATGTTTAAGTTGCAATTTGAGATTTTTCTGCTTATTTTCTTTAGAGTGCTGGCAAAATAAGAATTTTACACAAATGCTTGGCTCAAATTATTTTACTTCATTCTCTTGTGGGTCTCAGAGTAGATACTTGAATTGAGCAAACTCGTTGACCCCTGAAGCTATTATACGACAGCTTGCTAACATATCTGCTAATCTGAAATACAGTAAGCACGTAACTGAAGTGTTTATTGCCATTACAAATACGTTCTTGAGTCTCCTTTGGAAAGAATAACCCTTGGGTTATTGCAGTCTTTCTTTCTGTAAGGTTTAATTTTTCTTTTCTCTCCTCTTTTCCTTCTCCTCAATACTCCTTACTGGAGGGTTATATGCAAAGTTTCATTTTGGCAATGACTTGTCAGTTGTTCTTCTCAAAAAAATGATTAACTCCTACCAAGATTTACAGGAAAATTCTTGATCTAAGTCTCAAAGCCTCTCAAGTGTTGGAAGAAAGATCAGAGGGTTGCCTTGTTCCATCTCCTGTCGCTATGGGTTTCCTGAGCAAGCATCTTGCTGCTTTGTGTGTTGCTGCGCACAGCCTTTTAGAAAGTTTTATCTGATACAGTGTGTATAACAAGAGAGCGTCCTGAAATTTCCAAAGATAATGACTGCCATGGGTTGTTAGAACATTGTTTTTATGTGAGGGTTTTTAGTCATCCTAGGAGATGGATCCTTCAACTATTAGCAGACCATGGCAACAGTGCCCTGCAGTTCTGTGTAATTGCTTCAGCAAGCTGGATTTGGGTGCAGTATTTGCTGTTCTGCAATATAATAGTCCAAGGCAAGATAATTATTTGGAGAGTTTCTTTTAGTAAGCCCTGGAAACTCAACATTTCTGAGTTTCTCATTTCTGTCTCATTTTGACCCCGCTCCCACTGTTGTTTCGGTGTCACATCAGCCAGTTTTTATACAGAATTTCTGTATTCTGGATCACAATGGTAATTTTTATATACTTTTGAGTCTTTTTTTTTTTTCTGGTTCACAAACTCTGCCTGTATCCTCTTTCATATGGGAACAACAGAGCTCTATTACGCTGATTTTTATATTGTAAGGGAATTAGATTAACTCTTGCTATTCAGCCTGGGCCCCAGTCCAATGCTGAAAAATAAATCCTCGTATCCAAATACCAGGGCTTGCTTCTGTTATTTCTATATTCTTGCACCCTACTAATTAGTCTTCCTGGGTCTTAGATTGGATAGTAGTCAATTACACTTCTGGTACTTTACCTAGCGTTCTTTTAATTTTTGCAGGAATATAATCATCAGCATTTCTGGAGAGATATACATAGCATTTACACAGGCAAATGCAAATCACAGACTCGCAGCATAGCTGAGGCTGCCAGGGCCCCTCAGCTTCAGCAGGGCCACCCATAGTAGGGTGGCCAGGCCTACATCCAGGCTGCTTTTGGAGGTCTTCAAGGAGGAGACCCCACAGTCATCTGATGTTCTATTGGTATAAGTCAACTGAGTCATTATTGATATTTCATGTAGCTTTCATTCTAGATACTTAATCTGTTGATTAAATACAAAATAAGGGCATTGTGTTTTTCATCCTGTAGACACATTCTGTCAGTCTTTGATTTTGTCTTAGAGCAAATATGACAACACTGCACAAAAAGGAAATTTTTTTTGATCTACCACTGGAGAAACATTATTAAATGATAGTGATTATGTTAATATGAAACATAAATGGAGGTAAGGAAATAAAGTCCTTGATTTTACTTTATTAGGATATTCTGTGGGATTCTGACCAAAAAAAAATAAAAACAACAAGCAAAGGTAAACAAGATATCAAAATACGAAATTCTGGGCTTGATTTCTTTGCAAATGTGAATTTACCAGTCTTTAAGAAAGAGCTGAGGTGAATTTACTGAATTTGGATCAGCAGATTGTGTCACTGTCTGTTCCACTTCATAAGTCAGTCTCATCAGTGTAAGTAAAAATCTGATCTGTAAACTGAACAGGATTCCTTGCATAAGCTCATTTTGTCCTGCTTTTCTGTAAGTATTGTTTTTCCTGGAATATTCGAGTGCCAAAAAATTAGTTTAACAATAGCTGAAATGCAGTTAGGAAATACACAAGCATCATGTTCTTAACCTCTTTTCTTCCTTTTATGGTGGTTTTTTTTTTTTTTTTTTTGCAGAACACGTGCTCAACTCATATGACGTGCAAGTAAAATGATTACTGTTTTCTATACTAAGCATAAGTTAGTGAGCTGAGACTTTCAGAGCAAAACTTCCCATGAAACCACTGCTCTGTGACAGCCAGAGGCAGAAAACACAGATATGTCCCTTATAGTTTCTGTGTTGTTAATGGTTTTGCCTTGGCAGAATAGTGCATTTCATGCAGCTAATTCCTTTTCTTGTTCTCAACCACAACATATTCAAGTTCTTACATCTACTGATGTTTCAATCTTGTCTGATTGCCTGTTTGAGAGCCCAGTTTGGGTGTTAGTGCTATTAGAAAACAACATAAGAACAGGAAGTAACCACATTTGATCTGCTTGAGTTGAAGAACGGAGCAGCTGGTTTTTGTCCATCGAGCTGAGGCCTTTATAACTGAGGAGCTTCTGCTCAAGCAATAAGAGGGGTATAGTGATGGTAGAAAAGATGAATCAAGATAAGTTTGGATTCACCAGTTGTCCTTTTTCCATGTTTTATTAATTCCTTGATCTCAGAAGGATGGATTTTTCTCAGGGATTTTCTTGAATTCTAAAGTAGAGAAATTTCAAGCATATTCTTACTTTGATGTTTGCTTACAAACCGGCCTGAGTTAATCCTCTAAGGGGGAAAAAAAAAAAAAAAAAAAAAGAAAATATCTGTAAAAATTGCTACTTAGGAACATGTGTATTATTATTCTGCAGCATTCTTTGAGGCTGTTAGTTAACACAGTTTTAGTGAAACTGGATTTTAAGTACAAAAAATATAAATTAAAAATAAATTGTAATTATTTTCTCAAGTGGAATTATATATACTATATGTAATACTATACTATATATGTGCATTGCAGTTAATGAGCTGAGCATTGGCAATGGGTGCTTGGCTGGGACTGTGCGACTCAGCACCCTCAGCAGTGCTGCAGGGACCATTGCACAGAGCACCTGAAGCACATGCCAGCTGCAGGAGCTGACTCCACTTCTGCTGACTCCACCAGCATGCTCTTATCATTGGTGTGGAAAGGCAGAATAATGTCTTTGATACTGCTGTACAAGCATTTATGAACCGTATCCTAGATCACTTGTTCAGAATTTGACCTTGGCTTTCACCTGACGTCAGTACTTTTGGAAGTACAAGGAAAGGCTGAGGGAGCTGGGATTGTTCAGCCTGGAGGAGACTCATGGGGATCTCATTAAGTGTGTAACTATTCCTTAGAGGAAGGTACAAAGATGATGGGGCCGTACTCTGTTCTGGTGCCCAGAAGGCAGTAGGCACAAACTGGTGTGCAGGAGTTTTCCTCTGGACACAAGGCAGTGGATTCTGGAGCACTGGCATGGGTTGCCCAGAGGTTGAGGGTTCTCCTCCTTGGAGGTCTTCAGAAACCACTGGGACGTGGGTCAGAGCACCCTGCTCTGGGTGGCCCTGCTGGAAGAGGGATTGGAGCAAATAGAAACTAGAGGTGCCTTCCAGACTCAGCTGTGCTGTGAGTTTGAGAAGTTGTCCTGAAGCCTACAGCCAGATTTTACTGTGTCCTTGGGCTTTGGTAAATCCTGGAATTCTCAGGTTAACTATCGGTTTTGCTTTAAATTACCAACAGAGATAACAAGAAGTTCAATATTTATGCAGTTAAGATATGCTTGCTGTTTGAGGGTTTTGTAGGTTTTGACAAAAAAAATTGTTAGTGGAAGTGCACAGGAAAATTTCAAAGTTGAACATCTCTGAGAAAATTAGAGTAGTTTCTGGACATCGAGCCTCAGAGCATGAATTGCTTGTCCCTAGCATATTAAATGCTATGGGTAAGAACAAGTCAGAATTCCCAGAATAACCAGCCATTATGACTCAACAGCCAGCCTTGAGGTGACTGCTGCCCTTTGGCAGGTGTTTGATGTCCTGTGGCGGTGTCTTTCCTGGCTGTAATCTGCAAGCACTGTCAATCTGTGACGGCTGTGACAGTGATTGCATTGGTAGAGTTGGTTTGCCTGTGAAATGGCCATTTTCCTGATGGAAGTGGAGAATGGGTCTGATGGCTCCTGCATTACAGCCTCATCAGCTGGTGGTGCTTTCCTGCCTTTGCCAGCTCTGGGAGCCTCTGTTCAGTGGCACTCAAAACTTGCTCATTGTTCTTTTCTATTAGCTTTGACACAATATATTGTCAATCTCTGTGCTGGAAAAGACATGAGAAAGTGGAGTCACAAACATTTGTATTTTTGTAAATCACAGCAGTCCCCGTCCCCCCCATTGCCTGTCTTCTCGTGTCACACTTTAATAGTACTAGAGAAAGTGCTGTCAGTTTGAAGGTTTTTTTCCCAGTCTGTGCAAAATCTCTTTCACCTCGGGGCTGTAAATTCTTAAAACTTTTCTCAGTGTATTCTTGTGCTTTGCTAAATGAGAGAGATGTCTGTTTTTTATTTCCATACCTTGAAAACACAGAAATACGATCAGCATACATCTTTAGGGCACCTGACTGCTTTATTAGCAGACAGATTTGAGTGAATTTTTCAGGTTGATGATTTCGGGTCATTTTAACGTGGTGGGCTTTCTCAGAACAGCAGGCCAATTGTACTAGGAGGTTTCCCCAGGCCCTCTTCTAGGGAACGCTGCTGAATTGCACACGCTTTGTTCTGTGGGCTGTGGAGAAGACAAAAGGGTGTGTGTAAGGGAGGGCTGAAAGAAGCAGCTCAGGAACAAGGAGAAGATTGATTACTTTCCAATAACTTTCTGAGGCTGGGTAGTTTCCCAGTGTTTTCCTGTCAGTCTCCTGCATAAAGGGGAGGGTCTCAGAACATATTTCAAGCCTTATGGCCAATTACAGATTTTAGAGCAGGCTATAACTAAAAGTTAGGTCTTGAACTGCAAATAACTCTTGGAGCCTAAAAGGTGATGAGAACAAATCATGTGCTCGGACATGCCTTGGATTTTGCCTAAAAAACATAGAATGAACCAAGATTAAAGAAATGGCACAGAAATGTTGGTGCAATTTTATATTGAGACTTCAGGCTGTAGTTCTTGATCAAATTTTATATATGTATATATAAAAATTCAATTATGTCTAGGATGTTTGCCCAGAAAGATAGCGTTACAACCATAACATCTTTCTTCTGAATGGGCAGAGCAGTACATGTGAGAGAGCCTGCTTTGTGATCGGAAGAAACTTTACAAGGCTTAGGAAGTACTGCCAACTCCAAGTTATTCTTGGTGTGTTATTATGGCTAGCAGGCAAGAGCAGGGTTGTGGTGAGGGGCTCAGTAGGCATAAAAATGTGTTGTTAGAGGTGCTTGCTTAGCAGATCCTGGAGGATGGAAATTGCCCGTAGCACTGCTCATGTGCACATTTGGGCACTTGGGAATCAGCATTAGCCAAAGGGCAGGTGCAGTGCTTCTCCCCATTACTGACAGGAGCCGAACTGACTGAAATTCCCAGGTGATCCCTGGTGCTTCCAAGCATATACTGTGGAAGAGAGGAAATCAAAACATGAGAATTTATGTTTGCTTGGGGGGAGAGCTTCACCATTCAAGGTATATTATTGCACTAAGCGATAAGGAAAACGATTTTCAAAACCATTTCTGAAGTCTTTAAAAAATAAATTATAAGTAAATTTAACCCTACAAAAAGCTGAAATAGCCCATATTTATATCATGGTGACGTGAAAGGGCAAATCCAGAGGCATCTGTAGTACTGTGATTTTCTTGCAGGATTAAACAGTCAACTACCATAACTTGGTTTATTATGTAGAGTGAGAGCTGGGAAGGTTGTAATCCCAGCTCCCTGCCATGCTACTGCCATAAAGGCAAGAGATATGCAAGTTTAAAAGTTGCATCCAAATTGTTGTTATGGTAAGACACTGCAGGTTAATCTCAATTGCTCATTCACTGAGATGTGTAGATATATGTCAGAACAAAAGAAATGTCCTTTGAGGGGTTTCAGATTTTCATGTAGTGTGTGAATATTGAAATGAATTCACATGAATTGAGTTTGAAAAGTGGTTTCTTCTAAAATAGGTAAAAGGTATACATCAGATTGTCTTTATTATTTGTTTATGGGTAGGTTCTAATATGAGCTTTTTATTTTCTGTAATCTTTGCTGCTTAAATGGAACAGGGGTCATAAATGCAATAGGTCATGCCGTTTGCAGGATTCTAAAATGTTTCAACTTTTTTTTAATTCTCCATAGGCTGTTCTCAGTTAAGTGCCACTGCTCCCTACTGAAAAGTGAAGGTATCAAATGCACAGTGAGAATAATGTCTGTATGTAGATATCTGTGTGCAGATCATCACATGCTTGTGCTTTTGTCCATTCAAACTGAAACCTCATTGATAGACACTGGATCTTCTCTTATCATGCCCCGAGGAGACCTTTGAGAAGTGGGCGTTGTAAATACATGGCATTTCAGACAATAGCTAAATAGCAGTATTCTGTTTCAGAGCTTAATTATGGCTGACTGTGCCCTTTCACTGCAGGTGTTGCTGTGACATTCCTGGTTTCAGTTCATCTTGTGGCACTCAGGGCACAGTGACAGTGGAAGCTGTTTCATGCCCAGCATCGCTGTTGTGTTATTTTTGCTGCTCCAGCAGCTGCTTGGCAGGGCTAAATCTGAGTGCCCAGAGCCTTTTCTTCTTCAAGGAGTTACACAATCAACATTCGGGTTTGAGATATTAAATATCCTGTCTTGCTGACTGGAGACCACGGGGTACACAAAAAGGACAGGTGGATGTGGTGGCTGTGTAGGGTCATAGCCTCCTGTGATCCCTGCCTGGGTGCCTTGGTGCCCTCACTGCAGTTGGAAGGCTTGGGCTCTCATCACAACAGAGCCTTGAATGTAACGCAGACATCAGGAAATAAGTCTGGGTTGTAGCAGAAAGAAGTGCAAACTTGCTATAGCGACATGGCTTGAGAGTTGCCTTAGGGAAGCATCTGTAGAAGGAAATCACGAAGTCTGGTTGGTTATAATAAGCAAGGAGTATGGATTACTTTGTTTCTGTAAAGCTATTTTGAGGTGCAATGAGATACGCAGTTAACAGAGCAATTGGTAATACCATTCAAGTAGGTTGGGCTGATCCTTTTGGTACAGTCATGAAGCCTGTCTTTGCTTGTTCTACTCTTTGCTAAGATGTTGCATGCCTGCAAGAAGGGCAGGTGGAGCACTTCAGAAGGGAATTTAATAACTTGTGCAAGCTGTTAGAGCTACTCACTTGACATGGCAATATGAGCAAGTCCCTGCCTTCTGCACTGCTGGGAAGTGCTACTGTTTGAAAGCTGAAATTCATGCACTGAGAAAGACAAGGAGATGGAACAGGAACCATTCCTCTCACCAGTACTTCCGATTCTTAGTATTTACACAACTGCTTTCAAAAGCTGAAAACAAGAAAAGCTGAATCATTAGTGATTTCTTGTTGTCTTTTTTAATTTCCCTATCCATAATTTGATCACTTCCTATCTTCATTTCCTTAATTGCAATAAAGTATTTCAGGTTGCCTTGTGGTCAGCTCAAGCAAGGTAATTCCTGTTTTTTTTTTTTCCCCCACCCTATGCAGATTCAGGCTCCCTTTTAACTCTAGCGGGAGCATCTCATCCATGGCTTCTAAGCATATGTCAAGCAGAGCTATTTCAGTGTATGAGCCCAACCGATTTTAACAGCTGCAGATTCTTTGGTGTAATGTGGATGTCTTTGGATAGAATAAACAGCCATTGAATGATATGACTCTTGCATTTGAGAGCCATTCAGTGGAAGAAAAGGGATTTGATACTTTTCATTAGTGCAACAGAGACTTTGCAAGTGGATGTAGCAAACTGTCATCCCATCGAAAGGAACTTGGGATTTGGGTGTTGTGGTATTTCCTGTTTTTGTTGCATAGTGTGGCAGCTAGCTCGTGTGCCCTTTGAGTAGGGGGTTGGGTCAGATGTCCTTGACTTCTCTTCCTGTCTAGGTTATTTTTTTTATTCTAGAACCTTAAACATAGAAGCATGTTTTCACCTGCTCATAGCAGGTATGGCGAGGTGAAGCCATGGTGTGTTGTATTTAAGACTAAGATCTGTTCCACAGCTGGGTGATGCAGTGATGGTGATCAGAGTAGCTTCTGGTTGACACAGCTGATCTCCTGTTATGAGAGTCTGTTCCTCTCTGCACAGCATAAGCAGGGATCTGCCACCCCGTTGTTCTGCTCCGCTCCACAAAGTCACTGCTGGTGCGTCTGCAGCAGTATGGACTTGAGCACAGGAACAAAAACCTCTGTAAAGCTCTGAGCTCTGGTTTCTTGGTTCTCAATGCAGTATACTGTGTTGGAGTATTGTAATTTGTACAAACCTCACAGAGACCTCATTAGTCCTATGTGCTTCATATTTGCATATTCATGTGCTCATATGAGAGTAAGTTCTGCATCATGGCAGCAGCATTGCCAGAGTTGCTCTTGATTTATTTTGCAACAGAATGGAATCAGGAGTCCTCTTTCAGTATACCAACAATTGTGTTTTGCAAAGCTGAATTCCACCCTCCTTATGCAGGCTCTATGCTCTGGGGACTGTAAAAATCTGTACATCAAACAGAACTGTGGCATTTGAAAAACACAGCCTGGTTGGGAGAGGGAGACCAAATATCTCTCCTGCCAAACAAGAAAAAGAATCTGGTAGTGGATTCTGGTTTAGAAAAAGTCAGGGAATGAGAAGATGAGTGAATGAGTGTCACACCAGATGCTCTCCAGAACTTAGGAATCTGTTTAAGAATCTGTTATTTCATTTTAAAAGCATTCTGTTTCAGCAGTCTCCTAAGATTCAAGACTGATGTTTTGTGGGGAACTTGATTATTTTTTTTTTAGTATTTTGAAATTGGCTGGAGATGCTGTGAACTTATTTAGGCATCTGAGTACCTTTAAAAATGTGACACATGTCTATAGACATTTGTTGGGAAAACGAGGAAACAAAAATCACTTTTTTTTTTTTTTTTTTGTCTGAGCTCAACTCCCTGAGGTAGAAGTCAGCAAGCAATAACGTCACTCATATTTGCTCTTCAGCAAGAAAGCAAGCATCTCCCTCATTCCCTGCTAGAACAGTCAGTGGAAAGTTGACTTCAGCTGAATATGTTGCTTAACCCTACAATCTCAGTTTCTGGGGACTAACCCTCTTGACTACTGCCCTCCAAACTGAATACTAATAGTGTGTCTTTAGATTCATACGTTTTATACAGTCTTTATCAGTCTTCATATGTGTTTTATACAATCTGTATTTTTATTTTTTATTTTTTTTAGCATTCTCTGAAATTTTGGAAACTACAGTTTGAAAGGAGGATGTCTTGGGATTAAGCCTGGGGAAAGAATCACTGCAGGGCTGTGAAAACATCTGTTTCTGACCTAAGACAGGGCTTGATAAAATAGAGTAGCTGATTAGTCATCTGTAATTTTATAATGCATTATGTGAGCCATTCAAGACATAATAAGAGACATTCCAAGATATACGATATGCAGAAGATCAGACAAAGGACTTACGGTATCCTTCTGAATCTCTTCCCCTCTATGTGGTGTTCTCATGGTGCCCGCAGGAGAGGAGTGTTCTGGTGTTTGAAACCAGTCCAAGCTCAGTCACTTATGCTCTAAGAAGATAAATGATGGGGAAAAGCTGAAGGGATTATTAAAAAAAGAAAAAGCCCTGTTCAGTCAAAACACGTTGTTCAAAATGTAACCTCCGAACCTGGACAAGATTAGTGAGCTAACTATTTTAGGCACCACAGCACAGTAGGGTTTTGGTGAGAGTGTTATTCCTTAGCTAGAAATATAATACAAGTCTTTCAAAGAATTTCTGATCTGACTAACAAAATGAGATACGTTTTCATCACAGAGGGACTCAAGGTGAAAAGTTCAGGTCTGGATCCGCTTTGAGTTTGGTCTATTTATATGGATAAATGTGATAAAATGCAGCTGCAGGCTTCAGCCTCATGTTTTTCTAATGTTTAGGAGAACATTGATTCAGTCGGGTTTTGCACCTTCTGCAGTTTCCAAGCATCCGCTGCCAGGAAAGCAGCAGTGCCACTGAATGACATAGAGGGGTTGCATGGGAATCATGCTGATCCTAAAGTTGGTTGAAATTCTAGATCCTCGACTAGCGGAGCTAAAGCATTCTGACATCTCCCAACCCCTACCATCGCTGCTCTAAAAGTGTTTTCAAGTTGAAAATGTGCTGAGTAATAAAACAAGATGCTGTTCAGGTCCCTGATCTAAGGCTGAGGCAAATAGCTGGCCATGCAGTCAAGTCAAATTCCAAATGGAACAGAATTTGCAAAGTGATTCGGCTCCACCAGCTGGCTGTGCAGTCAGGTGCAAAGGGTGTAGAGCAGCAAATTGCATGCCCTGCAGGCTGGGAGTTGGTATTTTAGGTAGTCGTGTAGGATAAATCAGATTTGACTCTACTTCAGTTAGGCTTAAACCAACAAGGTTGAATGTAGTGCGTTTGGTGCTGTCTTGCATCCACTAATGAAAATTTTGTTTGACTTATGCTTACAGATATATCATAAAACACCTTGAGATAGTATGGTCCAGAGCCATATCTGATTTTTTCTAAGTATGAAGTTATTATTGTGACTGTTTTAAATGTGGGAAGCCAAGGTACAAGATAGCTAAGCAAAGATTCTGCTGGACTGAGCCTTAATCTTTGCACACAAATATTATTTCTGACTTTGTGGATTCAATAAGAATTTAAAAATGAATAGAAATTTTGTAGATCAAAGCCTGTTGTGCTTGCAGCAGTGGGATTATATCCAGGTTGTCCAAGAGAAGTTCAGTTCTGCAGCTCCAAAATCACCTTGTTTGTTATTGTTTCTGGTCTGAAAGGATTAGGAAGGTACTTTAGGTAAAAGCTGCGAAAGACAAACAGTTGTAAGGAAAAAGAAAAAGATGGATGTTTGCATGCAGCCAGATGTCTGCCTACTTTTCTCACCTGAAAGTTCAAGCAGGTGCTCTCTTTGACATGACTCACATAGTGCTGGCAGAAGCTATCAGCTGGAGCGGTCAATTAGAAGGTCCTGATGAGACTTCACAAGCACTTGTGTGAAATCAAAACTTTTTCCAAGTGTATTAGCGTAGTTGGAATTTGTCTCAGCAGGAGTTGTGGTCTGTTGCAGCTGTCATAGGCAGCAAGAGTTGTGCCAGCATTAAGATAATATAACTTACTATAAGTAGACTATTTTGCCATCTTTTCCTGTGCTGTTAATCCCACCAAGGGAGCACTGGTTTGGGTTAATACTCATAGCATGGTACTTGCTGCTTTGTATGTTACAGGCAGAAAAAAGAGTGTCATTACCACTTGAAACACATCAGGTGTTTGTAATTTCATCACTTGCATGGAGTTAACGAGCTACTGGAGAAGTCACAGGTTCAGTACAGATGAAGCAAAGATAATGGTCAGCTTTGAGGGTTGTGATATCACAAAAAGCTATGGGTGAATCAGAACAAGAAGTTAATAAAACTGAAAGCTGAACTGGATGAAAAAAATAGAATGCCTTATATTGGAGCAGCCCCTGAAGCCCATCTTATTCCAACTCCACTGTCATGGACAGAGTTGCCACTAACTAGATTCAACTGTTCAGAGCTCCATTGAACCCAGCCTTGAATACCTCCAGGGATGGGACATCCATGGGTTCTCTGGGCAAATGTATCAGTGAATCATTTTAAAGAGGTTGGTTTCTTCTTCCAGAAGCTCCTTTCTGCATTTTGTAAGATCTTGAAAACTACTTAGATGTTCACTAGTGCTGTATGCACTATTGTGTAATGTATATTTTCTTGTCTTCAGAAATATGCAAAATAGAAGACAATTTTTAAGATAGAATTGTAATGTGATGGTTTTATCTTGCAATTAGATTAACCTCTCAATAAACCTTATTGTTTCTCAGCAGAATGCACAATGTGCCATGCATGTTTCCTTGATGAGGAATGAGAACAGTGAAGAAAACCAGTGCTTGTGGGCTGTTTTTATGATCACCATTTGGGAAAGGAGTGTCTACATGTTAATATTTGTGCACATCTAATCCTACCACTGTCAATGGGATTTAAAATATCTGCTAATCAATTTGATACATATGGTATATGTCATGGAGTGACTAATGTGCTGTAATGCAGTAGCCACTGTATACAGAGAAGCCTCCCATGTGGCTGTAAACATCTGTTTTTGTTATCGGTGACTCTGGAGTAAGAATTGGCAAGGGGAAAAATGAAACAAAGGAAAGTTAGCAGAAGTCTTCAGACTTTAATCTTCGTGGAGGCTCCTGAAGTGAAGTACTTTGTGGGGAGTGAACAGAGCCATGTGTGTACTTTCTGCATGGGTATCAAATAACCCAGACTCCCTCTTTCCCTACAAAGTAATTAGTCCTAGGGTCCCAGACTCTATACACAAGTCTCTTGGATACAGAGGTGGTGAACAGTATGGTTTACCTTTCATCTCTGGAGCATCCTTACTTTTTCCATAGTGGGACAGATCACTTTTTGGTAATGCAACCTACATTGTTCTCCACTTGTATCCCACTTGTGTCCACACAGAGGAGAAGGACAGTCCCTGACCGTGGGTTGCGTGGTACCAAAGGTAAGAGGCAGATTAATGAGACTGGTTCGTCTGATGCTGAAAGCACACAGGGGGCATCACTGCCTTCCTCATGCAAACATCAGCACTCATTGGCTGTGTATGTCCAGGTATATTTCTCAAGTACATCGCCTGTGTCCTTTGGATTTCTTGTGTTTGCAGGCTCCTGGAGGAACCTGAAGTTCAGGAAGCAGTGATCACAGAATCATTAAGGTTAGAAAAGATCACTAAGATCATCTAGTCCGACTGTTGACACGTCCCCACCATGTCCACTAAGTATGACCCCCCCGTGGCACATCCAGGGATGGTGACTCCACCACCTTCCCAAGAAGCCTGTGCCAATAATGTATCTTCCAAAGCGTGTACTGAATGTTATTCCCTAAAACACTCAAGTTAGAAATGTAGTGGCGCATCTCCTGTTGATGGTGCTTCTGCTGATGGTGCTGGTTGGCGTAGGAAGGTGCTGCTGCTGTGTGAACATGACTGCTGGTTGGGCAGATGGAACAGAAGGAAGTTTGGGCTCTCAGGACCTGAAAACCTGTTAAACATTTTAAATTCATGCTGCAATTGAAACATTCAGTTGCAGTAGACTACATTTGCAAAAATCATTATACGCACTGAGAGCTCTGGCCGTGATTTGTCTCAGAAATCTTCATCCATTTAATAAAATCATTGAATCCATATAATCAAAGAATCACAAGCTTGGAAAGGACCTACAAGATAATCTAGTCCAACCATCCTCCTATCACCATTATTACCCACTAAGCTACTAAAATGTATCTTGTAGCTCCTCATCCAGATGCCATTTCAGTCCATTCAAGCTAGCCATTCAGATCCATTGGTTTATAAAATTATACTTTGTATTATTTAGGTAATAAATACTGTCAAGAATTGCAGGAGTATTTGTTGTTTCTTGTTATTTAAACAGCAAAATCACTCTGAATCCATGGCAGATGGTCTTTAAGATCCCATCTAACCCAAATCACTCTGTAAGTCTGTGAAATCCAATGTAATGACATATAGAAGTGGAAACCATGGTCTACATTTTGGCCCCTTCATCAACATTTTTTTCCATTGCTGAGATTATCCTTGTCATTCTAGGTCAGTTTGTAGATGCATGTGACTTTTTACTTGGACAGAGACATGGAATTAAAATAACATCGCAGTTTTTTGACATGTTTTGCACCATTGGCAGCTCAAGTTCTATTTCCTATTTTATACGTTGTCCCTCAGGTACTGTAAAGCAGTCAGAAAGCTCTTAAAGAACAGTGCCCATGTAAGTGGTAACTACTGGTCTTGGGTGCAACTTTCCTAAGTATCTTTTTATTCTTTATGCACTAAATGATGACTCTCATCCCTACCACACTGAGAACAAGTCCACTCATGTCCTTGTCCTTATCTTCATTGCAGTTGGATAAAAATTTTGTCTAGGGCATAAATCCAATGAACTTTTTCTAGTATATAGGCTCTTTGTTTTAAGGCAGCTGCAGAGTTATTTATACTGCTTTGAAGCCATTACTTTTGATATAAGGTAGCTATCTGAAGCCTGTGCTTTTGTTCCGCCTGCTAGAGATGGCATGGAAACTAAAGTTTTTTGTGTTCTGGACTTTCATTTGAACAGCCTGAGAGAGTAGAAGTTTGAAAGATTTCAGCCTTCAGTTGTCATTAAAGCAATTTTTAATTTAGCAGTTTAAGCAAAGAGAGGAAAACACAGAGTGCTTGTGCAGTTATGTACCTTTGCTGAATTCATAGTAGTTTTCTGAATTTTCTGCTAAAGAGAAAAAATGTTTTCTTTTACTCACACTAAATCTCTTATAATTTGACAGAACCTCATCTGCAGATTCTACAAGCATAGCATGGGAAACAGGAGGAGTAGTTCACTTCTAGGCAGCATGAGGCAGCATGACTCCACACTATCCCTGAAGGCCAGGTTGGATGGGGCCCTGATCTAATATTTGATCTAGCAGTTAGCAACCCTGCCTGTGTTTTGGGGGCTGGAACTTGATGATCCTTGAGGTCCCTTCCAAGCCAATTGATTCTATGGTTATGTGACTTCATCTGACTTTATGGAGACAGTGCTGTATTGCTGTGTCACCCTCAGAAGAGTTACAATGGGAGATAAGGCAAAAACACCACCAGGAGGGATGCAAACATCATTATCCAGTTTACAAAGATTTTAGTAGGTTAGAGAGCAATGGTCAGTAGCCTGGGAAACTCCATCTATCAGCAAAAGATTTCTGTGTGTAGAATTTTCATAGGACAGCAGCTCAAAAGGAAAAAAGAAATACTCCTTATAGCTTACTGATTTACTGTAGTTTAACAATGAGGAAATAACTGCCAGGGAAAATTTAAGCCAGATATGAGACAGTGAGTATTCCTTATGGCTTAACCTGCCTCCGACAGCACGTGTCACGGGACTGGAGAACCCAGCTTCAGGAATGTGGATTTCTTTAGGCAAATTCTGATGTAATGACAGAAAAATGGTGCTTGATTTTAATTGCATAATAAAGTCTGGGTTATTTTGATAGTCTGTAGAGAGAGCACGTTCACCACGTTCAGATTCATCTACAAATCCAGGGCTCGGGGAGTAATTGAATCTGAAGTTCAGACCCTGGGTCACTTCTCACAGGAACCTTGATATTTTTTCATGGTTGCTTTCTAGCTTCAGAGATTTTGAAGTGAGCTGATTTTCTGATCATGTACAACTGACTGCCAGACAGGGTGTCTTACTTGTAATCTCTGAACTGTAGCCTGTCTGTTGTCACATCCGTTCATGCTGGGAAGAAGGTCAGCCTACCCAAGAAAAAGCAGTTGCAGTGGATATTGCTTTACATGTTTCAGGGTGTGTAGTTTTTCAGTGAAATGTCTTATTTGGTATTCAGGTATTTGATAAATTACCTGCCCTGTTGATGGTAGAGGAGAGCAATAGTTTATTTTGATTAAAAGTGTGAGTGAAATAAAGATGCCAGTAGGATATGAGTGGCACAATCTGCTTTTATTACTTAAATGCATTTTTATGTGCATGTTTATTAAGCGTTTCCCCAAACATTTTAAAATCATCTTATATATGCCTGTTTGGTGTTAGAAATGGGTTTAATACATCTCAGAGGACACATCTATGTATTGCCTGACAATCCATAACATTTGATGTCCTAAGGAACTGTGTAAGGTGTGTTATACCATTGGAAAGTTGGGAATGCGTGGAAGTATTTAAAAATCTGTGACTGTCTCTGGCAGTGTATGTGCTGTAACTCATCTGATCCTACAGCAGTTTAATTATCAGCTTGAGCACATGCCACTGTACAGTGGAAGAACTGTGCAATGGAATGGGGATAGTATGTATGAAACTCAATATTTCAGTGATGTTCCATTTCTTGTTTACTTTCTTGTTTATGTCACCACAGTTGCAAACTGTGCCAACAGAAGAGATAAGTGAGTGCTGCAGGGAGCAGCAGTGGGCTCCTCTCTTCCCTGTACTTCATCAGCACAGGTTGTTGGGCTGCTCACAAGAGACATATGAGAGCCTGGCCTTTTCTCCTGGGTCCATCCCAGGAGAAAAAGGAGGTCTGGAAAACATGGATGTAAACAGTTGTAGGGTGCTGATATGGCTGCTGATAGCTAATTCTCATTGTGTTTCCTTATGAACTAGGCTGAAAAAAACACAAAAACAACAATCAAATGATTTGTAAAAACCTCCAGCTACCTGAGCTTTGAGATTTGTTTTCACCACGGTTAAAACTGCTTTGCCCTGCAGAGGAGCTTCACTTTTGTTTGTAAGATAGGAAAATATCTGCAAGTTGCTTTCCCAGTTGTTTCTCAAGAGAAGTTACTAAGGTAAAGTCTGAATGTAATTATTTTGCTGGAAAAAAAAAAAAAAAAAAAAAAAAACCAGAAAAAAAAACCAGTTTTCTTAGTGTGCTTCATATAATACGGCTAGCTGCAGTCTCCCTTAATTAAATTATGAAGTGTTCAGAGAGAGTTCAGAGAGCTCTCGTGGTGGGCTCACTGACCCTGCAAGGCGTACTGAGGAAGCTGAAGGCAAAACAACTGTCCTCTACTGAACCATGTACCCTGAAAGAATAGTGGAGATGTAAATAATGCAGATATGCTATCTAAAGATAGCTGTCAGTGTGAGCCAAAGTTGCCTCCCATATTTTTCTTTAATTGTGTTATAGGAAATGGTTCTGAATTGTTTTATTTCCTAGTAGTCACATCCTTATTAGCCTCATGTTTTTCCTTCCCATACTCCTGCTGTGGGCTGTATTGTATGTAGGAATTTCTGCACTATAAAACCTCATTAGAAAAAAACAGTTCATAATTTATAGAATCGTCATTTGTACGCCATGGTTTTGCCTGCTCATCTACGTGCACGCTCTGAAGCGTCCCATGTTTTATTGCAGATGTGGGCAAGATTTGAAAGCATTGTTCAGACTTTTTAATTGGCTATTTATGATTTTATTGGTCTTCATAAATTAAATGTCCTCTTTATTTTAGAAAGAGCATGTCAAAACGCCAGAAGGAAGGGACAGAGGAAGATAAATTCCTTGTTCCCTTGAGATGCAAATTCTTCTGTCCCTCTTTCTCCTGTGCACCATGGGGTGACCAGAATAGCACAGCTTGTCAGGAGCTTGAGCTCATCATTGCAGGGAACCCCATGATCTTAGGAGGAAGAGACCTATTGTTACCTCTGCCGTTAAATGTGCAAATACCTTTTTTCTTTCTGCCATTCTCAGAAGCGAATGAAATCATAGCAGATTATTGTCATTTGAAGCTAGTTTACATTCTGGAGAAAAGACCCCTACCAATTTTTGCCTTCTTTCATAACTAAACGTTTTCAGTAAAAGCCATCATTGGTGTGCATTCTGAGTTTATTCTTATTCATTTTGCTTCTCCCTTTTATTGGGTTTGTTCTTGAGTCTTATCAGTGAGTAAGAGCTGAACTTTTTTAATTCAAATGGCATAAAGCCCAATCCCCTGAGATTAGTTGGCAAATGATTCTGGGCACCTTGCCACCTGGCATTTTTCAGAACGGGGCTGCTAATAAAACACCGGAAAAAAATAAGATTGTTCCAGACATGCAAACCCCTGAAGTTTCAGGGAGTGAAGAGTGACAGAGCTTTCACAAACACACCCAATATTCTGTAGCATGGCTCTGAAACTGTTCAGGAAATACCATCCTAATACCTCTGCAGAAGAATGATACAGAAGTAAATGTTCTTTGAGTACAAATTAATTTTCCCTCTATTCAATTTGCAATTGAAATGCGTATTCCTCATTTTCTTAGCACTTTGTCTCCACAATCCTCTGGGATTGCTGCAGCAGAATCGAGCCCTGAGAGTTTAGCGGTCTGCCACAAGGCCATCTTAGCGCTAAAGAGTACGTTTCCTGGATCCTTGGCTATAAGGATTCCAGGGAAATGTAAAGAATATTTTTTGGCTGCAAAAGAATCACAATCACAGAATTGCAGGGGTTGGATCCTCTAGGGATCATTGACTCCAACCCCCCTCCTGCAAAGCAGGCTCCCTAAATGACTTTGAGTGCAGTGTTTCCAACACAGCATTTTCTGCTTATAATCTTTGTTTCGTCAGAAAACCTCTAAAACTCTCAACTCCTGGATAAATGGGTCCCAAGCCATTTAAGGCTTTATAGGTCTAGACTAATATCTTAAAACTAGCAGGCTTGCTCAAGCAGATTGTGCCTTACAGTTTTAATATACTCATGAATTAAAATGCCACTAACAAGCAAGTTGTCAAACTCTGCACCAGCTGAAGTTTTCTGTACACATTTGACAGGTTGTCGCATACACAGCATATGTCAGTAGTCTGTAGGCACTGATTTGCATAAGTAGCCTAGCCAAAAGCAATAATATAGAGGTGCACAGTAGGAAATGCTACTTCAGTCCAAGAAAAAGGATTTTTTTTTTTCTTATGGTCATTTTATCCCTTCATTCTCACTGTATGCTTTCTTTATTGAGGAATAGTCAGCGGTAGCTGTAGGCCAGGAATGCCAATAAGGCAATCTTGAGCAACTAGTTATTTCTTCATGGTTTTCCTTTTGTAGACAGTAGTAATAATATGTCCTGTGTTTCTTCTAAGAAACCACATTTTCCTGTTTTCTGAATGTAATGGAATATAATTAGATGTGTATACCCTGTTGTTTATTTGCTGGAACCTTCTTCTGTATTCACCCCCTGTCATCATACTAGTTTTCTAGTGGCTTGGTATAGACTTCAAAAATAATTTAGAAAGAATGACAGTGTTTTTGGAGGAGGGAGAGGGTTCAGATCCATAGTAGCTCTCAGAAGGTAAAGACTTTGCGCTGCACTGACAAAAATCTAATGGGCTTAATTGAGACTGAGGTTTTTCACACCATTTGCTGCTGTAGCTTCCACACAGGTCTCATTCTCATGGAACTCTTCTTGTGGCAGTTATTTAGGGAATGTACAATTTGCTCTGTGTTTCTCAGCCTTCAAGTAATATAAACAGGACATGAAGTTACACTGTACAGAATTGTCTTTTATTTAAAAGAAAAAAGTGATCCTTCTTTCATGTGTACTTAGAGTGACTTTGGATAAATAATATTAATTATTGAGACATCTCTGTTCAATGTGCTGGACCAGTAGTTAAGGAGTTGCTGTGGTGAATAAGGCATTGAGCTAAATTCCAAAGTTGCTGATGCATGATTTTTCTATCTCTTGCAAAACCTGCAGAAAGGCAGTGAGAAAGGGCCTATATTTCTGCTCTGAAATAAGGCTGTTGAAGAAGAGAATAAAGTTGGTCTGTATCCATGACAGCTTTGAATTCAGTGCCATGAGTAGAAAGCAGTAGGAGATCGCCTTTCCAGCCAAAGGGCAAGCAGACACTGAAGTCTCCATGAAGGCCCCTGCAGCCTTTGTCAGGCTGGCTGCTTCCCAAGGCTGGTGATAACTTATGTGTCTTGTGCTCATCTTCCTTGGTCAGTATCTGGAATGACTTCCAGCTGTCTGGTTAAATCCTTGGCAGCCAGTGCTGATGCCAGCAAGGATGTTTGATGTCTGCTGCAGAAGAATTCAGTTCGTTTTGATGACCACGTAAATGAATTAGATTTATGTTTGGTGTCAACACTCTTGCACAGGAGAAGTCACTGGTGACAGAAGTGACTTTTTCTTTACAAAAACAGGCTGGATGAGTGATTGAGCTTTTTCTTTTCTTTCTTCAAGCAAAATGGGACTGAGATTCTTCCTGGGAAGAGCTTAGCTGTGTTTACACCTCATTCCTCCCTTCTTTTTGTCTCTAGTGTGTTTGATAAGCTGAGGGAAGAAACCCTAAATGAAAAGACAGAATTTCTATTGTCTCCCAGAGAATATCTGAAAGCTAAAATGTGTGTGCAGTTTTAATTTTGGATTCAGTTCCACAAGAAGTAATTTTATATAGGATAACAGAATCATTGAGTAGAATTATAGAACTTTTTGTTCTGTGAAGCACCTTAAAGATGATCTAGTTGTAACCTTATGTCATGGGTAGGGTTGCCACTCACCAGATCAGTCTGCCAAAAGCCCCATCTGACATGCCCTGAACACTTCCAGGGCTGGGACATTCACAACTTCTCTGGGCGACCTGTTTCAGTGGCTCACCACTCTCATAGTGAAGAATTTCTTCCTTATATCTAATATAAATCTGCTCTTTTATTTTAAAGCAATTGTCCTATCACGACCCTGATAGAGTCCCACTTCAGCTTTCCTGTAGGCCTCCTTTAGGAACTGAAAGTCAATGAAGTCTTCTCAGAGCCTTCTCTTCTTGAAGTCAAGTGTTTCATCATAGCAAAGGTGCTCAAGCCCTCTGATCATCTTTGTGGCCCTCCTCTGGACCCTCTTCAAAGATCCACACCCTTCTTGTGCTAGGGGCTTCAGAGTTGAATGAAAGACTATCTCATGAGGGTCTCATGAGAACAGAGCAGAAGGGGAGAATCACCTCCCTCTCCATCCTGACCACGCTTCTTTAGTTGCAGCCCTGGATACGGTTGGCTTTCTGGGCTGCAAGCACACACTGCCAACTTGTGTCAAGTTCCTGAAGTGGGAATGGACAGGGATTTATTTATTTACTCTGAGGTCTGTTCTAATCAATTTACGCTGTCAAGTGAAAACGTTATGATGTAGTTCATAATGTTATTTTGCACAATTCTTCAAGGAAAAAAAAGAAATTAGCATACTAGATGGCCAAACCATGCAGTAAACAGTTGAACAGTTGTGGATTTACCAGGATCAGTGAGTGGGTCTTGAATTCTCATAGAATGCATGATACTTTCTGAATGACATTTTCTTTAAAAGTGCAATGCCTATTAGTCACCCTGAAGGGAAGATGTTGTCCTTCAGTGTTCTCGAAGATCCTAGCTGTTCACTCGCTTCTAGTTGCACAGTTACATGTTTGTCAGTATGATCGATGAGCAATGTAAAGTATGTACACACACACACAAAAAAGAGGGATCAGTGACAGAACTTCCTGGAGCAAGAGAAAAGAAATAAAGAGGCAGAAAAGTTCTTGAATTTGGTACAAGAGCAAAACAGTTTTTACTTTCAGTTGTAGGATCTGATTTGCTGTTGCTGTTACAGTTATGATCATATAGTTAGGTTGCGGTTGGAGTTGATGATCTTGAAGGTCTTTTCCAACCTGAGCAATTCTATGATTCCAAGATATCACAGTGAACACTTATACTAAGTGAATTTATGAATTTTGCATTCCAAATTTGAAAATTCTACATTAAGAAGATAGATATGTGTAGCATGGATGCCACAGTAGGCATATGCTTAATCAAGTGGATGAGAAACTGAGTAGAATTGTGCACCATGGCGTACGCAAATTCACAAGTACTTTTGAAAGGGGAACCCTGAGCGACGTCCAGTGTTCATTATGTATCTTTTCTGAGACAGTTTCATGGTTCAGCAATAACTGCACCAGTTTGGGACTGTGATGAGAAACGAAGGGTATGTAATGCTGTGGCTGAAATTGGTGCTGTAGTTCCATGACCTTAATACTTAGCAGTGAAACTTTTAATTTAGTACCTAAGACAAATTTGTTTCTGTGCTGTGGGACAAAATTTGTACAGCCTGATAAAGAGGGATCTTCAGTCAAAGTGAAAAATTGTCACATCTTTGTGTACATGAGGGATGTTGGCTTTTTACCTAGGAATGTGAATCAGGAAATCTGTCTATTGATCCAACAGGCAGAATGACTGACTAACTTTTCTTCCATCTGATCTCCTGCAAAGCTTAACTTTTCTTTCATCCTTCCAGGATGTTTTTACTGTTCTCAGAACAACTTTGAAGCTAATATTTCTGTTCAGCTGTTGTTTAAAGCCGTCACAGAACTCACCTGGATTGACCCAAGAGAGCATTTTTAAGTTGTAACAGGGACCTTTTATTGAAATGAAACATCTCTTTTGGAACAAGATTTGCTCCTGCTACAAGTGATATGCTGCTGCCTATAGATGTAAAGTTTTTCCTACAGTGGGGAATTGGGAATTATTTCTGTCTTAGCAGCTCTGTGATGGGTGACTGCCTTTTACTGCACAGTGAGATGCTGTCTTTTTGTGGTTGCCTCCCAAGAAATATTATTTGTCATTATCAGCAGTCTTGTGGATGAGTAATGCAAGATCAGTTTAATAACTTGGTGTAGCACTTCCTGAAGAAAGACTGAGCCACATGCTGATGTGTGAATAACTTCTGTATCACTGTCAGTGCTTGGATATCTTTTTCTTGACAGACTTTACAGCCAGCCCTAATCATCATAACTGTGATATGCTGCATTTTGGTAAATGCAAATGGTAGAGCTGTAGCTGAGAATGACAGTAAGGTGGAAAAAAGATAGAAAGCAAAACGTCACATTTCTGAAGACTTAGTTGTAGTTTCTACATTTGCTTATAACCAGTAATTTGGAGCAACTGATATAATCCTAAATTGGATTATTTTGAAAGCAAATAGAAATAGCTGACCTGGATAAGTATGTGTGTGCGTTTAAATATGTGTGTATGTATATTAAGAAAAAAAAAGGGGGGAAGGGGTGGAAAGTAATGGAGGTGAAACTGAGCAGCTTTGGAGTAAAACATCTCATCAGCCAGTCCTATATTGACTCTCGTTTTTTGTGTAGTGCTTTTGAAGCTTTGAAATGCAGATCAGCAAGTGTTTGCTGGGACGAATAGGAAAGTTAAGAGGTATAAAAAGTGCAGCATGTTATTGAACTATTAAAATAGTTTTAAATTTCCACTGGAAATCCCATTGCTAGGAGAAGGACTTGAGAAAATGCCCATTAAGATTCTAATGGCCATAACTGGAAACATCTGCACAAGTCAGGTGCTGCTTCTTAGGTCTGTTCAGCAGCTGAAGAGGCTGAAGTTTAGTTATGCTGAAGTTGCAGAAAATGGGTATTAAAGGAACCAGAACCATAAGTGGATGGATTGACTGTATGTCTGGATCTGGGCCATGGGAGCTCTGCCACTGCAGTGAGTGGAGCAGAGGAACCAGAGATGTCACCTGGAGAGCCACTGTGATACTCACATTCTCTCTGTAAGCAAGAGTGGGAGGAAAGCACACTGAGGGACCTTTTGCATAAAGAAACACTTTGCCTAGCATTTAACTGAATTTATATTACAAATTAAAATTTCCATTCCCTGTGGCAATTAAGCTACTAAAAAGTAGCTTACCACATGGAGCCTTCTGAAAGGAAACTACTGCCTTTATATGTTTGTGATATATAACTGATATAGTTTATATATATATATATATATATATATATATCATATGAATATGTATTACAATATGTATAATATTATGTATGAGTAATGTGTGTATTTTTCCTGTGAATATATATATAGTATGTGTGTATGTTTATAGTTTGTATTTCCTTGATTAGTTAGGGAAGTAGCTAGAGCTTCTTACAGCCAGTGACTGAATTAATAATGAACAGAGAAAAATGTAGTTTAGATGAATGCTTTCGTGTGGCTTTGGTCAAATTACTTAGAGGTGGAAATAATCAGTGGTTCAGTTAAGTGAGAGGCATGATATATACTGGAAAAGCTCCATCGTATGTCAGATGTTTTACAACTGTGATAAATGACTCCAGATAAATAATGCTAACATGTGTTAAACAAGTTCAGGCCAAGTGCAGTGCAGTATGGTAAACAGAGATTGCACTTCAGGAATGTTTGAAAATATAAATGGATGATATATGGTTTTGAATAGCACTGTGAGTGTAGTGTTCTCTCCGTGGAGGGTAAAAGAAAGATTATTCGATGATGCTTCAGATATAACTTCTTATTATTATTACTATTTTTAACAAGTACAGACCTAGAGGTTTGCTGGTACTGAAAGCAATTGTTTGGGCTGTTCAGCTGTTTTGAGCAGTGTATTCCAGGCGGGTTTGAAAAAGGCATGAAATTCCTTGGATAATCATAGGACTAAATTGTAGGGAAAAGAAAACAATACTTGGAGGGATTTTTCCTTTACATTCTATTTATTAGGAAAACTGCTGATAGAGAGTGAACTTTACAACAAAGTTAGTCACAGTGAAGCTAGGAATGTTACTGATTCTCTCAACTTCATGAGATGAAGAGAGCTACTTTAACAATATTGCTGCTACAGTAGGAGAAGGTACTTGCAACCATGAATTCATGTGTTTTGAAGTTCATAGTGTATAAATCTAAGGGTACAGATTTTAATTACTTGTTTCATTCTCTTTGAACAGGACAAAAAAGTGATTTTGCTGGTTTCTTTGTGGAACCCATATCCAAGGCATTTTAAAAAGGCAAGAAAAACCCCAGTTTTCTGCCAATGTCAATTTACAAATATATTGAAAAGTCACTTGATCTCACTTGCAAAAAGGTGTATAGTTCATAATCCACTGAAAAAAAAAATAAGAACACAGTGCTGTTGATGAGGAAAACAAGAATTTAGACACTGTTTATTTCATTTCAGAGTAGCATTCTATATTTTCAATCTTGTCTTAATATGATATGGGAGGGTCTGGAATTTAACAAGCCAGCGAGATCCCTACACATCAGGTTTGGGGCAGGATCTGAACACTGCTCAAGCAGCCCTCACTGGTAGGAGTCATTTGCTTCTTGTCTCTGCATCCCTTCGTTGGCAGGAGACACAGAAGAGCAGGCTGCACCAGGGCTGTCAATGCAACGAGGCCCCATACCAACACAGAGCTAATGCGCCAGCACTGACTCTCTGTAGCTCAGCATCAGCTTAAAGGATTGCAGTTTCCAGTCTGTGCAATTTAAAAGACCATTCCTATTCTCTGTTTTAGCTGGCTTTGATGGTGAGGGAGGAAGTGAAATAATTTTGTCTACCAGAGTCTGAATCCAAACCTCCTTTTCATGTAAGCATCTATCACAGTGTTATGTAGGATCTGTGAGTCTCATGCACTTAATTAAACTCACTCATTTGCAAATGAAACTGAGCAAAGCATTCAGCATGGAGTTTTTTTTACTTGCTGTATCTGTCTAGGGAGATGAAACCATTGCTCAGATATTCTCTTTGGTATACCAAGTCAAGCCACTTGTGTCACACATCTTGTTCCTGGAAATGTGAGGTGTCTGGTAGGGCTGTGAACTCTGGCACACAGAGCTCAGGACTGCTAGCTGCTGCATAATGTTACCTTGCCTGTCAGCCTGCTGTGCTTATCCTGCTGCCTGTACTGCATTCTCTGGATGCTTCCTGTTGTCTCTCTGGTTGAACGGCACTGTGTAGCACAGGTAGCAGCAACAGGGCAACCAGCAGGCATCCACTTCACACAAGAGTCCTGCATCAGCATGAGTTTAACTCAAGGCTCAGTTTGACTTATTTCTCTCATACCCATTCTAGTTTATTCTTGGAAGTTTCCTTTCAGTTGTTAAAATGGTGCATTTTTCATCTATCCCAGCAACTTCAGAGTGATGGTAAATTTGTGGACCTGAACTGTTTTGACATCTGCTTAAAGTATTTGTGCTACCCTCTGTCCTTTCGCAGATCTGATGATTTCTTACTTTCTTTTAGGCTAGAAATCAGCTTATTTTAACTTGATTTCTGTTAATTTAACTATATGCTTTAGGTATATAATCTACTCAGGGTTTGAATTCTCACACTGTCTTTCGAGAAACTGTAGCATAGTTTCTATTTTTCTCAATTTGATCTGTATATCTTAAGTATGCCTGTCATTTTAATGAGGTGAATACTGAAGGCAAACAGATCAGTGATGTCCAGGACAAAACTACCTTACTGCTATTAATAAGAACCCTTGAACATGTCAAGATACCTGGCAAAGGACAGGCCAGCTTCCTCAAGCATTGCTGATTAACCAGATTAATGTTTTTTATTGAGGTTGTGTCTGCTGGAAACTAAGACTTGCTTTAAGGAACTGTTCTTTGCTTCATGACTCTGCAATACTTAGCAGAACAAAGACCTGGTCTGTTGAAATGCTTTGTATTCAAAATTGGTAAAGCCTAAGTTGAATTGCTGTGTCCAGGTTTGGCCACTTAAGAATGTGCAGTGACTGGCAGAAAGCCTGGAGTGTCTCCCATGAGCTCATGTAGTGTGGACTCTGGGATTTAAGGATGTGCAATACCACTGCAATCACTAGCAGTGCTCCAAGAAGCAGTGCCTTTATCAGATTTCTATCATCACTCCCTGCTGATACTGTCTCTTTTGCCTGATGCCTTACTCTCAATTGAGTGGTCTAAGCCTGCTGTCTATGTTTTCAAGCAGCTTTTGATAGCGTTAAACATCTGCTGTTAATTGGGAGGCTGAGTCCCCAGAGGTCTTTCAGCTGGAGAACCCTGATGCACTTCCTGAGGATGGATAGGGATTGCTGGAACACCCCGGTATTACAGCTATGCTCTGACCCATTTTGGCAAGTCCTGTGCAACAGCAAAATAAGCTCAGGAACTCATTCACGTTCTTGGCAGGAACTTGTCTCTTTGAGCTCAGATGTTTCTGCCTCTTTCCTTGCTGTCAGCATGGATAAGACCCAATTCTAGGGAGCCTACATTTTTTGCTTTTTCTTTTTTTTGTAATTGATTGATATAATTTTCTTGTTGCTGTCTTTTTACTAATATTTGCTGAGTATGCAGGGCAACATGTTGGCACAAGATGCATTTAATTGAATGAAACCAGAAAATTCAAATAATGACCATCATCGTGTTATTAAATGCTTACAGTCCGAAAAGCACTGATGTCCTTGTGTAAGCACAAGCGTACAGTTCTGCAATTCAGAGACCTCGTTGCAAACTGAAACAAAGGTTGAAGATTTGCTTTGACTTATATTTTTTATAATTATTTTTTATCCTCAGACTGGTTGCAGTAATCTCTAAAGAAAACAGTATGTTCTTCTACATTATTTTCTTTTCTAGCAATTTTCCCTGGCTACATTTACTTGCATGATGTAACCTATATTTTAGCATAACAACTACTTTCCTACTGTATTAGTATCCAGGGAACAATTCTGCATCAGTAGGGAGATGAATAAGATGACCTTTCAAGTCTTTGCCATCATCACCTTCCGTAGTACAGTGCTGTAATACTTGACCTCGTTCCATAGCCTTTTTCCTTTCGTAACCCTTTGACTCTTACAAAGAGCATTCACAGCATTTTTTGGCCATATGAAAGTTCTCTCCTATGAAGTTATCAAACTTAAATGCTGTTTCCTGCACTTCAGGATTGAAGAGCTTGTTAGTGCCTTTGCATTCAAGTGAGGAGGACCTATACAAATAAATCCTTGCAGGGAAATGTGCTGCATTGCTTGTTCCGTAGTGAGACTGAATATGCTGAACAGGCAGAGATCTATTCTTCTGTAATATATTGGAAAGGCTGTAGCTTTCAAGCATGCATTTCTAGTGCTGCTTTTGATGTTGTGGAAGGAAGGAAGACCTGCTTGAGCAGTCTGCTCTAGCTCTTTACTCCCTTGATGGACCTGCATATTGTGCTTCACTGCTGTTGCTCTTTCCTCCAGCGTTCAGAAAGCATCAGTAGGCATCGTCCCGGATGTGAGACATAACTCAAGGGAAATTTTATATACTGGCTTGCAAAATTAGAAAGGAAAAATGTGAGAGAACTAATTTGGATGCCTTGCTGTCCCTGCTTGCTCATAACCTTCAGCTTGTAAATAAGGGCAGATGCTGTTTTTTGGATTTGGACCAGCAATGATTCCTGAGAACTTCCCAGCTTCAGTCAGTCCATGAAAACCAGTTTTAGAAAAGATAAATATTTTTTTGCCATAAACAGCCCTGTATATTCTTTATCTCTTCAGAGGCAACTGACGCATAAGGTCTGTGGTATTTGTTCTCCTTTTTTTTTTTTTTTTTAATTACTGAACTCGAACTTTTAAAACCATTTAAGTGGGTTTTTTTTCCTTTATTTTATTTTATTTTTATTTTTAATTTCTCTGCTTTTTCCTGTGCAGTTAGTGTCATTCCTCTTTGGCTGGGTTTTACTGTCCCATTGTAATGCTTACTTCGTAATTTAAATGCATAGCCTACTGCTATGCTCATCTGGTGTTGGGTTTTTCTGCCTACATCTTTTTTTTGACAGCAGCATTTCTGCAGAACTGAGTAGGGAATACAGTAGTGAGTGCAGAAGTATAAAAGTAAAGGAAAAATCACCAGACCACGTATGTCAGCCAGGTTCACGCTGTCCTCAGCACACATCAGCTGGTATTTCCTTCCTTGTTATTTATGAGTAAATAGGGCCTTAATATACCAAGTAAGTTAAAAATGGAAACAGGGAAAGGAAGTTTTTACATCATTTGATTTTAAGATTCCTTTATTCTTAGCATGAGAAGATGTACAGGTGTGGAGTACCAGCCTCCACAGGATCCAGATGAAAAGTAAGGCTCTCTTTCGCACTTCACTGTGCAAATGGTTACTGTGTTTTGGCATTTCCATTTAGGGTAAATGATTTGCATTTGTGTGCTGTAGTGCATATGGATAGTGTGTTAAATATTCTTCCTAGTTCGGTGCGTGTGGATGGGCTATCAGAGCAAAAGAACAGTAATTTAAAGCTTTCCAAAGGGAAATTCAGGCTAATGGTTTATCTGCTTGAAAAGAGAAGGCTCTGAGGAGACCTCATTGTGGCTTTCCAATGTTTGAAGGGAACATATAAACAGGAGGGGCAGTGGCTGTTTAGGAAGGTGGATAGTGATAAGACAAAGAGGGAATGGTTTTAAATTGAGACAGAGGAGGCTTAGATTAGATATTAGGAGGAAGTTTTTCGCACAGAGGATGGTGACGCACTGGAACAGGTTGCCCAAGGAGGCTGTGGATGCCCCATCCCTGGAGGCATTCAGGTCCAGGCTGGATGTGGCTCTGGGCAGCCTGATCTGGTGGTTGGCGACCCTGCACGTAGCAGAAGGATTAAAACTGGATGATCATTATGTCTTTTTCAACCCAGGCCAATTTTTGTGAGTGTACAGGGCTGTACTGCAATTCTGGCAGTATGGGGTATCTGTCATGGCGAGCAGAAATCTCACCTTGCAGCCCAACCGATGGCCTGCCCTGTGCTTACAGATGCCTCCTTCCTGTAGCTGGCTCTTGGCACTGTCTTCTTTAAGCCTTTGGCTTAGGGCAGAGGGCAGGGCAGAATAGCTGAGGCTGTTTAGTGGCTTTCTTTCCTCTCGCTCCCCAGCAGTGGATCCTTCACAGAGAAAGGGAAGAAAGATGCAGGCTCAGAGCTCTACTAATATGCAGGCCCCATAGAGGATCCCCCTCTGGGATAGGGGCAAAGAACTCCATGCTGAGCTGAAAGGCTGTCCCATCTAATTAGCCAAGCAGCTGTTCTGTCTCTGAATGAAAACGAACTGCAGTGGGTTTTGTCCTCATTGTGAGGCTGGCAGCATTCCTCAGGAGGCAGTGAGGAAATTCCTGAGGTCGGTCAGTGCTGACAGTAAGGTGGGCTCTTGCTTCTAATGCCAGGCTTGGAGTGATATACAGCCCATTGCTTTTCATCAGCTCATACTTTATTGTGGAGAAGTCCTTTTTCCTTACCAAGTGCCTGGCGTTTATCTCTGCATTAGTAGGAGAATATATAGCTAGAGTTTACATGTGACACTGCATTCATGAATGCATAACCATCTATTTGTACAGGAAAAAAAATAAAACCAACATCAGGTAAAGAGAAAAAATGAGGATTCGTAATATGCAAAACAAAGTGATCTCAGCAGAAGTAGCAATTATGTAAATTTATTAATGGACGATCTGCCTATGAATGAATCCCCTTCTAGGTGGTGTGAGAGTAAAAGGAATGCGTGTTATCTTGCCAGCAAATGTATTGGTAGCTTTTGTGGACAAAAACAAAACAACTGAGGCTCTTCTTGGCATTGGACCAGGTCTTTTCTTAGAGTACTGCTTTGATTTGCTTGATGTACTTGTAAGAATGGCACACTGCACTAATTACGTTTATATACAGTCATCCTAGGGATCTGCAGTCCTGTAGGTACCTATGCGTGCACTTGAGCTAGTGTGGTTGAAGTCTATCAGGCAGTTATCTTGCAGCCTCTTTTCAGGATGGGACCCAGGCACCTGAGTTTTTGCCGTTCTGCTCCAGTTTTAGCCTAGTTTTATGGTTGTATAAATTCATTCAGAGTAACACCCATTTAAAATTGAAGTAGTGTAGTAATAAATTTAGAGGTGTGGCTCTCTGTGTTTCCAGAAAAGTTTTTGTTTGTTTGTAATAAACAACTTTATTTCTTGTTTACCATCCCCACCAATCAGTGCTGGTGGAAAACAGCAGTTGATTTAAATTCTAAAAGGCAGAATAACTATTACTTCTTTCTACAGAACGTTC
This sequence comes from Tympanuchus pallidicinctus, assembly GCF_026119805.1. Lineage (NCBI taxonomy): Eukaryota > Metazoa > Chordata > Aves > Galliformes > Phasianidae > Tympanuchus > Tympanuchus pallidicinctus. The sequence goes on from NW_026294769.1 coordinate 12,116,003, forward strand.
TAGACAAAAGTGTTTTATTCATTGTTGCAGGGACAAGAAATGAAATGTTAGTTCTTTAGCACCAGCCGGTTTGCTGATGGAAGACAGAATATTACTCCTTCTGTCCCATGCAAAGACTTCAGCAATGAATGGCAGGAAATATTTAAAATGTCCTTTAATTAGATCTGCACCAGGTGCCCTGCTAATGTAATCAAACGTAGAGTTAATCTCCCTTTTATGTTTTTGTTAGGAAGGGAGCTTCATCTTGAAATTATAGCTTAAGGAGAATAAGCATGGATAGGAGATCTTGAGGTCATTCAGGCAGCAGCAAGTGAGGCAGAGCAACTCCCATTTGCGCTCAGCCAGATGTTCGTGAGCCTCTGCCAATAGCTCAAAAGGCTGATACTACATAAATTACTATATCCCAGGGACTAATTCAATGGGTGTGATGGAAGAGGAAGGGAGGAGAATGGTGCCCTGTCGGTCAGAGGTCAGGTGTAGCTCATGGAACAGAGCCAAGCAATATTCAGACAGTTTTTTATTATTTTTTTTAATTGTGGATTTAAAAACCAAAAACTGGTTTTCACACATAAAGTGGAGGAAAAGCCCCAACTTTCATTAGGAATTTAAAGTCCAGCTACTACTTTCTTTAAAAAATTCCTGCTTCCCACATAGGCAAAGGAATTGAATTCTCAGTGAAATCTGAGCCTCTGACAATCATCTTTGAAAATATATAGTCCCTTTTGAAAGCTACTGGTGGTCTGATAAAACAAAAATCCTGAAGGCTTCTCTTGCTTTCTGAAAAGATGCCAACTGCAGACTGAACCGCCCGCCTCACCTCCACTGTCATGTTTGACTGGAATTTCTCTAGAAAAAGTCCCTTTTCATCTAGTGTGCGCTGTTTTTCTTTCCTCTCCAGGAGAGTTGTTTTTACAGGAGTAAAAGCAAACAAACAAAAAACCAGGGTAATAAATAATGGTTTTCTTTTAAAGCGTGAAGCTTTCTCTCAAACAAAGCACTATGACTGCGCGAAAGGAGGCAGTTCCAGTTGCAGCCTCTCATGCACGTGTCTATTATTACAAGCCCAGTTTATTTGACATCCCACTTGTAAAAAGAGGTGGTTAATAAGGGCTGTCATTGTCTTTCAAGAGAATGCACATAGGCCATGTGGGATAAAGGATGATTTAACAAATGTGACTTTCTTGTTACAGAATGGCAAATAAGAACGATGCTTAGGAAGTTTGTACCACACCAGTCCCAGTTTCTGTACTGTGTGGTTTCAAAAGAGTTTACTCTGATATTGAATGTTTGAAGATGTCAGTGCTGATGCCTTCTAGTTTCTCAAAACGTCCCTCAGGCTACAAACGAAAAGCAGAATTACAAGGGTAGCAGATCCCAGTTTAGTCCATCAGTACTGCTCTATCAATGGGAAGCTGCTATGGAGGGACAGTGCCTTTTATCTTTCTCCTAAAATAAAGAAATAAGCAGTGCCCTCTAGTGTTAGTTACCATCAAAGGAAACCTCAAGAGGACTTCTCTATCATCTAGAGAACCACAGTTAAACCTTTTCCGCAGCTGCAGATGCTACTCTTTCCTTTCTTCTTCACTACTTTTCTTCAAGAAATAAATGCAATAACATAGCTTGCTGTGACACACTTTCCTGAAATGTGGCCGAGTTGTCAAGTCAACTCAGACTCCCTGACCTGATTTATCTTGTCCAATCTTGAAGTGTAGTAGTGGATATGTCTGCAGTCCGTAGCTGGCCTGTGTGAGGACTGAAAGTTGTTTTTTTTACAAAGGAGATAGGTAGTCCTGGTGTTTTACAGAGTGGCATAGCAATGTGTCTTCCTGCCTGATGTTCAAAGGCTCAATTTCTGCATAATTCAGTCCTGACATAAGCTTGCACACATGTTAATGCCAGTCAGAATGGGGTCTTCTGGGCCACCCTGGGAGCACCTCAGAGTTTTTTTGATTCTAGTAGCAGTAGCAGTGCATACTGCTTCAAAGCCACTGGCACCATTTGTTTCAGCTACAGAAGACTGTCAGGGATGTGCCTCTGGGAACTGTGGTCACCTCTGTTCTTTAATGGGGAAAGCTACTTTTCATTCTGTTTAGAGGAGAGCAAAGCTTTAAATTGCTAATGTAAACCAGCCAGTGCTAAAAAGCGTTTGCTGTCTGCTTTCTCTGCTTTCTGAGTTTGTCTTCAGTGTGAAAACATTGTAACCAAAAGTGCTTTTCCATCTCTGTGTTTTGTTTTCTACCATAGCAAAAGACCTTATTGGTTCTTTTGGTCTCTGAGTTTCTGTTGGTGTGTTTTCATAGCCTCCGTTCTAATCTGATCCTTTGGGGACCAGGCCCAGAGGTCCCCATGGTATTAAATTAACTGTTGGCAAATGGGAATCCCATAAGCCCAAGCACTCCAGAGCTTTCAAATGGTGTACAGGCTTAGAGTCTTCTGATGCACAGCACGCGAAAACAAAATAAACATACAAATCTGTAGAAAGCAGCCTGTGAAGGACCTTGTCTTATGTGGCTTGCCTGCTTTCACTGACATTCATCATAAACTGTTGCTTTCTAAACCAAAACATTTTCTAACAGAGCTCAGAGGAGCAGATCTTTCACTTACCTACTTGGGTTATGTTCTGTGAATATTCTTGGTGGCTGCCAGCAGTACAAGAATTAAACAGCCATTGTATTGCCCTTAGGTAAGGATAACAGGTGAAATGGTTACAAACTTGAATTTCCAACATAATTCAAAAAAGTTAGCAAGGTGAAGTTAGTCAGTGCAAGGAGGGAACTGTGAACACTGCTATCTCTGCATAGATAGCTCAAGTGTTCGGGATATGTGCCGCTTTCCCTGTTGACTCTGCTTTTACTAAACTCAATACTTCCAGTAATTACTGATTCTTTAGCTCTAATGATAGACCCCGTTATAGACTGTGGGTAATAATTTTTTGTTTTTGCTGCAGATGAGGAGGGAGAGAGCATTGTTTGTGGTGGCTGCCAAGGATGATGTTATATTCTGTGAAAAGACCAGGGGAAAAAAATGTTCGGCATTGTTTCTCTGAGATGTACCAAGAATCTGCATGCACCAATGAAAGCAACCAGCGTTAAAGGATCATAACAATGGGTTGTTAGCCCTTTACCCCAGGCTGGGTTGATGATTGTTCCTGTTAAAAAAAAAAAAAAAAAAAAAAGAGAAGAGGAAAAAAAAAAGAAAAAACAAAAACAGATGACATTTGTTAGAAAGTTGATATTTATGTACAGACTTGCCAGCAGTTAAAGAAATGGTGCCTCTCTTAATTAAGATGATAATGTACTGCCTTGTTTGGAGAGACTCTGCTAATAATGGTGCTGAATTATGAATAGAGAGAAATTAGTAATAACAAATGCCAGATGGAGGTATCTTTCAAAGAGGAATATTTTGTATAATATGGCATGTGAAGTTGACAGACCAGGTCTTAAAAGGCCTTTATTATTCTTTAAGCTTTTTTGACAAAATTACTCTTTATCCTGCCAAGAAATGTAGTTTCACGTGCCAGTGTGTTTTTAAGCTAGAGTAATTAAAGTATGCCTCCGAGTTTATGGCTTGAAATGAAATTCATTCCTACAGTGTTTTGTCAGTAATCTATAAACAGTGCACGGAAGGAGACAACTTACAACAATAATAGTTTTGCCAATTTTACACGTTCTGCCTTTGAAATCAAAGGCAATTAGAGATGAACCAAACAACTTTCAAAGTGTTTTTAGAAAAAAAAAAAAAGTTTTAAGCCTTGCTGAAGTTTTATTTCACTTTTTCCTTTGGTTGAAGATGACTGTTGGGAATAAGAAATGTTTTCCTAAAATTAAAATCTGCCATCTTTAATTGAAGCTAATAAATGATTACAAGTTATAAATGCACAAAACCCTTAAATGCTGGGTTTTTTTGTTTTTTTTTTTGTTTGTTTGTTTGTTTTTTTTGTTTTTAATTCCTAGGAGAGAAAAAAATCTTCCATTTTGTAGTGTAGTAATTAAAAAAGAAACAGAAAGGGAAATCAAGAGAGAAAACTTAGAATTTTAAAATTTTATTTTCTCATAAGAATATTCCTACTTCACCAGTTTGCCCACTTCGATTGAATGACCTGCTGCCAATCCATTTCTGCCACCCACTGCATTGCAGGTTCTTGCCTCTTGTAGGAAGCAAAGGTGGCCACAAAGATTATGGTTTGTAATCGACCTTTTATTGCATTTGTGCAATTCAACGTGAAGGAATTTGAGACAGTGTAAAGTGCTGTTTGTAGTCCTCTCTGTCAAATATGTCAATGCAGTAGACCAGAAAGACTTGAAGAACCTTATATACAGCTCTACCCATGCATTTCCAAATACACAACGATAAACACGAGACATGTAACACAAGAGTTTTTCCAAAGGCAGAATATTATGACAGGATACAGAAATATAGCAAGGGAGTTTCTTTTGTCTACATAAAATTATTTCCATGAGTATGCACTGGTAGAGAAATAAATGAAAGGGAATACATTTCAGTACTGGACCATGTAAAGAAGGCTTTTGCTTCATTTAGAAAAAGATCAAGATCAGTTTTCATGAGAATAAAACACTGTTTTGAATTATGCTTAGAACAGACTGTCCGGCTATTTCTGGTATTAACATCCATTGCCATTGTAGAAAGGAATTAACAATAGAAAGATGAGAGCACAAGTAAAGAATGTCTGGAGGGAAGGCAGTCAAGGATGGGATTCAGTGGCTCAAGTTGTGATAACAAAAACAAAGAGTATTCTCAGTTGTGTCTTTTGATACCGAGCTGACTCTTTCAATTAAGCCTGTTTACCTTAATGGAAAAAGAGGAATATTTCTAGGTATTTTCAAAATTACCTTATAACACTGTTTCTCACTGATCTTGTTGAACCTATAGTAAAATTACCTGGGAGATGCAGTCTGAAGTTATGGATAATAGCCCAGTTTTTACTTTTGTTTTTAATGAATGAGTGTGTTGTATGTAAAAAAGAAAGTTCCTTTCTTTGACAGCAGTCTAGCTTACGGGACATGGGCACTACCCCCTCAACTCTTTTGAATTGTGTACTACCTTTGTTTGTAGTGCTGTCTGTTTTGTTAATGTTGAACTTCCTTCTGTTTTCTTTCAGAAAAACTTTACAATTCCAATGGACGGGAGCTGAGACGAGCACTTTTCTCATTGAAGCAAATATTTCAGGTGAGCAAATAATGGCTTTAATATTTTTTTTAATAATATTATTTATTTTATTTTTATATCGGGAATAACTTACAGTTCTGGCAGAAGAGAAAATTCAAGAACCTTATTTGTAATATGTGATTATCCAATTGCTTATTAAGGTCTTCTCTTTTTCTGTTTTTCCTTCCGGTTCCTGTTAGTCTTTTAAAAGGCAGGACCAGAAGTGGGGTAATGGTAGACTTATTGGTTGGAATGTGCGAAAAAAAGTGAATAAATCTGGACCTCCTCTTGCATGGAAACTTGATAGTGAGAACTGGAAGAGGGATGTGAAAAGAGGAGCTAGAAGACCTTTAACTGTGGTAGCAGCCCAGCATTTCTCCAGACAAAATCTTGACAAATAAGCTTGGCTGAGTCTACATCTAAACCTGCAAGAAAAAAGTGTAGTGGGAGAGCCCTAAAGATATTAGAATTTAGTTCTAAATTAGGAGTATGGATTCATTGATTATTCCAAAGGATACTTTGTGGAGCTGAGTATTACTCGTGACTGATATGTCTAAAGAGAGGCATAGATTTGAATATGTGTGTTCATTTTAGGGGAGACCTGGAATCAGCAGGATTTTGTCTTGTGGAGAAGGGGCTGATGTGCTAGATAAGTGGTGTGGGTGTTATGAAACTGAATTGGATGAAAAGCTTGGATTTCAGATTGGTTTTGCTGGCTAGTCAGATGGACTTGGTTAAGATGCCAGACCAAAAGGAAACCATGACTGGAAAAAGCAGGTTATTAAAAGGGAAAACAGAAAGTAGGTGGAAACCAGAGTGTACTGCAAATACAATCCTAAAATGGAGCTTAGAAGGGCACACTCTGTCTCTATCAGGAAATATACATGAAATGAATAAGAAAAACACTTCTTTTCCTTTATTAATATCCATTTAATAAATTTATTAATATCTATATCCCTTTGGAGTGACAATCTGTAATGTTGTCCAACTGCAATTGGTAGGTACAAATTCATGAAATAGCTACAAAAGTTTCAAGCTGTTACTTCAGAAATTTTTATTTTGTTTTAAGTAAACATTTATTCTAAGGAGAACAGCTAATTTCCAAAACACAAAATGTTTTCTGCAAGTTTCAAAGCAAAGTATTCAGAATTTAGTAAATGTCAGGATGAAGATTTTCTTGAGCACTAGAGTAGATGGTGAATCGGCTGATCCATTTTACAGAACATTTTGATAACTGAAGATGCATTTTTGTGGGTCAGAACAGAGCCTTGAATTTGAAACTTTTGGACAGGAAAGGAGTTCCAGTTCTAAAATGCTCTGGTCATCTCATAGCTGTAGATTGGAAAAAACATAATCTCTTCAAAGCATTCCTATGGAAAGGTTATTTGGGAATTGTGAGGGTGCAAACTGAGTTTCCCTGTGAGCTTGCTGCATGGGTGGACTATATGCTCAGTGGACATATGGCAGGTTTCCAGTAATTGTCTTTGATTTCTTCCTTCTGGTTCACCTTAACTGCTTTGGGAAAGTATTTGTATTTCTGTCAATGTATATATTTGAAAGATTAATCTGAGCACTCATGCATGTGTAGCAGTAAGTACTAAGCCTCTCTGTTTCAACCCATACCACAGCCCTCATACCTCCCATCAAAACTTTTCCCGCTTTGGGTTTTCATTTTCTCCTCCACCTAAGTTCTTCGAAGTCTGCTATGTATTTTCAAGTACTTTGCGCGCAGTGCTTTCAGCTGACCCACTATGGGATCTCTGTCTTCCAGCTAATTAGGTTTTTCATGGAAATGTTTTAATATTTATCCATCTAATAAATATAATCACAGTTGACTAAATTGAAAAGAAATGAGGAGAAAGGGAAGAGAGAAGCCCACGAACACTCCACTTGTGCAGGAACTTTGGGTCTACAGAAACCTGGGCAGTAGAACTGTGATAGCACAGCTGAAGACTATCATAACCCAGTCATAAAAGTGGCACAGATAGTTGATATTATCCTTGTGTTTTTAGGCTTCTAATTTCTGTCTTGGCAAGTCAGCATTATTCTCTTTAACGTTTAATCTGTAAAGAAGAGATAATCAGACTTTCAGTGTGAGAGACAGTGACTCCTTTGTTGTAAAGACTTAAATTCAAATCTGGTTTATTGGAAATGCACCAGTAATTAATGTGGTTTTTAAGGTAAGTGTGCTTGACAGTTTCAGAATATAACTATCCTAGAATAGCTTCCCTGTTTCCTAGTATACATGATAAAGAAATTTTGGAATGACCTGTTATCACTTTAAGTATCTACTTCTAGTAGAACAGTGGTGTCGAGCAAAGATACCCTTCAAAAGACCTTCATATACCCTCAGAATACAGGCTGTCATTAGTGGAGAACTGAAGAGAAGACTTACTCAGGATGCAGAGTATTCGTATCATGTGGTTTTTGGGGTTGTATTTGAGGTAGTGCACCTAATATTGGAAAATGGAATGCTATATGATGTAAGCTGCTTTTTGCCTGTCACTTTTGTTGTAATTAATAGTAGCATAGCTAAGGCATAGTATGATTTTACGTAGTTCATCTCCTAATGAGCAGTGAGAAAGAATATCAGATTTTTTTTTTTATGTTTTAGAAAAATAAGTTGTTTTTTTTTAGTGAAGAAAAAGAAATGTTAACATAACGAGGTAACGTTGTAGACCAAACATTTTTGTCCAAATAGTCATACTTAATTTATCTTATAGTTCATGACATGAATTGAAATTGGCATTAGAAATCTATTTTTCAGCATAAACATTTGTTTAATTTTGGATCTCATCATATTTAGTATTTTACATTCTTCAGTGTTATAATGATGCAGAAATAAAATGTTGACTTTAAAACCGGTCTTTATTTTTTTTTAATAGTTTTCAGAAAGTTGTGGAGACTTCATCATGTCTTTAAGTGCCAAGGCAGTTCATAACAACATATTTTTTTAATCATTTATCATAACTGAGTTAATTTGGCACAGCTCTGTGTCAGTATCATTTTTAATTTAAAGAGCTTCAAGGTAGTGTGCAGTCACTTATTTGCATTAAGTGGGAACAAGCCCAAGTGTTCCATCAAATAGAATTTCAAATAGTCAGAGCTTTTGGTTTTTCATGCACAGCCTCAGCGAAGCTTAACAGTGTTTGGCAAAAGCAGGACCTTTGTTTGAAGTTGTAAATGAAAGATTCATTTGGCTAGTACAAACCTGGAATTTCTGTTTGGTTTCTTATGGTGAGCTGTTTTTGGCAAAATGATAAAAGATGTAAGGAGCGTTTTTCTTTGACAGAAATGTTATTCAATTGTTGTAATTCATTCTGTAGGGTTAATGTAGTCATAGCTGTGATCTTTTGCTGGATCGTACTCAGGTATTATTTGTCTGACTTGCCAATACAATTTTCATTGCTCCACAAGCAGGGAAAGTAATGTTTGTACTGTGGGAGCACTTGACTTTAAAATAACCAAGTGTGCACGTGTGTGTATACACCACATGCATATACCCACATACAGATCTTACTGATGATCTTTGGACTGCAGTTTAACTTCCTCTATATGTATTTTCTGACCTATTTCTGAGATTATCAGAGATTTGTGAATTTTTGTGCAAAGTGATAAAAGTCCCAGATGCGTACAAGGACAGAATCCAAACATGGCACTTATACAAGAACTGCTCCAAAAGTAATGCTTTCTGTTTTATTATGCTAGCCCATGATGTCAGAGGCAGATGGTAGCATGGCAGTAGAGATTGAGCCTCCCACCAGTATCCCATTAAATTTTGTTGCTGTGTGACAGATGGCAGCAGAGGGGCAGTCTGACAATGTGACGTCTGATGTAGAAGTGCATACGAAGCAAAGGTGTGACATTGAATTCCTCCATGTGGAAAAAATGTCACCCATTGACATTCACTGGCACTTACTGAACGTTCATGGAAACCAAACAGTGGGTGTGGGAACAGAGAGGCGGTGAGTGGTGCATTTCAGCAGTGGTAACAGGAACAGTGGGTCACCTCCACTGCTGCAGTTATTTACAATTGTGGCATGAGGGCTCTTGTTCATCGCTGGCTAAAATGCATAGCTAACGGTGGTGTCTGTGTTGAAAAACGGTGTTTTGTAGCTGAGAATTTGCTCTAGTAAACAGTGCTATTGTGCTCTTTGTTGTAGTTTCCACGGAAATAGAAAGCATCACTTTTGGAGAGACCTACAAAAAATCAGGATCTAAAAACTTCACAGTACATGATTGTGATATTCCAAATGTGATAAAAGCACAACTGCTTAGAACATTTAATTCAGTCAATCTTAAAATCAGAAAAAATAGGATTCAAATCCTATAATTTTAAACTGTACTATCCAATTTACATGACACTAAGAAAGAAAGCATAGCTTCAAATTATGTTGACTTGTGTAATTTCAAAACATGAATAAGCTGGATGAAAATGTGATGTGAGAGAAGAAAAGTACAAATCATGTTTTAATTATATGGAAATCTGTAGTCATGCGTAAGTCTGCATGCCTTCCTAATATTCTGGAAAGTACTTTTAATCAATCAGTGCATTAGCTTTTCTGGAATGCAAACTTTAAAAGATGTATTTATCAGTATTAAGGAAGAAAAGTCTATTTTCTTTTAGGACATTTTCCTAAGTGTCATTCAATAAATGTGGGAGATCTCCCACTGTCTTCCTTGAGGAGCCCTTTTGTTCTGTGATTAGAATATTGGATAACACTATTGCAAAATTCCCTTGCAGAATTTTCTTCTATTGTTAAAAAATTCATTAATCATTGCACAATTGAGCTTTGTGTAAAATGTTACAAAGAACAGCTATGTTAGGGGCCTTGAAAACATTAACTAGGAGATGTTTGGATAGACATAATCTTATCAGTGAGTGAAATCAAATGTCACACACTTTGCCTGCTAAGGGGTCATCAATCATTCTTAGTTGAGCAGAAGGAGTTTTCTGTGTTTGCTTCATTGATCTCCAGGAAGGAGGCTGCTCCTTCCATTCCATTCCTGTGATCGTGACTGATTATTTCTCAGGGTCTCAAGCTATGAGGGACTTGATTTAGGGGCTTCTGTCATCACTTGTAAAGCAAACTGCTACCTGTCCCTGTTTGGATGGGTTCTTGATTAAGTCGCATAAGAGATAAACCTCTGCTACCTAACTACTTTAACTTCCTCAGGTAAGTAGCATAAGGCAAGAATGTTGTTTAATCTGATGCTTAGATGCCATTGAAGATATGATAGCATCTTCTCTAGAGGCTTTTCTAGCATTTTTATTTCTAGTACTAAATGGGGAGTGGAGAGCAGAATGCAGTCTATTGACGTGTATTCTGTCCACTGAAGGGGCAAAGGATGGAATTTGGTTTCCATCAAGTCAGTGGGAGAAAATAATGTACAATATAAAATAATGTAATATATAAAATATGTAAAATAATGTATAATGTACATTTTACCTAGCAGAGTGTATATACGCACTTGGAAAGGAGTAAAGAAATGGAGAAAGCCACAGCAGTACATTTTTTGGTGTTCATTTCAAGCTGCAGTGGAATAACTATCGCTTGTCTTTAGGGGAGCAAACCAAGTTTTTCTGGCTAATAAATATGTAAATTAATCTGATACGGTGTGATTTGTGCTCACTTCTTGCACTTGCAGAGAAATAATGTTATCTGGGAAAAAAAAGATCCTTTAGTTATCTACATCTTTGTTAACCTCAATAATAAAATATTAAAAGCAGCAAATTTCTTTCTAATAGTGAAATAGCGTTAGAGTTTCTTTTCAAAGTTCTTTCTTTGAATCTGTTTGAAGAATGAGTGCAGCTGAGTTCCCTCTGAAAGAAGGACTGCATCATTGTAGTGCTGTGTACAGCTGATACAGGTAGTCCATCTTTAGAAGTGGTAGAACTGGATAGTAATTCTGGGCTCTTTCTCATATAAACATGGCATCTTACATCTTCTGTGTTATGTAGTGAAAGCCCTAAAAGGACACATTATAGTGTCACAGTAAGATGGCAGTCTGTCTACATCTCCCTCATTTGACGCATGAAATGGTCAAGTTATGTAAAAGTAGTGAAGTTGAAGAGAAAACTCACTGAAGAAGCAAAATACTGCCTTCAGAGTAAATGGAAGGAACTTTTTTGGAGATAATGGTAAAGATCAGGCAACACCACAACAATTTGATTTTATAGCTGAAGAAGTGAGAATTTTAAGTATGAACATAAATGTAGTATGGGAAGAACTTTGCCGTGTACACAAAGCACCCTTTTCTCCTTAAAATTTCAATTGTCTTTTATCAACTTTTATCAACAATATGAACGATCCTTTGTAATTCTCAGTTACATCCACTGAACATTTCACCTTTTTTTTTTTTGTTTCCTTCGATGAATAAGTGCCAATTATATCTCTCTGATTAAATATCAGAAAAGTCTGAATATGAAAGACTATTTTCCTCCCTGATGTTTTAATAGTTTTTTCTGTGTGCGCTAAAGGAAGAAAACTTTTGAGAAATCTAGAATGTTAATGGACCAATTCTTCATTTGTATACAAAAAAAATGTGTCAACGAGGATCACAAAGTAATAAATGAATGAGAAATAGTTGGAAATAATGATACATTATTTCCATTAGACCTGATAAGATAATACAAATATAAACTGAAAGTTTTCAAATTTAAAATTTATCCTTTAACATGAATGTCCAATAGGAAAGAGCATCTATTCTAAGTTGCTTTGATTTCCCTAGGCAAGGTTTCATTAAAACAAACAAACAAACAGAAAAACCAATGAGGGAAAGAAAGATTGCTAACAGAGTTTTAAATGTTTAGGGTTTGGGTTTTTTTTTTTTTTTTTTTAATGTATGAAATTTTAGTTGTGTAACTGCTACTATACTTTTTTTTTTTTTGCTACTTTTGTTAGCTGGAATTTAACAATCTCAATATTATTTAAAAGTGTGTAATAAACACTGTCTTGGCTCTAAGGAATCTCAAAAAAATCTAATAGAGCAAGATTTGATTCTTTTGCATAGCTTATTTCCTCAAGACTTGTTCATATGCTGTGGGCAGCTACTATAATAGCTATGTGGCTGATGCTGGATATCTGAGGTGTTTGAGTGTCTCTCATTTCTCAGGTGGTATTCTTTGAAAAGTCTTTGCATTACTAAAAAGGTACACGCCTTGTTTCAAGTTTTATATAGTTATTTTTTTATAAATATAAATCCAGATGGGTGAAAACACAAATAAAGTTTCTTTCGTATTAGGATGTTTCCAAGTATCCTAAAGCTGGAAGTAATTCTGTCTTGAGAAGAACTTTATGTTTGGTATTGAACATTGATTTAGTTTTCACGTGTTTTAATTTTTAAAGTAATACTATTAAAACCTTTACTTTGCCCCTAAGTTACAAAGGATCAGTGTGAAAACACTTTGAAAGAGAGGACCCTTCTCCTGGCTGACTGGGAGCTGTGCTTTGTTTATGCTTTAAAAGTAGGACCCTGACTCTGAGCAGAAGTTCAGTGCTTTAATAAGAGGCTTTCCTGCTTGAGCACCGACTCATCCATGTATAGAATTGCACTGTAGGTGCTTCAGTAACTTAGGTTTGAATGCTGATGCAATCTGGAGGTACTCATAGAATTCACGTTCATGGATGTATTCGTGTAAATATGTGTGCGTATGTGTTCTGGATGATCTCTTTTCATTTGTTCATAGTATGTGACTTAGCTGTTAAAATGGACTGAAATAAACAGTGACTAATGAATTAGATGGTATCAGGCACTTCTGGACTGGCAAGCTGATATTTTAATTGTATCAGTGATTTTAGAGTCCAAAGAGCACAGTGTTAATTTAAAGTGTGGGAAAAGAACTATAAATTATATCTTGGCATCCAATGCTCTTTCAATCACTTCCTGACCATGTTTATTCAGTTTTCAAGCCAAAATGAGCTTTTCTAACTGCAAATATTGCAAGCCAATCTTGATCTATAAAATGCAACCTGTTACTCAGCCAATAAAAAAACTGGACTCCAGAAATGGCCTGAGATTTCTGTTTCTAATAGAGCTCAGCATAACTGTTTTATTACTTGATCACTGTAGTCTTATCAATGGGAGTAATTATTTTGCTGTTAACTTTAGCAGATGCTGTGATACTGAAGGCAGGTAGTAATAATTAAAAAGTATTATTGTGGAGACTTTATTGTGGTATATGTATATTTATGTATTTATATATTCCTAATGTAGGCTCTGGGGTCCTGTTGCTAGCTAAGCAGCTGAAAGAAGGGCCAAGAGGAACTGGCTATTCATTATCCATTGCTACTGGGGGAGAGCATTTTTTAAATATACATATTTCAAATTATATGAAGAGCTTATGTATGTGGAGCTCTCAAGTAAGGGGAGTGAATTCTGGTAGGTTTGCAGTCTCACATTCCAAGCGCTGCCAGGAATTGTCAGGTTAGAGATCAGCTGTGGGTTGGGTTTGGTTTTTTTGGATTGGTTTTTTTTTTTTTTTTTTTTTTTTTTTTTAACATATATTAGGGTTTGCCAGAACTAGAGAGATGCTTAGGAAAAAATCGGGAACTTCCTGTTCTCTTTGCGGCATTAGGAGTCTACCTACAAGAGGTAGGCTAATGTTCTGCCCTTCACTGATACTATTTTGAACAAAAAGAAATCCAGATTTTACAGTTCTGCATTTACTTGCTTGTTAACAAGGAGGCTTTTGATTATGATCAGTTATCTAACTTTCTCGTGATAGAGATCCAGATGTATTGTCATTTGAGATATATACAAGCAAATGCCTGCAATGGAGTATGCCTTGCTCTTTGACCTGCCTTCTTCCTCCCTTTCCTCACCGGTCAACTGCTGCCCTCCTGCTACTGATTTACATCCTCCTATGAATAAAGCCTAATCCCTAACCCTTAATCCTCCTAAAATCAGCTCAACTTTGTGATCCTATCTTGACTTTATAGGAGACTCAAAAAAATACAACAACAGAAAAATACTTCTTAAAGAGTGGATGTTATTTACATTTTTGAAAGGAGTGTCTGTGAATGGGCTGTCATTTAATGAGCCATGTATTTTTTCTTGCTATTTTAATTTTTTTTCCACGTTGAACAAAATCATCCAATGTCTCTGTTTCAGCTTTGCTCACTTGCTATGCAACATATGTTCCTGGAAGGAGAATCTGAAGAAAAGGGATTTCCAAGGAGACATAACTCCTACTATTAACATAAAATGAGGACAACATGCTATGTGATTGATGAACACAGCTATGATTGAGGATTTCCCTGGCTCCCTCTCTTAAAAGTAGAGAATTTTAATCCTGGAGCTAGTCAATGTGTGATGCCCTGTGCCATTCTTGAAGGTCAGACTATGTGTTAGTACACTGCCAGTATCCTCCCCACAAGTATTCAGGGTGCAGAGGAGGATGCTTCTCCTCTTTTTAAAGCAGCTAGGGCTTAAATTTCTCTTTATGTGAAGTTGCATAGTGAATTGGCAGTATTAACCTCTTGCCTACATGAATTATCCCAGTGTGAAAACGTGAATGCAGTATAACTTCAAGAAGTTGTTTTCAGTCTAGAGGCAAAATCAGAGCTGGCCTAAGGAACCAGAGCTTAAACCCCTCTTTATAGGGATTGTGTGAAGTGACAAGCAGTGAGGGAAAGTCCTCCGCAGAGGGTGAAGTGCAAGAACCCTTGGTTCATTCCTTGTGTGAAATGAGTCCCTTCCTGTATGCCAACAGTCAGTGTTTCTTTCTTTTCCTATTTGTGCTTAGCAAGAAGATTCTTATGGATGTGGCCAGTATGTTGGCTGCCCGCACTGCTGTCACTTCTACACTGAATTATTGCAACATTTGCTTTTTGGAAAGTTCGGTCAGAGATAACATGGTTGCTGGCTCACTAAAGAACATGTTGTGTGGAGAGCACAGGCTGGGGAGATCCATAGCTTTTTATTTATATAAGTGAACTTTATAAAATGGACAATGTCTAACTTTGTAACAGAAATAGGAGATAATTAAGGACTAAGTATTAAAATGCTCAAGCATCCTGAAACCATGGAGCTTATGAAAGGAAGGAAAAAAACATAAAAATGATGTTCTCTTTGGTACAAATCTCACAGACAAGCATCTTGATATAATTCCTCAGGCAGAGCACATTGCACAGCTGCTAGCCATGTAAAGCGAAATATGCATGTGCATATCCAAATGTGATTATTCAGTTATTAATCCAGTTTCCCCAAATACTTAGAATAGAGCTTTCACCAGTTGTTGTTAGCTAAACCAAAAATAAGTTTTTAAAAAAAAAAGACAAAAAGCCCTTAGAAAAGAAACTATTCTGAGACCTTGATTCTCGTTAGAAAGCAAAGTAACTTTTTTTGTGGCAGGAAAATAATAGTGCTTTGGGTAATTTTTTTTCCAGTATGTGACCCATGGAAATATAGCAGATTTCAGAAAGATTTTTTTCTTTAACATTATGTAAACAATCTGTTTTTGCACATGTACACTGAACATCAGATAAAGCGTGTTCCTTGAAAGGTGCTTTTGCTTGAAAAAAAGAAGTCTGCCCATCTTCAGATAAGACCCCACAAAACTGCCTTAGAGATGTATCTGGTGGGGCAGAGATGGGAGAACTAGTGGGACAGAGGGGAATCTTGGCTACACTTCTTTGCATTAGTGGCACCTGGGCATACTGGAGACTGTTTAACCCAGGGTTTGTTTTATTTCTTGAAGAGCTAGACTCTTGTGCAGGTAAAAGTACAATTTGTGCATTTTGTCAGATGCTTGCTCAGTAAGCAAGCTTTAAACTCAGCAGTTTGAATATATTAAATGTCTTTTTCATCATATGCTGGTCTAAAACAGTGTTCTATTACAAAGCAACATATACTGTCTTGATTCATTCCAAGTTTGTGAATGAACACATAAGATATATTTCTTTGATGAGGCCATCAATAAAGTTTCCTTCTTAAAGACTGTAAGTAGCTTGTCTCTGTGTCACTGAGCAATCTTTATGGCCACAGGAGCTTAACAGGAAGCCTAGAGAGCTTTAACCATGTTTTGCTGCTTTTCTCATCAGTGCTCTAATACCTACTGATTAAGGGCTCATAAATTTTTGTGATATTGGTGGAGGAGTCCATTTCCATCCCAAATGACAACCTTTCTCAGCCTCCTTTTAGTTGTTATCGCACACATGCGGCAGCTACTTGTGCATGTCGGTGTCACACATGCTATATATTCTGCACAATGAATGCTCTCTTCCTGGAAACCTGAACCTCTTACCTCTGTAGAGAGTAGCCTTTCCTCTTGAGGTCACCTAACTTGGCAAGTCAGTGAGTTAATGGGTCTGAAAAGATTATCTTAGAACAAAATTGATGTAAACATTCTCCTTTCAATTTAGAATATATGGGTCTGGATTCCTTTTCATCTTTCTGTGCACATTCCAGATGTTTGCTTCTTTCCTCTCATTGTATATACATGATGGAATAGATAATGTGCTGAGTTCAAATTTATGTCTGGAGCATGATGAGTTTGTATTCCGCTTCATTACACCTTCTTTTTCCCTTTAATTTGGGAGAGGAGAAGTACCTTAAAAGCCTTTTTTTAATTCAGGTTTGATTTGTTTATTCATTGCTTTCCAAAAGCAGTCTGGTTAAAGTCCCTCATCCCCTTCATTTCCTCTGCAGTTCTCCTGCAATATATCTCATTTCAGTCAGGGACAACTCTATGTTGTAGCAGTTTCCTCCCCTCGGCTGCTTTGAAAAAGTTCCAGAAGGCAGATCTCACCATTTTCACCAACAAAAAGCAGATCTTCAGTACAAAGTATTTGAGGAAATAAAGACTCATTTTTCCCCAGGTGAAATTTTAATATACATAATCTTTAGATTTTGGAAAACATCTTAAGGTTGTACAGGCTATTTCAGCTTTATTTTCATTGATTGTCAACAGCCCTTAATTGCTGTTTGCTGTTAAAATTTTCTTTCATTCTCAGTTTTGATCTGAAGTTTTTTACAGCCAGATTACTTTTAGCTTCTCTAGTGTAGGGATAAGTTCTTCAATATCTTCTGAATAACTTTTTTTTTCTTTTTTTTTTTTTTTTAATTTCCAAAATGTTAGGTCTGTTAACAAATACCACAGTCTGCAGATCATGGATATTTTTTCTTCCCACTTTTCCAGTTTTGCTTATTTGATTTTGAGTCTGTCCTGGAGGCTGTTTTTTGTTTGTTACGTGATTAATGGAGGGTTGTTAAGGTAGTACGGTTAGGTTGCAGTTGGACTTGATGATCTTTAAGATCTTTTCCAATTTGTTTGTTTTTTACCTCACGCAAGGATAAGCCAGCACACTCTTCAGAATTTGATGCTAAATCGGAATGTCTACTAAACTTTCTATGAAGTTTATTTCAGGAAGTGTGTTCTGAGCTGGGGTTCTGTTATCATCTATAATAATCATTGTAGCTATTTCAGTCAGTCCTATCTACTGTTGTATATCTTCTCTTAAATTAGACATCATGATTATCCAAAAAAAAAATAAAAAATAAAAATAGGCATGTATTTGTCACCAGGTTTGTGAGAAAAACTTCTGCAGGATGGATTTTCTCTTTCTGTCCCTTGCCCTTGCTCCCACCACCACCCACTCAATTTAGGAGGAATTTGGAACGTTCTCTCTTCAGTTCAGTAGTACAGAATGTTTAGCCATTGAGTTTGGCATACAATGTAACTTACTTTCCAAGGTCTGTGAATGTCAGGCAAACTCCTTGTTGAATTTCTCTTGGGTACAGAGATAGTGCATCTGAACCCTGAATGTACTGTACTTTGAGCTTAGCCAGCAGATTGCAGGAAAATGTTCCTTCCCTTGAGTTTTCTGAGAAATCAGTTTCAGAATTCTAGGAGAACTGGAGATTGCTCTGTTTTCTTTGAGTAAAAGAGATTTTTGGAAAGGAGCAGTGTCCTGGCCCTCAGGGGGTGCAAAATCCTCTGTGCTGCCATGGGCATGGCTGTGCCTCCCCCACCCTCATGCAGGGCTCTCCATCTTTGTGTGCATATATAAATACCATTACATAAAATGAAGAAAATGAGAATATGATTAGTACCTTCTGGGTTAACAAGTAGATTATCTGCATATTCTTACTTCACTATACTGGTAGTATCACTGTTTTGAGTGTGGCAAAAAAAAAAAAGATAGAGAACATCTCTCATGTTTGTAAAATTGGGTGCTTGGGTCTCTTAATAAAGGACCTGTTCATTTTAGTTTATTTGGCAGTTTTCAAAGGATATGCAGCCAATTCAAACAAAGTTACTGTCTGGTTCTTCGTTTCTTAGAGCTGCATTATTGGAAAGATGAAATTTCTATTGAATACACTGTTGTATGTGAAAAAGCATGCGTTAAAAATAATCCAAAGAGAGTGTCAATGAGCAACAGCGATGATTCTGTCCTCAGAGTAGCTCTGTTTCATTTTTTTTTCTGCTTTATTTGGTGGCTACTTCATTAAATGCTATTGAATCAAGTTTTTAATAGCCTTTTGTTTGTCTTCATGAACCTCAGTAAGATGAGGAAGATATCGTGCTCTGTAGTTCTTGGCATCATTTTCTGCATGTACCTCTTAGCAAGGAATGTACTATCATTCTGCTTCACTAAGGAGTATTTTCTTTCATTCTTTCACTTCGTTTTACATCAAAATGTGGCAATATTGTCTACTAGCGTTCTTGTGTTTAACACTTTAATTTCCCATTCTAAATATATTGACTGTCACAGAGCAATATTACATTGCAATAAAACCAGTCTTAAAAGTTTTGTTGTGCACACTTGAAATACTGAAACTGGAATTATGCTAAGGCATAGAGATGGCTTTCTTATATAACACATTCTAAGATTTTAGGGATGACTGTTTATGAAATATGAATATATTGTAATATCAGGCGGAATGTTTGCAAGCCTTTAATGGAAAAAATTCAAACTCAAATGTTTTCTTGATATGAAACCTCTGTAGTTGACTTAAAGGTAGAAAATATATATATATATGACTTTTATCTGTTTATATCGAGTATTTGATTTTAAAATGTATTCTATATGACATCATTCATATAAACTCAAATAATCTGATAAAGAAATTCAGTGTTGCAGGAATGCATTTGGTTTTATGTTGGGATACATTCTGCTTTTGGAGTTCTAACATAGCTTTTCCTTTCTTCTGTGGTAGGATGACAAGGACTTGGTTCATGAGTTCGTTATCGCTGAAGGCTTGACTTGTCTAATCAAAGTAGGAGCAGAAGCAGACCAGAATTATCAAAACTACATCCTGAGAGGTAAGAGAAATGTATCCAAAAGCAGTTGTTTTGGTTTTTGTTGTAAAGCTCTCAGACATCTGCTGTGACTTGCAGCATATTTGAAGCATATTTATCTCTTTGGTAGAGGGTCTTGCATGTTATGCAGCAAAATTGAGGTGAAATTAACACACGTTGCTGAGCACGACAAATAGGAAAATTTAAATACTTACATTCTCTCAATTGTTTTTCATTTAGACTATGTTGGAAAGCCTTCTTTCTAAGAAAGAAAAGGCATAACTTATAATTAACAGTGAAACGGTCATATTGTACAGTTAGTTGGCTGGAAGCAATGTAAGCTACCTGATATTTTGGAGTTAAACAGTTAATCTGAGGTTTACATTCTGTTGTTTGAGCTAAGGAGTGGCGATAAAGGTAGAATTTGAGAAAAGATCTGGAAAAGATTTCTTTCTGAATTAGAAAGATTTCTTATGGTACTGTGTTCCTGCATACATATTGTGTGTGACTACTTTTTAACAAGGGAACCCGGGCTGCAAATCAGAAGAGCTCCTTCTGTGGTTTGAAGGGTTATGAGTGAGAGGAGAGCCATTATACCAAGGGATCCTGAGTATGGGTGATCTCATAGTTAACAGAGAACATTAGTAGATACATAGCTGTGGTGTATTGCTCATTTGAATTTTCTTAGACTGACGTACATAGCTGTCTCTAAAAATGTCAGTTTGGTATATTTAGCTGCCAACATTCAATCTACAAATTGAGGAGTAAAGAAAATACAAAAATAAATAGAGGGATTTTGTAAGAACCAGAAATGCTAAGTTACTGAAAGCTAGGATTCAAACAGTAAATATGGCTTCATGTGAACAACTTGAAGATCAGACTGTACAAATAATCTATTTTGGGGTTGTATAAGAAAGTAAATCAGTACAACAGAAATTGTGTTCTATGTCAGGAATTGTGCTCTGATGTAAATATAATTGAATAGTAGCTTGCATATACTCAGAAGTAAAAAACTTTTAATCACAGTGCAACTAGACAAAGATGGGGAAATATAAGAGCAAAAAAGATTTTCTTTGCTGCTAAAAAAAAAAAAAAAAAAATTCTTTCATGGAGAAAACCTGTTAGATGCTCTCATAAAATTCAGACTGGAAGCAAAATGTGTACAAGTGTATATGGGGGCTGTATAGTATGCTTCTAGGGTCTTGAAGGAACTGGCTGGTGTGTTTGCCAAGCCACTTTCCATCATGCTTAAAAAGTTATGTCTGTCAGGTGAAGTGCCCATTGACTGGGCAAAGAGAAATGTCACTTCCATTGTTAAAAAAAAGATGGAAAAGAAGATCTGGGAAACTACTGACTAGTAAGCCTCATGGCTGTGCCTGAGAAGATCACAGAGAAGATCCTCCTGGAACTGATTCAAAGATGATCAGAGGTCTGGAGCACTTCTGCTGTGAGGAAAGTTTGAGGGAACCAGGGTTGTTCAGCCTCTAAAAGAGAAGGCTCTGGGAAGCTCTCTTTGTGGCCTTCCTGTTCTTGAGGGGAGCTCATAGTCAGAGAACCAACTTTTCACACTGCCTGATAGTGATAGGATAAAGGAGAATGTATTTAAATTTAAAGTGTGGAGATGTAGATGAAGTGTTAGGAGGAAATTCTTTCCTTAAGGGAGTGATGAGGCACTGGAACAGGTTGCCCAGAAAAGCTGTGGATGTCCCATCCCTGGAATTATTAAAGGCCAAGTAGGACAGGGTCTGGGCAGATCTAGTGGATGACAAGCCTGTCCATATAATGAGGTTAGAACTAAATGATCTTTAAGTTCCCTTCCAACCTAATGATTTAAAATAAAGGTGGTGCACCAACAGCCTGCTCTTCAGTCTAGGGGTATACTGCCTCATCCAGTCAGCATTCATCCAGAACAATACTGAAAATTTGAAGGAAAATTAAAGATGTTTGCCTGAGTACCCAAGTGGTTCTACAGTCGAAACACAGGATAACCCTGGAACTGTTTTTTTCCAGTATCACATAAGATCCAGGGTACTGAGCCTAGCAGTTGACAAAAAAATCCAGTAGTACCCGAGAATCAGTCACATCTAACCTAATATCCTTATTTTAAGATGCCCTAAAGGGATTGATACGATCTTTCAAATACCAAAATCCTGTCTTCCCTCCTATCTCGAAGCTGAAGCTTCTTTCTGGATAGTATATCTGAGCATCTATTATAATGATAGGATTTTTCCATGTGATGTGGTTTTTATTTGAAAAAACAGATTTGTTGTGACTGTCTTTCAGAAAATTCAAAGCTTGTTACAACTCCAGTATTTTGTCAGCTGGTTTTTAGTTCCAGGAGCTAGCTTATTCTCTCTGAATAGATCTGCATGTGCTAAGAGATCAAGATAGGTTTGTACATACAATGTAACCAGCCAATCTTATCCAAGTATGTTGAGGAGAGTGCTGAAAAGAAATATTAAATACATCACGTAAGGGTATTTTTCTCATGTATTATTTTTGGAAGACCATAGACAATGGTTGTTACAGAGATTTTAAAAAAAAGTCTGTCTTGATTTTTTTCTGCTTTATTGCTGTGGTGTTCTGGCCTTGTGGTTTCTGTTGGAGTGGAATGTATCCTCCTTGTTTTCACTGGGTTTAACTTGGATCGTAAAGGGATGGGATTTCTCTTTAGTCCCATATCTTGGCTGCATTTCTTCAGGACCTTCATTTAATTAGCTGTTTTCTTCCAATGACACCAGCACAACTTACAGGGCTGACAGCAAATTGCAGCCTTAGCCACTGCATTGCCTCTTCTGGCAAGGTTCACCTGAATGCTGCTGTCTTTGGTTTTGAAGTATTTCAAATGTATTTTGAATGTACAAAGAAATAACTTGTGCTTAGAAGTGAAAATAGATTGGAAATATGGGTATTTGTAAATGTTGGAGGTGATCATGCTCTTATGCATTCTCAGGGACTAACTTTTTGTAGAGGTTGCTTTTTTTTTGTTTGTTTTTTTCTTCTAAAAGTCTGTGCTGCTTTGCTTCAGTGCTTGTTAGTTGTGCTTTTCTGCTCAGAAGTTCCAGCTTGGTTCAAGCCAGACTGAGCTGCCAAAAAAATGACTAAACATGAGTCACAGAAGTTTTAGTTACTTTAATGGGTGAACTGAAGATAAGTGTGTCGTTTGCATGCAATGCAGAGGACTCAGGACAGTTCTTTGTCGAGTGCTGAAGAGTGACTGTTTATTCCTGTCCTGTGAAACAGGATTGTTTGACAGCACCTTTCAAAAAAAAAATATTCCCTTTTGACAATGTATAGTCTATGGGCCCCAAAGAACAGTAGCCAGGACTTCTCTCTCAAGTTATTCTGTTGAAATACTGCTGTAGGACACAGCTTTTATTTCTTCTTACTTATTACATTTTTACCCTAAATTTCCTTTTTGACATTCCTTTTACTTATCATGGAGACATAAAGAAACTATGTTTTATGGGATATTTTTTCCCCACATAAACAATTTTTCTTTTTTTCATATTCTTCCTTTCTTGGTATTTCTCTTTGAGAGTATCTATATTAACTCCATTCAATGTGTGGAGGGGAGGTGCTTCTGTGCCAGTTACAAGGTTGCAATTTGGTGATGTTGCCTAGATTTTCATAAATATATGGTGGTAGTGGAAAAGAAACAAGATTGTCCACTCTTCATTTAATACAAACTTTACTGTAATTTTGAAGGTGCTTTAAGTATTATTCGGAAATGTGTTTTTTGCCTGGAACAAAAACTCAAAATCTGAAATGCTATGATTGAGCACAGGTTAATTGAACAATTGATAGAATTATAGTTGTTGTCTTGGTTTCTGTTAATTTAGCTGTTAGAAGAGTGGGAAGAAAAAACACCCTTGGATTACACCAAGGATTAGCTGTTTTAAAACCAGACTGAGTACGAAAAATGTAGGGAGTTTATCATGCACCACGATGAGAGTCTCTGTCCATGTAGTCCTGTCCTTTCTGTCCCTCACAGATTCCTCTGAGGGAAAATGACACGTCTTTTAAAAACATTAAATCATAATTTCATATGCAAACTCAGCAGCATCTTCAATCTGGCAGAATAACAGTTTAGTTATTTTGCTCTGCTTTTAAGAATTCTTATTAATAGTAAATGTGGTTTATTTTGGAACTGCTTTTTTACAAGCATGCTTTTATTTTTGTGTGTAGACAAAATATATATAGCACTCTAATTTTCTCTCTTAATTTTGAAAAGACCTTCAGGATTTTCAGGTAATTTTATGGAGGATTTTTACCAGAAAAGTCCTACATGAATCTGAAATACTAAATACTTAAATACTACTTTTCTGAAAGGATGGTCAAGCACTGGAATGGCTTCCCAGGGAGGTGCTGGAGTTGCCGAACTTGGAGGTGTTCAAGGAATGTTTGGATTTTGTGTTGAGGGACGTGGTTTAGTGAGTACTGTTGGTGATAGGTGGATGGTTGGACTGGATGACCTGGAAGGTCTTTTCCAACCTTGGTGATTCTGTGATTCTGTAAATGTGAGTGAGAAAGAGTGAAATATCTTAAGCCACTGATACAGTGTGTGAAAAATAACTCTGAGGCACATTCTGATCTTCGTTACACACTTAAACTATGTAGGATTCCATGAAAACCATTCTGTGCAACCCTATATCTGCAACCTGTGGATTTGCAATCTGCCAATGCCAGAGAGGTTCCCTAGAAAAGCAGTGGTTCCAAAGGTGCAGGAGTGGGAATTGATCTTGCACTGGTGCGTAAGGATGAGGAAATCTGATTCCTCATTAATAAATGGGAGCCAGCCTTTGTGATGATATAGATGGAGAGAAAAGAAGTAGCCTTACGGTGCTGAAGCCTTCACTGGAGCCTCAGGGGTCATCCAGCATTACTGGGAGCTCTCTGAGCTATAGGCTGGATTTTCCAGAGTAGCAGGCAGACAATTCAACTGCTGCTGGTTGGGCCTATTTATAACACTAGAAGCACGCGATTTCACCTGCGCATCAACTTTAGCACAACTGGTTGTACTGCGTATTCTGGGAAATCTGATTAAATTCCTAAAACAGCTCAGTGCTGTGGGGTAAAAGACCATCTGGTTACTGTCTGTCAGTGGGATGCCATGTGCCCGAGGACATCAAGAAGCTGAAGGAAGCAGAAAGCGAGGGTGAGATTTTGCAATTGGGCAGTGGAAGTTGCTGCTGATAACCCGTTGCTCTGAGAGCTGAATGTGACATTATCAGTAAGCTGAGGGTATTTCTGTGTTGAGCCATGGGCTGCTTGGAATGTTTGGGATTTGTAAATGTGCTCTCTGTAATGAAGCACTCCATTTCCAGGAATCAGGCGGCTGTTTTTGCCAGAGACCCCTCATTACAGCAAGGACCGAATTCTTCCAGTGCTCCTGAATTGTCCTCCCTCTTCCAGACAGATTGTGGGGCTTTGGCCTTTTGTGTTAAATGGTATTGTAAAACATTTAGTAAGAGGAAGGGCACATTTTGGCAGTAAATCTATGTGATACTTTGTGTCATCGGCACCATTTGTATAAATACCAAAAGAGCAGAAATAAAATCTGTAAGAGGCTATGTCTGTCCTAAATACATTCTGAGTTGGTACTGCAGCAGTAAGGCACGTGGTAGCAATGTAACTTTAGCATGGAAAATGGAGACAATGCTATGTAGAATGCATACATTTGTGTTATTCCCATATCGGTGTGAACTGTAGAATTGTGTGAGGTATACCAGATGTAAAAATGTATGCCAGCATCTTTGAAGCTGCATGCTGAAAGCTCTAGTAGAACAGACAGACGTGATTAGGATTTCCTTTACATTTATGTATTTTCCCAAAGCCAAATATCAGAACTTTCCTTTTGCTCTACTCTTGACCTTCAGTATGCAGGTGTCCACACATAACTGTGATGTTCTCATCCATATCAGTATGTGTTCAAGTAGACTTCTTATGTGCAACCTTTTAAAAGTTATGCTAAACTTCTTGACTGACGTCAACATAGTTTTAGTAGGGTATGTGTCTTAAAGAGAAATCAAATGTCTGAAGCTTGAACACTTAGGGTTATTGCTTCTGAGGTGAACTAGATGACTCAGTCTCCCTGTGAAGACAGTTCTTTGATTGTCAAAGCAGAGTTCATTAGGAAGGGTATCAGAGTTAGGTGCTTGTCCTGAGTAGAACTGAATCACAACTGTGCCTGTGCCAGTAAGACCTGCTGGTTAGCAGCACTGCAGAGGATCGGTGCAACATCTCTGAGGTGTAGCTGTGGTATTTCCCTTTGTGAAATCACCTCTGCTGCTGGCTTTCCATCAAAGAGCTTGGTAGCTGTAGTTTGTATGGATGGAAACAGATGTGGAAAAAACAGACTTAGACTGGTTGGATCAGTACCCTTTAATGTTGTGTGTGCAGAAACCTTAGGTTGTTTTTCTTTCTTTGTGCATCTTGATAAGTTACAAAATGAAAAATATGAATGAATCCCGGTTCATGAACTCTTTAGACTGGAAATGATAAGATTACAATGTCTTCCATTTTATCAGAGAAGAGGGCAGAGTATACGATCTCCACGATGACTTATCTAAACAGCAGCCTTTGGCTCAGGAGCTGAGTCCTCCTTTATTTCTTCAGATCTCTAAGCCCAAATGCAGTTGTTTACTTTTACAAGGGTAGCTGGAGAGCTTGACCTTGGAAACCATGCAGTTTCAGAAAGCATCCTAATTGCTTTCCTCTGTGTATTTTTAGCATATCCTTTATTCATTTCTCATTTGCATATTTTTAAATGACAGTCATTAGAGTCTACCTATTTACTGCACTGAGGGTTAATTACCAACCAAAACCTGAAGTGTTCTCTTAATTTGTGGAGCAATCCCACCCTCTCCTTGCTCTCTTCTCTTCCTCCTCTCCCCCTCTTGCTGGATATGATTCTGGTCTGTGCCCCGTCTGGAAGCAGAGACAGATGGTCCTAACGCACTGCATAAAGCACAAGTTCTCCCAGACTGGGATGGGAATTGGCACTGAAGCAAATTCGAGTTCAAAAGTTTAACCACCAAACAGTAATTTACACATCTACAAATAAACTGAGCAGTTCCTTGCTCTGTATGTTGTATGAAATGGACTTTGGTGTTGTGACTGCTTGTGAGGAGGATATGGGGTTCTCATAGTCTACATGGAATTCAGCAATATAACACCACCATAAAATTATGGATTTCCCTTGCTTTTAAAGTTGACCAAGGCTTGGAAGGCTTTGGGTTGTTTTCTGTCTATGTGAAAATGAATCTTCCTTTTCTGTGTAATTTTTTATGCTTTGTGAAATTCCCATGAAACGTGACACCTCAGGCTATGCAGACCCCTGTAAAATGAGGAGCCGAACCATGAAAAATGCACATCCTTAACTACTAAGCAAAGAATAAATACTTGTAAAGTGGTCTCAGGGGCCTTTAAAGCCATTTGGGGTATTACATGATTTAACTACTCAAACTTTATGAACAAGTCTTCAAAATAATGTACCAGTTCTAACTGCTAGGAGCTTACTACGAAGGATTCAGGCCTTTTTGCAGTAATTTTTTAGCTTGAATCATTCAGAAGCAATTCATTATAGCAAAGAGCTTCTGAATTATTTGTAATTATTATATGCATGTAATACACTGTAATGTACAGTGAAGAAAATAACATTTGGTTATTCCCATTTCAGGATTAATGCTTCCACAGCTATTTGTGTTAGTGATTGCCAGGGTGCCAAAGTGCTCTGTCTCAAGCAGGGAAAATAAATGACTTCAAAGGAGCATGGCGAGGGTGAAATCAAATGTGTCTGTTAAACAGGATAATTAGTAAATGTTATTCGGTGGATATGATTATTGTATGACATACTGATGTGTCTAAAAATTAGATTCTTTTACTATCTTCAGAGTTAATTTCACCATCCAATTATACTTGAATTATTGTAAATTACATCTTATCACTGTTGGTACTGCAGATGTGCATTTTTAGCAGTCATGTTCTCATAGGTGTGATCAGAAAATTAGAGCAGTAGACTGAACTCTTAAAATATTTATCTTAATTGCCACCAACAATGACCTTCTCTAAAGCTCTGTGTTCTTTTGCATCAAAATGTTTTATAAGCCATAGAGAATTTGAGAAATTAAAGGTTAAGACTTACTTGTGTGTCCTAGCACAGCATTAGTTCTAAACATGTCATAAATATTGTGCTCATAGATGCATGCATATGGAAAAAAATTATATGTAGAAGCTGATGATGGGAAGGGATCATCTTAGTGAGGCACATGGGAATATTAACATTTCTGTTTGCTGCTATGGAGGATTTTGCTTCATGGCTCTGAGGACCTCAGAGGAGACCAGAAGACAAACAGTTCCAGCTGCCCTTTGGAAAAGCAGAAGCAGCTAATTACTGCAAGGGCTGAATGAGAAAAGATGGAAACTCTTTGATGCTCCTTAGTAAAAGCTAGTGATGGTGGCATTAGAGCAAAAAGAGAAGAACATGCTTCTTCAACCCCTGTACAGACGTGAAGGGGGTTGGTGAGTGTGTGGGCAGGGACCAGGCAAACCCTGGGCATGCAGCAAAGCCAAGCCACCATGGAAAGACAGACCCATTATTGCGTCTTCTCTCTTGAAGCTGCTGGGAAAAATTAGAGGGGTCTGGAAGCAGGAGCCACACATGTTCAGTGAATGCCTCAGACTTTAAAGAAGGATTAAATCCACTTAACAAAAACAACAAAAAATCACTTAAAAAGTAATGAAAAATCATCTTAAACGATGGATTTATGAATTGTAATATTTTTTATTTCTCACATTTCCTGACTAGAAAGATTTTTTTTTCCAATTTTTGGTCTGCAAACCACTTCTAGTGTTATCCAAGTAAATTTTGGTGAAGATGTCTGTGAAGCGAGATTGAAGGTACAGAACTCCTGTCCCCTAGTGATGTGAGAGCTCTGAGTTTCCTTAGCTTCCAAAAATACATGATGGGCATAGTTTAGGGTGACTTTGTCAGTAATTTATCATTTAAAAATTATTCCTGGAGATTTTACTGAAGAGAGTTTACTAATGTAAGTGCCATGCAAAATAAGCTGACATTTTATTCTGCCATTTTTAATTTGTTGACAGCTAGAAAGCAATTATTCTTTCCTTCAGTCTTAGAAGTATTTTTCCATCCCCATACTTATCGTAGAATCAGAGACTCATGGAATAGCCTGGACTGAAAAGGACCATAATGATCATCTGGTTTCAATCCCCCTGCCACAAGCATTCTTATAGAGATGACAAAAGTGTTTACAGAATGAAGGTTCAGAGAGGATTATAGCCTAGTAGACTTAAGACCAAGGTTGAACTTCCAGTCCTGCATATTGGTGTTTCTGGAAAGTAAGTTATAGGAGTGAGGTAATGCATCACTGACAGTATTACTCAGTAATTTGTATCTGTCTATAAGAAAGAATCTAGAGAAGAGTGGTTCAAGGTTTGCACTCAAGTGGTTCCACGTCATGGTGGGCCTGGAAGGACGCATCAGAGGAAAGAAAATGGTCTGAGTCTTCGGTAAAGAAAAGTGTCCCTGCTGCTGGGAAACCAGTTCAGTGGTGGCAAACCTCAGGAAATATTGCTGATTAAGGGAGGATCATAGAATGTCTTGGGTTGGAGGGAACCTTAAAGACAT
Organism: Tympanuchus pallidicinctus; assembly: GCF_026119805.1. NCBI lineage: Eukaryota > Metazoa > Chordata > Aves > Galliformes > Phasianidae > Tympanuchus > Tympanuchus pallidicinctus. The sequence continues at coordinate 12,145,066 of NW_026294769.1, forward strand.
CTAATTCCAACTCGTCAATTTTAATGAAAAGCTGGGACAGATGGACCCTTTTGCAGTTTGCTGTTTTTCTTTTCACATTTAATAGTTCCCTGAAATGGAGAAACTTTTAAATAAATAAATAACAGGACTGTTTGTCAGAAGTACCATCAGATAGCTCTACTGCTACAGTGTATATTGAGCTCAATCACTGAATTACAGCTAAGGAATTAGTATACCAATAGTATGCTTTAAGTGGATTTAAATGATATGTGGAGTCTCAATGACTTCTGCTAATATTGAAAAATATACTGTTTCCTCCAACTTAACTTCCTACTATTTCTTACCACCTCTCTAGACAAGGATCTCAGCTTCTTCTTCTATGCCTCTCTTGTGCACCCCCACTCAATGCCCTAATTTTCTAATTTTGTAATCCAAATCCTTGCTTTAAAAGCTCCTTGCTTTTAATTTATTTTTTATTTATTTATTTATTTTTTAAGCCATTCCCTAGATTGTCTTTGTGTACAGTGGTGAACTTACTCCTCCCTAATTTCAAGTGTCTGTTTGCAGACTTTGCTCTGGGTGCTGCATGTCTTCAACATGCCCCTTTGCACAGAGCAATGTCAGGGAGCAGATGATGTTTTCTTAGCTGTGAATTATGATGAGGCAAAGGTTTGCTTTTAAGGCAAATGTTGAAAGTAACAATGAGACAGGATTTCCAACTTCTCAAAATTCAATCTGGGGGCACCAGTAGGTTGCTTTTAGTATATAGGCTAGTATTTATGATGAAAATATTGATAGTATTTGTTAACCATCCATATTAGTCACTATTTATTTGAGCTTTTTGAGAAAGATTTCTAAAAATACCTGTACGTCTGCCTTTGCATGCATGTATATCCCCTTTATATGCAAGCTGATAGTCTTTGATCACATTGTGAGCGTGGCTTTTTCAGCAGCTGCTCTGCTTCAGTTAGTGAGCACCGTCACACCTGTGCACTTAATGAACACTGTTAAACAGCTTATCTTATCATCAGCATTGCCCAAGGCATTTGGATATATTCTGTGCTATGCAAACTCTGATAGAATATGCTTGTTTTCCTCATGGATTTTTCAGTGGCTTGTCACTAATTGTTATCCAAGAGCTTCACAAATAACAAACTGTTCTCAAAAGCTGAAAGGGCAGCATTATCTTTGTATGGCAGATAAGGAAATGAGGTACTTGAGATGCAGTCTGAATTCAGAAAGATTCAGTAAGCCTATGTGCTATTTTTGAGACTATTTTTGAGATTGCTTGAGCTGATTTTTCTGTTTAGGTCTTTCTGTTCTTTACTCTTTGGACTTCTTTTCCCATTTAGACTTTTGTCTAGCCCTTTGTTTTTTTTCTCTCTGATCTTCCTATACAGTAACTTTTTGCCCCTTCCCACATCAACTTTCTTTTACCTTCATCAGGTTTTCAGTTCATTTATATCATCAATCAATATTCGCCAAATAATAATAATTCGTAAATAATAACTACACATCAACATTCATCAGTTCATTTGCATGAACTTCTTCACCAGTTTAAGCAGGCTTACACAGCTTTTCTCCCCGTCACTTCTTCCCACCTCTGCGATATTTCCGAGGTTTTGGCACCACAGCTGTGTTTGTGTAATGGTGTAATGAATTTGACAGAAGAATGTGTTCATCTGAGAAATGGCTTGGTGGGTAGAAAAGGTGGATGTTTCCCTGTTGCTTTGGATTTCTTTTAATCTAGTCAAGTTATCCAGTCCAGTTCTCTGTGGTAGGACAGAAACTGCTGTGCTCAAAAAATGCTGAATTTGACCAGAGGCGAGCAAGGGGGAGTGTTGCAGTACTGCTATCAAGGATGTAGTCACAGTTTCAGTCTCTTATCTCTTGTCCATTTCTTTCTTCAATATCTCGCATCAGTGCTAATTCCTATGCTCTCCCCAGCCAAAATAGATTTTAGTCTTTCCCATTATTTTTCTCATTTATCCTAGTCACTTCATCTCTTTTCATATCTCTCAGATGCTCCTTAGGCTTTCTCTTAGAGTTCTTTCCTTAACTCACCCATTTCTTTGAACTTCTCTGGGTTTAAGCTTTGTTTCTTTCTGCGTTCTGATCAGATTTCTCCTCCTCACCATTTAAATAACTAGACGGTTCATTTAAAACCAGAAAGCCTTGACATACTGTCACGTCCTTCTTTGGTGGGTTGTTGCTGGGATTGTTACAGGAATCTTGAGTGCCAAGGATGGAGTATTCAGAGTTTTCTGTTGATTGCATATGTTCAGTAGAAAAGGAATACTGTGTCAAGCACTGCTTATTTCAAAATGTTTAAAATGCATAAAATTTGGCCATGTCTTAATGTTGTCTGTATGAGCTTTCTCACTGATATTGGATTATAGTTTTTCTGAATTTTCCAAAGAGCAGAAAAAATCCCAAAATACTGTCCTAAAAAGTCCTGTCAACAATACTCATATTCTAGTAATATGTTTTCCTTCTCCTTCCTCTTCCTGTCTTCCATAAACCCACCATAATTGTAAGCAATATTAGAATTTTTTTTGTGAGAAACCAAAGTGGTGTGAGTCAAGCACCACACAGAGAAAGTTTCTGTCTGAAATCAAACTTTTAAAAAACTACTAGCAACTAAACAAAGTATTTGCCATCAGATAATTTTAGTAATAAGCAACAACACCTGTTCCATGCATAAGGAGCCTTCAGTTTTAATTTTGCTATGCTGATGGTACACTGTTGAAAATCTAGGAAACTCATGCTTTATTAGCTGAAGTACAACATCAGTCTTGTTACTTTATGCATTGCTTTATTTTGATCTTTAGCTAAAATAATGCGAGTTGTTAGGTGTGACTCATGCCCATAGCTATACGCATAGTGTAATGGACTGATTTTTGTTAACCAAAAATGAACATTAAAAATCTTGTGAATTTTAAAATGTGCTCTAATTTAAAGTTCTTTTTTTAACACTTTCACAGTTAGTTGGGAGAGCGAAGCTTGAATGAGCAGTATTTGTTGGAAATGTCTGTTTGAATCTTAATTTTATATTGATTCTTTGGAGTAAATAAGGGCAGTTAAATATGTATTAAATATCATTTGAAATAATCATAGAATCATAGAATCATAGAATCACCAAGGTTGGAAAAGACCTAAAAGATCAACCAGTCCAACCGTTCACCTATTCCCAATAGCTCCTACTAAACCATGTCCCTCAACACAACATCCAGCCTTTCCTTGAACACCCCCAGGGTCGGTGATTCCACCACCTCCCTGGGCATCCATTCCAGTGCCTGACCACCCTTTCTGAAAAGTAATACTTCCTAATGTCCAGCCTGAATCTCCCCTGCCGTAGCTTGAAACCATTCCCCCTGGTCCTATCACTAATGACACGAGAGAAGAGGCCGACCCCCAGCTCACTACAAGCTCCCTTCAGGAAGTTATAGAGAGCAATGAGGTCTCCCCTGAGCCTCCTCTTCTCCAGGCTGAACATTCCCAGCTCCTTCATCCTCTCCTCATATTACCTGTGTTCCAGACCCCTCACCAGCTTTGTTGCCCTCCTTTGAACACGTTCCCTTCTGGTTGGATTACAGGGTGGGATTTGTCTCGCCTAATTCCAGTTAACTTGTCTCAAGTAGTCACCTAGACCCCTTGAGCAAGAGAGAGCATGCCTTTGTGATTGAACTGCTTTTGCTGCTTGATTGGCAGTTTCTTTCATGTATCTGCGGTTATCTTTTGTTTCTGTTTTCAGACATCTTATGTCATTAGTCTCTGTCTGCAATTACAGTTTAATGCAGAAGGGGCTTGATTACTTACAGTTTAGTTCATTTTAGCCTGAACTAGTTCTTCAAGAACAGTAGAGGCAGAAGAAGCAACTGCAGATCTGTATGCTATCTCAGCCATAGTGAGAAAGTCATTGGTGATGTTTTCTTCAGTCTTGGTCTGAAAAAATGAGATCATTTCACTCAATTATTTGATTGAATGACTAGTTGGAAAACAGTGAGGAGGCTGAATAAACTGCCTTATAGTTGGCTTTATAAAAAATATTTGTGCTTCGGTGCCATTAATTGCATTTGGTGTGTTTGTGGAGGGGGATGCAATGAGGAAGATGACTTAAAAATAAATAAATAAATGAATAAAATAAAAAGAATAAAAAGATTCCAGATAAACTACTCCTGAAAAAGAGTCAAAGAACATAACCATCTGTAATTCACATTCTCAGACTTTTGAGTTCTAATGATGTGACATATTTATTGTTCTAGCAAAGTTAATGCTTATAATAAAAAAAAGAAGCCACCAATATGGGTTTAGTGATTATAATAGCTCTCTGAACCATCCAGTAAAAGAGAAAAACTTTCCCTTTGATTTTAGGGGTATCTCAGGAATGTGTTTTGTGTCCTATGTTTGGTGTTATACTGTGAACGTCACCTTTCCCTAGACATCAACAGATAATGAGGAAATGGAACATAGGAATGAATATAAGATTAGGAGCCAGTTTTATAATGTTTTATACCTGTAGAACGTGTCATAAAAAAAAAAAAAAAAGCAAGTCCCTATGTAATACCTGATTTTTTCGTCTTACAAATTTTAAAAGAAGAGTTTAGGGAAGATATTTGGACCATTTCTAAATTCAAAAGAACTGGATCTTCTTTGGCTACGTATAACTTTCCTGGTGTGCTTGGAACTGCTATGGTGTTAAGGGTGGGAGTCTGCCTGCCCTACAGGACTCAGTTGGGAAAAGACTTTGGTTCTATACTTGTTTCTACTGGAATAGAATGGTACCTATAAGCTCTGTATTTTTAAAGGTTGGATTTAGTTGATTTCCCTGACTAGCATTTACAGATGACAGAATTGTAATTTCAAAGAGTTTGAGCCTTATTTCCTCAGCTGAACAAAGACTTGAGTAGAAAGACTTGAGATTTCAAAAATCATCAGAGAAAGTCAGAGTCCTTTAAGCCAGATTTTGGCCAACAGGAGCTTTAATGCATGTCCTTCTGAACTTGGTTGGGCAGATCTGTGGTCATGTGTGCCACCTATAGCCAACATGGGTGAACATGGTAGCCCAAGTGGGGCTGGGTTTGGTAATCTGAGTACCATGGACAGGGGCAGCTGCACCACGATAATTTCACGCAATCATTTGATTGAGTGAGTACTTAGAAAACAGTGAAAAGGCTGAACTAGTTGGCTTATAGTAAGCTTAATGAAAAGTATTTGTCCTTCAGTGCCTTTAATTTTGCATGTTTGTGAAGGGGGATGAGATGAGGAAGATGACAAAAAAAATAAAAGCCCCTGATAACCTGCTCTTGAACAGATGTCACAGAATGTAAGCATCGACACTTCATATTTTCAAACTCTGTTAGTCCTTTCTCACAAGCTCTCTGTCAGAACACCAAGCAGCACTTGTCGTAATTGTATAAGACTGCACAGTTGGTGTCAAATTATCAGTTGTTAATTGCATGATAAATAGATAAGCCATCTTCATCTCTTTCTAGCAGGCATTTTGGATTCAGACTTCCTGTTCAGTTGTGTTTAGTCCAGAGTTGCAGGTTTTCATGAAGTTCTCTTGCAAAACGTGTGGAGAAAACGGCTTCCAATGTCCTTTATGTAGAGTAAATTTCAAGCAGTCATAGTCTGTACTCTTCAACTGATGCTTCATCTGAACATCATGATGCTGTGATTTTAAACAGTATTGTCCTGAAGTGATTTCAGAATTTAATGTCAGCAAACTTGTAGCAGGAACATTAACATGCTTCTTCCAGATGTATATTGAAATATTTTACTTTGTTATAACTGGAGCATTCAGGCTATTGCTTGGCTATTTTTACACATAGATGAGTATTGTTGAAAGCATTCCTTTGCAAAGGCTGTGCTTAAAAAAAAAAAAAAGTTTCTTTTTGTTTCTATCCTGAAAAGTAAAGGTTCATTTCACTAACTGCAGTTGACACAGTCTGAGTGTTTTGTTTTTTTGTTTTTCAGACTAGACCATATACAAAGGAAAGAACAAGACAGTATACTTAGGCCAAAGAAAATGTTCAATTAATTTGAGAGTCTGAAGCTTCTTATTCCCATTATACTTTGAGTATAGCGCTTCTCTGAAATGTACAGTACTGATCATGCTGAATGAACTTGAAGAACTGTTGGTTACTCTCAAGAATCTGTAATTTTTTTACATGTGTTTATAAGGCAACATATCTCCTATTCTTTTAAGTGTTCTTTCCTCCTGTGCTTTACTTGTAATTGTCAGGGTGTATGAGAGCAGTATTGTGGATTCTCTATCCTATTAGAGGAGAACTTTAGAGGAGATTCTCAATGAATAGCATAATTCCAGACCTGAGGATATAGTTAGAACAGGAACAGATTGCTGTAAAGCTACAGCAGCTGCTGCTTATCAAATGATGGTGCTAGAAATGTTCTTCTTTCTGAATGTGAATGTACCACAGAACAAACAGCTGCTGCTTCACACAGACACCATGCATACACTTATTATGACGCACTGGGCACAGATCTGTCTTTGAGTGTTGTAAACTGGGATGGTGCTTACAAGCAGGAATTTCTGAAGTTTTTTCAAGAAAGGTTAAGACCTGATGTCCGTGATTGTGCTTCTGTTTATCATGCTGACATGACCAGGAGCTAAGTCTTGGCAAGTGTGTGAAACACAAAAACTGAGTCCAGAACGCTTACATTAATAATAATAATGATGATTTTAAAAAACACTGACAATTATGTTAATACTGAAAAAGTAATTTCTAGTTTTCTTGCAGAACCAAAAGACTACTCTGGATTGTATTGCAATTTAATGGACTTTTTTTTTTTTTTTTTTTTCATTTGAAGGGCATCATAATCACTCCCTTTAAGTATGAGAGGATTTAATATGTAAATGCTCTGAAATATCTGGAAAAATTAATTAAAAATAATCAGGGTAATTTGCTGCTGGTTTAGCTGAAGATCTCATTTTTCATTAATGCCCTTCTGTGTTTATTTATAAGCTTAAAAAAAAAGTTGCTTACTGGATTATCCACAAACTCTTTACTGCACGTCTCAAAATACCAGTGCATATTCAAATGCATACTCCATATAGAATACATAGGACAATTTATATTTCTCTAAATATGGGAATTCTTTTGGCATTTGTACTCTTCCTCCAACCTCTATTTTCCAAACAGGAACCACATTGCATCTATAGGCTTTCACTTAAAGAAAATGTAAATTTTTATTTCTCCTCCTTGATGCTTCACATTTTCTTTACAATTCCTTCTGCCAGTAGAAAAATACTCAGCAAATAAAAATTGAAAAGACAGCCTTACTTTTTCAAAGCAATATCCCCACTGTTACAGGTTTTAAGCTTTTCACTGGCATCACTTTACAACAGTATACTATTACATATGTATGTTAGTGAAAAGATAGCTTACACTGCTGATGTTAGCTTAGAATTTACGAAAATCATTACCTTTCTGTCCCCAAAAAGCACAGAAAAAATGAGTTCCTTACAGTCCCCTTTTACTATTTCTGTTTGTTCTTGTATCCCATAACATGCTCCATGGATCCAGAATGTAGAGCTCTTCTAGCTTGAATTATCTGGTTACTTAATTTGGCAGGTCAATTTGACTTCTTTCAGTTCTTTATCCAGTTTATCGTGGGTGTGTATGAACAGCAGCAGCAGCAGCACCATGAGAGTAAGTGGTTCCCTTGAGCAGGAGAGGGCTGGGCTGCCTTTCCCAGTGACAGCATTGGCTTGTTCTTTTGCCATTTGTATGAATTTTTCTTTTTTATGAGGTTCTTGCTCCAGTAACTGGCCTGAAGTGGCTGTGTTTTATTCTTGCTGTTACTACCTTGTGTCTTGATTGCATGCAAGGCAGCTTCAACACAATTTGACCACCAGTAAAATCTTATTGTGTTTATTTAAAAAATTTTGATTTTTTTTTTTTTTTAACTATATACTCATGGTATTCTCTTGAACACTCATAGAAACAATATGAGGTATATCGCTGTAATGATTGGACTTGAATTGTACTGCTTTGAAAGTAGAAATGCCAAGGCCCTTTCTGAAGTGGAGCAGGCAGCAAAGTTGTGCATGGGGAGGCCTGAGTTAGAGATGCCTGTTAAGTGGCTTGGAAAGCTCTACTTGCTGGTACTCCAAGAGGATGGGGAGCAGCATATGGTTGCTACTGCTTGAACACGTCTCCTGTAATAGCTGTCACCTTTCTGCCTTGCCTCTTCATTTTGTTGCAACTGTCTGAATCAACCTGGCTTTTAGAGTGCTAGAAAGCAGCACCTGGAGGTTGTCTGCCCTGCTAGTTTGCTGCATACTAGAAGACCTAGAAATAGCTGTATTCTCTATCATGGCACCTTTTGATTTATTTTTTCTTAGAAAATAACATTGTTTCAAGTAGAAAATAGGAAAAAGGAAGGTGGGGAAAAATACCATGTTTTCCTTCTCTAGTTTGGAAGGGGAAAAGGGTGAAGTATTATGTTATTCAACGTTACACCAACTTGGCTAAATGAAGAAGCTAGTTTCCTCAGGGCCACTGAGGCAGATTTCTCAAGCGAATCCTTCAGAGCAAAGTCCAGTTTTTATTCATGTGCTTTAGGAGGCTTGCCATACAATCACCTAAAGCCAGATGATACTGATAGAGGCAAATGCTGGAATCTAAATGTAAAATTCTTCTAAAGCATGCAAGAGAACATGCAAGGGCTTTAAAGTTAATGTTACAATAGCATAATATTTGTATTAGAGTGCATCAGAGATAGGGTAGATGGATATCTACAATCATTTGTATACCTTTTCTTTAGTATTCAGGTGTGAAACAAGTCTAAGAATGTTACAGGATTGCTTTGTATCAAACTAAAATTCAACATTCTGAAAGTTAATAGCCTGCATTATGAGACACAGATTACAAGGAAGTTCATTTTACTTGCTATTCAGCTCTTTTCTGTCTGATTTATTCAAGAGCAATGGTATTTGAATGGAATTTCATTGCTGAAGAGAGTGACACCTCTTTTCTGAATCCAGTTTTACTGAGTTAGTTGAGATGAAAAGACATAAGGACAATGAAATTCTCTAACATATTAAAGATGTAGACTGTGGAAGAAGGCAAATACCATTCCTTTCCTGCGATCTTGATTATCATGCTTAAGCCATCCTCTCCATTCAGACTGTTCCACCTGTATCCACTTTCTCTGCTAAGAATCAAATTTTTGGTGTCTCTTGTGAATTGTTAATATATTGGTTGTTCCATTAGCTTGTTTTTTTGGTTTTTTTTTTTTGTTTGTTTGTTTTTTGTTGTTTTTTTTTTTTTTGTTTTTTTAAGAATGATACAGTGGGCACCATACTGGCTGACAGTTGTGGGATTTTTCTTGATGTCTCATGTTACCACATCTGTCACTCAGATTAACAATTGATTTGGGTGGTATGACAATATCTAGAGAACTGAATGGAAAAGCTGCCTTAATTAACTAGATTGTTGTCTCTCTCATCAGTAAAAAGGAAGAAGAGATCTGGTCATTGTCAGGCTGTTTTCTGAAATTAATCAGAAAAGTTTGGGATTTGTCTTGGCAGTCTTGACCTCAAGACACAAGGGCATCCTACCTCGGTCCCTGAATTTGTGACATAGCTGGCACTATGCGTACTTTGGCAAGTTTGCATGGGCCCTGTAACATTTGTCCCTTCTGTTCTTCTAACTAATTTATACCCAGTATCAATGAAGCTGTCTTGTGAAAAGGATCAAACTAAGCTAATAATTGCTGGAAATTATCCATGGGGAAGGTCTGCCCCACTTCAGCAGTAAATCTATTTTCTGATTTATTACAGAGATCGACATAGTTTAGGTAGATATCTCTATAGCTCTGCTATAATATTTTTTTCTCCTGAGAATAAAACATAACAGAAGGTATTTTAACTTAGTACGAAGCAGTAAACTGCAGCCCTGAAACTGGACAGTTCTGAGTGGCAAGGAGTGAGGGATGGTATGGGCAGTGTGCACCCCCAGCGGTTTGGAACTTCACCCCTAAACAGCTGCAGACTCCTGAAAAACTAATAGAACATTTGGAAAAGGTTTTGTTTACACATTTTCCATTACTTTTATGGTGTTTTTTTTTTAATAGCTTTTCTATCAGGCATTCAGAAAAAGTCACAAATAGGCAGTTGATGTGCATTAGTTCCTTTTTTGCTCACTGATCTTTCTGTAGTGATTAATCAATCGGTGATTAATCGTTAACCAGCAGAATTAAGCATGCTCCTAACATGATAATAGTTTCTATGATCTCTCTGTGTAGGTATGCCTACGTAGAGGCATATACAGGTACTTGTATATAAATACTCTGTTGTTCTTTGTTTTCCTGTTGTTAAATCATCTATTTCATTTCTGCTTCTTCTGACATCAGTGCAAACAGTGTTCTTACAGGAGTTTTTTTCTAAAATACATCATTTAGGCTTATTTAATGTAATAAATCACAGGTGTTTTGCACATTGGTCTCCTACCTCTTTTCAGAAACTTGTGGTAGTTTATCTTTTGTTTATTTCCTATGAATGAAAACTTCAGTTGGGACTTTGATAGAGTTGACTTTTTACTCTTAAAGACTCAGGCCGTAAAGGTATTTATTATGTAGTGTCCATAGTTCTATTTTGGTACCATAGAAATTGAATTTTGGAATGAAAATATGTGAATTGGATTCATATACTTAGATATGCTTTTATACCCAGAATATTTGTGTACAGGATGTGTATGATTATAAATATGTGCACAAATGCTGAAACAAATAGGTGTCAGTGCGAGATGCAGGGAAGAAAAAAAACCCAGCACATTGCTGGGTTGCAGAAGTGACACAGAAAAAGTAATTTGCACTGCTGTAAGGAATTTTGTCTCCAACTTGAGTTTTTCTAATCTTTTCACTCTGTTAAATTTATTTGCTTAGTCAGATCTATATGGTAACGTGGATAGGTTTGGAAAGCTAAAAGGATAAAGCTTTCGTAATTGGAAGGCAAAATTCTTCTTGCGTGGCATTGCTAACTCCAGAGCATGTCTGGTTGCACAAGGAAATGCACAACTGGCAAGGTGGGAAAGGAAAGTGCCTTGGCAGCTCTTCATACAGAGAATAAAGTATAGCTAGCCTTTGTGTGCTTTATTATATCTACTCTGTATTGCTAATTAGGTGAGGAATGTGTACTGTGCTGTAAACAGGAGGCTTGTTAAATGTTGGCAGTCAAGATTTGAGAAAAAATGGGATGAGAGAGGACAGGTGGTAAGTGCAGCTGATCTGATTCCAGCTCTGTAGCCATGGAAGGCTCTGAGGCAGGCAGTTCTGTATAAGTAGAAGGGGAGTCTGAGTAGTCCACCTGGGACTGGCACCTTGCTGTGTTTCTAATTTTACATTCTAGCTGTGTGAAACATTTAAAGAAATGGAAGGTGGCTGACTGAATCTCGCAACTTTAAACACATCCTTTCTACCTGCACCTCCCTTCCCTTGAATTTCACTTTGTAGCATTCAGAAGATGGATGGGCATAGAGGATCTGCAACTTTTCCCTGTGGCACTTTTGCATGAGGTTTCTCAGGAGATGGCAAACACAGCTCAGGTGGAACATTTAGCTCTACAGATGCTGTTTCCATGAAGCAGCTGCTTTTCACAGAGCATGTGAAGTGCAGGGAAAGGTTTTGTTTGTTTTGTTAGTTGGATCATTTCCTTCAGGCATGTTCTTAAAGCCCTTTGACTAATGAGAAAACTATAAAGTGTTTATTTTGGCAAGACATAAATAAAACATCATGCTGGAAATCATCCCAAAAAAATGGAGACATTCTCAGTGTTTAAGCAAATATCCTCTCTTACCTTTTGAAAATTTCTATTCAGAAAACAAGTAAAAACTCTTTCTGTCTCCTTCTACAAGGGAGTGGAAAGAAGGAAAATAAAGCAAAAGGGCATTGTGTATGTGGCCAACGCTCATGGAGAAAAAAAAAAAAAATCCATATATTAATAGCTTTGCTAATGCTTCCATTCCTCCAAGTCAGTTTTCTGAGGTGTTACCTTGTTTATGTTGTAAGCTGGACCAGCTGCCTGAAGTAGGTTACACAGGTGCCTCCCTCTGAACCTGCTTGGGAATTCGGGAAGGCTACAGGGAAACGGCATCTTTTCCAGCAATAGAAGCACTATGGGACACGTTGTTGCTGCAGTCACTAGGGTTCATTGAAGGCTCGGGCTGGTTTCTATTCCTGCTTCATTGAATGAACATATTGAAAGGAAGAACAGTCATTCCTCTAAAGGAAGATTTTGGAGGAAAAGATAGCTGTCTTTCTTGCTAAAAAGCAGCATTGGGAAGAATTAGAAGGTTTTGTGGGGACAAGGCCATATAGTCTATACAGTTTGTCTAGAGATTTATGTAGTTTGGATAAGAATTCTGGCTCTGAGCCCTTCTATATGTCAAACTTGAAATGTGATTAAGATGGGAAAGAATAGACTTCATTTTTTTAATGCTTGTACCAGCAATGTTGACTCTTTCTCTCACTACTTCATATTTTATTTCTTTTCCATAAAGTCTTTTGAGTTTGATGCATTTTAGGCTACTAATTTATGTAACTAAGAAACTCTCCCACAAGTTGAAGTACAAAAATTGAAGTTCACACAGAGCAGTATTTTGAAGTCTCAACACATTCTCAGGAAGATGTAAAACAGTTTAGCAGCATTTATTGTGCAGTGGGTGTGAAATAACTTGTTGCAGGTTTAAATTAGCCATGTTACTGCAGTGTTGATTCTGTAAAACTCTTTGAGATTTTCCTGTGCAAGCAGCTGTCCTTATTTAATTGATAACTATAGTTTACATTATTTTTTTTCTTCTATTTGACCACAAAATGTGAATTACTTGCATTCAGGCTATTTCTGCTTCTGGTAAGCATAAATTTCTTTAAATCAAGCAGTGAATCAAATTGAATATACCTACTGGCAGGCTACAAGAGCAGCAATATGGAGGTCTACTGTCTCCTCATCTCAAAATCTTCCTAGAGTATGGTGTAAAGAAGGATGTCCTTGGTTCTCTTGAGTTAGGTTAGGTAATAAGAAAGTTAGGAGTTAGGTGACATTTTATCAGTGTTCCTTTTAAGGAAACAGGGATAAGGATAGGAGTCATTGAAAAAAAAAAAAAAGGGATTTTAAACTAAATGGCTGCAAGCAGGGTGATGAATCGACAAGGGCTGCTGTGAAAGTAATGCTTCCTATTTTATTATGTTGGCCCACAGCTTCAATATTCTGTAACGTTTTGTTGCCGTATGATAGATGGCAGCAGAGGGGCAGTCTGACAGAGTGACATCTGACATGGAAGTGCATATGAAGTAAAGCTGCATCACTGAAGTCTTCCATGCAGAAAAAATAGCACCCACTGCCATTAATCACTGCTTGCTGAACGTTTATGGAGACTAAACAGTGGATACAAGTAAGGCAGTGGGTGTTTCTGCAGCAATGACAGAGACAGTGGGTCACATGTCTAGTGCAGGTTTTAAGGAGTGCAGCGTGCAGGCTCTTGTTCATCACTGGTGAAAATGCGTACTAATGGTGGTCAATCTGCAGAAAAACATTGCTTTGTAGCTGAGAATTTGCTCTGTCAAACAGCATTATTGTAGTCTTTGTTGTTGTTTCCATGGAAATAGGAGGCATTACTTTTGGAGCAACCTGTATAGCAGTTTCATTCCATTAGCGCTTGAAGTAATTGTGATGCAATCTTTAATTTTATCCACATGCTATTTTTTCCATAGCCCTGTACTTAGTTTAGTACATAAGTTCAACATGATTGGACAAAGTAGAGGGACCGTGCAGTGGAGAAACTGTTCTTGTGACTCTGGCCTTTGTTTTGCTGTGGAATTATAAGGCAAATGAATCCTGAAAATGTAAGGGGGTGAAAAAAAAAGGAAAAATAAAAAAGGAATCTGAATCTCTTGACTTGGTATTTCTTTGCAGTGAATGCTAGAAGAGTAACTTCAGTAAACTTTTAAAGTAGTATCATTATGTTCCCGGTTCATCATTTCATGAGGAACTCATTGAGAGTGTGTTGTGAGAGCTGGCCCTAACTTCATCTGCAGCTGTTTTATGGATATTTGAAGTTCTATTACGATAATATGTATTCTCAAAAATGATATAATCTCAAGTGTGAAATCCAGAGCTAGTAGAAACTCTGACTTCTTTGCAGAATAGAATGACAGATTTTTTACCCATAGGTGTGCCGTGCAGAAAATGTATTCAGACTGCTGAAGAGCTCAGTAGGTTGATGAACATCAAAAATCTCTGCATGAAATGAAATGCTGTCTTCAGATGCCTGCTCTAAAAAATTGCCTACTCTAAAAAATCTCTTATTGAGAAAGTACTTTTTACAGAGTATTTTCCAGTTCTAACTTTCAATAGGGTAGTACTGAAAAGCTCTGAAATAATGTTTCTTTAAATTGATTTTGACATTGTTAATCTTGTACACAGAGTAGGCTGAATTAAGTTTTCTACAGGAATCCTAATTCTGTTATTTTAAAATTTGCTTCATTTTTTGCATGTCTAATGTTCTTCTAACTTAGTTCTAAGTACCCAGAAACAGTTAATTGCCCATGTAAGATTTGTCTTGATTGCGGTCTAGTTATGGCATCATTGCAATAGTCTTCTATACTGGTTGTGCACAGATGGTTTGGGTTCAGTCCACATTACTTACTGAAAGAGCCTTATGTGGAAGTGTCCGTGATACTTAAAGGGCTGGTTTGAGTCTGGAAGTAATTTAGCTCTTTCCATGTGGAGTTTGAGTTTATTTCTCACCAAGCAGACTTCTGCACTCTAACACGAGGAGCTGTTAAGCCGCTTTGTATCCAAGTTGCCTCTGCACTGTCATCTTCAGTGTTAGTGTTACCCAGAGATCCCAATCCTGCAGGATCCAGCTAATGAAGCACTGACCAATCATACCATCACAAAAACATTCTTGCATTCGTACAGAGGATTGGCAACAGAATGTAGTCACTGGATCATACCATCAATGAAATGATATAAAATCACTCAAAAATGTTTTGGAATTAAATTGGATTTCTCATTTAGCTAGATATGAGTAAATAAGAAATGTAGACTGTCACACTGATAGATCCACCCCCTCTATTTTCATGGTTAGTCGATGCATGATTCACTCTCCTGTGCCACCCGGTGTGAAAAGCAGCCATTGATGTCAGACCTCATGTTTTTAGATCAAATGACACTTAGGCCCGCTAACATTTTCCTTCTGTTCTGAATATATTTTATATATTTTAGTACTGTAACAAAATAAAATGAAGGGCACAGATTCCGTAATTTGCCTTTGACTGTAATTTAGGATTTAATACACTGTTATAATTTTTTTTTTTCTTTTGCCTGAGAATTCTGAGAAGGGACAAAAGGTTTAATTACTATGTGTCTGCTCGGATATTAAGCCATCTCAATTCAGATAGAGAAAACAAAAGAAGCCTGAGCAGGACACTGAAGATTTGGCTACATTTCTCTTGAAGAATTGTTGTAGGAAGGTGGAATTCAGTATTCAAAGGAGTTCTCACTTTCACTGTGCTGAAGGAAGAAGGAAAAAAGAATAGTAGGGCTAAAAGACAATTACAGTTTGTTTGGAAAGAGTCTTTGCTCATTATCTGAGATAGGTTACCACCAAACAGCATTTTCAGTCAATATTTTGGATAAATGTGAGCTCTGGATTTTAAAAGAATTTGTAACGGTGTCTCATCCTGACACCTCTTTCTCATGGAAAGTGCATGGAAAATGCAAGATATGAACTTGTGACTCTCTAGCACATTCTTTACTGTGAGATTTAAAAGTAGAACCACATAACCCTAAGTTTCACATAGCAGCAGACATACTTGAAACAGAAAATAAAAAGCACATTTAATGAAGTGTTGTATCACTTTGCTTTCTAGTGCTGACTTTGGCTTTGTTTAGCCAGTACTTTGAGAATAGAGTCTTTCATTAATTTGCCCTAACAAGCATAAAATTCAAGAGATGAAAGTGAATTCTTTAATGACATGCCCATTACTGCTACATGGAGTCTGTAAGAAACATTAGAGACAAGCAGAAGAACAATAAATATCTGAAAAGTGTACGTGTATCAGGAATTCAGTTTTGAATCATGGTATAATTCCAATGCAGAAAATTAGTAGAATATGCTCACTATTGTTTTTTAAGGTAGCACAGTGGATAAAAAGTTACAGATGTACTTTTTCCTAAAGTTATTTTATGTTGGAATGCATCTCTCTATATGCAAAGATGCAGAGGTCATGATGTAGTCATTTTTTACTTACAGGCTGCTTCATTTGAGGTTTTTTTTTTGTACTCAGGGCATTGTGCTAAAGACATTGGGACACTGTAAGAAAGTCTTCCTTCCAATTTTTGCTTTAGATATGCTAATGCTTTAGATATGCTTTAGATTTGCTAATGTACTATTTTAATTTAGTTGCTGAACTTAAAATCGATTAAATTCTTACAAATCCTGATTTGTACTCTCAATTCAATGTTGTCTAAGCAGCAGAGAAAGCTTTTGACTAATCACTGGTGATTTTGGATGGTTTGAATTCAAGTGATACAGGAAAAATATGACTTTCTATCCATGCTGCAGTGACATTTAAATAAGTTGATTTCAAGATGGCAGAAGTATTGAAGAAATATTAAGTTCATGTTGTAAACAACAATTTTGAAAGTTTCTTTATGCTTTTTTGCCACTAACATTTCAAGCACTTCTTGGATGTCCCCAAAATTTATCATAATACTTCTGTGTTGTTTGTTCACTTGTTGCATTTCTGTCTGTTGAGACGAAGAAAGAAGATCATTCATAAATTGGAACTTTCTGACTAGTTTAAAACCTTCTGTTAAGCAATGTTAAAGGTGGTAACTAAGGGCTTTTGTAGTGTAACATCTCTCCTACTGTGGAACTTCTTTCACAGTCCTTTATTTTGGGAGAGACCAGCATTTGATGTACGTTGTCTCATAAAAAAAGATATGTGAAAATTAAAACAGCTCCATATAGAATGTATGGAGAAATTTCTCTTTTTTGTTTCCAGTGCAACTCTTCCATGAAAACTTCACACTATCAGTTAGAATTCTTGAGTTTTACTGAAAATTGGAGAGCTGTATAATTTTGACAGAATTCTTATTAACTGTTTCCTACAAAATCCTCTGTGACAAATGATGGGAAATATCAGTAGTAGGAGATTACTGCTTCCAGTGGTACTCTGCTTGTCTTTCATTTCTTGTTCCTCTGTTCTTCAAGAGTATAACGCATACTGCTTTTAGCATATCTACTTATCGACAAAATATCATGAAAGTTGTGTTTTGAAGACTGACTTCTTGTTTTTGATTAGCAGAAATAGCTTTATGTGCTCACTGATGTAATGATGACTTTTCCAAAGTTCTAGTTTATGTCCATTTAGATTCCTTACCATACACAATACTCCTATTTCAGGTTGCTAAATAGCCGTTTGTTTACCTGCTCAGAGTAGCACATTGCAGAATCAGCTGAACTTTAAAAAGATAAATAAATTAAAAATAAAAAAAAAAAAAAGAAAAAAAAAAGTACCGGCACTGATGGCAGTAATAACAATACAACAGAGCATCACTGATCAACTGCTTTACAAGGACCATCCTTCTTTTGTTGTTCTTATTATGCTAAGCATTCTTGTGTGGCTCCTGTTTCTGCTTCCCAAGAATCTTCCTTTTTGTTTAGGAAAAAATGCAAATGTTGGTAAATATGTGTATGTAGGGAGGGAAACTTCAAGAGATAAAAGGGAAAAAAAATACAGTCAAGGAGAATGCATTGGTTTATTCGCTTCAGAATTATCCAGTTTTATGCTGGAAGGTTTATTGTTGTCCTGACTAGAAGTGCTGTTAATGACTAAAAATGTTTGGTATGTGAACGTTGTTACCGTACAGTTTGTCTTATGTCTGTTCCTGTTCTACTCCTCTTGCTATACAGTCTAGCTGTGTAACTCATTTTTTAATTTGCACATGGTGCAGGAAACTTAAATCAGTCTTATTTGATAATCATTGCAAAAGTACCTGGCTGTAGTCAGTAAGGGTTCTACTTGCAAATAATCAGGGAAAAAAATAAAACAAGCTTCATACATTCTCAGTTTTCTGTGCTCCAGGTGCAGTCAAAATAAGCCATTGCTGCTCAGACCAATCCTTGATTGCATTTTCTTTCAGCTTTGCATTTCAGTTTGGTGTGTTTCCCTGTACAAATGCACAGTTCATTCCTGATGCTCAACTTCTTGGCATTTAGAGGAGAAGCTGGAATTCCAGCCCCATGTGCTGGGTGTAACTGATAATGATTGATAAAAGACAGCTAACACCTGCAAAACCTTTCTTTGTGCAGGGTAAACAGGTTTCTGAGCAGTTCAAGATGGGAGATGCAGAAAGGGGTTGGTTGTTTATTGTTTTTTTCCCCTCATTCTGCAAAGGTTGGTTTATGCTTCTCTCTTTGTACCTTCAAAGTCAGGATTAACATTGTTTGCACAAAACGTGTACCTTCATGATGATTAATGGGGAGGGAAAGGACTTGAAATCAATCATGTCTAACACATTGCCAGACTGAATTGCTCAATCAGCTGCCAAATAGATTGGCTAAGGTAATTTTCTTTGCATCTTGTCTACTAATAAAAGTTGTTGCTTGTTTACCTATTACATACATTAATTGGAAGTGTAGTTTGTTTTCCCTGGTTTAGCTCTAATCTAAAGGTAACTATTCTGGAGTCTTACTCAATTTAGTTATCATTTCTTTGCTATGGATTAAATTTCAATTTAAGTAAAGTTTAATTAAATATTATGTGAGGGAGGGAAAAAACATGGTGCAAGGGAGTAAAGAAGATAGTACCATACTTCAGTGGTGCACATTGAAAGTGGAAGGGGCATTTGGCACTGGCTGAAATGCAGGACATTAAGTTTAATTAAAAAAAAAGACTAAAATAGAAATAAGTGGAAAAAAAAATACTATGAAGGTGGCTGAACACTGGCACGATCTGTTCAGAGAGACTGCGCAGTTTTCAGCATTCAACCCAGTCCTGAACAACCTGTTCCAGCTGCCCCTGATTTGAGCAGGGCCTGGACAATGTCCAGAGGTGTCATCCCAGTCTGTAAAGCTCTGATTCACTTTTACAGCTGTATAAAGCACTCAGATGTGCAAGCATGATAATTCCATTGCAAAAGTTTAAAAATGAGCCTTCTCAGAACTGTACAGATATGTGAACTGTTTCACTAGAAACGAGGAGAAACACCTATACAGAGCTTAATTTTTGTCCTTCTGCAGCAAGAAGGCTTAGCTCAGACATGGGTACATAAGCCATTTGGATTTGATGCTGTAGTATTTACACAAATTGTGTCCTGCATTTGCCCACAGCATTTGCAGAATATCTCTCCTCACAAGAAAATCTCTCAGAGAGTCTCAGCAATCGTTTTCTGCTCCTTAAGAAATGAAGCTCTGTCAGCATATGTGGAAGTCTCATCAGAAGATATTTTAAAAATTCTAGAAATCTGAATTCTTAAGAAAAATATGTAACTTCATACGTATATAGGAAGAGCACTAGTGTTTCAGCTTACATCAATTCAGGTGAGAAGTATCTGCCTGAATTCGAACATATATATGCTTGTATTACAGTGTGTTAACATAATTCAGGGTTACCACACATTCTCTTTTTCCACTGGAGTTTTCCATCATGAAGCACCATGGAAGACTGATCTTCTTTTAATGATCATTTAGACAACCTCTTTTTTCTCCTTTTTCTATACTTACCCAGTGCCTCATTGTATGCACTATTCACACTCATGCTCTGAAGGCTGGATGCAGAAAAGAAATATGAGCTGCAGAGAAATCAAGGATATAAAAAAGTCAATTTTAAAGTATTTCTGTAGGGTTTATCAGCAGGAGTCTGTATTCATTTATAAAGTTCTGTCAGATTTGTCTCAAGTTTTTTTCTGAAAGTCTTGTAAATACAAGTCAACATTTTTCAATCTGTTAAAAATAACTGTTCCAAGTTCTTGGTGTCTGCATCAGACCAATGAAAAATGTGACCATTCTAGTTTGCCACGCATGTAAACCTCAGCCAGTGTTTGAAATCACATGAGTTCCCAGAGCTGAGGATTTTATATCTTTGAGATTTTGTTAGAAAGCTTATTTGAGTATTTCATACTTCTGTGCTTGTAGTCAGCTTGTAAAATATTGCTCTAAAGCTGGAGTAGAATTTCTATTTTAATAATTTTTTTTTTGCATATTTATTTTTAATTGTGACATGTACCTAAATGTGTGTTGTTAAGTGTTACTAATCTCGTAAAACATGTTGGAGATATGTTGCTTGCAATATAAAATAAGAATTAAGGCAATTATGATCAGCCAGTTAATAACTCACGTGCCTAAGTCAGATTTCAGTTCAAATAAAAAGTCATTCAGCTGGTTAACCTCTAATAGATTTGACTCAGAGTGTATCCTTTCCTTGCATTCATATCAAATGAATTGCAAGAAATATCACAAAGGAAACACTGGAGCAGGTGCAGTTCTGGTGTGGTCACTTGGCATCAGTCTGGCTGGTGTGTTGCCACAGGTGTTGCACATCAAGTAAAGGACCAGCTTTTTCTTAAATAGTTGAGCTGATTAAAGCTTACTTATGTTCTTTGATCTTACTAGGTGCTGTTTCTGAAAAGAACACTGGAATAGAGGGGTGGCAAGAGAAGCATACAGAAGAAAAACTGTGAGGGCTTTCTAAGGTCACGGAGCGTCAGTGCGTTGTCTGTGTCCTGGAAGACCCATGCTTCTCTCTTGTGAAGTGCTAGGGACACTAAGAGCCAATGGTAGTAAGCTTCAGGGAAGGGAGATTTGTGTGTGTGTGCTCTGTGGAAATGACAACCAGAGCCCTTGTAGTTCAGGGGCCACAGGGAGAGTTACAGACAGAGCAGGTGGGGGATCCTCTGCTCTCCACACACTGCAGTCACAGCTGGTCAAGGTGTGCTTCCTATGTCTGCTTTATTGCCAGAGCTGCATCATCAATTAATTTCTTGGGAACAAAAGTGTTTATCCATCTTCTCCATGGATTATTTCTGAGAGTTCTTGGAGCACAAATGATCCTAAGTGTCCTGAGTGACTCACCAAAATTAAAGTTATTATTAGGATGAGCAATTAGGTAGAATGGAGTAACAAGAATGAATAGGGAAGGTCTTTCTGTTGTGCCAGGTGCATCAAGTTATAAATCTCTCCCTCAGTATTTCCTGTGGTTTTTGTGGGTGATGGAAACTATTGCCTGCCCGTGCCACTTAGGAGCTTATAGTTAAGCATGGAGCTTTAAGAGCCTCACTGAAATAATAATTGCTAAAGCACATGTGTGCCATCCCTCTAGATTTAAATTAATACATGCTGGGCAATGAGTGGATTGAAAGCAGTTGTGTGTATAACGGCATGAGAGTGCTGGTGGGCAAAAACCTGAATGTAAGCTGGTAGTGCGTGCTTGCATATTGGTAAAAGTTGATCATATCCTGGTCTGCACCAGAAGAAGCAAGGCCAGCAGGGTGAGGGATGTGATTATCTCCCTCTGCTTTATTCTCTTGAGACCCCATCTGAAATACTGGGTGCAGGCCTGGGGCCCCCAGCATGAGAAGGACATGGACCTGTTGCAGTGGGTCCAGAGAAAGCCATAAGGATGATTAAAGCGCTGGAGCATCTCTCCTACCAAAAAGCAAAGGCTGAGGGAGCTGGGTTTACTTGGCGTGGGGAAGAGAAAGCTCCAGAGAGACTTTACACTGTAGGAGGGAGACTCTTTATCAGGGAGTGTACTGATAGGATAAGGGGAAACAGTTAAATTAAACTAAAAGAGGGAAAATTTAGATGAGGTGTTAGGAGAACATTTTTTTACTTAGAGGGTGATGAGGCCCTGGCACAGTCTGCTAGAGCTGTGGATGGCTTTTCCTTAGGAAAACTTAGGGCCAGGTTGGATGGGGCTTTGGACAACCTCATGTAGTGGGAGGTGTCCTTGCCCTTGCCAAGGGGGGTGGAACTAAATGGTCTTTAAAGGTCCTTCCAACCCTGACTATTCTATCATCCTAAGACTAAAAGCTTGGCTTCAAGAAGTGTCAGCTAACATAAAAATCCTCATTTACGGTAGCAATACTCCTCATCTATATATGGAATTATCTTTGCAGTATCTGCTTACAGCTTTGTTTCTGATGTGTGTATTTTGTGAGACAGTTCAGTTCTTAGTCTAGTATGGGTTAATGTGGGAGTCCTGTGAGCTAATTTCTTTGCATGTTTCAGTATGATGTCTGTGATAATGGAAAGAACAAATGAGCAGGGGCTAAAAGAAAGGATTAGACAAGAAGGGATTTAAAGAAACTTTGATACGAAACAAAATGTTCTTGTACTTGTAGCCAAAAATAGAAGTGTTCTTAACTTCCTGGATAACACTGTGATATCTTTAATAAGAGTTTAAAAAAATAATGGGAATAGGTATATAAACAACAGATTTTGCACAGGAGCTGAAACTAAGCATACCAATAGTAACAAAGCAAAAGAACAATTTTTGAAGCTTAAAGTGGTTCCAGGGTTGTGGAGTCACAAATTTTGGTATAGTGCTTCTTTGTAAGTTGGATTTCAGAAACGCTGGAAAGGCCGGGCCATCTGTTTTACCTGATGTCAGCTCTTATAAACTTGGATCTGTACTGTGTTAATTTTCAATTAGCTGCATGATACCAAGGTTGCAATTAATAATGATTTCTCATCACCATTAGTGGACTTTAGTGAACTGTGGCAGTCTATCCTTGAATACAAGGTATAGTGTGCAAGTGCTGATGATTACTGTTAGATAGCTCACAGTATACACTGCAAGTGCTGCTGATGAGGTGCCTGCTGAATTTTGGCCAGGAATCTTCCCTGGGAAATAAAACCAGCAGAGGCAGGATTTGGCATTGGCCCACTTCACTGTACATGTTTGCTTATTCTAGTTTAAACAAAAGATGCACCACTACATAACTCGTGACATGATGAATGGCATTTTGACTCCTCAAAAACTGAAAGCAAATAGTGCTTCTGCTTATTCAATGCTGGTGGTAAAATATGAAACAGATAGAGAAGATTAGAAAAGCATACTTCAGGAAACAGCTTGACATTCTGGATGAGAAAAATTTTCTTAGTGATACTGATTGTGATAACATTTTCGGCTACAGTTTTTCCCCAATGGTCCTGTTAGCTTTATACAGGAACCCAGGAGAGTATTAGTGCCAGTACTGGCAAGTTTTGAGAGGCCTTCTTAAACCTTTTATTTCACAGAACTCTATGAAGTTTCAAGCTGATCTGTCCTTTTCTAGCTAAGCCTTTACTGAGAAATGCAGCAATTTTCCATAGCTACTTGAAAATAGCTGTGGGTAAAGTCACAAACTACTTTCACATTAGATTAAGGGTTTGACAAGGGTAGTGGGAACAAAGAAATTCCAAATTAAGTCTGCTCCATATTTAAACTTCCCTCTCCCAGCCCTCTATTGCACAATAGCAAACTTTTCTCATGCAAGCATGTTGTTGATAGACTTCCAAAGAGAATTCCAGCTAGCTGAGAGGTAGGATTAAATGGATTAAATAACCTCCTTGATTTTCAGTGAAAAGAAGTTCAATTGAAGGCAAGTATGAATGCAAACTCAGATGATAGCAGACTAGCTTGTCCTTCTGAATAACCTCAGTTTCCTTTGCAAATTAGCTTGCTTTTTCTGGATGAGGATGTGTGTGTTGCCATATCTGTGCAAGCAGACATGTACATGAAGCATGTACTATAGCCCCAGGTATTGTAGTGATCTTATCTACAGCCATAGGCTGAAATGTAGGAAAGTAGTTGCACAATAAGGTCTACAGGGAATGTCAAATGGTGGCCAGTCTGCCCTCTGTGTCCATGTACTACAAAGCTGGTGTGCCCTGCTCAGTCAGCCCCAAGCCTCAGGAAAGCCTTCAGCCCATCAGCTGGGCATACACACCAGTGTTTTTGTTTCTCTTCCTTCTACCTTGGTACTGCACAGTTTCCAAGTGCTAATTCTGCTTGTCAGCACAGACACTTAACATAATATGAAGCTCTTTTCATGGCATTCTTTTCCTTCTCTAAGAATTTATCAGGCATGAGTTTTGTATAAACTACCCAGATATTTCTTAACTTACTCTTCCTTCTAATGAAAGACAGTTTCCCCTCAGCCCTGCCTATCCTGTCTGCTTTCAGTTTTCTGACCCCTAACAATTTGAATCTCTGCTCCAAGGTCTGTCAGCAGCTGACTACTTGATGTGTGGCAGATAACTACTGGGGCCATACCTTGTATGTGTACAACATGACTCTGTAGCAAATGTATATTCTATCTCTAGCCATTTTGTGGCATTCTTTCATTCTCCTCTGTAGCTTATTTGGTAACTAGTTCAAGTGGCAGCAGTGGTGGTTTTTATCATGTGTTACTAACTTTTTACCTGTAGTCAGAAGACCCATTCTGTTGCTGGAAAGATACAGATACTATCATGTACTTGGAATGGCATCTATGACTAAAAGTAATTAAAAAAAAAAAAAAAATGGTGGGGGAAAAATTGGGAGAGGAGGGGCAACATTAGTAATAGGTTACAACTGTCAGGATCCCTGAGACATTTTTATGGCTTCTTTCTAAGATCTACTGATTCACTTTAACCTATTGCTATGAAAAGTTACATCTAAGAGCTGAAGAATGATGTATCCCATATCTCACTTAAGCATCCAGTCTAAGTATGAGAAGTAATTTTGTACTGTGTACATGCTTTGCCTTTAAAAGCCAATTTCTTGCTGCCTTTGATTTCTCTATTAATTTGGAAAGATGTGCCAAGCGTAAAATTTGTATCACATTTGTTTCAAATTCAAATTAAATCCCTTTACCCTCTAAAAAAGAATTTATATCAGAGGGGGGAAAAAAAAAAGTGGCTTGGAGACCTTATCATGGCTGGATCTCATCCTGATTAAGGGCCAAATCTTTCTGGTACTGAAAGGAAGTGAAAACAAGTATTAGGAACTTTCTCTGATTACCGATGGGGATAGAAGTGTTCTCTTTCTTAGGCCTGCAAGGAAATGCTACAAAGAAGGCATTTATTCTGTCGGTATAATTCTTATCTCTTTTCTGACTGCCTTACATCTTTTATTTTACCTTAACACTTGGGCTTGTGTCCCTCCCGCTTAATTTTATTCACCCAAGACATGTCTTAAAAGCTTGGTGAATGATTACTTCCTGTATAGCTGCAGAGAGAGACAGCACATCCCAAGGCATGGCAGCTGCCTAAGATTATCTCCTTTACACCATTTTCTTGCTCTCCTTTTTCTCTGTCTTCATAACTGTATAAGGTCAAGCTTTGCTTCTAGTTTGGTATAACAAATGAGATAAGAAATGTAAGTACCTAATATTAGTATCTGCTTTTTTTTTTTTTTTTTTTTAAAAAGAAAGTAGACCAACTAGAGCAGAGAAGAAAGGAGGAGACAACTTTAAAGTGAAAGTTAGCTGCTCAACTATAGGGGTATTAAATCACTCACCTAACAGGAATTTCTTTGACAACTTCCACTATTGTTGAAAACCTCCCCCCAGCACTGCATAGTTCACAACCTATGTAAAAGTCAACAAATTCTCAGAATGTTGTAATTTTCCTTGCTGTGTTTTTTACTTTATTTTTCCCCCATAAAGCGGTGTAGAAGGGGCTTGTCAGGTTGTGCCTTATATAATTGAGTTGTTATGCCAAGATGCTGTACTGAAAGGTGTTACATCAGTGATTTTTTTTCCATCCCACTGTGCTTTGATCTCCTTCGATAAAGCAGAAAATCTAAAAGTGGAAACTTTTGAAGATGGTAAATAAATTTTGCTAATCCACTTTTCATAATCTTTATGAAAAACTATTCTTATCAGTCTAAAAAGATTTAGTGACTGTTGTCTCTAGAAAGCCTTATATTATCAGGATTAGAAACTATGGAATTATTGTCATGAAATATTTTGCTAGCATGTTTTGTAATATAGTTAATATTTCAAAATAAAAGGATAAAGATGGTTCATTGTTGGCCATGCTTTGTTGCATTTCCTCACTAAAATGCAGAAATGCGAAGGTGAATATTCACTGTCTTTTGTTAATTGCGCTGCTTTAATTTCAGATTACTGAAATTAACTGAAATAATCAACGTAATGCAAGTGTACTGATCCCGAGCATTGCATGCTGCTGAAACAAGTGCTAAAAGTTTTGGCTCACGAGATGTCGCCCATTATATGTAATGGGTCCATTGCAACAGCAAGCAGCATATACACAGGATACTATTTGCAGAATTTGAGGCAATAATATATAACATTTATAGAAAGAAACAGGTATCCATACTTAACACTGCACAAAATTCACACTTATATCATTGAGATGAAGTCAGTAAAGTTACTGCGGTTGCCCAGGGTCTCATTTAGAAGAATCCTACCCACTGTATCTTTTGTTGAGCTCTCCAAGTCTCTGGAAAACAGTGCTTACATTAAATTGTCAGCAATGCTTAGGGTTGTAATGGGTGTGTATATATATGTCTGATTTTTTATTTTTTTTTTTCATTTCTTTGCAATAGCCTTGGGCCAGATTATGCTCTATGTTGATGGCATGAATGGAGTGATAAACCATAATGAAACCATCCAATGGCTGTACACACTTATTGGGTCAAAGGTAAGACACCAAAATTCTTGTTTTATATGTTTTTGGATATTTTTAAATGCATTTAATTCGTATTATATATATGCATAAGTGTTTTAACAGATTTTATGCTGGGTTCTAAATGATTCTATAACTCACTGCCTAGAAACCAGGGCATGCTGGGCTGTTATTTCTATTCCATCCTTTTCCTACTCTTTTATGCTGTTGGTTATGAAAGCAAAAGCAGTGGGATCAAAGAATATCCCAGGTTGGAAGGCAGTCACAAGAATCATAGAGTCCAGCTCCTGGCTCCACTCAGGACCACCCAAACATCAAGCCCTATGTCTGGGAACACTGTCAAAATGCTCCTTGAACTCTGGCAGCTTGGGGTCTTGACCGCTGCCCTGGGGAGTCAGTTTTGCTGCAGACCCTTTCCCTAGCCCTCTGACGCAGCTCCATGCCATTCCCTCAGGCCCTGTCACTGTAGAAGAGAGAAGAGCTCAGCGCTGCCCCTCTGCTTCCTGCAAGGAGCTGCAGCTGCCATGAGGCCTCTCCTCAGCAACTCTGCTCTGGGCTGAACAAGCAATAACTTTGTTGCTGTCTTTATGCTGCCATTGGAATTGACCATATTTTTGCTGTTGCAGTTAACGAGATATTCGTTGAATCTCTTTTTGGGTGTTCTCTTACTTCCCTTTCCATTCTATGAAGGCAAATCCTTTTCTGCAGTTGAACTGTTCCACACTGCTCTACTTTGCTGAGCACTGGGGAAGGCAAATTCAGAGCGGCTTCCTTCTTGTGCTTAAAGAGCCTTAGAAGACAAAATCTGGTACCTGTCCACAAAGGATTTTTTTATTGGTCCTTGCATATAAGGAGGCAACAACTGAAACTCTATACCAGAGTCTGTGCCACTTAAGTGGAATAAAATAGTGTGCAATCCACTTTTAAGGCTATCGATTTTGGAAGTTGAAAAGGAAAGGGAACATAAATTCTGCTTACACTCCATCTTGAATAGTTACAGTGTAGGTAAAGCCACAAATCTGCAATCTGTTGGCTCTCCATCTTTGCTTGAAGTTTGTGAAATCCCACAGGAACTACTCCTGCCATTTAGACCTGCTTGGGGCAGTCTTGAATGACACAATAACTGGAACAGGATACTTTAGCTATTCTTGACAACTTGAAAGATGTCGTAATTGGTGGACATGAATCCATCATTAGAATTATTAAGAAATTTCCATGAATTTTTCCTCAAATGTCTGAGTCACAAAAAGTTGCTATTTCGATTCTATAGCGACGTGGAGGCACTGCTGCTTTTTCCCTTTCTCTCTTAGAAATATCTTTCATAACAGAAAGAAAAAAAAAAAAAGAAAGACTCTGTGTCCCAAGGGCTCTTTTTAACCACTACAATTTTTTCTATAATATGCAAATTTCCCTGCTTCGGAAGATGAGCAAGCCTAAGAATAGATACTAAAGCATTAAGAGAATTGATTTATCTTGAGTTGACTGCTAGAACAGGTAGATATGTAAAACTAAGATAATAATTGTGGTTATCAAGCATCAGTCTTAATGAACATGATTAATGACCAGTTCACATTTGAGAGAAGATGAGAAAATTTTCCCCACATAAAGTGTTCCACTGTTGGCTAGATGTTACGCTGGGCAGTTTGCCCTCTTGAAGCAGGGAATGTTAGCCACAGTTGGAAAAGCAGTGCCAGAAGAGAGAGAAATGGATTTCTTGCTACAGATCCTCATTTTCAATGGGACAGATGAAAGAAACAAGCAAAGAAAAGAAAAGAATGGCCATAGTATCCGCAATTATTTTAATTCTCTAATGAACCTAGTGGAGGAGAAATAACTGTATTTCTACCTGCAGAATAATTTCTGGCTGACTTTTCTTGACCAGAGTACTTTAACTCCTTAGCCCTTAAACTCCTTTCTCCCTCCCCCACGGTCAGCCCAAATGATTATCTCCATATCCAGGCTCAGTGCCTGCAGCTAAGGAATGCAGGCAATGTGCTTTGAATAGTTTGGTTTCAGGTAGCATCAGAGTTGATTTTTCATTATTGTTTGACTGTCTTGGAAAAGATCTAAGTCCTTCTCTGTGTGCCAGAAGCTAATCGAAGGTATGACAGGCTTACTATCACAGTATGGTGTGATAGCTGCTTTATGCTCTTTAAGATGTTTTTGGCTTTCTGCAAACAGCAAATCCTTGGAATTTGCAACCACCTCAGCCTAATTTGCAGTCCTACTCTCTTGGTTCCTTCTCTGCAGAAAAGGAGGGGAAACATTTTTTAACACTGCCGAACAAAATGGAATAGTAAAAGTGCCAATTAAGTATCAGAACAAATCCCTTTGAGAGGAAACAGAAGGCATGCAGTCATTCAGCTGCCACAGCTGCACCTGGACACATTGCTTCTTGCCCTCTCAAAAACTCTGATGAAGTTTAATAAACTCAGCAGTGGAGATGATTGAATCTTTTCATTGGAGATTTCTTCTGTCAAATTCTGTAGTGGTTTTTACCCTTTGCTGTTATTTGCTCTTCTGAATTTGTGTAAGGCTACTGGCTCTGTCTCCTGTGCTCAGTTAGAGTACAAGATGTTTGCATGTGCTTTTCCACCACAAGGACGTGTTCAGCAAGGGGCCTTAGGGCTTGTCATGCTCAGCACTGGGACAGCCATAATTTTGGCACCCAGTGCTACTTCTGTTCAGGGATAGGGAAAGAAAGAGGACTGAATCTTTAAATTAGTGGGAAAGAATGAATATAAACAATTAACTGAAAGCTTGTCTAGATTGTCACCATTACGTGCTAATAGCTCCATTGCAGTTTTACAGTAGTTGCTTGATGGTGGTAGGCAGGGCTGTTGGAAAATTTACCCAAAATTTACCCAAAACAACGAACACCAGGTTAAAAATGTGTAAGTGCTAAGCTGTATTAAATCCTTGTAGTGTGTTTTTCATCTGTTAGCATATATGAGGTAATATGTATTATCTTTCATATGCATTGGTATTCACTCCAAACTGTTAATAGAAAGCATACAGTGCTG
Source organism: Tympanuchus pallidicinctus (assembly GCF_026119805.1). Taxonomy (NCBI): domain Eukaryota; kingdom Metazoa; phylum Chordata; class Aves; order Galliformes; family Phasianidae; genus Tympanuchus; species Tympanuchus pallidicinctus. The sequence goes on from NW_026294769.1 coordinate 12,174,722, forward strand.
TATCATTGCCTTTCCAGGTCCAGTACTAGTTAGTGAGCGTTTACAAAATGTACGTATCTGAACAAAACATCTTGGAGAAAACCCAACCTTTTATATCATCCACTAGAGGAAGCAGAAGTTCCTTTGCAACTCAAACCTGAAAGCTTTTGCCACTTCACATTAATCTTCAAATGTTTAAGACAATAAGCATTCCAAAACTTGAGTCTGGTTTCACCTTTTATATTCCCTCACATTTTTGACTGCTACTGATAATGATTATTTTTTTTCTCATTTGATGATCCAGGCTGTTCTAATTTTCCCTCAAGGGAGCTAAAGCTCCTTTCTGGCATTGTTTTCTGTGGAAAGTAATCCATTTTCAAAGTGGTGCTGGGTAACTTCAGAAGTCTGGGAGGAATGCTAGGCCTAGGCTGACACAACAAGGTTGATTAAAGATTCCTATCTCACATCTTGTTCTAATTTTTTTTTTTTTTTTTTTTTTTTTTTTTTGCTTCTGTCTGGGTTCTATATTGGAAGGTTAAATATGAATTTTAACTAGCAAGTTATTTCTGTGCCTTGTCTCAGTCCTTTGCTTTCCTTTGTATTGACGTACTGATGTTATGAATATTTTACATATAATCCAATCCAAAAGCAGAAGAAGAATGATTTCAAAGCAGAAGAAAGGAAAAAAAAAAAAAAAATACAGTGTTCAAACAGGACGTAGCTATAGTGAATTTGTTGATTTCAGAATAAAATTTCTGTTTTCAAAAGAAAGTTCAGCAGACCTTTTTCCAGTGAAGTTACAGTGGCATGTTGAAACATTTATGTAATGGGTCTGTCATTTCTTGATAATTTTGTGAGGAATGACATTCTTAGTTGCATAGAACACTAAATCTGATTTTGCAACTGAGTAATCTAAGGTGTGTAGAAGCAAATAGGTTAAGTACTTGATGAAATCAGAGTGTTTCACAAGCCTTTTACACGTGCACTCAACTCAAGCTGTAAGAATAGTGGAGAATATAATAGATCTTGAACTAAGTCTTTTCCTCAGAAAGTTTGTCACCAAATCCTATACAGATGTACATTAAATTGGATCTACAGATCTATACTGTAAAGTGATTTATAAACATGGAGAAAGTTAGAATTCAAAGAGAATTAAGAAATCTGAATGAGACTGAGTATACTAGCTTGATCAGCATCGAAAACCAAAATATGTTAAATTGACTCACCACAAAGCGAGATTGGATGGTTCAATCTCCTGATGAGTTTCTTGAAAATGTGTTGTATTTGCATTTCTTGAATTTTTGATTACATATATTTTTAAATCATTGCGCATGCATGACCTGTTCTGAGTTAACATTGCCTGGAAGGTGAAATGGAATATGTATAATAATATGCCAATAAGATTTTTTTAGCAGAAAGTAGTGCTGTATAATTTTCTTGAGCTTCATTCTTATTTTGTACAAATGTGATCTACAAAAACTGGCCTGCTAGAAAAATTAAGCATGCAGGAGAAAATGCACATAAAATTAATCAGTCAGTATATGAACTGTGCTGTCATCTTCTCAATCTGCTGCCTTTATGGTTGATTAATTCATTTGCAGCCTCTTAGAAGCGAGGCTTCATATACAACTAGTTTATAAGCAGTGCAGTTTGTGATGTTTCTCCAGTAAGCCTGTGTTTTTGTTGTGTTTTTGAGCCTACTCCAGGCAGAAAAGCCATTAGGTATTATTGTTTTGGGTACTCAAGCCACTTTCCTTCCTGGAAAGTAAGCATGGTCTCCTTTGTGCGCTGTTCTGCACTGAAGACATTGAGGTAAGTGAAGAGATACAACTGGTTTGAGTTCAGTGAAACAGTAAACATCCATGTCTGTCTAGGAGCTGCTTCTTCTTACATTTAATCTGATGTGTGTTTAGTCATTGAATTATTGTCATGAACATGGTTGTGTGAGGGAGAAACAAAATCCTGACTTCATAAGAAATTAACTTTCATGTTTCCAGCCTTTGGAGGGCCTGAGCCAAATCTTACCAGACCAGAGGAAAGCTTGCCTCAATCTTTCACTCAGAATCTGAAACTGCACTGTTGCATGAACATAGTTTGTTTTGAATTGTATTTAATTAGTGCTTTGAAGATAGGGATCAAGATGTTGCAATAAACTTGGATTAGGGTAAGCCAACAAGTGCAGACTACATTGTGTACTCATTTTGGTCTGTCCCACTTAGCAGGCAGACTACTTCAAGTCCTCTGTTTTTTTTTACAAACTATACTCGTAGATGATTTTTAAAGTCATCAAACATAGTTGTTAGCAGTAGGTCCAGTTCCGTAGCAGTAAGAACTTCAGCTCAGCATGTTGCATTAATTTCTGGATTTTTTGAAGGGATGAATACTCATTTTTCTGTGTTCATTGTGAATTGTAGATAAAGACAATGCTTAGAAAACACATGTTCCCCTACATCATGTCAGAGATCTTATTTCAACTCATTTGAAGTGGAGAATGAGAAAATATAATGATTAACTGCCAACAATGTGGTGAATGTTGAGGCTCAACTTTTCACTCCATCATGTCTATTCAAAAATGTACGAGAAAACATTTTGTTAGCAAGGAGTGAAATATATTCACATATTTCTAGAAAATACCATGTATCTATACATATGTACGCATTTCTTGTTATAAATGAAAGACATGAAGAAGAAAAAAGCAAGTGTAGTACTTGAATTAGGTAGGGGGTAAGAAGAAAAACATAAAAATCAGTGTTAGCTTTCAGAATTGCATTGGTCTCTTTCACTAAAGTAGTTTAGATTCAGAGATAATTTGTGGGTGACTTATTGTGCCTCAGGTCCTAGTTTTTAATATCTTCTATTAGCTACTAGTATTTTTTAACAAGTACTAAGTCCAGCATTCATATGAAAGAGGGAGGTGCAGGTGGAAACCTTGTTTGTATTGAGACATGTGAGTAAAGAAAGTGGAACCCACTTGTCTTTACAGCACGCCTGGAGCCACCAGTTTGAAAGATCCTTAACTATAAAATCAATTGCCTCAACAAGAAAAACAGTAAATTTTCAACTGTAAGTTGTCAGCTGGAAAAGAGTGAAGAAATACCAAATAGTTGCTCCAAGGATAAAAAGCAGATGGAGATAGTTGTAATCCAAGTTTACAGTACGTGCCATCAGATGTAAGAAGTATGCTTCCCTGAAATACTTACACATATCTAAACAAAGAAATCAACTTGGCCTGCCTGTATAAAACATTGCTGTAAGAATGCCAAAGCTGTTGGAATAGCTAAGTTGTTATTTTGCAGGTAGAAATATTGTTAGTCCCAAATCAGGATTTTATTAAGCTGCATTTTAAGGAAATACATCACATTATGAAAATGAAATAGGCAGTTGTGATGTGCAGTGGCAGCAAGGCCGAAAGTCGTGGTGAATAGGGAATCTGGGTCTGTATCATCTGTGGTGGAAGAGAAGTACACAACATCAGTATGAAAAAATGAGAGAACAAAACACAACGATCAATGAGTACATTTCCGTAAAGTGAAAAATGCCAACGTAAGGAAAAATAACTGGCATCCAGATATATCCAATTTAACATGCTTTGGATCATAATTATCCAAATACTGCATACTGAACCTTAGATACAGGTTTTGTCTTTTCTTCCAGCAGAAAGCACAGGTGTGTGTGAGGAGACCATATACAGTTTTGTAGGAAAAAAGGAGATGGTCCAATTTCTGCACAAATTTCTTTTGTGTACATTAGCATGCTGGCTTTTATGATTGTTAGTAAGCATTGTGGTTAATTCTGATCTATTCCCTCAGGTCTGATGAAAGTAGGCAGGCTTTCCTTTTAATAGCGGAACTTTGAGTTTACCTTATGTGTTAATTATAGTAGCTTAAGATATTCACTGCATGGCAAGCATGGTTTAGATAGGCCCATTTTCTCACAGTTCATAGTAAACTTTTGGAGACCCAAACCCAAACTTGTTATCCAGTTGCTTCTTCATGTTACTTCTGTTTTGCTGACTGTCAAATTTCTGAGAGAAACTGCACTGTTGGGGCTATCACTTTCTACCGGATTTCACAGAAATGCAAGCACAGTTTGTAAGGAGAAAGCAGCAGAAATTCCACTCAAACTCTGTTTGAATTTTTGGCTATATGAAGATCCTCCAAATGTTGGAATTGAATCCACTGTGTATTTTGTGTGTACTGATGTGAGGTACATGGGATCCTTCTTTTTCTGTTGACCTGTACTGCATAACCTCCCCTCTCAAGCTTTTTTTCTGAATTGCTTATTTTTCTGGAGCTAGAAAACCCAGTGAGAGAGAAACTGAGGTAATCAGTACAGTGTTATCTTTATATACTTCTTAATTTTCCTGTTTTCTTCTTAAATTATTCTCTTTTCTGGTCGTCATATATATAAAATACACTAGTGGAATCCTGCCTACAGGAAAGAAGGTGTAGCAACATTTTTTACATCATCACCATAGAAGAGTGGTTTTCTTGTATCTTAGCCTAAAAGAACAACCCAGATATGGAAGGAGTCCATGACTGGGAGGCGTCGGCACAATCTGGATTCCAGGCACATTCTTGAATCAATCTCCAAATCCCTTTGTCCCTCAGTCCCTCATACATAAAATTGGTGTTTTAGATTTTACAGCCCTGAGGGAAGAACATGAGGGAGCAAAGGGACATATTATACGTGTTGAAAGATATGCAGGTGGAAGTTGAACCTAATGGCAATTGTTACCTTATCTTTTCTTCTGGCATCTCTCAAAAATGCTTGTCATTCTTTATTTAGATATATTCATTCTTTAAAGCAACTGTTACTAGCTGAAGATACCTAGATAACATTAAAAAATATGTTCTACAAAAAAATGGAAACCATCAAAACACTTGTGATGTCTTTATATTCAACATATAATGCACCCCAAGAAACCTCTGAGTTGCAGCCAGCTCAGGTCCCTAAAGTTATTGCACAGGGCTCTTGCCATAGGGCTCATCATGCTTATCTCTTACATTTTAAGTCAGCCTCTGTAGTTACATGGCTGGTACTTAGGAAGGAGGATGTCTGGTAAAATGTGTGGGCTTCAATTACTTTCCATAAGATCAAAAGAAAAGTTCTCTGCTGTGATTTTATTTTTTTCCCTCAGTCCTTGTGTAGTAGTTTATACCATATAAAGTCTTTTCAAAACAATTTCTAGCATACCAGCAGGTTCTCTCTCTTCTCAGGCTTCCCTGGCACAATGAAATGTTTCTCATCTGGACCTGCTGTGTACTTTCTTTCAATATTGTGATCCTCTTTGATCACAACAATTGGACAAGGAGTTCAGATACTTTCTGATTTATCTCCCACTCCCATCACTGCTGTTTTCTTTCTTGAAGACTATTTTAATAAAAAATGTGTTCAATATAAAAATACTGTTAATACCTTAAGTAGTGTGATTTTTCAGTGTGGCTGCTGGGGCAAAGACAGAGGTTCTGAAGGTGAGGTTGCTTCCAGATCTGTATTGCCTAGTGATTTACTCAGATGACCATTTGTAAAACTGAATATCTGATAACAAGATTGGTGCCAAAGTTCTGTAGAGTCCTGATAACTTCAAAATTAATCACTGCCCTGTACAATATCCGTTCTGATTTTTTTGCCATTACCTTTTGGCAAAGAGGCAAGTAAATGACCAAGTTCTATTTCCGCCAGTGAAAGATCTAATTTTGGAGTAATGTATAAGACAGAAAATATCAGTTTACTAAGTAGAAACAACAGTATATTTCAAAGAACATACTGTTGTCATTTACTTTATTGGGTTTTGTGTAGATAGCAAGTACTCAGAAAACAGCTAAGGGACTGGATCATGGGACAAGGACAAAAAACTGAATGCAAGTTTTACAATGCAAGCGTCATCTCCTGATGTAGTTAATGCTATGGTTACTTACTCAGGGGTTATTCTGTTTATTTTGCTCAAAAGCGTGAGTTAGGATGATTTGTCATCTTTGGCTAAACTTACATGATACTATGTGGAACAGATGTGACAGACATCACTAAACAGATAAATAAGGATAGAAGTTTGCCTTTACCTACAGGTCATTAGCACAGCATATTTTGACACGAGTATTTCTATCCTAATTTGCATTTACAGTACTATGACTATTAGAGCACTGATAGAAATCCTGCCAGTTCTTAGTTCCAGAATGTGGACGAAGCCTAACGCAGCATCCTTTAAGTTACCCGTCCTTCCAGGAGGTTACCTTCTAAAGCTTTTGCAGTAGATAGCCATTCCTGGTGGAAGTGAGAATTGGAAAACACTGCATCTGTTCTTCTGTTGAATAGAGAAAAAAAAAAGCATCAATGAGTACAGGAGGAGGAAAAAATAGTGTTTTCTCTGTGCTAGAAAAGCCATCCCACAGCACCACCTAGCAGACATTGTTAGGTACAGATGGATATGAATAGACTGAGAAAAAGTCTGATAGAATATGAAATTGATCAAATCTGGAGAGTATAGTTTCAAATTGCAATTTTGCCTTATATTCTAGCTCAGGGCATTTATACAAGCTGAGGTTCTCTGTCATTCCTTCTTGTAGGTCTTAGCATCAGGGATTGATAGCTTAATGCAGCTAGTTAATCTCTCTGCATATTCAGTGGAAGGGTTCTTCAGTTTTAGGTTTTGTTTTCAATCAGGACTTGTGATCTTTGGCACCAAGTATTTTTTTAAAACACCAAATTTAATTGGAATGGTGGTGTTATTAATTGTATTGTAATTGATTGATGTTCTTGTCTGTATTAGCCCAAAGCACCAGGGCCAGAGCTGCCCAGCGTCCTGCTGAGAAATATTGAGAGTACAGATTTTGAAGAGCACTGGGAGCACAGCATGGTCCCACTCACTGCAGCTAGGGAAAAAGTATTAAAAGAATAGTTAAGCTGCAGGTGCTGGCAGCTTAACTATTGTAGGAGCGTTGTCACAGAGGGAACCAGAGCTTGAGCTTACTTTTTACTGCAAAATATGAATATTTGTGAAGTTGTAGCATATTTGAGCCTATCACATTTCTTGTAATACTTGGTTACTTTTTCTCCTCTGGCTGCCTTGAATTGCATTTTGACCTTCATCATGCTCACTAATGGAAAGGCCCACTTCTAGAGAGCTAGCTAGGTTCTTCAAGGAAATATTCAAGGATGTGCTAATGCTCCTATGAATTGTGTTGCAGGTACAAGTTACAGTAAACATGACTCAAGAATGGAAAGAAGTCGCAGGACTTTCATCTTGCAAAGCTTTTGAGTTTGGCATTATACATGAAGGCAGATCTGCTTTACTATTCAGAGGTAGTACAGAGAGATTTCTGGCATTAGTACTGAAATCCATTCTCTTCCAGGCTCTGAGATCTTATTTTCCTGGTTAAAACAGGGTACTGGCTATCAAGACTCTAAATTTACTCTCTAGCACGGGGAAAGCTTTTTTATTATGATTATTATTATTCAAAGCCAAGAACTATGCAACTAAATCCATATGTGGACATGTAAAATATTCTGACTTTCAGATACTGTGAAACATTTTACTTCTATTAAAGGAAATGTGCCTATGCAGTACCTAGGAAAGTAGAGAAAGCTACTTTTTCAGGTACTTCTGTGATCACTGTGATAATATGTTTCACGCCCTTCACACAGTTTTTCTCTCATACTTCATTTATGAAACTATTTAGATGCTGAAGTAAATATTCTTTGTCACGTGCTATGAGAGCCTACTGCTAAACGTTTTATAAAATTAGGAAAAAATAAAACCAAAAGTAGGAGTTCAGTGTTATCTTATTACTCTTACTGAACTTGCATTTTCAAAAATAATACTCTTCTGAGTTGAAAGGGTCAAATCTCAATTACGTTTCCTTTGGCTAAATACATAGGAGCCATTCCCACCAGACATTACGCAGCTACCACAGTGCACTTCAGTTTGGCTTTCTGAAATGCAAAGGATCACGTTAGGCAGCAGTTTATTTTATTGCCTTTGTGAACTGCTGCCCTTCTTTAGGGCATTGTTGTATCTACTGATTTTGCCTGCAGTAACTCTTGACTTCAGAAGAAAGTGGAAGTAATCTGTTGTGGTTACTTCAGGAAAAAGAAAAGGTTGAGTGGTTTTGTTTTACTCATTTATTTTTTTTTCTTTTTTTTTTTCTTTTTTCTCTCTTGCTTTTCTGTCTCTACTGTGTCCAAAGAATTGAAACAACAGTCCCAAAATGATCTATGATGCAAGTCAAATCACTGCTGATTATGATCTCATACTTCTGTGGTTTAGCTCTTTGAATGACTGTAGCAATTATTTAGCTAAAAGTTACTCAAGTCCCAGATGCTAAATAGTTCTCAGATACTACACCACAGATACATTTCATTCTGTCAATAATGAAACTGAAATGCATGTTAAATAATGTCACTAGAAATGCCCATCTCTGGCCCAAGCAGTAGCTTCATCAAAGGTATTTCATTCTCAGGTTCATAGTAATCTGGGTTCTATGGCTCTGCTATCTGCCTGGTCACTGCTGTTGAAAACCTGTCTGTACCTTGGTAGCTACAGACTCCTAGCAATATCCACCCTTTTCATCTCAAAAGAAGGCAATTTATTTTCAGTCATCTCATTATATTGCTGTTTTTGGTATCCTTACTTTTGTGTATTTGGCAAGAATTATCATCATGTGATTTATGGACATCTTAGACATCTCCGTGGGTATCTGAGTCTTAATGCATGTAGGACTGTTCTGCAAAGCCAGAGTTAAATGATCACTGTGACCTGATGAAAGTAAAAAGCATTATTGATCTTCTTTGTCACCCTGATGTCCATTTTGATATCTGTGTGTTGGGGAAGTGTCTATTGGGTGTGAAACGGAAAGATGGAAAGAAATTAATTTGAAGATGCCAGGAGGAAGGAAGGCTTTTATAATGATGTCCAGAGGTCTCCATTTATTTGCTGGTATTGTTGATACAGTTATCATTTAACCAAATCCAATCACCCCAGGTAGCACCCAGATATTTATATCTCATACTTTGAAAAAAAAAAATAAGATCTTTTTTTTTAATAAATTGTAATAATAATATTTGTTCTTAGTAACTAGAGGTGGAAGATGGGCGTGGTAATGAATCTGAGTGGGTGTGAGGGCTTATCTGGAAGAAGTGAGAATGAAGAGACAGTGAAGTCTCTGCTTGGGGCAGAGAAATTACATTGTCTCCTTATGTGGAAGCCACAGTACATCTTCTTTTTCTGAAGAGATCCTAATGATATTTCTCATTCTGTTCTTGTAAGTGATGTGAGATTTACTTAATGAACATAGAGTGTTTTTTAAGACTTCAAGTTTGCAGAAGAGGCATGATATTCTGCAAGCCTTGTTACTTTAGTTAGATACCAACTGAACAATAAATGAGAAGTTATTGTGATAAATTTTCTTAATTTCTTACAGATGCATGTATTTGCATATACATCAAATGTATGTATGTTTGCATTATTTAGACGTATTGTAACACCAGCAAAAGCACTGCCCTGATTGTAAAATTCTTTTATTTTCAAATATGACAAAACTAAGTTGCAGGAAAAACAGATGAGGCAAATCTTAGCATTATGCCTGGGAAAGCTGTGACAAATAGGTGGTGATTACTGAACAAATACAGCTGCTGTTGATATTTATCTATGCCCCTCAGAATTCTGCTTTATTCTTTAACTTTATTTGGAAAGTTTTGCAGTGGTAAATAAATGAGTCTGGTTTTGCAGTCAAAGCACTGCTTCTGGGTTCCTTTTTGTACTGATAGTACTCAGAAGGTTGAGAATAGAGAAGAGTCTTTAATATGCACATAAAATGAAACACTGTAAGTTTTAGTGTCCCAGTAATGAGTGGGATGCATATCCTAGCTCTTTATTAGTTATTCTTTCAGGTAGGGTTTGTGGTAGTTTTGTTTCATACCTTTATGTATGATACTTGTTCTTTCAACAATTTTATTGTTTCAGTAGTTCAAACCTCTAGTATTTTGCTTTTCAGGGTGCTTAAAAAGGATAACCTGTTAACAATTATTTGCTTAAAATATTGCAGTAGAGACCATACTAAATATTGAAAACTTTGTTAATGTACTGTCTTTAAGCACTTCCATACGTTTTATACACAGTTTATTTTCCCTTTGTGCTTTTAATTTTTTCTTTTTTTTTTAATTGAAATATATTGTCTGTGAGATTGTACAGGGTCAGAAAAGGACTGCCAACCGTATCATTAAACTTACAGGGGTTTTCAGGTGAAGTTACTTAAACCCAACCATAGTTTTGGTATTTAATATAAGTACTTTTTAATGGAACTGTTGAAAGAACAAATTTCACGTGCATAAAACCACAGAATAATAACAGAGTAGTTTTTCACTGTACTTAGAAACTCAAATATTTTTTTCCCCTAGAGCCTTTGAACTCAACCTTGATATTATTTAAACAGGACATCGTCAAGGCCGCTAACTAGCAAACTGTTTCATGAGCGGTAGAATTAATGAAGCAAATTGTTATCCTTCTCCTTCCTCGGCTTTTCCTTCCCATCCCACACCATCCTGATACTATTAATTCTGTTGCTTGTCCTGTGCCCTTTCTCTGCCATTGGCTCTACATGCTGTGGCTGGTGGGAACATACATGAAGATTAATCTTTAAGCTGGCTGCCCTTCAAAATGGCATGCTTTTGTCTGAAAAAATCATCAGCTTGGGGTCTTTTCTAATGCAGTTTGCAATTTACTTAGGAATGTAATTCAGCATTACTGGCAAGTATGACTGAATTCAGTGCCGTAGTTAGAGGGAAGAGTTTGTCTATAAATGGACGATGAAAGAGACAATATGGCTGCCTAAGGAAGCGAAGGTGAAAATGGAGTGTTCTTCATGATTATTGTGGATTTGTCTGGGTTTAATTTTGTAAGGAGACTGAGAGAAAGTACTTTAATATTTTCCTTATTCTGTGTTACCTCTGGCTTTGGTCATAGCTCCGAAGAGCCACACACTTTAATAGTGGTGACTTCCATAGACAGGGACAGGGTCACCTCTGAGTTCCACCTGAGCTACTTTGTACATTGGAGGAAAGCTTCAGTTTCAAATGAGATGCTGCTCTGTAAACGTTTCTCATGTCAAATATGTGGGAAATCTGAGGCTTGTATCATCAAGTTCTCTTTAGCATCATCTACAATCCAATTTGTACAAATCAGAGGTCTGGCTATGATAGGAATTGGTGAAGTGATGTGGTAATGATTTGGTATAGATAATTGATGTGGAGCAAGTTACTTTCATTAAATAGTTTCTAATCCCTCACAAAAATGATACAGCAGTGATTTCATCTTAAGTCAAAAGCCAGCATTTGGAATGAAAAATATTTCTGAAAATATGCTAGTTCAGCTATTTATTTGGAGGCTTAAAAAATGAAATAGAAAGCAATGTTTACATCTTTCACGTGTCTCCTAATATTTCTCAGTACTGAAGAATTTCCCAGAGATAAAATGTGGTGAATCACCATCTGCTTCATAGAGCTATGTCTTCATTTGATTAATTGTAGATACCTTTCAGATTCTTAATTGCAAAGCATGAAATAAGTAGCACACTGGTATCATCTTAGTATTTTGAAGTAGTAACTGTTTAGTCTCTTTTCTTTTAAAAATTGATTTGCTTCTGTCTTGAGTACAGTGACCTTGTATTAATGTCAGATGCCTTCACAAAGCACAATGACACTCAGCTGCATAATAGAAGCTAAAATAATATGATTTGAAGGCAATTTTGGAGAAAGGAACAAAAAAAAGAAGTCCTGTCTGTTATTAAGCTCCTAAAAACTTTTTTCCTCTCCTCATTTTTTTGGAACACAGCTAAGGAAATATCAACTTGGCCCTGCCCAAGGAAAAGAAGTTGCTGAAATTGCCATTCTCCCAAGTCTTTCCTGTTGCCAGAGGTTCAGCCCAAAGAACATCTGTTGAGGACAGAATAGTTCAAGGCTAGCTGCATACATCCATGTAAAGAGATGGTGGGAAAGCTTGGCATGCAACGTTTCTATTATTTAAAAAAAAAAAAAAAAAAAAAAAGCAGATGCCAAATGACAATAATCATATTTCTCTTACCTACATGCACACACTTTTCATGTAATCAATATAGCAGTACTCAATGGTTAAACTTCAGTTTGCAAATTTATCTGCTATGTGGAGTTCCAATTACGTGTGATTTCATATCTTGTTTCTTACTTAGTATCAAAACATGAGTATCACTATTCTATCTGTTGCTGAACAGATTATCAGTGTAATGTGAGAGACAAAATTATTTTTTATTCATTCTAATGTGCATGTTTTATTGAATAGCATGAATGATTCCTAAACACTGCTCTTGTTTAAAATGTGAGATGTAATCTTTATCTACTTTCTTTGTGACCTATAGACTTACACTATAGATCATGCACTTGCAATAACTTCAAAAAATTTACTTGTCAGTATGTTTAAAAATGATATATTGTATTAGGATGGCATAAGGTATTTCATAGTTCAAATATTTGGCGTTCCTTATGTTTCTTTTGTGTTTGGTTTTGTGTAGGACTGGTTTCGTATGTGACCAGCAGAGGTTACATTATCGAATGAAGGAAATAGATTTCACTGGACAGTCTTATTCTCTAATCCCTAATGTAGAAATGCTAGAAGACCCTTGATATATATATAAACTATTTGAGGTATGTGTTTGTAGAAGAAAAAACAGAAGAAAAATGCCTATTCCTTATTAAATGGTAACACATTTCATGCTAGCATGAGTTTTAACAAGATCTACTTCTATTGCTACTGTAGTTTCTCTGAATGTAGTGTTTTGTACCTTATTTAAGGTAATATAATCACAGTCTACTGAAAGGGCAAGTCTAGGTTTACTGATGATGTTCATTTGCCTGGACTTCCCAAACACACCAGCATTTGGGAAGGGTTAATAAAAACACAAATACGTTGAAGCTTCACAATTTCAAGCAAGAATGAAGCATTCTGTTGTAAATCTTTACAACTGAAGCATAATTCCTGTTCGGAAAACAGAGTGATTGCAAATTTCCCATGAAATATTTTTGTTTGCTATTTTGCAATAGAAAAAGCTAAAACTAAGGGAAACCAAACCCTTGTGGTTCAGAAATTTCTGAAACGTTGAAAGAGAACCTGATGGTTCTATGGTGTGGGCCTTTGATACAAAAGTGTGATAACGCCATCTTATCACATGACAGTAGAGTTTGATCCTGTACTGACTTATAATCACCAGGTTCTGTCCTCTTCTCCTTCCTAGCTGAGTAACTATACGTAACTTCAAGACATTTCTCTCACTTTGTATGTTTTTCTTGTAAAATTGTATGTGATCTCAGAAAAGCATTATTTCTGATTGTTTCATGGATGAGAAATTCACTTCCCCGTCTTACTAGAAAATCATCATTCCAAAAGGCAAGAGGGAGGAACACCCAAAAACCCTAAAGCATTTCCTATCTTATTCCACGTTCTGAAATGCTTAGCTTTTTTAGAATCGGCATGTATAAGATGATGTCGTGATTGCTGTATGAGAAATACAGTTACTTCATTAATTCAGTGCAAATGGCTTAATATAGGGACAACTTTCACCCCTCAAATATCCTTTTAAAGCTCCCATCAGAGTTTTATGTATTCATTTGAAGGCCATGTTGGCCTATAATAATGTTTTGTTTTGTTGTATGAATTGCTCGCTTCTGTGTAAAGATTTTCATTTTTCCGCCTTCTGCTTCTGGACCATGATGGATGATATAAATAATCATTTCCAGGCATGAGCCATTTTTTAATTTTTTTTTTTTTCTGTTGACCAGTCACTAATCACTACTTGCTCATTTCAATATCTTGTTGGTAAGCCAGATGAATTTCTTTCTAATGGCCTTCTTTCTCTCCATGTCAGAAATCTCACCACAGATAAATGGCAGATGCATACCACATATGTAACAGTGCACAGACCTTATAATCATTATCCAGTACGTTTAAAAAGTTCTGAGAAATTTCATTTTAAGAATAGTAAACGCACGCATTTCCCTGCCATCCCTACTATTACATGGTCTACAGAGAGAAAAACTTAAATGAACATTCTGAATTAAAAGATTGTTTAATTGATATTTTTTGAGCATCTGTCATCCACACTAGTAGAATTTTTCATCTTGCTGGAACTGAGAATGCTAACAGGAAGAGAAGTAATGTTATCCCCATTTATGTTCAGAAGTAATATTATCCCCATTTTAGTTGGAATAAGTAAGGAACAGTGTCTTGACCAGCTAGTCAAACAGCAAATCATCACTAGTTCATAGAATCTAATCTAAACTGATAATCAAATTTCTGCACTGTCTGCACCTTCTGTCCTGAGCCTGCAAAGCACTTGGAAGTGGTAAATCTGCCTTATTTAGGCAAGTTGAAAGTTGGAGAAAAAATTCCAGAATCTCAAAATGGCATCTAGTATCATGTTAATATACAAGAACTGATGCTCAGCCAGTCCCCAAGCAGTGGCAGCCCACATGACCAACTCTCAATTGTTTCCAAATTTTGTTTGCATTATGTCTTGCTGTGTGGAATATCCCTTTGGCCAGTTTAGGTCAGCTGGCCTAATTTTGTCTCCTCCCAATTCCTTGTTCCCCCATAGCCCTCATTTTGCAATTGTCCTTCTTCTTCATCATCTGTGCAGAGGATTTCAAGAAATTATGTTTGTCTGGAAGCAAGGGCAAAAGCATTCTGGATGCACTTTTGACTTCCAGGGAAATAAAGCAACCAAATTATCTGGTAGAGTACAGGAAACTGCCACAAACTACAGACAGCTGATTCCAGAGCGTTAGCAAAACGAGATTGCCCTATAGGTCATTGGAGGTAAGCCTTCTTCTACCCTACTTCTACGCTACTACTTCAAATCTTCTATTGTAATATCAAGAATGGGAAATGTGCTAGAGAAATACCATTTTATGTTAAAATTTGCTTCTGAAGCTTTTCCTTTCACAACATCATAGTTGAACTATGCTTGGGAAGTAATTTCAATTTTAAAATTACTGAGAGATTACAGCGAAGCAGTTGTGCCACAACAGTACACTAAGAAACTGTACTGTTGCCACTACAGCGGTAAGAGTTACGGTAGCTCACACAAAAGAAGTTCAGGCTGTATATTGCAGATGTTACTGTTGGCTAATTGAACATTTGGTAGAACGTTTTGCTGCACCTGCCTGCAAAAGGAGCTCAAGATGTGTCACATCAAAATGTTTTGTATGTGTACTTTTTCCTCACTGGAGTGTTCTGCATATAGTAGAATAATCTGTGTTAATATGATCCCTTCTTCCAGGACCTCTTGGAGAACTCCCTCATGCACTTGCAGAAAACATATCTTGGGCTAAATTAAATTTCTCAGTCTTCTCTACCAAAGGTCAGAGAATGGAAAAATGTGTGGTATTTTCTAGTTGTATTGTAGTTGTCTACTTCTAGATTGACATTTTTGTCATGGAATATTCTGAGAGGTATCATCAGTAGGTGTCATCATGACCTTGAGTTGAAACATGGGCTGAGGTTAGACCACCTTCTTACTGCAGCCATCTCTTTTCACTGCTTCTTTTTGTTAAAGAAATACATGGGTGTGTTTGCACATAAGTGTTTGAAACTAGATCATTACATTTAAAAACAATAATAGTATTTTAAAATAGCATGAAGAGAATTTAAAAAAAATAAAAGATAGGGAATGTAAATTGCATATTGCCTTAATCTTCCTTCCATATGCATATACTTGCTCCAGAGAGGTTCTAAATGAAGCTGTCCAAAGGTGTCAACCTAAAACTAGTTCTCTTTTGGCCTGCATTTGTTGAAAGGTCCAGAAAGGTCTTTCCTGCTCTACTGAATAGATCATAGTTTTGTCCTGCTGTGAAACATGAAACTGAGCAGAATTCCAGATGCCACTGACTAGCAGACTGTTAAACAGCACTGTGAATCTTCACATCTCACAAGCAAGAAGGATTTTCAACTTTCAATGCACTTCTCACCAGCTGGTTTGGCACTTCTTACACTGCATGTTATTTCATTGTCACTTCTGCCTGCTAGACAGAGTGAGTGCATTGCCTACTAGGCAGAGTCCATGTCATGATTAGACCTCAGGTCATTTGGCCATAGTAAATAATTAGTGAAAAATTGAATGCCTGTTTCTCCTTTAAATTTGAATAGTGTAAATCCAAAGCAACTGCATAATCATCAGTGAAATACTGAGTTTAATCAATCATGTTTTAAATTTCTTCCTTTTCAAAAATATACCTAAATTTCTTTGAATCTGATGTTAACAGTTGTCACCATTTTTTTTAACCTGTGATTGATGGCTGGGACAAACCCTTCCATGGGACATTAATTTTGAAGTCTACTGCATAGTGTGTTTGGCTGGGCCTGTAACACATATCCATTTGTCTAAATGCAAAGAGATAAAAAGGAAAGGGACTGTCAAACTCCACTGTGTAACATAAAGCAAGACAGAGGAAAAATGTTTATAATTCTTCTTCTTTTCTTTACTGGCTATATTTTATCTTTAGCCAGAAGATGCTCGTATCATTTCCTGTCTCTAAATTGGCTTGCAAGTGATACAAAAATGTATATATGGCCTTCTTTTCTAACTTCATTAATAAGAGTTTTGATACGTCAGTGCTATAAAATTCAGAAATCCTGATTTAATTCCAGAATGGTTGAAATATTACTTTACTACGCCAATGGATATCCATCTTGGTTCAGTGAGCTTTCTTCTTCAGACATTCAGAGTGGAAATTTGGAATTAATCATAACAACCAACATTCATAAAGTGGTCATACCAGGGTGTTGGTGTTTTGAGTTTTCTGGAGGAGGTTGTTTGTTTTGAGCTGCCAAAGCATATTTCTGCCTCCTTTATTGCTCTTACGTTTAGTCCTGATCAAACTAAGTGTGATTGCCCAGCAGATATTAATAGAAGAGGGGTTCTGCTGAAACGGATTCAGAAGTCTGTCATTGCAACTAAACAAGAGTCCAGTAGGTCCCAGAAATCATCTTAAAAACCTTCAGTAAATTTTTGACAGCAACTCAAATGATCAGAGGTGAAATAGGAAACTTGTTTTTATTGCTCTCGTTACTGTGCCATCTTGGGAACATTATGTAAAGTAAATTAATACCAGTGACTGGCAAAGAACTCTCATAATTTCACAAATTAGAGCAGGAATGTCAGTGATTTGCTGTTCTTTTTTTCCTGTTAAATGATCTCTCTGTGATGAGATTTGCAGTTCTTTTATTTACAATATAGTTGTTTACTACTGAAGTTATTGAAAAGATGTGTGCAGCAAACGTATTTTGTAATTCTCTTGTGAAGAAAGATTTAAAGATCTCCCACTTTGAAAGTCACAGTAAGTAATCACAAATGGAAACTTTCTGAATACTTTGGGTGTTTTTTAAAGTTGTGAAACAGACATTCTCATTATTCATTGAAACTGCTGAAACACATCCCATTGTGATAACCAGCTCTTAAAGTGTCAGCAGTGGCATGCATGTGCTGCTACAGGCAGGTCAGGCCTACGGGTCATGAATGGATCCATTGCTTTGGATGTGATGTGACAAAATCAGTGATTCCACACAGATTTTGGCAATGAGTACCCCTGGTACAGGTCTTTAGAGACTTCTTGTTGCCATACTGGATGAGTAAGTTTTCATTTTAGTATGAGCATGTAAGGCTCTGGGCTCTTCTTTGCCTCTGGGGATGACTGTCAGATCTGGTCAACCATCTTTGATTGGCTGAAGACTTCGTTTTCCAAGGAGCAATGCAGCTGCTAAATGATTGCTTCTGTTACTAAGAAGAACTGTTTAACCAGTATTTAAAAGCCCCAGTTGTAAGGATGTGTGGAAAGGCTGTGTGTGGGGTCATGAGCAGCTAGTAAGTCTCAGCATTGGAGCTTAGATGTTGTACATTTTAGTTTATTACTATAGTATTTTAGTTTTGTACACAGATTCATCCAAAAGTAATGCCTCCTATTTGTTTCCATGGAAACTGCAACAGCTACAAAGAGCACAATAACACTATTTGATAGAGCAGATTCTGAACTACATAATACTGTTTTTTGTCATTGTCATCACTGTTAGGTATGCATTTTTGCCAGTGATGAACATAAAGCTTGCTTGCCATGCTCATAAAAATGTGAGCCACTGGAGGTGAGCCACTGTTTCACAGCTAATATTATAACATTGTTGCTGAAGCACACCACCCACCACCTCACTGTGCTAACAGACACTGTTTAGTCTCTATAAACATTCAGCAAGCATTGATGAATGTCACTGTGTGCCATTTTTTTCACATGGAAGAAATCAGTGACGCACCTTTGCTCTGTCTACACTCCTATGTTAGAAGCCATTCTGTCAGACTGCCCCTCTGCTGCCATCCCTCCAATGGCAACAGCATTTAATGGAATATTGGTGGGAAGGTTCAATCTCTACTACTGTACTATGAATATCTACCTTTGAAGTTGTGGGCAACATAATAAAACAGTATTAATTACTTTTGGAGCAGACAGTGTACTTGCTGTAGTGTCCAAAGCACAATGGAGGTCTAAAAGTGTCCACAGTTTGCTCAAAAGCCATTGTCTACTGACCAAGAAACAGTGTATTTTAAATGCGGTTTTATTCAAAGCCAGTGGCCATGTGGACTTTTCACACTATATGCCTTCACCTACATCCACCTCTGTTTCCCAGAGCCAACTATTTTGTGAGGAGCTGGAAAAGCCCTGAAAATCTGCACTTTGAGTAAGCAAACTTCATGTTCTTCTACTAGCAAAACAGCAAGTGAAACAAAGCTTCGCTAATCACTCTTTTTTTGCCAGGACTGCTTCTGGATGGTATTACTTTAGTTGTGCTGTCATCTGCAAGCTTAATAAGAGTGGGAAGCTGACACCTGAAGATTGCACTCCAGCAGCTACGAGGCCCCAGCTGTAGGCAGCATAGGCAGTACTGGGCTGACCTGAGGCCTGGTGGGTCTGGTGGGGGCTGGTGCTTGTTACAGTCTCTGCAGTGGTGAGCAAGCAGGAGTTATAGCAAAAACATTGCAGAAACTCCTTCTCTTACTTTCAGGAAGAGAAAGAGATCGGCAAAAAATTGATGCAAGACCACTATGTCCCAGTGGTTGCTCAGAAATAGACACATACGAAACTTTGTCATTGAGTATTGGCATGTAAACCATTCGATCAAGGCATGAGGTTTTAAGTAGGTTAGGATTTCCTTTAGTAGGATTTCCTTTCTAGGGGAAGGATCTCGTGCAGATTTGTATGCAGCTGCGTATCTGGAAAGAATGCTATTGCAAAAATTGTTCACAGTAATCTAGAAACTCCTAAGTTAGGAAGTATTTTTATGAAACAAGTGTCTGTTGAGTACTTGAACTTGAATGTTAGGGGACACGTGGTGGTAAAACAGAAAGACCATGGCATTAGCATACCAGGGAAGTGCATAAGTGTCCTGTGTGGCTTTGGGGAAGTGATATGTTGGTGTATCAGAGGTGAGTTTACAACGTGCAATTACACTGTCTATCAGGGGATTTCAGTTTCCTTTAATTTGGATAGTTTATGTATCACTGAAGAGTTCAGCTGAACTGTAAATCAGACTAAGCAAGAGTCTTAAAGGACCTGGGTCTTAAAGTTTGTCACCTGGCTGTCAGCTTGGAAGTATCTGCTGTGATGATTCATCAAGACTGAAACAACCTATGTTTAACAACAGGAGATTTTGTATTGCTAGTAGTATCTGCAGTTCATTAAGCTCAATTTTGCATGAGAAACTTGAGAAACTAAGGAAATACCTGGGTTGTTTGTTCACAGTAAATTCAGTATTTATAGCAGTAAGCAGCAAGCTACATTTTAGCTCATTAGCTGAAATTGAGCTGTACTACATCTCTTTGAGTGGCAAAATGAACACAGGAGCTTGAGCCTATGCCTGTTGCACTTGCAGTCTGTTTTAGCATATACACATTTGCTGTCTGTGAGTCTAAAAACAATTAACAGTGATTCCTTGCCTCTTAGGAGAGCTGTTTTGTGAGTAATTGAAAAAACCAACATGAAAATGGGAATAATTTAATACTGGTAGAAGCTTTATGTATACAACCCTGAAACAGTTGGCAATGCAGAATAATTGTTTTTCCTCCTCTTGTGGGTGAGGCATTTTAATGACAAGTTGTTTTTGTTTCAGACATCCTGCCACCTTAACACAGTAAGACAAACATGGGAATTTTCTGAAAAGTGTCTTATCTTTACATGACTGCATGTGTATCTGTCGGTGGCAAAGGACAGTAATGACCACATTAATATAATAATATCATTAAAACTCATACAATCTGTTAGATAGATTTGTTGCAAGGTAATATAGTACAGAAATGCTATAAACTTACTGTTACTTGTTCTTTTGCGCGTGATTCAATCACAGTGGATTGGGAATTGTGTTTCTGAGACCAACAATGTATCATTTTTAGCTTGTCTTTAAATCCATGATGTAGATTGAGAATATAACAGATGTGACTGAGAATTGTTTATCTGGGTAATATTGCTCTCAACTGGGCATGCAGAGCCCTGTCTATTAAGAAGTCCTCTTTTTCATGTTTTCTTTTATTGAGCACTCCCTTAAGTTTGTGTATATATATATTTTTAAAAAACATTTTTTTTTTTTTTTTTTTTTTTTTTTGCAGACCTGATCATGCCGTGCACATACCTGAAAATTTTTACTTAGCACTTAGAAAAGTATGCAATAGTCACATGTCCTCTTTGGAAATGTGAGATCTGTAAAGAGGTCGATAGAGCTTGGCTGTTGGTTTCTAGTTGGAAATGTACAAATTAAGTTTGAAACTATGCTGTCAGAGTGCTCAGTTCAAGTAAATCACATATTCTGTGACAGGGAGGGATAGTCTGAGGCTGAAGACACTTTCTTCTGAGTAGTATAAGTAGAGTATATTGTTTTATGTAATAATTTATCATTTAAATGCAGTATGAAAAAAAAAAAAAAAAAGAATCCACGAGGAGAAAATCATCCTGTCATGCAGGAATAAATGTTGTGTTGAGAAACAGCAATATATTTATTTATAGTTGATTAGACTACATGTGCATTAATCTTCGGACAGGGATGTGGGGGATAGCCACGAGTGCATGTGTGGGTGGGATATTTAATCTTTTATTATTAATGCAGCATTAAGTTTCTGTGGGATCCGTTGACTACTGGGGCTTCCCTGGGAGACTGCTGCCAAGTGAATGAAATTTTCAGCCAAATGGCTACCTACTGTGTCTTTAGTTCTGGCACAGCTAAATCTCTTCTGCGTATGTCTTACTATCAGATCTGGATTGCTCAGTGTCATGTAGAACATCTGGAAATGCTGTGATTTGCTGAATGACAAGTCGTGCTCTTTTTTTTTTCAGTTCCGCCTGGTAGTAAAGACAGCATTGAAGCTGCTGCTGGTGTTTGTCGAGTACACTGAATCCAACGCACCACTATTAATCCAGGCAGTATCTACAGTTGATGAAAAGAGAGGTGAGTAGCCTTATTTGGGGGGTGCAAATACCCAGCACCACTGAGATCATGTGACATTTCGTCATTGCTGCAGCACTGCTGCTGTGATGCCTGCCTTATGTGCTATTCACTTGATTTCTGAATTAGAAGTGTATTTTGAATATTCGTACAATTTTAAGATTGTTTTGAGGACTGAATTATAATGGAAAAGTGAGGAGGGAAAAGCTGAAGAACCATGCTGCTTCCAGTACACCGTAGTCATTGCCTCCCCTTCCCTGCACCCGCAGGCAGTGTAAGCCCCATTGCATATCCTGACCTTGGAGGCTCCTCTGGGCCAGACCATCTTTGCACTTCCTTCTGAGAAGAAGCAGTTTGGTTTAGAAGAGAAAATGATATCTAATCGGTGTAATCCCTTTGAAGACAAAGACGAGGTCAGTAATAGTACAGGCTTTATAGTAAAAGCAAAACCATCTGTTGTTACATTAAAATAAAGCCCTTGAGCAGATATTATACTATGAAATCTGTTACTCTTCAGGCTCGTGAGAAAGACTTGAATATGCATACTGTATTTCTTATAAATAAATGGAACAAAAATGTTTTTTTCTTATTCTTCCCACAAAGCTATTGCTAAGCTCTCAGGGCACTCTGTCTTGATGCAAAACATTCCTTTGCCTCAAGGAGAGTTTTTGAGGTTGGGAGCACCATTGTTGCGGTCTCAAACACATGGAGGTTTAAAGGAACATTTTCTCAGAGGTGCATGCTGCCTCCATGCTGAACTTGTTTGAGCAACTTGATATGGTAAAAGTGAAACAAAAAGTTGGGGGATGGGCAGAATAGGAGAAAGTAGCCAGATTTTGCTTTTGACTATATAGTATGTTGAAAAGAGAATAAAAACAATCCCCAAATTGTTTCCTATGGTAGAGGAGTAGGCAGGGGTAGTTCAGAATCAGTGTAACACTTTAAATGATATACTCTTCAGGTTGGCTTTCAGTTTTGTATTAAACTAATAAGCCTTACAATTACATAAGCAGAAAGGTAATTACAGTATTCATGTAATTGTAACTTCTGTTATATATATTTTACAGCCATTTGTAGTATTTCCTCTGCTCTCTAAACTCCCTAGTATACTCAACGTGTTCATATTACCATCTGTTCGCATGCAAGTAAACCTCATTAAAGACGGAGAAAGTAATACCCTGAGCAAGCTACCATGTGCTGTGTATTCCTGTATAGTAGGAAAAGTTCGATATTGACCTAAAACATGAATGAAGTCATGCATACAGTTCAATGGCTGATATTAGGAGTACGAGGAGGGGCTTTATGGGAAAGCTAGAAAAGGGACTTTTTTCTTCTTCGATATTTAGTTGGTTTTTTTTTAAGGTCATCGTGCAATAGCCCTCTACTTTAAACTGTGGAATCAAATTACATTTATAAATCAGTGTCTTATAACTGAAGAGTACCTGCCTTTAATGACTGATTTAATGGAGTAGAAATAAGACGGTAGAGAAGTGATGTGCCTTTTCTTGAAACATTGTCATAAATCTTGCAGGTATATATAATTAATTTACCGCTGCTTTGAAAAAAGTCCAGTATTTCATGTACATACAAGGTGATGAGATATGATATAATTCCTCAGCATGTGTACCACACATGATTAACATAAAGAACCCCATAATAACTCAGTCTTGTTTCAAAGTGATCCCATCTGTGGTTTCTACACAAGAATACATCCATATGCAACTTGAAATACAAAGATCCATGGAAGTGCCTGATGTACTCTCAGGTACAAACAGATTATTAGTAAGTAACAGCATGGTCCTCATCATACAGGACATAGCTTTTTGTTATACTTCCAACTACATTCTTTTCCTCAACTTCTTCTCGTTTTGTAGCCATAATGGAATTTGATCTCTTTTAAGTTTAAGCACATCAGAACTGTATGGGTTCTGGAAAATGGAGCTGGCGTTGTAATGTGCCTGCTGTCTGGAGCTGTTTTATCGTAAGCTTTTATTAGTACAGAGATTGAAGTCCTGTGGCTGATCTGGATTCTGTAGTATTCTGTTTGTGAATTACATTTCTACTACCTGACTTCTTATTGAATTATTTGTAAATGGCCTGCGTTATCAGTTCTTTTCTTTCCAGTTCATACACAAATAGCCAATACCCAACCTGTAGCTATGACAGCAGGCTGTATGTTCATAGACAGCAGTAAAAGATGTTGAGGTCTTCCCAGCCTATGGCAACTAGACAGTATGTTGGTAGTCCTCCTATATGGTTCCTGCCTGATGTGAGGTTTTCTGTGTGTTATACATCATTTACATCCTGTGTAGCAGTAATGTCAGAATTTTGTGAAAGGCATAAATGACGGCATTAAGCTAATCCTTTTTTTTTTTTTTTTTTTTTGGTGAGGGGGGGGGGGTCAATTCAAATGAAAAAATATTTCAAGCTGAAACTTAGACTGAGATTTAAAACAATGGACAGCTTTGTTCAATATACTTTGTTCATTTAATATATGTTTACTATTTGCAACCCCGCTGTTATCCATGTGTTGATGGACCATCTCTGAATGTTCAGAATGCATCATGTTGATGGTAGCGTTGTGGTTGAGACTGTAGTCTTCCTGACAGAGTAGCCACAATAATAGCATATGCCAGTGAGAAAATTGTAAAACATGGTCGAGCAATTTTCATTTTACCCAGTAGAAGGCAGGAGAATACATACAAAACTCAAGCTTTACTGTTTTACTTTAGTGAGCCTGTTTCATCTCTTCTATCAGTTATAGCACAAGTCCTGTCTGGAAGTTGTAACCTTATGTGAAAATCACAATCTGCTCTCATAAGAAGAGCTTGGATGCTACACTATCATGCTTTTATATCAACATCAAATCATAGAATCACAGAATCATTAAGATTGGAATAGACCTCTAAAATTATCTAATGAAACTGTCTGCCTACTACCACTATCAAGTGGTAAAGTAAAAGGCTGTAAAATAAGTGCTTTTTGACAATTGGCATACAAAAATTCTGTTTCTTTTTTAAAAAATAAACTTAATAACATATAATATTACATGCATTCACTGTTTGATTGTTTTTTTTAACTAGAACTATATATATTTTTAAGTATGTCAGCAGTAAGAGGAAAACTAAGGAAAACATGGGCTTGCTGCTGAGTGAGGTGGGTTTCCTGATAATGGAGGACACTGAGAAGGCAGAGTCAACAGAATGCCTTCTTTGTTTTGGTCTTTACTGCTCATACTACTCCTTATGAATCACAGACCCTGGAGATAAGAAAGGGTGAGTCTGGGGAAGGAGAGACTTCCCCTTTATCAGGGATCGGATCAGAGAACATGTAGGCCAATTCAGCACACACAAATCCATGGGCCCTTACCCAATGCACCTGCAAGTGCTGAAGGAGCTGGCAGAAGTGATTGCCAAGCTACTGTCTATTACCCTTGAAAGGTTATGGAGAATGGGAGACATGCTTTACGACTGGAGAAGAGTTATGACAATCCAGTCTTCAAAAAAGGGCAAGAAGGAGGAGCTGGGAAACTACAGGCCGGTCGGTCTCACCTCTGTCCCTGGAAAGGTGATGGAACAGTTTATTCTGGATGTCATCTCCAAGCAAGTGGAAGAGAGGAAGAAGGTTATCAGGAGTAGTCAACATTAGTTCACCAAGAGTTTTCTATAATTTGTTATATTCTGATCTTTATACGAATAACGTCAAGTTGTAGCTTTTAGCCCTGTGCTTCTTTCCTCAAAAGGTCCTCTCAATCTATAATCATTAATATATTTTACAAATCTCCTTCTAAATTAACACATCATGTTTTTCACTTGTCTTGTATGAGCGTCGTTGTTTTAGTATAGCAACATGTGACCTTAGAAAAATCATCAATTTTTTTATTGCATGATTTTCCAAGGCATTTTTTACATGGCCTGTCTGTGAAGGTGAACAGATTTTTTTTCAGTGAACTATCTTATCACAAAAAAATACACTGTCTTGGAAGTTAATTTTTTTCATGTGTACTCCAGGCTACAGTCGCATGTTGAAGTATTGACTCTCCAGGAACTACATATGTGGAAATCCAAACTTCAGGCTGTGAGTGGATGAAAGAAGATGCTTGCTGTAGATCTGCCCGTATCTCATGTTATCAGGATCATAGGTTGGAAACTATGGACTCTCTATTAGTGAAGAAGCAAGGAAGAATTATCCCAAGTGTAGTGGTGCAGTAAGTTTGTAGTTAGGCTTTCAGACCAGAACTGCCTCATCCCCATATTGATGGAGAGCCTTATATTTAATCTGATACCAATTGGAGTAGTTCTGTCAGTCATTGTACAGCCTGTTGTTGATATCAGCTGGCAAATAAATTGAATTTCAGTTCAAAAAGATTTCAAATATAAGGCTAGAGGTTAAGGTTAGTAACACTGTTACGACTAAAGAATTCAAAGGATGGATGAACTGATACTGGACTTCCTTACTAGTAATTTTTTTTATATCGTGGTCAGAAATAGAAAAGCAGCATGGATAGAAAAAAACATTGTCATCCTTGCGTGGAAGCAGCAAGGCAAGTAAGTTCTCTGTTACGATAATGGAGAAGTATACAGCCACACAGGTAAAAAGCTCAAATGTCAGGATGCTGTCTTTAGAAAACAAATAGGATTGATTTTACTATGAATAAAATTTGTCTGCCAAACAACTGTTTGTCTGCTTTCCCTGGAAGAACTCTCACTGAATAATTCAGTGTGGATTAAGTAATTAATTTTTCATATTGTTGGCAACTGATTTTTGTCCAAATAACATTGCTAAAGATCAGACTTGGATAGTGTTGCCACTTTGTTTCTCTTTCTTATTTTCTTCCATTTTTATTTTTCACTAGAAACCACAGGAAGACATTTTTGTAGTAAGGATATCATTCCTGCTGATCATATATCATTTGTGAGCTGAGTGAATTTGTTCCACATGTCTTTTGAACGTGTGCAGCACAAAATGTCTGGTAATATAGAGAATCTGGTAAAGAGATGTCTAGTATTATTCTCATTACAGAAGTATATGGGAATTAGTACAGTAATGCACATAAATACTTTCTGAGAGATGAGAGTGAATTCCCCCTCTGATTTTGCTTCAGATAAAGAAGCTCTGTTTTGTTATTCAGTAATGAAGATCAGAGAACGTCTGAAAAGAGTGGGAAAAAGAAAAGAGGCGAAATATTATCTTTGTGTTCATTAACTGACAGTTTTTTACGCAGCGCTCTGCCATTGCTTTGGAAGTGGAGATGTTTGGTTAGTAGAGATTTGATGTCTGTACAGAAGGACATATCAGTGTGCATGCACAACACCAGCATAAATAAGTGTTGGCTACGATTACTGTGAGAGCAGCGCAGTGGAGGAAGGGTCACGTCACTCCCATATACAAGAAGGGGAGCAGGGAGGACCCAGGGAGTTACAGGCCGGTGAGTCTCATCTCCGTGCCTGGGAAGATGATGGAACAGATCCTCCTGGACAACATGCTCGATCACATAAAGAATGAGCATGTGATCCGAGACAGCCAGCACGGCTTCACCAAAGGAAGGTCATGCCTGACTAATCTTGTGGCCTTCTATGATGGCGTGACGGCATTGGTGGACGAAGGGAAGGCGACCGATGTCATTTACCTGGACCTGAGCAAGGCCTTTGACATGGTCCCCCACCACATCCTCATCTCCAAATTGGAGGGAAGTGGATTTGATGGGTGGACGACCCGATGGATAAGCAATTGGTTGAAAGGCCGCAGACAGAGGGTGGTGGTCAATGGCTCTATGTCCAGGTGGAGGCCGGTAACAAGTGGTGTCCCCCAAGGGTCTGTCTTGGGACCGGTGCTCTTTAACATCTTTATTAATGACATCGATGAGGGAATTGAGTGCACCCTCAGCAAGTTTGCTGACGACACCAAGCTGAGTGGTGCGGTTGATACGGTGGAAGGAAGGGATGCCATTCAGAGGGACCTCGACAGGCTGGAGGGCTGGGCTCGGGTGAACCTAATGAGGTTCAACACGGCAAAGTGCAAGGTTTTGCATTTGGGCCGGAAGA
The DNA here is from genome assembly GCF_026119805.1 of Tympanuchus pallidicinctus. Lineage (NCBI taxonomy): Eukaryota > Metazoa > Chordata > Aves > Galliformes > Phasianidae > Tympanuchus > Tympanuchus pallidicinctus. Next base: position 12,202,241 of record NW_026294769.1, read on the forward strand.
ACCCCAGGCACCCGTACAGGCTGGGAGGAGTGGTCCTTGAGAGCAGCTCGGCAGAGAAGGAGCTGGGGGTCCTGATGGACGAGAGACTGAACATGAGCCAGCAGTGCGCTCTGGCAGCTCAGAAGGCAAATGGGATCCTGGGCTCCATCAGGAGAGGGGTGGTCAGCAGGGAGAGGGAGGTAATTGTCCCTCTCTACTCGGCTCTTGTGAGGCCCCATCTGGAGAACTGTGTCCAGGTGTGGAGCCCTCAGTACAAGAAAGGCATAGAGATTTTGGAAAGGGTCCAGAGGAGGGCGACTAAGATGATCAGGGGGCTGGAGCACCTCCCCTATGAGGACAGGCTGAGGGAGTTGGGCTTGTTCAGCCTGGAGAAGAGAAGGCTGCGGGGCGACCTCATTGCAGCCTATCAATACCTGAAGGGAACCTACACCCAGGAGGGGAGTAAACTCTTCAGAAGGGCTGACAACAGCAGGACTAGGGGAAATGGATCCAAGTTGAGGGAGGGAAGATTTAGGTTGGATGTTAGGGGGAAGTTCTTTACAAGGAGAGTGGTTAGGCCCTGGAACGGGCTGCCCAGGGAGGTTGTGGATGCCCCGTCCTTGGACGTGTTCAAGGCCAGGTTGGACGGGGTCCTGGGCAACCTGATCTGAACGTGTACGTTTGGTGGCCCTGCTAGGCAGGGGGGTTGGAACTACATGATCCTTGAGGTCCCTTCCAACCCGGGTGATTCTGTGATTCTGTGGTTTAACCTCTACTTCACTGATCAATCAGGTTTTTGGATGAAACAATTCCTTTTCACTGTCTGCTTGTGCTCAAGCTATTGTCATTATAATTTTAGGGGGATGTGATCTGTTAGAATACTCTGCATTTCTCTCTGTACTCAAAGACTGTTGCAGTTCTGCTTGTGTAGCTAATAGAGCATCACTGAGTTAGAGCTAATTTTCTGAATTCTCCTCCTAACTTTTAACTTCCCTCCAAACAAAAGAACTTGTTTGTGATCTTTCATTATTTACTAGATAAAATGACTATGTTTTTTTCTTTAGTAAATTTTGCTATCTGCCTTTTAGCCAAATAAAATAGAATTGTTTACAAGGTACTTTCCACACTGGACTTTAATTTGCTTGGCATTTACTGCCTGACTTATTTGATACAGTAACTTAGTAAAGCCACTTGAGTTTTTGTCTTTCTCTGCCACACTGTTTTATTAACAGGACTTATCTTAATGCAGTATAACGCAGTAATACCACTAAGAATGTAAGCAACGAACTTACTGAAAGAGTAGCATATAAATTTTTGTGTAAGACTTATCTAAGCCTATGGGAACTTATGATAGGTGTAGTGGAATTCCTTCCACACAATTTTTAGAAGTTCACTTCAATTGAGTGAGCTAACAAAACTTCTTTCATCGTCAAGAAAGATATATTGGTACCTCTGGGAAAAGTCCACATAAGATTTTAGAGGAGTCTGCCTTAAGATGCACCACAGCTGTCATTGATTGTATTCAGTTCTCCATGAATTAGAGAAGACAGTAGAAAAAGCAGGAGATAACGTCATCCAGTTGATCTTCCATTTTGACACATCTTTCCAACCTGTGCTGCCTCTTGGCTAAATGTTGCTGCCACAGCTTTCTATTTTGATCACCCTTACCAATGTTTTCTGCTTTACATGTAGGAGCCAAGCCTTGGGCGAACATCATGGAGATTCTGGAGGAGAAAGATGGGGTTGATACTGAACTACTGGTTTATGCAATGACTTTGGTTAACAAGGTTTGTTTCCTTCCTAACTGTAACTCTTAGTAATAATATTAGTATTTTCTGTTGCATATTGCTGGTCTATGAGAATATACATTGAAGACCTGTCCCAGAGAAGTTGTAGGATCAGCTATAATCAATACAGTCATATTACTTGTGTTGCAGACCTATTGAGGCTGCAGCTAGGAGTGGAATTGCTGTTTTCCTAGTTGCTGTGCATAAACAAGATTCTTATGAATCATTATGACTTGATTCTTCTCCCAGAGCTGGCACTACAGTGCAAAACAGAATCCAACAAACTAGCTCAACAAATTACCTGGGAAATAATGAAAGCAAGAACTTTATGAAAAGATCACATGTTCACAAAGGCTTGCGTTGTGCACAATTTTCCAGTTCCAGGTCATTTAAATTATTTCTTTTCTGTGAACCAAATATGGTAAATGAAACAAGTGTAAGAGAGCTTGTAAGAGTGTTTCCACTTTAAAAAAGGAAGTATAAACATGCTTTGTTTTTTTTTTTCTTCTTTCTTTATGTTTTCTGGTGCCCCTTATAGTAGCTTCGCAGTAAAATCAAACTTCTGAACTGTGAGGAGGTAGGAATGTCCATAAAAGCTAGAGAATTATTACTGTCAGTGCCTTAAAAAATTAGTGTCTAGTCCTAAAATTCTAAACAAACCTAAACTAAAATCACAAATAGATCTTTCAAAGAACACAAGAAGTTTGCATAGTACTAGAGAATTAAGGTAATTTTGTTTCTGTAATTATACTTAATAAGCTGGAGAGCTACAGAATATTATTATTTTTTTGTTATATTCATGTAAAAATCCAGAGTTTGCTAGTGGAAATCATAGAACAAGATACCAACTTTCTGTGTTCATGGCTGCATGGTTGGAGACATAGGTCATTTTATGGTTTGGGGTTTTTTTAATTAAAACGGTTTCTTAATGTTTGGTGTTGTCCATTCAAGGTACCTGAGAAGGCCTGACATGATGACATCTCTGTCTTTTTACTTACAGCTACTCTTGCAGCTGCTTACACAGCAGTAAAGATCCTCTTAGACTGTAAAAGAGCATCTTGCTGAATTGATTTTTCTGAAAGGTCTCACCTGCTTGTTATGCTTATGTCTTTAGCTGCTGTTAAAGCTGAGGCAACTCATTTTAATGTTTCTGTTCTATGCCTCATTATGTTGTATACTGATTCCTCTTACTGAGATAATTTCCTCTCTTTCTCGCTTTGTTTTTTTTTTGTTTGTGTTACTACCTAGCATCTAACTTCAACAATTATTTTCTACACATGGTATAGTTGATTCTTTTGTCTGAATTTTACATTTAAAGCTATTTTTAGGAGGAGGTAGTTCTTTAAAAGCAAACAAAAAGAAAAAGCATCTCACAGTCAAAGGAGTTATGAAGATCAAGGAACAGAGGAATCCCACAATGCCACACTTATAATTATGATCTGGCCTATGGACAGCTTTATGATGTTTTTAATGGGATTTTTTTCCATGATTATAGAGAAAACAGCAAGCAAGATGACACAGTTGTAGTTTTTTTCCCTTCATAGAATACAAAGAAGGTTCAGATGCTTTCATCTTCTCTAGGAGAGGAACTGAAAAAGTTTTTGGTGCATGCAGAAACCTCTTGGGGAGTCTGTCTTAAGGAAGCATACTTCTGCACCTTTTTCTTTTTCCATGTATATACATTTACAGACTGCTTTCCTTCCTGCTCAGAAACTGACAGAAGAACTGCTTCAGTCCTTTCATCTTTCCTCTCAGTTTGTTGATGCATAATCAATTTACTTATGTTCACATTTCAATGAATTTCTCCTAATTATGGAAGATTTAGACATTAATAAATTTCTAAAATGAAATTGATCCCAGTACATACACTTCAGGTTCTGTATAGCTCCTGTATAACTTTTGTCATCTTCCATATGTCTTTAGATCTTTGTCTAATCCGTGCTTTCATTTTTATTGGTTGTTTCCGAAGAGACAACTTATTAGACCTTTTACTGAGCTCAGATAGAATCCCTTTAGATTTATTTCTAGATACGCATGCACATACATACATTTATAAAACCCCTACTCACTAAATGTAGAAAGAGAATTGTGTTGAATTCAATTGACTTTTCTATTTACTTCCATACTTTGTGTTCTTTTCAAAATCTGCTACAAAACCTTTTTGTTACTGTGATTACACCAGTAATTATGGAGTCGTTAAATTACTGTTAATATTTCTTTTAACTTTATTTAATATTAAGTTTGTTCTCTCATAATAGACAATGCCTTTTTTTAAAATGGTAAATAAAATTCCATATTACTCGCTATGTAAAAATTAATATGTTCTAGTATAATCAGGTTAAGCACTGAATTTTTTTTTAACAAATGCATTGCAAGACTGGAATTTAAATACCAGCTTCCAGTCCAGTGTAACCACTGGGAGCTTAGTGTGTGCTGGACCAGTGGTCCAGCAGCTGCAGCTAAAGAAGTACTGTCACGGGCCAGCGTGGTGTGAACACAGCAGCTAGCACATTTTTTCAGTGATCTGCCTTAAGGACATCATAGCTGCCACACTGGAACACTGATATTCTTACATCCTGTGTCCAACATTGGCCGCAGCGTATGTTTTAGAAGTTGTGGTTCTTTGGAAAACAAATGCAAGATAGATGCTTCTTATCCCAAAGCAACTGAAAACTTGGCTAATGCCCTTAAATGTTTATTTATTATGTAGATTTACTGTGCTTTTCACCATAGCATGTAAGATTTAGATAATATCTCTCTATATAGTATGTGGGTGCTCTACTGAAACCCAGTCTGTTGGATGTTTAGTAACCAGAGCAGTACTTTTATGTTACTTGGACTTCCATGCAAAGCTTGCACCAAACACATTTATCTGGACTTTCTGATGTCTGTATTCTGTCTGCATCACTGCTTTATACTGTGACTGTTTCATAAATGACAAAACATACTAATTAACTTTGCTGCCTAGTATCAACTAAAAATCATGAAGAGAGCCTTTCTGTCTGAAGCTAGGAATAGGTTATCTCTAATCTCTGTCTTTGTTAAGAAACATAACTGAGGTCATGCAAATGTAAGATTATTTTACTACTACCAGTTTTGTATGTTGTCTGATAGGATTTATCATCTTGGAAGATATTTGTCTTGTAATCCTTTTTTACTACCTACACAACTTAATCAGTTTCTTCCCTTTCTATTAGGACTGTTACAGTTAGTGGTGGGCAAAATGTGTTGTTTTCACTTCAGTATAAATGTGGTTAAGAAGAAATATCAAACTCAAAACTCTCAGGGGTAGGGTTTTGGTTTTTATTTACTTAATCATTACAAAAAGCAGATGCTTGAAAGAGAAGAACTCAAAGTTGTGCAAGTATTCCCATAAGGACTTGTGAGCAACTTGCACAAGACCACTGCAAACAAATTAAATCTTAATTCAAAGATTTTTCCTTGAACTGGAAATGGGTAGAGGCATAGGAATGATTCCTGATATTCATATTTGTTCTTCTTTGGTAGACCAGGATTCTAGAGAGATTTCAAATCTCTGTTTTCCTCTAAGCTAGCAGTAACAACAAAATTCTGCAAGCACACTAAAGAGTATGTTTTAAATACGCTTCTCCAAGGGGCTAGATTTGAATTCTCTGGTAGGATTTTAGTTTTTTTGAGGTTCTGTCTTCAGGGCAGAAGGAAATATCTGGGATACAACTACTGAAAAACTTAACATGGTGCTTGGGAAACAGCAAAAAGAAAGATCTGCCCAATTTAAGACCTCTGCTCTTCTGATTGTACTGCTGCTTGTCTTCTTTATATAGCCACCAAGAAAATGATAACCCACTCTTTTAAGATCATAAGCCAGTATTAAGCAGTCATGTATTCAAACTCCTCAGTGTTCTAATGAGTATATAAGCAGTAGGTCTGTCTGCTCTTTTAGACGTAGGAGATCACAACATACTATGCTTGAAATATGGTCAGCATAGCAGTTTGACAATCCATAAAAACAGTACTGTCACAGCACAGTTCATGCCGTTCCGTTCAGGAGAAAATGAAATTCTTTCAGGAGAGTACTTTTTTTCTTTCCCCTGGTCTCTTCCTTTCTCCTTTTTTTTCCTCTCTTCTGCGTAAGTTATGTAGCTAATAATATGGTTAGGAGAGCAGAAGCTATCGCAGCATGGGTATCTCTTTATAGCACTACTCCAGAATAGCTGTGTTGGTTCCAGTGTGTCTCTCCCTTATTTTGCAGAAATGGCTCTGAATAGACTGATTCTTGCAATATAGCAGGTGCCATTCTGCACATAGGCCACACAATATTCGGCAGTTCCTGCTCATGTCAAGTGAGACTCATTCTTCTGTGTCACACATAAAGAGCAGATACAAATGAGCACAAGCTGAGCAGAAAACAATAGTAAACCAAAATAGCTAAGTTTTCTATTGACTTTGTTGTCTGCAGGACTGTGATGGATGAAGTTCACTTGTGTTCTGAACACCGTTGTCTGACACCCAGGTTCTCTTCCCATGCATCACTCCAGAGTACAGTGTTGAGTGGCTTGATTCAATCCCTGTACTTCAGTGGCATACATAAAATACATAGTATGCTACAGAAAACCACCTTCCATTTCTTCTTAGTTTTCTGAATTCACCAAATGAGAAACAACTGTGGTAGAAGTGCTTTCTCTCTTGAACATAGGGCAGGTGCCATATATAAAGATCTGAGTTCAAAAAGTTTGTTTTCAATCACTATTATTATTGGCTTTCTTTGTTTTCTAGTGCGCTAATGCTCCAGTGTCACTGGTTTCAATTTACTCCATAATCAGGAATTTGTAAAACTTTAAACATATTGGAGTTAAGAAGTCAGCATGCTTTTGGTTAATACTTCTGAAGTTGAAAGGGAAGAAAGAAGTCGATACCTCTGTAATATAAAACAATTTGTGGATTTAGGGGAATGATCTCTGCTGCAGGTGTTGAGGACAGCTCGGCGCATGGTGCAGGATGTTTCCTGCTGTCCTGACATCACACAGCTGTGCATTCAAGTTTTTCTTCCTAAGGCCAAAGTTACAGGAATCAGTAGGAAATCAGCTTCACTGGTTTTAGCTAAACCAATTTTTTTTCTCTCTTTGCTTTTATCCCTGTGTTTGATGCTTGAACATTCTCGGTTCTTCAAATTTGTGCTCGAATGAAGCCAGGAAGAATCCAACTGTGTATTTTAAAGACCTACATTTTCCATATTTTTTTGTATGAAATAACAACATTGATTTGTTTTTCCAGTTATTCATTTTTCTACACAGTGCACAGAGTTGTTTGTTAAAAGCTGTGCCACTTGTTCTACATTTTTTAGCAGTGTCTCTAATCCCACATCATGGTTTGGTTTTATTGAAATCATACATAGCACCACTTGTCAACTGCTTTTAAAAACCTTTGTTTAATTCTTTTCAAAACAAGCAGATCTAAATGTTTTCCCTTTGATTCTTAGACGCTGTCGGGGTTGCCAGATCAAGACTCTTTCTACGATGTGGTGGACTGTCTCGAAGAGCTGGGCATCGAAGCGATTTCGCAGAGGCACTTGAACAAGAAAGGAACAGACTTGGACTTAGTTGAACAATTTAACATTTATGAGGTAACATAACATGCCCTGTTTTATACATCTTACAGCGTGTGCAAACTTCAAAGCTGAAAGGAGGGGGAAGTGTAACCTAGGTGAAATTTGGTTATCTATTTTAGAAGAAAAACATCTGGTTGCTGGAAGTGTTATACACATTGTATATGTGACCTGATAAAAGTACATGGCTGCTCAGCTCATGCAATTGCATTTCATACTAGTGCTGGGGCATGCTCCAAGGCAAACCAGCACATTTGCTAGCCTCTTTAGAGGCAGTTCTGCCTGCAATTAAAAGTAGAAATTCTTGAAATATGCAGAAGTATTCAACTCATGAAAAAAGTTAATCTGAGCTCAGTGCCACTTGTTCTGCAGCTGAATACCCAGCATGTCCTTGTTTACGAGTTTACACTGGACTAGGTCCTATACAGTTTGCAGAAATGGAGTAATAAATGACTTCATATTCACCACCTAGACATAAAATAACCACCGAAGTAGTCATATGCAAGGGTAGGATATCCAGTTTCTTAATTATTAGCCCTAATTTTCAGACTTCAGGAAGTATTGGCAGTGGGGAGGCTCAGGCAGAAATCAGTAATTGTATATAAAATTATATATAAAATAATGTAAATGCGAATTAATGTTATAGTGTTACGAAATGAAATGGCTTTATCTTCATCTGTGTCCAGCAAAGAATTTGGTAGCTTTCATTCTCCATTTTTTTCTTTCATTCTTCACCCCGTCACTAAACTAATTTTAGCAGAGCTACTTTCTACATAGACCAGACTGCAAGAAGAAATCAGGTCTCTGGGCTTCAGGGAGCTTCTGCTCTGTGCTGGCTCTTCTTCTGCTCTGACCTTGGTTCCTGGAGAGATGCTTCACTCAGCTTCTCACTCTTCACTCCCAGCTGCTGTTGTGCAGCAGTGTTTCCCTTTCTTAAATCTGCTTTCCCAAAGTGCACCCAGCATTGCTCATAGCCCAACTCTGGCAGTGGTGGAACCCCTTAGGAGCTGCTGGAGCTGAGTCTGATGTCCTTGGGTGCAGTGCTGGGCTTTGCTCATCTCTGCTGCCCCACCATTGTGAAAGCCTTGCCACATAAGCCCAATACAGTTACGTCCACATACTGCTCCTCTACTGTTTCCAGCTGATGAACTCACAATGTAGGTCAGATTTTTCTGTCAAATGTCACTGTCGCCATGCTATTTTCAGCATTGTTCTTTCCTGAAATATGCATACGTTCCTCTGGATTTACAGTGCTTCTGAACTGGCAGGAAATGCTGAGTTTTCCACTGAATGGCATATATGAAAGTAATTATGTAAAAATTGGGAAGTTCAGCTGAAAAATGTGTGGTCTCTGTTTTTTTCTTTTAATCCATTCTGGTATGAGTTCACAGAAACAGGTTTGTTTTGTTAGTGTTTGCTTTTTTTTTTTTTTTTTCTTTTTCTTTTGTTTACTTTCAGGGAGATCTGTAAAAATTGAGATCTTTAAGAAGGCAATTATATATGCATCAGCTGATCTCTTTCTTGGCTGAGAATAAATGATGATGCTTTTCTAAAATACTTTCTGAAGCAGTAGGCTATCTTTCACTCAGTCATTTCTAGTTGCATGTCTGAACAGCAGGAAATGTTTAATCAGCCAGTGTATAGGAGTTTTTTCAATTGATTTCAGCATAGACAAGAATTTACCTATGTATTTTAGGAGGAAATAAAGAGAGCTAGATGTCTAGCACTGCTTGGATTGCTTGTAAATTAAGTCCTAAAAAACAAAAAAAAAAGCCCAAATCTAACATAAACAGATCTGTTGTTTCAAGTCCCACAGTGTTCAAGGTGTCAATGTAGAGTTCTATCACTTGAGCTGCCACAGTTGCGTATTAGCAAATTAGATAGCAAATTAGATAGCAAATTAGAGGGGTATCTGTAAAAAAGATGACTCTAATAGGAATCTATCTTGTTGAGATCAGTAAATTCTTAAAGCCTAGGTGTGAAACCCTATAGGAAACACGTCAGAAACCTTGCCTCTCTTTCCTCCTCAGATGACCCTGAGGCATGAGGATGGTGATGAGACCGCTGACCCCCCTCCCAGTGGACGCAAGGACAGAAGAAGGGCCAGTCTGGGTGGCAGTGAGCGAAGGGGCCTGGAGCGCCGGCGGAGCCGCAGGCACTCGGTACAGAACGTGAAAAGCACTTTATCAGCACCCGCAAGTCCATGCAGTCAGTCAAACCCCAGCTTCATGCTAGGTCATGGACAGCGCGTGGAAGATCTCAGTGAGAGGTAGGTGCCTGAGCTAAGGGGCAGGCCTTCCTTTATTCCTGTTACTTTTCATTATGTTTATTGCACTTTATTAATCTGCCAGATTCCCAGCGTTTTCTTTCTGTTTTGATTAATCAAAAAAAAAAAAAAAAAGAGAGAGAGAACATTTGAAGTTTAAAAAAAGCCACATAAATTTGTATATGACTTGATTTACCTACATACTCTTTGGTATGTAGGTAAAGATGGTTCTTTGACACCATTTGCCCTAAGTAAATGGACCCAAAGTACACGAGGTACTCTTTGATAGATTTGGTGTTCAATATATGGACATAATGGGAGATTGTACAGGTATATAGTCACATTAATACAGTTACTTGCTCTGTTTATGTTATGTTACTGTTAATTGATTTCTTCCCTTTGCAAAAGACATTCCAGCATAAATATTTTCCTTTTCTGTACTAGTGAATGTATCTGATCTTCTGTAATTAACAAAGAAGAGACAGTAATGACTACTTGAGGAGCAGTCTGCAACAGTGAACTCTGTCAGAGCTAGTATCACTGCCTATAACACTGTTGTTTGCTTGGACTATGCATGCTTAGAAAAAATGGGAGCTGCAAATCCCCCAGCACGTCTGAATACCACACGAGAGGGCTGGAATTAATTTTGTCTAAGTAAGATGTCTGATCAGCTTGCCTCCTTTGATGTCTGTGGAGCGTAGCAAGCTCTTGTAGGCCTTCAGTTATCTAATGTATTCTTCGTGTCTAAAATTTCATCTAAGAGGAATAATGCTTTGAAGCTGGCTATTTCTCTCTTTTAATTATAAAGAGAATCTAGCTGAGTAGTTCACATGAAGATACATTTGCTACAGGTAACTAAAGGTGGACACATTTGTCTTCCAATGGCTCAGGGTGCAATTTGCAAAAGAAAAGCATGCTCCATGATGAGTGTTTCCTGTGTTGATCGTAGCATTTGGGAAGTTCTTTGGGGTCCCTCTTGATTAGCACCAAGTGGAAACTTAGAGCCTTAAAAACCCACGTTTCCTATAATGCTGCCCATCTTACAAAGCAAACAGAGTTTAAACTAGAATGTAATGGTTGCTGTCAATATGAAAATATGAGACTCCAAATAATTCAAATAGTAGTTGAATATTGTATACCACAAAATGGCTTTTTTTCTTTTTCTTCTTTTGTATATGTCTTGTTGTTTTCTGTTGTTGTTTTGTTTTGTTTTGTTGGTGGTTTCTTTTTGTTCTGTTGTTTTTTTTGTTTGTTTTTTTGTTTGTTTTTTTGTTTGTTTGTTTTTTGTTTTTTGTTTTTCCATTTGGCAACGTATTCATGTTTTTCCATCCCTTCCTATTGGCTGGGTGTTTAGTGAACTGGAGGCCAAAAGCCACATGGTCTTACAGACAGATGACAAGGATGACAGTGCTTCTGAGGCTGAGTTTAAAGCATCTTCAGTCTGCGTGCAGCTGGGAGATTCAGCTGCTCTGCGTGGAAAGCCTTGTGCATGGTCTGGGGCACCATTTTAGGACTTACTAATGTCACTGAGAATCTGCATCAATCAATATAGAGCAGATGCAGTTGATTTGCTAAACTGGTGAATTTGGATTAAAAGAAGAACTGCTTTAATTCTAAAAAAATTGTTGACTCTCTTGCTGTAATTAAGCAAGTCGTGCAAGACAGCAGCTTCCACTAACACATTTTTCACTGTTTGCTTACTAGTTTTATTTTGCAGTCTTCCACAGTTCCTAATGAATTTATGCTTGAGCTGATGTTTAGTAGCAAGCTAGAAGATTACTTGACAGATGAGTTTTATAAGTTCTTTGAAATATTTTTTTCACCAATATAGCATAATTTCAATAACTATCTTCCTTTTCTGAAAAAATAGCCATTTCTATTCCATATCCTCCTTGAAGTTGATAATAAAGTATAATCTAAGTTTAAATCCAATAAATGAATCTTCATTTAAACATTTACAGATTCATGTAAACGTTGAAGTTTAATTTCATATTGAAGTTGTTCTACCAAATAATTTATTTTCCCTATTGGAAATTTACATTTCCCTATTGGCCCTGTGGTCTGTAAAGACCACAGAATGCATTTTTATGCCCAAAGATGAAAGTTCTATGCCCAGTGAAATTTTCTAAGTTGCTGGGACAGGAAGCTAGTCAGCTGTCCACATTGACTCCTCTGTATATCTTACTGGCTTTCTGATAAATTAACTTTTCAGGGAAACTGTTTCTGTCCTTCACATTTTTCATCTTTTTGCCTAGCCAAATCCATAACTGTGGTAGGAAAAGTGAAACCTGTCTTTGTTCTTGACCGTGTGTCACTGAATCTCTCAACTTTCATTGAAATAGTGTAGGTAAATGAAGCAGTCTCTATATCTGATAGCTAATGTGGAACAAAAAAAAAGAAACAGAAATGAAATTGACTCGTTCAAATTTTTTGCACATTTCTAAAGTTTGAATTAACCCTAAGTTGAAAGACATTTTTATTTCTGTGGTGTTCCTATTAGAATTAAGTTTTCAAACTTGAGCGCCCGGTCTGTGAAGCAATATTTTTGTCAATTTAAAGGATTTTAATGGAACATCATATGTTTAGGCCTTACTACAACTTATAATGAAATTTTAAAATTTTATGATGCCTTATGATTCTTTCAAAAGAAATACTGTTGTGCCCCTCGTGCTTCCGTCACTGGTGTTATAGAGATAAATATGTAAAAATAGATAAAATTATTTATTGCCTTCAACAACTGTAAATACAATTTGTTCATGCAGGAAAGATCTGTCTTTTGCCATTGACTTTCTTTTGGTTCATGAGTAGAGTCTCTCTCAAGGAAGGAAAAAAGTTTGCAGTATGGTTTTGCAGCACTGTATTTACAGAAATAGTTTCTTCAAAAGGGGTTTCAGTCTCTCTACTCATTCACTACATTTTCTTTACCAGTAGGAAACTGGTAAAAAGATTATAAAATTTGTGAAAATGTTATTGTGCTGCTTCTAAACTGTCTGTGTGATTGCAGATTTCAGTGTCTGTTTTTACTGTGGATTAACACCATCAAGTTCAGTGGAATTACTTCTTTTGGTCTTAATTAGAGATTAAAGTCATACTTCTATGCTGTTTTAGACAATATACTCGGTTATTTTTGGACTTTGCTACCAAAATCAGGAGAAGGTTCAAGATCCTCCTTGGATTCTCGTTCCCACAGTGTTCATGTTTCATTTCTTTCTAGCTGTGTTGGCTGGTTTGGCAGTTACTTTGCTTTTGTTTACCACATCAAACAGGTTGTCCACAGTCATCTGCTTTGTGTCAACCGATAAGTCTTCCAAAAAAGAGAAAAACCCATGGTGCCGGTAAAACAAAAAGGACAGTACTGGCCAAATTCTGTTCTTACAATGCTCTCTATCCAGAAAAGTTGTCTGAAATGAATGGAGTTGCTCTGATTTACGCCAGAGAGCAGACTTCGGGTTTTGAGTTGGGAGAAGTTGACCATAAATGCTAAGGGCAAGCAAGACAAAAACTTGCAGGCCTTTCTCATCCATTTGGAAACCTTCTGCTAAAGTAAATACATTGATTTTTGGCTTGTGGTTCAAAAAATAAAATAAATAAAAGCCCAAATCTGCTTTGTGTTAAAATCATTTTCATGGAGAGTGAAACTCAGCCTAATGTGTCTGTTACAAAGTAAATAAATAAGTCGATAACAACTACTTAAATAACAATGGCTGGAGGTTGGTTTAGTGATGTGTAGCTGCTACAACATACTTTATATGCTTCACCAGTAGGTTTGCTTTCCTCAAAACTTCTTTCTTTTACTGTGATGACATAGGGCACCAACAGGCCTGGGGGGAATATCTGAATATCTGTCCTCTTAGAACATGGAACTTTAACTGGTTTGCTGAGGGTACCTCCTAAGGTTTTCTGTCCCAGTTCAAATTCAGTTCTCTTAATCTGTGGTCTAGCATTCTGTTACTTAAGTGGTAGAGTTTTAAACAAATTTGTTTGTGTTTGTTTTGAGTGAGGGTGTTTTGTTTTTAAAGCAAAGCTAGCTTTTTCCAACCACACAATGCATGTGTTAGGAGTGCCATGGAATTTAGACTAGATTGCTGGTTTTATGATATGCAGTGACTTCTGGGTAGAAGTCTTAAAATGTGAATTTCTCTCTTTCAGTCTCACTGTGTCTGGCTTCAAGAGAGTAGAAAACAGGTAGTTTGGAACTTCTCAGTGCTGTCTTTATGGAACATGTGCTTTACTAAAGCATACATACAAACCAGAAACAATTCTTTATCCCAATTTTTTTTGAATGAGCCGGCTTCTTCTCATTTTGCTGTCCATTTCATTCTAACTGCACAGAGACCATCTCTGTCTCTCTTCCTTGGTGTCCTATGTGAGCTGAGTCAGCCACCTGAGCCAACTTCTATGAGATTTACCATGAGAGCTCTTAGAAGAATTTGAGTGAATAGCTCTCAAAGTTGTGTGGAATTTGTTATATTCAAAGACTCTGTGGTTTATGAAGTTGCAAATAGCTAAGATTAGATATTCACCACATTTTGCCACACTTTCTGCTTCTTTTTTTTTCTTTTTTTTCTTTTTTTTTTTTTTTTTCCACATAGTTTTGATTCATTTTACATCATCAAAAAACTGAAAAAAAAATTACCAGAACTGCTCACTATACATATTTCTCTGAAGGTTACCAATCTTCTGGTAGGACTTTCATATTGGTATTGGTATGCTTGGAACCTAACATGCAGAATATCTGACTGCCATCTTAACTCATCAGAGTGGAGCCTGCACCCTGATAGGGCACCAGTAACTACTTTTCAAGCTGCCTTTGTTTAGACCTAAAAGGCAAAAAGGTGTAAGAAAGAGCAAATGTGTGGGTCCACCTGAGGCTTCCAGATTTTCAATTGGAAAAAATTTGGCCTTAAGAAGACCAGGTTTGCTGGTAGCAGTGTTAGAGTCTTGTCTGGAAGGCTGTAATGACTCTTCCTCTGAACATAGAGAAGTGCAAGGAACTCCAAAATTTCCAGCATATTTCTGGGACATGGCACCATTGCACAGTGCACACTGAGCTCAAGGCTTTCACACCCTTTACATTCCCAGAGAAAATTGGAAAATTCTTGTCTGAACAAAGAAAAACTTTGCTGAGAAGTCATACAGGCTTCTGATGTGTTAAGATTGCTAAAATTCAGGAAAAGATCTTGACGTTATTTTGGTTTTGCCAGAAAACAATGAACATAGCTGAGCTAAAACATTTTTACTGCTCAGCTTTGGATTCCTGCAGTTTTTAACCAACTACTCAGATCTTTGTTTGACTATTATGTCCTGTTAACTGATTATTTAATTTGCTTGATATAAAGCCAGGCCTGCAGGGGTAGTTTGTCCAAAATTCAGCTGAGACTTCTTACTTGTTTTTAAGTAATTTTCTGTCTTCCAACAATGCAAACCATGGCTAATTTCTTATTTTCTGTAACATTTACCGTGGCAGAATTCTAGTTTTTGTCATGAAGTTTCAAGTTCTGTTGACTCTGCTTCACAGTGTCAAATGTTTGATTACATAAATACAGATGACTCTGAGTTGAAGTTCTGAGTATAGTGATTAGTAGGTTTTCTGTGTGTGTGTGTGTGTGTTTTTTAAGGACATGTAAATACTACATGTCTTACGGTCAGTCTTACAGTTGTCTATCGGAAATACAGATTTATACGATACAGCAAAGTAGGAAGACTCTGTGTTACCCTTTAATGGAGGACTTGGGTTCTGATGAAGATATTAAAGGCCCAGAAGAGAAAATAAAAAAAAATATTTTTATTGATTTAATTAAAGGAAGCAAATGTATGTTTTCTTAGACACTTGTCTTTAATTCCTGTTTTTTGATATTTGAGCAACTGAGGCACAAATCTAGACAAAGAAGACATCCCCAGGATGAAAATGCAGTCATGGGAATGGATAGGCTAAGCATCTCTCTAATACATACATCCATGTGTGTAATCTGAGCTACGTAGCACTAGCAGTGGCTTTGAAATAGGATGACAAATCATTAGTTATGATAGAGATGTTAACTTTTTCACATTTTTAATTAGTACTAGGTAAAATGGTTTGTAAAGCAATGATTTTGGATATAGGGCTGGAGCACCTCTCCTGTGAGGAAAGGCTGAGGGATCTGGGCTTGTTTAGCTTGGAGAAGTCTCTGGACAGACCTCATTGTGGCCTTCTAATACTTGATGGGTGTGCATAAACAGGAGGGGATACAACTGTTCACATGAGTGGATAGTGATAGGACAAGGGGGAATGACTTAAACTAAGTCAGGGGAGGTTTAGGTTATATATTAGGAAGAGATTTTTCACATAGAGGGTGGTGACGCACTGGAACAGGTTGCCCAAGGAGGTTGTGGATGCCCCATCTCTGGAGGCATTCAAGGCCAGGCTGGATGTGGCTCTGGGCAGCCTGGTCTGGTGGTTGGCGACCCTGCACATAGCAGGGGGATTGAAACGCGATGATCGTTGTGGTCCTTTTCAACCCAGGCCATTCTGTGATTCTATGATTGTATGATTTATGCATCAGATTGAAAAGACTGGTAAGATAGCATCTGCTCACAGCATCTGACAGAAAGGATGTTGAGGTGCTGGAGCAGGTCCAAAGAAGGGCAAGGCTTATGAAGGGCTCAGAGAATATGCCCTATGAGGAGAGACTGAAGGAATGGAGATGTCCACTCTGGGGAAAAGGAATCTGAGGGGAAAACATACTGCTCTCTTCAAATATCTGAAAGGTGATTGCAGTGAGAGTGGGGTTGGTCTCTTCTCACTGGGTGACAGGTGAGAAGACGAGGGGAAATGGCCTCAAATTGTGCCAGGCTAAATTTAGGTTGGTTATAGGAAAAACTTCTTTACAGACAGGGTGGATAAGCACTGGAATAGGCTCCCCAGGGAGGTGGTTGACTCACCATCATTGGATGTGTTTAAAAACCATTTGGATGTGGTGCTCAGGGACATGATTTAGCAGAGGGTTGTTAGTTAGAGTAGTATGGTTAGGTTAGGCAGTGTATGTATGTAGAGTAGTATGTATGGTTAGGCAGTGCTAGTTTTGAGTTTGAGAAAGGGAGGCCACACTTCTCTCATTCAGGTACACAGTTATGTACAGAATTCAGTTTGCAGTGCTGGATTTTGTTGTAGAAGCAATGGTAGATGTTTTCAGTTTGAATTTAAAGAGTAATGAAAAAACACTGAAACTTAAGTGAGATTGTCTGCATGACTAGTGCAAGTGCAGCATAACTTAAGCCTTTTTTTTTCACTGCACATTTAGCTTCAAGAAACTACCTGAGAAAATGTAATGCTGAATCAAGATTTGAATCTATATTTGTGGAGGTCCATAGTAATGTCCGACTGACTGGCATACGTGTTTCAGAGAGTTTACCTCCCCAGCATGTTCCCAGTTTTTGTAAACATGACTCTCTAATGCCGGAGAAGTATTTTACACATACGATGTGATGGGAAGAAAAAAAGACAACGATTTGGCTGGATTCCATTTCCAGAAATCCTCCCTTTGAAGTAAAGGGCAGTAACAGTGACCTCAAGGCGTCAACCAATATGCAGTTCCAAGCTCTGAAAACACTACTTCTTCTCCCTTCCTGTATATGTTTCAGTGTTTATTGCTTCTAAAACCTCTCTTCATCAGGATTTTGTTTCTTTACCTTTGCTACTCATACAGATATAAAAACAGCAGTGCTGTTTGGTGATCAGAGAGCTGTGAGTCTTGAAGTCTTTGCTCAGCCTTGTCACTATCTTAAGCAAGACTTTGTTGTCCTGCTCTGCTTTGATATGTCCTATATAAACAAACTGCAGCAATGAATAAAGTGTGAAGGCATTACCTACATTTTTAGGTGTGAAAAGTTCTTACTGAGCACATTTTGGGAATAAGAAAATAACAGGAATCTAAAGATAAAGAGCAGCATAATATGAAGGCATGGAGAACATATGTACTGTACATTACTTGTGATTTCCACAGTTCTTTATTTAGGGCAGAAATACTAAGAGAAGTTCCCTTTTAACCACTATAATTATGCATTTGAGTTTTTTTTCCATGCAAATTGCCAGATTTTAGGCTTTTCTAGTAATTTGTTTTCCATACCATTTCATGTGTTTTAATTGTCATGTAGTTGCACAAATTGCAGTGATCTGTGAAGTGGAAGAGTGGAATGGGATCTGGGGGCTTAATAGGTGATTTCTTTCAGTTTTGGTGGAGGAGGAAAGTACTTGTTTCTTACAAAATAAGAAATTACAGACTTCAGTTATCATTGCTTTCAGCTTTCGTGAAAGACCACTTGTCTGTGTTCCGTCAGCTAGCATACAAGAAAGGAAGAAGCAGCAGAAGTGTACCAAAGCATTTGTTTGTTTTACGAGGACTTAAGAATTTATCTATGAATTGTGCTATCTAACCAGTGAAAGTAGAATTCCACTCATAAATTGAGGACAGTGGCAAGCAATTGCAAAAGAAAATAAAATGACATCCACTGTGACTTATGAAGACTTTTCTTTGATGAAATGCTTTTTCATTTTCTATTTGTTCACCTGTAGGAAGTTCAGAGAAGCAGTTTTCCAAGTTCTGTTCAAGAGGTAATGTGGATCAGAGGTTTGAAGTGGGAGGGATGTGAAAGAGAAACCGTACTACTGAGTTCAACTGTACAATTTTTATCTTATAATAATATTGTAGAATGGCTAATGGTCACTTTTCTTTAGCTAAGGGTGGCCTCTATTCCTAGTTAGTAGCAGCTTCTCTAAAAGGCAGTGAAAGTTTAAATGCAAGTAATTTAAAGAAGCCAAACTGAAAAGCGTTTGACTTAATTACAAAGAGAAACAGAGAGAGAAAATTCCTAATTAGCAATTAACTGCATATTGGGTGATTTTCAGGGAGTGTGGGAATAATGGCCAGTACCTCTACAATTCCCCAGTCCTTTATTTTCTGGGTCACTTCATAACTTAAAGGCCTTTTCTTCACTGAAGTACAGTGTTCCTTTCTTGACAGTTTCAATATGGGTGGTCTAAAAAGGCTCAGAAGTACGCTAACATCCTTGTCTAATGACCTGAAAAATTTTGAAGGAAATATTTAATAAGACTTTAGCAAAGGTTAAATGAGCCCTACATGAACTGGAATCATATACCATAGTAAGATTTCTTTTTAATGTGCTGTTATCTGATTTTTTAAGTTATATATACGCATTGTATGTGCAGACCAAAAAGTTAGTCCTCTAAATATGGCAAGACCATCCTTTTTCTTTTTGTTCTCTATTCAAATATTAGTGGTCAAATTCTTCCACACTGAATTAAAATGATTTAAAGCATATATTTTATTTTAAAAGTTTCCACTGATACCAAGCATAGTAGAATATGTTTTTGTGCTCATGTTTCTTTTCTGGCTTTGTTTCTTTTCCTTCAGCACAGTCTTACCCTCTCCTTTTTTTTCTATTGCCTATGTCTTTGTTTTTAAGAATTAAAATAAAAAGATTGAAAGACTGCAAGTTAGAACAACCAAAGTTTGAGTGTCTTCAAGCTGCATTCATCAACTATAAAGAAATGTTTTAGGGGGGAGACTAGAGGGGTAACTAGTAATTGACTAGGTGATCTTGTATACATTGCTGAAGTACATGGCAGACACATCGGTTCATAGATTTTGAAAATCATATTTCACAATGGAAGGTACTAATTTGTATTTTTGTGAAAAAGAAGTACATGTCAGGATTGTTAAGTGTCTGTGTGTTAGGTAAGATGTCGAGCATCTCGTGCACCTTACCCCCACCTTCTGATAACTTGCGGATTGGTGCCTAGATTATCATCTGCTTTCATCAGTCTGCGTTCATTAGCAGTTATACCTGTGCATAACTTCAGGCAACTATTTAAAATCAACAGGACAAATTTGATTGGAAGAAAAAACTAATTCATTAGTTTGAAAGTCTTTGCTTAGATTTCATTTTGATGTCTCAATGATTCTTCATCCATAAACTGCACTTTTATAGTCTTTTTGAACATGTATTTTGAAGGGCTGTAAATGCCTTTGTTCAGCCACATTCAAACTAGTAGATGTTTGTTAGTTGTCGTGGCTGATGATACAATTTATAAAGATTTGTGGTATTTGGGGTTTTTGTTTGTTTGATGGGGCTGACAACCTGTAGCAGCAATCCATTTGAAGATGAAAATAAACATAGTAAATGATTGTTAAATCTGTTTTCACTGCTGCAAAGCTTTTGTTTAAGCATTTCTAATCTGGTACAGTTGTCACGGAACTGAAATAATCCAATAATAGCCTTAACATTAGCTGAATATATCGGGTCCTTCAGCATTAGCTGAAGCCCTTCATTGCTGTCTCAGGAAGAATATTTGCCTTGAGTTGGAACAGGATGAATTGCTCTGTGCTACTGAAAAATGTGCTGGTTTCTGCAATGTAGCTCAATTGAAAACCTCCCTATGAATCATTTTTCTTCATTTAATTCTATTATTGCACTGACACAGCACTTGCATTTGTATGTGGGAGAGAAAGTGTTTTTCCATACCATCTCTTTTTCATTTCACACAAAAAAATGAACACAGAATACTTACGCGCCCAGATGAGTTCCCAAATCTGTCTGCTGTTCTATGTGAGCATCCCTCAGTTTGACATTCTTTTCTTTACAGGAATGTCATCTGTCTTTTGGTAGTGTTTTCCTGTTCAATAAATATTCAGGTGGATTTTTTTCTTTTCTGTCTTTTGGGAATAATTTACTTAGCAAAATACTGGCAAACAGCTATCATTTTTGCCTTTGCTGAATGAACTATGCTTAATTCACCAGGTCTTGTGACTGAGCTTGCACACATATTTTCATTGTGTAAATTTCCCTTGATCAAACTTCCTTCCACTAGCGAGTATGACCATGTCTGTGCATACCACTGGCCGCCTGTACTACAGAAACACAAAAAATCAGCTCATTCCTCTGACTTCCCCAGCTAATTGTCATGAACAAAGAGTTAACATTAGCAGAGGAAGAAAGTTTTCTAGTCAAAAGTTCTGCTTACTAAGAAGTCAAGGAGACTCGTGGAAATCCTTGGCCTGACAGAAGAATTATCTGGCTGCAATTATGGGAATAATATGTGCAATAATCTATAATGGATAAACTTCCAATAAAATATTCAACTTTGAAACAATACACATTAGGGGTGTGTTTAATGTCTGATTATAGTCTATAATAAAAAGCGTGCTACACAGAGCTGTGCATGTAAAGTTTATTTGAAACATGATATTTTCAAGTAATGTTCAAATGGAAAGGCTGTTACAGTTGGTTGGCTCCTTTGGAGTACAGAAAGTCGTGATGTCTGAGAAGCAGGGCTCTTGATTTTTGACTTCTTCAGATGAAACTGCAGATAAACATCACAGCAGACAGAAGTATTTCCTTCAAGTCACATTATGAACAATTGTGAAGAACCATGAAGGAGGTCAGAGCCTGCACATTTCTAACAACTCCATGTAGCTCGTATCACCCCCAGTTGAAGTACTATTTCTTGTAGACAGACTGGAACCAAAACAGGTCCTCAGATGTTCTCTCTGAGAAGAGTTTTAAGTTCTTCTGATTGACTTAAAGGTGAAATTATTTCTTGCTAATCCCTTAGTCTTTGGCATATGGCTGCACAGCTTATCTGAGAGAAGGACATATGTAAAAGGCTCAAGTCCTGTAAAATGGCTTTCTTACATACGTTCTGAAGAGTTAGTTATATCTTAATTATTTTTTTAAAGAAATGCTAGTGGTTATGCAAAATATGTAATTGGTAGCTTTGACAACTGAAATACTGTAGTTCAGTTTCCAGGTTTGTCTTCTGAACTGCTGACCAGTTCAACTGGGTTTGACAGGAGCGTTTCCATTGTGAGTCTTTAAGCAGCTTGGTTTTCAGGGCTTTTTTTTTTTTCCCCTTCAGAAAAATAGCTTCTCTTCTAAGGTAAGATGCTGCGTATGTTTTCTAACAGGCTATATATTCAAATTTTATAAAGGCTATTATATATAGGCTTAATTTGGAGTGTTTTTGTGTTTGCAGTTAAGAAAGTTGAACAAGGATTAGATTTTCCCATTAATGGATTAGAAAGATGCTTTGCAAAGGAATTAGAAGCCCCAGGTGCTGTATTTTAATTGATTTCTGCTAACCTGCTGTGTTCACTATATAGATCTCTAGTAAGTTGTAAACTTTTTACACAGAAGCTCAACATTTTCAAAAACAGGTTCCTAAAATGGAATTGTATGTCCTAATTGAGCTGCAAACTTCAGCAGGTTCTGGGGAAATAGACTGCGTGGTAAAAGTAGATTTGGGGCTTTAGGTACCAATTAATATCCTTATCTGATAAGTTCTGATTTAAAAAAAAAAAAAAAAAACTTGGAATGGTGGGGTAGGGAGCAGCTGTCACTGATGGTAAATAAAAGATGTAATATCAAGATTTAGATCGTAAGTTCAAGCTTGTAAACAAGATACAGAAACAGGATGACAAGGTCTCTAGAAAAATACTAATATCTAGTGCTCTGAAGTGGTCTTATAGTGTGCACCAGCTCTCTTTAATTCTGGGTATATTTTTCCTTTCCTGTTCTTCTTCAGTTTATTGTAAATACAACATTGATGGTTCCCAGTTCAACTTGCACTGTACAAGATTTTAGTGTATTTATGTTCCTGTCCTTAATAGCTTTCACTCTGAAGAAAGAATAAGGACCTTTCAAAATTACAAGCTCCAATGTTTCTAATAAATATTTCAATTATGATTTTGGGCATTCTGAGATGAGTGAGGAGAGTGAGGAATTTTACGTCAATCCAGGAAACTGGACAGGAACTTAAAACAGAGTCGTCACAGGACAGATTTTGTTCATATTTTTAGTAGCCACATTATCAACATTATAGGATTCATTGTGCTGTTATCAGAAAGCTATGAACCCACTGAGCTTTGTGAGTTATTTCCCAAATAGGATTGCTTGTAGGACTGGCAAATCCAGACATTTTACTCTTCACGGGAGAAAATAGCAAAGCTAGTGTTGATCTACTTGATAGTAAAGAGAACGGACAGTATGGGTCCTCTCTGGTATCTTTTTCTTCCTTTAAATATGAATACATACTGTGATCTTCTACAACGTGGTTATGATGTTGCAATACCTTAGGAACTGTTAAAAACACTTTATAGATTTTTGCCAGAGTACTGGAAAAAGTTCCAAGTGCTGCCATTTTCCTGATTGTTATAAGACTAACTCCATACAAATGCAACAAAATTTGGATTCATCCTTTGCGGTGTCATGATGAGTTTGTGATCTCACATTGTAAATATTCCTTATGCTTGTAACATGTAACCATACCAATTCTAGATGGGAAAAAAAAAAATCACAAAGCATGCCTTTACAATTAAAGAAAATCAGCTTTCAGGAAAATGCAAGAAATGTATAAGTTTCTTACAAACTTTATTACTGTTCATATGCTTTATTCTTTGCATGGGACATAAACTAGTGGTATTCATTGTTTAAATCAAATGGAGAACTGGATTAGCTGCAAATGCAAAAGAAGTCCAAAGAGAGAATATTTTCTAAATCTTCTGCGGGTCTGTTCATCTGTGGAAGAAAACGTATAAATGGGAAGGATATGAGGCAGAAAATGCAGTCTTTTGTTTTGTTTAATATAGTTTTATTATTACTTATGTGGTTTGTAGGTTATGGAGGCTTTATGCGTGACTTAAAATTCTTCTCTGCCAGACTGAGGGCTAAACCAAAGCCTGGTTTGGCCATACTAATGATTCTTTACTGATATAATTCATTTACTGGCATTCAGTAACTTAAGTATTGCTGTGTGCAAATAGCCCTGAACTGATCTGGTCTCTCTGTTATTTCTAACTTAATGGTTCACCCTGCTCTTTTCTGTAGCTGAGCTATTGGCTGCTTAACCAAAACATTTTGTCTGTGTTAATTTTAAGGTGTAATATGCAGTTGCATTTGTTCAGTGTCAACACAGCGTATACTGTCCTTTAAGCCAGATACATCTTGGCTACTGACTCTAGCAGTGGTATTGTGCTATTAAAAAATTTCCATTAATGCATGTGTAGATAGCAAATGGAAAGCCAGGTTAGGGAAAAAAAAAAAAAAAAAAAAGAGGGGGAGAGGATAAAAATTACTGCGTTACTGCTGCCCTCATGGCAACACGTACTTAGCATGAAGTTTAGATGACTGTTTGACTAGTGCCACAACTACTCCTCTCAACGTTTTCTTTCCATTTCTAACCTCATTGCATTTATCTTTCTGGGGACTCATGTCATTTTCTCTTCCAACTTTTCTCTTTCCATACCACTGCATGCCTCTTTCCTTGGTGTGACCTCAGAGAGGAGGAGGAGTATGAAGAAGAGGAAGAAGAACAGCCAGTCACAGAACCCAATACTGAGGATGAGGGGGAGGAAGAGACCAGTAGGCAGGTCAAAGCCAGGTACTGGGATTCAGCATCATCCATGCACCTTTTTTCACTCTGACATTAATTCACCACCAAGTGTGCGGCAGTGTCTACCTTTTCACTCACACTCCCAGCTCTCTTTTTAAAGCCACTCCTAAGGAAATCTTTTTGCATCCAAAAGCTTTGTCATTGTATGCAACTAAAGGAAATCGGTTTAGTTGTATAGGCTCAGGGCACTGAGAGCTGTTTGCATTCCCTCATTTTATTACCAAATGAGTACTGGTCACAAATCATAAGATTTAACTGACAGCATAATTTCTAAGCATGGTGTAAGTTTATCTTTTAGTTAGAACAATGCTGAAACAATGCAGTGCGTTGCTGAGTTAGGATACTGCTCGACTTAGGTTTTCTTCCATATTTTCACAATATAGCCTTATTAGCAATGTCTGTAGCTAGGAAGAAGATTGACTTCTTTTAAATTCTGCTATGATTTATATCAATTTTTCACATTTTTAAATAGGAAAGAACTACTTAGAGGCAAAGCTGATAGATGTATAGCATTTTATACAAACATGTCCATCTGTGTATATATGGCTGTAAACAAACCACTTATCAAAACAATATTCTCATATAAAATTTTCCACTTATTTCTGAGGTATATATGGATTTGGAATCTGGCAACTTTATCCTAATAAATTGGAAGAAAGAAAATATGTTTTTTCTTCCAGATAGCCATTTGATTTAGGTTAAATTGTTTGGCTTTGCAACTCGGCAAATGAGATTGGATTTTTTTTTTAAATAAACCACATTCATGCAGACGCTGTACAGCACAGAAGGAAGAAAGGAAACTGTTTAATGTGCAAATTCCAAAGAAAATACTGGACTGTTGTTATTAATATCTTCCAGTCTGCAAATGTAGCCAGTGGCTGCCTGAAATTTCAAAATTAAGTGATAATTTCCTCAAATCCTATTCTTAAAAGTCAAAGCTAAAACACAAGTTATTAGTAAATCACATGAAAATAATAAAATGCTGTGAAAAAATGTTGAACACGAGAGACATGAAAAGAACATAACGTGTACTTCAGAATTTGTTCTTTTAAAATAATAGTCAATTTGAGATAACTGGATGATATTCCCATGACTTTTTAAATATCACCCTTCACCATCACTAGTGTGGTGTACTAAAAATGATCTGAATCCTTGCCATTTGTTTTAAATCCTGTCAGGAAGAGTAGGAAAAACCTAGCGTTAGGGATTTGTGTCATGCACAGCTTGTGAAATAGATGAAGGTTTCCAGATTGCCCACTGTGTTTCAGTTGTGAAAAAATTACTTGGTATATATTTGATTAACTTCACAATATTCTAACATATGTAGCACATGTTGTTTTGTTGTTGTTGCGTATTCTTTGCCAAGCCTCAGATAAGGTCCGTGCATTGCAAGCATGTAGGTGGATTGTAGAGATGGTCTCAGGAAAAGTTTATCAGCCACTGGCTAAGTGATTGAGCCCAAATCCCTGCACAGTGTTTATGCTTGAGGTGCTTGTGAAAACAGATGTCCAGGAGTGCATATCCCATGGCTTTTCACCTGCCTTGCTGATTCCGTTGCTCACCAACACCTACCTTCACCAAAACAAAGCAGATGTGTTTTCTGTTCACGCAGTGCAGGTCTCTAACACAAACAGAGCAATTGATTGGGATGCTAACACTTAGATAAATGCTGATTCGGTTTTGTTTTGTTTTAATTTTCCTCTTTGATGGATAAAGTGTTTTTTTATGGGCTCTTTTGGTAAAAAATATCCAACTGAGGGGAATGGTAATCAGATACCCGTCCTTCAAGAGGCAGTCATGCAGATTGTGTCTTGAAGTATATATACTCAGTGCAACAGATCATCTGGCATGATGAAGCTGTTTTGTGCTGCTCTGACTACATTTACAACCTAGCTTGAATTACTTGAAAATTATTCAGAAAGTGGTTATGAAAAGGCTCATGAAAATTTGTTCTGAAGTCTCTGAAGTAAATCATTTAGGCTGAGTTGCTTCCATGCCTATGTATTTCCAATCCCAAGAAGATACAAATATCTATTTCCTTACTTCTGGGGAAAAAAAAGTAAAAATTAAATTTAAAAAAAAAAAAAAAAAAAAAAAAAAAAAAAAAAAAAAAAAGAAAAGATGATTATCTACAATTTAGAAGGGGTTATTTTTTGCCTGATCCTCCTAGACTTTTTTTTCTCTTCCAAGTGGTATGATCTGTTGATCTCTCTTTTCTCTGTTTCCCTTCTCTTCCCATCCTTTCCCTTCCCACAATATTTTCTTCCTGCAGTGGGGTCCCAGGTGCACAGGAAGCTGTGAAAGAAAACTTTTCACAGTGTTGTGATTCTTCAGCCACCTCCAGTGCCATTTCTCAAGCTGAGAGGCCTCTCCCCTGCTCTAGAGCAAAGAGCTCTTCTAGCAGCACCTCTTTTGTGCCTGATTCATCTGTCTCTCTTCATAATTCTGTTCTTTCACCACCATCTTCACCAGCAGCAGTTTTGCTAAGCTCTTCCCAAAATTCATCAGCATCCATTACTCCAAAGGCATCTCCAACGGTAGAGAAATTGCCTTATGTACCACATACTCCTTTTCACCTCTTCTCATATGACTTTGAAGAGTCTCCAGCATCTGTGAAAGAAAAGGAAGCAGAGGTGATGAGGGAAAACAGGTAGATTTTATACAGCTGACATGAATTTTTAGATAAATGAATAACACCTTTCAGGAATTTTATAGTGGTAATAATGTTGTATTATTTCCAGAACATACTGTATTAGTTTTAGTCATGTAAGCCCATGTTTTGATTTGATTGATATTCTTCCCTTGCCTGTGTTGTTTTCATCTCATCTATTTCCCAGCTTCCTCTGTGGAGCAGTAGATAAATAACATGTGATTTGGGTGATCACATAAAAGAGCATCATTTTGCTCTCATTTAAAACAGTGTAACTTTGTGAAAATTAATTGAGTTTTTAAGATATAAAACTGAGAGTGATTGGATCAGTCCTTAGAATTACAGCATCACAGAATTGTAGGGGTTGGAAGGGACCTCTGGAGATATCTAGTCCAACCTCCCTGCTAAAGCAGGCTCCCTAGACTGGGTTGCACAGGAAAGCAAGTTCTCTCTAATTTAGTGAGAGTTATTGTTGCACTAATTGAAATTCTAGGTCTGAGATAGGATTCTGCGCTGTATCAGCACAGAAGAAAAGTAAACACAATAATTGATAAGAATGTCTTGTAGCATTTGATTGAAACTGAAGTGAAGCTTTCTGTTAGTGTTTAGAAAATAGTGAGTGAGTTCTGAGATTCTCTTGGGACAATTGAGCTTTGCCTTCTCACTCAGCATGGCCACAGGCAGGGTGTTTTGTGAGTTGAGTATGCTGGAGAGAAGACCTGTGTTAGGGCTGTGCCTACAGGGCAGCTCTATCCTGCTAAGCTACGCAGCCCTCCACTGGGGTTGTTTCTCTAGTTGATTTTCTTCTAGGGCAGGATTTCCATGAAGGCAGTCATTTCCCATTCAGCAAAATTCCTTTGTAGCTTAGAAATATTCATAGCAGCATTTTTTCCCCAAATGACTCCTCACTTCTCAGACTTGCAGCATGGTGTCTGGGATTTGTATTCTAGAACATAAAATTTGGCTTTCACAAAAAAAGGAACACATTCTCTAAAGCATTATTCCTTGCAATATTAAAAAACGCTAAATGAAATTTATTTTGTTTTTAACATTGGCCTTGGCAATTAGCAATGCTATTGTACCCTTAGGAATTGAAATTTTGCATGACTAGATGTGTTTGTTAAATGGAGCAGAAGGAAAACAACCAGTATTTTCAAATAAAATTGCTAAGTTAAGAGGAATTACTGTGTGCTGAGGTGCATGGGAGAAGAAGCAGTCCAGAAAGGATAAGGTAAAAGGGGATCTATTGTATGTTATGAATTGTAATGAAGAAAATGATGGTGCTCTTTCTTCTGAACTGAGTTTTGAATCAGTTGGCCTTGTGAAATATTTCACCTACTGTGAATCGTATGCTTTCCAAAAGGGAAAATGGTAATTTGTGTAAAAAGAAATGTTCTAATTTTAACAAATCAGGAATCTCTGTGCCTCCAAGAAATGCTGTTTAAAAACAGTGGCTAAAAGGGACATAAAAGCAACACAACTGCTGTTCCTGCTCAGTATAGGAGCCAGGTTGAAAACGTTGATACAAGGGACTCTTGGGAGGTGGCCATTCCAAGAGCCCTGGAAGCAATTTCTCTTTGATCAGCAAACTCACAGTGAAATCAAGCAGTTATGTGTGGTTGTTTTTCTTCTTTTTTTTTTTTTTCCTTTCTTTCCTTTTTTTTTTTTTTTTTTTTTTTTTCTAGTAGAGGGAATGGCTGGTAGAAATTCCTAAAGCCATTCTTTCAGAAACATGTAATTTTAACCACAGTGATGATTTTTTACAGACATCGTAAGACATGGCATGTAAGCTGTGACTTATGATGGGGGAAGGGAGAGAAAATGCTGTCTGCTTTAATTGGAAGGGATATGTATGCTTTATAATGCAAACGTTCACAAATTGTTTATGTCCCTGTTCAGAGCATACTCAGGAATGCTGTTGTTTGCATTAATTTTCCTAGGAATTGCTGTTGTTGACATGGACTTCTGGGAGTCCCAAAAAGCTCCCAAAACAGCTAATAAATTTGACTAACTGAGCAGTAATTTAAGTATTTCTGCTCCGAGTAGTCACCTAAGTGGGTCATTCTGGTCTGTCAATATTTTCCATAACAATAGTTTAGTATTTGAATTAAGTATTTCTATGACATAGTTTATATTAAAGTGAAATGATAGGTATATTTTGAAGCTGAGGTTAGAACAGTATTTTCAGAATGTAGATAGATGAGAAAGTCGGGGATGCAGTATCATTGCCAATCTCTAGACAGGAGGATTGACTGTTTCATGTCTGCTTGCTGATGCATTTTTTTTCTCTCCCTTTCTACTACACTCCTTCTCACTTCTTCAGATACAATAGCTATGGCAGCAACTCTTACTCTTCTCTGCGACACTGTGGTTTGAGTGCTCCTACAACACCCACTTCTCGTTATGGGACAACTCTCTCACCACCTCAGGAGTCCAAGTCTGACAGGTTTGTAATTTCGTCACCAATTTGACACAATTACTTTATATAGAGAACAAAGGAGATAATTGTGAACTGTTTCAAAATATCATAGAGCCAGATCTTATTTAACATCAAAAATAGAATGTACAGAAATCTCAGCATGTTCATTTCCCACGCATTCACAAGTCATTTGCTCAGCTAATATTAAAGACTGCATGTATTTCCATCCTAATTCTACTTCTTTCACTCAAGTGGATAAAACAGATTTCTCTCACATGTATGTTGATCTGCATATCAAAAAGGTGAATTAAAGCACATTTTGTTTATTTCTATTTTTAAAGTTCAATTCAGACAGATGAATTTTCACATCATGAAGTGTAAAATCACAGAAATGTACTTAGTTCAGAGTTTCCTAGGCCTTAACTTGTCCTTCCTTGAACACGCTTGGTCTATCTCACGGTATTTTGTTAAGGGCAAAACGTTCTTACAGTAGGTAAAAGAAGCTCAAGTTAACACGCCAGTTATCCTCTCACTTAGGAAAAAATAACTAAAACCCAACAACAACAACAGAACCAGGGTATTTTTAACGTTGAAATACTATTTTGAGTTATGTAACATACTTCAGGAAGAAAAAGGATGGGAAAATATTATGAATACATGAAAAGTAAAGTCTTCTTGGCAAGAAATTTGGACCACCAGAAATGAATTGACTGTTACAACCTGAAAGTAAGTGACAGCTTCAGAGGACGTCATACTGAGTTTAAGAAGGAAGGGTAGAAATTTTTAATTACACATGCTGTCAAGGCAAACTACTAATTTCCAGTTAGGCCAGGCAGACTTCATATTGTTTGTTGCCAAATTGGCTTTTGATTCAAAAAAATTCCATCTCCCTCCCCTGTGTTTGAACTGGGGTTTTTTTCTATATTCTTTGTCTACATTCTAATTAATTTTTATTAGCTGTTTTGGGATATTTTTGTGTATAGAAATATATATGTATGTTCTGTGTGTATGTATTTATGTTTAAACCTACCGGTTGCCTCACATCCTTTTGAGTCTACTACTCAGAATGGTTCAAGTTAGGCTTTCAGCATGTATATATTTCTACCCATGAGGTATTGATTTAATCTTTTTTTCAAGTGAGTAATTACATTAAGTTTATCCCTGGAGAAGGGCTTCATTTTTTATTTGCTCTTCTTCCATAAATAACTTGCCTTGATTTGTCTTTCCTGAGTTAAATCATTGCTGAGTGACACCATAATAAAAAACTCCATAGGAGCATTTTCACCCACTTTTACCATAGCAAAATAGATGTAAGATAAGCAAGAATTAAAGATATCCCACTGCTTCTGAAGGTTTAGCTTTCTACACCCTTTCCATTTTAAAGCTTCTGGTTGCTACTGAAGAAAAGAAAGCCGAGTAGTCACACATTGAGATGGCTGAAGACAGTTGGGCCTGTCGTGCAAGAGGTCAATCAGTCTGGCTCCAATCCAGCAAAGGAAGTGAGCTTTCATTTCAGCATGTGCATAAGTGTGTTGGTGGCTAGGAGCCAAAATGCCTTGGCCCCACAGGACGAAGCTGTAAAATTCACAAATTCATAGATAGTTGAGCCAGAGGGGAGCTGTGTGGTCATCTGTTCCAACCTGCAGTGTGTCTCCTAGAAGCTAAGTGAGAGCCTCCGTACCTTCACTGGCATTAAAGAGACAGTTGGTGACTCCTTCTGGAAAGCATTCCAGTATTTGTCATGATGCTAGGAAAATATTTCATGTTTTGGAGGAAATTTTGTCTAGAAGCATCTTCCAGCCATTGCACCTCGTTCTGCTTCTCTTTGAAACTGGCAAACACTATGCCTTCAACAAATCTCTTTTACGTGTTGCTGGGATTGCATCTCCGTCCTTCCTTTAGGTTACATGTACCATTTTTCACCTCACCTGATAAAATCTCTTTCTTGTTAAAATTTGTAGCTTACTATTTATGGTAGCTGATCTCATCAGTCTTTCCACATGCTTGTATTTGACACATTTTGTTTATGAGTCTCTGAGAAGTGTGAAAAATGCCTGCATGCCACAGCTCCATGTTGCCGGCAGAGTAGATGCAGTTTTTCTTGAAAGATAATGAAATATAAGGATTTGGATGCTATTTTGCATCAAGACATGTTATTTTTTGCTGTGCTGCCATTCCAGACATAGGGTTCAGCAAATTCTAATGACACAACTATTTTGAAGGGCAGTTGTCTGCTTTCATTTTATTGTCCTGAAACGTATGAGTTGTAGAAATGCCCATGCATAGATGCACGCATAGCATTTTGCTCATTGGAGAGTAAGCTGTGTAGTATGAGCAGCATAACTTGCTGCTCAACTACTAGGTGGAAAATATTGTGAAACATTTCACAGGTTTCTGTCAATGGTGTTTGCCTTAGAATATGACAAAAATTTGCACAGGAAAAAAAGTTAAAAGATGGGGAGAGAGGAAGAATTGATAGGAAGTTGCTTATCTATGGTTAGCTCCAAGGCAAGTTTTCTGCTTTCAGTCTAGGATTGCAGTAGTCCAAGGACACTGCAGAAAAACCCCTGTCTTTTGTTATGCAGAGGAAAGCTTCAGAGGCAGCTCCTGGTACTGTTTATCTGACCTCCAAAAGGAGGAGGAAGAAAGAGGCAGCACATAGAGCACTGCCTTGCAGAATAATTCATGCCCCATCCAATTGTC
Source organism: Tympanuchus pallidicinctus (assembly GCF_026119805.1). Classification (NCBI taxonomy): domain Eukaryota; kingdom Metazoa; phylum Chordata; class Aves; order Galliformes; family Phasianidae; genus Tympanuchus; species Tympanuchus pallidicinctus. Next base: position 12,234,075 of record NW_026294769.1, read on the forward strand.
CTCACAGGCTTTCTCAAGCCTCAGTTGCATTTTACTTTTGACAACGTAGGTGGAAAGCAGCTGAGTGGTTTACATTTTGACATTCATACTTTTAAAACCCTGCTTGGCTAAGAACCATAGGAAATCCAGAAGAGCAGCATGATTCAGTGCAAAAGTAACCAGATTTTGTTCTCTGAAATACTCATAATGTATGTATTTTTGATTGTACAGCAGAAGAAAAGGCTTACTTGACTGTTTCTTGGTTTCTATATTCAGCTGCAGCCTTTTGCCAACTTCTTGCAATACTAGTCTTTTTTCTTTCTCTGGATCTCCTGTGGAGAGCCATGTTTCTGAAGTGCATATTGCAGCCATGGGAATCCTGCTGAAGAAGGGCAAATTGTAGGGCCCTTTCAGCTTGGCCTTTTATTAAGAAAGAAGTGTTATTGATTCCCTCATATCTCTCTTATTAAAGTTGTTCCTAATGCATTCCAATATAACCCAGTCCTCCTGTTTCTAACTGCTAAAGACTGTTTTGCTCCAGAAATGTACTGCTCCCTGTCCTCATGACTTAAATCACCAGTTAACTCTCTCCTCCAATCCCAAAGGAAAGAAAAATCTCAATGTCTACTTCATGGCTTCATAAATTTTGCTAAAAAAAGGGAAATAGCCAGACATTGTTACAGCACATCAGTGAGAAAAGCATTTTTCTGTATGTCTGATGAGTTACCTTCTTGTCTAGGGGAAGGAGGTGTTTGTTGTAAGACTATTCTGTATTTCCTTGCCTTATCTTCACATCTGTGGTACTTAAGTTTAGCCAAAGATTGCTTTCTCAGATTTTGAATCTTATATGGTCACTGAAATTGAAAACTGCAGCCTCAGTCTGCAGTTTTCGGGAGTCATTGAAAGCTTGGAACAGCTCTGCTTGCAAAGCTTGTCAGCTCCTCACACTGTGTTTCTGATGTTGAGGTGTATGCATTGTTGAAGTAACTGTAGTTAGAGGAGACCCTGAAAGGGTCTAACTTATATGGCAAGAGAGCCTGACTTTGACATCAGCTTTTCATTGCCAGGGAAATATATTTTGTTTTCTGCTGCTGTGCTTGCCAAGGTAAGTTTATTCTGAAGCATTTGCCAGGAGACAGTTCCCACAGGGCTTGGTAGTCACATAGTTAGGCAATTAGCCAAGCTAGTGCTATGTGCTAGGAACGGGAGCTCTTAGACCCCATTCTCTTCCCTTTATCTGATCATTCAAGTGCCAGGAAGTTCAATTTGCAAACCTTGACCTCTGGATCCTCTTGGCTGATTGATGTGGACTTAGTCTCCAGCTCTGGCTGATCAGTCTGATGTTCCTCTGATTATCCAAGTAAAACATTGCTAGGACACTTGCAGATTATTCCAGTTTGATGCACTCTCTAGCATTTCCAGACTAATAGAAAATGGACTTAAAAAAGAAGAAAGGCTTCATATCCCTTAACTTGTCTTCTCTCTTACTTGCGTGATGGTCTACAGCAGTAGGATAGCTTAGGCTTTTTTAATGAACCTTGAACACTGACTCAGCTCAATGTTTTTATAGATCTTTTAGAGGTAATGTACCTCCCAGTTTATCCTTAAAGCATTTATTTCTACTCAAAGTGCACAGAGACACTGTGTTTAGCATGGCTGGATTATAGATTATTTTTTCTCCACTGATCTTAAAGATATGTTAAATATCATACTGGAAGCTTAAGCAAGAATTTTAGCAAAAGTTTATAAATACTTTTCCTTAGAATTTTGTTTCCTCTCCAGATGCTTGAAAGTGATTTTCTGGCAATCTGATGATTTTTCAGATTTATGTCTCTTAAAAACAAAACAGAAATGCTTGAGAATGGTAAACTGCTTTTCATTTAGATTTTCTACTAAAATTCTAAAATTAGATGTTGTAATTGACCTCATCAGGAAAGTGCTGCTAGATGAAGCTTCTTGGCAGGTTCTCTTCTTTTTTATTTTTTTTTTCCTTTTCTTTTTTTTCTTTTTTTTTCCAATTAGCTATCTATCACTAAACTGCACTCTGGATTTACTTTACTCCAGCTGTTAAACACTGAAGAAAAGCAAGAAATCTATGAAATAAAACTTAGTGTACACTCTGTAAGACTACTGCCATCCCAAGAACAATTTTTCTTCCCTTGGCTTTATTGTCTTGCTTCTTCTACCATCTTCTGTGTGTCTTAGTATGTACTTCTGGACTTCCAGTCCAGAGACTGTGGCTATTTTCTCTAGTGGCAAATGCAAGCACATCTTTCACTCTGAATAACATAATGAGGAAGGGATAGCTTGATAGTTGATAATACTGGCCCAGGGCAAAAGCCTCAATTTTATTACTGAAATTTTACTAAGAAAAGCGACCTTAGGAATTACTGGATGATTTGCAATTTGGGAAGCAGTGGTGGCTTACACTGGCCTAGCTGCTCATTGAATTACTGTGTAAGCAGTATTTTTGATTGCAGCTTTGCATGCTTTGTGATATGGCAGTGGCATAGATTTAAGCAAAAAACATGAAACAATTTACAGCCTCAGACTAAAATGTAAGCACTACTGGCTGAACACACAGTGCACAAGGAGGACGCAGTCACTCACAAATAACAGCAGTGCTGGTATTTAGGGAAACACGTTAGCCTCTATCAAGAGAATGGCTTTGCAGGTTACTCCCACGTGGTTTGTGAATCAAAGGGATCTGAGGAGCTACAGGTTGGCCACTGTGTTGCACAAAGATAGAAACAATTTAAAAACTGTAAATGTCAGTCTGCAGGAGTTCCGTATGTGCATAAGGACCTGGTGCATTGCTCCAGCACGGAGATACTCTATTATAGCTTCATTTTTTTGGAGCCTTTCAGGCCAGTTAAAAGTCCAGTGCTAATCGGTTCTTCTTTTGGTCATTCTCAAGTTTCTTCCTCAAAGGAAGCATTAGCCAGTAGTTTTCTCTCTCAAATTTTTGTTTATTTTTTGAGAGAAGTTTTGTAAAGTTTCCTCAAGTAATGTTTAGTCTGTTTGCAAAATCTTGTATCAACACGCTTTTGAATTTGCCGTGTCATGTACAGAGACACAACACAAGGAGATTTTCTTTAACTGTGAAAAGCACTATGACTCTTGGCAGCTTTGTCTCCTCTTTGGTCCCTTTCTAAGCTGGAAATCAGATTTATTTTGTTAAAGCCGAGAGGCATTTAGAGTTACTTGAGGCCTGTCTCAGATGGGAACTGCTCACTGTCCCCTCTTTGCAGCCTTCCCATGACTGCTGAGGTAGGAGCACGCTGGAAGAGTGGGTAATCAGTGCTTGCTTATTAAAGTGATGAATGATTCTTACCCTTGCTATATTAGAGAAAATCCTGAATATTAACCTTCTGACCTAAGGGGATTTCCCCTTGTATGTCAATTGATCATTTTTTACCTCCTAAAATAAGCTTTTGTACTTGGTATTCTTGTTATAGATACAACTTCCATTTCATAAATTTTAGAAATTCAACTAACAGAGAAAAGTGCAGAAGATTCTTTCCAAGTTTAATGAAGAGCATTTTAAGCTGATAAATGCAATTTCAGTATAACAGAATGGCTTAGAGTAAGACAGACATGCTGGCTTTGTTTTTCAACAAGACTATAATAATTCAGGTCCCTTTTCACTTCTGCAACATACAGCCTGTGATGAAGTATTTCAGAAAATGATTAGATTTCTTGTCTCCATGAATTTGTTTGTTTTTTGTGTGTGTTTTTGTTTTTTTGTTTGTTTGTTTGTTTGTTTTGTAATTATGACTATTTTACTATTGAGATAAAGCAATAAGATCAGATGAGCTGAATTTTTCTTCGGGAGTTTTTGCTGACAGACAATGTTTTTGCTTTGTATTTCTAAGAGTTGACAAAACTAATATGGCACGTGGATATATTAGATATTGCTTATTTTTCTACCTTTATGGCTCTGAATCTTTTATTTAGATTGCAAAGCTGCTGCTTGTGAGTCAAATTTTAACCAAGTGAATAGTGCTAACCAATCTGCTCTAGATCAAAAGCCCTAACAAGGTGATTTGGTACATTCAGGCATTCTACTACTAGGCTTATCTTAGAATCCCATATGCTGGGCTGAGCTGCACATCTCCATACAATTTCCCTGTAATCCCTTAAATAAGAATTTGTATTCACCAAAAAGCCCCAGTGAGCTTAGTGCTGAAGGTTTTCTGCCTTCTAGATACTGTGCAGACTACAATCACTGTGTGTCTCTCAGAATCACCCCACCCTTCAGTTAATTTTCCTTCATGTTTTATCAAGTCATAACTTCCTTTGACACTAAATGGAGATTGTAGACTTAAGGAAGCTGGATGGAATGGGATGGCAAGTTAAATACCTGGAACACACATAAGCATACACTTGGTAGAAACCCTCTTCTTGCCTTCTTTCCCTGATTCGTTTTTAGATGATTTCAAGAGAAGACAGTGTCCAGTTTTCCACTTCCTAGAGCATTTTCTGATGATACTCAATCTTATTACAGTGATTTTTCAGCGTTCCTGCTGAGAGCTTTCTCTTGCAGCATGCACTGTAAGTTGAAAACTTAAAGTCAATTTAAAGTAAGTTCAAGGAAAAAAATCACCACAGGTACTTGACTGTCAGGATTTGGGGAATTTTTTTCCCTCTTTCTTAGCACTGAGGAATATTGTAGATTTTTATGGTTTTCAGCATGATCCAGCATTGATACTATAGCTCTAGACAAATGCCAGAAAGTAGGCTTATAGAATATCAAGTTTTATACCTTCTTATATAATGTTTATGCTGGTGGATAGAACATATTGAAATTCAATTTATTGAAATTATTGAAATTATGTTCATGCTACCCTGCTGCCAGTTGGGCTGACATGACTATGTTCTGTGACGTTGCTGCTCTCATAGGCATAGGCACTTGGAAGATACGTTTGCATTAATCCTTTTATTTTCTTCTTCACCTATTTTCACTGGCAAACCAGTGCTCTTACACGAAAGGCCTACACTGTGCACTATAGGCATGTAAATCAAAAAGGGTAATGATCTGACCCATCCTTCATGCAGAGTTCAATCTCTTTTCAAAAAAGGTAATATATTTTTCTTTAATCCTTTCATTACCAAACTCACGTTACAAAAGTGCACGGAAACTGTCCTACATGAGTTATGTCTGTTTGATTTTATCAGTTAAATTCAGTGTGGATACATTTACATCTGTATAAAGCTATCCTCTACTATATAGATATTTCCTGTCTAAGACACAGAAAGAAAAACGTGTTTTCTCTGAGGGAGCTCCCTTGCCATGTGAAAGTTTAGTTGTACCAATACCATCGCTTTGGGGAAAAGATGTGTGAGAGGAACCACTCTCTTATCCAAAGCAGAAGTTATAGAAAAAAAAAAAAAAAAAAAAAGAAAGAAAAAAGAAGGGAAAAAAAAAACTGAGTCCAGACCAAACTATAAGAATTTATAAATGTAGCTTTTAAAACTGCATTTACTGCCTGGAGCTGTTTCATCTCAAAGGAAAAAATCAGTTTCAGATCTGAGAAGTCTTTACTGTAGAGGCTGCCATTTCTAATGAAAAAAAGTCCCACATTATGGCTAGGCATTTCCATGGTCATGCATTTTAACAGCCTTCTGAACAACAGCCAAAAGTTTGATGTGCGTTGCTAGTGGTGACGTTCAGACCTCTTCATTATAGTAACCTACTGAGGAGCATCCAGTTCTAAGTTATGGTAAGAGAACTGCAAGAGAAAGTTACATTTCAGACTAACTTGTCTTTATCCATATGGCATGTGGTGGTAAGTTGTTCTTTTAGTTCACTGTACAGAGAACAAGAAGAAAACAGGCTAAATGACCAGGAAAAACAAAACAAAACAAAAAACTTTCTTATTGATAGGGACAGTTAAGCACTGAAATGGCTGGATATGATGCATCCACTAGGGGCTTTGAAGGCAGGTCAGACAAGCACTTTCCAGGAATGGACTGAAAAGACTATATGCTGTCTTGAATAAAGAAAGGAATATAGGTAGTTCTCCTCCAGCCACATTTCAACTAATTTTGTTACAGCCATTTTGAAGACAATTAATGATTGTTATAACTAGCTGTACAGTCCCTGGGTATTCTGTTGATATGTTCCTACACTATTAATTTTACCTTTGCATCAGACGTAGCAAGAAAACAGAATTTGACAGTGTGTAAAGAAAAAGCACTCCTTAAGAGAGCATTAAAATTGTTGATGGGCAATTCTGAGATCTTCTTTTGTTTTGTTGTGCACAGGAATCTCAAGTGCTTGTAACATGTCTGTTTTTAACATTATTGCGTAAGATGTTTGGAAAGTGCTTGAAAAGTGTTCAAGCGAGAATATTGCAATTGAAAGATGCTGAAGAGTTCTTATGGGTACTTCTGTACTCTGAAAACTTGGAGATATAGGAAGCCTACATTATCTGCCTTTCTCAAGCTTATCATAGTATCTAAAATCAAGAAAGTACTTAGTAGTTTGAAATATCCATACATAAATGCTGCTGTGTCATTCCATTGGTTGAGTTTATGTTACTTGCTGAATGACTGCTACAATTTTTTTGCCAGTATAATCAATAACAGTGACATTGGGAAACCTGATTACCCCTTTTCTGCAGGCCAGCTTTGGGTGGTCTCCTTACATCATCTTTCCGGCAGCACCAGGAGTCCTTGGCAGCAGAAAGAGAAAGACGACGTCAAGAGAGAGAAGAAAGGTTGCAGAGGATAGAACGTGAAGAAAGAAACAAATTCAAGTAAGAATCATGTTTACTATCACTCTGTTGTCTTAATATGAGATGGGTCTGCAAATTATTGAGATATTTACATGTGAAACAATTTCATTGTTGAATATTTCCTGGGTATCTTTGGATACCTTTCTTAATACAAACATCTGAACTGGTATATTAAACATTATGATGAATGTTATTATTTAAAAAAATCAGCATTTTTTTAAGACAACTCTGCCTTAGCCAATTATTCTGTTTGGAAATTCATAAAAGCTAATTTTTAGTAGCTAAAATGCCCCTTCTCAAAGTATAATCTCAGTGAGACATAAGTTTGAAGGTGGAACTAGGAGGAATGGAATCTAGAGAGAACTAAGATACAGATATATTTTGCTTTTATGTTTTGCAAAGTAAAAGCATTTTGCTGTCTTAGAATGTATGGTAGTGTTTGAATAGCTACACATTTTCCTGCTTTTCCATGCACGCTTCTCTAGCTCATGGAAACAGTAAGAGACAGAAAATAATTATCAAAATTATTACTCAGCAGGTGGCCAAAGACCCCAGCTGAATACAGGACACAGCATTTTCACATCTGAGTCCATGTCATGTGCTGTGGGACACCAAGATGTTCTGCCTGTAGGTAGTAAGAGCCAAGTTCTCGCTTCCTGTTTGATTCATGCTGGAAATCCCAGTGTAGTCATCAGCAAAGACAGCAGTGGACTTAGAATAGATGAAGTGCCTACTGGGCCTACCATCTGAAGAGCATGCACTAGGAAGCAGTTTTAGTTTTTTGTAGACAGGAGTGAAAAGTAAGCATTTTCAGTAGTCAGAAGTTATAATACAGAAATATAAATAATAGTAGGATATATGTTTTGTTAGAGAGATGCTATTTATGGGAAAGATGTTTCCTGTAAATAAGTTTCATGTCAGCTTGTGTATTAGTATGCAGGATTGTTTTCACTGTAATAATCTCTTAAGTAAGAAGTGGAAATGGTCTGTGTCATAGTGGATTTAGAAAGAGGAATTACTTGCTAGTGGTTGGTTGCTTGCTTGGTTGAAGGAGATACTCTACTGGCTCCAGAAGATAACTAGTTTGGAAGAAAATGAGAGATAGAGGGAAGGTGGAAGAGTACCATAATAGGATCTTTGTCAGCCAACAGCTGCCCAAGTTCTCCTGAAACAGAAACAATCAGGTCTCAGTCCTCAAGTGTCTTCCAAAAACTTTCCCTCTAAGTGGTATCATCAGTCTGCAAAAGGCTGTCGTGGAAAGTCAACATGATCTTTCAGAAAGGAAACTCCCAGACCAAAAAAAGCTACTAGGACATTTGGCAGCTCGACCTGTTTGAATAACAGATTTACCCATTTCACTAAATGTTGGCTGAAGTAGTTGTTCTTGCTGAAAGAGCGCCTTTAAAATAAATTAAAAAAAAAAATAGCCCTTCTTTTAAAATTTACATCTTCATCCCATTACTCTAGAGTCAGAAAGTGGTTAACTACATGTCACAACTGTTACATATTTGAGACAACAATTTGTCAGTGCTCAGTGTTTTCATCTTCAATATTTGAGTTCCCTCTTCACCCAAAAAAGTTAGAGGTTGTGTTTGAGAATAGGGTCTCCCAAGCCACTAACTTTGAAGGCAGCATCCCACAGTTGATTAACCAGTCTGGAAGGAGGAGGACAAAGCCACAGCAAACAGTTGTGGACAGTTTCGTAAGAGTTCATGGGATCTCATTACTGTATCATCAGTCTGGCTCTCTCTCTCTCTCACCAGTCTCTGAAGATGTATTTTTGGTTAAAAATAACACTTCCAATTCACAGCCTTTAAACTTGTGAGCAGTACTGGATTTACCATCATGACTCATTTGTTATCTCATTCTTTCCAATTCTGCCTTGACAACATTACAGTAGATTCTGGCACCATTGTTGACAAATTGAGAATAATTTAGGGGAGAGCATCACCGCTTGTGAAAGACCTTTTTTTTAGAAGTGTTAAAATGCTTTAAAAGCTACTATTAGCAAAAGGAATGCTTCACAAAATGGATGCTTTTCTCTGTAGAAAGATTCTTGTCTCCATTTGCATATGTAGAACAATATGTCCTACAATGAGTGGATTGTTCTTCATCTGTACTTAGATGTGAAAGTAGTCAGAGGGGAGTGAGTAATGTTCACTGTGAGTAATTTCACTGAAAAATTCTTTGGGTTTTTGTTGTTGTTGTTTTGTTTCGCTTTTTCCTTGGGGGCTATTCCCATAGCTATTGTAATTGCAAAGAGTACTCTGAAAATGTTGTAAAAGTATAACCAGTAGTGATTCAGAAGTATGTAGAGGGTAGCCTGAAACAATGTGTGTTTCATGTTAATGCTGGTGTTTGAAGAGCAGACCTTTAATAGCTGTTGGAGCAATTAATACTGTTATTACTATATGATTACTGTTATAGATGGCAAGTTTGATGACCATAAATATAAAAAGTAGTGTTTTATTGGAAAGTCTTTCTGGTACTCGTAGGTTGTAAAGGGAAAGAATCTAACAGATACAGTATCATCCTCTGTGTCAACAGATTCAACTAAATATTAAAACTATTTAGCTGCTGTATGAAGGCATATTTGGATATTTATTGGGTTCTACCACTATCTGAATTAAATTTGATTGTTGAGGAATTATTCACTGATTTGCTTGATGATAATTTTTTTTTATTTGTAGATATAACAGGCCTACTTGAAATTACGGAATCCAGGCATTCTGCAAAGTTGACTTGGCAGAAGTTAGATGTATGGGGGCTGCTCAGAAAGTAATGATTCCTTTTTTATTATGTTGGCCTGCGACATCTAAGGCGGATGTTGGTGGGATGACAGTAGTGGCTGAACCTTCCCACCAATATTTCATTATATTTTGTTTCCATGATACAGATAGTAGAGTGGCAGTTTGACAAAATGGCATTTGACATGGAAATGCACATGGATCAAAAGTGTGTTATTTAATTCCTCCATGCAGAAAAAAATTGCACTTACTGACATTCATCAACAGTTGTTGAACATTTAAGGACACCAAAGAATGGACATGAGTACAGCGAGGTGGTGGGTGGTCTGTTTCAGCCGTGGTGACAGCAATAGTGGGCCACCTCTGCTGGTGCAGATTTTTATGAGTTTGACATGCAGGCTCTTGTTCAGCTCTGGAAGAAATGAAGAGCTGATGGTAGTGACTATGTTGAAAAATAATGTGTAGTTGCAAGTTTGCTCTATCAAGTAGTGTTATAGTGATCTTTGTATCTGTAGTAGTTTCCATGGAAATAAATAGGCATTACTTTCAGAGAGACATACATACGAGTTACTTCAGGAGATAAGATAGAAGGAGTTTTGTGTCTAAACTTCAGGGTGAAAAATAAATAGCAAAAAGAATGTCACTGTTGGATGATCCTGAGCGTGTCTCTCTCTTGGTTTCTTCTGCTATGTATATAATGTATATATGTATATAATGTATATATGTATATATGTATATAATTGTATATGTATATATGTATATAATTCTGCAACTTACCTTATTATTTTGGTTTCCTCTGCAATTTACTACAATTTTCTTTTTAGCCGTGATTATTTAGACAAAAGAGAAGAACTAAGACAAGCAAGAGAAGAGAGGTCTGTATATGCTGCATCCATCCCTCCCTTTGACTGTTTCCACTGTCTATATTCTTTATTGTTGTGTATTTACACTGTTAACCATGCATGCTCAGGACACTTCCATTCAAAAAGAAGTCTATAAGGAAGCTGTTGAGGAAAAGCAAGCCCAGCTGTAAGCACAGCAATAAATAAGGAGCAGTGGGACTGAAATGCATTAGAGTGATTGATAACCTATCTTTTATCTGTTTGTGTGTGAAATTACTTTTCTCCATTTGCCTCACAAATTTGTCTGAATTTAGTGTAGTTACAAATCTAATAAGCCTGTGTTTCTCACTCACTAGGACCCAAGCTCTCTGGAGGCAAACTGTGGCATATAGCAAAGAGGCAACTGTGGATATAGCAAAGAAAGCGGGGTAACAAACGTTGGAAAACTGGGTGATGGAAATGAGTCTGACACCTACTCCCAACATAGTTTTCAGGGCCAAGTTTTTTTTGCCCATCTCTCTTATTGAAATTATAAAATTATAAAGCTAAGCAGCATTTTTCATTAAGAATTTGATTTAGTTTTTAGATAGTATTTAAAGGTACTGAACTTTTTTCCTTTTTTCTTTTTTTTTCCTGTTCCGATTCCAATTTAGAGAATTTCAAAGCTCTGGGCTAGACTGGGAGTTAAGCGCTTATGATAGCACATTTTTCAAGGAATACATGACTGAAGACCTTTGCCTTTCAGTAGCTTCATCTCTACATTCACTAGTAATTGCACCCTGGAAGGATTTCTTGTTTTTACCTGGAAAATATGCATGTTACTGAACAAACAGTAGATGAAAAATCATCCAGATTGCCTCAGTTCTGCTTTTATGGTCCTCTAGAGGTTGCTATACAGAGGTGCTTTTGGATTTGTCAAGATCTGGAATTATATTATTGAACTATGAGAATAGCTGCAGTTTTTTCATCATATAATGAGGCAACTCTTTTCTGCAGACTGAAATTTGATCTGCCAGCATGTCTATTGTGGATGAAGTAACTAGTATTAAAACATGATTTTAACATCTCTAAGAGTAACGAAAGTTGGGTGGTCATTCTTCGTCACTCCACACAGTACAAATATAAATATTTTAAAACATTTTCTAAAATAAAATGTGTGTGAGTACCTAAGCATCACACACAGATCTCAGTTGAGTAAAACTTTTTGCAGCAAGAATACTCATCAGCAATATCTGAAACAAGCTAGAAGTTAACTCCTCATCACTTTCAAGTTGTATGGGAGCGTACTGTGTCAGCTGGAGTAGTTTTTGGAAGTGTTCACCAGCATGGCATCTCTGCTGTGCAGTCTGATACAATTTCACTGGTCAGCAGGAGCATGCCTCTATCATTAGGCTGTTTTTGAACTGAGATGTTAAACTGACTTGAAGTTCTTCCCCATGAAGAAGAAAGATGCATTTGCTTTAACAAGTAAACATTGGAGCACCATTCATTTCATGTGTTCTGTTTGTTTGATGATTTGAGGCTTTTTTATTTTGCTTGGTTGGGTATTTTCCAGTGGTAGTTTAACCCTACAAAGCTGAGCTTCCAAACCCTCTCTCTAACGTGATTTACAGATCAGATGGAGCGGTTCTACTCTACACCCACTGACTTTGTTGGTACAGGAACAATTCAAGTTGACCTAGGGGCATTGCTCAGAGACCTAGATAACTCAGAGTATTTTTTATCTTCCTGAAGGTGTTGAATGAAATGCTCATGAGGCATACCAAGTGGATAGCCCATAAATGCTTGGCTCTTTGTAGAAAGGAGTCAGCATAGCCATGGTGTTGTCTGCAGGTTTTAATGATTTGAAGGAATATGACAGTATTGCTTCTGTATGGAATCACTGTGTCCATCCTGTTCTGGTGGAAGTGTAGCAGAAGAATGGTAGCTTGTCCTTTTATTTGCTTCATTTTAAAGTCCAATACATGGACTTTAAATACATGTTCTGTTTCAAGTCTGAAGCATTAATAACAGATTATAGAAGAATGTTAGTTCCTGGTTAAGTTGCCACGTCTGCTTATTAGTTTGCCCTTTCATTAAGTAGTTCTGCCCCTGTCTTGCCATGAGAGTTGCTGTCCTGGTTGTTTTTTCTTTCAGTATACTGAGCAGATATATTTTGGGAAGACACATCTTGATGATAATCCTGTTTTGCTGGTGAACTGTGTAGTACACAGTGGCAGAAGCTAAAATTTTAAAACAGCTGACAAAGAACTGAGGACAATAAAACACTGTAGCCTCCTATTACAGAAGGATTTGTCCAGATCTTGGTTGCAGTGTGTTGGCAAACGGCAAATGCTTCCATTGCAGCCAGCTAGGCTGTACCTGTTTTAGCTAAGTGGTCAATTTGAATGGCTCTTTATGAGGCTTAAGTCCTTTCTGTTCTGTTTGTGAGAAGGTGGAAAACACAGTTTGTAAGGAGCCAAAGTTAAAAGAAAGACTGGCTTCATTAAATGTAACAAAACATTATGCTAATGCCAGCAGAAGGCTTTCTCCTCCATTGAAAAGGCAAAAATCATCCTTCAGAATTGGCTTCATGTTAGAACTGTAAACAGTTCCTATTTTATAGCCATACAAGTATGTGGCTTATTATATTTTCATCCAGAATCGGTAGGGGTTCGTTCTTTCTTGCGAAATTTGTTCAAAGCATGTGCATACCTCTGGAGGAAAAAAAGAAAATGAGTTTGTTCTTCATTATTGCTGTTTGCAATAAAGCAAATTGCCTCTGAAAACACAAGAGCAGCTCTTCAAAGACAAGTTTTCTACATTCCATATGAGTGTTTGCAAATGTGCATGCGTGTGTGCTTACCATATGTACTAAGCGTGTTTGTTGCCCCATGGTGCTGACTTCTTTACCCCCCCTGCTTTTAATGCACACTTGTACACTAATTCAGGCTGTCAGTGAGGCAGGCTGGAGGAGGAGAGGTATTCCACGTTACAAAGTGTTCACAACAGTGGATTAGAGGAGGATGACTGCAGCATTTAAGGGATGTAAACAGTAGTCTTGATTAACCTGTTTAACAGTTCACTTGTGGGTAAGACAAACAGTACAAAGCCTGATCCAGCTGTAATCATGAATTTGTTCATTAGTAAATAATGGTGGATAAAATTAGTAGGCATCTGGTAGAGGCACGTATTTCAAAGTTATTTTGGTCACAATGTATAAAGCACACTATGAAGAATATGATTGGTAGCTGGTCTTAATAAACAGTTAGTGAGTTCTGCCTGCCTAAAATGCAAAACAGATGTATCTTTGTTCTTTTAAAGTGACTTTGATGAATAAACTACATGTGACGTCAGGTCCAAGCTATTGGATGTCTGAGTCCGGCAGAGAAATTTTTTAGAATAGAAAAAAGAAAACTTTCCATTGTAGGCTCTGGAGAGAACAAAGTGAATTCCAGTGCATTGCTCTCAGAGCAAATAGGAGCAGGTTCAGAGACTTTAGATAGTCAATCCAACATTTATTATTGGTATTATTTTCAGGGAGATCTGTTTTTGTCTGCTGCACTGAGCCATTTTCCTCTCCTTGCATCTAGTCTCAGACTTTGGCTGCTTGCATCAGTATTAAGGGGGTCTGGCTTTGGAGGTTGTTCAGTGTTTTTTTTCCTCCCGTTTTAGTTTTGGGAGAGGGAGGGCTGGGAGGAGCAGGAGGTGAAGTAGGAGGGTGAAAAGGAGGACAGACAAATGCTTCCTAAAGGAGAAGTGCTATGCAGACACAACTATATCTAAGGACTCTCTAATTCTGCTGCTTTTTGCTTTTGTTTTGTCATGAGCAGTTTAACATTTTTCAGGGCAATAGTCTTTGCTTTGGTGTGCATTTTTTGGCAGGTTGACCAGGCAACCAGTTTAGTGCTGTACCCCTTGAGTCTGGAAGTCAGCTCACTCTTTGCAGGTGTTTCATCCATAAACAAGCATCAGCCACAGACTTCTTTTTCTTTACGGAAACCCTTTGGAATTTAACTTTCAGATACAAATACTTGGAGAGATTGGCAGCTGAGGAATATGAGAAGGAGCTGAAGAGTCGAAGTGTAAGCCGAGGCAGAAGTGAGCTGTCCTTGAACCTGAAATCTCCTTCAGCCCCATCCTCACCTGTATCCAAGTGCGTCAGCCCAGCATCCATAGAGTCCCAGGAAGAGCTGAAGATCCCCTCCACCCCCTGTGGTACTCCACAGCACTCAGAAGGTAGGTAAAAAGCAGGGCAAGGGGAAAAGATCTTTTATGATTGTTCTCTCTGAATAGCAGTGATTTTTCATGCATGAGTGTAAGAACATCACCTCTGAAGTGCCAAAGTAAAGGGTCTTGTTATATTGGTCTTTGCTGTCTTCCTAAACTTCCTTTTCTTTTTCTTTTATTCATAGATTTGGATGTCTTGTAGTCTATTCAAGCAAACAATACAATGCTAATCATTGCTACAATTTATATTAGTATTGTCTGATGCTATTAGAATGGATTAATTGGAAAATATATCATACAGAGGGTCTTAATTTTAGCATCATGTTCCTTGTATATTAGAAGTTACTGAATGCTAAACCAACAATATTCCTGCCAGCAGATTTTGGTTGTGTGGATTCTCTGGAACAACAGATGAATGCCAAGATTATAATAATCTTCCAATAGAACACAGGCTGAATGGGGCAAACAGAAAGGCTCTTTAATTGAAGGCAGGGAGGGTGTGTTGGTTATTTTTAACACCAACAAAAGCTTTTAAAATTGTAGCAAAAGTAGTAAGGGACTTAAAAGAGACCACAGACAATTAGTGAAAAGGAAAGTATAATTAGTGTTTGCACGGTTGGTTTGCTGTCATATAATTTATTGGTGTACAGAGCAATGTTTTTTTGTGTGTGCACGTCATTCTGCCATTTGCAACATGTTCCCCTCCTTCAGTCTTGAAAAAAAACACCCACCATATGGTTTTATATTTGCACCACACAATATTGCATTAACTTTGGGAGCTAGAGTGCATGTTGAGGGTGAATTATCGCCATCATTCATTTTTATTTTATTTCCTGCTACATGCTATTGGTGATTAATGCATTTGTAACTTGCACTGCTTGGTTTTATTGAGTGTTTTGGCTACTAGCATGCTATAAAGCAAGGGAATTTAAGAAAAAAGTTACAAATACCAAATGTTACATATGTTTATTCTCACTATATTAAGTAGGTGAAGTTTATTTAATTTAGGTTTATGTGTTTTTTCAATTATATTCCCAGTTTTACTATTTAGCACCTTAAAAGTCTCGGTGGAATCATTTGAATTTAAAAACATAGGTATTTTCCTGTAAATTTGATAGTCAGAAACATCCAGATACCCATTTCTTTGAGCTTTATGTTACCTTTAGAGCAAGTAAGCTGGATTTTTCCACCATTAGGATTTCAGAGCTGGGTAGGGAGCAAGTATCTCTTTTATGATGATTATTTTAACATATTTCCCCTGGAAGCATTCAAACAAAAAAAAAAAAAAAAAAAAGCATGAAATGGAGCAGCACAGCAGCACAGTCCATTTGGAGAGTACATTTAGAGCAGGTGTACAGGGCGACATTAGGCAGCCTGGTTGTGGCAAAGCTATCAACAAGTGGGTAGGCAGGACCTCTGTACTGAAAATTCTGGCAACATCAATAGGCATCAGAGAGCAACACCTGGAAGCTTAGCAGTAAACTACAAGGAGAAAAAATATGGATGGAGTAGGATGAGATTCCAGCCAAGGGCAACTGAAAGCAGACAGCCAGGACAGCACCCAAACATGGGCTCGAAATCTGCATTCTTAAGTGAAAGCTGTGCATGAAAAAGGGTAGCTCTCTCAGGCCTAGGAAAAATATTGGGAAGGTCATTTGAAATAATGAGCACATGAGGAGGGCGAGTTCTCTTGTTCTCTGGAGGTGGAAGATGATTGGATCAACCAACAACTGGCAGGCTTCTTTGCAGATTTTGTGCCATGGCCTCTAGGCTGTTTATTATCTGAGTTCCTTATGTTCTTTGTCTGTCCTTAGGAAATGTTACGAATCGCACTTAACAGAGAATGAAACTGAGACATTAACTTGCTTAAGCAAGTTGTAGGAAAGCTGAAATAGAGCCCTGGACAGAGCTAGTTTACATTAACCCCAATTAGTTGTGTTGAACATGGGACTCATCATCCTCTCCAACAAGCACAAAACTGCAGAAGGAAAATAATTCCTCAGTTCTGTTCATAGGACCCTCCAAAGACTCTGCAAGAGTAGTGTTAACAGATGTGTTATACTTGCCTGCACAATTCAGACACAAAGTCAGATGAGAAGTGTGTTCTTCTAGTAGCAAAGCAATCTGTGGTTTTAGACGTTAAATTTATTTTACCCTGCTTGTGTTGAAGTATATTTTGTCCATCCAGTATCTACTGGGCTTAAAGTAGGAAATGGATTTTGTCTGTTGAACTTTCTCCCATGCTATGAAGCATCTCAGTGTCTCTACCCAACGTAAAAATCTGGACATAGTGATCTGTTGAGAATATATGAGAAACCATAGTTTTCTCATATAAAACAATTGGTTCCACTGAAGTAATCAAGTCTTATACAACTTACTCTTGTAAAACTTGTGGTATGGCATTCAGAGGAAATGAAGGCAGTCACATAACTGCAAAATAGAATTTTATTTTTTTTCAAAGCAACTACTTCCTCTTTTGTAATTTCATTGGATAATATTTTATGAAATGCACATGTGCATTAAAGGAAAGCAACAATAACCAAGAAATCTCTGAAATCAATCCACAAAAGCATCAGATACAATTCCTTCTTTTAGAAGAGCAGCTTTATGGAGTACTCTACTCATGGAAGTAAACAAGTCAACCCAAGTATGTCTTCTGGATAGAAGGAAAATTTCTGAACATATCAGTAGCAAAGCAAGGTTCAAATATTGCATTAAGTATGACTAGTGAGGATGTCTGGAGATGGAGAAGCACTGAAGCATGAATGTGCAGTGGGGCCATTACAGCCACAGCTGTACGGCAGGACAGAGGAGTAGGTGAGGGAAGGGATGACGAAGAGAGAGACAGTTCCCTCCTGGCAGTCACTCTATGCTAATTTTTACCATTGCAAGGGTTGGGGAGAAAAGATTGGAGGTTGGGGGTGGAGAAAGAAAGAGTAAAGGAGGTGAGCCCTGCTGAATTCACTGCAAGATGAGTCCTGTGCTGGAAGAGCTGAAGGGAGATCCAGACTTTAAGCTTTAAGTTTTGGTTGAATTGCCTCAAGAATTCAACCAACCTTCTTCAGACTTGCTTTGTTTTCTCAAGAGACACCGTTTTCCAGCTCCAAATAGAGAGCAAGGAAAAGAGATGAAGATGAGGTTGACTAATTTATTACAATTGCAAGGGATTAGGTGTAGGCCTAGGATATTTGTTCTCTCTGAGGGTTTATAGGCCTGAGGGAATGAAATCTTAGCAGCTAGTAAAGATATGAGAACCTTTGTCTGTTCAGAGTTCTTTAATAGCTGAGTATAAAAAAAAATTTCCTTCCATGTCCCTGTGCAGCATTGTGAGTTCATAGCTATTTTCAGAAGGAAGCAGCTTGCTGTCCAGTCAACCTTATTCAGAAAAGGGCTATCACCAATATATGATCATAACACAGCAAATCACATTGTTATCTTGTTGTGTGTGTGTGTGAGACGAAGTCTTCAAAATGTTAGATGATGAAAATTCTCAAAACAAAGCAATCTTTACACGTTCATTGAGGGGCTCTGCTACCATGTCCATCAGTGCTGAGGATACATAGCTACTTTGGGAGATTTCATTCTTCTCAGAATGTTTTTTTCCAGTAATGCATTTTCGGAGATTAACTTTTGGGAGAAAAAAAGAAATAGGCATAAGATTCAAAAACTACTCCTTAAACTCATGGTCTGTTTTCTTCCTCCTCGTGAGTCTGTACTAGTCTGAAAGTTCCGTCACATTTTATACACCAAGAATTTTGTTTGTTAACAGCTTTAGGAATTCTCAACAATATCAACCCATGAATGGAACTGCAGGCGATAGATACATGGCTGACTTACTAGCTTCATTCTTCCGCTAATGTTTGTTGACAAAATTGATTTCTGAACTGTTTTTCAAGGGAAGCACTTCTGGACATAGCTCACTACATGTAATTTGGGTGATAGGTAGGCAGTTTGATATGATCTCAGAAGAGAGGGGGAGAGAGACTTTCAAGATGAGTATCAGTGTACCCCTATTTTGTTCTAGAAGTCTTCAGATTTTGATATTCCTTGAACTCAA
Organism: Tympanuchus pallidicinctus; assembly: GCF_026119805.1. Lineage (NCBI taxonomy): Eukaryota > Metazoa > Chordata > Aves > Galliformes > Phasianidae > Tympanuchus > Tympanuchus pallidicinctus. The sequence continues at coordinate 12,252,649 of NW_026294769.1, forward strand.
AAAAGGCAGCTTGTGTCAGCATAACGCTGTCTACTCTTTAGCATATATTAGGATCTCCGAAGACACTACATCTTTCAGCTATGTGTGGAATATTTCTGGTGTGTAGAGGATTCAGAATTCTTTTGAATGCTGCTTTTGTAGTTTTACATTCTCATTTTCTCAGGCATTTCTGATGTCTTCCCTGACTGTATCCTTAGTAGGATCTTAAGTGTAGTTTCGTGATAACAAAACATTAGTGGTCCTTTTCGTATTGCAGTCAGTTTCTTTTTCCACCTAAGCTGTTGGAGTTGACCTTCCTGGTCACTGCACTTTTTGGTCTTCCAGGGAAAAGTCTAGAACGGCTAGTTAAGGAAACTGAAGACATTTGTATGTAGTTATGTAGTCATCGTGGACCATTGCAGAATGAGAAGTTCAGAATCTCACTGTACAGTACTATGCTAGTTCCAGGATACCTAAGGTTGTACCCGAGTTATGCTCAAATTTTGTCTTGACTTGGAAATATTCTTGTGTTACACCATCAAACTAACAGCTGTAGTCAGATATACACCACTATTTGCCCAACTCCTTGCCAGCTCTCTAAAATTTTGATTCTCTCACAGGCAATGCCAAGAGTAGAGTTGTAAGTAAGACATTTAAAGAGACAAGGTCTGAACTGAGCTGTTCACAAATCAAAGTCAGACTTTTAAATTCTCTTTTTGTAGAAGAGGGAAAAGGGTAAACTGCTAATTGTGTTTTAATATGTTTAAAGGGGATTGAGTATGCATGGACTATTTATTAAACATATTATGCTAACATTTATGTGCAAGTTTTATTTATGCATAGATGGTTGTTTAACCAACTACACATTTAAAATCATTTGTGAAATTGTAAAAGCTTAACTCCAACAAAATGAAGGAAAAAAAAATATATATATATTTTTTTACACCTAAATTATATAAAATGAAGTGGAATAGCGTGATACTGAAGATGCATTCCTCAAAGCTAGTTCAAAAATGTGTGTTGTTGTAAAGAGAAGGTATGGGCATTTTGTTAGTAATCATCATTCTTTGTGTGGGTGTCACAGAAAAAAGAATAGGCACTCAATGTGCAGCAGTCTTCGGAAAACATTGCGACTTTTGTTATTTTGGCTTATGATGGTTTTGGATTAATCCACTACCTGCTCCCTAGAGAACTGACCTGTTTCAGCTACATTCCATTGTGATACTATTTGCCTCATAGGATCATTTTGTTCTTGAAGAAAGTCTCATTGTACATCATGCGATCCAAAGATGATGACAAGTCCATTTTGCAATATTGCAATGACAAGTAGTAGAAGGAAAAAATGAGCATGACTTGGTCACTGTAGTCACCTGACACAAAATTTAGCACAGAGGGAATCTGGGGAGTATGCAAAACTAACATGCGTGCCTGTTTTCATCACTCTTGCATGGCAATTTCAGCATTCATAAAATTGTGAGCTGCTTGACGTGAATATGAATGGATGCTCTTCAGTTCCTTTGCCGCATGCAGAGAATATTTGCATGTGAAAATCAGATGTTTTAGCTAAAAAAATAAAGAAGAATGAAGTTCACTGTCAGTGATAAAGCAGGGAAGAAGAAACCAGGTGTGCTATCAACAGTATTCGCCACATTGCCAACTGATAAAAAGCTCAATGTATAACATATGCCAACCAATTGGAAACTAAATTTGTGCCATATGCCAAGCATTTGAAAACTTTGTTCAGTTTTGATGTGGCTATTCTGAAGTAAATGTGCATGAAAAAACCATATGTTTTTTGTCAAACAGATGTGTGTCAGTGCCATTTCCAGACTGTGCCATTTCATTGTGTTAATAAAACTAATATTGTATTTTTTTTTTTGTTGAAGTGTTCCTCATCAGGTGAAAAAAGAATTCCTCCAGAAACCAAAGAAAATTCAACCAAAAAAGCCACAGTCTCTCTCCTTTTTGCTTTTTACAAGATCTCTTGCTTCCTGACTCTGTCTAGGCACTGAATTTTCAATGTCATGGGTGGGATGCCCATTTTCTGCTGGTTCAAATCCTTATGCAAGTCCAACACTCCAGCTGTGGAAGTATGTATAAGAACAGTGGATTGGCTCCAGACAGTAGGCAAAGGGGTTTGCCAGGCCACTCTCGTGTGCAACGCTGTCGTCATACAACATTCATCAATCTGTTGCTCATAATGTTAAGCATGCCATGGACTTGCTTTTTATTTTCTTTCCATAAGGCACTTGTACAGTTTTCACATCGTTCTCATTTAGATGGGTGAGCCTGACACAACTCTGCTGTTAAGTGCATCTCTTTCTCCCATTGTTCTCTCCACCAGTGAGTGCCAGTGAACCCGAACCAGAGACAGAGACAGAACCAGAAGCAGAGCAGGAGACTGAGGCAGAGCCTGAGCAGGGAACGGAGACACCCAAGGAAATAGAGGCTACAGAGGTGGGACCAGAGAGTGAGGTGGAGCAAGGACCAGAGAGAGAGCCAGAAGAAAGTGCAATACTCAGTGAAAAAGAGAGGCAGAATGAGGAAGTGAATGAAAAAGACAACTGCTCTGCATCCAGCATATCCTCAGCAAGCAGCACTTTAGAGAGGGAAGAGAGAGAGGACAAGTTAACCAGTGACAATGAAACTGGTAAATTGAAGTTTTTTCAATAATGAAGGATTTCTGGTGGGAAAAAAAAAGTGTAAAATTTGCAGCTCTGTTGTTTTGTTAATAAGCAAACAAACCCTTTGCTCCTGATTGAAGATTTCCTATTCGGTGGCCAGGTCGGTGTCTTTTCCCTGCTTGGAAATCCACAGACTTTAATGGGGCTTCTGTGTTTGAGGGGCAAAAAAGCCTTGATCAGTTGAGGTTTCTTTTAACTTGAGACCATCTTCTTCCTTAAGATTAATGTAGTAACTGTTGAATCATGATGTTGAAGTGACTCTACCCCCCAAGGAGTTGTCTTTTCTATACCTCAAACAATGAGATAAGAAGCCTTGCTGATACAGTTTTTCATGAGATTACAAACAACTTTTCACATGCCATTAACTTTTAATTCAATAGGAAGAGAAATAAGGGCTGAACTCTTTATTCCATCCTTCCAATTTTCCTGTCTTAGGCTTCAGAAAGCAGAGAGAGATACATACGAGCTGCAGACTATAGTTCTAGGCTACAACCTTCCTTAGCTCAGGTGGAGAAGGCCCCTAAAATACACATTGTCTTAGACTGCAGCTCTGTAGCAACCAGTGTTTCTGGTTTCGTGCAAAGGGTAGCCTAGCCTGGAAAACAACTTAAGAATCCGAAGAACCCGTTTTCTGCCCTGGAGAGATAATTATGACCAGAGACAGTCATGCCATCCAGGCAGGGAGTAAAAGGCATATTTTGACCTTCATTGATTAATTATACTTTTCCTTTTTCATTCATTTGTTTGTTTGCTGACTTTTGTAAAGAGGTTAAGGAATGAGTGTTATTAGGGCACTTCCAAGTCTTCTTAGGGCTCAACAGTGGAAAACATTGTCCTAAGTGCTTTAAATTCTAGATAAGAAAACAAAAATTGCTGTACAGTGTGAAACAACCTCACTTCTTACTGAAAGAAAAGAGATGACCCAGTAACAAGGATTACCTCATAGTAGTGAATTTTCAGATTATGATGTTTATGTTTAAACACTATCACTTTTTTTCTGGAAGCATTAAGTTAATTTTGTTCTAAATTTAAGAACAATCTTCTTTTCAACCAGCTTTAAGATTAAATTAAATGAGGCACTTAGAATGTTGTTCTACTCTTACAGACAGTAAATGAGTATATGCGTTGGAAAGGCATGATGAATATGATAGATGAGTGATATTATTACACTGTGACAAAGTTCAAGATCTTCCAAGTGCAAATAAAGGAGAATAGGTTACAACTTTCCCCAGATCCTGATCCTTTCTCTCTAAATAAATGCATATGTACTTTTTTTTGTTAAAAGCTAAGAAATGTACCCTGGTAATCAAATAACAGCATCTTAAAATTGACATATGTTATCAGTAGGCCAAATATTTATTAGGCTGTGCTATGAAGTAGTTCTCATGTAGCAAGTCATTTGAGTTCTACTAGATAAGGAGAATCAGAAAGCAAAGGGAAGCACTGGTTTCCAGCAGCTATCAGATTCCCAGCTGTTATTTTACCATTGGTTCTACTCAGGTGCATTAAGAGCAAAGAAATAAAGACTTTGGTCCCAGCTTCTTGGCCAGCCTTGCTGCTGAACCTGACTTCTTATAGTTCTCATTTCTCTAATGGCATTTCACAACTTTATCACTGTGGATGGAGGGAGAGAAGTGAGCAATTAGATAGCAAGAGCAAGAGTATTCATAGCAATAGCATTTGAATAAATAGGGGAAATGCAGATTGACTAAGAGACCCCATCTTAGAGATTTTGTCTGGGGTTTTTTGATGAGAGTACATGGATAGTTGTCATAGTAAGAAAGCAAATCAACTGATAGTCCAAGTGCAAAGTTCTGCATCTGGATTTGGGCAGTCTTAAGCGCAGATGTAGGTTGGGCAGAGAATGGCTTGAGAGCCACCCTGAAGAGAAGGATTTGGGATTGTTGAGAGAATCAACACGAGCCAGCAGTGTGTGCCTGCAGCCCAGAAGGCCAGCCATATCCTGGGTTGCATCAAGTGAAGCAGATTGAAGGACGTGATTCTGCCCCTCTGCTCTTGTGAGATCCCACCTGGAGTACTGTGTCCATTTCTGGAGCCCCCACCACAAGAAGGACATGGAGTTGTTGAAGCAGGTCCAGTAAAGGGACATGAAGATGATCAGATGACTGGAGCACTCTCCCTGAGAGTGATGGCTGAGAGAGTTGAGGCTCTTCAGCCTGGAGAAGAGAAGGCTCCAAGGAGACCTTAAAGCAGCCTTCCAGTACCTGAAGGGGGCTACAGGAAAGCTGGGGAGGGACATCTTATAAGGGCAGGTAGAGATAGGATGAGGGGAAATGGGTTTAAACTGGAAGAGGGTAGATTTAGACTAGATATTAGGAAGAAATTATTTACTGTGAGAGTGGTGAGACACTGGAACAAGTTGCCAGGTGAGGTTGTGGATGCTCCCTCCCTGGAAGCATTCAAGGCCAGGCTGGATGGGGCTGTGAGCAACTTGGTCTAGAGTGAGGTGTCCTTGCCTATAGCAGGCAGGTTGGAACTAGATGATCTTAAAGGTCACATCCAACCCAAACCGTTCTAGGATTCCATGATTCTATGATAGCAGAAACCTTAAAGATATTTAAAACTCTTTAAGTATTGAAGACATCAGGAACATATGAGAAATAAACATGAAATGGAAGTATAAGTGAAAAGGCAACTGCAAGGTATAAATTGAAACCTTTAAGCAAAACTGGCCAAAAGGAAGGATAACAATAAAAATAAAATGTTTTAGAAGTAGAATTTTTAAGAATAAAATGTGTAAAGACTACAGGGAACAGAAAGAATCTGATAAAGAAGGTACATAAATTGTGAAGAATTATCTTTGTCCATATTTAACCACTTCATCTTTTGCCCTTTGGAAAAAAAGCACCATAATTTATTGTCACATTATTGGAAGTGATTAACAGTATTGTATTTAGGAAAATGTAATCTAAGATGCTTGCATCATTTATTTTTACAAATTGACTACTGTGGTTTGTTGTTTACAGTGCTGTCTTAAACAGATTGTTCTGTAGATTATAGTTTTAAAAAGCAGTAGTCGGAAAAATAAAGCTTCATTACAGTGAGATTCTAAATGGCTGTGATGTGGGAAGAAGGCTATTACGTTTTCAATTCCATCATATGCTACAGAAGGGTAACAGCATCTGACGAGAAAATTTTCAGAAATCACTAGAAGACTTTATTTAGGTGCATGTATTCTTAAAAGTAACTTTGAAAATCCTGCTCTCATGATTCTACTCACAAAGTTGCTCTGAGAGCTGTACCCGGGGTATGCAATCAGCTCTGTGATTCACGTAGCCCTTGTCATGAAGACAGACCAGGCACCAGCCAAGAGATTCAAAGTGCAGCCAGATGTGAAGAGTGTCCTCCCCTAGCGGTCAGAGAGGGAGGAGGGGAAGGAGGAAGCAGTTACATCTTGACCTTGAAGTCAGGCAGGTAAATTTCCTCTCTTGAGGAAGTTTTCCTTCCAGTTTATGGATTGATCAGAAGTATGATAGCAACCTGTCTTTTGACATGGTCACAATATTTAAATCCCACTTTGGATTACAAAATATTCTGAGCATTTATGCACTGTGTAAAATGAGCTGGGATAGGAAGTACGAAATTAAATCTGACAGATTTCAGAAGAAGCCCAAAATCTCAAAATCCTGAGTTATGAAGTCCCTCCTGAGCTAAACCAGTTATTTTCTGCTGCTGTTCCTGCTTTGAGAAGTACTCCCAACCCACTGGGATTGAGTCATATATCAGCACTCTCACTAATAGCAAAATTTCTGAACCTGTTGCTTACCCAGTTTCAGAGTAGTTGTGCATGCAACCCTAAAACGTTTTTCTTGTGGTGGGGAGCATTCTTGATGCTCTGGCTCCCTTCTCCTGACTTTTCCCATCTCTGTGTGTGTGTGATTGCAGGTCCATGGTCCCAGACCATTCAGGATGCTGGTGTGAATGAGCAGTGCAGCAACATCCTCAACAACAAGCGGTTTATGCTGGACATGCTGTATGCGCATAACAAAAAGCCCAAGGATGAAGAGGAGAAGGAGCTGGAGGCGAAGGAGGAAAAGAAGGAGACGGAGGAAAGTGAAGAGTCCCTCACTAGTCTAGCCAGTAGGATCTCTATCCTTCAGGCCACAAAGCAGGCCAAAGATGAAAGTGTCAAAAAGATGGAGATTGGAAACCTGGACAACCAAGGCAGCGTGAAAGCCTTTGCGGAAAAATTCAATAGTGGTGAGTTGGCCAAGGGGACAGCCTTGCCTGAAGATGAAATCAGTGAACAGGTCCCTGGGAAAACACCAGCGCAACCAAAGAAGGAATCTGACTACATCTGGGATCAACTCATGGCTAATCCTAGAGAACTTAAAATCAAAGACATGGATTTTACAGACTTGGGGGAGGAGGATGATGTAGATGTGTTGGACATGGATATGGGTCCTGGGGACTCCCTTGTTCCCCCTCCTCCGCCTCCACCTTCTTTCCTGGGTTTGCCTCCTCCACCACCTCCCCCACTGTTTGGATGTCCACCTCCACCTCCACCCTCTGCTAATTTATTGGCTCCTCCTCCGCTGTTCAGCACTCCTCAGGGTTTAGGGTCACCCCAGGTTTCTAGGGGTCAGCCAGCATTTATAAAGAAGAAGAAAACCATCCGTCTGTTTTGGAACGAGGTACGGCCATTTGAGTGGCAGTGTAAAAACAACAAACGCTGCAGAGAATTCCTGTGGTCGAAACTGGAACCCATTAAGGTAGACACTTCCAAACTGGAGCATCTCTTTGAGTCGAAGTCCAAGGAACTGCCTGTCACAAAGGTACAGCTCACATTCAGCTCACTCTTATTTTGCTATTGTATTGGTATTCATTTTGACTTAAATGTAGATGATTTATGCTGTTTATATGAAAACAGTGGAAATTACGGGATGTGTTTCTAGCTTGGTCTATGACAGAAGATATTCCATAACCTGAAACTAGAAAATGAGACACAGTGGTGTCTGTGCCAGGCCTATCCTCTTGTCTCAGGTCTATCAGTTCAGGGATATCACTTCAGGTGAGAATACCAACAAACTATACATTGATGCAGTTGTAGTTTAGTGCCAGACCAGGTATTTAAATATGAAGTATTTTCTGTTACATTTATCTAAAGGTCAGAGCATGATGATTCATATCTGTATTTGACAGTTCTTCACTTGGTAATATTTTCCTAATCATTGCATAGAAAGTTTAGAATATCAAATTTGTTCTGCAACAAAATGCCCACTCACATACTTTATTGTGCAGGATTGCTTTATAAGCTAGACCAGGTTTACAGTTAAACTCTGCAGGATTTTGTGAGGAAGGGCAGTTTTACTATTTTATTAAAAAATAGTGGTAAACAGGCATACTTGCAATCCTTAATTTGGACAGTAGGGCTATCCAAATTTTAGAATTGAAGCTGGTGTAGGAAATATCTCAATAACTAGGATCTCCTGATACTTAGCATTGTAATGAAATAAATTCATGAAAGCTGTTTTCACTGCTGTTTAACGTTGAACTTGACAACACAGATATTTACATTCAGTAAATATCTTACACTTATGTTTACATTCAGTAGGAATTAGGTATTAGTTGAAACATTTGTTTTTCATGGCTTCATAAATTCACTTCTAATCAGAGCAGTTAATATCAGGAAAACGACTTTCCTCTTCAGTTAAAATGCTAGTGAAATATACCCATCTCTCTTCGTTAAAATAAATAACTTGCTTGTATGTTTTATAGTGACATAAAAAATTACCCGTACCCGTAAGTGAATGGCAAACAATGGGTGCATGAATATGTGACTCACCTAGATCTTACTTATCACTGTTCTAAATTGAACTTTTTGTGATGCAAAAACAATTGTCATACATGCATTGCTTATAACTTCGAAATGTGTGGCATAGCACCTTAAGAACATATTCAGCTGATAGTTCATTTGGCAGATACTGAGATTCATTTCTTTCTCTCATTCCTTTTCTGGTGAGGAAGGAATGTTGGTGACATGGTAGTGTGTTACTTCTCATCTCTCTCCCTGTAAATACAAATCTGCCACAGATGGTTCATAGATGGAAAGAATGAGAACGTTTTCTTAGATCGATGAAGCATTTAATTCCTTGAATTTAATGTGGAATTATGACATATTTGCCTTTTCCAAACTTTAGCTGTGTGCTAAATGCCAATATTGGAATGGATTTGTCTGGTCAATTCTTAGGTTCTATTCTCACCTGAATTTGATAAAACGTTGAATTATTGGAATGTGAACTTGTTTACTTCTCCAGTCGTTTGTCAGTTATGTTCCCAAACAACTTCTGGGCATTCTCCCCACCATATGCACTCTTCCCAAACCTGCCTGGACTGCCTGATGTTTTGGCACAGCTTTTGGCTCCTAACTGAAAGATGAGTGAGCAGGTTTCTTTGAAATCAGTGCAAGTCTGAGGAATGATTTAGGTGACTGCTTTCCTCTTGGACACTAATACTGCTCTCTGCATGAGACATTATACTTTTGGCTTGCTTTCCATCCCGTCCTGTAACACAGACATAGCGTATCATTGTCTCAGTACAGAAAACAATGATGACTGAAAATTATACCAGTGGAGCTCCACACCAGCTTCTGAGAGTCTTATGTATTTTTGGTGAATACCAGCAAATCTTGCAGGGCATGAGATGGTCCTTAGATCAAGTGAGAGTGGGAATAATTAAGCAGACCACTGAATTCATAGAGGACTTGAGGTTTGGTATGAAGATTGCACTCAAATTAGGATAACTCTCGCTTTTTCCAGACTGCTTGGTTTATTTCCAGGAAGTACATTCCCCGTTGTGTCTAGTTTCTTGTGTCCAATGGCTGCAATCCAAAACAGGTTTATTCTATAATATTGTAAAGTCTGACTCACAGCTCAGTTGGTTCAGCTGAAAAAAAAAAAAAGAGAGCACTGAGCAACAAATCAAAAGTCAGACCTCCAGATTTCATAGCAGTAGATGCAAGCAGGTGCATGAAAAAGGAATAGTCCAGAAGGATAAGAGAAGCGAAGCCAGAGTGTGTGTTGGAGTGGGGGTTGGGGGTCTTTGGCTCTCTCCTGTGCATGTGATTTTATCCAGCTGTAACCAATTTTACTCCAGTTTCTAATCCTTCACTGTGATTTCCACAACACACAGCTATAAACAGCTACTTCCTGGCTTATGAGAAGTTTTTCATTAAACACAATAGACTGCAGTAAAATAAAACAGATTTTAAATTGTAGGATATAATAGGGGAATTTAAGGTAGAGGGATAGTTCTTGATTTTAGGAAAATGAATTCCTCTTTGGGCAGTATGCACGTTGATTATAGTTGGTGGAGCAGTTTTTTATTGCAGAATGCCTATTTTCTGAATTGGAGGACCACAACATTTTATTAGTGGCTAGAAGGAGTGATCAGGTACCCCTCCAAACAAGCCTAGAATTTCTTTCCTTCACATACTGCCAAACAAAGCAAGTATTTCGGCGAAGTACATCAAACTGTTAATTTTTCTGTAACAAGAAATTCAGTAGTTGCATACACTACTGAATCGAAAGTTACTGCCCAACCCTTCTGAAATCTGTGTGGTTCTGCAAGTCATTGAAAAGTATTATTTTGCTGATTCATCTATACCCAGTGGGACTATCAGTCATCATGTGCCCACAGGCAAAAAGCAAGCAAGAGTGAAAAATTAAGGAACTTATTTTCACATGTACATGTGTGTGTGTGCCTAGATACATACTCCTAGTAAAAATGGTTGTTGTAAGGTGAATAAATGCTAAGGCTTGTCATAAGTGTGGAACAACTTTTCTGAAAAATATTATCTGTTTGATATCCTTAGCAAAGTAAGTGGCAGCTGAATAATTCTTTTTCAAATTCCCATGTTAAATCCTTGCTAGTTAAGATAGAAACAAAAAGAAATTGCCATCTCATTATTAAGGGATTTCCCAAGTTTTTCTGCACTATTGATGCACATAGTTCTACAAGTTTAAACAGGAGAGAGATTTCTGTCTTGGTGCTCATATAAAATTGAGCACTGAGAAAGTGATAGAAATTCTTATGCGTGCTTAATTAAAGCAGATAGGTGGTTTTCAGACTACATTCTCACCAAACCACAGGTTACCTTCTGTGAGACTGCTGGTGTTTTTAAATAACCTATCTTGTCTGCCAAGCCTTCAGTAAAAGGCAACAGCATCTGGCCAGTTAGCTCTTATAAAAGTCTAAATTCACTGCAGTTCTTTGTACGTTGTAGGAATGATTTCACCACTTGATTTATATTCCATAATACAATAACCAGCAGCTCAAGGCTATGTATTGGCACTTTGAGATGTGAAATCAAGTGCACTAATGAACTAATAAAACGCATTCTGAAATCACTTAATATTACAGCAGAAATTGGTAGCTGTAACTCATTGTAGTAGTTAGGCACTTACATCTGTGTGATTTAATTGCAGACCAAAAGGAATTCTTTTCCTAGTGTTAGGATAATAAAGTTTAAACAAGTAAAATCTTTTTCTTCATCCTTTTGTTCATTCTGAAAGGATTTCTTTGTAACCTAGCCTTCATCCGCAGAAGGGATTTAAATTCTCATCTGCCACTGTTTTTGTAAAGAATTACTCCAGATTTTCATACTCAACATTGCAGCTGTAGAACTGGAAAATACCTCTCCTGCTTATGTCCCCAGTAGAGCTCATCTGTCTCTCCTAACTCATTGCTGAGGAGGGATTGCACTGCTGTGATTGCAGTTATCCCAGCAGTTGGCATGGGATGTCCCACAAATTAATATGTCTCTCTTGACAAACTTAGGAACCTAAACACAGAGCTGCAGATCTGTGGCTTACTTACCCATACCGCATGTGAGAAGCCTAAATTTAACTCCTTTCCCCCAGTCTCTTCCTTTCTGCAAGGATTCTTCAGAGTGATTCTGTGCTGCAAAAATGGCGGTGTAAATACAGAGGAGTGCAGTACAGACTAAGAGGAAGCAGGCTGTGGTGAGCGCCACTTGTTTTTATGTGGTCTTGGCCACTAACTGTGGTCTCAAGAAAGCAATTAATGGCCAGAAAGTAAAAATGACTGCTTTAAAGGAGAAGTGCTATCTCAGATCACCAAGCCAGCTCCCTAAGAGAAAGAGGTCTTATACTTAAAAAAGAAAAGGTTCAAGCAGGACTCAGAGATGCTTTGAAGCTGTTGACAGAAGAGCAGTTCTAGCAGAATAAAATGTCATCACAGTTGTCCTAAAATTTATCCTGTTTGTTCTGAAAGTGCCATTTCTTTATATTTTTTTTAAAAAAGCAGTAACATCTCATTGCATGGTTACATATCTGCCATCTGTGCTGTGCTGAAACATGGGCTTGTACACAGCGGAGCATGTCTCTACTTGCTTGCTTCATTGTACTGGTCTTTTCCCTACATGACAGTGCTTGGCAGCATCCCTCAACCCATCTCTCTTAGAGAAAAGGAAGGGAGAGAACAGAACACTTGCTTCCAAGCTTTGTGTGTTGAGAGAGAGCAAAAATGATGTAAGAAGCTGGATTGTGCTGTATGCTCTCATTTTCTCTCTCTCAATACCCCCATATACAATGAGCAGATCCCTTGTAGCAACCTGGCACATGATATATTCAGTTGCCAAAGAGGCACCTTTTTGCACAATGCGAAGAGAGATTAAAAGGTGTGCTGTGTCACGAAAGGAAAGACAACATTCAGCACTGTTTTGTCGTAAATGGTTTGTAAGTCACTGTGTACAGTAAGTATGCGTTTTAGCATTAGAAGAATAGGGACATGGAGGAAAAAGAATTCACCTTTATTTCAAGAATGAAGTGTAAAGCTTGTTAGTAGTTCTTTGGTGTTTTGTCTTTGCTGTCATTTAAAATACTGTCATTTTTCCTGAAGGTAAGCCTGAAATACCATAAGTTGTAAGGTAGAATATCCTTCCTTGTGCCTGAGGGAGAGCGGGCACCCCAGTGTCTCCATGAAGGCCTCTCTAGCTCCTTATCTTGTGTCCCAAGTGGATCTCCAGCACAGGAGAGGCCCTGAAAGCCAGCAGAAACCACCCTGCCCCAGCTGGGCCAGCTGGGTGTCAGAGGTTCAGTGGCTGCTCCAAGTCCTGGAGCCCTTCAAGCAGCCCTGCCCTGGGCATCCCCAGGCTCTAGCAGCTCCGAAGCACAGGGAGAACCCTCAGCTCATGGTACAGCCTCTGGCCTTTGTCAGGCAGTTTCCCAAGGCTGGCGATAACCTGTGTGTCTTGTGCTCGTCTTCTTTGGTCAGTATCTGAGTCAGCTTCTACTAGTGGTTAAAAAGGATTTGCACTCAGTGTCAGCACCCTTGCACAGGGGAAGTCTTTGGTGAAAGGAGTGACTTTAACAAACAGATTGGAGGGATAATTTTCTTCTTGTTCTCTTCTTGATCAAGAAAACTGCTGCAGATGGGAAGCGACAGGAAATCATTGTACTGGACTCAAAACGAAGCAATGCTATTAATATTGGCTTGACTGTGCTACCCCCTCCACGAACTATCAAGACTGCTATTCTGAATTTCGACGAATATGCCTTAAACAAGGAAGGAATAGAGGTAAGGAGCAGTCAGTGTCTTCAAGTCTGCATTTTCGATGTTTTATTGTATTCAGTATTACATATGGTATGGGCCAAATAATTAATGGAAAAGAGAAAAGAATATATATTACATCATTACAGAGCTGAGTCTTGTTAAATCAATGCAGTGTACTTAAGCAGATACTGGCCATTTGAAATTGGGAATGGTAGACGTGGATTTCTCTGCTTTGTTTGTATCTAAACTTGAATAACAATGGTGTTAATTCCTATTGAGATTTTCAGAGGATTGCCCATTATTCTAAAGCTCAGTTTCTTATTACCTTTATTAAAGCAATTAAACTTGTAAACAGAGCAGATTCTGCGTACATACATTGGAAAAGTATCTGATGCTGAGCACTCATTAAGCACCAAAGAATAGACTGTGATTTTCTAAAGCTGATGCAACCAGTGCAGTTTAATAAAGTTCATGCCCAGCTAGCTGTTGGAGTCATTCTAGATTATATATCTAATGGAAAACAAATACAGTGACCAGTTCTGCTCAAAATAGCATTTTGATCTTACTGTTGTTTGAAGAAAAGCAGTTGGTATAAAGATGATGTAATTTTTACCATTACATGTTAGACTTTGCAGATATTCTTACCAAGATCCAGGATGAGCTCTGCTCATTATTATTTTATGAAAACATTTTTTTTTCTGTGGAGTGTAAAAGAAGCCTGCTGCTCCCCTCTTTTTGTTGTGTTTTATTTTGTTGTGGTTGTATTCATTTCAAATATTTTTTTGAATAAGCCTTTATCATCTAATATGAGTAATCTGCACAACTGCAAATTTCAACCAGTGGTTGAACTTCATAGGTCTTGTATTGATTCATAGTTACCTTTTAGTGGTTTGGCCCCCTTCCCACCTTCTCTGTGCTGACTACAGAAGAAAATGACAAAAGCTGATAGAATGGAAGTGGAGCTGCCAACAGTTTCATACAAAAGAAATACTAAAGACCAAATATTATCCTAACTAGAAGGCATGGCCTGTTTACATTCCTACTAGAATATAACTTCTTCCCAAAGCTACATTATTTGCTGTATGCCTACCTTACTGATATTTTGTAGGTGATAAACCAGACTTAAAAATTAATTTTAGTGATCAACAAAAGTTGTTTTTCATCCCAGTTGGTTAGATTTTGATCTTTGGGGCAATTATGGTGACCACGAGTCTTACAGTGGCCAGTTACATGACCCAGCTCCATGTATCTACCACTATACTTTGCAGTACTGAGTGTTCCAGATGGGAGAGAAGCACCCCTCCAGCCAAATCCAACTCTCATACCACCAGTTAGACCTCAATTTGCAAAAAGTGTTTACCAAGAAAGTCCTGCATAAAATGGCTGATAAAGCATCATCCTTTGAATTGCTACCTTACTTGGTTTGCTCAACAGAGGCTCAACTGCTCTGCTTACCCTTCCAGTGCTACCATTTGTAGCTGGTGTGCCCATCTGCCAACCAGCTGTAGTGTCCACAATTGGGAGTGCCTTGTTCCACCACACCCTTATTTGGGTAGCCTTTCCATTAGCTGCCAGAAACCCGTAATTTAATTTAAAATATATATAATAAATGCATGCAGCTTTAAATTTAAGATTTCAGAAAGCAGAAAATGCTGCATTGTTGATATACCTGCCCAGTGCTAAAGAAAACATAATTTCTGAGTGTTCTGAGTGTCCACAGCTTGAAGCTAAAGGATGTGAGTAATCCTGATGTGATCATTCAGGTATTTAAAACTGAGAGAGAGGATAAATAGACCTGAGTCCGGATACTTTCTGTGTTGAGGGATGAGGCCTTCATTAGTGGGGAAGATTGGTTTTCATGGAGGAAAAAAAATATTTTCTTCTAAATGTGTAGTTCCATTTTGATTTATCGTTTGACAAGTTAAATGGCACAATGAATTCAGATTCCATTCCACGATTCTCAATTTACAGATTTTTCTTATAGCACAGCGTTGCAGAGTCAGAGAGACATGTAGCAAAACAGAGAGCTGGATTGAGCTACGTAGATTTAGACAAGAGGTACAAGAAAAAGCACAGAATTACATCGTCTTGCATCCTGCTGTTCCCAGTAAAGCCCTTCTGCAGTTTCCTGTACTGCTCCTTTGACCAACAGTGTGGATTAACTTTGTTAACCTCTTTTCCCGTTTTCATCTGTTCATCGGCTTTAGTATTAGAGTTAGATTGAAAGGAAGAGAGGATGTATATTTTAGATGTTTCATATTTTAGACCATGTGTTTGAAGTGCTTAGGTATCCCTGAGAACTGAGATGTGGTCTTAGAAAGACAGATGTAGTCAGTTTAGTGTGCAGAGCAGGAGGCACTGTAGGGAAACATGCTTTCAAAGGAAGGCACAATGTGTGTATATGAGCATGCGTCAATCTAGCTAAACAGTTTTTTTTGCCATCTTACATTTGCCAAAGTGGTTGTGCTTTCCTTTCTTTGAAAACTTGGCATCCATTGTGTTCAAATAACTTGAAACTCAGCTGCAAACAAAGAACTGGCTGCTTAGCATGGATGAAGGCTCCCTCAGAGTTAAGCAAAAAGGCAAGTTTAAAATCCTGGCATGTAATTTTACTTCAAGAAAAGTCCACCAGATCAGTCCTTGCTGTTGTCTTCAGTAAAGGACGCAAGTAGGTCTATCTGCTACTTTGGGAACAAGAATAAAAATCAAATTATACCAAAGAATATAATTAATTTAGCCAAGTAAAATGGTGGTAATGCTGTGAGGAAATTAAGATTGTATGCCTTGTTTTTTACAATGTAGCATTGTGATGCTGTGTATTACATGGATGAACATTGCTTTTAGTAAAACTTCTTGAAATGAAAAAGCTGTCCATGGGCGCTAGGTCCTCCATAACCAAGCAGTTAAGTATTTTAAAGGCCATGTGTTTGGAGTGATTACATAGCCCTGAGATGTAAAAACGGATAAGAAATGAGAGCTTAGTGTTACAAAGGCAGATGGGGACATTTATAAACAAACAAAATCCACAAAAGTTGGTTTTCAGAAATGATCAAAGTATTTAAATTTGTTCTGATAGTTGTCACCTCAGTATGTTGGCTTTTGCAGTTTCCAATTGGGTTAGCTAATGCTTTGTGAAAGACTGGTGGGGTATTTCGAACTATGCTATCTTGCTTGACCTGGAAAAATGCCTTTTTTCACAAGTCTGGACAGAGCACAGAATTGAATGAATAATACTTTGTTGGCTGTACTCTAACAGTCAGCATATCACTGCCCTAACAAGTTTCAGGCTTTATTTAATGGGAAAAAAGCTACCCTTTCACTCCTCGGAGAAAACAAAAATACTTTCTATGGCTTCTGTGAACAGCAATTGCATGTTGATGTATTTCAGAAGAGAGCTGAAGAAGTGGAGCAATCTGACTGAAACCATGGCTGTCAGTTTCTGATTTATAGAGATCATTGTAAAGCATTTTAGATGTAGTCCCTTCCTTTTCTGAATTGGATCTGTTTTTTTTAAAGTTCATATAAAAATTAGTGTAGGAAGCCTCGTATACTGTGGTGTCATGAGCTCCACATTCTTTTAGATTTTCTATTCTATTCCTTTGTATGTATATATACTTGTTTTCTCCAAGTAATGAGTATTGAATATAATGAATGTTGAATATAAACCACTGATGTGTCTCATTAGTAGATGCCTGAAAAAATGAAGTGTGAGAGCTTTTTTGGATCTGAATCTTCTGTCGAGACTTGTCAAATATCAGATAACGTGTATTTGGTTATGTAGCTTATGAATAGATGGGCTTTTAGCCACAAAAAGCTTAGGGCACAATAACAACCAGATATTTCATTTCCTAATTTTTTTAGGTTACTATTTGACTAACATCATACGTGAACGTTGAGCTACTCTTGCAATCTCATCAACAATGAGAAGCCCTTTATCTCTTGGAAAAGATAACTTAAGCGCCTCATTTCTGGAGAGGCCGTTAACAGTTTCTAATTTGGTCCTTCCTCACAGCCCTTTTTTTTTTTTGCCCTTCTGCAACTGTGAGTCTGTCTTCCTAAAGATTGGGGGCAGCTTGTGCTGTGAACCCCCTCTGAGGTGCCCACTTCATCCTGAATGTCTGAGGGATGGCCTGAGTCTTCCATGACCTTCACCCTCAGAGCCTTGTAAGGCCTTCCTCTGAAAAGTTTTTGGAAATTGTACCATAGGAGAGCAGAGTCCAGGAAATAACTAGTTTGATCCTTTCACTAAAAGTTCAAGGAGTAAAATAATTAGGATTGATGATCTAATGTGAATGAGATCCCCCCACCACCCTTTTTTTTCTTCATGTAAAGATTTGTGTACTGTTTTTCCTCAGAATTTTAATCTTTGACCCAAACAATTTTTATGAGAATGCCTGCAGATGAAATATGTGTGTGATACAGCGTTGTGTCATGTTATAGGAGGATATGAGTGTAGGGCTTGCCGATAACCAGTCTTCTTTTAACCTGCCAGGAGACTATCATGCTGGGGAGAACATTATGAACTGATCATTGGATTCAAATCTATTTATGATTTAATGGTCATATTAGGTGCCAGTAACCTTCTTCCCTATTGAGTTTTTATTCTCTTTTTATTGTCAGTGATGTTTAAAAAAATAGTAAGAAAAATAATAAGAAACTGGCAGGTGTTTTTGGATCTGAACAAATGATTCAAGTTAGTAATAGAGTGGAAATCAAAAATAAGAGCATGTTCCTACTTGCTCAGGATCACACCAAGGATGCCAACCAGCAGGGTAAGAATTGTTTGCCTGAACAGACTGAAAGCTCTGAGGAGTAAATAGCTGCTATGGGGGTGGTTGCACTGCAGATGGTATGAGTCCTGCCAGCACATGGATACAGCTCTGATCCTATCAAATCAATGCTTGCAGCAGCAGGAGGGATTCTTGTCATCTGGAACTACATCTACAGGCTCTTTTGCTTGGTGTTCCTTTTTTCACATAGTGCAGTGTACAGCACAGCAGACTTGCAGTACTTGGTCTCACAGCTCTCCAGTACATGGATTTGGATTTTTATCAGCTCCATTTGGCTCATCGTGCTTACATGAAGCACGAGGTGGAGGAGAGTCCCTTTGGAAGTAAAGCTTACTGTTTCATTTAG
This sequence comes from Tympanuchus pallidicinctus, assembly GCF_026119805.1. NCBI lineage: Eukaryota > Metazoa > Chordata > Aves > Galliformes > Phasianidae > Tympanuchus > Tympanuchus pallidicinctus. The sequence continues at coordinate 12,270,984 of NW_026294769.1, forward strand.
AAATGCCCGAAAGCAATGCAAAATCTCTGGAATATGGATCCTGCACCACCACAAAATACTTGTGGGATCCCTGGGTAGCTGCCAAAAGCCCTAGTTATTTGTAGGAGGCAATTGAGAACACTGCTGAAGTGTTAGCCTTCAAAAATGCATGAGAAGCATTTTTACATCCATCACATGGCTACTGCTAAACTCACCATGTAGGGTTGTTCCTGTGATCTTAATTGCAATTTTCCCTGGTTCACTCGGAGAAGCGTTAGCTTTTTGTTATTGTTTAAGATATATTTTTTTCAAAGGTTCTCTTTGAAAAAAACCCTCTTTCTGTGAGCTTAAGGCTCAGTCTCTCTTCTGTGAACTTTTTAAAATGATGTTGGCACAGTGCTGAGAAGAACTGTAAAAGCAGCTAGTTGAAATCTCTAGTTTGATGTTGTCACCTTAGTTACAGAGTTCAGCATCTGTGGGTGGATGGATACAATATCAACAAATACAATCAATTCTGAGCAGAACATTTTCCAAATAATATTGACAAGGGAAGGTAAAGTACTGAGGGGTATTCCTCCTCTTCTTTTTTTCATTGGGATAGGAATGGATTGAAAGTTCTTGTTTGTCATTAAGTAGAAGCTCATAGCTTTTTAACATATGTGATTCCTCTAGTCATGGGTGAAAGCCAGGGCATCTTATTGCAGTATTCAAGCAAGAAGGATTTATTTCTCTCTTAAAGTGAATGGCAGTGTCAATAGGAAGAACTGCTTCTCTATTTATATTTATGGAAGCCTGCATATGAAGTTGATCAGCAATAAGTTCCAGTTAAACAGATTGAAGATTGTTTGCTTGCTTCCCCTTATTAACATTATTTGCTTGCTTAACCCTTGTACCCTGCCTGACTGAGCAAGAAAATCCCTTGTTATCCACACTTAGGTGTAGCCCTGTACAAGGAGCAACTCGAAAAGATAGTAGGCCTCATTTTTATTTCTTCTGCAGCGGTTCAGTGCTTGCTGATCAAGGACTTCTGCCACTGACACAGAAAGAAGCTTGTGTAAAACCAAAACAACCGAGTGTCAAACAAGCTTGAATGACGTCAAAATGAAGCTTATCAGTGTTTGCTGTGGATGTGTGTCCATACCACTATGCCCCCCCTTTGTGCACATCTCAGCCCTCCACTGATGGTTGCCTTTTATCTCCCTTTGCAGAAAATTTTGACCATGATCCCATCGGAGGAGGAGAAGCAGAAGATCCAGGAGGCACAGCTGGCGAATCCTGATGTCCCCCTGGGCAGTGCTGAACAGTTCCTTCTCACCCTCTCCTCCATCAGTGAACTCTCTGCCAGACTCCAGCTCTGGGCTTTCAAGTTGGACTATGAGATAGTGGAAAAGGTGAGACGAGCATGCGGAGGCTGAGGGAGACACTGTTCCAAGTCTTTGCTTAATCCTTCTCTGTCCTTACTGTATATTTTGACTGTGTATTTTGTGGAAATAGTTAATGAGTCACTTTTGTTTCAGTGGCTGACCAGGAAACAGCTGAAGTGATCCTTCATAGACTGTTCCTCCTATGAAAGAAAATTAGGGATTATGTCTTCCTTCCTTTAATTAGACAGTAATGACATTGTAACAAAGAAGAGGGCTAAATCCTGACCACATTTTTTCCAGATGTTGCTATTCAGGAGATGTATAGTTTCAGGCAGTAAGAATTTTTCCGTAGGTGAAGATTGAATGGACGACAGAATTCACTAATGTATTGTGAGAGTACTGATCTTACATCCATTTAAACTAAGGAGAACACTGTTAATTAAAGTTATTTCTGTATGTAACTCTCAAAATTATTAACAAAAGATAAGAGCATCCTTCAAGAGTATTCTTTTCAATTGTATCAGGTCCTGTACCAGGACTACTGAATTCATGACACACGTGGACTTGAGTTCACTTATGCATGCACACTGAACATTTACCTTACATTGTTTTTTATATTGACATTACATTTATACTTTACATTATGTCTCTCTGCCAGAAATTCAGGGCCAGTTCTTAAATTTGATTTCAAGTATAACTTATGGTTTAAAAAAAAAAGGGCGGTGAGGATGTTATGTGATAGCGAAGGATACAAGATTTTTCTGCATTATCTATTTGTCTTCTCTAGGTAACAGATGAATTTTAAAAGAGGGCAAGAATTACCATTTCTTTTATTTATACATTGTCTAACACACCGTTTGTTTTGGTGTTGATTTTTTTTTTGTTGGTTTGCTTTGTGTTTTTTTACTACAGTAAACTGAGAAACTTGGAGTAATTATAAATACAAACTGTGTAGAAGAGCACTGAGCACTTGTACACTTTCGTACACATGAAAGCATACAAAATGGCCTGCTTGGAAGCTTTTTATGCATCCTTTTTATGCATCCTCAGTCTATTTTAAATGAACCTTTTAGGAATTATTTTTAAACAGTTTGCAAATTGATGCAGGCAAAATGCATATAAAAGTCTGTGTTTACAGCAGTTTTATAGCAATGCGATTTCATCTCCATAATTCAACAAAACAAAAAAATTCTGAGTAGTAAATCAATTCAAGGAATTCTATGCATTAGTTTATTGCTTTTAATTTAATTTGATAATGTCTTGGATTATTTAGCAATTCCCCTATGAAGTATGCATAACTTTGGTTACTGTGCCATCTCTTAAATTATGTAGAATTTGACATACTCTCTAGTCACAGTAGTGAGAAGAAATGCATGGGGTTTTTTTTAATCTCTCTGCTTTTTTTTATGGTAAAATACCACTACAGATTTTGAACAACCCATTGCGTTTCCCTGACACAGTAAATTGTGCTGTTATTTTCCCTCTTGGTCTAAAATAACAGCTTAATTTTTGGCTTCTTAGCTCATAAAAAGTGTAGTAATTTGGGAAAAGAATGCTTCCCAGAGATGCTTAGAATTGCATTTGGTGATAGGAACAACGTGAACTGTTACTGTGCACATAAAATAAATAGCCCTGGCCCTCACACAAAGATAGACATAAACTCACTCATCTGAATTGCCTTCACTGTCTTCCTTTGAACTCTCTTGTGTAGTGCACTTCCCGAGGTAATGGAACAGAATTTATGTTTTTAAGTCTTATCAGTTTACATACCTATTCTCAGATAGCATGTGTGAATGGAACCTGCATTAAATTAAAAGATCAAAATGAGACCCACTTTTAAAGCTTCATATTTGCAGTAGTTTTTTTAGTTACTTTGGTGTGGGCTTTTTTTGTGTTGTTTTTTTTTTTTGTGTGTGTGTTTTTTTAAACCGGATTTAAAGTTGCATGAGCATAAAGTGCTGTCTAAAACTCAGAGGTGGCTACTGTTTGAAGAAAGCTTTAGGATCAGGCTATGAACATCAATTCAGCCAGGGTTTTAACTCTTTTTTTTGTTGCTGTTGTTTATTTGTCTGAAGATTAGAGATTGTTGAAGATTATAGAGAATAGTTATAAAAAGCTCTTTTATCATTTGGGATAGGACAGTATTCATGCCTCTAATTCAAGTGCAACAGCCCCTTTACTAATATTGCCTCTCCTATTTGGAAAACAGTCATAGAGCAATCCTGAGTACAAATAAGTTAATTGCATACATAAGTAAACAACACTGGGGGAAGTATTTTATGTATTTCTTTGCTCTGATTGATTAACTGGAACATGAAAGAAAGCCATCAAACATGGCCAGTTTACACTGTGCAAGATTGCAGTTCAGGAACTTGTTGCAGTTATTAATCTAAACTATTAAAAAGTAATAGTATTAAGAAGAATAGAAGAAACTATAGACAACTGCAGCCTTTATTTTCTTGTTTCTTTTCTCATGGCAGGAAGTTGCAGAACCACTTCTAGACCTGAAGGAAGGAATGGACCAACTGGAGCACAATAAAACTTTGGGATTTATCCTTTCTACTCTACTAGCCATTGGGAACTTTCTGAATGGAACCAATGTAAGTCCAACATTTCCCCTGGAGCTTTTCCTTCAAAAAACAGAAGTCAAAGCCATAGTGACAGTTACAAGTCAGTATTTATTTCTTACAAGGAATGTCAATTAGAAAACTAATTTACTAGTTCTAGTTCATGGAACTAGTGTTCCACGAGTGCTCTCTGTCTCTTTCTGCATAACCTGAAAGAAATTTAAAACTAGGCATTCCCTCATGTAAGTTATTTGAGTTCTTCTGATGTAGAATTCTTCTTCTTTCCCCTATGCTTCTACTTGGGCATTTTCATGTACTAACCTGCATGGCAAAGAGTAACATTTTTATTTTTATTTTCTTCTTGTTTTCCCTCATACAGGCCAAAGCTTTTGAGTTGAGCTACCTCGAGAAGGTTCCAGAAGTGAAGGACACGGTGCATAAACAGTCCCTTCTGCACCACGTCTGCACTATGGTGGTGGAAAAGTTCCCAGACAGCACTGATCTTTATTCAGAGATTGGAGCCATCACTAGGTCAGCCAAGGTATGTCTGGTGGATGTATATATGTAACCCATTAATGGATTAAACTTGAGATAACCAACATAAAAATGCTGGTTAATAATTCGTATCTAGTCCAGTGTTTTGATTCTGACAGTTGCCAATACTAGCTACTTGGGAGGAGAGCACATGCAGCTTTGAGTAGATCTCTCCTGGAGAATCTTTATTTCATGAATCATAATACTCATTATATGCATCAGATGGGGGAATTACTTATTTTTCAAAAACCATATTGTTTCAATATTTTGAGAGGAAAAAAAATCTGTTATCCAATTGTTTTTTAAACATCAAAAATCAAGTCATATTTTGGCTCCTAGAAAAGTACTTGTGACATTGAATTCCACAATCTAATTTTGCCTGTTGTTATATTTGCCAGCTTCAGGTTTTACTTTCTTTAATATATTGAACAGTATAAACTTCTTTTATCTCTATATTTCATGGAATCATAGAGTTATTTAGGTTGGTCATCACTCATTGCGATGCCAAATAAAAGCAGTCTGCTGCCTTGCCTGCATTTCAAATAATCCTTCTACAGTTTTTTTTAGAGACAGTTTTCACAATTTTTCTTTATCTTCCCTTTTGGGATGGGTTAAAACACAGTATTCCAGCCCGTAGTTAGTGATGTTACATGCTTACTACATTTGCCCATCCTGCCTATGCTGTCTTTTGTGGGTTACCTGAGATTTTATTTGTGTTTTTTGACTGTTGCCATCCTTCTGATACAAGTCATCTTTGCACTGCTCTCAGGGGCATCCAGACAGCTCATCAGGCTTTTAGAACTCAACCAGATACTGAGTTATTCCAAGTTAGTGCCTTCTAAGTATACTTCATTGCGATTCAAAGTAATTACCATGGTCAGCTGAGGCAGTCTGATTGCTCATCTTTTAAATCCCTTGTAATCCTTTGAACTCAGGGCTAATCTGAGTAATTTCTTGCCATCTGTAGATTTTACCCTCTCAGCATGCTTCCTTGTTTCCAGACAATTTTTAGATTTGTAGCACAAACCACAAGACACCTACTGTTATCTTTGTCATCAGTTGACAATTAATATGTATGAATTAGTTGTTTTCTTTTGTTCTCTTAGCCTTGTGCTCCATAAATTATCTCCCCTGAGGCTTCTTGTAAAGATTTTGAAAGTCCAGTTTTCTTTATGTGTTCTTATCTGCTTATTGTTATATAAACATATTAGATACCTAGTGATAGTGATTTTTTTATGTTGTTTTGTTCTCCTGTTTTTATTTATTCTTTCAGACGGATTACCTGATACAGTAATAAAGCTAGAAGCTGTGCAGTCTTCTGAATCTCCCTTACTGTTTTTGAAAAAGATAGGTGAAACTTCTGCTGTCCTCTCGTTCTCCAAGTTATTAAGTGTAGTGAAAGCATACCCATTTTAGTCAGTTACTGAATTACTTTATTCTAATTGCCTTTAGAAATTCTTCTCTTCTGGTTGTTTGCTGCTTTGTAAGCTGTCTTCCTCCAGCACATTTGTTTCTGTAATTGAATACTTGCTGTTTGTTTGTGTCTGCTAACAAATAAAATGCAGAAAATAAAAGCAAGTACCAGAATTGGTTCTCCCCCTACATGCTCCTTACATAATGAAGTTGGATAAAAAGAGTTCATCTTCCTTCCCTCCCCTAACTTTTGTCTTCCTCAGTTTCTCTCCTCCTCAGTCATCCACGACCTCCTACATGTTTTTCTTTCTTTAGATACCATAAGGGAATTTGTGGTTTTTGTTTTATATCTTTAGATATTTGTTCTTTGGACTCCATCTCTCCTCTACTGGTTTTCCTCTTGTACAGCCTATGTTTAGGCTGTGTTTTATTGCCTTCACTAGGTCTGGTTTCTCATGCTGAGGATTCTTTTATTTTTGTTGATTTTGTTGAGTGATTCTTCGTATATTAAAACTTAGGTGTATTTGTTTGTCCTTTCTCATTGTTAAGAAATTATTTCACTTTTTTACATAAGTTAATCGCTAAAATGAAAATCACCACAAGAGAGAATAGCTGCCACCACATTTTCTAAAATCCACACCACCGCATACTGGGTACTCTCACGTGGATCTTCTATTTCTGTTTTTCAGCCTTAGAAAGTGGAAGAAAGCTTAACTTGATGCAGTCACTTGTAAAAAATTTTTAGGTCTAAGAGCATGCAAAATTGAGCAAAGTCTTTCAGTCTGTGGTTTGCTGATCTAGTGGCCCTGCCCAAAGAGGATGAAATTCTGAAAAGGCCAGACAAAATCACATTAAGAGAAATTATAGCCTTAACCTTCTGCGTGACGCCCAAGGTCTCCCTCCTTGGGATGTTCCTACATGTGTTATACCACTGATGGATTACTCTAACAAGCTCTATTCCCACTTGATCTTAGCTGCCACAAATCAAAGAGTTAGGACATGGAAGCCATCCAAGCTGCCCTCTTCAAGAGAATGTTCACAGACTAGGCAAAGTCTTGGTTTAGGAAAGCTGACAGGAAAGGAAAACTAATATTTCACTGTGGATTAGGCTGTATTTTGAGCTCCATTTTGTCTACAAACATCTTTCAGAAACCACAAAGGCTAAACAATTTCCATGCCGTAGATAAACAGAGATACCCCTTTCCTTGAGTTGCACATTGCATGAGAATTTCCTGAGTCTTAGTTCACAAAACAAAACAAACAAACAAGCAAAAAAACCCTTGATGGCTCACCAGAAAGTTTTTTTATTATTATTATTAAAAAAAAAAAAGACTTGTAAGATATTACAAAACTCTTTGCCTTTTGCTGAAGAACTGAAGTCATAAAATGGCAAAAAAAAAAAAAAAAAAAAAAAAAAAAAACAGAAACATGAAAAAGTAACAAAAAAATAGAACAAAAAAAAAAAGGTAAGTTTAGGTCTTCATAGTTGTATAAAAATCCCTGAGATCATTTGGGACCTTTGGAACCACAATTTGCTTAGGATCCCATGATTATGAGCAATTGCTTATTTGTTCTCTTTTACATAATTTAATCTTGTGATGTTCAGTTTTATTGCTGTTTTTAAATGGCATTGTACCAGAAGTTTGTTGTACCTAACACAGAAGCAGAACACCCAGGTTTCTGCAGTAAAACTCAGGGTTGTTTCTATCAGTTTTCTTTCCAGTATGGCAAGGAGGGTATTAAATGAACAATTTGGATATTAGTGTTAATCTTTTCTTTGGTCCCTTTGAATAATTTTCCCTGTGCATCCAAAAGCTGGCCATTGGCCACTTCTATAGGTAAATCACGAATTGCTTTAGAGGTTTATGAAAAAACAAATTTCTGACTGTTTTTTAACCCCTGTAGCAGGAAACTCATGCTGCTTCCAGCTCTGCTTCAGTTGGACTTCTCTTGCCTTGCTCAACAGAAAGTATTTGTCTGCGATTATCACTCAAGGGTGCTTTCCCTGCATTACTTTAAAAAAAATGCCCAAAGTGATATTAATTTCTCTGGAAGGAAGCTTGCTTGGAAATGGGGGCACAAGGTTTCTTACAGCTGTGTCATTCCTTATGGTGCCAGCTGCAGCTACTCCAGCTCTGTGCATGGCTTAGCAGAAACAAAGGTGGGAGCAGAGCAGGATGAGACAGCTAGCTGCTTGTAGTCAGATCGGTCTGAGGGGGACAGAGCTGCAGTAGCTGATGAGACTTCAGGATTTGGTCTGAAAGAGAATGTTTGGTTTTGTACGTGTATCTGACAGCATTCTGCTATTTCAGTAGTGTTTCAGATGAAGTGACAGCAAGTGGTATTGTAAATCCATGATACCAAGAAGTGACCAGCACCATTACTTACTGCTATTGCTCCTCTTCCTCCCAGTGTGAACTTTCATAAACCGTTTGCCAATAAATCTCACACAGATTAGTTGTTTTTATTGTAGATTGTTTGAGGAACTAAGGCACAGTGCAAAGGCAAGTATTGTACAGATTGATCTGGTCAGTAAGCACTTCTTTCCTTTAATTGTTAATCAGTGGATTGATTTCAGTGTTTGCACGTCCAGAATTATTTTAGTGAGATGCTGTCTCTTACCCTGGAATCAGAAATGCGTGAACAGAAACTTCTTTATCCTTTGCTTGCTCTGAGGTCTGGCATCTACTTCACTTACAGTACATGACCAACAATGTGCAAGTTGCACTGATATTGATCTTGGCTAATTCTTGTGATGTTCAGTAAGACAAATAGTGGGAATAGTGGAGAAGACAGAGTTTAGAATGTAAGCCACCAAAGGTCACTGCACTCCAATGACAATGTATTTGCAAGGAGAAATGCTCAGTTTCATCTGGCACTGAACCATCTCAGGAAAAGACAAAGATTTTGCGTTTCCTGACAGAACTCATCCCTGTAATAATGTGAGAATGAACAGTCTGACCCCGAATTATAAACACCTCAAATTTGTCTGTTTTCCACTGTAGAAACTATCTATAACTTAGAAGAGAGAATGTTTTCAACTATGATGCTGTACATCTTTCTAATACCTGTGATAAAATAGTTGCCATTTCATTGTGAATTTGAGACAATATTTGTCACTGGGAGAGTGTCAGACTATTTAATGCACTTTGTGGGTATAACAAAAATGCAGAGATTCGAGTTTTGCTTAGAAACTGTCTGGATTTGTTTACCACTAAGAGAAACAAGCTGTAGCAATAAACTATAAATGTACTAGCAAACAACATAAAACTTAAACAAGATTACCAAGGCTAAATAACAAGTTATGCATTGGTATTCAAAATACAGTGTCGGATAGTTCAGAGTGATCTTGAAAATGCTTTTCAAGGAGAAACCTCAGGTTCACCAGTTATGTGAAAAAATTGTTTTTGACCCTTTTTAAGGGCTGAAAGTACGTAAATAAAGGAGGCAGGAAACAGTATAATCAGGTGCGGCGTCTTTGATTTTAGCACAGTTATGTACTCTCAGCAGCAGCAAGTTTAGCCCAGATAATAGCGGAGATCTAACTAGAAGAAGAAACTTATGTGCAGAACACATTCCAGATGAGGAAATGCTGAAGGAAAATAACCTGATATCTCATAACAACTACAATTGGCTGTGTATGGGAATGCATACCTAGAATTGAATATGCTGCCGTTAGGAGTATAAAGGAAGCTGCTTAGGGTTTGAACCATCCCATTTAATTTCCAAAATCACCTCAAACAACCCCTCCTCTCCCAAAAAATTATGAGTCCATTTCCTATGTTACCATGAGATATTTGTGGCCGACAGCTAAATGTGTAGACAAATAACATCCCAACCCAAAGACCAAGAAGGTTCTCTGAAACATGTCCTGCCTAGGTGACCAGCATGGTCTAGCATTTCATGAAATAGAAAATATGTAATTTATATAAGCAGCATATGAGGTTGTATTTACTGCATACTGTTGGACAGAATGCGGACCTTTTAAAGGATCAAAGTTCACGGCATCTGAATGTGCAGGGAGCTAAGTGCTGAGCCAGATGTTGGTGGTGGTGGTTTTTGGAGGAAAAAAGAGGTAAAAAGAGGGAGAACTTGAAGTCATTTTGTTTGTTGGTATATATTGTGATATTGTTGTCTCAACCCAGTGAAGTGAGAAACCTGATAGAATTTCTTTTTGTTATTATGGTTGATTCCAAGTCATCCATTACTATGGTAGCAAGCAATAAATAATGACAGAAAGGAATTAAAATTAGTGCTGGAGTTGCTGGCATGGGTTTGGAAGGTTTTATTCTTGATCTGAGTGTCCACTGTGCAAAAATACAGTGGTGCCTTAAACTAAAAAATAGCTTTTATTTTTTTTTTTTTTAAGTTGCCCATTAATGACTTATGGCAGTGGTTTCTCGTATGAGACTGACCCTTGAGGGCTTATATCTCATTAACTAGCCTGTTTGGATGGAACATCTCTGGCTACTCTGCTCTGATGCAAGTGTCTACAAAAGCACTTCTCAGAAGGCTAAACAGTGGGCTTAGCAAGAGATTTCACAGATAAATAACAATTAGTTCTGAATATTTTTCAGCTAGTGTGGTTGTGAATGGAGAAGAACCCGTCAGCAGGAAGGACGAACATATCAAATATATCCCACAAGAATTTAGAACGTTGCCTTTTCTTTAAATTGTTTTATAAGTGAAAATAAACATTATTCAGCATCTGAAAGAAGAGTCATTTTTACTTTTTTGCCTGAGGCAAAAAGAAGATGGCATCCTGGCTTGGATCAGGAATGGTGTGGTGAGCAGGACTAGGGAAGTAATCCTGCTTCTATACTCAGCATTGGTGAGGCCTCACCTCGAGTACTGTGTTCAGTTTTGGGCACCTTAGTAGAGAAAGGACATTGAGGTGCTGGAGCAGGTCCAAAGAAGGGCAACAAGGCTTGTGAAGGGCTTGGAGAATATGCCCTATGAGGAATTGGAGCTGTTTAGTCTGGGGAAAGCAGGCTGGGGAGAGACCTTATTGCACCTTCACCTTAATGGTGATTGCAGTGAGAAGGGGGTTGGTCTCTTCTCACTGGTGACAGGACAAGGGGAAACGGCTTCAAGTTGTGCCAGGCTAAGTTTAGGTTGGATTTCAGGAAGCACTTCTTTACAGAAAGGGTTGTTAAGCACTGGAATAGGCTCCCCTATAGGGAGATGGTTAAGTCACCATCCCTGGATGTGTTTAAAAACCGTTTGGAGGTGGTGCTCAGGGACATGATTTAGCAGAGGGTTGTTAGAGTAGTATGGTTAGGTTGTGGTTGAACTCAATGAGCAAGCGGAAGTAAGAGCAGCAACCTTAATCTCTTTTTGCATATGTGTGTACTGAGTTGAGGAGCAAAAGGTGTTTCCACCTTACTGAAAGTCTCAGAGCTGGGCACAATATCTGTATGCTGCTGTCCAAAGAGAAACCCGTAATGGCCATTTTGCAGATTACTGCTTCCTTTTATTTAGCAGAGCGTATTTATAAAATGATACCTTGTCAGTTGTTATCTGAGCACCTGCTGTTTAAAAGTCTTCTGAAGTTCACAGCATGATGCAAAACTCACCTGAATTCCTTAATCATAGCATGATCTTCCAACTGCAAGGAAGAATTCTTTCCCTTCAAGAAAAAAAAAAAGAACAAAAAAATCCTAGCAAATCAATATTTCCACCATTATGCAGTGTGAATTATTTTAGTAAAGTGTCGGAAATAAACATGCAAAATATGCAATCCTCTACACACCTCTTTGCATGTAAGGCCTAGGATAGATTGAAATGTATTTGATTCTGTGTCACAGCTCTGTTTATCTTAGGACTCTATGGAAAATCACAGAAATATCTGCGTAATTTGCTCTAGTGAAATAGCTTTTCATGAAATATCAATCTAGTATGTGGTTGTCTCTGAAAAATTTAGATTTCAAGATTTCATAAGTGGATAATTTTCCAGAAATGTATTCCTTTTATCCACAAGCAAGTGACTGAATTCTGGAGAGCTTGCAGCCAGAAGATTTTAGATTGAAATGAAGATTTGTCACATTCTTGTGTGCTCAGGACAGTTTGCACACGCTTCAGTTGCATTGGAAATTTGCAGGCAAATTATTCCATGGTATCCAGGAGTTTACAACTTCTGCTTGAGCAGAGCCAGCTGTGTTCCATGGGAATTTATTCCAGGGGAGCTCAAGTGGTACCCTCTTTGCTTGATCTCCTTAGGATTACCACAAAAATTTTCATTTGTGCTTAAAGATTCTGATGCATCCTTTAGCAAGACCTGACATCCCTGATCCCCAGTGAAGATGCCCACACTTGTGAATACACTGACAGTTAGCAGGTGTCAAGCATGAGGAAATTTGCCGGAACTTTTTCATACAGATGTGCTGTTGTTCTCCAAAGATCTCCCTTGAGGATCTACAAGCTTGATCATCAAAGATTTTTGATAGATTAAAACTCAATCTGTTTTTAATAAAAGTTATCATTTCATAGAATTAAACTTCTGCGTAGCAGGGGCTGAGAAGCTTTTCCTACCAGACTGGATAATTTTTAGTAGAAAAATCTAGAAATACCTCCTCCTGACTTGATTTTTCACATGAAATTGATGAATTTGAGTCTTAGATACATCATCTACGGAAAGCAGCAATGTAGAATCATAGAATCACAAGGTTGGAAACGACCTATAAGATCATCCAGTCCAACCATCTTCTCATCACCACTGCTACCACAAGCTACTAAACCATCTCTCGCAGCTCCTCATCCAGACGCCTCTTGAGCACAGCCAGGGACAGCAACTCCACCACCTCCCTTGGCAGCCATTCCAGTGCCTGACTACTCTCTCAGAGAAAAAGTTTTTCCTCATATCTAACCTAAACCTCCTCTGATACAACTTGCAGCCATTTCCCCAGGTCCTGCTCGTTGCCTGGGAGAAAAGGCTGAATCCCTCTTCATCACAACCTCCTTTCAGAAAGCTGTAGAGTGCAATGAGGTCTCCCTGAGCCTTCTCTTCTCCAGACTGAACAATCCCAGCTCCCTCAGCCATTCCTCATAAGACTTGTGCTCCAGACCCCTCACCAGTTTCCCTTCTCTGAACACGCTCCAGGACTTCAACGTCTTTCCTGTAGTGAGGGGCCCAAAACTGAACACAATACTCGAGGTACGACCTCACCAGTGCTGAGTACAGGCGGATGATCACCTCCCTGCTCCTGCTGGCCACACTATTCCTACTATTTCTAATGCAGGCTAGGATGCCATTGGCCCTCTTGGCCACCTGGGCATACAATGTGTTTATCATCAACAGTGAAAATACTGACCTGGAAGAGAAAAAAATAATACATATAAACACTGATATGCTAGAGAAAACAAAAACTCCACAGCTGCTCTGCCTGCAGGGCTTTTCTGAATAGCAGAATGGATCAAAGGATGTTTTTATTTCCTTGTGATGAGGATAAAGTCATCACTTTGTAAATCATGGCAAGAAAAAATGCAATCAATACCAGGAGATTTTGAATCATAATGGATTTCTTATGGCTGTACTTAACATAGATCTCAATGGTGAATGCTGCATACAGATAAAAACTTTATTCTGTGTGATGTGATGTTGGAACCAATATTAGGAATTGGGACTTAAAATAAAAAGAAGAAAACTGACTTTGAGACTTATCTCTATTAAGTATTTATCTCAGCTGAAAAGATTTTAATCCAGACTTTTCCAGAATTGGATAGCTGGTTTCCAAGGCTAATTTCTTTTGCAGTCATGAATAGCTTTTAGCACAGATAGGAAAATACACTCCCATTTGAGCACAGTCATTTGTAGTTCACTCTGCAGCGAACTAAAAGCTGTCTCTGTCACTGATTTCCATTTAGCATTAAGGAATTAACTGGAGTTCCGGATTGTAACATTTCAAAGTGATGTGTTTGGAATCTGACAGCTAAATCTGTGTTTTATAGCTTGAGTTCATCTGAACTGTGAAGTGGCATTATAAAATACATTTTTCCTGTCTTAGAATTTAAGAATGTGCTGGGTAGTTTTCAAAGGTGTTGAGTTCATACACTTATCTGCTGCGTCTGGGTAATCAAAGCACTTTGTCCAGTCATTAGCAACACATCTTGAGTGACTTCTGTAGACCAGTGTGATCTGAACCCCTTTTTTGGATGATGAGTAAGGGAGAACCTCTCTTTCACCTTCCATGGAATGCATTGGCTTCTGTCCTGATGACCGTTACTGTAGGATGCAATAGTTTATTTTAACTGTGTTGATGGGCTTTCAAAGACATTATATAGTCATGTTAGAAGCTAAAAAATTCACACTGTGTATCAAGGGATGAAAGGTAGTACTAAGATCACTAAATAACACTTGCTTTGAATAACACTTTAAAAAAATTCTAGCCTCTGAATTTTTTGATTAGAAGTCAGCACGCAATTAAGGGAATATATCCAAGTGCTTTCTAAACTGATGAAGTGTTGGCTGGAGAATACAGTGAGCAACAAGCATGGTATGAAAAGCTATGGGTAGTAGAGAAAAAGATTAACAGAAGGGGAGATAAAGTTTTGTGTTGCCTCAACAGAACTTACTAACTTACTGGGTCATGTAGTTCTGAAGATTTTAGCAGGGAAAAAAAATACATCACAGTGTTTTATTGTACTTTCTGCACGTGCTAGGCCTCCAAGACCAAAATTAAAAATATTTGTATACGAGAATATTTATTTTATTTCAGTTTTCCATACCAACATTCCATATGTAGACAAAGTACAGCAGAGAGATTTCAGGCTAGACAGTGCTGAGCACCCTGATCTGCTGTAGATGTCACTGTTCATTGCAGGGGAGCTGGTGACCTTTAAGGGTCCCTTCCAACGTAGACAATTCTGTGATTCCATGATTTCATAATTACTTAGCAGTAATTAATAATGTGAATGAATATTATTCTTTTACATGAATGGAACTGTTCAGATGTCCAAATATGTTACCAGAAAGATTTTTGTTGAAGTGTTAAATATTCTTTATTTTTTTCTGTTTTAGGTTGACTTTGAACAACTCCAGGAAAACTTGTTTCAGATGGAAAGACGGTGCAAAGCATCTTGGGATCACCTTAAAGCTATAGCAAAGCATGAAATGAAGCCAACTCTAAAACAAAAAATGTCTGAGTTCCTCAAGGACTGTGCAGAAAGAATCATAATTCTGAAGATTGTTCATAGAAGAATAATCAACAGGTACAGAATTAGGCTGGCGGCAGTGCTATCTTGGCAATACGTAACTTGCTAAAATTATAAATTATGACAAATACAATTTTAATGTTTAAACTGTGTGTATATGGTGCATAAATTCTCAATGACACTGTTTAAGAAATATTCTTACTCAAGGAAGTTTCTGTATTTGATCAAAAGACACAATGATCCAGGCAGTGATTTTTCCCAAGGTGCAGTAATTGGGCCTTTGAATTCCTAACCCCCAAATGCTAGCAACTTTTTGACTAATTTCTTTGTTTTCTGTCCTTCCTTGAATACTTTGGAGAGGAATCAGCTTACTCTCTGGCTAACAAGAATATACCATACCACAGTAATGAAATTCTGACAAATATGTCATACTTATAAGCTGAAAGGAATCCTACGCAATGAGTTACTCTTTAATCAGTACCACCCCTATCTACATGATCTTTGACTATATGTTTTATGTCTATATAGCTGAAAATGGAATTTAAAATTCCTTTCATTAGAACTTGTTGGATTTAGTTTCATCCAATGGAGTTGGCGCTAACTTTGGTGCTCTGCAATGTACATATACATGATAATTCCATGATAAACCTGAAGCTATGTGAGTTTGAGTCATCTGGTTAATTTAACTACTTTTCTACAGTTTATTAATGAAATTTTTAGAGAGTTTCTATTTCCTGGAGTATTTCCTTATTGCTTAGGTCAAAATTAGGATCTGGATTCCAAATGTTCCCAAATTTGTGGATATACAAATTGAGAATTTAATTCAGTTCTTCTTTTGTTTTCATAATGACATTTTTTCATGCCATACGTAAGCAGAAATCCCACTTGCAGAAGGGAAGTGGATTCACCATTCTCCTGTTCTGTACGCATTGGACAAGTAAAAAAATGCTAAGTTCTTACATTATGTGCTGCAACGAATGCTATAGACTTCTCCAAAAATGTATTTGTGAAAATGCATGTATGAAAAGTGTAAGAAAGGGTTGGGAAAACTTTTATCACTGGAGATACAGTTTCAGTTAAAGAGATTCACATGCATTTTTAAACACTCAGTGTGCCATTGTAAATCATGAAAAATAGAAACAATAGTAGAAGTTGTAAATAGTGTGAAAGTTTTGAATGCCATGGAACTGGTAAAACTGTGAATTGATGATATCCCAAAGTAAAGTATTTGGGAGATAATATAACTATGGACATTTTTATGAAACAGAAATTCTTTTCTTCATGTGTTTGCTAGCCTGTAAAACTTCATTCTTCTTATCTAGACTTTCTCCAACATCATAACAGCCTCTTTGAAGTCGCCTAATACAAATAAATAGAATTGAAACTTAATAAATACTTTTTTCTGTAGCTGAAGCGAAGTTGGTTGTTCACATGCCAAATTAATTGTATGAAGTAGATAGAGTTCCATAAAAATCTTATCTCCTGCATCAGTCTGGGAAATTGGAATGGGGGGAAGTTATCATAGACTTTTATGTTTTTAATTATAAAGCATAACAATGTTATGCAAAGAATTCATAAAAATTTTGTAGCACAAATGAAATTATGGAAGCTAATAAATTAGTAAATGAATTCTCGGAAATGCTGCTGTTTTTCTTAGAAACTATAAATAAAGATTTTTCTCCTTTGCATTCATAAATTCATTCTTTTTCAGGTTTCACTCGTTTTTGTTATTTATGGGCCATCCTCCCTATGCGATACGTGAAGTCAACATCAATAAGTTCTGCAAAATTATTAGTGAATTTGCTCTGGAATACCGCACCACCAGGGAGCGAGTCCTGCAGCAAAAGCAGAAACGAGCTAACCACAGGGAAAGAAACAAGACCAGAGGAAAAATGATCACAGATGTAAGTGGCAAAATACATCCCCCAAAGCATCAATTTTTAAAACAGTCTTTCATTGAATGTCATATATGAAGTGTTTCTAACCTTTTTTTTATTATTAGGAAATTCTTCTGCTTTAAATAACAGCTTCTGTCCTTGAGAATGGATGCGTTTTGCTTTGTACTAATTTATAGAATGAGAACAAACCCAGATGCATACAAAAAGACCATCTCTGTGTGTCTAAAACAGTGCACAGAGTCTCTGGAGGACACCAGGAACTATATATACCTAATCAGCCAAGAATACAAAAAGACAAATGAAAACTGTAGAATTTGGCTGCTAGGTGGGGGCATAAAAGATCACGTATGGTGGACCACTGTAGCCATTTAAGTGATTACAACTGAATTTTAAAAGGATTTTTTTTCTCATCTTTGATTACCTTGATGAATATAGCCTTTAATCTTAGTATTTGACATATTTTATGAGCATATACATATAAGCCCCTCAAAAATATTCCTTCTTACCTTTAAAGCACAGACCAGACAATTTTATTATAACAGACTACACTGGGGTTCTGAAAAAACCTGACAAATTTATATATACAGTAGATGTTACCCTGCAAGCTTTGCTGAAAGTATTCTTGCATTTTGATAAAATAAATTTTTAGAAAGAGTAGTTTTCTCAGCATGGTAAGCATTAAAAAAACCCTTGATTTTATTTTTATTGTTGTTTTTTTTTTTTAAGTTGATGTAGTTTAACTCAATCCAAATAAACTTCTAAGAAGTGCCAGTACTTAATAAAAGTTTCCAACTGTCTCAAAATCCAAATCTGGAGTCTCAATTAGATGAGAGTAGCTCATTGCATATGAAGCTACCTCTGCCTTTGGCAGGAAAAGGCCTAAGCTGATTGGAGTTTTATGAGTCCAGCAACTTAGGTCAAAAAATGTGTATGCATTGAGATTGATATAAATAAAGATTATTTTTAATCCATTGACTCACAATCATTTGTAAATCTTTCCTGGCAATATCCTCTTTAAATCTGGATATCTGCCCCAACTACAAGGAATGTTAAACCTGTGTTATTATCTCCAAAGATTTTCCTTTTGGTCTAGCCTCAGGTTAAGAAAGGGATTTTAATACATGTAGGGTATAATACAGTCACATAAACTTTCAGAACTACCACTGAAGAACTTAGATAATTTTCTTCACTTGCTTCTCAGTATTTTTACTACTTTCCCAGTCTATTCCATAGGAGATAAAAGATAGCTTTCATCAGAGAGATTAGTAAATTAATTTTTTTCTTTTCCTCAGGTAGCTTCAGTGCTTCTTATTAATTTGAAGAGTAGTAAGATGTAAAGGAGTTCCTGTTTTCTTAGTGTATAGCATAGTGTTTCTGTATTGCATGTAGAGGAGAATTGGCTGCAGCATAACCGAGAAATTTCTCTAAGTCCTACTCCTGCAGAAAATGTGATAGAAAAAAGGAAATGAGACCACTAAAAGCTAGGTTCATGAGGCAGAGAGAAAATAGCCTTTAAAACAAGAAAAAGGATGAGGGTTGATAGCTGGTAAGTGAAGAGCAAGGCTGTTGACGGAAAATGTAAGAAAAGAGGCAGTAAGGCTTTACCCAGAACAAGTTTCGTTTGGCAATTGAATACCATCTGACAGGTGGTATTGCACCTAAATCGTCTGGGTCCACTGAAAGGGAACATTTTTTGTTTATCACTATTTAATAATTACTTAATGGTCTTTTTAGCTTGGAAAAAGACTTCGCTGGAGTGAAAAAACATTCTTTGAAATTTCCCTTACAGAGATGTTCTTTTAGGGAGCTCTTTGTGTAGCCATATGGTTATTTCTTTCTGAAACACTTTTTCTGTAGCCCAGTGGTATGGCCTTAATAAGCATTTGTTTGATTGCAATACTTAGTAAAACAGAATTACATTACAGCTTTTTTTGACAACTTCATAGTCAAATCTTCCTCAAAACAAATTTTAGAGTCGGAAGTGTGGAAGATTTTTGTGTGCAGAGTGATGAAAAACAAGAGTCTTATTGTAGTATTGTGTTGGCTGTGCTTTGTTTCTGTTTTTCTTACTGCTTTATGTTTGCATTGGGAAGGGAAAGTGTATCAGTAATGCACTGACAGTATGTTGAATTAGTAAGAAAACACAGAGAAGAAATTTTAGATCTTGACGTTTGAAAGAAACTCTATGTAGAAACTAGTGCTAATAAGAATAGGGACATGGAATTTTAAATATTTATCTGTGATTATCTGATGTTTACCTCATTGTCCTTCTGAAAGTTTCCTTGGGATCCAGCCCTATAGTACGTTGTTTTCAGGCAGAAGTATTCCAGTAAAAATGAAAAGCAGTGAGCCAGAACCATCCCAGTCCTTAACAAGAAGGCACATCTCTCATACCTTGGCCTCCTGCAGACTTGGAAGGCACAGAAGTACTGGCACTTGGACAGTCTGCTGGCTCCATGCATGGAGAGCTTTCATCAGCTTCAGCAACTGCTCGCAGAGTATAGGGCTGAGAAACAGACAAATTTTCATCTTTAGTTTAGCCTTTTACCACAGAGATCTTTACATGTAGCTGAAACAGACTGGGCACTGTCAGTTCAAATCTCAGAGAAAGGTGCCTGCAGGAGAGGGAGACAGAACAGGGAGAGGGGAAAAGAGAATAGCAAGTTTTCATGGTTTCACAGAAAAATTGTCTATTCTGTGTCACTTGTATCTGACTTTAGCCAGTGATGGCAGTCATTTAGTTCAGGCATGCTAGAAAAAATAAGCAAGCAAAAGAAAGAAGCAATGGAATTGTGAGTCTGAGCTTTTAAATGATTTTTAGTAATAGTAGGTAATATAAGCATTTGTCTCCCAAATTTATGAAGCTTTGCTTTTTATGATGCGTAAGAGTCTCAATTCCAAAATTGCTATGTAATAGAAATATTTTTCAATGGTAAATCCACCACATACAAATGCTAGCCTAGAGGAAAAATGGGAGGAGGGGAAGTGAGAGAAGAAGGAAGAGACAAGATATGCACAAACTGTCTTGCAGCATCCTGTAGTGGATGACAGAAGAATCAAGCAATCTTTTTTTTCTTAAAATTTACACTTTGTTCGTACAGGAGGTATTTAGGAATATTGTTCCATTGCTTTTTGGTAATGTTACATCTGTCAAAATTGTCCCAGTTTATTAACATTTCTCAGTGTACGTATAATAATGAAATGAAAATGGAAGGAAAGGTAGAATGCAGACAGCTGAATGAGAGTGGATTCCCTTCCTGAAACTAAAGTTCGATTCATTGATTTTGCTACTTCGTTCCTGTTGTCAGTATTTACTAGGGGCAAATGGCTCTCCAGACATGAAAACATGAAAGGGACCTTGAACTCCTGAGCAGCTTTGGGTGTCAAGCAGTGGTTAGGGGTTTGAGGATGAGTATGGCAATGCCCTGGAAACTAGTGATGGGAGGAGTACACATTGCCCTTAGTATAAGTCCGTTGCAAATAAACACTTTCTAGCTATACTAAACAGGCAGGAAAGCCAGCATCTGGGACTTCCCTTTAAAAATCTGGCTTGAGATAATTCATTTTGGTCTGGAGCACATTCTTTGTAATATATGTATTCTGTTCTTGCACCTTTCCTTCAGTGCTTTCTGCATGTTTTTTTTAGCTTAATTTGCTCTCCTCCTGCTTTTTATTTATTAGGTAGGTTTACACATGGATTAGAACACAAGCATGTTCTTGCTTCCTGTTCTTCTCCTTTCTGTTTCTAATTCATGCCAAAAAGGGAAGCGGCCTTCTTCAAATGGATTGCTTTACTGTGTGACTCTCTACCCTCCCCCCGACTCCCCAGGGGCTGGAAAAAACAAATGGATCTTCTCATAATGCATGGGGAACATACCTGCCAAGGTCCCTCTGCAAAATATCTGCTTGTCTTACTGTCAGTGCCACTGTGTCCTAAGCAAAATAGGCATCTCATGCTTTGAATAAAACATACCCTTAAAAAGTAATGTTAATATGCTGCACAGCACTCCCACAGCTAATCTTCTTATGGAGATTGTGCTGAAATGAAGCTGAGGGCCAAAGTAAATCAGGCTTTCACTTTTAATGATGAATGTTTCTGGAACAGAATATATCAATCCCAGACAGAAATCATAGTTGAGATGGAGATAAGGTCAAAAATATGTATTAGTAACACAAAGGAGGGGAGTAAATCGGTGCAATGCTTCTTTTAAAGAAGCAAAATAAAACCCACAGGTTAAAAAGATGCGTCCGATTTCTAGGTCTAAATGAAACTTACGGAAACAGGCAGCCAAGATTCTTGAGAAACTGTTTCACTTGTGGAACCATTTAAGTGGGTTTTTTTTTTGTTTTTGTTTTTTTCACATCACAGTAAAGAAAAATATTTGCTAATTTCCTGTAAACTTCCAGATTCAAGAACACTCTGTGTACCATAATATTTTGACATGTCTATTACCTTTTATGTTGTGTAACTATCCAAATAGTTATACATGCCTGCTGTCATAGAGAGAGAAAGCCCTGATTGGCAAAGGATAATTACATCTCTGTAATTCCCAGGATCTTGTATCAGGCAGCTACTGAAGAACTTTAAACATGTATTCAAAGATTACTGAGCACTCAATTTTAGTGCTCCATTCAATTGGAACTGGAAGTCGGGAAAAAAAACAAAACAAAACAGCTTAAAAGGGATTTAAAGCAAGCACTGAAGTGTAGAGAATAGGGAATTGCCAAGAAACTGACCTCTGCACTGGGAGAAAGCAAGCAGGACCTCCATGCTCTGAACAGAGCTGTAAAAAAGAGTCCTTCTTAGAGTTCTGTTTCCTCAAGGTGAAAAATGGGCAAGCAACAGTATGACTCAAAGGAGAGAGAGAAATACGATGGCTTAGGAATAATTTCGGTTCATAAATTCTCTAAGAAAAAACAGGAAATCTTATTCTACTGACAGTGACAGTCTGTTCTGTTTATAGTACAATTGTGTTGCATTAATTGAAAGACATTAGCCAGTCGATTGTCTAAGGAATGAATTCCTTATATGTTTCGTATTTTTATGGCCTCCTATAATTGTATAAACAGTACCATGGTTACCTCTTACTTTGTCGTGGTTTGACCATGCTGTCCTTCCTAAATCTTCCTGTTTGTCCTTCTCTGCCCTGTCCTTTGTCTCCGGTGACAGACTGATGAAGAAGAGGACACCGAGGTATGGTTCTTTCAAAGAGCATGTCATTCCCATGTCCCCTGTGTGCTGTGACATCTAACTTCTAACTCAGATACTATGGACTGCTCAATTCATCTGCTCAACTGGAGCTACAAACCATGATACTTTTCTCATAGCTTTTTGTCTCTATCATAAGAGTGCAATTTTGCAGTCAGCTTTAACCATATGCATACCTGCTCTCTTGAATAGGGGGATATCCCTATTGATATTGATTGAGATTTATTTAATCTGAGGACTTAATAATTTAAAGTTTCATTTGTTTTCTTTTAGCATCTGCCTGCTAAACTGCAAAGTAGTCAGTGATCCAAACGTAGTAAGGATCATCAGTTTATTTGCATTAAGGATTTCCATGATAATTTCATAATCATTATTAAGCAGTGTGTGTCCAGCTATTCCTGCTTTATAAATTGTTTAAAAGCATCAGGATATAGGGATGCAAAGTAAATTTTAATGGTTATCTTTGCCATATGAAGTGTGAACAAGATAACTGATTCACCACAGAGACTAGCTATGGCATAGTCCATACATTTGTCATGAATTACTCCTGAAGATGATGTTAAAACGAATTGAGGAGTGAATAAATAATTCAAGAACTATGAAGTAGTAGTTATATTCATAATAAACCAGTTTATTGCTTTGCAGAGTATCTATTGGCAATGCATTTTTTGTTCAGCATTAGGCACTGAATATAAACAATGTGGCTTAAAGCTCAGTGTTTCAAAATATTACTTATTTGATCAAGAGGCTGAGGCTAATCAATGTATATCAATGTCTGAAAGTTTAGGAAGTTAAATTAAACCTCCTGGCTATGTAGTTTCTCCCTGGTAATGGTTTATGCTGTGTAGATTGGGCTGCAGAAAGAAAATTACAGAACTAGACTTTATGCCAGAGTTTAACTAACATGTGTGAATACTAATGGTTATCTGAAGTCATTATCCTTTTACTTTTCCTAAGACATTATTGATTAGATTTACAACCAATTGTATAGAAGTGAGTAGTCTTAAATGCAAAAGCTGGATGTACTTTCAGAGAAGTCTCTCATTTTTTTTTCTATTAATTGCGCATGATATTCTAGCACTTGCACATCTTCCACATCAAAATATTCCAAGCTAGCACTTCAAAAACAAAACAAACTTCTCAGTATTAAAAATAAATATCACACTGTTATATTTAACTTAGTGCCTTGTAGGGGTTATTGTTTTGCTACTCAGCTTGCTGTCCTACCCTGAAAAGTCATTATGTTAGAATAGAATGATCCTGTTGGTGGTTTCCAGATGAAATATTTTCAGTTTGCAGCCTAACAGCCCAGGGGACTCGATCAAAGCTCTGAAAGTAGGGCTGAGCCTTTTCTTCCAATTTACTGTTCTCTGAAGGAAAGGCTCTGAGCTCTGCATTGCTGTAGCTGACTGGCTTGATACCATCAAGTTAATAAGTAATGTTGTTTAGTATGCAGAGGAGGAACAGAATGCAGCACACCTTTCTTTTTATCTGTGCTGGATCTGTAGGAATAAGGAAGATTAAAAGTAAAAAGAAAACATATTTCAGTTTCTGAAAACTGATAGGACTAAAAACAGCAAGGGGCATTATCTATTGATGTCTGTTTGCTGATGAGAGCCTGTCGTTTCTGTGGCTAGGACTGTATTTCAGATATGCTGTAGTCTTTCTGTAGGTGAGGGTAACGGAGTGATTATCACTGTTGCAGCCTTTTTCAGGCAGAAGCTGGAGGAGGAGAGCAGCCTAGTGCTTCTGCTTCCAGTGCACAGTGATACAAGCCCCTGTTCTCCTCTGAAAGCCTCCAATCCTGCTTTTGTTCACCTGGCTTCATTTCTGGAGGGCTGCTTTTAGTGGCTGATGGAGCTGTTGTGTGCAGCTAATCCAGTTGCTGTTGTTAACGTTGTTGTGGTGACAGCGAAGTCACGGGTGGGCTGGGCAAGCAGAGGGCAGATTCCAAAATCTCTCTAAGGTTTTGTTTGTGCTCCTAACTGCTGACAGCAATTTTTGTGTTTTGGCCATGAAATAATTTGGCTGGGTGTTTGTGGACTGGGGATTTTTTCAGCGTTACTGGCAATGTATTTTAAGTTTACTGCACATATCAATGTTTCTGAGCAATGTGAGAGTTCTCTGTGTAGCAGTACAGAGAGGCGGACCAGAGACTCCTGTGTTACCAGCTTACTCTGACAGTCCTGCCTTGATAGTGAAAGGTTATGGTAAAGGACAAAGCCACATCAGGGCTATAGGAAAGAAGGGGACAGACTCTTTAGCAGGTTCTGTTGTGGTAAGACAAAGGGGAGGTGGTTTCAAACTAAAATAAGGGAGATTTAGATTGGATATGAGGAAGAAGTTTTTTATAATAAGGATGACTCAGGCACTGGAACAGGTTGATGGGAGAATTGTGGATGCTGTGTCCCTGAAGGCACTTAAGGTCAGGCTGGAGTGGGTTCTGAGCTAGCTTAGGTGTTCATCGCAGAGGAGTTGAATGAGATAATCTTTGAAGGGTCCCTTCCAACTCAAACCATTCTATGATCTGCAAGGACAAGGATTTAGGCTTCCCCTCTTACAACTCATCGCCTGGAGGCTGACCCGTTGTCTGTACTCTTTTTGGTTAAAAACACAAATCTGCTTTCCTTCCACAGTCTGGAAAGTTCTCCAGCACCTCACCCTCCTCCCCAGTCCAGCCCCAGGGTCTGCAGTACGCCGAGGATGCCGCAGAGCACGAGAACATGAAGGCTGTGCTGAAGACCTCCTCTGTCAGCGGGGAGAGCACCACAGCGCTGGGGGTTCGCACTCGCAGCCGGCTCAGCCGGGGTAAGTGCTGGCAGCTTCCTGTCAATTATCTTCCTAAGTGGCACTGAAGCTGCAGGGCAGCCTAAGCATGGCTGAAAAGATGGCAGAAAGAGTCAGAAAGGGAGGTGAAAACCCCAGTGGTATTTGTGCACTGGAGGTGGCGATTTGGAGCATGAGCATACAGCCAAAGTAGAGCTGGAGGGTGCAGCGCGCACAGAGCAGCAAAGTTCTCTCCTCTGCCTTGTCAGCTTCACTGCTTACTCACACTCCAGTTTCTATTCCTGTTCTCGTTTGAAACCAAAATAGGATATACGTGGTGTGGATTTCTCCTGGTTTTGAACAGAAGCAAGAAAAAAAAGCAACTCAAACTGAAGAGAAAGGGCCATGCAGCATTTTATGAATGATAGGAGAGAAAAAAGGGGCAAGAAGAAGACAAAGGATCTTTGATAAGCAGCAGAGCTACTGGATTAAGTGGGGCCTAGGGACATAAAAAATGGCTTTGGACTGTCCTGCATCTCCTTTCTGTCACAACCTCCTTCTCTGAGGTCCACAGTGCTCTGCTCTTTCTAGTGTCAGCATAGATGACTTCTGAAAGCTGACACAGAGGAAATGAAAACCTGACCCAATCCTTTGTTTCCAAGACCTGATATTCTGATAGAAGAGTTCAATGATAAAACCGTTCTTGGCAATAAGATACCTTTGCTTTATGTCCAAGATGTGATTCACTGGTATACCTCTTCAGAAGAGCAGCCACTAAACCACTTCCTTGTTGCTAAATCATTTTGCAGAGACTGAGATCACCAGTTTGTTTCCTTTGTCTCTGCCTTATGCCTTCCTATACAAATGCTACCTGGGGGTTACTACTGAAGTACAGGGGAATACACTAACATTTAAGTTCATAATTTTCTGTTTTCATATTTCTCTTCCCTTATATCTAGATATCTTACATTTTCTTCATTCTTTTTGGTGCCGCCACTAATACCATGTCCAGAGCATTCACCACTATGTGTGTGCATTTAGGTTATTAAGGTTTTAAACCCTGATTCTGTTTAATTAGAAGGTTTCACTGCTCCAGCTTCAGAAGCAAGTCAGCTAGCTAAAGTAAAAAGATGAAATAATTCAAGCTGTTCTGTACAAGCCCAACAGCTGAAGTAATCCATTGACTGCTAATGAGCAGTGTGTCCTGATAATGAGAGTCAGCTTGCGTTCCCCTGAAAAATAGCAGAAGCAGAGGAAGGGTGAGCCAGACAGAAGCTTGTCAAGAGTACTATCATAATGGAAATACTCTTGATGAGAGCCAGGAGAAAAGCAGCAGAACAAAGTGCTAATCAAAGATGTTGTTTATTGACATCAGAAATGTGATATGGAGTAGTCCTACCAGTGACTTCTAGCTGCTTGCAATTCTAGCACACCCACTCTTTTACAAAGCTTGCTGTCATTGTTCTCACTACATACTAGCCTTCAAATTATTTGAAAAAGAAAAAGCACATGGAACAGTAGTTTGTTGTGAAGGAACCAAAAGATGTGTCTGACATGGCTCTGTGGAGTAAGGAGTGCCAGATCCTTGGGTTGAAAGACATGGCTTTCTATTTGTGGCTTTAACCAAAATTGCTTATTTAGCTTTCCAGCTTGCTTTTCTGCTCAGAGCAGAATATGTGCAGTTGCACCAGGACACATATGTATTGAGGACGTGGATTGTCTCTTGTGAAAGGGACAACTAGACATGTTAACCTCTATGTTTTTCCTCTTTCTGTATCCTATGATACAGATGTTTTGAAAGAGATTTTCCTCTTTTGGTAGAAAGGACCAGTCCTGATGATTTGAATCAGTTTTTAACATATGTCCTGTCCTCTAGACTCTGTAATTGGAGCAGAGACAAACATGGTCACACAACACTCCAGCGATTCTCAGCTCTTAAACAGTCTGTAGCAGACATTTGCCAATTGTATGGTCATGAATAAGACTCTGAGACTAAAGGGAGTAGAAAGTTGTAATTGCATTTGAGCTCTCCATTCTTTGCTGATACAGCAGAGAGCCTAGGTTATTATTTTACAGTATTCTCTATTAGGCAGATTCTTCTCCTGTGGCCAGTTTGAAGTAGCAGTGGCTGAGCTGCCTGCTTCAATTCTCAAGAAAGCCAGTTGCAAAACCAAAGTGACGCTAGAGGCTCTTCTTGTCTTTTTTCTCAACTGATTTGCCGGACTTTTCCAGGCCGTATCGGTTCATGGAATGCTGGCAATGACGATTCACCTAATGCAACTGATGATGCAGCAGATGAGATCATGGATCGCATTGTAAAGTCCGCCACCCAAGTGCCAAGTCAGCGAGCGGTGCCTAGAGAGAGAAAGCGGTCACGAGCAAATAGGAAGTCATGTGAGTAAATGGTTACTAAATTCCTCAGAAAAAGCAAATGTGCAAGCATTTATGTATATTGTTGTTTGAATTTGGCTTCTACTACTGCAGACATGCGCTGGTAGTACCTTGGGAGTATACTTATGATTGGAATATATGCCTCCTACTTGTTTCAACAGTGTTGTACACAGCGGGTACAACTTCTTCTAGAGAAACTCAGATGTCTGTGGCAGCAAAGGAAGAATGTTTTATGGTGCTTTAGGGCTTCTTGATGACAGTACTTACTCAAAACTGAAGTTACATCAGGACTTCAAACTGAGACTTGCTTAAATGCCATAAGGTACTGTGAAGTGGCATAAAGATTAATAGTTCAGTCTTTAAGCTGAATTTATTCATAATCAAGACGTAATTTGAGAGATTTCATCTTTTAAAAAATCTTTCATGTTGTATACCATCCTTCTGCTGCCTTTAAAGCAAAATGTCTTCTGCTGTTTGATTGCAAAGTGGTTGGAGAAGCCCCTGGGAAGAAAAGGTCACCCATTTATAAAATGGTCTAATGTTGTAGTGTGTGCACAGGGCAGATGTGTGGCATGTGAGTTTGAACAATTTGATTTCGTGCTTTAAAAAATGTAATGTTTAAGAGGCGATGATCTCTCGAGTTTTTTTTCCTTACGTGCAGGGACTACTGCCATTACTGTGAGATGGATAAGTACCCAAAGGATATAAGAATTTGGTGTTAAATGTCATTCACCAAATGTGGCTTTTTGACTACCTTTCCATCCATCTTTTTAGCATATCTGGGAAGTTAGGACAAAGAGAAGTCAACAACAGTGAGTGAAAAATCACACAGAACTTCTTACATTTTTGGAGTTGCTCTAACAAAGTTGTTAATCAAAACCATTTGATATGAGCAGTAGTTGATTGCTATAAACTAGCATGTGCTGAAAGCATATTCACTTTCACCAACATGCTAAGAAAAGAACTTCTGCATGTGGCAAGAGTAAATGCAAAGTGGTCACTGAATAGATGAGATAGACTTTCAGCAAATAAAATGAGCTGACACTGGATTATTTGCCTTACCCTTTGTCATGCACTGTGCCATACCTCCTCGTGGCATCACCTTCTGCTGCTACCCACTTCCCCACATGGTTCTGGTGCTCTGCACGTGCTGACTGTCCTAGTTGGCTTGTGCGTATGAAATAGACCTCCTGTGTGTTTGCCCATCTCTGTTTTTTCCTATGCTATTTCGTCTGTTAGCAACCCTATCCTTGTGCACACACATCAAAAAGTCTGGTTTCTGCTTTTTACCATGTATCTTTTTTCAAGGAAAGTACTTGCTGAAAAAATAAAGAGAAGATAATGATAATAAAAATAGTATCTATTTGTCCACAGAGCTGGTTTCTACACTTATTCAGTGCAAACAGTAAAAGGGATTAAGCATTCACTAAATGTTTAGGTTATGACTTATTTCCGCAGTAATTAATCATGATAGACTCCAGCTCTTTTGCTTGTTTGCTCTTCAGGATCTGGATGAGGCTTAAAAATGGGTTAAAAGGCAGTTTCAAAACAAACATGAAGTTCAGCAGTTTAGCATCTCTTTTCATAAATAAATTATTTCACTGTGGTAGTAGCTGGTGTACCTGAGTAACTAAAAATTGAGTACTTAAACTCTAAAATACACTCAACTGGACTGATAACACGACAGCTCCAGAAAAAGAGCAGAGATCAGCCCTTGTCAATGCAGAATGTGAATTAAACAAGCAGAAAATCTCTCTAGTAGAAATATAACACAAGTCCTGTATGTAATCTTTTTTGCTCTAGAAAAAGACACAAAAATATGAAGTAAAAAGCAAATGATAGTCAAATCATAGTCAATTAGAAATTAAAATAGGAATGTGTTTAAGTTAAATTCAATATGTAATTGTGGTGGGAAAAATGTTTTGGTAAAATTCATTTAACAGTTCTACCTTTTGTCTTTGAGCATTGTGACTTTGTCTACTATGCAGAAAGCTTAGTTAGACCTTAACGATGTGAAAAAATTTGAACACTCAAGGCAATCAGCAGAACCTTAAATCAGGAGGAGGAATAAGGCAGTGAGTAATCCAAAGACAGATGGAAATGTCTTTATCTGTTAGATACGAAGGGTCACTGATAAAACCAGACGTAACTGAATCTGACTGTGAACCAGTAGGAAGGGATTTGTTCAGCAGGGGCTGAAATGAACTAATGAAAGCTAATGTACGTGGTAAATACACGATGTCTGAGTTCCTGTGGTGATCCACAGAGAGAGAATTTATTCTGTTCTGGACCTCTACACAGTGAAGGTTTTTAAACATAAAATCTGACATTTAGAAATACAATAACCAACTGGAAGTCATTGCCTCATGATGGGTGTTCAGTGACCTGTCTACTGTACTCGAGTGGTGTTATATTTACAAAAACAGCATTACAGTTGTATTATTTCATTAGAAGTCTCAACAGAGAGCTGCAGGAGTGAATGAGCCACAGAAGTTGAAATGCTCTTTCACCCCTGGAGGTGGTCACTTAAAGACAGCTTCAAGGCAAGTTGCCATGGGAAGATTCTTCTGGTTTTTTGCTCTGATGTGTCAGCAACAGACTCCAACCTCAAGAGATATCAGTTCAGTTTTGTTTTAAAAGCATGAAATAAAAATTAGTTTGCAAAATATACCACTCCCATTCTAGAAGACGGAGGGCAGCTTTCTGTGGGAGAGGTTTTTATAGCAACAGGGAGCTGCTCAACTCAGCAAAGAAATAAAATAAATAATATAATTTGGGTTGTCTAAATCTTCTGTAAAGCTAAGATGACCTTTACAAATGATGCCATAACAAACAATGAGTGCAGAGGAAAAATGGAATAAGGAAATTTTAAGAATCAGTCAAATAATCCAAATTCCAATTAATATACTTGATAAAGTTAATCTTAGCAACTTGCAAAATGTTATTACAAACATTGCACCACTGGAATTGGGGGCCAAAAATGAAATCCTCTATATGAGATACCACTGATATTTCAAAAAGTAAAGAATGGAGCTTATTCATTTAATTCAAATGGATCTGAATTGGAAAAAAAAGAAAAAAAAAAAAAAATGAATGCAAAGTGTATAGGCAGAATTTGCTGTGTCGATTACAAGCAGTGAGCTAAGAAACAAATTGTACAAAGACTAGGGCTGTTCCTAAATGGAAATTCATGAACAGCCTGTGTGACTTGTTGCTATCTGGGGGAGAAAAAAAAACCACAAAATTGTTCTAGCCATGGCAGCTTTGATGCGTCAGAAGACATCTAAAGACAAAGAGTATCATCCATAAAAGACTTAAAAGAACTGGAAAAAAACCACGAGTGCTGGACAAGTAGAAAGTTGATGCTGTTTTCTTTCTAGTCCTGGCTGTTTATTTACAGCATCCATCTCCTAGCATAATATCATTCTCTCAGAATTAGCTTTTTGTGGAGTAGCCTGGACATCTTTTAGTTTGTCCCAGTTAACTGGATAGATCTGTTTCAGGAGTATGATATAATGCCCATGACTCAGCATCACAAAGATCATACTCCATTTTTTTAAGAGTGAGTCAGCATTCAGAAGGTATTCAAACTAATTTTAGCTTATGTAGTGCAATACTTGGAAACGCTGAGCCAGACAGGGTGGATTTCTGACCTCTGTGAATGACTGTGTCAGAGCTCTGAAAAAGGACAAAGTCCCGTGGATTCATTACCTTGCTCAAATGCTGACTAAGCCATAGTTTATCATAAAGAGACCATTCACCATGCATTTCCCTTAAGGCAACTAGACTGAAGCACAAATATTCTCTATATTCTCTATATTCTTCCTTTATGAAGTAATTATTAGTATTATTAGTATCAGCAGGTTTTTCATACCTAAAAATATGTTTCCTGGCTCCCTAAAGTCAAGGCAGTTGACAAAGAGTGAGGATCCTATCATGTTCTTTCCAACAAATAATTTCAGGTAACTGCTCCAAGGAGGTAAATCTTTAAAGATAACTGTACAGCATTACATCCATTTGGATCTTCATTTCACCCTGACTGGTCATAATGTAGGATCCAAGTGTGACTAATATCTGACAGTAAGCACTGCTTATCCTACTGGTGGTTACACTGTATTCTGCTGGAGGCTTGTTTTTCCCCAACATTGCTTTTATCTCATAGCATCTCTCTGTGTGTACTCTCTGGTTTCTCCTAGATTTTATTAAAACTGAAAATCTGCTTAGGTTTGTGTTGGAGAAATTAGTTTGGAGCAGATAATTGGATCAGAATTTAATCCAATATTTGAATGAAATGACTTGATCAAAATTATTTGTGATGTTTAGAAAAGAGACAGGAGAGGCATAGAATCATAGAATGGCTTGGGTTGGAAGGGACCTCAAGGATCATCAAGTTCCAACCCCCTGCCACAGGTAGGGCCACCAACCTCCATATCTAATACTAGACCAGGCTGCCCAGGGCTGCATCCAACCCGGCCTTGAATGCCTCCATGAAGTCTTATTCTTTGTTAGATGTTGGAATCATACGCTAGCCCCAAAACATACCTGCTAATCGACCTCTGGGATATAGATACATCTCATAAAGATTTAATCATTTATTTGTGTAATGACTTGTGGAGAGTAAAACATTCTTACAGTCTTTTTGGTGAAATGGATCTGAGACATGACTCAGGTAATCTGTCAGATTTGTACAAGGGGACTGTGGAGGAGATAGGAGTTGAATCAAGATTATGTGAATCCTAGACAAATAAGCTCAGGGCTGATGGATTAAGTTTAACAGTATAACATCTCAGGTCAGGTATTTCTGCTAAATTCCACCTTCAGTAAAAGTGAAATGGGAGTAAGCATGCTGTCATCATGTGCCAAAATAAGGGAAAGAACTCTGCCAAAGGACCAGGCTTGGAAACAGGTTTTAAACAAGTTTTAATAACACATGCGGTGCTGCTTTGGAATAGACATGTTTGTAAGCAAACAAAATAATAGATGGGAGTCTATTTGAATCCGGAAGTGTGTAATCTTTGTTTGGAAATCACAGTGTGCTTAGATTAACTTTTTCTTCTTTTCTTTCTTTTTTTTTTTTTTTCATTATTTTTTATTTTCATGCCACTTCACTTACTTTTTCTGGCTATGAAAAGATACAGAAGTGCCAAAATACCAGGAGGGAGACTGTTCTGGTATTTATGGCCAGACTAAAAGCAGGAGTTAATGGAAATTATGCTTAAAAAAAAAAACAACAGAAACCTTACAAGAAGAAGATCTATATAAAACATTTTAAAGAATAGCAACTTTACTTAGAATTTGCAATGAATTATTTAGGATTTGAGTAAGAGGATCCTATCAGAAGTTAGAAGAGAGTTAGAGTAATCTAGTTAGTGATGTACATTTATCAACAATTTTTTAGAAAAAGTAAATATTTCACTGATTGTATTAAGTTTGTTTGTCCTCAGTATTGAGCCTTGAGAAGATCAAAACCGGTTAATAAGAATCTAATTATTGAATGAAAGCAGAATGTGAGATAAAACTCTTAAAGCTCTGGCAGCTGGGAGATTATCTCCCCGAGATGCCAAGATAGCTTGTGTCTTTTGGATGCCTTTTAAGTAGTACATTCTTTCATCCTTAGGATGGCACTATCTTTGCAAAAGTGGCAAAACTGCGCTGAATGGCCTACAGTAAAATAATACCAGTAATTTAATAAACAATATTAATCATAATTAATGGGCTTATAGTTGACCACAGTAAATGGTAGCAATGGATGTAACTCATGAGGGTGAGGCCTTTGTAGACCTTTGCCTCACCACTGCCAGAGGCCAATATCAACAGCTATAGGAGAAAGAAATGGACAGATAGAGTTATTCTGTACAGTTCCACATGAGGTATCTTTCGGAACAAAAGATTTCATGAAAGCCTGCTCTAGAAGTCTAGTAAAAAATTACTTGTAAGAGACGCTTAAATTCATTTTCCAGTCACAGTTTTAGAGGAATCTATGAGTCATTTCTGTAGTGAGTTTTATTCTGATGCAAATGTTTTTAATGGGGCTCATACTTACTGCTTGAAGCAGCTTTATTTTTCTTATATTGAGAAAGTCAGATCTAAAAGTAACAAACCTGTATCATTAAAATCTCCTTAATTTTGCTTTGAATTATATTACATATTACATTATGAACACAAGCACAAAGGAGGTGATGTAGGTATAAGGAGAAAACTGCTGCTGCAGTGACTTTCCCTAGCGATTTTAGAGTGACCACCACTTTGTGTGATCACGTCTTGTCCAGACATGCTGCTTCGTGGAGGAAGAGGTGGCCACAGCTTGGATTTTGGTCTTAGCACAGAATAAAACCCTGGCAAATGAAGCCCGTTGCTCAGCAGAATCCCACAGTGAGCCAGACCATTGCCACATCCTTCTGCTTTGGCTCAGCACTGGGAGAACCAAAAATAAGAGTGATCTGCAACTTTTCCTGCACTTCTAGACAAAGATTTATAGGTGCTGGAATTGTTCTGGCCAACAGTACACTGTTTCTTTTTAGGTGGCATAATTTAAGATATATTTCAAGGCTTTTGAATTTTTGTTACAAGATTTATTCCCAGAATTGGGTTATTGGGTAGTTAAGTTCCAAGTATTAAAAAACTAATGAGTGGTTGAGTTACACATTGTTAGCCTTCTGTTGATAGGATATACATTTTGTTTTGTTTCTTTCTGTAAGTTTCTTTCTGTAAAGCTTTCAAGTTTTACACTGTTACGGAAAGCACTTCATCTGGGACCAAGAGAAGATAAGGAGGTAGAAGATTACTTTACAAGTCTCCTTATAAAAGAAGTGCAGTAACAGACATGGTGTCTCATGCAGTTTTCTAGAAGACTCTTGTGATACCATAGCTGCCAAAGAGAGCCCTCTGCTGCCACGAAGAAGTGTAACACGAGGATCTATCTCTGTAAGCAGGAATTTGCACTTAAATGCAAGTGTCAGATGCATCTTTGTTAGGAGAATTAAAAAAAAAAAAAAAAATGCTTCACACAAAGCTACTACACATTTATCTTGCCTCAGTCATAAAGTGTGCATATGTATGTGTGTATATATATGGCTTTCTCTA
Source organism: Tympanuchus pallidicinctus (assembly GCF_026119805.1). Classification (NCBI taxonomy): domain Eukaryota; kingdom Metazoa; phylum Chordata; class Aves; order Galliformes; family Phasianidae; genus Tympanuchus; species Tympanuchus pallidicinctus. Next base: position 12,305,338 of record NW_026294769.1, read on the forward strand.
GGCAGAACAATGCCACCTGATCAGCATAACTACAGCATTGTTGTATTGTAGTTATTTTTAATCTGATGGGCCTGTGGAGCTGATTCCTTGTGCTGTTGTGTTTTCCAGCGCAAATTCCTGATGGAGGCAATTGATCTGAGTTCCCCAGAACAGTGTATTCAAACATGGTCACGCTTCCCTGCCAAGTCACTCCTGAGCACTTTGTTTATAAGCCTAAGCTACCCCCTTAGTGAAAATGTTACTTAGTCATATATCACTTTCAAACAGACTTCAAGTCATTTTAAAATTTGAAAATGGAATTTAAAGGCTAAGTGTCCAAAGGGCTTGTGCTAGATAGCTTATTTTCTGTATCCTATTTCCTGCCTTTTTTGTCCTGTGCATTGTTAATGTATGGTCTAGTCTTAGATAGTACTTACATTCAGACTCAGTTGTTACTGAGCTCTTTATTCTTGATACTTCACCTATTAATAGGGGAATCACTTCTGATTTATGGGTTTAAATGGGAGAAATGATGAAAGAGGTGGCAGCAGGATTGCTTTTAATTTAGTTCACAGAACTCCTAAAAATTAGTCTATTTTTTGTCATGGGAAGTTTTCAAGAAAGGAGTTATGTCCTTCTCTTTTCCTTACTTTTAGGACTTCTTAAATGATTATATGTGAAATAAGCTGGAAATTCCAGTTTCAACTACATGTCAATATTACTTTAAAAACTGTATCTTCATGCTATTTTATTTTTGCTCCTTAAATCGTAAGCCACCCAGAGAGGAACAAGTTAGAGTATGTCACTTTGTCCATCAACAGTGCCAGACTCTTCTTTATGTCACAGATAGCCTGGTGGTGGTTGCACTACTGTTTCTTGTTAGGAGAGACTTGTGTCATCAATGAAGCAGAACTGCAAGGCAGTCATACACTGTCTCCTGGAGCTCTAAGTGAGCAAAAGACTATGTATAAGTTGGCTTTACTTCTTCGGAAAGGTTCCTGCAAAAACTCACCTACAAATCACTGTAAGAAAATCTCCACACATCATCCTTTTACTATTTTTATTTTTTTTTTTTACCAATCCATGCCTACTCATATTGTGCAATGATATATGTGTTACTAAGGATAAGTATGGCTTATGTAGACAGTGACATAATAATACACAAATGCAGAAAAAGATAAAAAGGAACAAATGTGATCAAGAGTGTTCAGATTGTGCTTTTGTGTTGCAAATTGCCGTTAGCAAACTCACTGCAGTAAAGTCTGAGGCAATATAATGAATATATGAGAAAAAAGACCAGGTGTGCAGGCTGCATTTTCAAAAGGTAACAGAAAATAAAATTAAGATACATGAAAAGAAATGATATGGTGGAGCTAGTCTGTATTGCCTCTTATAATCTGCTTTCTTGCTGTCCTTGCTATGTGATTTGCAGCCACCTAGAATTTTCTTTGTGCCACATAGCAAGTAGCAGCTGCGTTACCTTTGCATCTGGGCCTGGAGGAAAGTTCTGTGGCTGCCACATCTTTTTATAGTAAGACGGAACGAACTCTGCAACTTCTCAAGGAGGAAAATGGTCCTACCTATGCAGAGAATATTCTGCATTGCAAATGACTTTGCCATACAAGTGTTATATACACATTCCAGAATCCATTGCAAACGTAAGAATAAATGTCACCAGGCAGATTATTCTTGACTGTTGCATCTTAAAAAATAAGAAATTAAACAGCAACAACAAAGTAGGAGGGAAAATCAGGAGCACCGTTTGCCTTCTAAAGAGCCATCTGCCCCTCAATCATAGTATCTGACAAAGCTACACTTACGGAATCGCCTTTTTAAAAACATCCCCACTTTCTTTGAGGACCGTATGTCTATGCAGATTCTGACCCAGCGGGCATAGTCAGATTCATCAAGTTCCTCATAAGCACACTGCATTCTGCCAAGATATAAAATAAAATTCTAGATTTCCTGATTAACAAAGAATATCATACCCTCTGACCCCATAAAAACAACATTTGGTTTCTTGGTTATAGAATCTCAGCAGGCCTTGATTGTGGCAAGAGTAGAAGTTATTTTCTCTCTCTGTTATGTTTCTTTAGCAAACATTTTAAAAATTGCTTAAAGAACCTAAAAGGTCATTTGAAAGCCTTATTTTTATTGTCACTGCCTCCAAAATACATTCCATAACTCAGTTTAATGTGATCTGCAGCAGGCCAAGAGTTTTACAAGCCAAGATATTATGTCTAGTCCAGTCAGAGACACGACAGAGTTCACTGCAAAGGGGAGAGTGAAGATCTAGTTTGAGAAATGTAATTTTGCAATGCCTATAAAACATGGAAGGAAAATATCTCTCTGCATTCAATTCCGATGACTGAATGTGTCCATGACCTCTCCCAATGTGAAGGAGCCTTACCAAATACATGAGAAAAAAGAAAAAAGTCCAAGGACATCTATCTAACAACATGTCACAGGGTTCATCCACCTCCCTGAGTGGTTCCTGCTCCTGTAGGTAGCTCGGCTGCCTTACGGCTTCCTCGCCCATAAGCCTTTGCAGTCCACCAGCCAGTGCAGACAGCAGTGAATAACTCTCCTGTGCTACTTTTGATGTGCATCCATCAGCTGTATTGTCCAGTGAGGAAAAGCACTGTGAGTAAATTGCACATACTGCATGTAATTTTTATACAAAGATGCCAATACCCTTTATCAGGCCACTTGCATCTCCCTAAGTGCAAACTCCTGCAAACTGCAAGTGGATTCATCTATGTCTGGTTGGCTGAGAGCAAGAATTCAGTCATTTGAGTCTGGACTGTGATTCTGTCAGCTGTTATCCTTCAGGTTGCCTGCTGATGGTGGACAGCTTGAATCTTGCAAATAGCCACAGTACTTTGCTGCACTTGGCCCCACATGCTTAGTTTATACAAGTCAGCAGCTGACTGCGTTTATGGGAACCATTCTGTCACTGGCAAGTTTCTTCACCTCTTTGCTTTTTATTAACCATTTGCTTGACAGTCTTGTTAGGACTGCCAAACTCTTGCATCATTTGGAGCTGTTTTCTCAGAACTGCTGCCCTTAAAAGCTCAGGTCACTGAGATGTCTTAAATCCAAGTTATCTTTCTCTGTATCATAAGAGAGAATTGGATAAGTAAGAACAGTGAACTGAGGGATGCAAAGAGATTATTTTGTTTAATTGCAGCTACATGTGTCTCAGCAATTCACTGAGTGCTGTCATTCTTATTTGCTTAGCAGTGGCACAGAAGGTATAAACCAGGGGTTGGCATCTGTTGGGTGAGGTGTGTGGCAGGCCCAGGACAAGGCACCTGGCCATGTCACATGCTGCGTTACAGGAATTTTTAGTCATCCAAGGGTCATATGCAAAGCTCTCTTGACAAGGGCATAATACGTTCAGTAGATCTGCATCTGGAGATTCAGAGAATTCTTGTTTATTTAAACAAGAAAATGTTGTTTCTGCCCTTGTTTGTTTTTCATGAAGATGGTTTCTGCTGTGGAATTTTAGCTCCTGATCATGGCTTTTTAAAGGAAGCTCGTGCAAGTTTTTTTTAAGAGACCGATATGATATTGTAAATCCATTTGGCTTTTTCTAGTAAGTTAATAATTCCATGACTTGGGCTTGGCTGGTACCTTAAAAGCTCTTCTTTAAATCAGTGTATGTGGGTCTCTTAACATCCCTGCAGTGTTGACGGCTAAGCTAGCTGTGATAACTTCTTTGCTCATGTACTACAGAGTGTACAGAAAAAAAAACAATCTGAGAAGTTGATAAACTGCTAGGTGAGCAGTTCAGGGTAATCTTTACTTGTAATGAGAGAAAAAATTCAGCTGCAGCTTTCTTATATTTGTTCTTTTGCTACTGGTGTATTTAATTTGATAGAGAAATACACGTTGTAGGATTCACTGAGGCCGTAGAGTCCAAAGGTCTTACACTTATATCTGAAATTGAACGTTTGTTATTAGATATTCAAATATCTGATCTGAGAAACAGAAAACAGTGCCAGCGATGTGGAGTGACGCAAAACTCTGTGCTGGGTGTTCTGAATCTTGGAGACCAGAGCATTTTCAAAGTGTTTTGCTCTTCTGATAGCACTTGTTTAGTTTTAACTCACTTTGACTTCATGAGTTGCATTTAACATTATGTTGCTTTAACCTAAGCGTTGTTAAACTTGGAAGATATTGCTGATCCCTATTGTAGAAAAAAGTGGCTGTCAAGAAACGCTGCCATGCAGACCTCTGGTGATCTTTAGTCATTTTTCAGACGCTGCAGGAGATAGGATTTAATCTTGAAAAGAAACTTTCAAGCAACAGTTTGGTAATGGTGGAACAATTATACATTTGGTACTCACATCTCAGTTAATTAAACTCAGTAACTGATGGAAATGGTTTGTCTATTACACATAGGTCATGTTTGTCCTACCTGCATTGTGTCAGATGTAGATATGCCATCTTTTGCCCTTCCGTTATCTCCTTGTTTATGATACTGATCCATCTATTTCTCTCACTCCCACCAGACCCTTGAACGTGACCACCCAGTTTCAGTTACATGGAGGCAATATCCTTGGAAGTTAGATGTCTGAATTACACTAGATGATAGCAATGCAAGAAGTTCTTAACCACCACTTGTAATTCCTTCCTTTAGCTTTTCCTCTAGACTTAATTATTTTGAAAGTGAATATATTTTGTTCAGTGTAGTCATTGTTTATGTTATGCATGCAGCTTAAACTTTTAAATGTGCATCTTCTACTTAAAGAGTATCAAAGTTCAGAGTGAACACCTTGCTTGCATCTTGAGCTAAGTATATTTATCTGAAAATCATGGCAGTAGGAAACCAAGGAAAACACTTAGATTTCTGAGTAAAGAATGTAAATGCGAATTTTAAAAGTTTAATGTTATAGCTACTGTTCAGAGCTCTTCATAGGAAAGTAAGAAATGAAAATTTGACCAAGATTTATCACTCAAATTCATATAAAATTATGTAAATTAAATTATGACAAAGATGATCAGATGGGGTCTGCGATGAGGGAATATGACAGAAGAAAAAGGAGTGTGTATGAGCACATTATTTGTAATGATTTTAATTGACTATATAATTATTACTTATTACTTATTTTAAATCTTTTATCTGTGGGGAGTTTATTTTTATATCTTAGAATGGTCACAAAGGATTTAACAGTGATAAATTCAATTGAGCCCTATAAAGATCCAGAAGGTCTTTTAAAAATTCTTTATGAGATAATGGGGCACACAATACCTTCTGTGGACTGAGAATCCACTCATAAAGTCGTAGAGCAAAAAAAAATAGTCTTAAAATGCTGTGATATTTATCCTGAGAATTCTTTATTGACTAACTGACAGTGACAAATGGTTTTGCCCTGACTTTTTGGAGTTGCGTAGCAACTCTCGATCTGATTCAGTATGCACATTAAGTGTTTTTCAGCTGAAATTCTCCTCTAATTATCATTTTTAATCGTTTGCATTTTCTTTTTGTTTTATTTATTATTTTCCCTCCTTTTGGAATTTACGGCCATGCAGTGAGAAGGACACTAAAGAGCGGACTGACACCAGAAGAAGCCAAAGCGTTGGGCCTCATCAGCACCTCTGAGATGCAGGTTTGACATCCCAGAGGCGGCGACGAGAAGAGCCGTCCGAAACACGCGGGCTGACAACCCTTCGGTGTGGCATTGTCGCGCCAGCCTCGTCTGCTGCTCCCAACATCCCATCTTCTGTTAGTTCAATTTTAATAAGCAACAAAAAGTGGAAACCCACAGCCAAGGCAGGAGAAGGGTATGCCGCGGCTCAGCACAGCATCCTGACAGTAGCTAGGGAAGCACATGAGTGCTTGTAGGTGAAAGCATGTGGCTGCTTTTCTCGTGGTGCATTGATGTGGGTAGGAGGGGCCTTTCGCTGAGTTATCCGTCATTATGTGAGTTGTGTTTGCGTTGGCTTTCCTTGTGCCCCGTTTTAGTCATTGTAAATGTATGGCATTTTGTCAATGCAATGAACAGTCCTTAAAGAAGCAAAATAACTCCTGTTACAGCAACCCTGATTTTCCTGAAGCTGATTCATTAAGCAAAGATGCACGATCTGTGCAACCCTGTGGTTTGTTTTATTTTGCCACCAAAGAATGTAAAAATGTATGTGTACCTTTGTATTTGTACAGAATGAATGTGTGGATATATGTGCGTGTATCTATACACAGTCATGGAGTGAAGTCATGCTCCTGCTGAAGCCAGCTGGACCGTGACTGTCACGCTGGGGCCTTACCCCTCCACCAGGACAGGAGGAAAAGAATGTCTTTTTGTAGAAACTCAATGTTATTCAATGGGATTCATCCTGTGGGGTAGAAAATGGGCTGCAGTACAAGCAGAGTGAGTAGGATCCTGAATTCATGTGTATTAATACATGCTCATACTGTACATAGCACCATGGACACAGAGGAGAGGTCACAGAATACTTCTCTCTTGATGAGCTTTGGCTATGCTGTCCATTTGTACAATTTCAGAGAAACCTGCGCCTACAATTTACACACTCAGCAAATACATTCAGATAGTAACATCAGGAAGTTTCGTTTACTTGCCTGTGCCCTTCATGCTGCTTTTCTCTGCTGCAAGATAATGTGGTGATTTATTTCAAAGTAATTGATCTGAACGTGGAATGGCCCTGCTAAGAGCCTGCTGTGGTTTTGCTGTTCTTTACTCTTTGTTTTTTTTTTGTGAGTTTTTTTGTGATTATCCTTGATGCAAGTGGAGAGGGTACCACAGTGAACACTCCAGTATGCTTGCCCTTATCTCACTGTTTGATAACAGACTTTTCATAGCTGCCCTCAGCGTGTGTATTTGGAGAACTTTAGTCAGCTCATCTGCCTTTAAGTGGAGGACAAACGCATCAGTGAAGATGGATTGAACACAATCACCCTTGCCAGTACTGAACCATTTTGAAGAGAACTGCAGTTAACAGTAACATAAAAGGGAACTTTTTAAGCCAAAGTTTGTAAATGGCTATCCTCAAGGATGCACAAGATTATCTCTTTCCATTGCCTTAGATTCTAAGATTAAGGAAATGTGTGCCTAGCAGTAGCAGTTGAGGCTTCCTTCAAACCAAATGGCAGGGGAACAGCAGTTTAGTCATGGTAGCAGGAACTAATTCTGATTGCAAAACACACTAGAAAAGTAGGGTTAATTAGTCTACGCTGGGCTTGTAGTGTTATAGCTGTGCTGTTTCTTGTACTCAAGTTAGGTCAAGTACATCTGAAAGTTACTCTACTCTCTTTAAGGACAGGATAATCCCAAATTGTAAGAATTAGTGGCACCAAACAGAATAAACCTCTGAAACCTTGATCATTCTTGGTGTCACACTGAATGGAGCAATTGGTTAGAGAATCACCCAATGTCCAATTGGTTAGAGAATCAAGTAGCTGACAGCTCTACAAGATCTGCAGTGGAGCATACTATATCCATGCTGTCTCCACTCTCAATAGTAACATTTTAGTTTTTATTTGCTGTTGCTTTGGATCTTCACGTGTCAAAGTCTGTAGAGTAAAGAATCACTTGTGAGTAAAGTTTCTTAAGGGTGGCATTGAGTTGGATGTGATTTTCCCCTCTGTTAAAAAGTCAGTTTTATATGTAAGCAGAAGGCAGCGGTTTTGTAATTAATAAAATGTGTTGTGTGTTGGAAAGCTATGAAAAGGAAGGCTAGGAAACAGAAAGAAGTGGCATGTAACTGTCTCACTATAAAATAAGCAAGACCTACTAGCATCTGGAGTTTAAAGTGGATCTTTATGTGCTGCTTTCTACTATGAACTTTAGAAATTTCTCTTGAGGATGTTTTAAACAAAGAAATGAAGGTAATGGGGGTTTGTGGAGGTCTTTGAGGTCTGACATGAGGAAGACAACTTGAATGTAATAGTTTTGTCGAGCTGTTATACCTGTTAAGTGATAAAAGAAGCCCAAATGCAACAAAATGTATTTAGATTGGCAGAGGTTCTGTATATGATTGGAGAGAATCACACATCTTTAAAAGTCAGTATTTTAACTAAAATTTGCTCAGTGTGCAAAGTGGTTAGCTTTTTGTGAGCACTTGCTAACTGGAAATAGATTTGTGTCATTTAGATTTAGCACAATGGCTGTGCGTGAAAGAATAATATTGCTCATGAATTATTAATAGTTGGACTTAGGTATTTCCCAGAAATATTGAAAAAAAATGTGCAAAATTTCATATGCTGCTTAACAAGGAAAAATTTAAATATCGTGAACAGGGTTAGAATATGGTCAGGAAAAAATACCCATTTATTTCAGATTCTTTGGATGCAAGTCTGTACATGTGAAGCGTACTATTCCTTATCCATTCTTCCATTATGATTGGTTTTCTGTGTTTTTTGCTTCATCTTCTGCTCTCTACCTGTAAAACTGATACCAGATTTTCTGAAGGGCAACTTGGTCTTGTTTATGCAGTAATATGCAGTAAGGTTAATCTGAGGTTGTCAGTGTTTACTGCAATGAGGTGATCAAAAGCAGGAGCAATATAGTAACTACAAGAAAGTTTTCTTCTTCAGTTCACAATGGCCAGGAGCCCAATGTGCTAATACTGAAGGTGGCATTATTTCCTCTTGCATCTGCTAGCACTTCCTGATTTGGGGAATAACGTTTGTTCCCCATCATCTAACCAGTGGATTCCAGATGAAATGGAGGAATTGGCATTGTCTGTGTGCCTCTTTCTGTCTGATCATCTTGCAGCCTTCAGAGTTTGAGTTACGGCCTGTCTCTTCAACATCCAGAGAGATCACCATAAGGATACAGCAGTTGTTTTATAGTACATATGAGATGAGGATAGGTTTTGTGACAAACAGAAAGGTCTTAGAAACCTGATGTAGCTGTTTCTCACTTAGAGATCCATAAAGGCTAGTTTACAACACTTGCAACCGTAGTAACTCCCATACTCACCTTTTATACAGAACCAGTCAGTTGCAAATTTAGTGCCCAGAGTTTTGAGTGTCCTCAGAGTTCTCAGGGTCGCCGATGGTGTTCATTTCAGCACCCATCTGCTGTCAGTAACTTGTCTGCCTGTCTACCACCCTAATACCTTCCTGATTTGGATGCCAAGTTAAACTTTAGCATCTGAGATGGGTGCCAGAGGGAAGCTGTCCTCACTTCCTTGTCTGCCTTGGTACTTAAAAGCAGAATGTACATAAATACTTTGTAGTCCCTCAGTCCCATCCAAGGGATAGCTTCCAGTAGCAGTGATGGGGCTAAAGAAACTCCCCCAGGGAATGCCATGTTCCACAACTGGAAAAGAAAAATCCCTCACAACAATGAAAAGCATCACTCTTCACCTTTTGGTGAGTCTAGGCACCCGCCTCATGGATTGCAGTTGTTTTATAACCCATTGCCTGCCACATGTGACCCTCCTGCTTGATAAACCACTACCCATAATCTAAAACCAATAATAAAATGGTTTTTAATGAGGGTCTTTCTTGCTCTTGTAAATACTGGAAACAGTGTCAAAGGCAGTGTTCGAAATATGGTTTTTTTTCTCTTTTGATCTCCTTTTATTGCAGATCTCTAATTGACTCTGTCAGCAAAATAAGGCATCAGATTTGTGGGTAGACAAGTCTTTGTGTTACACTTAATAGAAAGTTACGTGGAGTATCTAGATAGGCTCTCACATCTCAGTGTAACAAATTTGGAGTGAGAGTGTGGCTGTCAGTAGGGCCTGTTGCAAGGTGCTCCCTTCCTTCCACACGAGCAGCGGCATTCCTTCTATCAGGTGTCCCCTCTACACTGCTGTCCCTGGTGGCACAACAAAAACAAGTGTCCATCCAAAAATGCTCTTAGAGTGCTGCACAGTGGTTGTTTTCACAACACTTTGACTTCACTCGGATGCAGTGGGGGACAAGGAGGGAGCCCTGCAACTTCACTCCCATTGTCCATGCAGACAGTGGACACATAGCCTGCCTGTAGCTCATGGATGAGCAGAGGGCATGGTGTCCCAGAGCTCTCATCCTCTCTCCCTTTCTCTCCTGTGTGCTCACTGCACGCACATTGCTCCTCTCATGGCCTTTGGGATGGGATTTGCGTGCGGGTGTAGACAGAGATTGTAACCCCAAGCAGCATTCATATGGCCCTGGGGTTCCAGCATCTGGACTCCGGAAACACTGTCTAGGCTGTAAGGGCTGTGACTATTGATGTTTTTCTGCAGGGAAAACTGCCAGGTACTTACAGGCTCTGAAAGAAAATAAACTGAAGCGTTTTCATAAGGGAAAAATGTTTGGTTATGGAAAACTATTGAATCTGATTTGCAAACGTTTGAACAACACGTGAGGCCGGGGCAACAGCTGGCGGAACTGGCATCACAGATGCAATAGCAGGAGGTTTTTGGCGAGCAGCTTAGTAATTCCATAGCAAGTACGTCAAAAGGAGTTTCTGAGACATTGTATAGTTTTATGTTCATGAAAAAAAAAAAAAAAAAAAAAAAAGTTATTTCTAATTAGTCCATTTCACATTGAGTGGCAGATAGAGATATATTTTGTTTAATCACTAACACAGAGGCTTCTGTGAAAGAAAAGGTTTATTTGTAGCATTGGGTGCATTTCACCTTTTTAAAGACTGTCTTTGCGCGTATAGTGTCCTTTCTGTGAGCTGGGAATTGTAAAAAAATGTAAAGTAGAAAAGGACGTGTTTCTTAGACGAAGGAGAAATACTGTAAAATTGTGTAAATGTCACTGCTCATGTTTTCGTGTTCTGTGTAGCATAGTGTAAAATAGGCTTCCCAGCAGTGTTATTCTGTGAATTGTAATTTAAAAAACAAGCCATGCATGGTCAGAGATATTATCAACAAGTCCTTCTGTTTTGTTGGGTTTTTGTTTGTTGTTTCCTCATTTTAGGTAAATTTGTTTTGTGTTAAATTTAATTGTCCGTGAAACTGCATTTTTGTTTCTCAGTTTTATTTCATAAAGAACTTGAATTACTCTTTAATATTTTACTACACACAAAGCTCACCTACAGTTTGTATTCATCGTTCAGAAGCTTTGTCACACGTAGTGTAAACTGGGAGAGTTTTCTTTTTAACGCACCCCTTGGCTGCCTCTTCTCTTCACACTCTTTTCTCTTTACTGTCTGGAAAGATGCAATCACACTTTTTTTTTTCCTTTCTTTCTTTTTTTTCTTTTTTTTTTTTCTGTGCCATGCAGGGTCAATTTGGAAAACTGACCACAGACCTGTGTCCAAAATTTCTTGATATAAGTAGTTGAAGAGCTCACTTCTACAGCATTATGTAAACACATCATGCAATAAAGCTTTGTAAAGCAGTGGCTGTACTAGTCCTGTTTTTGTTGGTGGTGCCAATGGTGGGACCTTTGGTGAGAAATGAGTGGGAAGGAAGCTCATGGGTTGGTTTCTTCATATCCTCTAAGTACTTTGCAAAGGCAACACATAGACTGCAAAACAGCTATTGTTAAATCACCTGGGTGGTCTGAGCATGAAGAAGGGATCTTTTACTCCTTCTTCCACAGTTTGAATCCAATTCCTAATCAGGAGCGAAGAAAATGAAAATTTGTCTCTGGTTCTCGAGGGTTTCCATAATCTAACCCTACAAATCTTCACTGAATATAGAGAGTTACTGTGTGCTGCCATTGGCTCTGGGCTGCTTCCTGTCTTAAAAATATGTGCACAGAGCACTTTGTATGTAAGGTAAGAGATTTACAGAAGCAAATATAAATAACATGGATGACTACCTCTGTGTGGAGGAGCATTTCGGATTCTGTCTGCATCAGAACATGAAATACTTGCCATGGCTGACAGTGCTTCAGTCACAGTCTGTAAAGGTGGCCAGTAGGACGGAGCGTGCCTGTTACCTTGGCTGAAGTACACTGCGTGCATCACCTGGGCATATAATTTTCTGGTGCCACCTCAGAGTGTGCGTGGACAGAAGGCGTGCTTGCTGTTTTCTCCATTTGCTGGGGTCCAAATCTTCCTTGCAATTTCCCAATGCTTCTGAGAGACCAAGTTGGCAATCAAATCTCAGCCTCTGCTGAGAAGATGCACGGTGATTCGGGCATCAGCCCTGCCTGCAGGTTCTGTGGCTGTGGGGAGATGACAGGTGTCAAACCAGCACATAGAAACGAAAAGGGCTTCATTTTCCACTGCTAGTCCCACAGTGCACCATTCACAATCCATTATTCTCTGGCACTGTGCACGTAATCCAGTCAAGATATATCACTCTGAGACAGATACATGTGTTTATAGTAGCACCCTGGAAGATACAGTGGGTTAACTGAGTACCTGAGAGAATTTTTGCGTGTGGTTTCTAAGGAAGTAGAAGTTGATATAAAATGGTTTCCCTGGGGAAAACCACCCCCTTCCTTCTTTTTAATTAGTTTTTCAAGTTCTTTCAGATACACAGGGTACCTTTTGGAACATGGCTGCATCCCTGACAGAGCTGCTTAGCATTCCAGATGCACTGGTGTAAAGTCTAGAGGATGAAAGGCTACTAGCCAGAAATGTGGTAATGCTTTTTAAAATAAATATATAAAACTAGTTTATTGGCCAGACACTTTTCTATCACAGTATATCCATTAGCAATTCTGAGTTCCAGATGTGCAACGGCAATGTGTACATATATTTTTCAGACCCTGTGCCCAGTCAGAATTCATATATTGATGCATAGGAGCCTCTGCGCTGCAGTTGGGGAACGAATAAGTACACAGCTTATCCAATGCACAGCAGCATGCCCTGCTTTATAGACCCTATGCAACAGTCTGACTCTGAGAACACACAAAATCTCTTTCTTTCCCCCCCTCCCCCCCCCCTCCATCATAATTTCTCCAAGTTTTTTGATAGGAATGCAATTTGGAAAACAGAGAGAGCTGTGCTTGAATCTTCACCTCTTGCAAGTTTCTTCACAGGAAATGAAGAATGACTGCTGCATTCCATTAGTCAGCTATCTGACGAAACAGACCTCTGCTGGGAAATCGTGAATGGAACACAGGCTGTGAGAGGTGCTATGCCAGCCGATGCTTGTGCTCCTCACCAATTAGTTTTGGGAGGTCACATCCATCAGTGGAGTTATTGTACTGAGCAGTGCTTCTCTGTAGCTGGGATTCATGGGGCACCTCTCTTTCTGCTGTTCTACCAACCTTTCACTTTGCTGCTTGGGCTGAGACAAGAGCTTTTCATTTATTTGTGTAGGTCTATCTGGAAAACACGATGGAACATTTCCATTTCCAAGTGATATGCACCAGCACCATGAAGGGTGAGAACCTTTCAGGATCACTGAACACATCCCATGACATTTTATCTCAATATTACCTTTCTGGGGAGACCTCCTGGCAGCCTTCCAATACTTGAGCTTATAAACAGGAGAAAGAGTGACTTCTTATATGGTCGGCTAGCAATAGGACAGAGGGGATGGCTTTAAAAGAGGGGAGATTTAGGTTAGATGATATGAAATTCTTTATTGAGAGAGCAGTGACACACTCGCACAGGTTGCCTGGAAAAGCTGTGGATGCCCCATCCCTGAAGGCATTCAAGGCCAGGTTGGATGGGCAGTCTAATCTGATGGGCAGCCCTCTCCACAGCAGGGAGTTGGAACTGGATAGGCTATAAGATCCCTTCCAACTCAAGCCATCCTATGATCTGTGACGATGACCAAGAATTCTTTAAGCATATTTTAAAATCCAACAAATAAATGTATAGGCCCTCTCTTGGTATGTGCTCTCTGCCTAGACAACAGACAAAATGACCAGGCTTAAGTTTTATGTATTCTCCTCCAATTTGATCCATACTTAAGGTAATGCAATAGCAACCTGATGTGGAGGGAAGTGTCCCTGCCTGTAGCAGGGGGGTTGGAACTAGATGATCTTAAAGGTCCCTCCCAACCCAAACCATTCTATGATTCCATGATTCTATGGTTCTAAGAAGAACAGCAGTTTCAAAGAAGAGAAGTGAAATCCAATGGCAGTTGAAACTGGACAGAGTTCAGGTGAAATCTATTTCATAGCCTCCAGTAAAAAGCATGCAGAACGTGACTCAGGGCACATGTTACCAAGCCTGCCTTGAAGAGCTCAATTTCTGCCCTCCAGCAGTGCAGAAAAGTCATCTGCCTGGTACAGGGTGCTCAGAGGCATCCAGAGTTGGGCAGCATGAATCTGTGCCCAGTAGGTGGAAAATGCTCTGGAGTTTATCCATCACCACAAAGGCACAGGAATTAGTTTGAGATGTGTCATGACTGCACATTGGATATAAATGTTTGCACTAAAACCCTTGCAGTAACCTGTGAAAACACATTTCATGCAGGTATCCAAAAACTACAGCAGGGTGAAAATTCTCTTTTTAATAAAGCAATGAAATACTCAGACTCTCAGAAAATGAATCCTCCTTCCATCCTTGTCCAAACTTCCTATAAATATGCACTGGGAGGCTTAAATAATCTTGGCAAGATACAGCAAAGGAAAATTATTGTTAAAAAGAGGCCCTGGATATCGTTTCAACAAACTTTTTCCCCACATAAACTTACGGAAAATTATTGACCTCATACCAGAGTCAAGAAAGAAAGAAAGCTCTTCTTGCAAAATGCTAAGATACCTATCAATATTTGAATACAAGCTAGACTACCTTCATATAGGCTTGTCTGGAACACCTCAAAAGTATGTAGTATTAATATAAGAAACAATAGCTGAGCAGGTTAATAAATAAAAATCTAAATTATAAAAATGTCAACAGTTATGGTCCGTATAAAGCTAGCTGGCAGTATGATGATAAAGGAGGTATATCGAATGTCAGGCAGTAGTGACCAAAGCCAAATGAAAATTTGATGCCATTGGCTCTGTGAGCAATGGAAAGAACCTGATGAACTTCAGTGATGTTGAATCAAGGCCCCAAAGATAACTATTAGAACATAAAACTTGATGGAAAAAATGAATCGTTTCACTGATGGAAAAGCCCTAAATCTTTTTAACTTCACCAGTTTCATTGGGGAATTCCCCTTCAAAAATGGACAGCATAACATATAGCCTGAAAAATAACAGCAAATCCTCATTTTCAGAAAATTTTGTCACAAAGGTCTTCATATTACAAGCATGTAGGATGAAACACAGCATCCAAAAGTACATAATCTGGAAATTCTACATATTCTTAGAAACCAAAACATTGTGATTGGGATACAAAACAACATGAAGTGGTCAATTCTTCGGTTTTTGACAACATTCTAACAGGAACACTGGTACTGTGACAAAGTTCTTTGCCACATCTTTACAAACAATGGTAAAGTGGTAGATGGTAGAAGCTAGTAAGAGGTCAATCTTGAGAACTACTGATGTAACAAGTTTCCTTCCCTGCAGTTTTGCTTAATGTGCTAGTTCCTTCACAGAATCATATAATGGCTTGTGTTGTGAGCAAACTCAAAGATTGCGTAGTGCACAAAGTTTCTTGCACATTCTTAGATCCCACTTCTACACACAGCTTCTTATGCATTGAGACATCATAAAATTACAAGGTAAAGAGCAAAGCTGAGGCAGGCGTGAAAACTCAGACTCCATTACAGAGAAGAAAGAAGGAACTAATTTGGATCACAAAGGGGACAAAAAAAAAAAAATGCTACTTAAGGAAAAGCAGCAGTCACTCCCAAATCAGCAGCATGGGATAAGAAAAAGGAATAAAAAGTCAAAAAAGACAATAAAGGCAAGCTGCTTGTTTTGGTACACAGGTGAAGTGGACCAAACACTTCAAATGACTCAGTGAATCCCACGTGCAATTGTAAGGTAGAAGGCTTGAAGGAGTGAACGTGCAAGGATAACTTCCATGGAACTTGAAAATTGAAGAAAATTATAAGGGATTGAATTATAGCCTACGTAACAATAAGAAGAGAAGGGCAGCCATACACAATGAAAGAGGATAAGAAGAGAGACATCAAATATTTTCTAAGCGTTACATAGATTTCCTTTAAGCAGTTTATCTTAAATCTGGTTTTAGAGAGTTTGATATATCTCAGATTTGTTGTTTTGTTTTGGATTTTTCTGTTTGTTTGTTTCTTTGTTTGTTTCTTTGTTTCTTTTTGCAGTAAGCACCACAAATATAAAAGCAAAAGAAAGGTGTCATTCCATGGCTCTCCTCTGCTTCAGTGCCTTCAGATAACCACAGATGTCTGCAGTATGTGGCAGCAGGGGATGACCTTCAGCTGGGCTGTGATAAAATAACAACTAGCAGCAAAGCTGTGATTTAATTGCTGTTTTGAGCTGGAGGAGCCTGGGTTGCTTGACCTCCAGGACCAGCTTGTAGAACTCCTTCTGGGGTAAGGACTGTCAGATTTGGGGTGTTTGTAGAGATCCTCTCTGCTCAAGAGGTGTTGAATGTCATGGAGATGGCTGTGCTCTGTTTTATGTTTTGCAAGACCTTGTTAAGAGATATTACAGTTATCAGCTGGGAAAAGTTTGCGAATTTGTGCCTCCGAAATGCATCTCCTTTAAGCAAGCAGAAATTGGAGTAGGATTGTGTCAGTTGTCCCAAATTCTCAAAGAAGCATAGTGTTAGTCACTTCCTTGTAGTCATCTATCTAGTCATCTATCTCACAAGCATCACCTTGGTTAAACTTGGTTAAACTTAAACTTTTTTCCTTCTTCAGTCTTTGTCCACCCCAATGAAATTATTCTCTTTTAATAAACTGTTTGTGTCAGCAGATCCAGGCTAAATTTAATGCCATTCACCTCCAACTGCCAAAACTGATCAGAGGAAATAGGAAGATGAGGGTCAAATAGCACTGTGGTCAGTCAGACCATTAGCTTAACTTTCTCCTTGGCAGCGAAAGGGGTGTAATTTTGGAGGGAAATCTGGCTTACTGCAATGCAGCAAATGTGTGTTTTCTGCACATAAATATCACAGTTAACAAGAAACTCTGAAGAGCTTTCCAGAAGACATATTATTACTGACAAAGTTGTCGTCTTTATGGTAGTCTGGGCCACCTTTATTGCAAAGTCAGAAAAAGTGTTATTTAGAGAAATGTCTAAGCTCAGGTAGGTGATGACTGGCTTATATGAAGATGAGTTTTTAAAATCTTCCTTAAAATTTTCGATCATGGTAAAGATTCTACTTATTATCTATCATAGAATGGCTTGGGTTGGAAGAAACCCCGAGGATCATCAAGCTCCAACACCCCCTGCCACAGGCAGGGCCACCAACCTCTATGTCTAATATTAGACCAGGCTGTCCTGTGCTTCCATTAACTTTTTTTTGGCAATAGATTCCAGAAATGCATTGTGCATGGTCTATACAGTTCTTTTTGCAGCCCCTGACGTGCAAGTGCTGACCCAGTAGTGAGCATGGGGCCATTAGAATGTCTAATGAGACACAACTCCCTAACACATACCACTGCACACCCCTCGGCTCCAAAACTGAGTAGTTGCATACAGGCCTATTGGGCTGAAACACCAACTTTCTAATGTCAACCTACTGTCCAATACAGACATTATAGCTAGTGAATAAGATGACTATGCTGTAGTGCTTTTCTATTTCACATTGAAAATTTTCAGATGAGGTTCTATTGTTACTGGTACAGGCAAATGAAAAGGGGAACTTGAAGGTAAAAGTAATCTTTTACCTTCAGAAAACTCAGAATAAAGTGCAGAAAACTGTGTGCAGGAAAAAAAAAAAAAAAATGAAAGGAGCTCATTATGCCATCATGTTTCAGAACTAGAAGTAACCAAACTGATTTGGTACCTTTTCTTAGGAGAAAACTAAAAGGAGCATTGTTTACTTAAGTCCTGGGGGAGAAAACGCACCTTTTTAAAAGAATCTATTTCTGTTTTCAAATATTTTCAAAGTTCAAAACATGCATTTGCTTAAAAATTCTGATAAATACAGAAGAAAGTTTTGAGAATCAGGGAAAAAATCAAATTTGAGATTTTCATTTTCAAATAGTTTGGAATTTTGTATTTTCTTTTTCTTTATTAAGATCCTGAAGTACGTCCAGTATCTCAGAGGTGTTAATGGGACAGAAAATTCACTTTGTGTCAGATTACAGAAGTAACAGCTTGGCCTGGAAAACTGGGCCAATCTTGAGGTAAAAGCCTATCAGGATCATTAGGAAAAATTTCTTCTCCTTAAGAGTGGTCAGGCTTTAGAGTGAGCTGCCTAGGCAGGTGGTTGAGTCACAGTCCTTGGAGGCGTTCATGAAATGTGTGGATGTGATTCTAAAGGGCATGGCTTAATAGGTTATACTAGCAGTAAGTGGACGATTGAACTGGATGATCTTGGAGGTCTTTTCCAACCTTGGTGATTCTATGATTGTATATAACATGAATTTATCGTGTTTATTGTGATATTTTTTAATAGTTACTTATTATATACATTACCTTTATTGACATATCTACTCTGGGAATTTATAACCCAGAAAAACGGAAGAAAAGAAAGTGAAATGTGAAAGTCTGTTTCTGTGTTTCTGTGTGGCTGTTGAAACCCAGCAGCTAAATTAAGTGAGCCAAACACTGTCATAAGTGATCTCTTTATTTAGACTACTACAATATGGAAAATTATAGGTAATGGTAGAACTTGAAAAGGAGTGTAAGATACTGCCACTAATACCCATGCTCATGATGAGAGTTTCTTACAGAAAAAAATTGATTTTAAAAACAGATTGTTTTGACATATTTTTGGACAACATAAATGAATGTATAGCTTTTGAATAGTTGATGGATTAAATTTTGTAGGCAATTATATCTACTCGCTCTGTTGGCAGATAAATAGAAAACAAAATTTAAGTGTCAATTACTACTTCTTTGTTTTGATACCTTAAGATTTTCTTGAACTTTCATGAGCTAGATGTTTAAGTTGAAAATGGACCTCACAGCACAAACAAAATTTCTTCCTTCTGCTTTGAATCACACTGGACTTCTTTGCAGTTTAGATATTGGAGAATTAGATGCACTTCAGAGGAGGCTGTATTACCATTAGATACCCAGCTGTTTACGTAACACTTAGTCCCAGTTACTTACCTAGAGCCCAGTGTTGAATCAGACCAAAGGATGCTTGTGCTCAGGATGACTACTGTATAAAATGGTACTTTGCTAAATCATGGAGGAAAAGAGGCAACCTTTGTTCGCTCCCATAAAATGGGGATGCAGTCTGACTGCATGAGTGTCAGAAAATTCTGTCTGTCCTTAAAGCCTACATCATTCTTAAGAAGATTTTCCACTAAAGATCCTTTTCCGAAATGTTTTGGCATAGCAAATGACTTCTTAAGAAAGACATGATCCTTAAAAGCAGCTCTGTCAACATTTCAAATGTTGCAACTGACCAATACAGATCTCTTAATTGAGGTAGGATGATTGCCTTGTGGCATAGGTTTTCGAAGTCTTTACTTACACTTGGCAGAAGTGACATTATCCACAACTTTGGAAAGAACTTTTGGCTGAAGTTTCTGGCTATGAAAGACCTCATGAATATGTTTATGCCCAGAGGGTAATTGAAGTTGAAGTAGACTGCAATACTTCGGAGACTTTTTTTTTTTTTTTAATATGATGATGATAGCATTCTCTATCTGTCACTTCTGAATCTTTTAAATTTGCATAGGAGGCTGTGAATATCCCTGTCATTTTAAGTGCATTTATTCTAGATTAGATTACAATGTTTTTTTTTGTTGTTGTTTTTGGGTTTGTTTGTTTGTTTGTTTGTTTTACCACTGATCTGGCAGTAGTCACAACTGCCACAATTTGATTAGGCACATAAACAAGGGTTTTAGCATTTACGTGAATACCACTTGCATCTCAATACATTATGCCCATGATTGCTTGATTGCCCAGATGTTTTCACAGCAAAGCTGAAGTGGAGGAAAAAGGGAGAAAAAAAAAAAAAAAAAAAAAAACCCAAAAACTAATCCAACTCTAACCTGACCAAACCTGGTAGTTTTAAAAGAAGTGATTTCACACTGTAGTATACTGCACTTTTGGTTAACCTCTGATTAAAGAGGCTTCTGAAAAAACAGGACATCTCAGATCATCACCATTTCTTGGAGCACCTAGTAGAAACAAGATGGAGGGCTTAGGTGAAGTTTTATGAAGCTGAGAGTCATCCAACAGCAAATGTTATCACTCCTGTTAGTCTGCAGATCACATTTTGGCCAGGAGCAAGCAGGTGACTAAATTTTGCTGTGGGTATACATGACTCCAAAAACTCAAGGAGAAGGAAAAAAAAAAAAAAAAAAAAAAAAAAAAAAAAAAAAAAAAAAAAAAAAAATCAGGAAAGTAAAAAATGTCTGAAGGAAGGACATAACTTCTGGAGTTTAAAAAAAAAAAAAGTGACAAAGCATTTGCTTTGCATGGTAAGATGGAAACTAAGCCACTGCATCCACTGTCATTGTTACAGAAGAGTGCTTAGTTTACTTTGTCATAAATGTGGCAGCCATTGCTGCACTGATATCTTAATCTATTGTAATCCAGCATATCAAAAAAGAAGTTCTTAATGAATACTAATTGTTCTACTGTTGCTCTATACCATCCATTTATATTAAAATGAAATTGAATGTATTCTAAAGAGTTAATCAGCTTCTAGAATGCCTAATGCATCTATTTAGTTACTTGAATAAACCAGTTTTGTTTTGTCATCAAGTAGTGATCTGAAGTTTGTTTAAATGATTTCCTAGGAGGAAAAAAAGTAGGACATTAATTATACTGCCGTCCTTGAATAACTCCAGTTGGGGCCATACTATATTAATTTTTCCATTTATTTTGTAGGGGATTAGCAGAAGCCTGCAGCAGTCTCCTGTGTTATCCCACTCACCCTCCCTGACTCCAGCACAACATTTGCATTCTGCATTCTTGCAAGTTTTCAGAGTGTTACTGAAAATTTGTAGCCCTGGACTAGAGATTCCCCAGCAAAACTTTCAGGACTCTTGTATACAAGATATTCTGACCTGCTGATTTTTTTTTCCTAGTTTCTCTCTTATTGAATATTCCTTAGCAGAATATCTTATTCTGCTTCTTTCCCAAAGCAGAAAATTAGTGTAACGCTTTTGTCTTTTCTCCTTATGAACTCCTACACTAACACATTCTACTGCTAATGAGCTATCTTCTTGCAAAGATTGATGCCTGGTATATGTGAATTTCTTATTGTCCTTAGCTCTGCCAGTCATCCTTTCTGTTTCTTCCATCAGTTTTTCCTCATTTATCATATATCACCTTTCACTTTACCAGTAAAAAAAATGTGGTTTTATCCAAAGTTTTGCTCTTTCCTCATTGGAAAATTGGGAAATTTGACTATCTAACCAACAGTTCTCACAGCTCTCCAGTTTTCATTGTCCATTTTCTCTCTGAATTTTGTCTCAAATTTGTCTCTCATTTGTCTCAAATTTTTCAGGTTTAAACACCAAAAACAGTATTACAGAGAACTGTTATTCCTGCAAATATAATTTGTTTGTGATCATAGTGATTTCATATGTTTTTATCTGCCATTAGAATGTTCAGAATTAAGAATCAAATATTGGAAAGTGTTATAGGCTTACAGGAGCATGTAGGGATTTGGTTACAGAGATCACCCTCCCCCCCAAAAATAATGGTTGTAAATAATGAACACAGCAAGATTTTAAAACAAATTCTTTGTACTAACCTACTAGGAGATTTATGGGACAAAATGTGAAATTGTAAAAATGTCAGCAGTCACAGTGTACTTTTTCCAAATACAGCTCCACATACACACTATCTATCATAAACACTATCAATACCTGCTCTTCAGTCCAATCAGTTTACAGTCCTGCCAGTTAAATTTATACATTTTGTGACTCTGCCGTTTTGAAGACGACATAAATCAGAGAGAAGTAAAAGCTTAAAAGATGCATGGAGTATTGGAGTGTCCTTGCATAATTGCAGAATTGTTCTAATGGTGATTGCTTGCTAACAGCGAAAAGCAGGGTTAAAATCTCACATGCTGAAAGCAAGTTTCTGTTTCTGCTTACCCGTCTTGTATTAGAGCTGCACGGTGGTATGGAGCAAACTAAAACCTTACTCTCTTGTCTTGAAAATGCCTTTGCAGAACTTATCACTGAGCTAGAGCTTTTGAAGGCATCCTGTTAGACACATCGTGGGTCTAACTCATTGCAGCAGGAGGTCTGTCCACACAGAAACCCGCTACAAAATAACTCATTTTAAGAATGCCAATTAAAAAAACAAAACAAACAAACAAAAAAAAAACACAAGGCACTGTACACGTGCATAGATCTAGCGAAGGCCCTGATCTGATTCTTCTACCTAGGCAACTCTTGCTCTTAACGTCCTTATGTTTGATCTCCATATCTTCCTGATTCAACTACTAGAGTCTAGCTTACAATATTTCACATTGAATACAAAATGTTTTTATCATTTGTTCATAGCAGTACTTCAATGACGGTTTTTATTAGTATTCTTATTTCACTGGCAATCTTTTCATTTGTGAAGAGATAAGGGCTGAGACAAACCTTTTGGAAGGTTTTCTCTCATGGCATAGAGAATTTGCAGTTTTGTATAGGCTATAATATAGTAAGTATAGCAAAATCTCTTTCTGCTAGAAATTCTTTTCTTAGTGACCTAGAAAACTTTTTGGATGTTCTACTTTTCCAATCACTTAAGAAAATCTTAAGAAAATATATTAATGTACCCTGGAATCTCCAAAAAGTGGGAAATGGTGGCTGGGAATTGTTCCCCAGCTGGGGACCTGCTATTGCAATGATCAGTGATGTGTCTTGACTATTGCTTGCTTTGAAAACCTTTTCATTTCTGAATTTTCCACATGAATGCCTCTGCAGTTTGACGTGCTTGAAGGAGAGCAGATCATGAGCAAGCAAGACAACCTGGTCTGCATCTGGATTTAGAACAGAATTCAATGAATTGGCTCATTAAGCTGATTGCTTTGGTATCTTCCATTCAATCTGCTCACTCACTCAAAATGATCTCAACAGAAAATCAGCACCTCTGACCACCAGGCAGGGAATCCTGACAGTGTCCCACATACTCTTGACCACCATGACTGTCCAAAGCATACTTACTATTATTCTGTTGATGCTAATATGCTTTTGAACTGTCTTGACATCCATTAAGTTTAGGATTGTGCTTTTCAGTTCATGGCTCTCAGATGTGGCAGCCATCTCCTTCATATGACCTGAGGAATATTTCTCATGTAGGAGGCTGCTGCTTCTCACTGTATTGCCACCATGGATTGAAAGCACTCTGCTGTTAAAGGCAAAGAATAACTCTCTAGAAAGCATTATGCTGGAGAAATATTCAAGCACAACAATAGGAATTTCCTATTTTTAAGATCATCTTTTGTTCTTGAATCCATAATATTTGTTTCATTGAACTACTGACCAACTCTGATTTAGTATATTTAACCATACCTGAGAATGGAGTCCCAGACATTCTTTATTCCCTCTGAATGAAGCTGGTAGACCAAGCAGAAGGTTGTTCTCTTTTGCCTTCCTTTCCTCTGAGGGTGTCCTTGGCCAAGAATATTCTAGGCTTAGTATATGGACAACACTTGGACCTTCAGTATCTAAAAGCTTTGAGTATTTAAGGAAAAGTCCTTTTATCTTGAAGTCTTAACAGACTAAATAAACTCTAAGCTGCTTAATGGGCAGATAGGGGGGTCTGGTGGATTACTGGATTACACAGAACTGTGTATTATTAGGAGGGGGCAGTGAGCAACTAGAGTGCATTCATTAATTGATGTTGAAAACAGATATGACCAAGATGATCTCCAGAGTATTCTTCCTGATCCTTTTTATTGCTTTGTTTTTCAAATTGTTTTCTGATATTATTTATTGTCTCAAATGTCACATTCCCATCTCTTGAAGAGAATGGCTACCCAGTTTTTCATCCTCTTCTGGTTGCATTTCTTTGTTTCATTATATGCTGTTTTTGTTAAGTATTTGATCATATATTCCAATTTTTTTTAAGCTTTCTTTAATGTCTCTCTAAAAGAATTTTTTTAGTTCAGCCAAGAAGTTATGAGCCTAAGGCAAAAACTATTAAATGAACTTCTGTCATTTCTGTAGTGGCAGAAATCAGACAAGTTGTTAATGACTGTGATGGATACTGAGTGGGCCATACTAACGTACAAATAAACTGGTGACCTTATTATAGGGTAGTCACTTGTATGAGTATACTGATCTAGTCTAAAAAGAGTCTATAAGGAAACAGTGACTCAAGATAAGTCATTCCACAGGAATAGGATAATAGAAAACCAACTGGCTCTGAGAGTGCTGGCATGGTTTCCTGCTGAGACTGTTGGACTGGTTTTGTCTAGGAGGGCAAAAGCCCAAGAACTGACAAAAACAAAAGGACTCCCTCATTCCAGAGAGGAGCTGGTTGCTGGAGCAGGAAGTCATACCGATTTCAAGACCCACAGGGGCTCATGTAGAAAAAAGTACCGTTACAAGCAGATGATGAGGTAAACATAGTGAGAAGTAGGTTAATATTAAATATAAATGCACGTGCCCTTTTTGATGTTTTTAAAGCATCTTGCTGGGTTTCTTTTTATTCTGTCATAGCTAAGGAAGCTTCTTGCAAACTGTTGATCTAAATTGCTGTGACCTCTAAGCAGATGCTTTGTTTTAATATCTTCTGCTATCCCTTTAGAAAGCCTTGTCTGTAATGAAGCCACTGGTGTTACTAACTGCAGTATACCAGGAAATGAAAGGACTTTCTGGAACAATGCTGGGATCTAACTCCCATTTGGTGACTTCTGGCCACACTAGTTTTATGATTCACTTCCTCTCCTGTTACTGAAGGTGTTTCCCATGAAATTTGTCACCTCAGTGGCACAATTGCTCAGCTATGATCTTAAAGTTGCCCACATACATTATTTGTAAACTCAAGTTTCTCAAGTATTAGGGAACCTGACTCCTAAGTTAACTTGACCATGTGTTTCTGAGCTGTGGCTGTCCATTGAGCATGATTGCATCAGTACTTAGTGGCATAACATTTCACTTTGAAAAACTACTAGGAGGATGCATTTTTGCCTTCACAGCCTTGGAAGTACTCACTTTAAACTCCTATGAATATCCACCTAAAATACAACTTCTGTGAAAGATTTTGAAGTTGAATTATTTTACTTGATTACACCTTTTATGTGATAATTCCTCTGGCAATTTTCTTTAGTTACTACTGAAAACCTGTTCAGGTAACACAAGTCTTTAATTAGCTTTTACTGTTAGTTACTTGTAGTATAAAGACATTTTGAGTATATGTGCTCCTTGCATTAAAGCTTCAATCAATAAATAGCTTCCCTTAATACAGATATGTGCTCTTTACAAGCTGTGAGGGAGACTTTATCATGCTCGTGATGATGTCTGAAGAGGTTCTAAAGTTACAGCTTCCGTCTGCACTTCTTTGACAATTTCAGATCAGGCTTAAGTGGAGTTGCAGCTTTTGCCCATTGCTGGGAGAAATGCCACTCACTGGTCCCTAACCGATACCATGCACCTGTTCATAGACTTGTCTCAATGTTCTCATCTGCAATCTCTTCTGAAATGCAATGTACCCATTCTATTAGCAGCAATGCAGAAGACTAAAAGAACTCTGTTTGCACCCCAAGCTATCTGGAGAGGAAAATACCAAGCATTTCTGCAACAGTAATTGCTGTGAAAATAAGCAGGGACTTCAAAAACAATCATTCTATCTGATGCTATTCAGAACAGAGGACAAGTCCTTCCAATGTCTTCTCTTTTTGTGCTAGGTATACGGGAACCTCAGGTCCCTGAACTATGGGGCGTAGCACAGGCCTGAAAGCTATTCAGGAATCCTTTTTAATTACAGATGTATTGTGATATTCTCTGACTGGGGATTGTTGATCTTCAGAAAACTTTGTTGTGTCTTTCTAATCTGTTATTAAAACTCTCACTGAGAGCAGTAAGAGTACTGAGGAAAAGGATGCTGAAATTCAGAGTATGTACATGCACTTCCAAATGTACAGATATACTATAATGTCCTTCTTCTGTACAGACATACCATAATATTCTTCTTCTATTATTTTGACAACGATATAAGAAAATGAAGATAAAAAATAAAAATAAACAAAAAGTGATGTAGCTTTCCAATGTTTGTGTAACTGCATTGAAAGATGTCCTTGCAATTTCCCCAGTAAACAGATGGATGTTCTCAGCGAAGTGTCCTCAGCATGCAAACAGATACATGTCCTCTGAAGTATTCTGCTGTAATCTGACAGTTTTGAAACAGAAGCACTTACTTTTAGTAGGATTGTCCATGGTGCCAATGTCTAATTTTACTTTAACTCTTTGGATGGCAGTAACCAATGACAAGCATTGAGCTGATTTTTTTGTTAGCTCAAAGATAGATTCCTATTCATGCTAATGGATGAACACTAATTGCAGGCAACAGCTCTGCAAGTAATTACACATTGAGAAGAAAGGTAGCTGAGGCAAATCCACAGATAATCCTACTGACTTAACACAGTGTGACAGAAAATTAATACATTATATTGAGTTTGCTTTCTCTGAAGGTTTTGGGTTTGTTTGTTCATTTTCAGACTGGAATGAAACTTCAGCAGCAGAAAGGCACATCACTCTGTGACTAGTTGCAAAACAGACTTCCATGGAACCAAAGTTGTGAATGGGAGTATGTCCTGTTTTCTTGCATATGTAGAGATAGGGCTCTACATGAATGAGGTCCATGATTTCCCATTATATTTTACAGTTCATTCACTTTACATTGTTTTCTTTTTTCTTGGCAGTATGCAAATGGTGATAATGTTATTTACCAGTGCATGCATTTTCTGTGAAAATTCTGGTATTCCAATGATTACCGAGAACTGCTGGAGACTGGTCCATCAAAGGAAGACAGTTATGGTAACCCTCCCCACAAAGATGTCAAGCCCATGGAAGTGGATTTGCCCCAAGACTAAGACAGAGACAGTGTCTGTCTCTGGTGCAACAGTCGCAGTGGGACACCACGGTGAGCATTCAAAACTATTTCTTACAAAGAATTCTTACCCTTCTAGCTATTTTTCATACTGAATAGAAGGAGTTACTTCTGAAATAGATTTTAAAAAAACTATCCCTAGTCCTGGAACTTCCCAATCTGATTATTAATTTTGTATCTCTAGGTTTCTGTAAGGATAAAGAGGTAACAAAGTAATTTCCTAATGTTAGTTCTGTTGTATCCAGTGTTCTTGACCTAACTGTGTTTCTGAACTGAACGTTTGTAAAGCCTATAGCTGTTTGCATTTGAGCCAGACTGTTCTTGGAAAGGAACACTGACAGGACGTAGGGCAAGAAATAACATGGGAAATTGTGATTAGATACTAGGAAAGATAATGATGATAAGAATGATCACACATTTAAAAGGATTGCCCAGAGAGATTTTAAAATATCCACCACTAGAGATGTTCAAAACTCAACTCAGTGATGCCCTAAGAAACCTGGCCTTGCATTGACATTGGCCCTTCTTTGTGCTTTATCAAGTAACTTGTATCATAGAATTCTAGAATCCTTACAATTGGAAGTGATCTTTAAAAGTTGTCTAGTTCAGCTCCTGTGCAATGAAAAGGGGCAGGCACAGCTAGATCAGGGTGCCTATAGCCTGATCCAACCCCAGATTCAAAGTTTCCAGGGATGGGGTATCAACCACATCTCTGGGCAACCTGTTCAGTACATCTTGAATATTTTCCTAGTGTTTTTGTTCGGTTTTGATTTAACTTGCTTGTTTTTGTTTGTTTGTTCATTTGTGCTCTTTTTTTTTTTTTTTTTTTTTTCTTCACAAAATTAAAGAGAATGAATCCTTGTGTGGCAGTCAGATATTTCTGGAGTCACAGGAGAGTGATCATAGGATGAGCAGTTCTATATCCACAGTAGCAAGTACATCATGAGAGGTATCTTCATAACATATTCAAAAGTATTAGCATACATACAAGTTTGAATGTGGTCATTTGTAAATACTATGATGTAGAACTTCTTTTTCTTTTTACTTTTTACTGTTAATAGAAGGCAGTTGTAAGAAGCTAGCTGAATCCAGATTTCAAACCTATCTGTACTCTGTATTTTTGTAACTGAAAAAGAAGTTTAACTACCTGTAAGTATGCTGTAATGGCTGTTGAACATCTGGTCAGCAGCTGCTTCATAATGACACAGTTATTCAGATAATCTCACTGAACAGCTTTAGTGTGCTGTCTAGCAACAAATCACAGGAACAACCTCATTACAGTTCATACCTAATGATAGACAAAACGTCTCCTTTTTTAAAGTATTTAACACCCAAAAATATGTAGCAGGGTATGTTTCCTGGGCATCTTCATAGCATTAATGCTTAGAATCCCGCTGTCTGTCAAAGCTTCTCTGAAATCCATTTGCAAAATGGATTGTTTTTCATTAAGGGCCTACATTCCCTTTGGTTGCTTGCCATGAAGGGAAACAGGAGGTCACAAGTTACGTGCAAAATTCATAATAAGCCCATGTAAAAGAAAAAAATACACTACAGCCCTTTGTCAGCAGTTTCTAGAAACTTGCTCTGCACTTGCACATTATATCTTCAGAGCTGTGGGGGAAGCTCTTGGGGTGGGGTTGATCAGACATACCTCAGCAAACCTATTTTCTCAATCATTTGCACTGTTTCTTTAAAGTGAATGAAATTCTGAAGAACAGACAAAATATCACTCACATTTAAACCTGCTATAAGCTTTGTACTGAGTTCAAAGGCAGGCCAAGGTTATCTTTCCTAGAAGACGGTGAGAAAGAAGACATAAATAGTTGTCAGTCTCTCATTTTGTTGATACTTTCATCGCAAATGAGAGATGCACTAATTAATTGTAACTGATACCTGAAGTGGGGAGAAAAAAGTTAGAGATGTAATTTAAAATCCACCAGAAACACTGTTCTGTAGAACTGTAGACACCAGATCCCCAAAGCTCGACTTAATTTTCAAAACCATTCCTGGAACAGCACCTTCTAGCCTGTTCTCACGTCTCCCCATATTTTAGAGCCTTCTAAAAAAAGTTTTCCTGGAGCTTTGTAGGCCTTGCTTGCGGTGTTGTGCTAATAATTAACTTACCTTGATTCCTACAAATGAAATACTTTATTATTATTTTTTACTGCAGAGATGAAGACAATGTATTCCACTAAGTATTTGAAGACTATTCTCTTCATGCTAAGAAACCCTAATATTTTTTTCCTGTGAGTTGTGTCATCAAGGGAAAGCGTGTAAGTGGCAGAGATGGTGGAAGCTCTGGAAAGCTAAACTTCCCAAATTTGGACCGGCTGTTTTGTGCTGCAAATCAGCCATATGTTGCACTTGATGAGGTGAAGACTCATTTGAAGTCTGTCTCACATACTATCTGGTATGCCTTGCTTCTGTATGTAAATGTCCTTAAACAGGCTTATATCCTAGTGTACAGATAAGCTTTATGTTTACAGGAGATTTTATTAGGATATGGTTAGAAGAAAGGCAGACTTATGGTTATCCAAAAAAAAAAAAAAAAAAAAGTTTTAGAAAAAGGAGTAATGGAGCACATATGGCTCTGTACATGTCTCAAATCTCTAAAGATAGAGCAAGCACTATAAATGTTTCATTGATTCTGTGCCATATTCTAGTATTGAGATTTCACGTATACAGTGGTGTGATGATAGATGCAAAAGAGCATCCAATTCAACTGTTCTCAAACTTTTCTCTTTTGAATGCTACTGCAAAAAATTATGTCAATTAGACAATAGAATAATAATAGAATTCAAATAATTGAAGGACTACAAAATGCACACAGAAAAATCACGTTCTGAACTGACTGTCTCCTAGACAGTATTTCAAGTGAGAACACATTCATCCCAAACGGCAAACTGCATCTGGAAGAATCAAGGTAGGTTCTGCAGAATGTTATTAGTGTCAAATCACAACTGACACTGGCCCCTATTTCTTTTGATATACTTAAGTTTAAAGAACTGATTTAAAGTCTCACCTCTAACTTCCTTGCTTCTGGTAGGAGTCAGGCTCCATAGTAACACAACTTTCTATTTGTTTTCTTCCAATAGTTTAAACTCCTTTTGTTTCTTTCAATAATGGATTCTTGAAAATTAAGACATGCCAGAGTCTGTATAAGTGAAACAGATAAATAAGTCTTCTCTTCTTTAATACAAGCTGTAGCTGAAGAGATGAAAGTAAATAAAATGGGATACTACACAAGAAATTTCACATTTAAAAACGTTACTTCTTTACATTCACTTTTGAGTTACAGTAACGTTGAAAATATTTTCAGAGATTATCAGTATACTTTTTCTCCAAAGTAAATATGCAATGTAGATCAGTGCTAGTAACCACTTAGTAGGCTGTTAGGCCAAGAAGAAGAAAGACACTAGTGATCTCTGGCTTGGCCTTGAAGAATTGTAATTACTGTAGAATTAATTAAGATTGTACAACAGAGCAATGTTTTCATTCTGCAGAAGCAAATTATTCAAACACAGTAGCTTGCTTTGGAACTCAACCATATGTGTGTACTCTTTCCCCAGCAATCTCACTAGCAGAAAAGCTAGAATGTCAACATTTGGAGTCCACAGCCACATATTTTTGCTGCTGTGACACAACACATCTGGAAACCGGGTTGCACAGCAACATAACAAGGGAAGGATTTGTAAGAAGCATTCATCCAGAAGATAGCTCCTTTCAGAACTTTGATCATTCTTCAGGCCATAGGGCAGCTCTGCTTTCTCTGCTACCATCCAGTGTTAGAGCCATCATCAAACATTCTATGCCATCATCACATAAGGAGTCTCAGTAATAACTTTAGAAGCTAGAGATTATTGGTCGATTTTAACAAGCAGTTAAATTACTATTAAGAAAAGCTTATGTCCCTCAAGTGTCCCAATAAAGTGTCCCAGAGCACTTTCTCTGACCAAAAAGAAGCAGTGAACCACCACTGTAGTGCATGTTGTTTTCTTCAAGAACTTGACATAATAGTAATCATTCTGTTTTTATTTTTTTCTAACGATCACATGAGTCTTACAAGAGTGACTTTTTTTTTTATCAACACAACATATTTAGAATTGCATTTGCTTTCAGAACTGTTTTCTGTGATTATTATATAGTATATTGTGAAGGAGTTCAAATCTTTGTCATCTGAAACTCAAGCACTTTCTGCTGTTAGAGATAGTAATCCAACATCACTGCTCACCATGAGTTACACCAGGTGCCACTCTTCTCAATTTCTATCAGAGACTTGATATTACATCCAGTGATTGTACAAAAAACCCGGTATTTACTCCTTTAAAATAACAGAGGAGTAAGTGTGTGTGTATGTATGTATGCATACAAAATATATACAAAATATATATATATATGTATACATACATACACATATATATATATGTGTATGTACACACACACACACACACACATATATATATATATAATTTCTCTTCCAAAATGAAAAGGCCAGCACAACATGATGATTTTCCAGACCTTAGCTGAATTCAGATATATTTTAATAGTTAAAACTTTCTATAGTTTGAGGTGTAAGTTGTAATTCTATCAAAGGGGTAAGGAAAGCTGGCATGATGCTGACTGACAGCAGTTCATTTCACTTCATTTTCATGTACCTGCTGCCCCTCCCTTGGGTACATTTAAAAGGGTTGTTTTAACCTGTTATTACAAGTATATTGCCCACTGTATTTCTGTATACCCTTCCATCATCCCTAGCTTGCCTACCAGTTCCTCCCTATGGCCATTCTATTCATTATGTGATTGAAGATACATGGTTGAAAAGCAGATTAAGTCTTTGACACGTGTGTTTATATGATTTACAGCACCATGTTTACTGTGACAGAGATGCAGACAGACATCTACAAAAGGAAAATGTCTACTCAGGTGCAATACAGATTTGTTTGCCAGACAGTTTGGCCCAAAAATAGGTTTCCGTTTTGAAATGTGTTGAGGACTATACATGGCACATGTTGTAAGTTGTCCATACCATAGAGGTTTAGGTTTAAAGGACAAATTTTCAGTTTAAACTGAAATATACAAAAGAAGTGTTGAATTAGGAAATGTTTGAAATGCAACTAAATGCACTCTGATTATTCATAGAAGAAAAGTCCAATATATTTTTTTTCTCTGCTCTGCTTTGAGCTCGTCCTAGGCTGTGGTGGAAAACTAAAGAGCACTGTCCTTTTTGTGTTGCACAAGTCTTTTTGGGGTGAAACAAAAAACCCTGAACACAGGCAACTCTTATCAACACCATGACCTTGGTTCAGAGTTAGATATGTCTTGAACTGGAATAAAATTGAGCCCAATAAAAAAGAACTTAGTAATTGCTTATCATAGTCTCTGTACTGAACATGACATGTCATGAAACTGATATTTTCCCAGGTACCTTAGACTCTATTGTTACTGTCCACTGCAGGAGAGTAGGACTAGATAACCTTTAAAGGTCCCTTCCAACTCAAACGGTTCTGATTCTGTGATTCTATTGCCTTGGGTGATACACAGCTGAATTCATACCGATACAGTCAATGGAAGGACAGAAATTGTGTATTTATTGGCACATATAGTGCCAATAGAGTCAGAGGTTTCAAAAACTAAAACCCAAATCTACTAGCAGGACAGTTAGCATATACGTCTTTAGTCTGTAGTTTTGATGGGGATATGGTGCAATTGCTTGACAGAGAGAAACGTGAAAATATGTCCCCAAAACATCAGCTAATTTTCACACTGTTGACATTAGATTGTCTAGAAGAAGAAAATAAATGTTTCTTCAGGTCTGTTTAGACCCATACTTTTCATCCACAGAGACAAAAGTCTGGCTTCTTGCTTGTGGTTAGAACATAAAACTTTTCCCATTACATTTTTGATAACTTATCAAAAAAACACGTCGTCTTGTTACAAGGAATTCAGAGTTGTAACTTAAGAAAAATAAATCGGAATTAAATGAAACCCCCAAAAGTGCAAAGCTAAAAATTATAAAACCGCAGAGCAGAAAACAAAAGTTCTGAGAAACATAAATCTTCCTTAGGGACAGACACCAAGTAGGACAAGAAGTAGCGATATACTGTATGCATAAGTATAAAGATGTTTATACATTCACATGGGGAAGCAAGTCAGATTTATATTTGTTGGTTCTGGAGTGGTTTGGGTTTTTTTGCTTTTTTAAATTATTATTATTTTCAGCATTAATTTGCTTGACTCACGTTCACCTTAGACTTAAGAATAAATGCTTTTTTTTCCTTTTGCTTCATTGATCTTAACCTTGTTGAACCTGTCATCTTTCTTCCTTCTGTGTGGATTGTTGGGGACAAACCAAACTGAAAGATTACATTCTTTTCTTTATTTCAAACATGGTTTTGTATCCCTCTAATGGAAACCAGTTCAAATCAAGAGAGATGCCTGCATCTATTGAAACCACAGAGTGGATTGACCTCTAGAAATTCTGCTCTCTGCTTATGAATACTGAAGCAGTGAGATGATGATCAGATCTCAGGGGCTGCTGTCAGGGGCTGCTGTCAGCCCCTACAGCTTCTGTCTTATGTTGTCATTTGAATGGACCCCCAGGACTTTCCCAGAAGCAAAGGTGTAAAACTTTGGCTGTTGGTACTGTTGGTACTTCTCAGCTGAACAGCAGTGAGCTGCATGTGTGAACTGCAGAGCAAGGTGCACAAATGCATTTGCCCAGGTAGGAATGCATGCCAAGGGATCTGCTTTAGAGGCCACAGCTGTAAGAAAGGCTGCAGGGAACCTGTGTATGTCTGTATCCATCTAAAGATGAGTATTAACTTTGGGCTCAGTTATGTTTCTGTTGACAGTTTTTGACTGTTTCTCTACTCATCATTTTCCCAATGGATATACTATTTTGTTTTTAATCTCACCACAGTGACATAGAGAAATATTTATACTATTTTCAAATAATGGTTAGAAAATATGAAGTATGTCGGCTCTGTGTAACACATTACACTGGTGACAGAACCAAGCACTGAATGCAGAAATCTGGAATCCCAGGGTAGTTTTTAACCCACAAGGTCTTTGTTGCACTGGAAAGGAGACCAGAGAGCCAATACTGCCTCTGCTGCAGTTCTGCTGGGAATTATAGACACCATAACCTTTATCATTCTTATAGCTCAATGTTACTCTATCTGAAATGTCATGTAGAATAAGAAATGCTACAAGAAGTTATTTTTCTGCTGTGATTTGTAGATGTTGCATCATTGACATAAACAGTTGAAAATTCATGTTAATTCCTTTTCATGTTTCTAATATATGGGCTTATTACAGTTTTGATTACACTTGGTATGAGAAGGCATATTTTAACAGCTCAAAGTCAAGAAAACATGGAGTTTGTCCTTTAAAATCACTTTATTACACTATTTCTATAACTTCTTCAATATGACATCATACTCATTTCATTTCTGAAGCTCAGAACAATCTTGCAATATGATTTTCTTTTATTTCCCCCCCTCTTTGTTGTATATCAGGATAATTTTATGTATATATATATGTTTCCTCTCTCTTGGCATTTTGTATAGTCTTCATAATGAAAAGTACAAGATTTCCAAATTATTAAACCAGAAAACATTAGGAACTAGAAGTTGACTTACATCTTACAGTATATACACTCCGAATGCTCAAGAGCAAGTAAATGACCTTCAACATATTACTAGATGAAATACTTTACTTTTTTTACATTATGAAGTATTAATTGAATAATGATGCTTTTAAAATGTTCATATGGGAAGAATTAGATCCACCCATGTTATTGTAAAGCTACTTTCTTGATGTTCCACCACGTTCAGCACAAGAGCAGCATTAGAATATCCTGTTTGGCAATAGGATATGTCATTTTGAAAATGAACCTTTTCCTCAGATTTAAACTGTTGTGGTTGTTTGGTATTTTTCCCCCCTTTTGCTCTTTATTTTCAGTCTAAATCTGAAACTCCAGCAGTTAATCTGTGTGCTTCAGATGGACCAGACTTTGCACAGCAAGGCTGGTCTCCATCTTTCCACAGCCCTCTCCAGAGCATTTGACCATTTGTGTTGAAAGAGCACACAATACATGATTACTGTATTGTGAGCCATAAAAATTACGACTATTCAACAAATTCTGAGCTAGTTTAAGCCAGTTTACAGTTAGCAGATACCATGCAAACACGTGTGAGAAGCAACAAGATGCACTTTTACATCCAGATGGGAACATACAGGCATTTTTGAAGTACCCTAAGTGGTTTGTATAACACAGCAAAGGTCATTATCTAAAAGAGGTCACTGAATTCTGAGAATTTAATACAGTTAGATCCAGGAAGTCCTGACCTATCTGAATTGTAGCCACAAGTATAAGGTGAGAAAAGTCAACGTGACTTTAGATATGCTGTGTGTTGTTTGTGTGACCTTGCTCTGTGCTCATCAGTCCATGATGATGGGTGAGCACTGGGAAAGTTCATGTTAAGCCTACAAGTGACACAGCAATGAGTGGGGTAGAGATGTGAACCTGGCTGCTTGCCATCCTTCCACATTTCCCACCTTGTGGTGGGATACTGACTGATTACATCTACACCTCAGCTACTCTTTCATAGAGCAGATTATATTATAAAGATCTTTTGAATTCCTGACAGGAAATAAGAAACTACTCAGTTGACTTTGCTGATACATCTGTTTCCCTTTAAATGGGGGATGTTGATTGGGATGCTGTATCTCATAGCTGATGGTTGAGATCTTGATTAGAGCTTTGAGTAAACAAAACAGAAAGAGTTTGAATTAGAAGGAAATGAAGGGCAATTAAAAAGGAATCCCATGTCATCTTTAGGCAGCTACTAACAGAGTAACTGCAAATGAAGGAAACACTCTTCAAAATGAAAAGAAAGAAAAACAATATATTTCTTACATTAAAGACATCACATTTCTCTCTACACGAGACTTTAATCTGACCTTCATTTGTGTAGGAACACTGGTATGGGGGTATAGACTGAGAGTGAAGGAAAATACCTGGTGGGAAAGGAAGCATATTGCCTTGGAAAGCAGCAGTAGCATTGCATCTCATTCACAGTACTTATCCAGTAGTTATCCCATGCAACCACATTAGAAAAGCTAGAAGTATTTCTGGTTTTGTTTAGCTGGTTGGTTGGTTTTGTTTTGTTTGTTTCTGTCTATATATGTTTTATAGCCTATAAATATAATATTTTGCCAAACAAAAAACAAAAATGATTCCATCATTGTTTCAAAGGCACTGCTACAGCAGCAGGAAATCGAACTTACAGCTCCCACTGTTTTACTGTTTTTAAACACTGATTTGGCATACAGCTCCTCAACCGTCCAGTTAATAATTTACCATTTTTTTGTCTTAAGACATGAGTATAATTTTTCCAATTAAAGCGTTAACTTTCTAGTAAGCTGGAAGGTGACTGCTCCACTCAATGCTCATTAGCATTAATGTGAACTGCATGGCTAAATGTTCTACCTACCACTCTATCAACTTAACCCAAATCTTGGAACATTTCCTCAGTGCTACCAAGATCATGCAGTGATGGTGCCTTTTTTTTTTTTTTTTTTTTAAATGAAAGCATTCTTTTTTGCCTCTTTCATAGCTGTCTTTGAAAACATCCTTCAATTCAAAACACATTAGATACTAAGCACAAGCTCAGTATATGGTTGAAGACTCTCAGTGGCCTCTTCTGATCTCGAAGTATTCCACAAAGCATATTAAATTACTGTCCCACCTGTTTCCTATACTGCACATTGTACTTTAAATGCCCTGCCATAAACATGAACAGATTTACCACATTATCAATAAAAGGTTTTGGAATTGCATTACATCGCATGTACAAGAATTATTTTGATGTGTTCACAAATGCATCTCCCTGTGCCATGACTAGAGATTTTTTTTTTAACTTGGTAAGCTGTTAAGAGTCACATATCTGCTCAGAACTGTTAGTTACAATCAGTTGAATTGAATGCAAAATTCTAGTATTTCTCCATAGCCTACTCAGTGTTCCAGGAGAAAGCTAATCCATAACAGAACAGGAGGATTGTTTATTACAGTCACCACAGGCAACTTAAAAAAAATCCTCTGTAATTAATTGAGTAGAATTTATATATTAAAAATTATTTTACTCCATTCCTCTAAGTTCTGACTGAATAACTTTATTTTGTATTCACTTAACTCTTAAAAAAAAAAAAAAAAAAGGTAAAACCCAAGTATTTTAGGCAAGTATCACCTGTTTTTAATGTTTTCATCAACATCATTTCCATATCAAATTGTTATTCTCTAGGTTAATCACCAAGTTCTGCCATGCAGTGTCTGTTTGCTTTCCAAATTCCTTAGTCAGATCTCTGAATATCTATAAGCTCTAAATTAGGAAGAAGTGAGCATGTGATAGAATCCAGTCATGACATCAGCTAGTATTTTCAATTGAGTCTTCAGAAAATATTTTCTGTTCTGCAGAAAACTGGGAGCAGGATTGAGCTTTGCTGAGATAAACCTACTTTCTGGAAAACCCAATGAATCAATTTATTTTTGTGTCTCTGTTGCTGCTTCTTTCAGGGTAAGAGCTAACTTCAAAAGAAGAGTTTCCCACTATGATGTAGAAAGACTAAGTTTTGATACCGATAACGCTGTACAGTGTTTCAGTTGAGAACAAGCTTGCGGCTCTCCAACCTGAACAGAATCTGGCTCAATACTCCATTTTTGCTATTAGCAAAGTAAACTGATACATGGAATAAAATGATAAAAAAAAAAAATTAAAAAGGCTTTAATCTATCAAAGCAAGAATGTCAAAATGACAAAGCAGACCAGACTAAGTACTGCTGTTGCCATAGTAACACTTGAATTGAAAATAAGTGCCTAGCCCTCTAGAACCTTAAATGCATCCATATGCAACAGCTTATATATACATATGTGATTTAAAGGATTCTTGGTCTTTTCCCTTCTAAAATTATATGGTTTTATTTGGAGGTCTTTTAGTATTTCTGAGTTTCTCTAATGGAAAACAAACGTGGAAAATGGCACCCAAATTACCTTCATCACATTGCACCACTAAGAACAGTATAATTAGGTACTAATTAAGGTCATGTGAGGTAAAAGGGAGCCAGAAGTGAAGTCTGGTGAGCTTTTCTGCAAATATTTTGACTAAAACAAAGGGCCTGGGAAAATCTGTGCTAGTGAACAAGAACGATGTTACAGCAAGTAAAGCTTGCCAGGATCAAGAGTTTAGGGACTGAATGGCACCTCCAGAGGAAGCAAGAGAGAGGATAACACTTCAGAAGAAAGTGGGAAAGAGATAGAGCAACAAGGAAAACAACACACATCGATCTCTGGTTGAATACACCAGTTCTCCCTCTGTGAAGCATATTTGAGACAACTTAGAAAAGGAACTAATCTATTTGGGACCTCCTTCACAAGCAGAATGTCAATGGCCATGTAAACATGCACATTTATTGTGAAGAGATTTACTTTTACACAAACAGAACTAAAATTTACCAAGAGACTCAATATTTAGATTTTTTTTTTAACAAATTAAGAACAGACTGCATAAAATGAAAGCATTCTTTTTTTTACCTCTTTTATAGCTCAGTATATGGTCAGTTGCCTCTTCTGATCTCAAAGTATTCCACTAAGCATATTAAATTATTGTCCCACCTGTTTCCAGTTGTAGTTTTAAATATCTAATTAGTACTTGGAAAAAAAAAAATGTAAATAAGACATTTCAGGAACAAAGTATACTAACTGAAGTATCTTTCATTGGCACATTGACCCCAGTCAGGTGCATATCCTACCCACTGCCCTACAATATCATTCTAATGGTAAGCTTTTGTCTGTGGCAGCTTCAGTTTATAATTATTCTTTGTATGTTGGAACAGCTTTAGTGAGAGAGAGTGGCTGCACAGCTACACAGATTGTGACTGAACAGTTATGTGCACAGTCCTCGATGGAGTGAGGATAAAAATTAGTCCTGGGCATTCCAGTGTGAAAGGAGAGTATCAGCCCCACAGTTATCTGAAAAAATGTAAGGAAGGAATCACTCCTTGCTATGGAAGGACTTAAATGCTCGGTATCAGAAGATCGTTCAACACTGTTAATTCTGAGTTTAAGAAGATGTATACCTTGCCCCTTGAAAGGCTCTAATCTTCACTTTCCTTGGGGTTGATTTATCTCACTTTCTTTTCTGAGGTGGTGTACTTTCCCAATGTATTGTGAGAGATGGTAGTGCCTAGGTCAAGGCTATGAATTCTCTGGTTGGAGCAGGAAGCAGAAAGTTACGGTTTCTCAACTTGTGAGTTGTTCAGTGGGGCTTTTAGTATGAAGAACAGCTGTATTTGGTAGCAGAGCAGCAAGCAATTAGTGACTGCAAATTTTTACACTGCACAGAGAGCTACAAATTGTCCTTAATTATTCACAGCTCCATTTTCTCACCTAGAAGTGTTAGCACCTGCAGGGAGAGATTACAGCTTCTCTTCCCCCAGCAATGGCAGCAATGAGAGGTACTGCACAAAAGTGATTATTCAAAAGGGAATAACACATTTAAATATGTGAGAAACTTTGGATTAGGCATTGCAGTTTGTGGAGTCACAGCATTCAGAATCCTTCATGGAGAAAGGTCTCATGCTATAGTGCCTCCTATTGGAACACTTAAGAATTGTAACACCCAACAAGAGCTCCTGATGTAGAATTAATGGCCAAGTGCCAGTTGTCTGCTATGCTCTGCCCCAAACCACCCTTTATTCACAGGACAAAAGAAAGCACCAAGGGTTGCACTGTCACAAAAACCTGTGATGCAATTCTCCACATATGGTGGGGGAGAAGCCAACCTAGGTCACTCCTCCACAACTTCCCAAAGTTGTGCCTTCAGCCTGGTCCCACTGTGGTGTGGCTTGCACTCTCACAGAAGTCCTTGGACTGTTTTAAAACAAATGCACTTGAAATGACAGTACTTGCATTGAGAAAAGAGCTCTAAATAAGAATGGTTTTGCTGTCATGTAAATTCTAACCCTGCTTGTGTGTAAGAGGAAAGAGACTTACTGTCATGACATACCCTTGAGCTTTCATTTTGGAACCAACTCATCCAGGCCTGAGTCATCTGATGTGCTGACTTTCTTCAAGATCCTTAGCCCTGAAAAGGAGAATGGTTATAATGGAAGACGGCATTGTTGAGTTGGTGTGTTTTAACTAGCTGCTTTATGGGCAAATATCCTTTATTCCTTGCATAGAGACAGCATGACTTTATTTACTGTTTTCAGGGTAGTTTTAAGATGTGGGATTTCATATTTTTTCCCTCCTCATTTTATCTTTTTTTTTTTTCCTCATTTTTTCCTTCTTTCTTTCTTAATTTTTTTTCCTCTTTTTTTTTTTTTTTTTTTTTTTTTTTCTCTCTTCATTTATTTTTTCTCACTAGCTGTACAAATATCTTGTGATTTTTGGCAGGTGCTCTATGCTTGTTCTTTAGCACAAACTTTGGACTATGAACTTGTGAGTTCAGAAGCATTTTCTTGTCTGAGTTGGGATCTCTGGCTTGCACCTCATTCCAGTGAGTGTTGGTGCCATACAGAACTTGCTGGCTGGTTCAAAGTCATGACACAGACACAGACAGCACCATGTGCTTGGGGGAGATTTGTTCCAACAGTCTAGGCAGTAAAATTAGCTTGAAAAGCTGACAAAAACAGATCTAACCTGCAGTTCAGGGCCAGGTCCTCAGATAGATTAAACCATCATTAGGTCATGCATGTTAATGGAAGGATGTGCTGATTTACCTCAGCTGAAGATTTTAGCTGGCCTGTGTATGTGCCTGCGGAAATGAAGAGGGCTTTCCAACAAGTGATGTGATTTTGAGTCATTTGTTTAGTACATTTTTTTTCTTTTATTCCATTTTTACTATTCCTTATTTGCTCATGAGGGCATAGTCATCCCCTCACTGGTCCACTCAAATATCATACCTCTCCTGTTTGCATGCTTTCTCGAGCATTAAACTATGGCTGACAACAGGACAAACAGTGTAGAGATCATCCAGTATCAAAAAGTAACCCCTTCTGATAAAGCTCTCAGCACTTTTCTGTGAATAGTGTAATGTTTATGCTACTGCCCAGGCAGTGATACACACGGCTTTAGATCCTAGGCACAAAATGTTTCAGCTACAGAATTAAGCTGAACATCTTACTGATGGTCAAAATAATTGCTTTGGCTTCTCTCTGCAAACAAGTATGAAGACAAAAGAACTACAGTTGTTGATTACTGCAAATAGTTCTGGAAATGATGAATTATGCTATTCGTACATTGGATGTTTTCAGCTTTCCATCACTTTAAGAGAACAGACAGAAAGGCAGTGAATCAGAAGGTAACACGTTTACTGTTCGCAAAAACCATCACTTCTTCCTGATGTCTGATCAGTCCCTATTGTGAGATCCTGCTGAGGCTTCAAGAAACAGAATGGTTCCAGTATGATAGCCAGGTTGTACTAGAAGAAAAACACTCTGTACTTCATGGAACAGATACGGAGCATTAAGAAAGCTTTTCTATCCACTGCATTTGAAATTTACTTCATCTGAAGTATTTGATAGGAGCCTCCTCAAGAAATTTGTTTCATGCTATGATTGAGCCTGCCATAGAAAGTCATCTATTTCTGTATTTTGATATGCTTTTGTAACATGCCTTTCTCAAACAGCAGAACAGTATTCAGTCTTTTATATAAGAGTTTTTGCTCATATATTTCAAAATTCTGTCCAAACTGATGAAACTGAGGCTGCAAGGAACAACTCTTTTTTTTTTTTTTTTTTTTTTTTTTTGGTGTTATAGAACACACACACACAAATCCAGGTTCCTTAACTTCATCTAATGAGTTTTTCAGTTCTTCCTGTTTGAAGGTTGACTTGGAAAATTTATAAGTACTCTTAAGGTAATTAATTTTTTTCCCAAGAATAATTAATGTTTCTACTTGGTGTTAATGGTAAATGGTAATAATATATTCACTACATAGTTGGTATGTCTTTTGGAAATATGAATGGTTTCGGCTTAAAGGTTCAGTGATACAGTGACAGGAAGTCTCTTTTAATTCTTCTAATCATATGGTAGACTAATAAGCTTTTTTTTCTTCTCCTAAGGAAGATGTTGAATCATTAGAAAGTAATAACAGTGGTTAGTAGACTTCTGGGGATCCACAGATTGTAGGTAATGATGCCACAAGCTTTAATTAAGAACATTATGTCTATTATTGGTAGGATTATATTTGCTCTCTACTGGAAAACGTGTAGGAGTCTGCAAAGCAGAAATGAATGAAAGGTGATGCTGTAAAAAAATCACATGCTCCTGTTCCAGAACAGGTACAGAACTAGAGGGAGCAATGACTTGCTCTTTTGTTGTTCACCAGATGCACACTTTGTCTTCTATGTTCAATTTTGTTTCCCCTTTTTAAAAACAAAACAAAAGAAAACCCATCCTATTCTATCCTATTTCTTTCAAGGACTAGAAAGGAATCCAAGTTACCTGCTTGTGGATCAGTAGCACCTTTGTGATGCTGCAAAATTAGTCTAAAAAGTGGGATGAAAGCAGTATTTCTGGTAAGGAGTTCTCAAATATTTCTGCACACAGTGGCCACCAAATCAGGAGATTTGGCTTGAGTCCCTTCAGACAAATTTGCTTGACATTAGAGAACATGCACAGCCTCTAAGAATTGATCTCACATCATTGCTGGCAAGAGTTCTCATCTGAGGTAACCCTTTTTGTCATTTAAGCTGGTCCTCAGCACTGGGTGATAAGTCAGAAAGTCACTGTCTCCGGACTACTTGCTGAGCTTCAGTCTAGACTTTGAATCAAAAGTCTCTAGTTTTCTGTACTACTCCCATAAAATTAATTTCCTAGAACAATAAATAACTAGTCCAACATCTCAAATACTTCTAAAAGCTACACTTATAGTTACAGTTGGACAAATACCGCACATTTTTAATGTAAATAACTGTATAAAGTTTTAAATGGTGCATGGGTCAATCTCACACTCCTTTTACATTCATTTCTTTGGAAACATAAAAGCGATTGAGTTTTAGCAGCACTTACGTTTGTGGGAACAAATTTTTGAGGTCATATCTATTAACATATTAGCGTCCTAGACTGTACATGTAACTATTCAGATCAGAGAGGCCTTTGGTTCACATCCCTGCTCCAGCTCAGTTCCAGCTCAGTTTTTGCAGGCTAACTAAACCTAGAATTGCAGGGGGTTTTTGTTATCCCAAGGTGAACATAAGCACCTAATAAGAACTTCAAAGTTTTGAGAAATTTCACATGATACTAGTAAAATTTACCTCCTTAAAGGACTAAGATATGCAAAGATTGGCTTAGACATTCAAGTCTAAAACGTAGATTCTCAAAATCTTCAGTAGGTGTTTATGTGTAAAAGTCTGTCAGTGCTTAGGCTTTTGATGCCAAAGCTGCACAGGTGCCTGGAAAGTCACCTGCTGGATTAATAGAAGTTCTCAACAGGAGTGACTCTCTGGTTTTCAGAAATACAGCTTCATATGCCAGTCTTCAAGAAATTGCAGAATAATGAATCCAAAGTAGAAAATAACAGCCCATCGAAGGAAGGTTGTAAACCTTGCTGCTGCCAAAATGCCATTTTGTTGATGAGCTTCATTAGCTTCACTCAAGCTCTCAACTCTGTGCAATGTGTGAAGAGCCCCAACATCTTGCTTGGAGAATGTGCTCTGCTTGATGGTGCTCTGATATCAGGTCCCATAGTGCCTATGTTCTTTAATGGACTTGAGTCTGAACCCACCTGCATTTTGGGGAGCTAAGTGCCTCAGTGTGTCAGTGTCTTTCTGAATCTCTAAGCACCTTGTTATTCTGGAAAATATGACTAGCAAACTTGCCTGCATTTACCCACAGATAAACCTAAGGGACTGTTTTCCTACTACATAGAGGTATTTCACCACTTCTTTATTCTTCATAAAGCATTAAACAACATTTCTAATGAGAAGAGTGGGTGAGATGATAATTACTTAACTCACTGTTGTGTTACAGCAGAAAATAGGATGACACTAGCTAGATGCATTTGTTGTAAATTATTCCTCAATTATGATTCATAATGTAAACACACC
Source organism: Tympanuchus pallidicinctus (assembly GCF_026119805.1). Classification (NCBI taxonomy): domain Eukaryota; kingdom Metazoa; phylum Chordata; class Aves; order Galliformes; family Phasianidae; genus Tympanuchus; species Tympanuchus pallidicinctus. The sequence goes on from NW_026294769.1 coordinate 12,349,316, forward strand.
AGTGTATAGTCTCTTCCCAGTCTCCACCTTGCCACTTGGATACTTTAAAACAATAACATCAAAAGGAAAAGCAGGTGCCAGTGGCAAAATTCTCCAAGAAAAGGAAATAAAACTTACACTGATATTAATAGAACTGTTATTTTCCTTTCAAGATTTTAATCTTGACTTTTTGGATCTTGACATAAATACAAGACTGGAGATGTAATGACTGATTCTCCAATGTGCTGTCAACAAAGGTTTGATGGCTTGTAGAAGTTCAGCACTTTACTAGACTAATCTGAGAAATGAAGAAGGAAAATATTTATATTGAACATAGAGTTCAGCTTTGCTTCCCTTTGTCTTAGCAGGCATTTCATCAAACAGTGTTGACCAAAAAATTAAGAAGGAATAACCTATGAAAACATTTAAAGAGCCAAGTGAATGAGCATATGAGTGAAGAGCACTGGAAGTAAGGATCATGATGCAGTTTTGGAAAGTCTTCTAAAAATGCCACAGATATTCTTGGCTGCCTGCAACCATCCAATAAGTGCCTACATGAGAATGGTGAAAAGAAGAGTAATAACCACACTTAGAAGATTGAGGATTTGCACACCTGAATTAATAACTCACAGCTAGAAAATGTTGATATGTAAGCAAACAATATTTAGCAGGCGAGAGAGCAATTCCAAGCACATCTTGAACTGAAACATAGTTCAAATCAATGAAAAGCAATCAATAAGTCAATACCAGCAGCTTAGAAATGAAATGTAAGGAAGCCCTGAAGTTCAAAGAAATCTTCAAGCCATGTTGAAGAGATCAGGCAGAGCCAGAAATAGGTAATACAGACTTGGCAGAACTTTGTTGTAAACAGTTTAGCCTCAGCTATTGTTTGACGTTCTGAAGACATGAAGGCAAAATAGCAAGTGCTCTTTCTAATGTGAAAATAAATCTATTGTCTTCACTTTGAAGTTGCACTTGGCTCCATAATCAAACAACATGAAACTCTAAAAGATGCCAAAGGTACAGACAGATGAATTCACTGCATACAGCAGCACTGAAAAAAACACAGCAAAATATCTAGTTATAGGAAGAAGAGTCACTGGTAAAATCCAGAAAACTATCATCAGAAGTGAGTCACAATAATAGAAAGACTCTACAGGTCTTGTTATTTAATAGTTTGTCGATATCTGCTAATTAAACTTGGGGAAAAAAAAATCTTACTGTTCCCACTTGACCAATTTGACTCACTCAATGGCAGACAGGTTGTTCTAGGTTTTCTCACCAGCAGTGCTGCCCCCTGAGCTTATCACAGGCTGAGGCGCAACAGTTCTCTGTCGCTGCTCTTCAGTAAATTTCTAGCAGCATAGCATTGATTTGACCCTGGTTATTCAACAGTTATCACAAACCATGAACTACTCTGGGATATGCAAACTAATATTACCTTCCATAATCTCATTTGGCTTCAGTTTAGACACCTGATTAGGCAAGGCAACACCTATCCTCTTCTGTCAGGAAGGGATTGATTGAAATGAGAAACTATAAATAAAGTTTGCAGGTTTATTCTTTTAAACAGAACTAAACTGAGTGCAGGGGGGAGATTTTTTCCTTTAATCTGCTGAAATTGTCATCAGAAAGGAAAAAGACTCCATTCCAAATTGAACATGTTGCTTTAAATATCCATAAAGATGCAACAGATATATTGGTAGAACTCGATTTGCTCCTGAAATATATCATCCAAAGAGTGAAGTCCTGACATTCTTGTTTACATTTTTAACAGAAATTTGATTTGGCAAAAATTACAAATCAGAGGAAAAGGCCTCTGTGGCCTTCCTCTAAAATTTAGGCTTGAATTCATTTAATGATTTCTTCTGTCCTGCAGATGCCATTTTAAATGACCTCTACCTTTTATATTTTCAAGTAATTTCTATAAAGATCTTAAAATCCTATTCTTTTACTTGGCTTGGACAGAGAAAAATAGAAAGACACACATGGTAAAGAAACTAAAAGGACCATTAATTTTGCCAAGCGATTTTCTGCAAATACATCAGATTCCAAGCTCTTTTGTCCATACTGAAGATGGTTGACTGGCTGCAAGCCTACCCATGATAGAAACCAGACTAGAAATTCAACATCCAAGCAGGCAGTAGATGGGTAGATGAGTGATAAAAAGCACAGAGGTGGTAAGGTAGATAGCTTAAATTTGTTCAAAATGCAGTCTGGCTTGGCGTTAGACTTGCTTGGAATTACCTCCAGATTATAGGAAGCCGTGTCTTTATACTCAGACATACACATACATATACATACACACAAAAAATTTTTCACAGTGCAACACATCAGAATTCAACACCGATAGCAGCTATGTAAAGCTAAGTTTTGAGTTCTCCTCCCTGCAGATCTTACAAATCATTTGCAGGCCCTCATTAAAGAGAACTTTGTTTAGCACAGTGTGCTAAGAAAGCATTGCCACTAGATGAGAGCATACTAAAGCTACAACGAACCATTAGAATCAGGTATCACTTTTTCCATTTGCAATGCAAGATTTTCCAAGTTAGTGTCTGGAATTCAAACCCAAATACGTCTGAATCTCAGATGAGGCTTTTATCTGGAGGAAAAATACTCTCATGAAACAAGATTTCAAACTAAGAAGGGGGCAGGCATAAAAATCAGAGATGATTTACCTTCAGTCTCATCTCCATAGTGACTGCTTTGCCAGAGAGATCTCAAAGCCTGCAGTAGATCAATGCGAGCCTTCCCAACAACAGCAGAAAGGCTATCAAGATACTGAATACACAAGATTTTTTTTTTAGTACCTATGCCTGTTCTTTTGCAACTTTTTTTTTTTCCCCTATGCATGAATTCCACGAAAAGAAAAATTGGAGTGCTTTTGGCTCTGATCATTGCAAGCCCTAAAGCCTGACAGCTGGTTGGCCTCATTATAGTGCCTCTGTATATGGAATGTAATCAACAATGCATAAGAGGTTACAAAGAACATGCATACAGTGGAATTCAACCTGGTAAAAGGTCCTTGAAGAGTCTTAGAGAATTTCCCAGGTAGATTCTGCACCAAGGCAAACTCCTGCACACTGAATTTGGGAGTTTGCTCAGAAGATACTGGTACAGAGAGAACATTGTATTTCTAAATCTCACCATAAATTTGCTACAATATTTTTTAAGGAAACTGCAAAGGCAAATGTTCTGCTGAGTCAGCAACTCTCCTTCTCCACAGTACATTGAAAAGACAAAAGATTATTCCAGCTCTGGAGCCCCCACCACAAGAATGACATGGATCTCTTGGAGTGGGTCCAGAGGAGAGTCACAGAGATGATCAGGGGGCTGGAGCACCTCTCCTATGAGAACAGGCTGAGAGACCTGGGGCTCTTCAGCCTGGAGAAGGCTCCAGAGGGATCTTACAGCTGCCTTCCAGTACATGAAGGGGCCTACAGAAAAGCTGGGGAAGGACTTTTTATAATGGCATGTAGTGGCAGGATGAAAGGAAATTGGTTTAAACTGGCAGAGGGTAGATTTAGACTAGATATTAGAAAGAAATTCTTTACTGTGAGGGTAGTGAGACCCAGGAGCAGGTTGCCCAGGGAAGTTGTGGATGCCCCCTCCTTGGAAGCCTTGAAGGCCAGGCTGGATGGGGCTTTGAGCAACCTGTTCTAGAGGGAGGTATTCCTGCCTACAGCAGGGGGTTGGAATTAGGTGATCTTAAAGGTCCCTTCCAACCCAAACCATTCTATGATACAACTGTAATGTTCTAAAATGAAGTATTCTTTTCTCCACAGTAAATCTTTCAGTGGAGGCAGATAACTCTACAAACATTGGAGATGTCCAAAATAATCAGTAGTCCATGGAAGAATGAAATGAGAATGAGATGAAAAGTGATTCCCAAATTTCAGCTGTAAACAGAAACTACAAAGCACTTCTAATTCCTGCTTTCTGGATGTTCAGGATTTTGCAGATAAGACTTAGGGTAAGAGCTGAGTTCAGGTGTTCAAGGCCAGGTTGGACAGAGCCCTGGATAACCTGATCTAGTGGCTGGCAACTGTGCCCACTGCAGGAGCATTGGAACTGGGTGGTTTTTGACAACCCTTCCAGCTCAAACCACTCAAAGATTTTATGATTCCGTGATTCCCAGAAACACAGCAAGGAACATGTCACATTGTACACAAGAAAAAGGCCCAGCCCTCATAACCTTTCCCAGTGTCCATGAGAGAAAGCTTTCTGTGGTGATTATTGCACCTTCTCACTTCAGGCTTTCACTGTACATGCCCAAATTAGTAGACTAGGGACATTCCAGGTGTCTACAGCTGATGAGGAAAGAGAGATTCTCAGAGCACATAAAAAGAGCTCCACCACTGGCTGGTCTGAAAGACCTTTTATCTTTTTTTCTTGACTGAAGGAGTCATAGATGATGAGCTGATTATTTTCTAGAGAGCTTAGACAAACTTCACTTCTGCACAAAGAAGAGTAAGAGAAATTCCATCTGAGAGAATGAGATCAATATGTAGTTTCATAAACATTTCCACACACTTAACACCTTCTTCACTCCCTGTTTCCTACTTTCTCAAGGGGTCTCTGGAAAGCTTGTTTTCTTTTTTTTATTTTTAAGGAGAGCATATATATGTTTTTCTTCTAACAGACTGTCCTGACTTAACACCTTCTTTTGCAGGCCCTGGGATGGAAATGCAGAGATCTCTCAGAATGTCACTTTTTCAGACTGAAGAGATTTTGCTCACAGCTGAGTGCAGCTGTTGCCCAGAGGACTCAGAAGTGCTGTCTGTAAGAGATTCTATAAACAGTTACAGGTTGCATTGAATTGTGAATCTTATTATTTGATAAATAATTTTAAAATACATAAAATATGGGTTTACTTGAACACATAAACACAAGGGTTCAAATTAAAGCAGAGTTTTCAGGCTTCATTCTACATTTCCTGCCTGCTTGATTAAACAGTCTTTTCCTTGTTTTAGCATTGGTTTTGTTTAGAATAGAAAGTTCCAAAAATCATAGCTTCTCTTTCTCCTCAGACTTAAAAAAAAACATCAGACGATTGGTTTAAAATAAAAAGACTTTTAAAAAATAGCATCACATTATCTTTTCATCTTCTTTCTTAATTTCCAGGCATTTAATGAGCCTTTCTCAGTTGGATAAGTGGCAAGTTCCCAAGTACGTTCTATGTTGGCTGAACTCCCAGGTGTCTGCCGTGTTAGGATTCACAACGACGCAGTAAAGGCAAGATGGTGGATAGGAGGAGTGGAATAAAGACAAGAATTTCCTAGGATGATATGAACTCCTTGTAGCCTAGAAACACATCCTACAATTTTCACATGACAGAAGGTAGTGTTTCTCTAAACTGTTATGTATTTAGGGCAGTTTCAGACATTTTAATTTTAGTACCTGCAAGCCTTTGAAAATATAGTGTATAAAGGTGAAAACAAGTTTCAGAACCATAGAACTTTGGGGAAATTTGTTAGCAAATCTATCTAAAGTTTTATTTATTTGTCTATTTGTTTGTTTGTTTGTTTGTTTGTTTTCCCAGGGATTCCTGAGGATGGCTGATAAAATGGATGAAGGCTAATAACATTAAGAAGTGTCTGGCTAGCTACTCTCATTTTTTGTTATGTCATTCAGGCATCTGAAAATGTTCACTACGTCATCGTAGAAAAATATGAAGATCTAGTGGCCACAAAATAACACAGAAGGTCATTTGGCATTCTTGCTATGCAATTTATGTCTCATCTGAGAAGATGAAACTATCAGATGCCTTACCCAGATGTGACTGCTTGTCAACAAACTGGTACATGACATACGTACCTCAAACTCCAATGAAGACCTGGAGTAGAAGAACAGCTGCAAGTGTAAGTGGACCTCATCCTTAGGCACTAGTGACTTCTATTAATGTACTGTCACTTCATTACTTAGTGTGTTCTAGAATGTAGTTTTTTTAATATACATCAAAGAAAATAGGTAGCAGCTCATGAATAGAGAAGAAAAGCTACCAGACACTTAGCAGAGAATCACCCTGCAACTCAGGTCCTTACAGTGGTTTTATAAATGATAATGCTTTGTTGTATCTATACTGAAAGTAAAACTGAATGAGAAGAAGACAGCACACCCCCTCAAACTTGCTGCAGATATCTACATGATATTTTCAATGCTTATAAAGACACACTAAAATGAACAGAAATGGTAGTGTTTTCATTGTGTTTTACTTTCTTTGTTGCTGATACTGCCAAACTTCCTTCCATTAGTTGCATGCTCTCAGACCTGAGCACACCTCCTTAGTGCTGGGAGTTTGGCTCCCTGGACTTGAGGCCAATTTTGCTCATAGAGCTGCCTGTCTTAAACCAGTAGTAGGAAAAGTTACAATGACAACTTGCCCTTCTTCCAATCAGGATTTGCTTGGGGACACAGGCTCTTGTTCCTGATCTCTGCCTGTGCATTTGTAAGTGAAGTTATGGTCCTGCACAATTTTTCTAATCTGTATGTTAGCTCAGACCACTTTCTGCACTGTGTAGATCTACTAGTCAGCATCTTCTTTATCTCAAACATGGGCAGCATTGCCTTCTGGACTACCAACACTTAATGGATGATGCTGATCAAAAAAGGGACTAGCCTAAAACAAAATCTTATCTATATCCAGCACTGGCCTTCAGGTCATTAACAGACTTTTGACCTAATAGTCTCCTGTAACTGTCAGATGGGAACATGCCCCGTGGAGAGACAATAATAACGGTGACAATTTATGAAGAGACAGAGATTGCACCATTTCCTTGTGGGCTCAGAAGAAGCAGCAGTGATCCACACTTTCTATGAAGAAATTCAGGAAGATCTCTATATTATATAAAATATGGCAGCCAACTTCCTAGCAGAACAAATTGCTGGGGAAGTATCAAATTACTGCTTTCTACTATAGAAAAGCCTCCAGTGTAACAGGCTCACATTTAAGCTGTCTGTCCTCACCAATTTAAGTTTCCTGTCAGTTGAGATATAAATGTTCAGTGCACTCTCTCTTCTTGTATCTCTCACTCTTCAAGGGAGTTGTTTTATTCTGAAATTATAAGGCCGAGTCTTGTGACTTGTAAAGTAAGTACTGACCCTACTTTATGGATTTTATTCTCATGAAGAATAAGAAAAATGTGTCATTCTAATTTGCCCTAGAATATCCTCACTTTTTGAACTTTCTCTCAGGAAGGGCTTCACTTGGAGCACCTGGGAAGCGTGCTGGAAAATAATGGAGCACACTTCACATGGTCTCTGAATTAGGGCTGGGTTTGCCAGCACATAGTCTTCCACTGGGACTGAGGAATTACTTTATTCCTCAAAACATGCAACTTTGTATTGAACAACAAAAATGCACCTCTGTCATAAAATAACTATCATGTGACAGTTCTAAAGTACCCCATAATTCTTCTTGAAAGAATAGAAGATATACTCTGAAGACTATATTTTAGATACAATGAGCCTAAAAAAATTATAAAAGATAAATGACGAGAAGAGCATTTCTCTACTTCATTTTGTCTTGAACTGAATTTTTATGATCCACTCGTGACAAAAACTGCATTTCCATGTTAAATGCAAACACTGTCTGGCCTCCATATGCCTTTTAGTCTGGAGAGAATTTTTTCTTTGCATGTAATGAAAGGAGCAATCTAAAATGTCAACTTGCTAAGCAGCATGAAAAAGATCATCATCTCCACTATTTTGACACATCTCTATCTATGTTAAATTAGCTCTGGTTGACCAAATCACAGTTCTCCTTTTGTGCTACAGTTTATTAGTGTTTCCCTGTCTGTGGCATGTGTAGGAGAGGACTGGATCTTCTTCTAAAAAACAGGGAGAGTTCAAAAAACGGTTATAGTTTTGACCATCAATGTTATTTCATTATTAACTTGGCCCTGCCTGATTTTTACAGCCGCGGTGCTGAGCTTGATTCTTTTGTCATCCTTCTTTATTTACTTCTCCAATAGTAGTAAGTCACTGCCAGAAATTACATATGCTGGACAGATGCGGAATCCAGATATTATTGTGAGTTTTATTTCTCTGAGATTGATATTTGATTTTACCTTTTCTTCCTTTCCTTGTTTGTCTGAAAGCCCTTTAATGCCCTTTTTGGATGGTATCACTACTTTGTAATAGTAATTTCATGCACAGTGCCAGCTTCCGGGGTCAACAGAAAAGAATCTAAAAGCTGTGACTTGAGTCCATCTATAAAAAAATAGATGTAGAACTGGAGTCTCTCCTTAAAGACCTCAGAAGCAGCCATTTTAGGGACTGCCCTCGTTCAGGTTGTAATCAAGAAAGAATTTTACTGCTAATCTTTTTCAGAACATCTTTTTATAATCTTAGGAATTTGGAGAAAGAGGGGTTTTTTTTCTGATTAAAATAAGCTTCAGAAGAGCCTAATTGTGAAGGATGGACATAGAGCAATTTAACCCTCAATCTTTGTAATCTATTCTTTCCTTCATGGGCTCTGAAACAGCTTAACCAGGATGTATTAATATTCCATCATAAAGCATTTATGTTTGTAGTGCAAGACAATCATCAGCACGCAACAGAAACAAATAATTATCTTCCACAATGTCCTTGAGGGCACCTGAGACAATAAACCGTCTTATCTGATTCAGGATTTGTATGTTCTTACAAACAGCTTGTTTGCTTGCTGTTTGCTAAGTAATAGGGCTTACTTATTGTTCATTGATGTAGCTCATACCAAGATAATTTGTTCCCACTCTTAGTCCTTTCTGAATTCTGACAACACTGTCACAAGGTGCAGTTTCCCAATGATTTCTAAGTCCCACTGACTTTGACAGAGCTATTTATACTTATGCTGAGCACATATTTGAATATCCTGATAAATTAAGACTTTAAAGGTCACTACATCACCAATTGCATTCTTTTTATTCTTACATTAAATTTTTTTTTTAAAAAAAAGGAAAAAAAAAAAAAGGGAAGAATAAAAACCTCTTAAATCTGGTATTTGAGCATAATTTTTAAAACAGACGTCTGGGACAGCTTCTCTTATAAATGTGTCATTAGGCAATTCAGTGACTGGACTTATCCAACTTTAATAGCTTTATTCAGCTGGCATGACAAGCCACACATTACTCTGTACTTCAGTGCTGCTGACTGAATTTCATAAATCATTCTTCACTATTGTCTAAATGATAAATGACTCATCTCCAGGATGATGTTCTGAAGCAGGAGTGAGAAGCTGGACTCCATTGCTGTATCCAGGTGGATCTGGAAAAAATTACCGACAGGCACACCTGGAAAGAGGTTATCCAGAGATCTGTGAGGAGTGATGAATGCAAATGTTTCATTGATTAATCCTTCCTGTACAATCAGATAAGTATGCATAAACTATTTGAATAACAGTACTCTGAAAATGGTTGTTACTGGCAACATCTGTCTATGTTTACAAAATAACAAGAGCTTAATTTCTTGTTTATCTTTTTTTTTTAAAAAAAAAAAAAGAGGTAAATTTTATTGGACTTGTCTTAAGAAGAGGAAATCCAAGATGCAGAGAGGTTGATATGTAGACAAAAGAGATGTGGGACTTCCTGATTCCCTGTACAATCATTAAACATTGAAACAAAATTCCCTGTGCTCACAGATCCCCATTGTGGCAATTAAAGTAGAACAGCAGATACCTCTAGGAAGCAAGTGAGGCTTACCCTTCTACTTTCCTTTCCCAAAGGACAAGAAATCCCAAAATAATAGTGTGGTAAAATCTTCTGTTTCCTAAGAAGGCAATAATTTCTGGGTTCTTTAGCTTCCTGTAGCTGCCAATTTTTCCCTTAGTTTAGTACAAAAGACTTTATCCCAAAACCAAACAATTAAAATTTGTTTTGCTTTATAAAAATTAGCTAAGATAGTTGTCGTAAAGCTTGATTTTTGGTTCTGGTCATGAGATTGAATAATTGGTCTCAAGGGCAAAGCTATCAAACTTCTCGTTACAAAGTCATTTTAATGAATAATTTACTTATCTCCCTTTTTTTTCATTTACACAGAAACAAGATTAATACGAATGTTAAACATACATTTTCCCATTTCACCCTCCTTTTTTCCTCCTTAAACAATCTATGCCTACCATCTTGACTGTCTTCCTTTACTTTCATATGTTTCTTTGCTGTGGTAGAAATTTCTTGACACACCTATATCTTCAGAACAATATAAAAGAAGATCTGATAACTCTTTTAGTAAGCTTTATAGTCCCTACCCCCCCAAAAAAAAACATCAAACAAACAAAACCCAATTGCCTGACTAGATACGAATAAAAAAGCAGTATGGTATGTGTTCAGCCCCAGAATGTGGATGCCCCGTCCCTGGAGGTGTTCAAGGCCAGGTGGGATGGGGCCCCAGGAAGCCTGGTCTAGTATTAAATATGGAGGTTGGTGGCCCTGCACGTGGCGGGGAAATGGTTGGAGATTTGTGATCCTTGAGGTCCCTTCCAACCCCTGTAATTCTGTGATATCCATTTTTTACAAGAAAAGATTTGTGTGAGATGAGCTATTGTCAAACTTATGGTTCAGATTTCCTCAAATTTTGTGATGTTTAAAATGCAGAACTAGATCTGATGCATACAGTTCAAACTAAATAAAATAAATACAGGTGAAGTCCATGGACCTTATAGAAATGACTGAAAGTTTTTTTATGTGCTCCAAAGCAGAAAGAATTTCTTTCCAAACTGCTTTTGGAATCGTTGAGTCTTGTTGTATTAAAGTTACATAAAAATGTAACTCTGCATGACTGTGGATTGGTCTGCAATCAGAGAAATAGATGAAGGATGAAAGATCCTATTAACTTTGCCATTAAAGTCCAAAGAAAATGTACGTGGATTACATCTGTTATACTCAGGCTTTTCTAGATGAATGAACATCAGGATTAAATAAGGCTAAATTTCAGAAAGGTAAATGTATATGTGATGGCAGGAATGCCTTTACTCACACATTTTCATTTCTGAAAAGGATTCTGGAGTTTCAGAAGGGTCATCAGCGGTATCCCATAAGGACAAACTGAAAACTCATATTACTGAATTATTAGAATGCATTAGCAGTTATTTATCGCTATTCCTGTTAGGAATTCACAGCAAAACAATTCTGATTGCAGCGTGTAATACAAAAATCCATGGAAAAATGTGGCAAGAACAGTCTAGAAATCAAAACAAACTGTATCTGGCTGTTGGTGCAAATAACTTAGTCTGTAGTCTTTTTTCTTTCTTGTAAATAATAAATTATTTCTAACACTTGTAGCATTTGGATTCCTGTAGAGCAGTAACATAGCAAGCCATGTGTGACTCCAATAAGACATGATAATATTCTGTCAGCTCATCAGTTGGACCTTTATACTGGAAATACCTGGCTCAGTCATTGTGTGAGAAATGGTGCCAAAGCATGAAAATTATGTGATTCTTTTAAAGACAAAAGTTGTTTAAAATGGCTTATGGGCCAAATTCCTGCACCAAACCATCCAAGAATAATTACAATACACTGGAGCTATTGGAAGGCAGATAAGCTGAAAGCATGTTTATTTTTAAATGGTATACTATATAAAGAGCATTACATGTCTCAGTAATATTGACACATTCATGTTTATTTTGAGTAATTCCTTTTGCAAATTGCTTTGTAAATGCTAATCACTGTGATGTTTTGAAATCAGTCAGAGCCAGTGAACCTGACAGAGAGCTTAAAGCTGTCTGAGTATACAATTAACAGCATTTTGTGATAGCGTGACTTTAGTGCATGTCAGCTGGATGCAACTGGCTTCAGCCAGAGCCTTTTCAGAAACATGTTGATTTTCCTATTTACCTAGCTTAAAATGACTGTGAAAAACTGGTATTAACACAGTGCAGAATTCCAGGTGTTGTAGGCAGCATGGGACAGCACACTGATTCAGCCAGCGTGCTGATGTGCATCTATGTCACAGGGTGATCTCTACCTAAAAGGCCAAAAAAGGAATTCATCTGTCCAGCTCTAACTGATTGGATAGTTCTTGCTAACAGTGGAAAAACAAGGAAGCATTGACGTTTACTACATGAGAGGTCTTACCTGAAAATTCTCCTAAATAAGACATGAACTATGTCTGCTTATAGTCTCCTGTGCTGAGAGAACCAAAGAAGCACAGATAAGCTGCTAACAACTTTCCATCCTTGTAATAAGTTCTGGGGGAGAAGTCAGAAAGCAACAATAACCCATGTGGGACAGTGGATTGCCTCTATATATGGTAAAAGCCAAAGAGACAGCCCTGACGCTCTGTGATCAGTGCAGCCACTGGTGGCTTATGACAGCGGTCAGAAAGAAAGTAGTGGTGAATGGAAGGGGATTTACAGATATTCAATACGAGTAGACGACTGAGCCCAAGGTAGAACCATGAGGCCTGGAAGCAAAACTGATGGACAAGACTTGGACAACGACTCTCATGAACCTGTGAATTTTTTTTATGCTCAGAATGGTCTTCTAGTGTGGGTCTCTGAATCTCCCTTGGAATGTATGTCAGATATCTATAATTTCCTCAGTTTGCATTGCCTCCTAAACCAAAGCCTGAGTTTCAATCAAATGATTCTATGATTCTATGATTCAATCACCTTGTGTTGCTGTGGTTAGTGCCTGCTGCCTCAGGAAAACAGATACCTAAAAATTGTTCTGCCTCCCTCTTTTTTAGGATTTAAAGAAGTTGTTGCCTATTTGTCTTCAGAATGTATCCACCTGGGCTAGTTTTCACCATTCACATTAATTTATTTATCAATGTTACTGTCTTCAGCTATTTTCCTCTGCAGATAATTGCCACATCAGTTTTATTACAGAGAGGTAACTGCTGCAACACCGATTTTATACTTTTGCCTTTTTAAATTTCCCAGATCCATGGTCAATCAATCACTCATTTCTTAAGATGAGATTCTATTCCTCAAATTTGATGCCTTGGATCATTTTAAGCTTTGTGATAAAATGCTGTTGTTCGAAACTTGCCAGTATGTCTTTAATCTTGATAAACAGGCAGTGTGATTCGTAAATGGAAAGGACTTTTTTTATTATTGTTCTTTAAATACTGAACACTGGTCAGAAAATATAGCTAAAACTGTCTGCTCTTCCGCACTCTTGGAAATTAATTCTTTTTTGTTTGTATGTTCTTATGCTGAAACAAAATTAACAGGGAGTGGAAAAATATGTTGTTGAGGTTTTTGTTGTTACTGTTGTTTAAAAAAAAGGACAATGGGACAAACCAAAATTTCTCTGCACAGCTATCAATTGTGCATTTCACATAAGAAACCCTAGCAGGCTAAGGCATCCATTCTTCTATACAGGTAAAAGCAAATCCATTTGTGAGCAGTGTGATTCAGGAGAATACATTCTGTCATTACTCTGTGCATCAATTTGCCATTGACAAAGATGAAATGTGCTCATAGAAAGTAGAGCACACAGTACAGAATTGCTTCCCATAAATAATAGCTCTTTCTCACATCCATGTAGTCTCAGTGAAATTAATGGAAATGGCACATAAGCAAATGATAGACTATTTTGACTACAGCAACACAGAGAGGAATGTCTTGTGAATGAGAGATGGTTTAGCTCTCCTAGACAAAACACACAAAAGCAGTCAGCATTTTTAAGGTACACATAATATTTCTCTTGTTTATTTATAATTGTGACATTTTTCTTCTTTTGCTTTTCCAGAGAAAAATCTAGCTTGGGATATTTACAGGAATGATTACTCAGTATATGCTGTTACCAAATGATTTACTCACATTCTCAGCTGCTAAGTAATACAGAGTTTGTTTATCAATAATAAAATAATTTCCCTAGTGATAGCAACCATGCAAAAGCTCTTTGTATCACACTTTTTAATGACTCAGGTATGCGAAGCCTTAGGATTAAGGACAGGATTTCTCTCTCAAGTTGACTGGTGTGGAATAACCGTAGAGTATGCTCTGTGTCTCCAGGCTTCAAGTTGGCAGATATATTTGTAGTGTACTTCACAACAAGCTTGAGTGCTAGCAGTAGCAAGACGGGTGCAAATGTGAGCATCTAAAGTGATGTTACTGTTCGGGAATGAACTACAGGTCTTGGGCAATCTTGGCATTAGCCTTTCTCTTTAAGCGGAAGAGGTTGTATTCTGAGATGATGAATAATTGCAGTTGCTAAATGGACTGAGTGGTTTAATTAAAATGGCTTAGAGTCTAAACTATAAATGAGATGGAATGGGTCTGCCAGGTGGTTTGTGCAGTATGAGTTATTTAGGTTACAAAGGTTTAGTATCATTTCAGTTTTTATGGAAAAAACTGCTGTACCGGATCCACATTGACCAGGATTTGCCAGTCTGGAAAAGTGATGACAGACTGGTGATAGTGTAAGTCTGTAAGCATTAGTGAAAATGGAGAAAGTGAGTAGGAAGTGATTATTTATGGTTTCTCGACATTTAAAAAAAAAAATAGGAGGAAATAACTGAAATAATCAGCAACTTGCAAACAAAAAGAAGCAATTTTTAACAGACAGAAAACTTAAACTGTGGAATCTGTTGTTATAGGATAATTGTGGATAACAAAACAAACCTGTATTTAAAACAGAATTACACAAATTCAAGAAGGAAAATCCACCAAACACAATGATTTAACTTCAGATTGAGGAAGGAAACATTTTGTTACCAAACTAGCATTTACATACATTATTTTAATACTGGAAATATAGTCTCTATTTGTTGCTAAAACATAGCCGCTTATTAAATTGCTTCAGAATGTTTTCTAGGCATTTGGTATCTATTTTAATAGATTTCTGTTTTTAATTTTAATAGAAAGTATTTGCCACAAAGCAAAGAAATGGGGTGATACAGGGAAATGTCCTAGTGTAGTTTCCTAGGGATATGTTTCTAACTGTAGCAGGAAGAGCAATGCCTGAATCATAGCCCACACAGATGTTGACAGAGAAGGAGAGGAGAGACAGACACAGGCAGAAAAAAAGAATCTCTGAAGACGATGATAAAAGTCTATGTCTTGATAGAGTCCTGATCTCAGCCTCTTGGCCTTTAAACCTCTCACACTGTAGCTAATCATTAGTAAACGGATTGCTCAGAAGAGGCTGAGAAGGAACACGACAAGAAGAGGGCTCAGGGAGCCAGAAACACAATGATTAATGATGTTCTGCAGACATGCACAAGAAAATGCAGTCCATGTTCACAGCATCAACATCTGCTGCAGTCTAACAATGATTCCTTAATTGTTGTCTTGGCGTATGGCACATAACTGTTTTTCTAAAAATCATTTTATATAAAAATTCCTGGTAAACCTCTTACCCAGACAAGTGGGAGCTTAGCAATGAAGCTTGCCCTGAATGAAATGGCTGAAGAAAGGATAGAAGGGTCAATCTGGAACAAAGACAGAGGCAAGCAGGAAGGGTAAAGCCAGAAGTTGTGGGGCATAAGATGTTCTCCCAATCTCTAGCAAGTAGAATGATGATATCGAATTCTGTGCTATCAGTTCACAGCCCTGTTACAGTTAAGTCTGTGTCAACATCTACTTTGCTTCCCCTGAGTTGGGAGAAAGCATATAAATCTTAGTCTTACATTTACATCCACCCTTCCCAAAAACATTAAAAAAACTCTTTCATTTCTGCTGTCCTTTTGACAGTCATGTACTACTGAGCCTATTGATAGTTGATGTTTGTTGCAGAAAAAGAACTTTGTTATTTTCCTGTTATGTTCTTTGCCATCATGGCTACCTCCCTAGAATGTTTAGGTGTTTCCTTTTGGAGGAATAAGTTGCTGGGTTAACATATGGCCCTCAGATTGGGACCTATTTTTATCTTTCACTTGTCTAGCTCTTGGAGTGTCTGCCATAGCAAGGTGCAATTTCAGTGAAGACATTTAACATAGAAAGCCCTAAAACATGAAAACAACCTAGATGCAGAATAGTTGGTGACTTCAGCTTTTAGCTGCATGGTTATTTATTCAGATCTTCAGCTGTTACAGCCCTAGTTGAAGAATAAAGATGCTCTTGATTCTCTTCTGGGTTATTTTGCCCAAGACTACTTTGGTGCTCCCTGTTCTAACATCCCACCCTGAGAACTTTTCTTCAGAATACTTTTTCCCTTTCTTAAAATGTAATTTTGCAGTGTTTGCTCAAGACACAGAGGTAAACAGAGACCCTAAGCTCTATTGCAGACATGGCAGTTGTTCTGCTGGAATTGGATAGAGGAAACAAGGTGATGGTGCAGCTCTACCAGACAGTGTCAGCAAATGCTCATCTTAGAGGATGTTATTAATGAAAAGGCTGTAACCTTTGCTGTAACCCTAGCAAAGCTGTAACCACAGGTTGCTGCAGGAAACAGGGATAGTCTCTCAGTACAATCTCAAAGAGTTTCTCAATTCTCTGCTTCTCCGAAGTGGATGCTTTGTTTTGGCACCTGCTTTTCTCTTGGACTGGATGGGATTTCTGGATTGACTTTCCAGGCATGCTGCAAGATCTGCCTAAGCCTTAGGAGGACCGTGGTAAGGTCTGGAATTTGCTATTGAAGGTAATTACAGTTTGAGATTGATTTCATCTCAAGCTTATTGGTCTGTGAGAGAACAGAGCAGATGGCTTTTTTTCTTTGCTGTTTTTCTATAGCTGTTGAAAAGCACTTACAGCCCAGAAAATATCCATTTTTTATTAATGGAAAAAGGTAAAGAATTGATAAAAAGGCAAAATTTACAATCTATAAAGTAGCTTTTGCAGAACAAAGTGAAATACCAACCAGTCTTGCTAGAGAGACCAACTTTCCATTCAGCACTCCTACTGAAAATAATATCCAGTGGACTGATCTTACTTATCAAATGATAACTCACAGCTGCAACCAGAGATTCTACCTGGTTAGAAAAAAAGGCTGCATAAAGCATTTAACTAAAGCATGCATCAGAAACTCTCATTTACCACACACACACACAGTAAAAAGCAGTCATTAAACAAACAAGAGTAGGAATGGGAAGATTTATTCTGGAGACCATTGAAAGCCTAACAGGAAAGCAGATTTTATTCTTATCAGCTGGGAAAACAATTGGAAAATATAATTTTGTTTTGCCTGGCTTACAATTCATTCTCTTTCTTTTCATTTTTAAGATGATACCAGCTCTGACTTCTGTGCAGATCTTTCATTTGTTTCGCAGTCTATTTCTTTCAGAAACCCTTTCACTGGCAGCTACATTTACACCATTTTTAATTTCAAAGTTGGTGCTTAAAATCCATTCTGTGGCATCAATACAATTTGTGGTATGTTGACTTCTTTGTGGTTTTTAATATTTTACAGTTCAAAGAGATAATATGGAGCTAAGTGAATCTTTTTACAGCAGTCAGGAAGATTTACATAGCATGCAATGTTAACTCTGACATATATGTACTGTCATACTAAGTCTATATGTTAAGACCAGAGCATAATTTAGTTTGCAATCAAGATCAAAGATAATTTAAAAAAAAAAAAAAAAGTGAAGGTTGATTGTTAATTTGATCCTTTCAATAGTATTTCTTAGATCACGTGTAATGCAACTGCAAAATAGAAAAGATAATCACTTCAACCTAAGGGCTAGTTTGAAATTTGTGCCTTCTTCCTTGCAAGGCATGGGCATTAACAAAAGCAAAAGCAGAACCAGTGCACCTCAACATGCTGTTCATTGCACCATATAAGACAACACATGCCTATTGACATCCAGACAAGGATAATAATCTTCAGGGTAGAGAAAGCTCTTGTAAGGTTGATGGAATTTCATTTTGTCTAAAATCTGGTGGGGGAGGATATACATTTAAGATTTACATGTGCCAGTGAGGGACTGAGCACTGATAGCAGTGAGATCAGCAGGCTATGTTCCATTACCTGTATGATTCTCACCCCAAGCAGAAAATTTGTATGAGGCTGGTCAATTTCCAGTACTAAAAGAAAAGGTCAAAGTTTGACAGTAAAGAGGACAGCTTCTACATTCTCATATTTTTCATGCTGACTGTGAGATGACCCTTAGGATTTTTTTTAGGAATTTTTAGCAGAGCTTCTTAAGCTCTGTTCTTGAAGCTCTGCTGGTGTACAGGTGTCAGGTGGATTTTGGTAAGGAGTAGATGCCACAGTGGAAGATTACAAAGACAGATACATCTGAAAGAGGACACTGGGCAGCCATGCACTGAATTTTGAAAGGTGTTACGTAGTAAAATGATGTGCTTTGCATGTAGACACAGGAGATGTCAATTTAGGACAATTGTCTAAGGTGTGTGGTTACCCTCAGTCCACACAGCAAGTTTCAGATTTCCAAAAGAAATATTTTAGTCAATGGAGGGGGGGATTTCAGGTCATCTTCAGTACAAATCATACAGTGACTGGAAGCAAGCATTGTATGCTTGGACAAGCCACATTTCTTGATGATATCATATGAAGTTTGTTGGCATAGTCCTGATACTTTATGAGACCAATGGAACTGATGCAGCTTGAGGCTGCTGAGCTCCTTCCTTATAAAAGAAGCAACACAGGCAGTTCTGGCAATCAATAACTCACTATCTTGCCAAGATCTTATAAGGCCATTTCATACTCATATGCCCAGATGATTTTTCTAAGCTTTTTGGAATATCCATGGTTGGAAGAGATGCTGAAAAGATGGTCTGCTGAGTGCAAGCATACTGAGATCTCTCTTAACACAAAGAAATTATCTACTTTACATGACCAATTCCTGTGTTTTGAGAAACATATGCCTCTAAAGTTTAATTTCATTCCACTACATTTATCTGCATTAAATCTTAACTGCCCATGCCGTGATGATTGTGTTCAAATACACATTTGATCATACTTGTTTCTGAAGATATTTTGAGTGATTCCTAGAGCAGACAGCTGGATTATTTCATTACTTTTTTCATGCAACAAAAATGACTTCGTTCACAGCTAAATAGGTCTGATGAAAAATATTATGCAGTAACCAAAGACTATAATACATAATTGCTTTTATATTATTCAGGTGTGCATTAAATATATTTCACCTCAGCCTAGAACAAAGGTGGAAAGACTTTGTTAAAATTAGCTCTGAATTGAAGATGATCAGTAGCATGACTCTGAAAGCTGAAAACGTAAGGAAATACCTGATTTAATTTTGCTCTGGGCCCATATTCCTTCTGCTATTTCTGCCTGGACATCAGTGAGAACCATATTACTGCAGTCAATTGATAGAGGAAGTTTTGAGGTATAGAAATTATAGACACTTCAGAGCACTGGAGTTATTTTCTGCAAAGAAAAATTATATTTATTTTTACAGTGTGAATCTTTAGTATGCACTCATCCCTTGACCCCACAGCATAATATTGTGATACATGTCACTGTTATATACACTCTCTTAAATTTTCCTTGAAGAGCCTTAAAAAATGATTTTCTGCCTACACTACAATACTTACTGAAGGAATTTTCATACATAATGATTACATGACAAGTTCCTGACTTACAAGGTCTGTACAAGGCTTTGATTTCTCCCACATGTTTACCTTTAATGATCTTTGATACATACCTTGAAAGTAAGAATGTGTTATAAAACATTTTTTTTAGTTTAAATGCCATACGGTGCTTGCTGTTCTTCCTGAATATCTGGAAAGTGTAACACAGCAAGGTGCAAGAATCTAGGAAATTTCTGGAGCTTAGAAACGATTCTTTACTGAAGGTGCTTTGTGGGTCATCCATTGGAGGTGCTCTGCTGTGCTCAGTACTTGTGGATAAAGAAGTACTTGTTGAAGATGTGAGAGTCGATAACAATCTTAGCTGTGGTTACCATGAGAGAATGCCATGAATCTGAAACCTCTTCAAGATGACCAAAAAGCGTCAAACTGTGGAGCTACTTGCTAGTTAGCTAAACCTCAGGATCCAGAAAATTTATGGAGCAAATCCAGGTGGACACCGTATTCAGGCACACAGAGGCCTATGAAATAGTGCTCACAGTACCTCTGTAGGAAATCAGAGACATAGACTAGATAAGTTTATTACTGAGTGGGTGGAACAATGGCAGGATCATAAGGCTCCAAGGTCTGTGATCAGTGGTACAAAATCCAACTGATGGGTAGTTACTTGGTACGTCTCTCAGGAAGGACCAGAGGCCAACACTGAGATCACTACTAGTTAATGTCTTCTAAAGATTTAGGCAAGATGACAGCATGCACCTTCAGCAAGTTTGCAGCCAACAGTGTACTGGTGAGCCAATAAAGAGGTGGAAGGAAGTCAGTCAGTGTGCTAGAGAGCAGGACAGCCATTCAGATGGGTCTTAACAGGCTGCCAGATATGTCAGTAAGCTCAGGAGAGAAAAATGCAGAGCCCTGGGGCTGGAGGTTGTCTGGTTGAAAAGGGACTGTATGAAAAAGAACTTATGGATCAGCAAGCGAAACAAAAATGCATGGTGAGCCTATGCAACTACTGAGGACCATCTTCTACAAGGCAGTATTACTGCACCATGGGCAGGTCAAAGGAAGTGATTCTTGCCCCTCGTTTGGCACTTGTGAGACCATGCTTGTAGATGTGTCTGGCTTTGTCTTCTTCTGTACTGAGAGAAAAGCAAAAGTCTGAGAAAATCTAATAAAGAGACATGAGAGTGCTTCAGGTGACAAGCAAACAAAGGCCAAGGAATTTCGTTTTTTTTGCTTGATGAAAAGGTTACAGAAGGACCTAATTTCAGTATTCAGTTACAACGCAGATGAGCTCTACACTTTTTCTGAAGGTGTACAGGGACTGCCTGAAAGGTTGTAAATGAGTTGTAGCTAATGAACAAGATAGGAATGAAAATTTATCTGCTATTTCTAAACCACTACTGACATCTAGTTTCCAAGAAAAATATTAGCAGTTACGTTGATGCTGAAACGTAGAAAATGGACTGTTTACAATGCTACAAATTCAGTTATTTGAATGACCTGGATAGAAAAGCCCTAAATCCATAGATTTTGATAATAAAAATATGTGCATTTAATCCCATTCCACATTTGGGAATGTGTCTTCTCAGTGGAAAGCACTGACATTATATCATCTCAGACATTTCTATGTCTGTGTTTGTGCTGTCAAGGCTAAATCATGAACTGCTCATTAAGGGCTGACTTCTTGATTGTCCAAGCATATTAACATGCACTTATGACCTTATGGATGCTGGCTCCATAAATAGAAAATCTTGGACTTGATTTGGCAGGTGCTGATTCATGTTTAAGTCTTACTCTCTCAGAAAAGTGACATGTAATTGGTCTGACTTCAAAGAATCATAGAATGGCTTGGGTTGGAAGGAACTTTAATGATCATCTAGTTCCAACACACCTGCTGTAGTCCTGGTTGCTGCCCATTAGATCAGGCTGCCCAGGGCCATAGCAAACCCAGTCTTTAACTCCTCCAGGGCTGGGGCATCTACAGCATCTCTGGACATTTTGTTCCAGTGGCTCACCAACCACTGAGTAAAATATTTCACCCTTTCAGTTTAAAACAACTCACCCCGTCCTATCACTATCAGATTATGTAAAAAGTTTGTCTCTCCCCTGTTTAAAAGCTTTCTTCAAGGCTGCAATAAGGCCTCCCTGGAGCTTTCTCTCCTCCAAGCTAAATAAACCCAACTCCTTCAGCCTTTCTTATAGGTGAAGTACTCCAGTCCTTTGATCATCTTCATAGCCTTCGTCTGAATCTACTCCAACAGCTCTACATCTTTCTTGTACTGGGGGTCTCAAGTCTGGATGGAGAACTCCAGATAAAGCCTCACAAGGGCAGAGTAGAGGGGGACAATGACCCCCCCCCTCCCTACTGACCACCTCTTTTTTGATGCAGCCCAGGATACCGTTGGCTTTCTGGGCTGCAAGAGCATAGTGCTGGCTCACGTGCAGCTTTTTGTCCATCAAGATCAGAGTCCTTCTCTTCAGGACTGCTCTC
This sequence comes from Tympanuchus pallidicinctus, assembly GCF_026119805.1. Taxonomy (NCBI): domain Eukaryota; kingdom Metazoa; phylum Chordata; class Aves; order Galliformes; family Phasianidae; genus Tympanuchus; species Tympanuchus pallidicinctus. The sequence goes on from NW_026294769.1 coordinate 12,371,167, forward strand.
AGTGAGTTCTCCCAGTCTGTTCTCTCACATCTGCAATTGCTTCAATCAAAATGTAACCTCTTCTACTTGAATTCGTTGAACTTCATTATTTTTTTGTGGGCCATTCTGTGCTGTGCTGTGGGCCCACATCCAGGTCCCTCTGGACGGTATCTCTTCTTTCTATTGTATCAGCTGAACCACTCAGCTTGTTGTCATCAGCCAGCTTGCTTGAGCTACTCTGCTTTGCAGTGTTCCAAAGATGCTGGAGTGCTACAAAGACTTTGAGCCTCTTTCCCCTCACACTGGCTCCAGTTCTGACTAGACATCAGTGCCAAGGAAGATATGACACGGCACATTGTCTCTGTCAGCAGGAAGATCGGAAATGTCAGATGCCTCCAGGCAGCAGTTTCCCAGAATTGCTACAGCACCCTCCCTTTTATACCCTGCTTTCAAACTTTTCTGCGTCCATTTTCTGCCTTCGTTACTTCACAAGAAAAAATGAAAGTCCCTCTTTCATAGAGATGAGGGGCATTTTCTCTAAATGGGCAGCAGCTGTGGTCAGATGTGACTGGATGGGAGAACTATCCAGTGATGAAGCATACTGTGGCCTGGACCACCACCAGGTAATGTGAGTATGAGTGTTCACCACATTATAAGCGGTACAAGTCTGAATAAACACAGACTTTTTATTGCATTTATAGCTGACTCTGATACAGAACTGGTTTTTCATTACCACTCTGAGACGATGTTTTGAGTCAGACATGACAAAATGATACCACAGAGAACAAGTACAGCTGATGACCATATCATTAACAACTATGAGTAAAACTGAGACACGTTAGAGTCATGTTGCTGAGGATATTGCAAAAGCAACCTAAGAACTCAGTATCTTGCACAGGCTTTCTTCCTGCATACCCTTTCCTTATTTATTGTTCTTTGCTCAAAGTGCAGGCTCAGAAAGACAGTTTTAGGATGAACAGATAAATTTACCTGGGAAACAGCCATCTAGCAACCACAGGTGTGCTTTTATTGTAAGGAAGACAGGAGCTGGCAGGCAACAGAAACACATATGGATTTCACCCATGGACCCCCAGGCATTTTGGGAAAAGTGTGACTACTGAAGTCATTGATATTTTTGGCAGCGTAACTGATGATTGGCATTTAGAATATATGGTGATGGCTCTGCTAGTAGCAGACTTTACTATCTCTGCGTGCTCATTGTTCAGTACAAAGTTGGGGTTAAGCATCCTCCAGAGGAAAAAAATGTCTTCACTTTTTGGTATGATGAGACTGGAAAAAATGTTTAGCCCTCTGCCAGGTGGTACGCCTTTGCCTATTACAGAAGCAGCAGCTCATTCTCAGGTGGATCCAGAGCCTACTGTTCAAAGTATCACTGACCTTCTGAGCAAGCTGCGTTCTGTGGAATTGGCTCTGTGTGGTCACTGATCATCTAGAATAAATAGGTTCTCATTTATACTGAATACTGAAGGACCACACTGACACACAAGTTAATCTGAGGTGCTTAAATGATAGGAGAGTAACCTTGTACAGCTGGACCACCTATCATGCTATTTGGATCCAAATGAACCCAGACAAATAATATAAACCCTGCATTGTTGATCTGTACTTAAATGTGTGAAAGTACAAACCAAGTTGTACATGTACATCACACAGCAAATGCGAATAGCACAGTATGTAGGCACAGCCTAAGAGCACTACTCCACAGTTCTGTGCAGGGTCATTTATGAGACCAGACCAGTCTGGGCAATGGTTTATCCAGCTGGGTCTTGAAAATCTGCAAGAATAGAAACCACACAACCTTATCAGGCAAACTGATCAACTGACTAACCATGGTGAGGGAAAGGGAAAAAAAAAAGAAGCTTTTCTATATATTTCTAGTTGGAATCTTCAATTTCAGTTTATGACCGTTGTCTGACAGCCTCTCATCGTGCATATCCATGAAAAGCATGGTTCCATTTTCTCAGTAATCTCTTTGTAAGTACTGGAAAGTTGCCATTATGTTCCCTGTATGAGAACTGCTGAATCACAGCCTGAACCAGATTGATCACCTGAGGTGAGCAATGAGTCAGCTACAGGAGCACAGGTGAAGGCAATTCTCCTGTGCTGCTGGAAAGAGTGGAGCCTGGCTCCACCTCTCCTTGACCCATTTAAGAGCTGGCTAACGGGGGGGGGGGGGGGGAAGGGAAGAGAATCTCTTCTGGAAGATACACTCTGCTGGAGTTTTATAAGTGAGCCCAGGGTATGGGTAAGTGTCCTATCTTTTTTGCTTTGGTGCAATAGCTATGTAGCTAAGCTCTCTGGTATACCTCATAACTATAACATCTGTACATCCATTGATTGTACATTCCCCCAAAGCCTTATCTAAGCTAAAAAAGTCTAGTTCCCTCAGTCTCTCTTTTTGGATACTGTGCTCCAACCATCACAGTAGTCTCCTGCTGGACTTGCTCAAGTTTACAAACACTTTTCCTACGATTCAGGGAGATCAAAACTGAATACATTATTCTAGGTGTAGTTTGATGAGTGCCCAGAAAAGGTGAATAAGCTCTTCTCTCAACTACAGCATGCCAGCAGTCACCATCTTCAAAAACCATGAGATGAGCATACAGAGTAACAAAAAAAAAAAAAAAAAAAAAAAAAAAAAAGCATCTACTCCCTACAACTGAATGACCTCAGGGCAGTGTGTCCTCTGCTGGGTCACAAATGTGAACCAGCCCACTTCCTTTTATTTAAACTAAAACCAAAATTTGCATTTTCCAAAATTTCAAAGAACATTCTACACCTATTAGCTCAATACATCACTGAGTTTTCCTTTTGTTTTTGAAGATAGCACTATTTATCATTAGAAATGTGCTTTATTACTGTGACTAAGAGCTAGATACACTCTAGAGCATGTATTAATGATCCATTAATATATTGCTCAGATGTTTGAAATTACTCAGCCTAATGTTTCATGCCTTTCTGCACACCTAAGTTAATACCCTGAAGTGCTTTCTTGCTGAGTTACAGCACTCCCTTTACTAAGGAGAGCTAGGACTTGATTGCAACCATATATTAATCACAGTATATGTTTTCATAGTATGACTCCACTTAGAAGTGTGATGATGAAGATGCCGGATCTACATAGCTGTTCTGGCTGAATGCCTGACACAGGAAGCAGGGAAGGTTTTCTGCAGATATCTTTACATCTCCACCACAGAGAGCTAAAGAAATAATAGAAATGGTAGGGATAATTTTTTTGATTGTGCAATCTATTTTACTGTATAAAAAACAGGAATCCTTTGCTGGACCATATATACATATAACTGTAAGTGGTTGCTGTTAATCTCTTCAGCAACAAATAACTGCTGCATTTCATAAATTACATTAAAAGGTGAAGTGTTTTGCGGCAGGAGCTCATTATTCACCCCAAGGTTTTTGGCTTCAGTAGGCAGCTCCTGTAGTTGACTTGAATGGGCTTCTTCCTTCTATTTAAGCTTGCTTTTGTTCTCTGACTGCAGGACTTCAAGTTGATTCTCTCCCTTTATTTTTCCAATTTCTGTCAGGGATTTGCCTTCTTGTTACACAGTTAACAAATGTGATTGTTTCTGAAGGAATGACTCGGATGAATCACCATCAGTCAGGAATTACTGTACAGCTATGTTTCAGAGTCTTCACTTTTTGTTCCTTTGTCTATCCTTACTGGGATATGTAACCAGGATCAGTTCCACAGATTCAGGATGCGAGGAGCACAAGCATACTGAAAACAGACAGAAAAGTATTTAAAGTGTGAAACTCCAGAAACTGTTATACTGAGGTACGTTAAAGACCCTGGATGTTCTGAATGCTCAGAACTATAAAAAAGAACTGGTAAGTAAGTCTGTGATATATTTTTGAGACCCAGGCAGCAGCAACTGGTGTGCTGACTGACGCAAATTCTCAGGTAGGAAACAAGATTAGAGAAAGCCCATTCCTCCTTTAACACCACATCTCCTGAATGGGACAATTTGAGGGGAAAAAAAAGCTACAAAAAAAAAAGAGAAAAATGATAAAATACTTCATACAGGGCAAGGTATGTTCTCAGTTCTGAAGCAAGATCTGGTTCATGTTTATAGCAAGGAGTCAACAGGCAGAAGAGGAAGGTGTTGAATAAGTGTCTGTATCATCTTAAATTTGTACACAGCCGATCAACTATGTCTACTAAACAACTATATACATAGATTGTTTTACTGCTTTATATAATGAAGTCAAATAAGGGTTCCTAAATAATTCCAGTGAAGCACAGAATATTCCCAAATCCAGCTACATCTCTGGACTTCAAGATAAAATGGTTTATAAGGGTGATAGCTGTCTGGGGGGAATACCTGAATGGAGTGCCCTCAAGGAAGCAATCACAGTTAAAATTGATTCTGAAATTAAGACATGTTCGTATCATCAAACCATGAAATGAGATATTTGGGCTCTGTGAACAGCAAAGTAGTTGAGTATCCATATTTTATATAGCAAATATTTCTGGAATTCGGTGGTACAGCGCTGCTCTATAGAGCAATCTCATGGAAGCCTCCAGACATCACTGGGGCTCAATAACTTCAGCTGCATCTTCCAAAAGAAGATGATTGATTGATTTAGCATAAATCAATCAGTTAAGTTGGTTTGGATTGGTTGGTTTAACTGGTTTGGATCAGTTAAATTGTGCTAAAGAAAATCTTGGTGAAAGGATGTGCATGCATTATAAAAGTCAAAAGACAGCTTACGAACAAAGGCAAACAGAAAAGCTTGCCCCAGGTGTGGGTGAAGAACTATTCCAAGTAATATGTGCAAATAGAGTGTCTGAGGGGTGCCAGGCTCTCTCTGCCATGGGAAAGAAGGGAAGAAGTGAAAAGACAGCTGGGACAGAGAGCCTGCAGAAGCAAATTTGTTAAAAGAATGGGAAAAGTGGTGCCTCTGCTTCTTTAGCAGTACCTCAGCTTGCTCAAGGGAAAGCTATTTCTGTGACAGTGGCAGAAATACTGCAGGTAACTGGGCTATGACCATTTTGTTGCTCTGAGCGCTCTTTCAACCAATGCAAACTGCATTCTTTGCCCAGTCCTTTAGCTTCATTTGGCTTCCCCATCTTCATATTGCAGTCTAATTCTTCCTTTTCTTGTCAGCTTCAGAGAAAAACACTTTGACCCATATTACCTCATCTTTTTGTTTTGTACCTTTAAAAATACTTGGTGATAAGTCTTGGGGCAGTTTCATTTTGATCATGGCTCCAAGAGCACTGAGAGCTAAGCCCAGCCACATTTCCTGAAGGGTAAATCCAAGGAATAGAGATCAGTGTTCTGATGATAAACTGAGGTGATTCGGACAGATGATGTGCACAAATACAGACTTGTGCCTGGGAATGATTGCTTTCGGGAGAGTACTTTAGCACAGTCAAGACATGATGTGTCCCAGCATCTTGGCAAAGCAAACTCTTCTCTTTGAACTGACTGGATGACCAAAATGCTCAGGTATTGGAAAAATAAACAAAGAAAAACCAAGATGCAGTGATGTGGACTGGTACTTTTTTGATTTTTTTTTTTTTTTTTTTTTTTTTTCCTCTCCCATAAAGCACTATCAGCTTTCCTAGTGCTTGAACACTCCCTGTGATTCTCTCAAGGTAACAGATCTCAAAACTTAGATGTCCTTGGATGAGGAAAAATGAAAAACATATAATTTACTTCATTTAGAAATAAAACAATTATAACAACTGTAGTTAATAAATATTTATAATAAAATATCTGTATCTTAGTGTGGATAAGTTTTATTTATAAATCGTTTAAATAGCACATATTGTGAGGATGCTGTAGAGCCTCTAGGTAGCTTCAGTCTGAAAGGTAATTACAGCTTTCAAGTATCTGGAAATTTCAGGTCCCTTGTTCTACAAAAATATCAACTAAGTAATTTCTCCACAGCCATCATATTAAACTTGCATTGGATTCACCCCGCAAGGAGCAGGAGAACACAGCTGACTACCACCAATACATGGTGATCAGACAAAACGGAAGCAGAGCATAATTTTATTCTTAGGAACAGAGAAAAGGTGTTTTTATAGTTTGAACAGGAATAGGTGAGAGAAAACATCCATTTGCAAGTCTGCCCCTATGGACGCAGGTGAACTTTCCAAAGACAGGTGAATAATTCATGCACTGTTTCCGAATTAAAGCTGAGATTTTCAAAACTCCACAGCAAACCAACCTGTGAATACTGCCTGTCTGAGATTCACTTTACTTTGTGTAAATCTCATGGTAAATTTCCATGCACTGACTGGGTAAGCATGGCTTTCAAAATTAGATTACTGATGCAAGCATTTATGATTACAAATTTAATATGTGCTATAAAGATTTATGAGGAAACTAAAATCTCAGCTTTGCTGTACAGTACAAGTTATATCATGAACAGATTATAAATCACTCCCTTGGCGTTTAAATATATTCATTCACAGAATAAATACCTATCTCTGGGGATTCATTCCTGTTTGTTTTTTCTTATCTTTCCTGCTTTAACTTCTAAATTTTACAGTTTGTTGCCAAGTACTTTTTAAACCAGTCTTGTAGGTGAGAAAAATGCTTCTTGTTCCATAGTCATCCAAAAGTTTTTCCATTAATGTCAGAATACATGCCTCTCAAAAGCCATATTTGAATGGTAGGTACTAAATTATCATTCATATTTCATTTTTCTAATGCATGCACCTCTGTTAGCTCTGTATTAATTTTACTTCACTGGCCAGTTCTACTTGACCAGAGTGTCCTCTGCTGTACATTGCAAAAATAGCAGTGTATTAGAATTTCTTCTGTTATTGGTGATCAAGATGAAGTAAGCTGAGAGAATATGAGGCTAATTGGAGATCTCTCATCACTTAACTTTCTTTCTCAAGTGCATTTCTGTAAAATTCCTCCTAGTTCCTCAGTCATCCATGCCACAGATACATCTGGTTTTTTTTTTGTGGACAGAATTAATGTGAAGACCTCCTAATGCTCCCATTCACCATTCACAATTATTATTATTTTTTGTTGTTGTTGTTGTTTGAAATGGAATATTTCACCAGGAACCAATATTAGGAAAATTACCTGAAAGCAATTGTCTGGGCCATCGTCTGAATGTCAGACATGAGATAGAGAGAAAATCTTGTTAAATTGTAAAATATAGGGATTTATTTTTTTTTAACTAGCTTTCTGCTGTTTAGTGATGACAAACTGGATGTGTGAAAGGAACACTGTTTAAAGAGTGGCGTCCCAATAGTAAGTTATGCATGTTAAACATGTATGAGCTTAAGTGCATTACTGCTCTTAGAAGAAACTTTTCCTAATATCCAATCTGAATCTCTCCTGGTGCAACTTAAGGCCATTACCTCTCATTCCATCACTGTTACCAGGGAGAAGAGACTGACCCCCCCCCTCATCACAACCTCCTATCAGGTTATTGTAGAGAGTGCTAGGTCTCCCCTGAGTCTCCTCTTCTTCAGACTCAACAATCCCAGTTTCCTCAGCAGCTCCCTATAAGACTTATGCTCCAGACCTTTCACAGCTTCATTGCCTTTATCTGGATGTGCTCCAGGGCCTCAATGTCTTTCTTGTAGTGAGAGGCCCAAAACTGAGCACAGTACTGACGGTGCAGCCTCACCAGTCCAGAGTACAGACGGATGATCACTTCCGTGCTCCTGCTGGCACCACTGTTCCTGATACAAGCTAGAATGCTATTGGTCTTCTTGGCCATGTGGAAACAGTGATTCCATTGGAACCTGGAAACAGCTGGCTGTTGACTAACACCCCAGATCTTTTTTCCCCATATAGCTTTCCAACTGCTCTGCCCCAAGCCTGTTGCAATGCATGGGGTCTTTGTGGCTGAAGTGCAGGACTCCGTACTCGTTAAAGCTCATACATTTGGACTCAGCCTGTTGATCCAGCCTGTCCAAATCCTTGCTGGGCCTTCCTACGCTCAGGCAAATCCCATCCTGGTGTCAACCTACACACTAAGTGTGCACTCAAACTCCTTGTCCATGCCGTCAATAAAGATATTCGACAGGACTGGCCCCAGTACCGACCCCCAGTGGAACATCACTAGTGATCAGTTGTCAGCTGCATTTGGACGTTGGAATCCCATCAGAAGATAGTTAATGCCAGAGACTTATACAAACAAAATACAACAACGCACACAAGAAAGAAGCCACAAAATTTTAAAGCGTGAGGCCAGACTAATTTGTGAAGGCTGTATTGCAAACACTAAATACTATGTGCCCTGCATCACAACGAGCTTCTTAACCTGTGAGGTTTAAGAAGCTGGTATGTCCAGTTTGCCTCGGGCCTTATTCGGGTCAGTTTTTTATTTCCCAGAACCAAAAGAAGACCTTCCCAACATTTTTTTTTTTTTTTTTTTTTTTTTTTTTTTACTCCTTTGCTTTCCATATGTCAGAGCCCTCAGGCCTCGTCAGAGCATCTCCCTAAAAGAGACTACTCAGCCACGCAAGGAACCCAGCCTCGCTGGAGAAAGCGAACGCGTGCGGGCAGCGGCGGTCCCGCACTGGTCACCCATCACGCTCCGAGAGGGGCGGGAGCCTCTCAGCGCCCACCCCCAACAGCCACCTCTCGGACCTCTGCCGGAAGTGAGGGAAGAAGGAGAAGGGGGGCGGAGCCGGGCGGCTCTCCGGAGGTTCATCCGCCGCCATTTTGCAGCGCCGGGCCGTCGGACCGCGCGGAAGTGGCGGCCGGCGAGGCGGGAAGGGACGGGGCTCTGCCGGCTCCTCCCCCGCTGGGGCGGAGAGGCGGGGACTGAGCGGGGCCGGGCATCGCCGCAGCCGCGCTGGTGGGGGTGGCAGGGCCGAGCGGGGCTCGGAATGTCGGCGTTCTCGGAGGCGGCGCTGGAGCGGAAGCTGTCGGAGCTGAGCAACTCGCAGCAGAGCGTGCAGACCCTGAGCCTGTGGCTCATCCATCATCGCAAGCACTCGGCGCTCATCGTCAGCGTGTGGGAGCGGGAGCTGCGGAAAGGTGAGGCTCCGCTGCGGGGTGGGGCCTCCCCCGGGGAGGCGGCTGTGGAAGGAGCGGGCGGCCCCCGGGCGCGGCTGCCCGGGGAGGGGGTCGGGCTGCGTCGGCCCTCGAGCCCGGGATGGAGGCACGGGGAGAGAAAGGGCGGGCCCGGTGTCTGGGGAGAGCGGAGCTGCAGGGGCGGGTGTGAGCCTCGGGGTGTCAGCGTGCTGGGAGGTGCTACTCCTCTCTTTTTTCTTCCCCTCCCTTTCCTCCTCCCTCCCTCGGCGAGTTGTTTCTTAGGAGGCCGATGGCTGGCTTCCTCCTCTTACAGAGCAATAGAAGGCAGTGAGAAAAGGGAAAAAGGTGGTGTGCGAGGGGTTTAAATACTGGTAGCCAAGGTTCTTCCAAGATGCCAGGTCTTGGGTACTCTTTCATCATTAATAACGCTGGTAACTACTGTCTCTTCGTCCCCTTACACCAGCAACTATTCATGTCGGGCAGATGAAGATGGATGTAGCAGTTTAATGTGTCCTAAAGGATACTTTATTGCCAGGCGGATAGTACTGATGCTAACCTAATAGACGCGTTTATTTCTTTAACTGTATTAAATATTTGGTGTCCAGTGTGCAGCCTTAGTTATTTTAATGGTTTTCCTTTTAACAGCAGAGAGCTTTCTGTTCTTTCTGGGGTTGAAATGAAAAAATTGCATGGGAGGCCATTGACCCTCCTAGAAAATAACTTGATCTCAGTTCCTTTAAATATAAGTAAGTCACTTGCAAGAAGTGTACCTGGCTTTAGAAGATGTTACTGTCTTCCAGTAGCTCACCTTGGATTCTGTTATTATACAGATCTTTAAAGGGAAAAGCAGGTGGGTAGGTTTTCAAGTAAAGAGGAAAAATAAAGCAAAGTCATAATAGAACTTATGGAAAAGAAACCACTACCTTAGTTTTGAGCATCTAAGAGGGCTGATTGACCTGCAGAAATGATATGTATTAGAATACAAAGAGTGGCTCGTTCATCATTACTTCTCATTTAGAGCACATAACTTCATAACAGAGTAACTGAACTACCCTTAAAATAATATTTTGAGTATGCAGCAATACTTAACTTTGGAATATAGTATGGAAATAGATTATTATTTCTGTAGGTTTTCAAATGGCTACTGTATTCTTATTTAGGATAGGCTTTTCTGATGAAATGTTGCTTTTTTGAGTTTTTAATCCTACTTTTTTTTTCTGTTGTGTTACTGGATATCTTAATTCATAAATTGAATTATTTGAGTCTGTTACAAATGAATTCCTGAAAAGAAATGCGTATTTGTTGGTATATTTCATATTAGAGGGGAAGAAAAAAAAAACATTTTCAGTGTTTCACTTTGGAAGTGTTTTCTTCATGTTCTGAGAACAAATGAATGAATCTTACATTTCCCAGGGGGTCTAGACAAACAGTTTCAATGTCTGGTGCTCTAAAAGATATCAAAAAAGTGCCTTAAACTAATTGGCATTCAGCTAGAGGTTTCGTTGTTTGCCTTGATCGTGTGCACAGTACTAGCTCATAAAATGCTCCGCTCTCAACTTCAGCATTAGTATGATTTTCCTGTTACGCTATTTGTGTGATTGAAGAAACAAAATGCTCAAAACATGGCTAAATGCTTAGAGATGTCATTAAGAGACAAAGATAATGATCTTCTTAAAGCAAAGTATTCCCATGAGCTCTTTTCTTAGCTTTCAGTATCTGGCTTCTACTTGTAAGTCTGTTTTGAAGATGTAGGTCAGGAGCTTCAGAGATGCGTAGCTGCTATGAGGGCTGTTCCAAAAGCAGTGCGTCCAACTGCATTATGTTGGCCCACAACGTCAGAGGTGGATGTTGATAGTATGGCAGTAGATGTTGAACCTTCCCACCAGTATTCTGTTAAACTTAATTGCTATATGACAGATGGCAGCAGAGGGGCAGTCTGAGAAAATGGTGTCTGAAATGGAAGTGCACCTGAAGGAAAGATGCATCCTTGTATTCCTCCATGTGGACAGAATTGCACCTAATAACATTCATTGGCACTTGCTGAACATTGATGGAGACCAACCAGTAGATGTGAGTGCAGTGAGGCAGAGGGTGGTACGTTTCAGCAGTGGCAACAGTGATGTGAAAGACAAGCCACACGCAGCTGTCACACCACAAAATGAAGAGCATCTTGGTCAGCTCATCCATGCAAATCAACAGATTACAATCAGGGAACTGTGAACAAAGCTGAATATCAGCTTCAATGTGTTAGAGGTGGCAGTGTTGGAATATTGTGAAGTTTGTGCCTAGTGGGTCCCGTGATTGCTCAGTTTCCTAGATTGCATCATTACCGGTGAGGTGACATGATGTCACCTCCATGAGCTGGAGTCAAAATGGCAATTGATGGTGACATGTGAATCCCGCATCAAAGAAGAAGTTCAAGATGCAGCTCTTAGCAGGTGAAGGGATTTGTACCATTTTTTGGGATGGGAAAGGTGTGATACTTTTGAATTTCATGGAACCTGGACAGACTATCAACTCTGACTGCTACATTGTGATGCTGTTTAAGGGAGAAGGCACCAACTTCTAGAGCCTGGCCAGAGGAGAAGACAACCTTTTTGTTGCAACCAGTGAAGATTGTGGAGCATGTTGCCAGTCTTGGCTGGGCTGTCCTGTCGCACCCACAATATCATCTGGATTTGGCGCCTTCCAACTTTCATCTATTTGGGCTAATGAAACGTGGGTTGCATATGGAGAATGGAGAACTTTCTAGCAATGACACCATCATAGCAGCTGTGAAACAGTGGGTCGCCTCCACTGGTGCAGATTTTTACAAGTGTGGCACTTTGCTGGCAAAAGTGCATAGCTAATGGTGATGGCTGTGTTGAAAAATAGTGTTTTGTAGGTGAAAGTTTTCTCTGTCAGTTACTGTTACCATGCTCTATTTATCTGTTGTAGTTCCCATGGAAATAAATAGGAGGCATTACTTTTGAAACGACCTATGTATAGTTATTTTTATCTTTCATTTGCTGAAGTGTCATTCAGCTTTTGCTGCTTCAAACACAATTTTTATGATGATTTCTTTGGAAGCCAGCCTTCAAGGTGTGTGAAAAGCATGTCATAACCTTGCTCTGCAGAAAAAGCTCCTTTCAAGGTCCTGGTCATCTTCTGTGCCATTAAGCTGTATGTAAAGTGTTTCTTTCATATGTTTCACACTCATGTGAAGCTAGCTTGGCTAAAGCATCACAAAGTTGAATGCTGGCAGTGATGCCAGTCATAGAAGTGTGCTTTCTGTCCTGTCAGAGTAAGTTGGGCTCTATTTGAGGAATGTGAACACAGATAATTGATGTTGTCTGTTACTGTTGTCACTGTTTTGTCCTGGATGTGAAAGTCAGACCTTGCCTTTTTTGGATTTTATTTCCTTCAGTTGCATCACCTTTTTTAAATTACTGCGCCCTTCTTCAGATCTTCCTTCAAGTCTGTCTCCTTTCAGGCTGAAGAAAGATTATACTACAACATTGCGCAGTTGACTGTATTGAACAGAATACAGTGCATTGGTTATTTTTTCCAGATGCTTTCATTTTTTTTAGAAGTCCTTGTTTCAGATGAGATTGCTTGAACTTCATTAAGATACTCATTAAAACAACTACTAGGTTCATCATTCTTTCATTCCTAAAATTTGGTGCAAATTTTTTTACTTTCAAAATAGTTGTTGCCTTTACACCATGTTGCAGTGGAGGTGAAGAGATGTGCATCTAACTTAGGCAACACAGATGCTGGACAATCCTCTGCTAAATCATGTCCCTGTGCACCACATCCAAATGGTTTTTAAACACATCCAGGGATGGTGACTCAACCACCTCTCTGGAAGAGCCTATTCCAGTGCTTAACAATCCTTTTCTGTAAAGAAGTGTTTTCTAATATCCAACCTAAAATTACCCTGGCGCAATTTGAGGCTATTTCCCCTCATCTTGTCACCAGTGAGAAGAGACCAACCCCGCTGTCACCCTAAACACCTTTCAGATATTTGAAGAGAGCAATAAAGTCTCCCCTCAGCCTCCTCTTCCCTAGTTTCCAAGGCCTTAATGTAGGGGGTGGGGCATTGCTGTTTAATGGCTGACTTCTAATGTATGCTAATGAAAGTAACTTTGTCACTTAGAATGAAGCTGTGGCAGAGCTGCTGCCCAGCCTGAGATACTAAGTATTCCTGATTCTTCATCTGCTCGAAACTACTCAGGTATGACTCTGGGTACAACGCATTTTAGTACAGGAGTGCCCACCTTCTTGCTTCCCTGGACCATATTGAGTGAAGAGGAATTAGGTTGCATATGAAATATATGATATAGTTAATGTATATAATGTATATGGTTGGACTGATCTTGTAGATCTTTTCCAACCTTGGTGTTTCTGTGATTCTGTGTGATACAAGTAACAACTTTTATTTTTTGTATTCATTATTAAAAGATAAAAAGAAGGCAACAAAAACACAAAACCTGGTGAGTTGGACGTGCGTATTTTAGTGTATGTAGTGTTTTTTTTTTCTTTCCAGCTATGCAGTGTATTAACTGTCTTATTTTTGTGGTTAATGGAAGATAGATCCTTTAGTTCATTGAAAAATTAAATAATGAGTATGCACCAAATGTGTTTGACTTTAATTACTGTTACAACAAAGATTTTTCCTATTTTGACAGAAAGCAGGGGTCTTCAGACACCAGTTTTTCTTCTCTGCTAGTGGTTAAACTTTAATTTTTGTTGAAGGTTTCATGCACCGTGTGGCTTTCCTGTGCTCAAGATGTAACAAAAACACTAATTTACTTCTAAATAGGTAAATTCCCTGGAAAGCTGATGGCCACGCAAGTGATACTGAGGATCGTATCACAACTTCAGGCTTTTGGCTGTTAGCGCTGGATTACTCTGCTAGACTGGATCATGAGTCTGAATTGTTTTGAATTTCATTGTTGATTTATGTAGTAAACATATTGATGATGAGGATACTTTTCCAGTACTGCATTTCTGACGTGTTTTACTGATGTCAAAATCTGTTACGCAGTTTGGATTTCTATTGCAGATTATTCTTTGTCCCCTATACCTCACCACCCTCTCTATAAAGGACTTTTTTCTTTGTGTCCAACTTAAATCTACCCTCTTAAAAATGGCTTGAAGCCATTTCTCCTTGTTCTCCATAGACCCTGCTGAAGAGTCTGTCCTCTTCTTTCCTGTGGCCCTCCCTTTAGATACTGAAAGGCCACTATCTTGACAGTTGAATTTAGTTGAGTCTTAAACTTGCTTTTAGTTATGTAGGACTAGTTAATTATAATTATGTTAATCATAATGTGAATGCATCAACCAAAACTGAAATGCAAATAATGGACCCATTAAACTTGTAGATGTTATGTGCTCTTAAAGGGATTGTCTTACAGGGTGTTGTTTAACTACATAGTGGCAATGCACATATACTACTGTTGTTTAAGCCTGCAGCTACTGATTGCCTGCTGAAAAAACCCCTAGGAGCATTTTAAAGAGGCTCTTCTGAATGGGAGACAAAAACTTTTTTTTTTTGTATTTGCGGATCAGATATATTTTCTTGTATCTGTCTGTTCTTTCCAGATTTCAGGATTCTTGGCACCTGTAGATGTTTGGTTATGTATGGTTATTATTATTATTTTTTAATTGGAACTTCAATTCCATAATTCAGTATCAGGTTTCTAGGGAGTGGTAAGTACTTGTTCAGTGTGCTCGCTCTCGTGCTTGTGGAAATTGCTAAAGGTTTGACTTTGGAGGAAACAACCATGGTGCTTCTTATTTCATGCTCCAGTTAGTTACATTTAATACCTTCTTTACTGTAAACTCATTTTCTTTTAGCTTTTCTAAGTTCAGTTATGTCACACTCGATATTTACATCCTAATGATTTCTTAATAGATTTGTTGCATATTGTCCTTAATTTCACATCCAGATATCTGTTTCCTGAGAGCGAGAGCCTGACAGGGCATCTCTTAGATCAGTCAGCCTCAGAAATGGATGCTGAAACTCCACATTAGCAACTGATTTCTTGTTTTGGCTGTCACCTCTTTCACAACCTGATCTTTGTCTTCACTGCAAAGCTTATCCAGGTTCTAAGAAACATTGTATATCTTCTTTGAGACAGCTGCAGCTTATGCTGGTACGTAGGGTTATATTTTTATCATTTGAACAGCAGGTAAAATGATAGTCAAGTTAGTTATGCTCAAGCTCTTTTCTGTGTGTGCGATGAAGTCATTCAGTGGTGAAAGAAGCAAATATTTCTGCTTATTTCTAATTTTTATTTTTGTATTTGTCTGCAGCTGCTGCTGGGACATATGCTTGTGTTCGGACCCTTGCTCGTTCTAGCTGTTGGCATTGATGCAGTGTATTTTTCTGAATCTTGTATCTGTTGTAGCAGTTGCACAATGCTTCAGAAAATTGTAACGTAGAAGATCATGGTGTGCAGATTGAGAAGGCCGAGCAACACTGAAAGTATGTTTGAAGGTTGTGCTATATCTGCATTGCTGTGATACTGCTTTGGAGCAGGAGCACAAGTGAAAATGATGAAAATGCGTTGCCTTGCAGATGTGAAGTAAACTTCAGTAAACAGGTTCCTGATTTTAAGGCTGCTATTTTCTATAGTAGGTAATGTAGTTTTTCTTCTAAATAAGGGAATCTTCTGATGGCGAAGGTGTTTTACTTAATGGTGGCATTGTTGTCATCAGTTAATGTAGCACCCCTAAGAAAATAAACAGATTTCTTTTTTTATTTCTGTTTAAAAAAAACAAAAAACAAAAAACAAAGCATTATGGCTGACTGATTTTAATAGTTAGTAGGTGTTTTTGAGAAGGATAATAAGATATTTAAGGTGGGATACTTGTGGGAATCCAAACAAAGCTTCTCTTCTTTACAAAAAGGATTAGAGATTGGCTAGAAGCAGATATTCAAGGTGAATGCATGTTGCTAAGTTAGAAAATGGTATTTGCTACTTACGTGCTTTGTAAAAATAATGTGTTCATGTGCAGTAGATTGGTAGTGTAGGAAGCTTTCTCATATTTCGTTGTATAATGCACCTTGTCTGGCTGAATATCTTCTACTAGCATTTAAGAATGTAATGTGTACAAGCATATATTTACAACTGCACCACTTGTATCCTGATATCTTCACTGAACCTGCCTGGCTTTTGTAATTCTGTTCTGAATATATATATATATATATATATATGAATTTCCTTATCCTAAAACTGTTGATTTACATCCATTTTGACATCGTCCCAGCCAGGCAGTGAAGGAATTGACTTGATTCTTATATTCAGGCAATTCAAGATATACAAAGTGCTACAGGGACATTTCTGCAGAATGACTGTGTTGGAATGGTTTATTTGGTTTATGACTCTCTTTTGGTTATTGGTTATGTCTCTCTTATGTCTTATTTGGTTATGTCTCTCTTGTGTCCCTGTTGTAATTGAATGCTGGTGGCCTCTTTCCCAGCTGTAGGCTGTTTCCTTTCACTATTAGCCTCCAAATCCAAAACTAGATACCTGGACCATCAAACCTTGGACATGCATTGTGTAGGTAATATCCACTTAGAAAAGGAAGGACAATGATTCTTAAACCTTGATCATGTTCAACAGGAGAATTATATGAGTTTGCAGTATTGCACACTTGCTTTAACTTTTTCATGGTAGAAGACTAATGAATTTTCAGTTTATGTGCTGGTCTTATAACAGCACTTCTGTGGGTTACCTTATCTTTAAATTTTCTTTTCTGATGATGGACTCTTGAATTACTTTTTACAGATGTGCATTCAATCATAGCTCCAGAAAGTGCTGCCTTAGTCAACTTGCTTGAATACTCAGGTTAGTTCACAGTGAGGTTGCACTCAAGTTTCAGTGCTGTTTAATTTGAAAAGATAAGCCGGTACAAAAAGCTTGAATGATTGTCAGGTATGTCGGAAGGTGTCATTCATACTCTCATGAAAAGATACAAAGTATGTTATGACACAGGAAATGACCTGGGGATTTGGGGAGAAGTGCTGACATTGTTACACTCTGCTGCATATCTGTGGACTAACATAATTCAAAAGAAATCAAATGAAATTCTTATCTAAAACTGTATTAGAGGACTTCAGTAAAAAAAAAAAAAAAAGTGGTTAGAGCTGTTAATTGATGTGGGCTTTTAGCTTACTGTTGCTCTTTTTTTCAAAACCTCTTGTTAAATATTACTTTCAGTTGAGGTCAGTTGACATAGCAAAACCATTAACGTTTTCAGATGTGTCAGTGGTCCATTAACTTGTAATGCATTTTAAGGGAAAATCTGTGCTGCCTACATGCTTTTTTTTTTTTTTTTTAAATTATTTGGATATTTTTTTGATATGTCTGGGGCAGCAAATTCTCATGGATATACTGGAAGGAGTCCAGCAGAGTGCCATCAAGGTGATCAGGGGAGTGAATGCCTTCCCTGGGTGTAGAGAGTGAGGAAGTTGGGACTGTTCAGCTTGAGAAGAGGAGCCTCAGGGAATTTCATCGGTGTCTAAAAGGCCTAAAGGGGTTGGTGCATGGAAGATGGAGCCAGGCTCTTTTAAGTGGTGCCCCGCACCAGGAAAAGAGACCACAGGTAGAAATTGAAACACATGAGGTTCTCTCTGAGCATGAGGCACTTCTGGGCTGTGTGGGTGCCATAGCACTGGCACAGGTTTCCCAGAGAGGCTGTAGATTCTCCTCCTTGAAGATTTTCAGAAGTATCCTGGACATAGGCCTGATCACCGTGCTCTGGATAGCCCTGCTAGAGCCGAGGTTGGAGCAGGTGGACCCAGAGGGCCCTGCCAACCTCAGCCATGCTGCGAGTCTCTGAAGTATCTTTCAGTTCTAGGGAAGTAGGGGTAAAACAGCATGAAACAAATGGGTCTGTTTCTAGTAATCTTCATGGGAGCTCAGTTTCCAGTGTTGGAAGGTAAACCTGGAGAAGACAGATAAGTGTAATTATTGATGACCAGAGTTAACCTAAGTGAATGTGACCATCATACTGCCTTACTGGGTAAATTCCTTCCCAGGGTACTGGTTTCTTGCACTGAAGTGATGGCTCTTGGGCATCACAGTTCTCCAAGTACTGTGGGCTCAAGCATGCAATGCCAGGGGATCTTTATTGGACTGGAAGAGAGCCAGGAGACCCTAAGCAAGATTAAGAAGTATGTGTTCCTAAGAGGCATAGATCACCCAAAGTTAAAACTTGGTAAAGAAGATGCAAAGTCTCTCCAGGGTTGCTGCCTTATTATCTTAGTTGCAGGTGAAATATAATGAGTATCTGCAGAGTATTCAGTGCAATTAAGTGTAAGGTATATTTTTGAAGCAGGCTGCCAGGTGTTGACTCTCATAAGTGTCATTATGAATGCTTTAAGAGAAATCTACCCTTATACCAGCCAGCACTATGGGCCTGTTGAAAGATATCAATCTGGTGCTTCTGTGAGCTGCTTTGGTGACTGTGGAAGGGGGAAGGTGTTAAATCTGAGGTAAGTAGAAGAGTTATGTGAACACTGCACAGAGTTTCTGAAAATTGGAATCAGTCCAACCTGCATTCATAATAATTTAATGTTTGCAGACTGTACTGTTAGTGTACCAAGGACTCTATGGGCTAGTTACTTTTAGCACTGTATAGTCTAGCATTATATACCATGCAATCCTCCTTTAGCCTAAGATCATACACAGCTTTCTTTCGTTTCCTTTTAACAGTGCTTTTTTCTACTAACTTTGCCTGGCACCGAGGACGCTTCTTTTTGTTTAAATATGCAAACTGCTCTGTGATCCATCTTGGTATATTAAATCCCAGGGTGTAAAGTTATCTTCACTGTTGCTGAAGAGAGATGCTTTAAACAGAATGTTTTAGAATAGGTCTAGTCTGGGATTTCATTTTGTATTTTAGGCTTCAGTAGTTAATTTACTGTCATGGTAGCAATAGAACACCTTGTTTTTCTCAGCTGAGAATTGTCAACCCCATTTGCATATTTGTGTGAGGCAGAGTGATAGTAGGCCAGTATGTAACTCCTGAAGATTTAGAAGTTGAAAGGAACCCTTCTAGAGATAGATACGTAGGTATTTATATATATATAAAATATATATACCTATGTAGGTATATATATTTTAAATCTTCAGTTTTGCACATAGCATTCTTACAACAGGAAGAATTAGATTTTACTTTGCAATACTTCTTATGAATGTAAAGGTGGAATTCATAAAGGCTGGGTTTCTATGCAAAGCCAGAGCAGGCTTAACAGTGTTTTAAGGATCTTTGTTTACTTAATATATATCTGTTACAATTAAGCAGCAGAGAGAGGCTAAAAAAGTAATACTTGAGGAAACAAATTTGAAAGTGAAATTGAGTTTTAGCATCTCTTTGCAAACACTATGCACTGGTCTGCTTATTGTAGAGAACAAAATATGGTCTTTTTGAGAATTGCAGCCACTTGATTTCAAAGCACTGCATACATCTCCAGTCTTTCTTTCATGACTCAGGTGATTTGGTTACTTGCTGAATGCAAGAAGGTGAAATCTGTCACAAATAAGTTGCAACACTGAGGACTGAAACATTGTTTTTTCTATGAAAGGGACAGACAAGGTCTTAACCTTCCTGCAGTTCAGAGCTTGTAGTATATGGTGAGCTATCTCCTTCATTAGAATTGTAGTCCTGATTTTTAGTTCCTTTGAGAAACTGGGGGAACTGGGGTCAGCTCTAAGAAGTGATTTATTTTGTTGCAGCTGTAAGACAGACTTTTTTCTAAGACTCCCTTTTTGAATAGTTCAAATCTTTCTATGTGTTGGAACTGTGATTTACCTGCAGCATAGATAGAAGATGTGTTACTGTATTTCCAGATAGGTGCTTTTTTACTTTTAATACAGTTTTTTTTTTTCTTTTTTCAAGGTGTCCAAATTTCTATTTTCTTGGACAGACACGTACACCAAGTTTATAGGAAATGATCAATATTCTATGCAGAAATCCCTCATAGGAGTCTTGCTGTAGTGCAGAATTCCACTTAGAATAGAATTATCTCGGCGTTGATTTTGTATATGTGTGTAAAATGTGTGTTTCTCTGGTTTGTTCGAGAAATTGGAATGAAAACTAGCAAAATAAAATCATCCTGGGAACTGAATAGGAGTTCAAAATAATAAATATAAAAATTTCTAGATTTTTTTTTACAACTGTGCTTGAAAGGGTGGAAACTATTAAATCTTTTCCTTCAAGAGAAACTACCTTTTAAAGAGAGAGCATGCATACTGAGTTTGTATGGTAGTTACAGATATTGAAGAGTTTTCCATTATTAACACAAGATTAGAAGAATTGGAATAAGACTCGCAGCTCTGAAGAAATCCAAAAACTCATGAAAACTAGATCAGGTGTGATGATAAATTAAAATAACTGAGTAAAAATGGAAAATACATGAGGTGGAAGTTTTCATTCTATTACAGATTGATGAGATAGGGGTGAAATGCTTGAAGTGCTTGGAAAGAGAGCTACAGCAGTCAGAAAGCAATTTTTGAAAATGTTTTCATGAGGTTACAGCTGCATGCACATAAATGTTTTAGTGATCAGGCAGTGAGTGGAGTATCAAAGTAGCATGGAGAACTTGATTAAAAATTGACAATTCAGTTTGCTCAAACATGAAAATGAGGAATTGTCATGTAAGACTGAGTGAAGTTCAAACCAGAAACGTGGTGTTCATGTGAATGGTAGTGGACCTGTACAGCTCCTTGTTAGAGGGCTTCAGTGGGAGTAAGAAACTCATGTTGTCTCCAAGGTGAACTGAGGTTCTTGGAAGAAATCAATGAAGGCTTCCAAGTAATCCATGTACATCAGGCTCAGGAAAACACCTGAAAGCCTGAAGAACACTTTTTTTATATACTTGCTTCTGGAAATAGAGCTAGAGGGAACTTGTGTCACAAAGGAAGAGGAAGAATGTGAGCTAACAGTTGTGCAGAAGAAAAAAAAAAATTAGTGTATGACCAAGATCTCTGTGCATTTATAAATACAAAATTGAAATGAAATATTGTGATAATGAGAATAGGAAAAAGACCATTTAATTTGGCTTTTTCAATTATATAGCAAAGGAAGAACAGATGTTCTGGATAAACTGGTGTTTCTAATTATGTATTTCTAATATTCTGTTTTATTTATTGTTCTCTTTTTTTATTAGCAAAACCAAATAGGAAGCTGACATTCCTGTACTTGGCCAATGATGTCATACAGAACAGCAAAAGAAAAGGACCGGAGTTTACAAAAGACTTTGCTCCAGTAATAGTGGAGGCTTTTAAACATGTTTCAAGGTAGAGTATGCTGTTATGTGTAGTGCCCTTCATTGTATTTTAGCAGATTAGTTTTCCGTTCATCCATTTAACCCAGGTAGTCCTTGTCTGCTAATGCTGTACTCGGAAGTCTCGTTAATACTTCTAATGTTCTTTTGATCTTGAGTAGTCTTAATGCTGTTAGATAAAGTTATGTAGTAAACTCATCTGTGTTTAATCATTTTTCCCTCAGAAAACTTAGAAGTGCCTTATTTTAAGATTTTCTGTCTGCATTTATATGCTACATCAATCTGGTACGTTTCATTACTGGTGTTTGTGATTTTATTTATTTAATTTTTTTTAGCTGGCTATTCTATATTTTTAAATCTATTTTTATTATTTTATTATTTTATTCTATTTTTATTTAGCTGGCTATTGTATTAGAACAATGGTAGAACTTAGGTACAGCATTATTTTCATATAGTGCTCTAGAGCAGTTAATAAAAAAAAAATTGCAGCTTTTGCGTAATGGGAATGCAGACGTACAATGGATTGAGCAAACTAAAATAGAAACAGGGGACTGGGCACTCAGTTTTTGTTGCTGTTGGTGCCCTTGCTGAAACACCTTGAACTGGTCTTTTTTGTAAACTGGGGCTTCGATATTTTCTGATGTTATTGAACTTTTCATACTTTAAGGCATGCCAAGATGCTTCTGTGAAAGATAATCATACTGTAGTTCAACTGTGATGTATTTTCACCTTGTGTTCATTTTTCTTTTTTTCTTGTTACAGTGAGTCTGATGAAAGTTGTAAAAAGCACCTTGGCCGAGTGCTCTCTATCTGGGAAGAAAGGTCTGTTTATGAAAATGATGTATTAGAACAACTTAGGCAAGCTTTGTGTAAGTATTTTGTTTACTTACGAAAATACAGCACCTTGTTTGACGAGTCAGAGAAATAAATTTCAGTTTGTTTTCATTTAGATGGAGACAGAAAGGTGAAGAAGCGTACGTATGAACAAATAAAAATTGATGAAAATAACTGTTCACCTCGAAGTTCTCCTACTGACCCTCCACAGGTAAAACAACATTTATAAAATTCTGTTTTTGCATATAGTTTTGTAGATAATTTTCCAGGTGCTCTTATTTTTGAATGGCCTCTGTTTTTCCTTTTAATAAGTTACTTCTATGGACAGGGATGACCGCACCCCTTTCTTTAGTGCAAGTGGCTGAACTACGTCCCAATAGCATACAAGATTTCCCCAGTCTATGGTTAGTTGTATTTTATGACCCGTATTAGCTTTTAGCTTTGTAAGGAGAAACTGCTGTGCTTTTTACCTGTCCATGCAACCTTGAGGCAAGATGAATCTTACTGGCTACATCAGTTTGTTTCCTGACGATACCTCTTGCTGGAAATCTTTGTTCTTCTGTGGAAAAGGTAGCTTAACATTTACACTGATTTTTTTTTCTTAGGAGTATAAAGGAACCATTGGCTCTGTAACACCTTCTAACATTGAAGCTTCTGAAAAGTAATGAAAAAATTAGCCTGTTACTTGCTATCCCTTTGTGAAGTGTAATCCACCAAAGGTTGTGGACTGTGTTTAACTTCAAGCCTCATGAAACTTCTTTCTTGAAGTACTTCGGGTTACAAGTTGGAGCTAAGATATTGAACGTGCTGTTACTTCAGTAGGATTGACACAAAAACAAAAAAAATGTGTGAACTGTATACCATACTCTGCCCATTTTAGACTTTTAGCATTAGCTTTGATAATGTTTTAGGTTCTCTTTTGATTTCTGGTGTGGTAATAAATAACACGTGTAATTGGAATAAGATTTGTAGCATTTAACAATAAAATATCTTTCAGTGTTGCAGTCATGATGCTTGAGTAGGTTCTTTTCTATTTTGCCTGACTTTCTTTTTTGCTCTTTTAGATTTTGTTTTTTGTTGTGTTTTTTTTTTTTTTTTTTTTTTTTTTTTTTTTTTGCTACTGTCTCATTTCAAAAGGTTTTTGTTATAGCAAGGAATGACTCCTGAAATAATCGTGATTTAGTGTGTTTCTTTTTAACAGCTTACTTCCAAAAGAAGTTTGCTGATCTAGTCTGGAGTAGTGAGGTGAAAGAAAATATAAGAACTATAAGAAAGTAGTTTTTAAAATGTGTATAAAATAAAAGGTACTGTAAAATAATAATTAATGTCAAAAATAAAATAAAGTAGACCTATGCCAAGAACTTCAATGAAAAATCTGTTTTAGAAAAGTGACCTATAAAACTAAGGAATGCTGCAACATTTGTTTGATTTTTTTTTTTTTTTTTTTTTTTTTTGTCTGAAAGGGAAAGAGTGTTGATATGATACTGATATAAATGCTTTTAAAAACACTGTTAAATTGATTCCATAACCTTGTTGTGAAATACTGTTTTATAGTAGGATTTCTCTATTTAAACTAGTCTTCAATCTTGCATGCTTTTTCAGACCATGGATCTCATTAGAGCATTGCAAGAACTAGAAAATGCTGCTTCTGGGGATGCAGCAGTTCATCAGAGGATAGCTTCTTTGCCTATAGAGGTCCAAGATGTGTCCCTGTTAGACAGGATAACAGGTGAGGGTTGAGGGTCCAGTAACAGAAATGCTCTTATGCAAACTCAATGACATAGAATGAAGTCATGCTTTACCTGTTTCTCTCTGCTTACTTTTAGACAAGGAATCTGGAGAGCAACTTTCCAAAATGGTAGACGATGCATGTATGTTGCTGGCGGATTACAATGGCAGGTTGGCAGCTGAAATAGATGATAGGAAACAGCTAACTCGAATGTTGTCAGACTTTCTACGATGTCAAAAAGAATTTCTTGCAGAGAAGGAACATAAGCTGGAAGTGCGTATTGTTTTGTTTTAGTCCATTCTTTTGACAAAGCTTGATCTTGCAAATGTTTTTAGCTTGCCTAAACAACTTTTCTCTTCAAAGGTAAATACCAGCTAGATCTTTGTTTCCAGCACGTTCTTAACAAGATTTCTTTGGCACTCACATTCTAACTTTATTAAATCAGCAGAACAGTAGGCAATATTGCAATTGTGATCATTTTAGTGTTTGTCTTTGTTTTTTAGCGTGTTCAGTCTGCGTGATAGGTAAAGACTTAGTTTTATTTGTGCAGGTAGAAAGTCTTATCCTTAGCAGTATGAACTTAATTCTTCACAGAATACGATTTTTCTTGTTCTTCTCATTGTTGTAAGTTTTAGCTATGTATTATAGGCTTATTTTCCTTTTTGTGAAGAGGATTGATCTTTCTGATAATTGTGTGTTTGTGACGTTGCTTACAGAATAAGAATTTAATTACTGGATTCAGTGTAACTTTTTAACCTGACTCAAAGATACATTAGTAAAAAACACTTCTAGGTTTTGCAGCATCAATTACTGCTGGCTGTCAGCATTTCAGCTGCAGGGGGCAGTAGAATAGGACAAATAAGTAATAAAAGAAGGGTAAAGATTGAACAGATCAATGTGAATGGATGATCCGAAGTTATTCCAGTGCTGTTACCAGTCACCAGTTTTCCTTACCTACTGTGTAATAACTGCCAAGACTGCTGGTGCATTCTACACCTTTCATAAATAGGTCATAATTTCATGTCTGTTCCTTCCCCAAATCCATTATCTGAAATTTGAGATGTAGGTTCAAGCCCTAACTTGGATGTTACAGCAGTAAAATTGAAACTGCATCATTTTGCAAGGGGAAGTAGCTGTACAGTTGTAATGTCCTGTAATTGTTGCATATGCATGTGGTCCTTATGTGGTACACAAATTAATTGCTTTTCAGATCTCACATGTAACAGGCCTATCATGAAAGATTTCTTCACACTGTGGTTTCTTTACTGTTTTGTAACATTATAACTTGAACTCAAGTTTTGTAGTGTCTTGGTTCAGGAAAACACTGTTGGTGATGCGTCTGAAGTTGTCTTTCCTAGAGTACTGTTTCCTGACCTTTGCTTTTGTGCCTCACAGAAAAGCAATTGATGAAGGTTTTTCCTGTCAGCTTCACTGTATTTGTCCTTACCTGAGGGAAGAATATCAACCAACTTCATGTAAGATAGATGGTATGCATGATAGTTTTAACTACAGTAGCAAATGATCCAGCTGGTCAATGGAACCTGAAAGAACAGGAAACCTTAAGCTTTTCATCACCTGCTCTATCTTCCATGTGTGTATATAATGTGTTTGAAGGACACGGTCCCACTGTAGTACTTTGGGAACAATCATCGTCTTTTTGTAGATTGTTAAGTGCAATTACACCTATTTAGGTATATGCTACTGATTTAGTGAATTGCTTTAAAGATAGTGACTTTAGTCCTTCAGACAAGTTGATACTTCTGTGGAAGCCAGATAATTAAGAATTGCAAATGGAGTGCAACTTTGAACATGTTTCACTCTTGTTGGCAGTTTTCAACAAATACAAAATGGTTTAACTTCCCAAAATTGCTAGGTCAGTGAGTTCACATAAGAAAAGTAGCTTTAAGAAAAGTAGTCATAGTTCATTACTAGTACCTGTGCTGCCATGGTCTTTAAACTGAGTTGCTTGGCAAAATTATTTAAATAGCTAAAGAATCTTATTCCAATACAGCACACTTTTAGTTTTGGACTGGTTTCAGTGGCCTTTCCTTTCAAAAGAGAAGATAGTAGTCTACAATGTCTTTTTTTTTTTTTTTTTTTTTTTTTTTTTTTTTTTAATAAATGAAGTTCTAGGATGCTGAGGTATACTCTAAGAACGTTTTTAGACTGATCATTGTGGTATAAATACAAGCGACTAAAAAAAAAAACAAAAAAAAAAACCACCTGAAAAAGGTAGTGTTATCTTAAGGTGCTAATAAAAAAGCTGAGAGATAGGAAAAACACAGCAAATCTTAGAAATTGAACTTCTAAACGTGTGTTGAGGTAAGTGAAGTGACTTCTTTTACACTCACTACCAGTAGTGCCTTTTAGTTTGTGAACTGCAGGCTGAAGCTTTGAAGACATGTTGATTTTGCATTTCATGATAATGTCCTTAGTCAGTGGACTGAATTTCTCTTTTTGTATCCTCTTTAAGGAGTGGATATTTTCTGCTGTAAATACCAATTGCCTGCAGCTAGATGTGTTCATTTTATCAAGCAAGGACTGTATTTTTGCAGTCTTAGGAAGCAGCATATCTCATACTGAGCCTTATTTTTTGGCTTGAGATGTGAAATAACATTGGAAAAAGGGAGTGGTTTGAGAACATATTTCCTGAGCTGTATGTTTATAGACTTTGACTTCCAAGCTGAATTTCTGATGAAAGTCGTCTGTTCTAGACAAGGACAGTTCTTTTGTTAATCTTCTGACTATTGATATTCTTTTGAGCATAACATGCTTTCTGGGTAGTAACATAGGAAGCAATTAATTCTTGATGAATTAGTATTACCTATCTGTAAGTATTTTTGAGATCCTACCCAACTGCTGTGTCCAACACCCAGTTGTGTTTACAGATAAGTGGTTATATTATTTTTGATTTCTAGAAAAGTCACCTGCTGTTGACCTGGTTTAAAAGTAGATTAGCATTTCCAGAGGACCTTCACTGTCTTCAAATTTTGGACTAGGGCTTTTTAAACCTAAATTTGCAGGTTTTTTTGTTAACATTCTGAAACAAATTTACAGGTAAGTAATTTGTAGTAACCAAGCTTTGCATGAGTGCAGGAAATTTTGAGAACAAATAAATACATGGGCTGTCATGTCTGCATCAAAAGTTAACCATACTGCTTAGTAGGTGAATTTCATAACTCTACTGTGGGTAAGTAGTATTGTTTTTAACTCTTAAGTCATTTTTCTTTAACATCTGTCTAGCTTCTGTTGCAGGTGGTGGCCCTGGACCTATCTTCTAATGATGTCACCATCCCTTAGTATACACATCCTGCTAAAAATAAATTTAAGAATTAAAATCTTGTATTGTCTGTTGTTTTTGGAAACTAAAGGGGAGGAATTCTTTAACTGCTCATGCTAAACTTCTGCTATTGTTGTCTATCTTCTCACAAACATTACTGAATTTATACCTGGTCACAAACAATACTGAACTTAGGCGTGAGATGGATAAGTAGTTATCAGAGCCATTCTTTTTTCTTGAAGACCAAAGCTTTCACATGGTTGTTCCTGAAATTTGGAAGTTTGGTTAAATCATTTGAAGTCCCAGATGCAGAAATCTGAATGTGGCTTGTGTTGAAATCACCTTTACCCAAAGCAAAGTGTTGTGAAAACGGGACTTTCAGACTTCAGCTTTTTAACCTACACTGTTACTTACTTGACTTAATTGAACGTTAGAAATAAGTGATGGATATAGAGCTTATTCATCATAAGCACAGTAAAGAACGTTCATGTTATTGTTGGAAATTATTTTGTATGTAGCAGAAAAGGTGTATTTTACAATTGCTTTTATGCCCCTTCTGGAAACTCCCCCAAATTTAGGATTCTTCTAAAGATTCTTCACCATCATTTTGTAAGATTTTTTTTTATTTTTTTTTTTTTCTTTTTAATGAAGTAAAAAGAAGGTTCAGGGTACTGTAATTTTATCTGGACCAGGCTGCCCAGGGAGGCTGTGGAGTCTCCTTCTCTGGAGATACTCAAGACCTGCCTGGACACCTACTTGTGCAACCTGGTGTAGGGAACCTGCTTTGGCAGGAGGGTTGGACTCGATGATCTCTGGAGGTCCCTTCCAACCCCTGCAATTCTGTGATTCTGTGATCTAGAAATTTGCATAAAATTTATAGACAGGTGTTATTATTCCTGAACTTAAAAATGGAAATTCTTGCAGAAAGAGTCTGTAAGAACTTTTTATTTTTTTTTTTTCCAGAGCTTTGAGGACTAACATTTCCTGTTTTCTACTTTGATTCATTCCTCCCTTCCTGCCTCCTTGTTGAGCCCCTGTACTGCCCCTATTCCCTTTCCCTGGCATTTGAACAGAAGTGTTTGTTAGTCCATCAACCTCACTGAAGCCTGGGAAGGAGCTATTTATGTTGAGCAGGAACATAGAAGGAACAATACGGAACCTAATGTCTAGGTGCCCTCGTTTCCATGTGGTTTTGGAAAAAAATTGTCCTATAGACATTCTGAATGTAACATTGCCTTAGAAATACAAGGGTGTCAAGATTTATTGATTTACTGTTGCTTTGCTTTTGCGTTTTCTACAATGTCATTGATTACAGAGTAGATAGACTCTTACTAGATTTCAAATAACATCTTTTATAATGCAAAATCTTCTATGATGCAGGCATTAGCAGAAAGTAACACCTTTTTTCTTTAAAAAAAAAAAAAAATGAGAGGAGGCTATCTTGGTTTTTTTGTTTAGAAATACAACATTGCAACACTTAGCATATTCTGGATGACTGAGATTATTTTTTTTTTTTCATAAGGTTTGTAGCTGCTTACATCTTAAATTTGGAAATATTCTTACGAAATCCAAGTTGTTATGGAGGAAGTGCTCTCTGCCTGGAGGCCTTCTGTGTTTCAGCAGATTACATTTAATTAAGATGTCTGATTTTGTTTTCTTGCATTCCTTATTTTATACAGTATGTAAACAGTATTCACATCCTTACACTCACACATCTGTTTATAATTGTGGTTACTTAGCATATAATATGCTCAATTATTTGCACTTTTATTTTATGATTGAGCTTTATAGTTCAGTATAACTTGTCTTCTTGGGAAATTTAATTTTGTTGTTGAATTTTATGGGTAAAATGTAGCTTTGGAGTAAAAGGATTTTTTTGCTCTCTTCGTTTCCAGGTTAATGGTTAATGGCAAAAAACATTAAGCTATGAATTTAACGGTAGTAGTGGTGTATTATAACAGACTTTGGTTTTCAGGTTTGGGTTTTTTTTTTTTTTTCCTTAGTGCAAGACTGGTCTACTGATTTCTTCTGCTGAGTCTTTAGTTAACATTAGGGGCATCACAGGATCTTGTGCTTTTTTTTTTTTTTTTTTTTTTCCTCATACTTACTTAGTACCTTTTGTATATAAGCTTGTTTCTTTCTGCGTTAAATGAATTTAGAATGCCACGTTCAATCATATACTTTTCAAATCCACTTGGAGTAATTGGATTTAATTCCTAAACCTTGCAGCGGGGCAGCTGAAGTGTTCTCCTGTCCTTTGGTTGAAGGAGGAAGGCTGATTTGTAGCACGAATTCTACACTGCTTTTTGTTCTAGGGTGGAATCTTCTCTGCAGCATTATAGATGATCTATAAATTCCTAACTGTGGCAGAACTGCAGTATCTCGAGTTAATCTTGAATTAGAACTGAACTGTGCTGTAACGGTTATTAATAATGCAGTGATTACAGAGCTATTAGTTGGGAAGTATTAGGAATTTATCAAGGTGTATCCATACTAATCAGGACTGTTTTGAGTATTCTAGATCATCTGATACTTTCTTGGAAACAAGTCTCTGTGTAAGTAGTGATAGACAGACGTTGTTCTCTGTTGTGGTCTGTTTTGACATTTTCAATCATACTCATTTCTGTTCAGGGTTGAAGCTCAAGGAATTTAATCTGGTTTGAGAATGCCTTCAGGATTGTACACGATTTCTGCAGAAAGAGATAATTGAATGGAGGAGAATGGGATGTTGGAGCCCTTTGTAGTTTAAAAAAAAAAAAAAAAAAAGCAAAAGCAAAGAGGCTTCATCAGATTTTCTTTGATGTTGGCCCAGAAAATAGTCTTCACTGTAATTTATTTGTTTTGTCTTTTGAGGAATGTTTGTAGCCATGATCCATCAGGAGAAGATTGTAGAGCAAGGATCTCTAATAAATAGATTCACTTTATTCTAGTTCTCCTTATAGGCTGTACAAAATGAAATTGGATTCAGAAACAGACTACTGTTGTTTAGAGACTTCTGTAGGCCAGTTCAGTGCCCTTCATGCATTCACCTTGACTGTTTGAGACGCTTCATGAAATGTAAATATTTTGAAGTTCTAGTCATCTTAAAGTTTAGTTAAACAATGCAAGTCCTTTACTGAATATAGCCACTGATGGTCAGAGAAAAATAAAATCCAATGAGCTTATTGGCTAGTATTACCAGAAGGTGATTGGAAAGAATTCAGCAATTGTTACAGTACCCAAAGTTTACTTGAAGTTAAAATATTTGAAGGAAGTGGTTTAAAGCAAGATAGACACATCTCTTATCTGTGGAAGAAGTAGCTAAGCATGTTTACAAAATTGCTCTTTTTTTTTTTTTTAATGTAGTTGTTTGTATGTTTCCATAAGCATTTTATGTCTCTACCAAAAAGCAGCAGAATAAAGTTGAAGAAGTGAGATTTTTGTAGAACTAATTTACTGGATCAGAGTGGAGAACAGCATCTCTTAGGTCCAATACAACAAAGTCAAGTTTGTTGGTGATTTTTCTTTCTTTGCTGTACCCATTTTATGAGAATGATATTTATTTGTATCAGTTCTTATAGTAAGCCTACAAGTGTTCTGTGCTTGACTAATGAGCATCAATATATTTTATAGTAGCTAGCAACTGGAGTCTCAGATACATGGTACGTAATTTCCCAGTTTGTATCTAAAGGAGTGTTAGATTTCAGAGTTCTTTATTCTCAGCACAACAGAAACATTTGAAGGTTTCTGCTTTATCAGTTAATTTACCAGTGGTTTGAGTAAAGAACCTGGCTTTTCAAACAGATTGGGCAAGTTTTAGATTACACTTTGCTTATTCCTGTAAAATAAGGATAACTTTTTACTGCATGTTTTAAGGCATTGCTTATCACATTATTCCAAAATCAGAGTACCTTAAATGATAAAAATGTTATAACTTCTGTATTCAGGAAACTTTTATTTAACCTATTTACTATTTGTGAAGGGTGGATTTTTTAAATGTCACTCTGCAGCATACCCTTAACTCTTCATTTAACGAAAAACAAAGTAAAAGTACACAGATACTTATGATCTGGGGTATCTTTTGAATTCTCTGTAAACCTGCAGGGGAAAGATACTGGTTGTATCTAGGTGAGACTTGCTGCTGTTAATGAGTCCTTTAGACAGTGCTCCTGGCTGTTGTAAGCCAAAACCAAAATGAATTAATCTATTTATGTCATCTTCAGAAGAACAGGTTTTACAGGTACGTAATGGATTATTTTTTATGCAAACAAATATCAGAGAGAATTGGAAAGTGGTAATGGAATAATCAGTGCAATATGCTTTATCTGGAAGTACTTCTTGAGTTTTTGAAGGACAACTGGGAACTGGACAATGACTTTTGGGTGATTTCTTCAGTAGATGTTCTTTGCGTTGACCAGACACGTTGCTTTGATGAAAGAAAAGAATCTGGATTTAAGAAACATTGAAACTGTAGCACCTCTTTCTGTCTGTGCTGATCATGTTGTGTTTTTTTTTTTGTGAAGGTGCAGTCTTAACTGGAGGTCTTAACTTTGTTGCAGTTTAAACTAGTTAGTTCCCCCCTCCGCCCCAATGTTTTTATCAATAGAACTATTAAATTTTAAGGGCACTTATTCTCTTTATTTTGAATACAAAGTCAACAGGACTATAAAACTGGCTTGTATACTTCCCTCACCCCTTCCCAACCCAGCTGAAATCTGCTTTTGGAATTGCTGATGCAACTGCAAGTTAAAAGAAACATTAGAGTACATCAGAATGACAGGTTGCTGTGTTAGAGGAGGAGGGGGGAAACTCAGTGCTAAATGAGATTACACGGCATCCTTTCTCACTTGATTTGTCAGCTAAAAAGGAAATATTTATAAACTTTCTTCAAGAGAGAAACTTTGAATGGGGAGGAAAAAGGAAGGGAAACTTTGAGAAAACTAGTCCACAGTTTGAGATGATAGCATATACGTATAAGCAAGCTGGTTAGAAATCTGTTTCTTTCACTAATGTCTTTTGGTACTTCCATTTAATGAGAAGATAAGTCATTGTGTAGCTTCTGTAGGTTCTGCTGAGCTATTTAGAGGGAATTGTGTCCCGAATAAAGCCAATGTCATTAGGCTGATACTCAGGAATCCTGCTTGGAAATTTTTTCTGCCATCATTAGACATAGGAACTTTATAATAAAACCTTTGTCCTAACAAGCTTCTATATTGTTCAAAGGGAGCACTGTACCCAAGTCACTCTTTAATATGACCTATACCTGTATCTCACTGCACTTCTGGTAACAATCTGGTTGTAAAGGCTGATGAGAAATATTACTAGATCTGACAGAAAAAAGAAGATAGATGGTTAGAACATCAGTATGCCTTTTGTCAGCTTTGTTGAAATAACACAAAGCAGATTTCATTCAATCTCAGGTACAAACTTCAGATGTTTCCTCTTAAAAGACAGTATGTCTTTAGGTACAAAAAAGGGTTTTGCTTAAAATCTAATACAAAACTTAATAGCACTCAATGTTTGCAGACAGGGCTAACACTTTTCTGAAGAATTTGAATGTGTGCAGCAAGGAACTAGTCTACTAGTGGACAACAGCTACATGTGTATTAACATTTTAAAGAAATCTGCATCTGCTCTGCGTCTTGTTTATAGTGCTAATATTTATCTCTGTCTTCACAAACACATAAGTAAATAATCCATTGTCTTCCCTAATTGTAGGCAGCAGTGAACATCTTCAAAGCTCATAATTAAATACATCTCATAACATGAAATAATTTACTATTCAGTGTCAGTTTAGACAGTTCTTATAGGAAGAAATGGTGGCTAGTACAAATAAATTTGTAGGTGTAGGTGTTGTCTTATGACAAAAACTGGTTAGAATTTAAAATATATAGTTCTGGAATGCTTCTGAAGGTTGTGGTGTGTAAGGACTGCAGTTTCCATGAGTTTTCTTAAACCCAGAGCTTGAATTGAAATTGTAGATCAATTCATCAGTTATCTGTAAAATCTCACTTAAAAAATAATAAATAAAAAAAATCATATGACCGAGATAAGGACCATTAAGCATTCTGATGACAAATTTCTTTTAGTTCATAACTGAACTGCTTTTAAGCAGGCATCAAAACAATTTTGTTTCCCTACCTCAAATTCATGACCATATGTAATGGTACTAATAGTTTGTGACATGTCATACATCCTGCTTAAAGAAGCTGTTTATGAGGCTTTGAACCTCATCTAGTGGGAAATGTCTCTGTGACAGGGAGTTGGAACCAGGTGATCTTCAAGCTCCTTTCCAATGCAAACCGTTCTATGATTACAGTCTCTAGTCTGTACCCTCTTTTCAAATACCAGCTGTTTGTCTGAAGGACAACACCTTCAGCTTTTTTCTTTAATAATGGCCATGTCTATATATGCACTTCTCTAAAAACAAAACAGCTACTCATAATGAGACAGAATTAGCCAACATGTAGTTCAGGTGGTTTAACTGCATCATGGTAGGGAGATTGTCTTGTTAGACCAGTAGTTTTCCACTGTGCTTTTAAGAAACCTATGCTAACTGTTTAAGTAGCAGGTTGTGTAGTTGGTAACTTCTCTGTCTTTTCACTAGAAGCTCAATGGAAAGGGCAGAAATACTGTTTAGGTTCAAATAAACTGAATTTTACAGATCAAAACCATCACATTTATACGTCTAAGTAAGTGTATTTCACCTGTGCCATTTTACTTAAAATTCACATGTAATCAGTTCTGGTTCTTAAAGGAGAATTCAAAGAATAGTACTGATAAAGTGGGTCGATTCATGGAGCATTAAACTGAGAAAGCCAGCTGAGAGACAATGAAAACTGTTAATTATGTTTCTCTTGGCTTGGCTGTTGCTGAAAGAAATCAAGTTTTTAAGATGTCTCTGTCTTTCTGTTAAAGCCTGTAGGTAAAATAACATTTTGAAGAATCTTCCATCTCATCTTGTCAGTAGTAGCTTCTGGAGTTTAAGATTGGCTTTAGGTTGAGGACAGTTTAAAAATTCCAGCACCGACTACTGACTTTTTCTTGAAGCTGAATTCGTACACTTTGGACTGTGTAACCAAATGTTAAAACATCAATTTCAGCAGCAGTGAGGAAGCAATGGAATCCACATTCGTTGTACTTGCCCCAGTTAGTGTCTCAGCTTGATAGCTATGGAAAGAGAGGTGGGAAATTCTGTCATAAGAGTGATCTTTTTCACCTGGTAGGGTTATGAAGCGATCCTTTCACTTTCCTTAAAGTTTAATATCAGACCAAAATAAAGAGGAAAAAAACCTTTACTTCTGCATTTAGGTTTAAACAGTTGATGTTTTTTAGTTCTGATGAAGGAATGGTAAATTAGTCTGGCTTTGGAGTTGTTAAAACTTTTCCCCTGTCAAAATCTGGAAAGCTGTGGACTAAAAATGGTGGAAGTGAAAAGTAAAACACAGGGAAAGAACTTATGGTGACATACAAATTCTGTAAAGGATAATAGAAGTCTGTATGGTGTCTTGGAATTACATTCGGGTATGTAGTATGGAAATGTACCTCCAGGATAAAAAGTGCATTAAGTTGACTCATGTAGAGAGAACAAAACACTTTTTTCTAACGCTTCCCAGCTGGTGCTGGCAGTGATTAGTGGAAAAAGGGAGCATGTTGCAATTACAGCAGGCTTGTTAGTATTGTTTTTATCTGACTTCTCAGGAGATGAGACTAAAGCAGTCATGCTGTCAGTCCATCATCTTTTATTGGCCTGGGAAACAAATTTAAAAATAACTTATTTCCTTAGGTTTGGTAGATTTATTTTTGTAGGTGGCTACCGAAGGATTATTTTAGTAGTGTTTTTCCTTCTATCTGCTGTCCAGTCATTGTGTGTAGCTTGGAACCAGCCATAAGCTCCACTGCTTTTTGCCAAAACAATGAATTGTGGGATATATATTAGGGCTGTTAGGATGGGGAAGGAAGAGTTGGAAGGGCACACTGTCTGGGAGTTATGGTGAGATGGAAAGCTGAGCTAACTGCTATGGGATTGAGGGGATTAGCTGCTTATTTTCAGAAATCAAACACCGTCATTGTTCACTAAACAATTTTCTACCCCATGCTGTCCCATTCTGAGTAGTGCTACAGAGGGTGAAAATATTTGCATGTGATAATAGAGCTGAAAAAGAAAATACTTCTCTGAAATTGTTAGTCTGAAGAGACTGTTTTGAGCTTCTCTGCTTTATTTTTGCTAGCTTTGCTTCACTATTAGATGAAATCTTGTTTTTGCAAAAGCACCTAATTATTTTTTGTCATCTGTGAAATGGATCTCTTGACATGTTCTTAGTGTTTCTGGTAACTTAAAAGTAAGTTATGAATTCAAACTAATATAAAAAACTGTTCACATAGTTACCAAGTGCCCTGATATGTCAGGAAAATAAAGAAACATCTGCTACCATTCCTTTCTCCAAATGAAGAAGAGCTTCAGTACTTGAAATGGGTTGTTACATACTTAAATGAGAATATCTGGAACACTTTACTATTGAAATATTAAGGAAATTTCAATGACTTGTTCCTTGCACTATTACACCACCCACCCATTTTAACGTCCCCCCAGAAAAACAGCGACAAGAATTCAAAACAAAGTAAACACAAAGAAGCTCTTTGGGATGATTAGAACGTTGTTTTTGAGATGCGTAGACAGAGGAGGAAGGTAATAGGCTTCTTAGGCAGAAAATTTAGTGAAGAACATGAGCTATACATTTTACATTTTTGTTAGCAAACAAAACAAAGACTATGAAGACATAACATTGGCAACATTTTCTGAATTTCCAGCAACAGATTAGTTTCTTGGTGCAGATGTGATCAGTTATCTGCATAGCAGGATTTGTTTGCCATGGCTACAGCTTTGTAAGTGAGGAAACGGTTTTGAAGTTGTGTAGCCATCATGTGCAGTGGTTTTAAAGCCCTGCTGCATGCATTGTTTGGCTGGGGAAACATGTAATGGCTATTTTGTTAGTCATTATATTGTCTGAGAAAGAGTGTCACATTTTCGAAGACATGAACTGGAAACCATTAGTACATGTTTGGGTTTTGAGTTCACCGTTGAAAAGATTTTTGAAGTAACTTCTGAAAGCAATGCATTAGCAGTATGTAAAAAACAGCAATAGAACAAGAAGGTTGGAGAAGGAAGATTTACATCTGACTGTTACAGCTCAAGTAGGTGCTTCCTTTACTCTAGTTCCTCAGATTTAGACTCGTAGTACCCTTTTCCATTCTTAACTGCATTTTGTTGTTGTAAACAACATCCTTTCTTAAATCACTAACTTTCAGATAAGATTAGTTTTATTCTGGCCCAAATACTTATGAGACAGCAAAGAAGGTTTATTTTTGTAGTTGTTGTTCAAGAGTTCCGCCTATAAATGAGTTATTGAATTCTATGTGAAGTTTTGAGCTACTACTAACTTCTTTAAATTGAGCCTTTGAGCTATCCTAATCTGGATAAATGTATAAGCCCTTCAGATTATGAAGACAGGTTAAAGCAGAAGATGTATTAGATGATAGAACTCCCCTAAGTTTTACACTGTAATGCTGCAAACAACATTTTAATGTAACTTAAATCTAGGCTGCTAGTAAGCACAGTAGGAGGAATTATTTTGCAAGGACAAAAAATAAAAATTCAGTAGCACCCCACATCACATCCTAATTCACTGTGTGTGGTTTGTCCCACTGTTACTTCTTTTTTCCTCTAGTCGCTTTGCTTTCTCACCATGCTGGGGTCAGTAAGAATACGCTGAGCGCCTCCTCTTCCTTCACCCTTCCCATCTTGGCTTTGGCTGTCTTCATACATACCAGAACTCAACTGTGAGGCTGAATCAGATGCTGTTTGTTTCTTAAGGGATCACAGGATCAAGATGAAATCTGGTTTAAGTTTCTCAGATATTCTAGAAGCATCATACAATCTCCCATTTAAAGTAGCCTGTTTTCAGATGGAGATGGAGATGATGATTAACGTCCATCAGCCTTTATGATCTGTGGTCAGAAAGTGATGGTCATCTCTAACCTCAGCATATTTAATAGTTAGTAAAGCAAGCTGTGACATCATTATGCCAATTTCTTTCCTAAGTGCTTGGCCCACCAGATTCTATTAATCATTTGATATTAAAAAAAAAAAAAAAAAAAAAAAAAAAAGCCACAGAACTTTATTTTAACAGATAGTTAATAGGAAACTTCTGGCCACATCTTTACAGTTTTTCATTTATTTATGATTACATAATAACCAGTATAAGGAACGGATGCTGCATTTACCAGTAAATCACCTCTCCCTTTTCTCCCATTTTCTACTTTCTGTCCTAGGAAAACTATATTTTTGATGGCAGAGGAGATGGCTTTATTTTTTTATTTGTTTGTTTTTAGAGGAATATATTTTAGCAACCTTTGGTTTTAAACAGTTTTGATAGATAAACTGCCACTGTCATAGAATTACATACAGTATTTAGCAAAAGCAATTTAGAAAGCCAGATCTTTCTTGTGCTTGCTCTTTCAGGCCACTTAGTGAAACAAGTGTCATTTCCAGTAGAGAAATCCATCATTTAGTATAGGAAGATACTAGGTACAAATCCTATGGAGGGAACTAAGCTTTGTGTATACTTACTAATTTGTTCTCACCCATAACACAGCTATAGCAATATTTGAAGATGCAGGAGTGGCAAGTTCTGGTTTAAAATGTTCTTATCTGTGGAAGAAACCAGATGTTCTTGCTAAGTCAATTTATTTCAAATCCTTTTTATCCCTAGGCTGAAAGACAGTGGAATAAAGTGCAAGTGCTGTTGTGGGTGCAAACACAAAGCATAAAGTACAGTCACTATGCATACTGGGTTGTTCCTGGGGGAGCTGTACAACCTGGCCATGCTCCACCATCTCAGAAGCTACTGCAGTTTCATCCAGTGTACGACTGCTTCTTTTTCAGACTTGTTATATTCAAGAACTTTCATTTCCTCATTTTCTGCATTTCTTACTGTCCCATAGTGCTATCTTAGAATACAGATGGCAGGAAAAGGTTTAGTGGGGCTAAGGGACCTTCCAGAAAGTAATCTTTAACTCTCTACTCCTTTGTTTTGGTTTCCTGACTCTTCTACAATTAATAGGGACTGTCGGTGAATTCTCTCAGTACAGTAGGAGAAGGTCATCCTTCTACCACTGAAAATGCAACAGATAGCTTCTTCTACAGACATTTTATACTGTCCTTAGAATTTCTGGAAACAAAGAACCTTGATAATGTTTTGTTTTGTTTTTTCCTTCCTGGATGATTCATGTTTTCTGCCTTGTGCTGAGAAAAACATCAAAGTTAATTTTGTGGAACGCAGATCTTTCTTAATTCCCAAGCCCACAGTCCATTAGAATTGTTATTCTTAATACTAATTCTTGAGTCCTGCAGGAATCCTGTATTATCAGGCTAATCAGTGCTTGTAGGTTTGGATTTCAAAGTCTCATGCAACTGCTTTTCAAGCCAGGTTTTCAAATCCTAAGTTTCAAGATAAAGAAGCTTACTGTCACTGTGCTAACTAGGAGTATCTCATTTTTTTCATTCCCATCCTCTGTGCTCTCTGCTTACATGTGTATAACTTGGCAGATATCCTAATCCCAAATCCTTGAAGCCATGTTGGAAAGCAGCCACCGTAGTCAGTGAAAATTAATGTTCTTTTCACGCAGTGTGCTCACAGAGCATAGTGCACAGCAACAGTTGTAGGTTATAACTTTATGCTTCTGTTCAACGTTAAGCAATAATTCTGATGCCTGCATGGGTATTGCCATATGCAAGCTCTAAAACAGTGCTGATGACTGTAACTTCAGTTTTGGAGTTACCTGCAAGTCATCTCTATGTTTCATCATCTTCTGGTGTCTGAAAAACTAACAGTTGGTTTAGACAGTAATTTAAAAATACCAGAAATTTACAGTAGCCGCTCTTAAAAAGCATGAGTAATAAAGACTGAGATGTACAGTGTAGGTTTTAGCCATCTGCAGTTATAAAATGTTCAAGCACCACATTAGTTTCATTTGATGCACCTGGCAAAGGCTCAGCATTTAAATATGTACATTCTTTTTAATTTCTAAAAAACAATTGTACTGTGGGTGAGAACAGTACTGTGCTGGTCTGACAAATCTTTGGGTGAGAACAGTACTGTGCTGGTCTGACAAATCTTTGAGATCTGAACTTGCGTTAAAACTGTTTCCATGTGAGACACCTCTGCACTGTCTAGAAAATATTTAACATCAAAATGATTTCTCTCCAGCTGTTGCATACAGAATCATTTGCTTGCTCAAGCACACTGCTTCCTTTTTCATGGCATGTGTTGGTTCAGTGACGCTTTCTTGTGGTATTCTGTTAATCTAGCAGAAATATGCTCTGCATTTGTCTTGAATCTTTTTTGCAAAAACAGCAAGTTGCTTTCCATGAACAGTGGCAGAAGTGTGTTTGTGTAGCTGTAGCTGGTTCTTTTTAGCTGCAAGAGATAGGCAATATGCCCTCTTAATGCCAGCAGCAGCTGTGTGCCCTCTGGCTGCACTGGACTTGCTGGGCTTTTGCAGTGCTGGGGAGCTGAGCTCTCCATAGTGACTGAAGCCTCACCAGGCCTGCTCAGCCCCTTCTGCTCACTGTGCCCGTCTCACTTAGTTTTCCACTCTGAGGTGGCTTCACAGGGTGCTGGTAGAGAAATCACCTTCTACTTTACAAAGTGAGATTTCCCAAAATTGTTTTTTAATACATGGTGAATTCTGCAGTCATACCTTAAGATTGCATCTCTTGCTTAGGTTCAAGACTTTGTATTTCACTGTAGATCACTATTAAACAATTTTCTATGTATGTACCTTGGATTTAGAGCTGTTTGCTGTCTTGTATCAACTACACAAGGCCCTTTGCACGACGGTTACATTGCAGAGTGAAAGCAAAGTGGCATACCCATGCTTGATACCTGTACCTCAGAGCAGGCTGAAAAAACCCAGAACACATACATGCTTTTCTTCATAAGCAGTTTCTCTGTGCCGCAACTGATTGCATCTGACAGACCACAAATGATAGAATGTGTTCTGGCAGGCTGGTTTTGCAGTGCCCTAGAGCCTCCCAGAGCAGCATGTGGCACAGAAGCCAGTGCTTATAGCTCTTGTCCAAAACATGGCCACAGGCTCAGACCTGCTAGTTTTGTTCTCTTCACCATCAGTAATGATCTTCTGACCGTTTCGCAGTCGTTGG
This sequence comes from Tympanuchus pallidicinctus, assembly GCF_026119805.1. NCBI lineage: Eukaryota > Metazoa > Chordata > Aves > Galliformes > Phasianidae > Tympanuchus > Tympanuchus pallidicinctus. The sequence goes on from NW_026294769.1 coordinate 12,411,475, forward strand.
ATGTGAGGCTTAATTTATTATTTGATTTATTTATTTTTATTTCTTATTTATTAATTTTCTTTCTTATCCCATATTCATGGGATATCTGAAAGTGTGTTCTTAGGGTCAGGCCAGTCTTAATTAGCTATAGTGTAAGTAGAGAAGAAACGAACAAGTATTTAACAAAATCTCAAATTGTCCTACAACACATGTATTCATTGTCTTCTATTCAATTTGCCAGAGTGGTAAGCCTGTTCTGCAGCAAGAGTATGGCCTATATTGCTATCTCAGTTCCTATTTTATCTGGGAATTTCAAGCAGCTTGAAATTCCAGAGAAATGAGACAAATGTAATTATTTGTTTTCTAGTCTGAATTTCAAATCTGATAAAACCACATACTTGCCTACTTTCCTAAGGTATTGTAAGGAAAAACACAGTTTAGAGAATTTTTAATTCCTATTTTAGTATGTAGAAATGGAAGTAGAGCCAAAGATCTTCTGGAACATTTAATACAAATGAAAGTAGTGTCAGGTTTTGAGACTGAGTTTTCTATGAATAAGAGAGAAATTTGGATTGTTTGTCATGCAAAAAAAAAAAAAAAAAAACAAAATCTAGAGTAGAATACTAAGTGACTTGCACACTGATATGCAAGAAAGACTTTGCAAATCAAGAAATTTAAGCTATTTGCTACTTCTTGTAACTCACTGTTTTTGAACACCATCAAAATCAAGAGTCAAAAGTACATACAGGAAAGGAGCTGATAAAAACGTTTCAGAGTTCAGATGTTTTATTACCACCTACTGAATAATCAAGAATTGCAGAATCTATCAGAAAGATCAGAATTTTGAAACCTTTTAATGATTCTTCCCTGTTTCCCCCCATTCCAAAATTACATTTATTAAAAATGGGATGTAAATGGAAAGAACTGGAGTACCTTTTCCAGTATTTGTGTTTTTCCTTTGCGAAACATCTGTTGATTTACTTGGGTTTTATTCGCAAGTTTCTTAGTTTAAAAGTACTTAATTAACTATACTCTCCATGTCATCTGATCTTCAAAGGTTACTTCATCTGTGCTTGGATAAAAACCGAGACCTATAAAACAAAACCCATAAGTATCTTAGAGCTTTTACATGAGCAAGGGCAATCATTTTAAAGACGTTTTTAGTGAAGTACAGGTGGTTGGGATGGATGAAAGATGTTTTAATGAGCTAAGGCAGCAGAGATAGAAATGATCACTAACCTTCAATGCACGTTTACTTCCATTGCTAGATCACAGAAAGATGTGCATTAGTGATATTATTTCTGGTTGTCGGCTTTGGGGAGGAAAATAGTTCGTAACGGACAAGAAAACAGTGTAAATAGTTTTCCTTGTTCTATTTGATGTTGTTTACTTGTTCTTTGTCCTGCTTTCTGATGGTACTTTTTCTTTTCTGATTGCTTATGATTTCTACTATGGCAATCTCTTTCTACAACTTCTTTATTATAAAATAAGAATGTAGTGATTTGACTAATTTGGAATTGGGTTAATAATGAAAAAAAAAAAAAAAAGAAAGAAAGAGAGTGGACATGCCAAATTTGCTGCCTGATTACTATTCCCCCCTCTCACCCTCAATGGGAAATTTAATTTTTTGGGTTTTCTTGTAACTGCTCTGTGTTCTCAGTTGATATCACTTCCCTTATGCACAACTTTCTTATATTATCTATAACATATAAATGTCAGGATACCTACTGTTGGTGTGTTGTATTCTCAATCCAGCACTATCTTTCTTAACATTCCCATACCCATCACTGAGCACTAGATTTGAAGCATCTATTTCACACTCATAAAAATAGAAACAAAATTACCATGCAATTTGTCTTACATAGGCAATTATTGTCATTAGTCATGTAAACTACAGTTTCGTTTCTGAAGTGATGCTGAGCACTTTCAATTACCATTAAAGGAAATCAGACTTGCAAATACTTGTCTTTCATCTGCAACTAAATCTTCCCTTAGATTTCATATCTACAAAATGGATATATCTACCTACTTAATGAAATTGTGCAATGAATTGATAAGTATAATATGAAATTGTCTAGCTGATCAAATCTACCGGTGTACGATCATTGGATGATCCCATGGTATCTCATGGTTTGAGATCCAGTCTTTAGAATCACTAAGAAATAGCCACATGCTCTTCAGATTGCATAAGAATAGTTTATGAAATGAGAAAATAAGTGGGAGATGAAAATAAGTAGTTTGCAGAGCTTGTTCCAAATGTCTTTTGCCCAGTTTATACAGATAGACCTGGTCAATAGTATTCGGCTCAATTACAGCAGAAAGTTGAGGTCTTCCACCTGTTCTTTACACTTGAAATATGGTGAATTTTACATTGCAAGTCAGTAGAACACTTCTGATTCAAATATTTTTCATACCTCTTTTACTTTTTTGCCTTGTTCACAGGTGAATGGCTTTATGCTACAGTTGGAAAAGGTGTGATATTGACCTGTTTTAAGCTTTTTGCTGCTCAGATTGAACTGCTACTATTACTACTTTGCCTTGCTGTAATAAATTCTTGATTTCATTACTTCTCCTTTGTATGTATGCTTTTGAAAACAGAAAAGATAAGCCTGAAACATTTGTGTCCTGGCCAGTTACAGATAAAACTCCTACCTAGTGACCTGAAGTGCTGCTCTCCATCTCAGATTCACTTTTCACCTCCGAAAAAATTGCATATTTTCAGTTGTCCATTTTTCTCTTTTAGAGACTAAACATCAAAGTCATGTATTTGCAGTTGGATGCTCACAGCACTGGTTTTAGAAAGATGAGACGCAAATGTGGAATCAAGTCAGAGCACATCTTTGTAATGACCTGCACGTGACAAAATGAGGAATGTGTGTGATACATAAATTTAGAAATGTACATTATGTACAGTAAATATTTGAGCCTGAAGACTTCACACAGTTGTTCCTAAATACATTAAATACATTGCTAAGGACATGTTTTTTTTCCAGTAGACCGTAAAATTTTCTCATGCATAGATTCCTTTGAAGTTGAACCCTGATATACTATAATTTCTTTCAGAGTATTTGTGAAACTTTAAGAAGTTATCTTGAAGCCCGAGGCCACTTCATTTTTTATTTTATCGTTTTCAGAACTTTTCTGTTTTATCTCATGTGTGTCCTTATAGAGTATCAGCTTGAATATTTGAGCTCAGTTGCACTGAACTGTACTGAAGTGCCTGATTCCTTGCCATCAGAAGTTCTTATGAACTTTGTTCTATTAGACAAGATTTTAAGCTCATGAATTCAGAGTAACTTAAACATCTCTTGGAACTGTGTACTTTCAAGTTTATTATAATGGTTATATTTTAACGAGGTAAAAATCCCATATTGGATGACAACACAGAAAATTAATTTAACCTTTAAATTTAACCTTTTAGTATTGGATGTAAATATAAACCAAGTAGACGTAGTAATAATGCTTGTAAGTTAGCCTACAAGTCCCTGTTTTCTTTAACTTTCCCAAATACTGACAAACTTTTTGCTAACACAGTTTTTAAGGATAAAGCTTAAGATGAGTTTGTAATGAAACAACCATTAAAAAATGACCTTTCCTTTGAGATGGCATTATTAATGTTCTTTCTCAAAGTATAATGGAGTGGGAAAACCATTCTTTTTATCAGGGGCAGCCATTTTATTATGCAAATAAAAATCAATGTGGATTTAATGAAATTACAAGCCATTGGAAAAGAAATCTTTTAATATGTTTATCAGTGATTTTTTAGACATTACTGACCTCCACAAAGAGCTTTCTTACTAGAGAGTTTTTTTGTAGCTTGGGCAAAAGAAGACTTCTCCTGTGATTGCAGCTGTAGAGAGCTGGTCTCTAGGCTGGCCGTGGACCAAGGTTGTGGTATGAGAGCAGAGAATTTCTTCCTTAGGTGGATTGTCAGTAGTTCCTGTGAGTTTGAGTAACAGGGAAGAGAAGCTGATGGATTTGAGCACAGAACTTGAACAAGTGCCTCTAGAGCCTGGCACTGGGAGCCACATATTAAAGAATCAGGACTAGATGTTACAGTAAAGAATGAAATACAGAGCCTGGCCATGGAAGAAAAAAGAGATCAGCTCATTGAGAAGAGAGGCAGTGACTGACCAAGAAAACAAAGCGTCATGACAAAGCGTCATCTGATGTAGATACTATGTAGGCAGAGAACGGACAGGCTGAATAAAGGATTGCGGAGAAATACATGGAACTGGAACCAGAAGCAGCCAAGCCTACAGACCAAGCGGTAAGTGCAGACCAGGTCTGGAGAGGGAGAAATTCATATATAGGAGGTGAATACAGTCATAACAGTGGATAAGAAAGGCACTGAACAGCCTTGTTGGACAGAAATTTGTTCTGCGAAGAGTACTTGGGGAGCAGGGATAGAGACTAGGAGTAAAGACTGGAGTAAGTGGGGTCTGAGACCCAAGACTAGGCTGGAAGGAGATGAATAAAGAAGTTGTATTTTGAAGGAGTGAAAAAAGCAGTTTGTGACCACTGTGAAGGTCTTTGTGTTTCTGGTACTTAACCTTCAGATGGGAAATGTCTTGGTAAAATGTGCAGTTTGAAGATCTGTAGTGTATTCGTCATCAAAAGTTGCTTAATGAAGCCCCTGAGATGGTCACTGATGTAGCTTGTGTGTTTCAGACTTCTGAGTTCACTCTTTCTTGTTGCTTCATTTGCAAACAAGCCAAGGAGTCTATAATCTTTTAAGTTAATTTTAAAAATTTGCTTTGAAGTGTTAAATTCTTGGCAGTTTAAATTATTAAAAAACTCCTAGATACTGCAAATTAGAGGATGCATTACCAGCTCAAAGATGTTTCCTGAAGAGCAAATTGTGCTTTGTAATGGTGAAGTATGCCTTTAGGAAACCTGTAAGAATATTAGTAAACCTGTATAGAGGCAGAATTTGAATATCATACTTGAGACAATAGATAGAATACCATGAGATAACCAAAGCAGTCACTGCTGCTCATTGTTTCAGTGCTGTTTATTTTGCAGCAGATGTGGTAAGGCCTGATGGCAAACTGATGTGGATGCAAACTGGCAAGTGGGAGTTTACTTTCAGAAATCTGTTTTGAGCTAACAGGCAAAAATGGTAATTGTAATGGAAGATTATCCAAGATAGCCCTATGTGATTTGTTAAAACTTTAGCTTGTGTGTGGTGCATACAGATTTATTCAGACTCTGTTCAGTGTTTTAAATGTTGTTATTTTAGTATATTGTTCATCCTTAACAAATAAGCTGAGCTTTTAATCATATTAGTGTGTGATGTGAGCCATATTGTGTTTTTAAGGACAGCACAGAATTTAGCTGTGCTCTTATATTTTCTGGAGTGATAGCAAGGCTTACCTGGCACCTCTAAGTCTAGTTGTGCTTTCTTGCACAAAAAGCTCCAACTAGGGGTGGCATTAACCTATACATAACTGCCGTGTGTCTTAACACTGAGATACCAGGACGTACTTGCCTTTGTCTGAATCTTTGCAGGTTGTTAGCAATGCACACAGCCTGTGAGCAGCCTTTGCTCCGTGGTACAAGGCCTGTGTCTGTACCTGAGCTTGAGAGATTGGAACCGGCCCTGAAAGTCAGTGGTCTCAAACCGATGTACCCACCACCACAGAAACATATGTATTCTCATGCCCAAAACTTCTGGTAACTCTTTTTAGCCTGTTTAGGTTTATTTTTTGCCCTTTGTTTTATGAGTGTTGATTTGCACCTTATCTACTGTGTTTTTTTACTTGCTTGCTTGTTTTTTCCTATGACCAGCAAGTGTGCAGATTAACTATCTGTGTTTTCTTTGAATCTTTGATTCCTTCTTTGGAGTCAGGCATGGTGAGATTTTTTTGTTTGTTTGCTTTTCTTTCCCTTTTAATGCATTTGCTGCCACACAGTATTTTGATGCACACAGCAGCAGTCGTGATCAGATGGGAGATCAGGGTCATTTTAATGTTGAGAAGGGAACACATTGCCATTACTTTCCAAGTAGCATGTCTTTAGCTAAAGCACATCTCTTAACGTTTGCAGAAACTCTATATTTTTCAACCTATTTCAGTTGGCCTTCCCACATTTTTATTTTTCTTAATGTTAGTATCTGATTAATCTAAAATTACTTGGCTTTCTTGCCTGCTTGCTTTTTTTTTTTTTTTTTTTTTTAAATTTTTTTTTTATTTTCTCTCAGTAGGGAAATGCTGTTAGTCTAGATGTTGGATCCATATATTCTTAGCATTAGATTCACAAAATACTCAATTCCATACTCTATGCTGTCAAGTAATGGAGACTTTGGGTATGTCTGTGAGGACACAGTGTCAGGATACAGTCCTTTATTTCCACCCCCACTTGCTGAAATCACTTACACCAGTGAGGATGTTTTGGATAAATGAGAAAAAGTAATTGTTTTCCTAGGAACAATAGGCTTGGAATTATAGAGTATTTTTTATCATCTGCACTGTGAAAAAATGCTGTTTTGCCGTGTATACAGTCACCAAATGTTTAAAGTTCTGCTGGCTCTGTGTCTTTGTTTTTATCATTTTATTTATTAACCCATAGGATTGATCTGCATGTAATTACTAAATTTTAAACCTTGGTGACATCAAGGAATTTATTTAGTTCTGGAACACTTTGTTCTTTCTATGTGGAGTTTTAATTTTATTTTCTATTTATTTTAAGAAGTTCATTACATTCTCATTAAGAATTTAAGATTTTTTGTGGTTCTATTACTGCCCTTGGGAAGAGGGCCACACAGCCACTTACAGCAGCAAACTTTCTATTTGTGTGTGTTGGAGCTTGTCCAGGAATTTGATTGTGCTCAGTTATGTAACATTTGTACTTCTATATGGGTTCTACACTACCAAAAGGTCTTTTTTTGTCCTTTCGTTTTATTTCAGTCTATTAGCAGTGTAGGCAAATGTTTAAATTTGTGTTTAACTATTTCTTGTTATTCCCAGCTATTTCTTAACTGCAGCAAAATTTGCGAGCAGATTAGAAAGCACTACATTTCATATGTTATAACATACAGTATATTTTCATGCTTTGCTTGCTAATGCTTAGTGTCTCCAGTGAAAAATGTTTGCAGGTCTTTCAACTGTAAATGATCCTATAAACAGCAATTTGATCTTCTTACATTTTGGAATAACTGTTCTTATTTCATATGTGCTGCTGGTCTTCCCCATTATATCTAGTATAGGTAAGCACTATCTATATTAAAGTACACTGCTTTACAGTGTTAAATACATCTTGAATAATGTTGTTTCATGTAAAAAGTGCCTCCTAATCATGTATGAGTTACAAGTGATTTGATCTGTGTTTCAGTACAGTGTGAAGTCTTCAATTTCCAATTCATGAGGTTTCTGAAAATTCAGGGTTAGATTCATAAAATCAATGAAACAATATATTTATTATGAATGTTAACACCAAATATTTATGAATGGTCAGATTGGTGGGGCTTGTCATGGTCAGATGGTATTTGGTGTCTTTGTTTTTTTAATCAGTACAAAGTGGAAGTAACTTCTTTGACATCAGTGAGTTTATCCTTCTGTACTCTTTGAGCATTAGTAGAATATGTATGTGTTCTATCCTCAGTGGAGTTTCTAAGAATAATCCCATTCTACTAGTTGCATGGAAAGATGTGTAATTGTGTTAATTAGGATTGTTTTCCTTGTTTAATGTTTATGAACTTACAGTATTCAAACCATAGTTACCCTCTCAAAGTCAGATGCCAGAGCTGATGGCTCCACCTCCCAAATAATCCAGTTTTCTGGGTTCTCTCCTATGTAAGGATATTGAGTCATCTAACTTGCTTAAGGAATACTTTAATTTGGAAAATGCCAAAAGCGGTAAAAACAAGGGATGGTATTTGTAGATGAATCTCTTGATGAATTCTTCTACATTACAGGAATACAAACGCAAGCTAGCCAGAGTGTCCCAGGTACGGAAAGAACTCAGAACGCGTATCCAGAACCTGCCTGACCTCTCTCGACTTCCCAACGTCACGGGCAGCCACGTACACCTGCCATTTGCAGGAGACATCTACAGTGATGACTGATTGCAGGAATGCCCTTACGTAACATCTACTTTTCCGTGAAATGAGGGGTAGGTCAGACTGATTGGTACTCTTGTAGTATTATTTTTGTATATTGTTGGAGAGTGTCAGTAAAAATACTCTAATAATTTATTAAAAAAATGATTTAAAAAGCTGATTTGTTTACTATTTTATTGGCAAGTGAACATGAGGGTACATTTATAGAAAGTAGCATCTGCATCTATTATATTAAAGAATGGGTAACTATCTTATCTTTTGTACAGATTTTGGTTGGGTGCCCTGTAAAAAAAAAAAAGAAAAAAAAGAAAAAAAACTTGCTAAGATTTTTTCCTATGTACCCTATATTTAATGTAGATCAATACGTAATCAGAGCATACTTCTAACTTGAAATGTTTCAGTTGCTAGTGAGGGAGTGAAACATGGAAACCACAAGCTTATGTTTGCAAGATTAATGCAATTTAATGCAAAGTTGAAAGTAATCTTACTGTCCATTATAGTTAAACTACCCAGTCTTAAAATAAGTCAGGTGGTTTATTTTGATGTAAATGTTAGTAATCAATTTTCTATTGGAAAACATTAATCATGTTACACTGAGTAGATCTTTAAATGACTCAAAATGTTGCAATGTGTTAGTATCATTTAAAAGTCAGCAAAAGAAACTATACAATTGACCATTTTAATTAGATTTCAAAATTGGAACTTTTCTTTTTACAGCTTCTTAGTTTCTAAATTGAGGAACCGTTCAATTATACTATGATCCCTTTCTGGAACACCTGTCTCGGACTAAAAAGGTTGATTCCAGAGAGGTGACACCATTTTACAACTTTAATTAAATTGGAAGGTCATTCTGTGAACTATCCCAATTGTTAAATGCCCGTTACTAAATCTGACACTGCTATGCACCATTTATACATGCAGCAGAACTACACAGTCAAGTGGTAAGCTGTATGGAAGCTCTAGGCCAAGCCACCCTCTTCCAGTGAGAAACCCCAGGGTCAGCATAGGCTTCCATTCTGCGATCTCCACTTCTCCAGCAAAGATTTCTAGATCTTGATGGTCTTTTCTCACAAGGAAGAGAGGAGATGGTTCAGGCCAGTGTTTGAGTTGAACTATGGAAAATTATTGCGGAGTGTGTTTTTTAAAACAACAAACACAACCGACCAACCTTTTGCCTGTCACAATTGTGTCACTCATCTATAGGCATTCAAGCTTGTGAAAATTCCTTGTTTCAGTATGATGCACCAGCTTTTAACTTCACTTAAGAATCCAAAGATATAGACAGGCATGTAGAGGATTGACAGGAAATTTACGTTTTTCAGTCATCTGGAGTTAGACACTTAGTTGAGGAATGATTCAAAAAATGCCTACCCGTATCCTTTGGCATTTAGATGACCTTAAAAACCTAGTCTGCAAGTGTTTTGAGTTTGATAGATCATCTGAATATTCATTAATAACATTTTGTTCATAGATTTCCTCATTTGCATCAGTTGAGTTCAGAGTTCACAGGCTTACCACTCTCTTCTACATGAAAGCAATCTTTAAGAAGTAATCTCTTTTTCCTTTTCAAAAACTGCAACGATTCAGAATAGTCATGGAATTAAGTTTTTGATGCTGGGCCAATCCCTAGAATGTTCTATGTGTGGAATAACATTTCTTTTTAAAATATTTACACCTGCACATAAATACCCCAGTCCAATTAACTTTTCTCATGGAAGATATGAATTAGACTTCAGTTAAATAAGAAAAAAAGGGAGAAAAAAAAAAGAACACAAACCAACAAGCTCTTGACCAAGCATTCCACAGCACGCAATGTAAGAATATTAATGTCATCACAAATTCTAACTACTGACAGGAAGGAATGCTGAAAGTAGCTCATGTGGGCTCACCGATTGTCCAAAATTTGTAAGTTAACTATCATTAATCCAGAAAAGTGTTTCTTTAGTTTAGATCTAATATGTGAAATTAAGTAACACTTATTGCCATCTTTTCAGCTTACATTTATGGTGAGAAAATGAACATGCAGATAATATTTATGCAGCTTTAATATTTTTGTTGCAGTTTGTTAAAACCGAGCTTGTAAATTTTAGAAGTCTGTGTATGTGCATTACAGCTGTGGTTCAAGTTCAGCTTTGCTAAAGAACAGCATTGAATTTATTACAAGTATTAAAATAATACAACCCACTAAGAACTATAAAACAAATCATAGAACAGGAAGGATAAATAGTGAGTTCACTGTTGAATCCCATCTGTGGAAATCATTTGTAGCCAGAGGTGATGACAGGTGCGGTGCCATGGCTTGCTAGAGCCCATTGAAGGATCTAAGTCATGGATACTCAAAACCACAGAGAATATATTAAACTTAATCTATTCTGATGAACTACTTTGAATGGGAAACTGGTACTGTCTGGAATAGCTATGAGTAAAACATAAATTGGTGAAAAGTCAACATTTGGGAAATTTTCTGTATTGTTGTTGTTGTTGTTGTTGAAAATGAATTTCACACCGGTTTCTGCTTATAATCACAATCATATTCCATATCTTTTTAAGAGTATGTTGATTATTTTCCATTCCAAAGCTGACTTCCAAAGCTTCACAGGAATACAAAGGCAATTACGGCTTTCAAGTAAGATTCAGCTGTCTTAATTGTTAGGGAACTCTTATGATAGTCGTAGTTGGGGCTTCAAATTAAATTTAGAAAAAAAACAGACTTATTTACTAAATGATTTCTTGAAGTCTTGGAAAGACCTGAAAGTTGCTGCTCTGCCTTTGAGGCTTTTCCTTAACTTGTAAATCTTAGGTTCTTGGAGGCAGAACTTTTTCTATTTGATGCTCCATGGAGGGATCCTTAGCTGCCTTTCCCATTCCTCTGTATGAAACACTGCTCATCACACCAGGACTCTTACTACCTTAATTAAAATTTAATAATGAAGTAGAATGCTGAATTTCCTTGACTTCTCAAGAGAATTTAAAAAGCTACAACTTTTCAACTTACTTCACTAGGTTTGTTTTCCTGTTTGTAGTGTTATCTTTGTAACAGTGTTGCTTATCTAAAGATAATGCAGAACTGATAAAAGAATTAGGAAAAATCTCAATCTTTTTTTCATTGTATATATGTTTTAATTTTGAGAGAGTGTTATTTTATGTACATATTTTTTCTTTATTTTACTGTGTTAATTGTTTACTTCAAGGAGTATTTCATAGTAGTACTTTTGGAAATTATCCCTCAAAATTTGTTTGGAAAAGAGGACTTACCAAAGGTAAACGTCACTCTTACAGCAGGTGTCTCATGTTAGTGGCTGAATGGTATGTTGTTGGTTTTTTTTATTATTACTTCTACGGGAAAGGCATTGTGTATCAACTAGTTAGAAGATTTATATTGTAACTGCAATAGTATATTAGGAGATAACATGGTATGATACAAATGCAGCCCTGTAGTCTCAAGATACCTCCAAATTCTCAGGTTCCAAAGCTTGTTGTGTATACTTCTGACATCTCAGGAAGAAAAGAGGCTGGGTGGGGAAAGTGAGTGCCTAGAAGCTAAAAGGGGAAGAAAATGCCTGAGTAGGAATGAGAAGCAAAACAAATGTCAGTGCTTATCAAAAATGGAAATCACAGTGTGAAACTGAGCAGCACAATGTTTTTTTACCTGTTGATGGGATTATATAATGGAACTACTCTGGGAGTGTTACCACACTGTGAAACGTGTGGGTGCACCCTGCCCATCTCTTCTAATGTGGTATGACTCTACCCGCACCAGAATGCCTGCTCTACAAAAGGCACAAATATGAAATGTCTGAACATATTTCATTTAATAATAAATCCTAATAATCAGATTATTTGCTTCACTATATTGCACTTTTATTGAGCATTCTTTGAAAAAAAACAAGCAAAGGCAATCCTGCAGCTCTTTGCCGTATGAGAATGCTCACCTTGGAGGTCACTGGGACTGCTTGTGTATTCTAGTTTTTGCAGGTTCATGCTGTATTTTTGCAAAATGTTTTGGCTACCAAGAACATTACCCCACTTCTCTGGTTTTAGAAGTAAATGTGAAACCCTTAATTACAGCAGTTATGGTTCTTAGAAACTGTGTTTCATTGCTCCTTTTGAAAATTATATACTGTGGTAACATTAGCTTGTCCGTCTCACTCAGTTAATGTTTGTGGTAATACATTGAAGCACCTTGGCTAATCCCTATGAACACAAGCCAAATTTCATGCTTATTATGTATTTTATGTGAGTAGTCTTCTGAATGTCAAACAGAGATCTTTCATTATATTAAATATACATTCCTGTTTTCCTGAAGTTTTAAAAGATAATGTTTTAGGATTTTAACAAACTAATATTCTCTCCCTTGCCAGTGGCTGCTCAGTCTGGTCATTTAGTGATTGCCCCAATTACATGTCTAGGATGCAGTAGTCCCCTGCACAGATGAATATGGAGATCACGTGTAGACTTGATTGCCCCTCTGCAGAGGAGCGCTATTTCAACCTGCTGAAATGTGAGCAAATAGATTCATGTTTTTTCTTCTTTGGAAGGATTGGTGAAATAGGAAACCAGCACATCTAAAATTTGGCTGCTACGTTTACAAATATTTAGGGCCAGTTCTGCTCATTGCTCATGCATATAACAACAGCGACTATTCCTGCAGATAAAGAAAGCAGATTCAAATGTAATGTCTAAATAAAATGGAATATATATATTTTTTCATAAATGACCAGTTTTGTCTCAACTCCTATTTCAGTGTGTCATTTATCTTAAGTAGATCTCTTCCATCATGTTATTTAGAAATCTAATTCTGATTTCATCTTTACAGCATTTTAAGTATCCTACTAAGCATGATTTTGTGGGAATTTGCAGAAGTTCAATAGCACTCGTTACTTATTTGCAACAGAAATAGACACGTTTGTTAAAAGCTAAGCAGAAAAGTTCAAAATGTAAAGATGTTTCATTATTGTGTTCTTTTGACAGATTGTGTAATCCTTGTGTAATTTATGTCCTCAAAATAACACCTGTATCTATGCTCTTTCATATTTAATAAAATAAAACATTGTTGTAAAATATCTTTGAAATCACTGCTTATTTTCTTGCCTATTCGAACTCATTTTACGTAGTGGCAATTCTGCTGCCTATACTTAAGAGGAAACCAAAACCACATAATCATGCTGAGGAAATAATTAATATTAACTTTGAAGTTCATCACTCTCTGTATTTTTATTTTGTACAGTAAGCTAAAAATTTTCAATGAGAAGAAGCAATATATTAAGAAGTCTGGGATCCGATTTCTAAACCTGCGATTATTTTTAAAAGAAATACTGCTGATAGACCATCTAGCTTGGTCAAACTTTGTCTCTTTGAAGTGGGGACTGGTTGTGAGGTACTATTTGTGCCATGACGGTTTGGGACTCCCAATATATAAAAATGGGAAAATGACTCAAAATGATGTTCCAAAATAAATAAGCTTCAGTTGAGGTGTTTATATCAAGCCACGTTTTGTAACATTTTCAGTATGTAGTATTATCATGCTTCTAGTATCAAAGATAACAGAGTACCCAAAGGTGTATGCCAAATTCTGAATCTTCTTGGTTTTGCTTTACAAAGTCTTGGCAAAGTGCAGGTCTCACTGAAATCAGTGTCGTTTCCTCACTGCAGAGATGTTCTTCCAGCTGTGCATAGGTAAATGAGTAACACTGCATGGCAGGCATTTAACAGGGAAGCTCAGTAATAGTCTGTTGCAGCCAACAATTAACCTTCAGTGTTTCAAGTAATGTAATACACTCTGATGTGTGCACCAGATGGATGTCTGTACATATGTATATACACACAATGGATGTGTTATATGGGTAATCGTATTCTTACATACACCGCATATGTAGGTGTGTTTTCCAATATGTGGATTCTGTAGTAGTCCAGGAACAGAAAAAAAAATGCATTAGACACTTAAAATAACATAAAAAGCAATTCAGATGATAGAGAACATCAAAACAGTTTCTGCCCAGTATTTTGAAGTGTATTTGCAAAATAAAGAATGGCGTGTACTTTACCATGGAAAAAAAATTAAGTAAGAAAAAGTAAGTTTGTTATCTTGTAATACTGACTCCTGTTAAGAATGCATTTGAACTTTTTTGACTACTCTGATTGTCACACACATATGACTCAGAGCACGAAGAGGAACTAACAGTTGTGCCTTGAACTGGTGACTGAGCACCTGGTGAAGGAGTGTGGCTGGCCCAGGGGGGCACAGCCAAATTGTTTGCACCTGTTCCCCCTGTAAGCAGAAGGGGTGGAGCCACCCTAGGCTTACATAAGGGTCAGCCATGTAGGGTAGAGCTTCTCTTGAGTCTGGGTTGCTTCCTGAGCAGAGGTGCTGCATGGCCAGACAGCCACTTGAGTGTTGGGTGAGTTCTGTTCTTTGTGTATGTGGCTGCTGGCCTACCCACAAGTACTTTGCCTGGTATCCCTAAGAACCTGTCAGAAGCAATTTTGCTTCTTCATGAGCAGAATAGAACATACAGTTCTACACCTGCTGTGAGTTATACCCAAAGCTTGGTACCTGATATCCACCTTACGCCTTTCTAGCATAGAAAGATTAATTCAAATGGTGCTGTGGACAGATCACCATTACTAGTAGGACCATATTAGTTGTGACATCAGAGTGGGTCTTCCTTGCTTTTATCCAAAATCTATTGTACTGGCTAGAAAAAAAAATAGTGGTTTTTGTACTCTATGACCATTCAATGTTGTATAAAAAGCACAGTCAGAAGGGACAGTTAGCAGATACACTTCAAAGATGCACTCCTGATTTGACCCAAAACAGCATCTTGTAGAGTAGATAGATGGATGTCCACACATTTTTGCATAAGCCTTATAGGAAGCAGAACAGTAAGTCATGTGCACAATAAAAATAAAAAAAAATTAAAAAAAAAAAAAAAAAGTTTATTTACAAGATATTTTACAGACACTTCCTTTTTTGGAAATACAAATTCTCCATCAACAAGATGGAAGTATTTTTACATGGGATTGGATTACAAACATAGTAACAATGGATGGATTAATGCGAAGCTCTTCATGCAAAAAGTGCTAACTTGTCCGTGTTTTGATCTAAAAATTGAGTTACTTTGATCCTACAATTAAGTAAGAAACTGACTGAAGTGAACCTTTCAGAACTACTGTGTAAGAGCATAGGAAATCCAGAAAGGTCACATACCGATCTTTGAGACTGTCAGTAGAATTTGCAACGTGCTGTTCTCCCCTGCCAGGAATTGCTTTTAAGTCTGCCAATATACTTGCTTGTCTTGTTTCTCAAATAGTGTTCCCTGAATCCTAAATACTTAAAGGGAATAATAATTATGAAAAAAAATCCACAGAACTTTAAAACCAAGAACCGAAGTGTTTTTAACTAATTGAGTCTTTTTTTTCAGAGAGGAAACCATAAGCACAACCATAAGGCTGTAAAATCACTCCTGAATAGTGACTTTTTATTGTCCTTTCTCCCCTCTGTGCAGAACCGGACACGTAGAATTAGACAGTGGAGGCTGCTTTAACCTTGACAATCTTCTACTCACATCGTAATGTTTTAGTACAGGGTGAGACTGCTGTGCAAGGCAAACCTACTTTTTCAGACAAAAGTTCAGGAAGCAGTAACTGTGAAGCCTACTGCCTGGCAAAACTGAAAGACATAAGACAGTCTCTCCTTAGCTGTTTTTAGAAGAGACAAAAACAACCCATTTTGGTAGCATTAGATCAGTCAGAAAGGAAACATTCTGCATTTTTCATGACCATTGCTACTCTCATAGCAGTAGCAGTTTAGTGTGGAGCTGTGAGTAGGTAAGAATAACCTGCAGCACAGTGCAGCTTCAGCAAGCTCTGTGTTCCCCACCAGGAAGTCCAAATCACAGACAACATTCATGAGAAAATCATCACCAGTCATTTATTAAAATCAGAACACTGCTGTAATTATTATTACTCTGAAATTAAAGTGAAGTCAGGAAGGTTTTCAAATCCACCTTCTGGCTTTTCTCTTTTTCTTCTAGGTTAAGCATCCGTTTTAGCTTAGTAAAGTGAAATTTGGAGTTTCGGGGAGTCCTGGAAATGGAACTGGTTGTCAACTGTCTGGATACACAAGTTCTGAAAAAATTAAGACACAAATATCTTACAAGGTGAGAAACTGTAATTAATATTGACTACCTATAAATACTTAATATTGAGTAGCTGGATAAATGTAATATTAATTTTTTTGAATGTAAACAGTGTATTTTCATATGAAGGCAAGCAGTTGGAAGTATAGTTTTGTTATGCAAATTTCAAGCTGGACCTTCTATATTGATGACAAAAACACAGTTGTGCATTCTTGCGGTCACTTTTCATCAGAATCCTTAAGAACTGTGAAGTCCAAATGGATCTCCTTAACGGACATTTGGTAATCAATTAAAAGTTTAAGTGACAGACATACAATCGGTACATGACTTCTTTCCCAACAAGATGTATAACATTCTATTCAGTCAGGAACCAGTTAAAATAGAAATAGATACCTGTGGAGTGATGAAGGAGTGTTCCCTTTGGATCCCAACCTACTGTAGCTTGCAGGTGTCATTTTGTTTGCAGATTGGATTTTTACATCTGGTGTCTTCAGGCTAGATTCAGTAGTTGGCGTGCCTGAGTTGCAGGTCTTGGTAGCCAGAAAATCCCTGCTTTTACCATAATGTCTTGTTGTTTTGTTGCATGAGTTACAAGTAACAAGCTATGGAGAAAATAAAGTATCAACCAGTCTTTTCCCTTTTAGTTTTCAAAGCCATTGTAAGAATTATTCAAACTGTTCCCCAATTATCAGAACGTACTTGCTAAAGTGAAATAGAGATATTTAAAAGACACTATTTATACTTAATGCTTTCATTCAGACTTCCTAAGCCAAACCCATCCCATTGATTTATCTAGAGATGACTCCAATCCCAGAACAATAAACAGCACAACACAAAACACCATACATCCAGTTCAGGTGCTATCTTAAATATATATTAGTGGTATTCACATTTTGCTGAAAAATGACGTATAAATTGATCAAAATTTATTGGCATGTTCTACATCTATTGAAGTTCTATTACACAATCTCCAAAGTCTAGAGATAAATTATTTAACACTGAACTCTCAAAAATAGACATCTACAACAATAATAACAGCAAGAGGAGGCTTGCTAATATGGCAAAAATACTTATTGCAATAAATAGGAAGTTTTATCCATCTTGGTGTGTTTACTATAAGGACCCTCCAGCAGCACAGCGTGTGGCAGAGGTGCAGCAGAACAGATAACATCAGAGAGTCTCAGAGACTGCCAGACACTCCTAATACTGCTTACTACCATGGCAACCCCTCTTAGTAAGGAACATGAGAGTAATACATTCAGTCAAGTTTTTGAGGCACATAGTTACACTGACTGAAAAACACTGGATGTTTCTAAATGCTTATGAAGAATTTAATGGAAAAATGCCCAAGTGAAGTCTTTTCAGGTAAGTGTTTTGAGTATGTCTGTACTGTCAGACTAACAAACTAAAAAAAGAGAGTTAATCAACTAATACAGCTCAGGTCTGATATATTTTTAGCTCTCCTGAAATTCAGAGGAGAAAAAAACAACACAGCATCTCATGTTCATTTAGTACTCTATGGAATATAACTGCAGGTGAGTGCCTAACATGCAGGAATCAGTGGGATACCATAGCAGAACACAGCTGCTTTGCATTTCCTAAAGAGCACATACAGTTAACTCCAAAAAGGTATCATGGGCACAACCTGTGATGCTGTTGCTTGGATTAATTCTCAGTCATACTTGAATTCTCATTTTCACAAGGCTCAGGTATAAGATTACAGGGATCTACATTGCTAATTTTGAAAGCTGTCAGTTTCTGTCAGTATTTTAAATACTTAATACCAGAAAGACTTAAATCATAATCCACAGCACAAATGCAAACAGAACCTAGCAGAACACAAGTGCAGCAAATTGTAATTAACTTCCAAGATTAGAATATTATCCAGTGTTTAAACTGTCCCTATTTAAAACTGAATCTTAAACTAGTCATATGAATGCACAACACATCCTAAGAATCTCTCCAGCTACGGAATAATTTTAAGAGCCCACATTAATTCCTTAGGATGCTGTTTATCAACTGTTTAAAGATCTGAATGCACACTAAACATTTGTGATCCCGTAGTAAAGAAATAAAGCTTCCAGCTCCTCAGAATAACCTTCTTCTTCTCTTTTTGCTGGTCAACTATGATGTAAAATTTGGGAAGAGTAACACTAAGGGTGCCTATCTGAAGTGCCCTGTTAGCCATGAGATCTGGTGACATCCATGGTATTTCCTCAGTTTGTGTTAATGACTCTTTAATAATTTTTGATTTAGCAAATTTTACTCCCAAAACCTGCAGGCTCTCTTCAAAGAAAGTGCCAAACGTGCCACAGCAGGACGCTGCCTTGCTTACTAAGGCATCCATTCACAAATTATTTAAACAACATTAAATGCATGTTACCATTCTTCAAAGCATTACATCTTACAATCTTCAGTAATTTTAGGAAAAAGAACTGAAGCTCCACAAGCAACGTTAACTGCTTTAAATTCCATATGTGATTTAGTTTTGAAAGGCCTCCTATACATTTTAATACCCAGCCACACTTAAAAAATTCTTTGTGTTTAAAACATAACAATGATCTTTTGTAGGCACGATCACGACATAAATGATGCCAAGCTTGTACATGAGCATGACTGATAAAACTAAAAAAAACTGACAATCTGTCACTTAAGCCCTTCATCAGAGCTGAAACAAAGGTAATAAATGTCAAACTGTATCACTCTGGCAAAACCAGCCTTGCTTCAGTCAATGGCGTGTTGTTCTTCTCAGATATGTTTCGGGGGATTCTTAGGAATAGATTTCTAAGAATTCTAATAGATTCTTAGCATCTGCACTGCTGTATTGAGACTCTGCATCTACTGGAGTTGCATGGCCCCAGTTTTACAAGTAGGAAAAAATAAAATACAAAACCAACAGTCAAAAATCTGCCACTTATGCAAAGTTATGCAAATGATACAGTAGCTGATAGTTAAAATGCTGGAGCTTCCAAGGAAGAAATCATTGAATTGTCAGCAAGATCTCAAGACATCTGCACAAAGATCACAAGAAATATGGAGCTGTTTGCATAGATTCTCTGATGAAAGGGGAGGAGGATGGGAGAGAGAAGAAAAGATTTCTGCTTTTATCATTGTCCCCTTGATCTATTGTAAAGGGTAGATTTCATTTTGATTGTGAACATGAACAGAATCTATTCCAAAAGGAAAAGAAAAATTACATACTTGTGAAAAAGAAATATGTGTGAGTTACACCTCTAAGAGAAAATTTTTCATATCTTCTTTTTTATGCAACTAAAAGGTTTCAAGGAAATCTCTAATATGTGGCAGTTTGAAGTAAATACCCTTACCAGAACACTCTTGGAGTCCCTGTACTTTTTCAAAAGCTTTATCTGTTTCATATTGAGTTTGTAATTCTTTGCCTCTCGTTTAAGAATTTTCTCAATCTGTGGGGTCACTTTCATCTTTGGCTTGAGCCGCACCCGGTAGCTGTCAGGAACCAGGAACTGGAAGCAGTAAGGACATACCCTCTCTTTTCCAAATTCTTCATCTACAGATAAACAAAGTTACAAGAGTAAAACTTAAGTAATTATGTTCTGTAGACAAACACTAAAAAGGGTACACTTTCATTTTAACAGTACCTAAGTAGTTGTGTTTTTACTGTATTTTTCATCTGGAACACGAGGACATGCTGAGCATAAGTAAGTTTTAACGAAGTTCTAAACCACAGCCTCCCCTGCAAGGACAGGCGAGAGAGCTGGGACTTTTCAGCCTGATGAAGACCTTTTTATAAGGGCACGTAGCAAGACAAGGGGAAATGGTTTTAAACTGGCAGAGGTTAGATTTAGACTAGATATCAGGAAGAAATTCTTTACTGCGAGGGTGGTGAGACACTGAAACAGGTTGCCCAGTGAGGCTGTGGAACTTGGAAGGCTGTGAGACTTGGAAGATAACTTTAAAGGCCATCTGATCCAACTCCCCTGCAAAGAACAGGGACATCTCCAGCAGATCAAGGTGCTCAGAGCCCCATCCATCCTGACCTTGAATGTCTCCAGGGATGGGCATCAGCCACTTCTCTGGGCAACCTGTGCCACTGCTTTGCTATCTTTATTGTAAATAAATAAAATTTCATTACATCCAGTCTAAACCTTCCTTCTTTTAGTTTCAAACCCTTTCCCCTTTTCCTATGCCAACAGACCATGCTAAAGAGTCTGTCCCCTTTTCTCCAACAGCCCCAAGTGCAAGAAGGTGATAGTACCTCAGACTGAGTTGAAAACTCAGTAATAGTAATAATAATAATACAGACTGTTAAATCTGAGGAGTGTGTTGCTGCACCTGCCTCAGCATTTCCTGCTGCCAGAGCTGCACTCAAGCAACAAAACACCTGGAATTCTCTGCATAGCAAGCGCATCATTCCTAACGCAGGCCCTGAATGTGCTGTGAGGACAGAGCAGAAGCGATGGGAATACGGAGAAAAGGGGGCAGTCAGTCCCCATCCGCAAAGCTACGCTTGCGCTGTCCGCACACCGCCGTCTGGCCCGTGTCCCTCACTCGCCTCGGCAGCTGCTCAGCGTCCACCTGTGGGGAAAACACACACAGTCAGGCCGGCTCCACCCGCCCCCCTTCCCGTCGCAAACCCCAGCCCGCTCCGGCCGCTCACAGCAGGAACCGCGCCTGGCCCGGGCAGACGCCCGCCAGCTGCCTCGCGGCCGCCTCCAAGAAACGCGGCATCACGCCGCCCGCCCCGCCGGAAGCCGATGCCCGGCAGCTCCGGCTGCGCGCTGTGCAGCGCTTCGGTGAGCCTGGCGGATACCGCGGCTGCAGCTCCGTGGTTCCGGGCCCGAAGCGGCGGGCTGCACGGCCTAGGCCCGGGTTTAACACGCATTAAAAAGCATTAAAACGCTTTGGCTTTTCCGTGTTTGATTGTGCTTTATTAATTCCCTCTGCCCCGTTCGTTTGCCAGACATGCTTTTACTTTGATCTGTTGGTAATGGTGCTCACTTAGGCGTTCGTCTGAGCAGGCTTCTGGATACTATCGAGGAATGTGAATAAATACAATTATTTCTTATTTTCCAACACTGAGTAGCTGAGTGCTTTAGAAGAGGGGAGAAAAAAAGAATTATCTGTGCTTTCTGTAAGAGGAGAGCTTTACAGTACAGTCAATAACTCGAGTTGGTAATGACATGTTCATAATGATGACAATTACAGTCCCTGCTGCCTTTGTTTTTGATTTAATATAAAATTTGGGATGGACTTTTTGACATTACTTCCACTACTTGTTCAGCCTGGAGAAGAGAAGGCTGTGAGGAAGCCTCATTGCAGCCTTCCAGAATTTAAAAGGAGATTATAAACAGGAGGAGAATAATTGACTTGTTTCTTGGATAGGTAGTGATAGGACAAGGGGGAATGGTTTTAAACTCAGGGAGGGAAGGTTTAGACTGGATGTCAGGGGGAAGTTCTTTACAGAGAGGGTGCTGGAACAGGCTGCTCAGAGAGGCTGTGGATGTTCCATCCCTGGAGGTGTTCAAGATGAGTTTGGATGGAGCCCTGGGCAGCCTGGTCTAGTACCAGATCTGGAGGTTGGTGGCTCAGGGGTGTTGAAAACTGATGATCCTTGAGGTCCTTTCCAATCCAAGCCATTCTATGCTTACGTGTTTTTTGTCACAGAGTTGATGACAGTTTCGGTGTCCTGACTTTCCTGAGCCACAGAGTGGGAATGTCTCATAACACCTGTGTAAAACCCAACCTTCATCAGCTAATAGATTGTGGGCAGATAAAATACACCAAATTAATAGAAATGGGGGGAAATCGGAAGAAAAAAAAAGTCTTTTTGAAACTCAGATAATGAAAAATAATAGCATCACATGGTTCAGGTGCTGCTCTGCCTTGGCTAACAAGGAATGTGCCACAATACTTAAGCACAGACTGATACAACACAAAGGGTTCACTTGTATATCTTTTCCTGTACCTGCTCTTGCCCTCTTCTTATCCTTTCTTTTTGCTTCCCCTCTGTCTCTTCCAGTCTCTCTGAAACACAAATAAATTTTATTCTTCTGCTCCTCCAATTGGGCTCAGCCATTCCTTTTCTCCCTCTATTTCACTCTGTGTTATAGATGATCTTTGTCGTAAAAGCAGTGCAAACAGCATCTCCCAGTGCCATCCCCATTCCGTGTTGCTTGTCCTAATGCATGCCTCGTGAGATGGAAACTGTGTTCCTCACGATAGGTGTGATGCTGAATGTGCTACACCAATAATGCTGGAACCAGGGGGCAATAGCAATGGACAGCTTAGGGGCTCTCTCTGGGTCTGATCCTGCACAATTCCCTCCAGAAGTCAGTATTTCTGTGCACCCAATGCTGCCAGGGCCACATCCTTAAATTCCTCAGCTCCCTGCTGGAGTATTAGTGGAATCAGAGGGGAGAATTCACCCACATCTCAAGGCAGGCTCAATTCGTCTCTACCTTATCCTGGCTTGTGATCACCAAGAGCACATTAGCAGACCTATGCCGCTAACTGCTTCCTGCTGCTGTTTGGTGTTCTGTAGTTAGCACGGCTGACAGTCAAGCTGTAAATCTTGCTCGGTATTCTGTAACAGAGGAAAAAACAGAATGATTTGTGTTGACTTTGGGACATCGTGCATCATTATTGATCGGAGGGAGGCAGTGAGAAAAGCATGCCGTCTATCTGTTGCTCGCTGCTCGTCCCGGAAGGTGGTGGTAGCTGGTAGTCAGTAGAGGGCAATAGAGAAATACGGTTCGTGGTACCTAAAGGATTTGAAACAGTGATTATGTGTTTACCAAAAAAAAAAAAAAAAAAAAAAAAAAAAAAAAAAAAGGAAGAAAAAAAAAAAAAAAAAAAAGAAAAAAGAAAAAGAAGAAGAGCCGGGAGGATAGGTTGTTCAGTTTACTACTGGAGACCTGACTGTGACAGAGCGTCGGGAAAGCATTTTTAAGGGAGGAAGGAATTGCTACGGCAGCATCTCCGAGTCTCTCCTTTTTCTCCTCAGAGTTACATAGGATAACTTGGCCAGAACTTACTGATGACTGCACGGTCAGCGGAGCTGGGAATGGGAAATGCAGGAAGGCACTCTTTGGCAGGAGCAGAAGAGGAGGCATTTCAAAGATCCTGCAGGTGACCGAGGTGAGCAAACTAACAGCTTCTCTTTGAGTGAGACCATAGGTGTTCAATCAGCCGTGTAAAGTCATGAGCAAACGGAGCAACTGACATTATGAGAGAATTTTGTTTTTTATGGCACGCTGGTATAAGACTTGTTTTATCTTGGAAAAAAAGCAGACAGTGATGCTTCGGGGATAAGCACTTGTGAGCATATGTTATTTTGCTTAAACCGGTGGCTTGTTCTGTGTGCAACATTTTTTATTAGCACTGTTTGAAACACGGTTATCATTTTACAGTGTTTGTGGACTATACTTCCTAGATTCTAGCTTGCAGGGAAATACATAAAGGATAATATGAGACTATTTTTGCTCCTTTTAGAGGGGATTTTTAATAAGCTTTTGGAAGAATGTGACTTGGAGATTTAGAGAAATTTATTAAGAGATTTTGAATGCGTGGTGAGAATGCTCTCAGATTTTCCAAAGGCTATATTGTCAGAAGGATAGTGAGAAGTGATAGCAAAGACTATAGCAGTAACAAAAAGAGTTAATCCACAGAAATAAGCAGGCTAATGGAAGGTCTGGGAGGCAGGGAAAAAAAAAAAAAACCAACAACAAATGACTAAGTTAAGAATTAAGCATACGAAATACTTTTCTGTTGCCAAGATCTCAGCTGGTGTCACCATAACACTTGGAAATTATCCTCAGGATGCTAGGAGCCATTAAAGCAGTACAGATTATCGGAGGATAAACTTCCACTTCAGCTGCCACTGGTACCAGAAGTGACCAATAAGAAACATGTGAAAAATGAAAGATGAAGAATTGGAGCATTGACATTCTGGGGATATCACAGAGCAAGTGCAAGGGTATGTAGAGGTCAGTCAGACAGTACCTATCTGAAATAAGGCAGGATGATAAATAAAAGAGGTAAATCATATTCTAAAAAACATACTATGAGCTTCGGAAAGCTAATTAAGGGAAATACTATCTTCTGTTCTTCCTGAACCAGAATTTATTTTGTAAGTGTCATGATAGGTAAGGAAATGACACAGTGATTTGTCTGTGTTTTGTGTGTCAAAACATGTAAAAGATTAACATGTTGATTGTTTGTTTATTCATTGTTTAGAATGCAGCTTCCTTAGAGCATGTGCCTGAGGCAAGGGAAAGATAACATATATAGAACTTGTCACTATTTTCTGTGGGTTGGCAACATCCATCTGACAGGGGAGGGACTCAATGAATATCATAATCCCCTCTGTTTTGAAACCTACAAGTTCAATCTCCATTTTTTTTCTTTTTCTATTCCATTTCCAGTGCTCTAGATTTTCTTGTGAACCTACATATATGTTCTCTGGAGAGATAATAGAAATTAGCAATGGTCTTGAGCAAAAACCCCAGAGAGAAGTATAACTGCAGTTTGAGGAAATCCATATTTGTGTACCAACCTCTCTTTAAAGCAGTCTGTGGTGGGAGTGATTAGTTCCTGACCTAAAATGACAAGCTCTGGGACATTCTCTTACAGCTGATAACTATTTTCAGCATAATTAACACAGTTACTTGGTGGCGGTTGCTGAAGAGTTTTCTCTTGGGTTGTTGCATAACAGGTGTGACCAAAGGAATTCTTATAGTGGGGAGCCACACGGATTGGTGGCTAGGACTGAAAAAATGGAAGATGATAGTGATTTTTTTGTGTGACTCTGTGGTATGTGTGAGGCCTTTTTCAGATCAGCTTATGAAGTGGTAGAGAGGGTGCCATGCTCACACTAAGGACCAGGCTTTGAATGGCAGGCTGCAGATGTGCAAGGAGCCTTGCTGTGTGGAAGTCATGGGACAGGCCATGATCTGGATGCAGTGTCTTTGATGATGTAAAAAAAGTAAACAGATGCACCTTTGCCAGTCCTGTGTGAGACTTCTTGTTACCTTGAGGGATAAGAAATTATTTCTTTATCTTCATTTACAAAATAGTCGTCTAAAAGGGTTGACATTTCAAGCAGAAGTTCCACTTGCAAGAAAAGGTGTTGCTAATATGTTAATTATCATGTTAGCCTGCTTGCTTACTGAGACATGAAATGGTCCCTACTGTTAGGAACATCACTGCACACAAGAGTTTGTCCCAAGCTCTCCAGGTCATTTACTGCTGTGCTGCAGAACAACCCAGGGCTGCTACTTCAGCCTTTTGCCAAAATTGGAACGCTTTGTTTTCTGATGAGTCATCTGAGTTTCACTCAGATCCTGTAAGATTCCACCACCCTGTTCTTCCTTGCTGTGCAGTCCAGTCCCTTCCCTAGAGGCCTGCTTTCCTGGCCAAGAGATTGATGGCACTCTCTCCAGCAACTGTTGGCTCCCTTCCTTAATTAATCGTGAGGGGACTGCTCATGAAAGATACGGGGCATTTCCTCTCTCACTGGAGTAGGGCATGCAGCATTCCTGGCCTGCAGTATGGCAGAGCAGTGCTGGCAACTGAGCTGGAGTTTGCTACACACTGTGCTAAATGCTACCTGCTTTGAGTCAGATGGGGAATTAGGTCAACCAAAAGGAGCAGATGTAGGCGTTTTCCAAATTGGCTGTGTTTACTGATGAACAACACAGAAGAACTATCTGTTTCAGGAGAAAAGTCTTCCTATCTTGTGGTTGTTCGTTTTGTTTTTTTTTTTTCTTCTGGTGCAGGATGGGAAGAAGGGAAGTCTTCATTTTTATTTTTTTTATTTCACTTTGTTTCCTTTTTATTGTGAGTCACTTGTTCTAAGGTGGTACAAGTCTGAGCAGGAGGCTGATCCGACAGCCTCTAGATGTTTCCATCCTTAACCTGTAATTTTCAACACTCATGCTGTAATTTCTGACTCTTCCCGACTACACATTGCCAAGGAGAGAAAAAAAAAAGAAAAGGTATTTTATGTTGGTTTTTTTTCCTGAGTAATATTTTATTTATTTAAAAGTGAACATGAGATAACAAAAAACAGGTACTTCAAATAGATAGCTGTGCCATATAATAGCTATGTATAGCAGTCAGGTCTAGGTGTTTGTATGTTTTTTTAGAAAACTCTCAGGTTCAGGGTGATTAACAGAAATGTTGTTATGCAGAAATTTAGCCAGCTGAGGGATAAACAGTTAGAAGGCTATGTTCCCTGCTGCAATAGAAAAATGGCTTCTCACGCCTATTTATAGCATTCAAAGTTGGTTTAATATCTGAGAAGCTGCCATTGGTGCTTGCTCTTCCAGTTTTATTCTTGGAGAGTCGGATAGCAAAAAAGGATGGAATATTTACTGCTAGAGTATGTGGAGTGTTCTGAACTTGAAAGATTCCTAGCAGTTTTCATGTAATCAGTTTCGACTGAGTTCATTCAAATTTAAACTGTTTGCCCAGCTGACATCCTTGATTCATCATCCTAGCTGAGACGAGATCTTCAAGTTATTTACAAAATCTAAACAAACCTATCTGCCATTAGCTTCAATCATAAAGGTGATAAATATGCAGAAAACTTAAATCTTTAGAGATGACAAAGATGGATATAGTTTAGACACAAGGGAGGTAACAGAGAATACTGAACTGATGCTTTGAGTGAACTTTAAACCAGAGTTTCACAGCCAAATGCGAGTGGGTGATGCATTGCTCCTTATTTCCTTCAAAGCTGCTGCTGAGGCGCAGTGGTAGCACAGCATATTTTATCTGCACTGGAAAGGCAGCACATGGGTCTTCATTGCTATTAATGTGGCACCACCAATAAACTTATTTCTCTCTTAAAGGAAAAACTAAAATGAGAAGGAGAACTTCATGAGCCTGAAGAATCTAAAGAGGAAGAACTCCACATGATAGTAATTCAATCATTCTCTGCAATATTATTGTCCTGACTGCTGACAGAATATGTCTTCAGTGAGGCCTGTAACACAGCCGTATAGTTCTCAAGTATGGAAAGGAGCTCACCTTTCTAAAGTTGCCTGCATGCAGTGCCCTCATCCTTACTGTGTTCCTTCAAAGTTTGTGCTGAAAACAAAAAAGCAAGGGATAGATGGTGCAATTTCGTCCACAGCTCCAGAGCCCTCTGCTTCACCATCCCAAGTCAGAAGTAGTCCTATGCGCACACATTAATCAAAAACTGCCATCAGAGTTGTCATTAACACATGGGAAGGGGCTGATTCAATCTCAATCTTCTTCAGAAGGCTCACAGCCGTATGTTTTTTTTATGTTCTTTTCATTATTATTAGATAAGGCTAAGAGCAGTATTCATGCATGGTCTGCATCAGACTCCTGAAAAGTCCTTTTTGCCCACTGTGAGGAAAGGATCAATTTTCCTTCTTTTGAAAAGTCATTTTAAAGTGACCTGCCTGATGGTGTGGTAGGAATAGCCGGCTTTGATAAACGTACTTAGTTTGTGCAAATGAAAATTATTTTTTCCTTACTATGTCCTTAAGCAATGTCTTTTCTGATGAAAATGTTTGTTTTATTGGTCCCACTCTTCCTCCTAAGCTAGTCTGATAGTTCTGCATCCCTTAGAACTGGTTAGAAAAATAAAGCTGCTTATCATAAGAGAATAAGTAAAAGAAAGCACAGTGGAAAGCCTAAAGGAATAAAGGTCCAGATAGAGATATACTCACAGGCCATTTGTCAGAGTGCCTGGTGGCTCTCTGCTGCTCTTCCGTTTGCTCTGCTTGTTAATCATTTGCTTGAGTGCCCAGGTACCATGGTGAGGGACACAACACCAGTGCCACAGACTCAGCATGCAGCATATTCATTAAAACATTATTTTTGAAAGGAAACCCAAAATAAACACACCTTATGAAAATCCTTAGCATAGCAAACTTTGCAGTTTACTCTCCTCTCTAACAATACAGATTAACATCTTAGCATATAGGCTTCTTGCTCCCATTTCATGTTTTTTTTCCTTATGTTTGATATTCACAGCTTTCCCATAAAAATTTAAATAGTCTGAAAGGCTTCAAACTTCTTCCGTATGTCAAGTATAGTACTTCTGTGCACTGGCCTTTCTGTGTAGCTATTGTGATATTTGTCCCATTGCCATCAGTATTCAAACCAGAGAAAGAGCCTTGGAATAAGGGCTGCAAACATCTTTGGTGTATTAAACACCAAGAGTTAGCTAGTGAGACCTATGTGAAACAAGGGGTATAAAGTGCCTACTTTGAAAGTCCTGGCTAGCAACTAAGTAAAATGAATGATGGAATGCCAACTGACCAACTCTTCCTCCTTCTCCAAATATGAAGCCTTCTGCCTGAAGAGCTCCTATGAAGCATTTCTTCTTTAGTGTCACGTTTTCAGGTCTAATCCTCACACAGACCTCAGTTGCTGCTGTTTCTTTTTATAGAGCCATGCTCTATAGACCATAAAGGGTCTGTTTGAATATTTATGGTAGCCACCACTGGAAAGTTAGTACTAAGCAATGGTTTCCTACAGAGGATGTTATGCATTAGCATCCCTCCAAGATAAGTGAATAAAATATAAAAACAAATTTACATCTTTATCATGATTACCTTATGAGTTTTCTCTTGCTTCTGGTATTTTGCTCACTTGCTTCACTTTTCTCTGAATGCTGTGTGTGGAGCAGGTTGAACTGGCAGTATGTGAGCCTCCAGCATGTAATGTGCCCAGGAGACAGGCTGAGCAATAGAGGAAGGAACCAGAGATACACGTAAGGTATGCATCGACTGGAGCTCAGTAATTGTTCCTCAGACTCCATGATCATAAAAGCTAGCTTTAATTTTTGTTGCAACTCTCAGGAAATGGGAAGGACATCCTTTCTCTTCTATATTTCCCTTACATGATAAAAAAGTGCCAAACATTTTGTTCAGGCCTATCTTACCATCTGCTCTGTCAGCAATTAGCTCACCAATTGGTGTGGGCCAAGTTCCATTAATATCTAGCAAAAGCACACAGAAAAGCTCAAAACTCAGACAGTAAGGCAGAGATGTTGGTTCTGTTTGTGTGCCTGACATGGGGTAGGAAGAGCCTGTGATGCACCGTTTGCGTACAGTTGGAGACATAAACAGTTTGCCATTGGAGTCAACCATCTTAGAGATACCAACACCAAAAGAGTACAGTAATGACAATCCTCATATCTCCATCCTTCTGCTGTATAAAAATTTTCACGTTGGCACAACACTTCAACTTTCTATGGATTCACAGATCCTTAGAAACCCTACAGGTGCAGGGACTCTGCTCTGGTCTAGCATTTTACTGGAGAGAAAAAATAGCCCTTGAGTAAAGCAGAGGATAATCATTGCTTGCATTCTGTGTTTCTGCAGGCTCCAGGAGGCTGAAGGTAGAATCACTCCCCTCTCCTAGTAGAAAATTGGGCCTGACTGCACAGGAAGGCACCAAACAAGTTGCATGCTAATACTGTAGGGTATCAAAGTAATAACACCTTAACAATTCTGGTGCTTGTAGTATGATAGCAAAACTGAGCTTTGGCATCAGAATCTGAGAACTGAGCTTTGGAATCAGAGCACTGCTATTCTGCTATTGCTATGACAAATGTCTACAGTGCAGTTATCCTAAAAAAGGCTTTTGTTGCTGTGATGTTGCCAGCCATACAGGCACTCCTTCCTGCCACCCACATCTTTTTCATGATTCTGATGTAATTTTTTGGTGTTTCTTTGCATCAAATCTGAGGGGTATTCAGTATGCTCACAGGTACAGTTCAATTAATTCCCTCATCCTTTCCTTCTGGAAGGTGTTCCATTTTTGAGAACCACTTTAGGAACCCCTGCAAGTTGAGCCTGGATAAAGGTGTCTCTTCCTGCCAGCAGATTTGTGTGCTCATATTTTCCATGGCCTATTATCAGGAACTTGGCAGGCCTTTGCAATCTTTCCTAGGTATACAGTTCTCAGTTAATCACCATTATTTTGTGGGCTGAAGAGAAAATAAACCTGAACTGAGAATGCTGAGCTGAACTCAAATCCAGTCTTCTCCAAGCCCAGAACTGGGAGTTTTAATTTGGCCCTTAATGGGCTTTGATCCAGTTACAGAATTAGGTTTTGAGCCAGAAGGACATCTAAGTTCTGTGACATTCATATAAATATGCCAGCTTAGTGCTCATCATGTGTTTACAGCCTGCTATTTTTTTCTAACTAGTGGCATTTTCCTTTTTAGCTACAGTGAGAGAAGCCATATTTTTTTACTATTGATGTCACTTTGATTCCATATGATGGTGACAAAATCTGAAGATGTAAAAGCACAGTAAACACTCAGATACAACTATCCAATGTGATCAATAGAGAAAGCGTTTGTATCAGTTCAAACATTTGTTATTCACTTTTCCATCCTCAAACAGTAGTTTCAGCTTAAGACAGTAGTCCCAAATCAAACTGAGTTTAAGTTTTCCAAATGCCTTGTTAACAGGCATTGATACACCTGCAATTAAGTGCAAATAAGGAAAGGAAAACAATAACCTGGGCTAGAGCTGAAAGAGTCAATAAAGAACTAAGAAAAAGCTGCTGAAGTTGCATTTAGTTTTCCAGTTTCTTTTCTGTTTGCCAGTTCTCTACATAAGTGCAAAAACAAAAAACAAACAAACAAACAAAAAAAACCTTATAAAAATAAAAGCGTATTCTAAAGATCAATAGAAGGATTAGAGCATGTAATACTAACTTTGGAAAACTGCAACTCTGACATAATCTTTAACCACATCATTTGTGGTTAAGAGAAAACTCCATTATTTTTGTGGATTGCTGGAAAGATAGATGTGATTCTCACTTGATTCTTTCTCATCCTGACAGGTTGACTTGGAAATTTTTAGTTTCAAAGAATGTAAATATGTCTGAGTGAGTTCATATGGAGCAGATGGGTTTTCAGGAAAACACATCCAATTTGATAGACTTCCAGAAAAAGAAACTCACAAAACTGGCAAAACTGACAAAGTGCCTTTGTTGTGAATGTTTGCTGGTCCCACTGAAGTTGATGCTACTTTGGGAACTGACTTCAGTTGAGATCAAGGTTTTGGTTATAGGCTTGTGTGAGTGTTGCAAATGAAGGTACTGAGCATTAAAGCTGTGTCAGCTTCTCAGCAATGAACTGATGTTCTTTTTGGCTTAAGTTCAACGTTCTTTGAATGAGGAGCTTTGATTTACATTAAGTGTTTCTCAGCTATCCTTGTGGGGATATGAAGCTGCTGTCTTGTTACTGTTTGTGAAGCCACCAAAGAAATAAGCAAAAAGGAAAGAAAAAAAAAAAAAGAAAAGAAGAGAAAAAAATAACCAACCAATCAAACAAGCCAGAAAACACAGGTGTAAGTCTGGTGGCTGCTGTTGAATGTGCTTGTCCTTCCCCTGTGCAGCTGCAAAACTGTCAGCTTTCCAGGTGAGTCACCTTTATAGCTCTCTTTCAGACTGTTACCAATCTTGCTTCACATATCGGCCAACAACTGTGTCCTAAACTGTGCTTACACCTGTTTCCTCTTCCTTGGGAATAAACAGTTATGTCTGAAAAGGGAATTGACAAAAGCCAAAGATCCACGCCCAACCTAGCCCAGTGATATGAATGAAATCACATTTTCTTGATGCTTGTAGAATGAAAGTGGCAGCTGTTACCATGGAAATCGTCAATTTCTGAAAGAAGTTTTGAGGAGGCAGAATAACACCACTAATCTAAGAGTCTGCAGTCAAGACAAAAGGTTAAAGTTGGAGATGCACTAATTAGGAGATAGCTGTGTCCTTGTTAATGTGAGGATGGGTACCAAGGAATTCTGTTTGGTAAAATGCTGTTGCCTGGCCTAATCACTGGAACCTATTGTTTTGGATACAGAACACTGATTAGATTAATCCCCAGTATAAATCTGCTAATTTGTGTTAAAATAGGTATACATTTAATGGATTAAAATAGGTACTCTATGCTGGGAAGGTTCTTTTAAACACTTGGTTAAAAAAACAAACAACTTTTTAAGGGTTAAGTGTTCTCATCCCCTTTTTAGATACATTTTCCTAGGCTTTGTTCTATATTTTGCAAGCAATTATGTCTTCTCTGTCCTTTTCTCTGTCCTCAACACATTTTCTGAGGTGCTGAAATTACTATGGTTCTTCAGATTTCTCCTTAAATGTGCTAAAATTGTTATCAGCAAACAGAGAGAAGGCTTTGTTATTTCCGCTGCGCTTCCTCTGTTGATTGACTGTGCCATGACAAAGTGAATAATATAGCAAAATCATCATCAACAAACAGGAATTTTTTGAGCTAGATTCTCTCTGTTCTTACCAAGAACCAAATATTCCCTGTCTTCAGAATGGCTGCATTTCTCCATAAGAGCTAGAAGTATGGCAACATACTACTTTTAATTTTCTCTGCTTTAGAGCACTGAAATGCCATCTGAGGAACTGTTAAAGCATCTAATAAAAAATTTAAAATAATTCCACAATTTGCCCTGGATTATTTCACAAAAGGCTTAATTATTCTTCATTAAAACTCCTGTTGATTAAATTTGTGTGAGCTCTAGCTACTCAAATAGTCTTGGGCCCAGCGTTCTTCTATTTATTTATTTTCACTTACAACTAGCCTGTATTATTGCAAAAGCCTTTATCTGTGTAATTAGTTTTACATGGATTTCTTAATGAAGACAGTATGTGAAAATGGAATATAGTAAATGTTGTTAGATATGTCAAAATGACATCAGCAGCACCTCAAGGCAGTAAACATATTGCCATGACATTATCTTTGGAAGAGCTAAGGGACATTCTGTGACTTGTGGATACAGACAATGCATCTAGACAGTTATAAAGGGTGTCATAGTCATAACATGTGGTATTTCCAACTAAATATCAAGCTCCAGATTGAAGGCTGTAGTTTTGCTCTAACTCTTCAAGCTTGAAGACTGCTGGAGAAACTCACAGCCATATTGCCAGGCACCTTCTTTACGGCCTAAATGAATTTATGCTTGTATAGTGCTATTTTTCTTTCCCATGCTATCTCTACTCTTTATATTGAATTGCATTTTTCCCAGCTGTATTTATCCTCCTCAAACCATTTCTGGGCAGTAATTACTTCCTTTGCATTTGTATCGCTGGACAACTATAGACTAAGAAACTTGGCTCTGTTAGCAACTTTGGATGGAGTATCACCATTCAGTCACTCATTTTAGAAGCTCTTCTCTGCATTGTTCTCCATCTGAGATCATCTTTCTTGAATGTGTGTAGGATGCCAGGTGTGGTATAACCACACTTCGGACATTATCAGTAATGTCTCCTAGGTTCTATTGGAAGTCTCCCTCCTCATGCCTAAAAGTCCCACTTGCCTTTGTCACAAGAGCATCATGTTACCCATTTAATCATCCTCATTTAGTTCTGCCTGGTCATCTCCTCACTTGCAATTGAACTTTCTGCACACAGCTCTCCTGATTGATTGCCCCATTTCTATGGCTGTCTTCTTCAAGTTGTTTTATTTGTGTAGTGTCACTACTCTCCTGCACTGAAAGTACAAGAGTACCCAGGCAGAAGAGCTCCTGGATCTCAAAGATTGACATCTGTGAAAGGACAGCAGAGAAGCCCTGGGATGAATCCTGAAGATCCTCACTGCCAGACCTTCATGTATTTTGTTTGATGTATCCCTTTTTTAATAGCACTTACTTGTTATTTCTTCTCTTTTAGCTGTTTTATAATCACTGAGTAAGTCTCTTCCTTATTCTTTAGATTCTTTAGTAGTGTCTAACTGTGTCAGATCTAATGGATGACAGCCCTGCCCACTACAAAGGAGATGAATCTGGAGGACTGTTAAGGTTCCCTGCAAGCCATTCTATGATTCTCTGAAAATGTGTTTTAAGCCTTGCATACTGCTGAGGTCAAATGTAATAACTTGTTGTTTCTATCTGCTGCCTTCTCTTATTTTTCTTGCAATTTCTCTTTTAATGTAAAGAAACTATATTTAGTGTTTTTCAGTTTCACTCCCAATGTGATGATGCCATTAAAGATATATGCCACTGGATCAGCACTACCTGTGTCAGAATTTTTTAGAACTCATGGAGAATGATCATAGAATCACAGAATGGCTTGTGTTGAAAGGGACATCAAGGATCATGAAGCTCCAGGCCCCCTGCTGCAGGCAGGGCTGCCAACCTCCTCATTTAATACTAGAACAGGCTACCCAGGGCCCCATCCAACCTGGCCTTGAACATTTTCAGGGATGGGGCATCCACAGCCTTTCTGGGCAGAAGTTTAACCACACTGCAAGCTTGGTGCATTTTACTTTTCAAATTACGTTTCTTTGTTAGCTGTGGTGATTTCTATTTACATACCCATATCTATTCACCTTGTTTTTGTCTTTAAATCCAACTTAATTATTTTTATTGAAAAAATATGGAGAAATACTTATTAAGAGCCTTTCCTTATCTTGTGTTTAGCGTCTGCTCCATCTTTCCTCCATAGTGACACAGCATTTTTCCTTGTCTTTTTTATTTAACTGACCGAGAGCCTTTTAATATTTGTTTTCATATCCTTTGTGAGATCTAACTCAGTTGGGTTCTGGGTAGATCAAACTTTATCTTCGTACTTCCTGACCTCTCAGATGTTTTTAGCTTGTGGAAAGTACGTTTGGCATTCTGTACAGACTCTACTTATTTCCAGTACCTTCTTTTGAAACAGTTATTCAATGAGGTTATGTGTGGGATCTCTTCGCATAAGGTCCTGTTAGCTGCTGGCAGCCCCTTTTAAAAGCTGCTTGTTCAATTTACTGTCTCTTTTCTCGATTACAATATAGACATAATGAGAAATCTTAAATGTCTTTTTTATTGCCCTTTTACAATGTGAGCGCAGTTCTTAAGTTCATATGCCAACCTTGCTTCTCTCTTGCATAAATAATCCTACTAATATCATAATTAAAACTATGAAGGTTACTTGTGTGAGAAAAAAAGATCTACATTCCTCCAAGTACCTTCACCACGTGCAGTATTTTCTCACAGCGGTGACTTTTTCAGCTGAACTGCAAAAGCTGTCAAAGAAGTGCACATGCAGTATCATAAGAAGAACAGAATATTTTGAAAGGTGAGACTGATGGGAAAACAGTTCCACCAATGGATGCAGAGAGTCTTCCAAGTGTTTAGAATGTCTCTAATAGCCTTTTAACCACTTGCCTCGGGTTTTACATTATATTATTGGATTTTCTTCTAGCATTCTGCTGATTTCCAAATGTACAATTAGAGTACTGAGTGCTCAGGAAAGCGGTCTTTAGCAGAACTTAATTGTTATATGGAAAAAGATCAGAAAATCAAATCATGGATGGAGTGAGAAGAGTCCTCTGCAGCTCATCTGGCCCAACCCCTGCTCCAGCAGGAACACCCAGAGCAGGTTGCCCAGGCTTATGTCCAGTTGGCTTTTGAAGATCTCCAAGGAGATCTTCAAAACTCCACAGCTTGTGCCAGTGCTCTGTCACACACACAGCACAGAAGTCAGTGGGTGGTCTCCTGTGTTCTAGTTTGTGCCTGAGGCCTCATGAATTGGCACTGGGCATCACTGCAGAGTGCCTCACTGTTTTCATTGAATTATCCCTTTAGGTATAGACATTAATAAGGTAACTATTTATTACCTGGAGTATTGTTAAGTCTCAAGATATGTCACTGCTGAGTTTCATGAATACTGGGAAAACATAATCAGCAGCAGACTGCCCCAGAAAGCTTGCAGTTGAAACAGTTAAAACACATCCAAGACTAAAGAGAGCAAACATTTTTTACAGTCACTGTAAAATGTGGGAAATGAGCTAAAGTCACCCATTTAGGGCGTGACCAGCACCTGAACTCTGCCTCCTTGTCTTCTCAATCTCTCAATTGCAGGAACCTTTTTTCCCAGTTTTGTCCACTATAATCATTAACAGGAGTAGGAAATTTCAGCATAGTTCTGGGAATGAAAAGAGACAAAATTTCATTTATTTTCCTACTGTTTCACTTACTTTAATAATCTGTCACAGTATGACAAAGTAGTTGGTAGAAGGAGAAAGCATGGAATGTACTCCATTGACGATACATTACATTATTTAGCCACTCCTGTAGAGGAGCATATATTATCTATTAATCAGTTACTGTGAAAAGACAGCAGATGGGTAAAAACCTGATTTGGCTGTTAATTTACAAATTTTGAGCTATAGGTATAAAGCAAACAAGGAAGTCGATGACAATGCTGAAAATATTTTTTGTCGCATAAAAAGCTTCCTTTTACTAGATTGAGCATGGGATCATAAGTAATATTACACAATTTTGAGAAGATATTAAGAAATTTCAGCACATTTGCATTTTCAGATTAGCTGGTGAGCTTCACAACTGTGACCTGAATTATGACTCTCCTGTGGTTTCTATTTATACATTCTTTTTTCCACTACAAATAAATTATGAAATACATTTAAAGTCATGAGTTAATGAAAAAAAAAAAAAAAAAATCAAAAGTATAATGGGCCCAGCTGTTTGGAATAGTGTCATTTTTTGCTGTCATAATAATAGTAATAAAAGCCACTAAATCTCTTCCTTGCATAAATGTATCCATTTACTTCCTCAGCATCTCAGTGAATGAAAGTTTGACCAATACAATGTATCTGGACTGTCACTCCTGTGTGTGTCAGTAAGGATCAAGGCAGGATTAGTGAAGAATCTGTATGTGATTCAATGCTTACCACATTGTCAGCTTCTCAGGAAAGTAGGATCCTGGGTCATAGAAAAGAAAAAGAAATAGAACTTTGTTTTCATTGAAGAGTGTTATCTTGTGTTTGAACAACATTATGCTTACCTCTCTGGCAGCAAAACTACCAAGAGCACTGTAAAAAGATTTTCATACAGTATTTACCATAAAAACTTCTCATAGAAGTGCTCACATAATTGTTGTAATTAAGGGTTTTGAAGAACTTTTCTTCAAGATTTAGGCCAGAAGTATCTACATAGTTGTCAAATACTGGTTCTACTGTAGCACTCAGTAATTCATCTCCACAGGGAAAAAAAAAAATAAAAAATTACCACTGGAAGTAAAAAAATTGTCTAGATTGAAAGACTTTCAAGATCACCAAGTTCAACCAACAGCCTGACATTCTGAGTCCCATTACTGTATGGGAATTGTTGAGTCACAGCCTGAACCACTGATTGATCACCTGAGCGAAGGACTGAGTCAGTTGTGGGAGCACAGGTGAAGGCAATTCAGCTGTGTGACCTCCTAGACCCCTCATTTAAGGGCTGACTGCCACTAGGGGAAGATCTCTTTCTGGAGATTTCTCCTCTGTGGAATCTTTCTTGCAAATCTAGGTCTTTGGATATGGGTGAGCATTCTTTTCCTGTTTGTTTTTTTTCCTGTTTTCAACATGATAATCTTTCCAGCTTCAACATATCACTAAAACCTGTCCCTGGTGCTGCATCCACACATCCCTCCAGGAATGGGGGCTTCACCACCTCCCTGAGCAGTCCAAGCCAATGCTTGACCACCCTCTCTGTACAGAAATTCAGCCTAACATCCAATCTAAACCTCTTGTGGCACAGTTTGTGACTGCTACCTTGTCTCCTTTCACTTATCACATGAGAAAAAGAGAACAGTGCCCTTCTTGTTGCAACTTCTTTTCATGTTGTAGGGAGCAATAAGGCCTTCCTTCATCCTTCTCCTAACTAAACAACCTCAGTTCCCTCATTAGTATTATTTACCAGTCCCTTTGCTAGCTTATTATTCTTCTCTGTGCATAATCCTTTGAGGGAGGGGCCAAACTCAACACAGCATTTGAGGTGCAGTCTCGCTCACAGTGTCTGCTCAGTGAGGCATGTACTCATGCCATGGAGCTTTTCAGGAAAACAATTCAACCACATCAGGTGCATGCTCTCTGTTAATAGCCTGTTAGGGTGATAGGTATTGATTAAAAATCCAGAGATATAAACCTACCTGGTTTAATTTTCAAAAATGTGAAATATACAGATCATTAGTTGAAGAACTGTATTATTTTTCTGAGTGTTTACTTCTTACAAATAATGCATATTTTCAGCTTATGCATATGTTGACTTTTCTTAGCTGGGGAAAAAGAGCTGCGGTACAAATAACATGGCGTAGCTATTTACTCAGCAGTCCATCCAAAATGACCTGAATAAGGTGAAAATTTTTCATTGCAGCAGCTTTCTATTGGTGCATTAGAGGATTTGTAGTGAAAGATGTTCTTTTCACAGATTTATTTTTAATAAGAAACAAAAAACGCCATCTAAACCCAAATATTTAATCATGAAATTGCATTCTTTTTAATTCCAAAATGCTCCATAATGCCTACTGAGATGCTTCTGACTCCTGTTATAGTCAGGGGCCTGTTTTCCTATCTGGACTTAATCTCCTGTGACCTGCCACTATCTCAGCTTTATGGCTATGGACATAACCTCATCTCTGATGAATTGAGGAAAATACAGTCTAATAATGTAGCTACTCAGGGGAATGAGAA
Organism: Tympanuchus pallidicinctus; assembly: GCF_026119805.1. Classification (NCBI taxonomy): domain Eukaryota; kingdom Metazoa; phylum Chordata; class Aves; order Galliformes; family Phasianidae; genus Tympanuchus; species Tympanuchus pallidicinctus. The sequence goes on from NW_026294769.1 coordinate 12,450,107, forward strand.
TATGAATCACTCAAACTTTAATATCTGTGAGGGCCAAAAATTTGTATTCAGAGCTCCCCTGGAAAATTCTGCTCTGCTAAGGAAAAAAAAAAAATCAGAAACATTTTTAATTATTTCTAGACACATAGATCTCATTTACTTCTGTATAAATACAGTGGCTTCCATTAAATTAGCTTAGAATTTTATCTGTGCATAAACCTAGCGATGTGTGTGAAAGGCTTAGTCTGAGGTTTGTGTAGAAGTGACTTCATCTGGTAGGATGAAGGGGGGGGGCAATGGGTGCTCAGACTGTACTGGAGCTGTTGGTATGCTTAACCAATACTGTGTTTGTATGGAGAAGTTTTTTGTTGACAGCTTTATTAATCCTTTTTCCCAGTTGATAGCATTTCAGACAAAGCATTTTTTACACACGAGTTGAGTATGTGGCATGGCCTGTGCAACTGAAATCTGTGAACTACAGTGTCAGCTTGACATCAATTACTGTCTGAGGCTCTAGGATAGGTATCTTCAAGCATCAAACAAGAAGTTGTATTTCAAAGCCTTGAAACCAGCAGCATGTCTGAATGCTCTCCAATTTGGATAGAATATTCTTAGTTTAGATTGCTTAATCAATGCTCTGACTTCACTTAATCGGCATACAATAATATAAAAATAAAGCTTCTCTGTTTAAAAAATTGCTTGTCATTTCCAGTCTGGCTGCAAAGGTCTGTGCATTCATGTCTGCCGATCTGCTAAATCTTTATGCCGCCTCCTCTTTGGAGAGTCATTAAGCTTAGAAGAAGTCTAAGCCTCTCCAGGGCTTGTTTTAAAACATGTCAAAACTGTTGGACAGCAGCTTGTTAAAAACTCCCATATTATGGATCATTCTGATTGACTGGCCATAAATTAATGCCAGTTCTGTTGTTGTTATTTTTAACATATGTTGCTAAGATACTTACATGTCATAACTGAGCCATTAAGTGTGGGCTGGCACGCAGGTACTTAATGCATGTAAGCTCTTCTATTTTTTATTTTTATTAACCTTCACTCTTATAGTAATTAGAAATCTGAATAACTATTATTCAGTGTAACTGTAAGACATTAAGAGGCTGATTTTCAGATAGGCTATTCACCCACATTTTCATTGGCTTTAGCTCAACGGTGTCACTGCTTCCTAATCTTACATTGGTTCAGGGTACACCATAGCCCTGCAGTTAACGCACAGACCTGCAAAAGGCTGTTAACTACAAGCCAGCACTGTACACCAATGCTTTGGACCCAATCACTTCGACATTTGTTTATATCCACACAGAGAGTAAAGGATGAGTGTGCCCTACACCCATCATGAATCTATCTAAGCACTTTGCCAGAAGCTAGTGCTTAAACCATGGAGATGGCCAGATGCATCCCATCATGCCTTTATATTTCATCTGCTTTAAGATGGTGACCTAGTTCTTTACAGAGAGAGTGGTGGGATGCTGGAACAGGGTGCCCAGAGAGGTTGTAGATGCCCTGTCTCTGGAGGTGTTCAAGGCCAGATTGGATGGGGCCCTGGGCAGCATGGTCTAATATTAAATGTGGAGGTTGGTGGTCCTGCATGTGGCAGGGAGGTTGGAACTTCATGATCTTTGAGGTCCCTTCCAACCCCTGTAATTCTGTGATATCCATTTTTTACAAGAAAAGATTTGTGTGAGTCATGTCTTTCCTCTCATTCCCCTCCCTGTTACGCCACAAAGATGGGCTATCCCCTTCACTTATAACTTGCTTCTCAGAGCTCAAGAGCAAGGATGCAAACTAAGTTCTGTCAGAATATGACTAGATATTTTTTAATGTCAGAAAGAATTGGGCCCTAGTGTCTGAAGACAGATTTTAAGCATTTTTTAAGTCTCTGGTCCAAGTTAAGCCAGTTTTTTTGTCCTACCAATTCAGGGGAAGAATGATATTATCTATTTTCTGTTTGTATGCTATAAATACAATTTGAGTCTATTGCATTTATTATACTTTGAACTTTAAATGTTTCCTGCAATTTCCAGGAAGACTTCATTAAAAAAAAAAAAAAATCTACTGGCCAAGAATTATATACAGAGATGATTTGGCAATTTATTCAGAGTAATGGAGAAAGTCCAAAGGAAAAGAAAAATCATAGTCTACTTGGAACAATTTTTAAGGAAGAAAAAATAGGAGGAAAATCATCAGGAAAAAAAATGACATATAATTCACTTTGATGTAATTCAGGATTAACAGATTTTGAACATTTCTTAATCTGACTTGCAGGTGGTGATCTGCTGCCAGAATAAATAAATTTCCAGAAGTGCCAAGGCCGCTCAGCCATTTACTGTGATTTCACTCCTACATAAGGAATTTGTATTCACCAACTTTCTTCAAGTATCTCCTCTATTATAGTAAGTATTTAAGATGCATGATTTTCTGTGTCAGAAGTTCTAGAAAATAAGAATGATGTGAATTCTGGAAGGTCCAACTCCAGTCCTAGATCTTGCTGGCAAAAACAGAATTTTAGCATAGGCATGTTAAACATATGTAAGGCTGGGTAAGGCTTTGGATTAATTGCAGTTGTCATATCTGTAGCTTGTATTTTTCTCATCTCTATGAAGTAGACATTTGCAGAGTGTGTAAAATTTTTCTACTAGTCTTATTACCTGACATTAAATTTTTTAATGGTTGCATCTGTATTTGCAACTTTTAAATCAATGTCAGTCACTTTTCATCATTCGAAAAAAGAACCCCTCACCCAATATCAAAAGCAAACAAACAAAAATCCATTGATAATTCCAACAACTAGGCTTTGGAGTAGAGACCTAATTAGTTCTTATTGAGCTCGATCCAAAGTTCAATGAAGTAATTTGGAGACTTTCAATTAAAGTTGATTGAGTTTAGAACAAAGTTCTTTCTCAAGCACATTGATTTAGCAATATTGGGTTGCAAATAGTCACCCTATCGTCAATCAGCAACGTTAGCCACAGATATTAGGTTCTGTTCTGTTTCTGATTGTTTCTGGGAAAACTGCTGCCTAAGTTGGTGATGCCCCCGTGGCCATATAGAGGGCATGGAAAAACTTTATGTGCTGGGTACCCATTTATGTGGCAGTCACCAAAGCCTTCAGGTTTCACTCCTTTTGGCTTCACTGCAGAGTTTTCATCGGAAGTGTCAACATTAACAAGATTTTAAACTGCAGGCGAATATAGAACATCATTTGATCCTAGCAAAGAAGTGTTTGCCTCAGCACTTGCGGGATAATGTAGAGTAAGCAGCAAATCATTGATGAATTTGTAATGCAACACCGGTCCCAGGAGTGCTCAGGCAAAATTGCTGCAAAGAAGAAGGAAAGACACCAAAAGTGATTAAATGCAGAGACAGATTCAGACCTTGGGAGACCTCCAGGGAGACTCCTTTAAAATAAATAAACAAAAATGAGTAAGTTAAATGGGGGGGGGGGGGGGGGGGGGAATGGGGTACAGAATCATGTGCTTAATTATTTCATTCTGTCTTGATAAAAACCAGCAGGAGCCAACAAATGATGCATGTTTATGGAACCTTAACTGGTCTGGAATTGCCCTTGCACTTACTCTAATTTTGTGTTGTACTGTGACTACGGATTGTCCACTCTTCAAGTGAAACTTTGTACATTGTACATTATGTCAGGCCATTAACTCTCATCACTGTTAAACGCCTAATTCGCTTTTGCTGATGCAGGGATAATTAGTAAACACATGCTACAATTTGTGTTCGTAGAGCTAGGTATTTAATCGATATTGGTACATTTAAAAATGCAGCAAGTTCACTAACAATATTCACTAGTACCAAATGGAGATTAGAGACCTTCAGCGGAGTTGCTTTATTGTCATAAAGGTACAACACATCTATCAACATGGACATTTGGTCCTTAGAATAACACTTCAGTGAATGAGTGGAAGCATTGGTACTTGAGGTGTCTGTGCTCATTTTCCATTTTTACTATGTATTTGCTCTCTGAGCATGAGTGAGTCTTTCATGGACCAGCCATAAAAGGGCTGACAATGCTTTTCTTGTATGCGCTGGCTACTTGGACAGTCTGCTTTATAATGGGGCTTTTCAATGTGGTCTCCTACTGTATTTCTGTACCTGGGAAGTAGTGCTTCACTTCCATTTGGTGTCCCAGGCTACTTAAAGTAACAAATTTAAGTTGGTTTTGGATAATGACATCAAGATTTGAAAAAAAAAACCAACAAACCTCTCCCTATTGTATTAGCAATTCCCAGAGTATTCCACTCCCTTTGTAAATTTATTTTAGAGACTAAGCAAGGTTATGCTGCAATATGAAATACAGTGATCTGTTTAAAGGTAGTTGCAAAGCTCTGGCTAACGATTGCATAAAGCTGAGATTAGAGAGTACATTCCACCTACTGATAGCAAAATTACCAAGTGTACGTACCGAAAATAAATCCTCAATTAAGGAAAACAAAGCAGCTTCTAAGCTATTGTTCTGAAAATTTCAGTGATTTTGAAGTCATTTCTGCTGAATGTTCTGTACTTGACATGTTATATCCTGCTCTTTCTTAAATATGCTTCTCTATTTTTATTTATTTATTTATTTATTTTAAGTAAGATGCCTTTTACTTTGCGGTTGTAGTCTTGGAGGTAGATAGGGATGACTTATTCTTTTATGACATGCAGAAGTGGGGATGCCACTTCAGTCTACACTGGCCCAAAATGCTGTAAGGATCTTTAGCTCCATGCTTATATCCATGCCGGTGGCCATCTAAAAGAATTTTAGCCTCCAAAGTTCCAGCAGAAAAGTGGAGGGCAGTGTAGATGGGCAAAGAAGCCCAGACGTGGGCAGTGAAACCCCTGCCTATTTCGTGACAAATAGGTACCACACAGCTTTTTCAAATCTGTAGTGAAGCACGTGCTGAAGGGGTTAGTCAGGAAAGGAGAGCCTACTTTTTCCCTTCGATTCAGACAATAAAAAAAAAGTTATCTCTTGGGCATAACCTTAGTAAAAGGCAATGCCTTGCTGACAGGGAAACATATTTAGCACCATGATTTGTTGGGAGTGTTTGTACTTTTTTCCTGAGAAATACATTTAGCCTCTTGATAACACTAGATGATAGCATTCTGCCCTGTGGGCAGATGTGCACGTAATAGATGGTGCCTAAGGCATATCTGCCCACGTTTGGTGGACTCTCTTTTGTTAACATGACTGGGTAGTTCAGTTTTATTACATTAACTGTTGAGAACAATCTCTCCTTAGTGTCAGAAATTAATGTTTTTTATAATCATGCAGATTTTAGGTATGCACCACTTGCAATAACATACGATTTTTTAAAATGCATGGTAAAAATAAATGTGTCACTTCCTTTTTGTTGAAGATGCTTTAAAATTGGTGGACCGGTCATACTTATTTTGAAAGAATCTATTTTTTACTGTTATTTCAAATGATGAAAATTCAAGGAAGATGAATGTGGCTGGAAATTGTTTTTGCTTCTTTTGAATGTCTGTGCAGTATGTTTGGGTATCTTGCTCTCTGTACTGTCAAGTGAGGCTGAGACAATGTCAGTTTCCTTGAAGTTTTGTTGTTAAGGTTCCAGCTCGATACAGATGTTGTTGTTTGCATGTATTCAGGTACATGAGTAGTCCTTCTGAAGTCTGTTGGAAAAATCTTAACTCCACTGTTGTCAGTTCTAAAACTCACACTCCTCCTGGTGAGACCAAATTGATAACATTTTTCAGTGGAACAGTTTTGCAGAAGGGGAAGGAAATTGTGTTGGGTTTATATGCTTTTTCCAGTGAATTGAGGATAGTCTGTATTTTAAGGTTTTGTAGCAGATGTGGTGCAAGCAGCCACGGAGAGCTGTCAGAAACAATTACTTCAGTTTTGTAAGAATCATCTGGTTTAGTAATGCCAGCTCTATATTTTGTCCTGTCTACGTTTACATTATATATTAATGATAACTATATTACTACATTGATATGAAGTGTCATCTGAAGTGGCTTCAATAACATTTAGATACAATTCATATAAAGCTGCTTACTACATCAAACTAAAGCCAATCAATCATATAAAAATTAATTGACTTATCATTATCAGAATACTCTTGTTTTAGATTTCTGAACCTGTTTTCTTCAAGGCATTTGTTTAATAGGAAATTCGGAAGTAATGGAATTCTTTCTGATATGGAGCGTAATCAAATTCTGAAGGGTCAGGATTTTCTGCAGAACAGAAATTTCCATTTTGACTATCTCTAAATGCAGCCAGTTCTTAACTCAGTGTATCTTTTTACCAATGCAGTGGAAAGCTGTGCACTAAAATGCCATGCAAATTTGGAGCTTAGTGGTCTATTCTTGTTATTCTTGATCAAAATGACATGAACATATGATCATACTGCTGATCAAATATGTTGTGCCCCATATCTCAATTTCTTTTTTTTTTTTTTTTTTTTCTGAAGATAATGGCCGTTTTTATGGTTGCTTTTACTCAGACACTCCTCCTCATTTCTGGTGACAAGACTTTTTAAATAGAATCCAAGCTTTTGTACAAAACAGCATGTTTATTTTATCCTCCTCCTGCCCTCAGAAAATGATTTCATGACACACAGTCACAAATAAGTCATACTTCTAGTACTAAAAGCTTTTGCATGAGACTGATGTTCAATGCAGCCTCTTTTCTTTATTCTCTTATTTGCTCCTATTTATTAATTTCTTGGTAGTCTTAAGTTCTTGGCAGACTACAATATACCAACAACATCTCTTTATCTGCTTGCCTGTTAACTTTAGCTACGGAACCACAGTGTTCATTTTAATTTCACTTTAATGGCAATTGACTGGGATTGTCTCTGACTTTATATTATTTTATACTAATATAATGCCCTTGGGTTAAGTGGAATGCATCCTGGTTTATCCTTGTGGCTGCAAAAAAATGATTTTTGGACATGTAATTGCGTATTGAAAACGTTAAACCCTTGGGTAATATAAATACCTGACTGGTGATAATATCCTCAGAAGGTTTCTGTTTCTTTCCTATAATATCTGCATTACAAAAAATTTTCTTCACACAGAGTCATGCAAGCCATTTGTTTGAACAGGGCTGACTGTGGTACAATAACATTCCCAGCTGTTTGATGGGAACCTTTCTCATACAAGCTAAGTGACAAGTAGTAGTGTAAACCCTCCTTTACTCTTGTATTGGGCCTTGAAAATCTGCTAAGATCAGGGAGGACAAAGGAAGTCAAGGGCAGGCAGGACATAATAAAAAAAAATTTGAATGCATCACAAGCAGAAGCAAACGTAGTGAGTTTTGCATTTAAATGAAATTTTATATACTCACAGGAAGCATCATCTAGTGGTTAAAGTATAGAACTGGGAGCTGAGCAATGCTGCTTCTATTCTTGGCCACAATGCTGCAGATTTTGTTCCAAATAGGGAAGAGCAGAGGTCAAAAATATACCTATATAAAAGAGCTTTCCATTTTTAATAATAGCATGAGATAAGGCCATATCCTGGAGCATTAAAGAGAATAAGAACTTTGATTTTAGATTTTCATGGAAACCAGCTCAGAATTTCAAAAAAGGGACAGATCAGAGTTGGATGAAAATGGATATGAGAGGAAAGTCATATTCATTCTGAAATCAAGTGAACAGAGGTATGTAAGTATAGTATGGGGTCAGCAAATATAGAAAGTATGACAGGTAGCAATGGCACAATAATTAGTTAAGAGGTCATAAAATGTGTCTATCTCATACACCCATGAGATTTCAGTAGCAGTGCACCATGGAATGTTAAAAGCCTCTTCCTATATGGGTATAAAATTACTTATAGAGAGATATTTGTGTGAAGTTCATAGTAAAATTTATGGTGTTCACAGGGTCTGTGCTTGCTATTGAATAAGAATGAATTCAGGCAAATTCATACCCAAATTGTGTTCAACTGCACAGGTAACATACGTATGTGAAGCTGCCACATGAAAGAATTAATTTCAGCTGAGACAAGTTGGAAAGATTGCAATTAAGCAGATCTGTAGCCCTCATTTGCAGTCTCCTAGTACACCTTCATGCCATCACCAGGTTCTCCACATACCTGCAGTGTTCAGGATCTTATAAAAAAAATTTAGCTTTTAATTTACAGAGCCCAGATTTATCTCCTAGATTTCTCCTCTGTTAAAGCCAACTGCTCTGTGTTCTAGATTCTGAAGCTGAAGTTACTTGGATGTGCTGTAGGTGAAGATGTATGTCTTTATAGTCATGTAGACACAGAACAATTTGTCTCTAAAATGAACATCAGATGTGGCTTAAGCTTCTAATTTTAAGGACATTGATGTGTTAAGTCTTCTTCTAAGGGGATTGGACTCAATGATCTCTGGAGGTCCCTTCCAACCCCTACAATTCTGTGATTCTGTGAAGTCTTGGTCCTCTACAAGCACTGAATGCCTTGCACTTCAGGCATATTAGGATTTCAGACTTAGAAATGAATGCCTCATCTGCAGGATACATAAAAGACATTCTTTGAGCGTGGTGTTGACACCCTCTTTTTGACCTAAAGGCGTTTGTCCAGTAGGGAGATCCTGTTTCAAATCCCACCTCTAAGTAGATATGAACTTGCTTGCATTTTCTACCTCGCACAAGAGCAGCTTAAGGACCAAGTTATAGAGTAAATTTTGAGAAGAGGTAATGGGTCAGAAAGTTTAGGCTTTGTTTCCCTTAGAAATTGGAACATCTTTAACTGTGAAGTGATTAAACGCTCATGGGATTGAAGAGAGATGAAGAGAGAAAGGAAGTGTGTGAATGAATGAACTGCACGAAGGAGTGGGGGGTGTAGTGTCAAATACCTTCAGACTTTTGAAGGATTGGAAGCCCAGATCTCAAGTGAGAGTTCCAAGTATGTTGGAGAGGATCTTGTCTGTATTTTGTGAGAAAGGAATGGCTTAAGTGTCCATCTTCAGGAAGAGCATTTGTAACTATGAATTTCAAGAGAAGCGGCAGCTCAGAATAGTAGCTGTCCTAGGGGATAGGGGGAGAAAAAAGTCACTTCTGTCTCCAGCACCACCACTTGGCCAGCAATAGCACATTGCTCTTCCATATGTCACATTCTGAGGCACCTAATTGTCCTCATGCAATGTATAGTAACACATCAGTATCCAAGTCAGAATAAGGATGGTGAAGCATCAAAGTATCAAGGAATGTTTGGCTTTCTGAGGATACAGGCCATTATAGTTTTTACATCAAGGATTGCAGTGACATCTGTAAACTTCTTTGTGAAGCTATTTAAAATCTCTGAATGAAAAATGAAGTGGCAGTAGTTCTCCAATTCAGAATGGATTAAAAGGAGAGGCAAGGTTTTAGGGGAGAGATTATCTTTTATTAGATCATCAGTTATATTGGAAAAAGCAGGACAGTTTTCAGGAATGAATCCCTCTCCATTGAAATAATGATCACTGCTTGTTACCACAAGATATTCAAAACAAAATCAAACTGCTAGTTGTCTCTTTCTATCACTTTCTCATTTTATTGCAGGAAGTTATTTTTCTCACGTTACAGCAGTTGTTTGTTTGTTTGTTTTTCTGATTTTATGCTGATTCTAGTTAATCATTTTGCCTGAGGTACAAATTTCAGAAGCTGGACTATGCTACCTTTACAGCCCCAGAGATTTTTGCAGCAGCAGAATACCCATCTGCCTTGTTCCATCTGGTTTCCACTTCTGCCTCTGCCACCCAAAGGCACAAACACAGAGAGACAGGCCCAGCGTTTTGCAGCTTAGCATTCATGCAAGGATGGAGTGTACTAAGTGATAAAATATTTAATAGTTAATAATTGTATTTTAAAAAATAGGGCTCTAAGAACAGCCGACGCATGTTGCATTGAAGTTAAGGGACCCCACGGAATTTGGATTCATGGCTAAAAAAGTTAGTTCCTTGATGGTTAAAAAGAGGAGGGAAGTTAAGGATTTCTTAACTGTATGTTTCTACAATTACAGTTGTTTTTTGGTGCAAAGTTAATCTGCAGTGTTTGTCACTATGCCCATTCTCCTGCTCTTTTTTGACTTCAGTGTTTATAGTTAGACATCCAACAATTTCTGCAAGTGTTCTACGGAGGGACCAAACTGTTCATTTTCTGTTTTCTCTTTAAAATCTTCACTGACTTTCAGAATTCAAGCATGGAAATGCATTAATTAGAAAGCAAAGCTGAGCAAAAAAAAAAAAAAAAAAAAAAAAGTGAGACTTTGCTGGAGTTTGGCTGTAGCCACCATATACAGTAAAGTGAAAACTCTACTAAAATATGTCCTCAGGACCCAGTCCAGTTTTACATTCTTCCAAATTCAGGGAGATCTGTCAGAAGCTTTTGTCTCAGGCTGACTCCTCAGCTAGGGTTCAGCTACTGAAATGCTAACGTACCTGTGTATTTTTTCCTTTTAAACAGTTTTCTTAAATTTTTGTTCATTTTGCTGTTTTCAGCAAGTCTCTTCACAACACCAAGAGTTCATGAATATACTGGTTCTATCCATACAAATCTAAATTGTGACAAGCTAACACCAGTACCTTCTGTTGTGAACTCAATGAGATAGTTATGGAGTAAAGCATTATTCACATACATGAACAAGATTAATGATACCTTAGCCTTTTGTTTTCCCCTTTTCTTCCTGATCCTTCTATTAAATATACAAAATATAAGGGTTGCCTCACGTAACTTTATAGTTTTGAATAGAAAATCATGAATTATGAAGAGGCAACTTGAAAACTACCAGTGAGAATAATAGGGCATTGAAAGTCAATTAGTTGCAAGGCACTGGGATTTTTGGGAAGAAAGTATCATAATAGTACCACATAATAGTCCATTATAAAACTATAGATTCTCTGCAGAGCAATGTTAATGAGCTCCTTTAAAACTTCAAGGAAGGTTACAACAGTCTAGACTCACTTGCTGCCTTAGTTTAATTTAGGCATACCTAGATGTTTCTGCAGTCACTTGATGCTGATTAATGGAGGAAACTTCATAGCCCACTAAATGTGCAGCTGAGTTTACAAAATGTATCAAATTTAATAATCATTAATAAAAGCCCTAAATATATCACAAAATGAGCTAGATTACAAAATATAATCCAGTAAAGCAAAATAATACAAAATGCAAATAAGTAGAAATAAAGTGAAATATTACATTTAAGGGTGGAAGATACTGAAATATTAACATATTACTTTTTTTTTTTTTTTTTTTTAGAGATTACTAAATTGAAGTTTTAGGAGTTGAGGCAAAATGTATTGGCTCCCAAGTCTTTCACAGGAGCGAGAAGTTGTTGTTTATTCTACTATCAGTAAATTCATTACGAAGAAGCATGAATGCACAAAATTTCCTGGTAATACTGAGTGTTCTGAGCTCAGATGGTGCAGGGGGCTCCACTGATGACACTCATTCTTCTGCCTCCACTGCATTCGGATATGCTGCTACATGTCACCAGGGCATATTAAAATGTAGCATATTTCTTAAAAGCTATTCAATTCCTTCTCATTTCTGTAGGTGCATGAAAAATGCTTTTGTTGGCTCAGGCATTGATAAAGTAGTAGCAATTTCTGCAAGCTTAACTATTCAACTTTATTATTTATTTGGAGAAATTTTACAGAGCTGGGCAGGGAAAGTGAAATTGAGGAAACTGCATTGCAGTTTACAGTTAAAAGAACTTGGTAATTAGCATAGAATAAGAAAGAAAAAAAAAACAGAACAGAACACTCCTCTGTATAGATACTGGCAAGCTTTTTTTAATTTTTATTTTTTAATAGAAATGTTCCTTTCTTTCTATTTGCAGAGGATTTCAGTGAGCACTCCACGGCCCTTTGATAGACTTACCTCTGTTCCAGAGACATCTGTAGAACCTTACTAAGAAAATGAACCCTATGAGTAAGGAGCTGCAAGAAAAAATGCTCAAAACTACTGCTATACACCAGTACTTCTACTAATCTAGCAATTTTTAATATCACAGGCTTCTAAGGACCAATCCTAAACACCATGAAGTCAATAGGAAAACTGCTTATGACTTCCAGAGCCTTAGGATCAGCACTTCAGTCTGTTGGGTTTTGTCTGGTTTATTTTTTTTTTTTAATTGTATGAAATGTGCATAAGAAGATCCTTGAATGGCAAGGATTGGAGTTTCCTAATGTGCTTAGTCAGCAGACAAGAAGCACTGGAAACTGGAACTTCTGAGTGCTGTTGCTGCACTTTGCTCTTGACTGGCTGTATGACTTATGCCCACTGGCTCCTGCTGGAAACTCCAGCTTTCTTGTTGGTAATCAATTGTTAAGAGCTTGAAAATAAATATGTGAAATCAATTTCTTTTCCTTCCTGTACCCAGCAGCTGCAAAATTTCAAATTAAGTATCTTTGGGAGTACTGAAATAATGCTTGAAGGCAGCGAAGTAGGAAATTCTAGGCCTGCAGGCAGATCTGCCTTGGCCAGAAAGAGAAAAAAGAATTGCATGCAAAAGTACATTCACAAAAGCATTTCTCCTTAGAATAATAACATATTCTTTCAGGTACAATAGAGTGCAGAATAATTCTGCTGAAGACAACACTATTACTGCAGGAGAAAAGCTAAGCTTTGCTCATGAAGAGCAGAGATCTTTCCTATTTTCCTTTATGGAAACTGTCATTCACAAGAAGACATAGGGAGGAAAAAGGAGCAACGTGAAGGAAAAAAGAAGGAATAGGAGTGGGAGGCTGCCATGGTGATGACCAACCTTCCACTGCTTTAAGTCCTTAAGTGTATTACATTCTATATTCTGGATTTAATTATGGTGCTGGAGTGTAATGCTAATAACACTGCACAGTTTTATCTTCTCTCTCTGTCTGATGTACATCTAATTAAAATAGGCATTAATTAATATGTGCTGAACTTTAGGTGATTAAAGTATTATAAATAATATATTATAATTTATAGCACATGGATCATTGTAAAACAGTTTAAATTAATGTCACCAACTAAGATGTGACAGTTCTTGAGTGCATTGCCTGACAGGGAGCAGAGCAGTGTAAAGTGACCGCCTACATCTCCATGTCCCAGCACCCAGTAAGAGGTCAGTTTAGTTCCAGTCCCCAGGCTTCCTTCTCAAGCCATCTGCTCTATATAAGATGGGCTTTTACTTCTCTAATTATCCCACATCATCAATGTCCTTTTGTTGTGAGCGATACATGGGAGATAATTAATTGAATATTGAAATAAAAATTATTAACTTTCGCAGTGGCTTATGTAAGTTATATCTTTGCATTCATACAGTAGTTATGATTAAGGATGTACACTGTCAGCAAACTAGATTGCTTGGTCTTGAGTGCCTATTTAGAGGATAACTCAAAAGGGCACTAAATATGGTTATGAATAAAATATGTTAGTACTAGGTCTATGCAAGAGCCAAGGGTACCTTACTGCTAAATAGGGGAAGTCATGGTCAAAGCAGACAGATTTTAAATGATCAGCACAGTGGTGCTATCCTTGCGTGCACCTCTGGGAAGACAATGTCTTCTCTTTCACACTCCTGCTGAGAGGATGAAGCTCACCTCCCTGCCAGGAGTAATCTCCTTCAGGTCTCCTTCATATGGATTATTGTACCAGACAGTTCTTTAGCTTTCAGGAAAAGGGTTAAAGATCTGCTTTTCAAAGTGACTTTTCTGTTCTGGCCTTCCACTCCCATGCCCTACATGCACACAGTAAAATCTTCCTGTTAGGAAGGACTCAAATCAAACATTCTGGTTACTCAGAGTTTTGTGAATCTACATCCAGTTTTCAGGACTGCTGTTGGGAAGTGATTCCTTCTTAGAATCACCATGGCAGCAATACTTAACTCGTTCTGGTAAAAATAAATAATAATAATAAAAAGCTTTTTAGACATTTTGTCTATGAAGCACCATGCCAATAGAAAAAGAAGATAAATTTTGTAATTTATTTTGTGACAACACAAAATTGGAAGTCTACAATCAGTGGGAAGTAAAAGCCTTCAAAAAATAAAACTACTAGGTGATAAGTTAAAATTACTGGTTGTCACATCTATCCACTGCTTTTATCCATAACTGTTCTGTTCCTTGTGTAAATGTATGGCTTTATTAGTGTCCACTGGGAGCCTTTAGACAATAAAGACCTTAGGGTTCCCAAGTTAATGACTGGTATTAATTACCACCAATGTACAAATTTCCTAAATCGCATACCAGTTGCTGTGTTTTATCTGAGGTGTATGTAAAATTCCAGTCTTTTACCTTGCCTTCGTGTACAAAGAGTTCCTCTAAGACAAGGCCACTTACAGGTGCCTTGGATAGACCGACTTCTGTTTGGCTGCTAAAAGGGTCAGAGTTTTTGCAGTAAAATGGCCTCTACACAGAATTCAAGGGGGGAAAAAATGGAGATGTTGCTTCGTTTACTTTCCTCTCTGAATTGCACTGTCATTCCAAATGTTGCAGTAATTAAGGAACAGGTTGGTTAATTGCTTATGTAAAGGTTATGAAACAAACGTACAACTTTCTAGCCTTCTTCCTGATCTAGAAGTACCCACCTGTATTTTCTTCTGTTTGGAATCTAGCTTGTCTCTGTATTCCTCTTCCTGAGTCGTCCTTTTGTGCTGCGTTCACACAACCACCCATTCCTTGGAAGGTCTGAAACAGTCATTGGTTCCAACTCCTTGATGGCAACCCAATAGGTTGGTGCAGGTTGCAGGCCCCCTTTAACAGACCTAAAAGTTTGTTAGCAGACAGTGCAAGGTTTCCTCTCTGAAATATCGCATGCTGGGGGTCTACATTCTATAAGTACCCATCAATGTCTACTTCACCATTACTCTTCAAAAATAGTTCTTTCTGAAGTGCTTATGAGTTACCAGCTGTACACAGGACAATATTTATGGCCAAGGGGCTACCGTTAATTCTCACTAGCTAGGGCTGTCTCATTCTGTTCTTCTCACAAGAGGAAGAGAACTTGTAAAACTCCTTGCCAAAAGGAATGATAGATGCAAAAATTTCAAAGGACTGACTGAAGCTCTTAAAAATAAACAAATCCTCTGGGTGTTACTGAATACGTAAAAATCATAATCAAATAAGTAAGTTAATGGGCTAAAATTATTAAAGGCAGATAGAGAAGCAAAAAAGCAGGAAGTTTGATATATGGCTCTCCTGTTTTTAGTGCTCCATAAGCATCTGCTTTTGGCCATGCTTTCTGGTTTGTTTGTTTGTTTGTTTTAAATTTATTTATTTTTATTATTATTCTTTTTTTTTAAATGTAATTATCCCTTGACGCTAGAACAAAAGACTGTCAAAATTTACGGGAGAGAAAAGAGCGTTCAGGTATCTCTCAATGTCAGTCCTACAAAGCAGGGTGAGATAAAGGCCTCTTTGCTCTACTCAAGTGGGCAGACCTCTGGTCTAACCCACTGTGATCACTCCTACATTATGCTTTTACTTATTTAAAATGGGAATCAAAATCAGTGTGCCTAGCACTCTGTGACCTTTTTTATTGCTTTCTCTGTAATGCAACTAAAGTAGTTACAAACACAGTATTAAAAGAGTGGCACCTGAGACAAAAAAACAACTCAAGTTTTACCCCAAGTCTTTGATAACTGAAGTGTTCTGTTAAGATGTGAGCTGGAGAAGATCAATGGCATCTTGAACCACAGTGTTATCTTGAACAGTAGTCTTTTCAATGAGAAGAGGGTGAAGCAGGCCCCAGTACATCTTTTACAAAGAATTTTGTGGTGGTTTCCTTGTGATTTATTTAATGGCACAGTATGAGAGATACTACTACAGGTTTTAGGTATTTTGTCCATTGCATTTTCTACCAGTAGAAATTTAATAGAATCATTTTCTGCCTTTTTGAGGTACCAGAGGCCATATTGATCTTTCTCTTATAAATGCTGTTATTATGGTTTTCAATACCTCCCTGCTTATGAGAAGACAAGGACATTTGTTGTAGAGCATGTTTCTGTATATGCTTTGTAAATGAGCATAATTTTGAGAAATGGAGATTGCTTTTCTTTTTTACTGAGGTTTCAGCTAGAAAAACAGTATTTACAGGAGGAAGAGTTTTTGAACATTTGAAACCCAGAGCAGATTTTTATTCAATAGTTAATATTGCTTTTATCTGCATTCTTTTATGTGGAACTACAAAAATGATCTATCTGTCTGAATACTAAAACAGCTACAAGGTCTAATTTTACCTGAGTATGGTCTCTTAAGGAGGACTACAAGTTCTCATTTACTGAATGCTACTGTTTTCTTTATTGTAATCCTTGTTGTTGTTTTTTATAGAAATACACAAAATTCCTGGACTTCTAACTTATCCCACCTCTATAAGCAGTATTTTCCAGGCTGAATATGAAGAGTTCTCCAGATGGAATGGCAAACGACTTCAGTAATGCCATTTTATACCCAAATCCTTAAAGGTTATTTAAGCAGATATTCTCTTGTTGAAGCTGACTGAACCTTGGTGCCTGGTGGATCTTAGCCCTGCTGCACCAAAGTGCTGGCAAAACCTGAAGATTTATGTCTCATCACTAGTTCACTGACGAGGGCCAGCTCTCAGCATTGCATTTCCCTGCTGTACCCACAATCTGCGGGCAATGATAGTTGTCATGTGCTATGTTTCAGACACAGCCCAGACTCCTGTGTATGTCTCATAGAAAAACATCAGTTAGTCTCCCTTCCTTTCTCTTAGGTGTGCACAGTTGTAAAACTTATCCAGCTCTGTCCTGAAGCTAGAAAATGTACAGTGCTCCAAGTTCGTATCACACCCCACAGAAACTTCTCTGCTGTCTCTCATCCAACTCAGCTGTTAGTGCTATCTCCAGACAGCCTTTGATCTAAAGCTTGGCCTATGCCAAACCAAGCATTTTTAGACTGCTTTAATCAGCACGTGCAGTCTTTAATTTAATATCCAGTTCACTTGAATTAAAATGGGACCAGCTCTAGTCTAGATTTACTCAGAGACATTTTATGCAAATAGCATAGCCAGTCTGTATAGATGTACGACTGATTAATCTAAGCTTTTTTAATTAACCTGTGTCCAAAATCCAACCAAAAGGTTTTTCTGTTTCCTGTTGCTCTTTACTAGCAACACTGTAGATGAATTAGTGATATCTGTAGCAAATGAAAACTATGTTGCCAAATGATTCTTGTAAGGAATGCACAGTCTCAGTTTCTTTGTTTTTCATTCCCTTTTCCTTCCCACATTGCTATCTGTAGGAACCTTCTGTTTTATTTCTGTTCATTTCACTGAAAACATGGTGCCCTTAATGTTGCCCAGAATTTGAGGTTTTCACCCAATGCACCTGTAGCCTTAGGAAAATGTGAAAAGCATTAAACAAAATTCAAGAAATCCAGTTGGGCATCTTTGATCTATTTGCATTGCTTTGAAAGCATTGTTTCCAGAGTGCATACAAGAGTAATGTCTTCTGCCTCCTTCTCGCCTCATTTTACACGGCTGCCTCAGAGGCAGACAGTGGATGATGGGATGGGCATGAGCAAGCTGTGAAAACCATGCCCTAACGTGCTGGCCTAGCTAGGGCAAGTGTTCTGGAGGGCATTTCCCAGATGTATCAGTGAACATACTTTCAAGCTTGCACCCTTAAGAGTAGATATGTTTAGTTTTGAGAATATTTAAGCTTTAAGGCTGACCTTAGCAGACACTTTAGCCATGGACTGTGTAACCTTGGACTAGTTACTTACTATTTCTGCATTACTTCTTTTGCAGCTATCTGCAAGAATATTGAAGAATTATTGAATTATACTGAAGAATTATTGAGGAATTATTGAATTATATTGAAGTATATGAGGTGTCCAAATACTGCACTTCAATAGTCGGAACTTCAAACAAACAAATTAAAATCAACCCCCTGTATGTTATTCCTTCTCTATTTTAATGCTTTTTTTCTTTGAGAGGACTGGGTAATAGAAGGTTGTTTGGATGGACAGTGTGGTAGCGCAGTCTTTTACATTCTTCAGAGCTGAAAGGGGCATACTTGTGCTCTTTTGGAGTCAGAAGGACCTTGCATAAAAATTTCACTGAATTATAAAATAAATGAATACACGAAGAATAGAAAAGGATGGTTCTCTGGCAACCAGTTTACTGACACTACATCTTCCTTTGTCCTTCACTACTAAGGAAATGCAATTAAAAAGGGTATGTGTGCTGAGCTGACAGGTTTGCCATAATGTTGCAATTGACACATCCAGTTTGCCATAATGTTGCTAGCAAGTCATTCTGTAAGCAAAAATTATCAGCAGGTGTGTTGTTCTTAAGTATATTCATCAGTACATGGGTAAACACACAGCCACAGCCCAAGATGTAGCTGTGCTGCTTCAATGGAAGAAGAGACTGGGAACATGTACGCAGCAGACCCCTCTTCTTGGCAGGACATTTCCAGCTGATATTCATTTCACACTCCTAATCACACTTTCCAGGCTGGTGAACAAAACAGAGCATAGAGAATGGAATAATTTTTTTTTCCCTTCTCCTTTCTTTTTTCCTTCTTTGTGAATTTCTCGAAGAAAAGAGTCTGTGGTCTCAAGTTTTGGAATGAATCCAGCTATCAAAGTTCAGTGGTGTAGTAGCAACTAACTGCTTTAATTCAGTTTAAAGTTAGAGTAATTTAGCAAGAAAGGAATATATCGCGAAAAGCTATTCAATCCCACACATACATTAGACAGCAAATGGACTGTATGTTAGTATTATATCATTTCAAATTTCTGTCAGTTGTGTAGTGGGAACAATTTTTTCGTACAGAGTGTTTAATTCTGGAAGTAATAGTTAGTGCGTTGTACTGGGAGGAAGTAGCAGTGGACAAAACCACCTGCAGAGTTGCAAATTTAGAGCTACTCTATAAATCCGTCACTGGCTCCATTATTCACCATATTTCAATTACAAACCACAGGTATTACTGATGGGAGAATACCAGAGGATATGGAAATTGGTTTCTGGGGAGGTGAAGTTTACGGGCTTTATTTGTTCTGCTGGTCCCAAGACTGGCTGGGAGGAGCTGTGCATGGCTGACAGCACCTCTGAGGCTTGATTCATACTGCAGTGTGGCCCACTGAGCATGCTGTGTCTAACACTGTCTCCTGCTATCTTCTGACAATCAGCTCAAAATCTGCAGAGGAATTTAACATACGTCAGCAGATACCGAGTTCCAGCTTTATATTCTTATTCATATTCTTATTTTCATTGTGAATTCTGCCCCACATTTTGTGTATAACAGAATAGAAGCTACTAAGCAGCAGCAACTGCAGACATAATACATCCCCAGTAGCTGCTCAGCTCTCAAGGAAGCGATGTGCAGAACCACATCTGCAGCCCTTGGAGACATTTGTCTGAGGGTCACTGAATCAGCAAAAAGTATCACTAGATGAGATTTCTATGTCAGTCCACAGGTGTATCTGCAAGCGTTCCTTCAGTGTTATTTTTATTTTGTTTAATTAGGTCAGTTCTAGCAACACTTACCTAACTGTGTTTTGAAAGTGCCTAAAAGCAGCATTCCGAAGGTGTGAAGCGTTTATGAGCAGCAAGCAGGTGGTGGTACATGAGTTTATTTCTTTAGAAAGAAAGTTCAAGTCATGTCTGTATAAGAAATGTCTCCAAAATCGCAGCCTGCCATAAGAATGACAGCTTCCCTATGCGTCGTCACCCCACACAAACAAGGGTTATGTTGGTGGGTGGGTGAGCCCAGTGACAGCAGGCCCGTGTGTGTAGCTTCATAGCCAGGAATGAGGCTTGGCCAAGCGGGACCAGGCATTGAGAAGAGAGCACAGCCCGGCCAAGCACAGCTTGTGCCAGTGGCTCTGCTCCCACATTTGGTGCTGGTCCTGAGGCACTCATAGCAGCGTGTTGGGTGCTGAAGTGCAAGGCCACCTTCCGCTTCATTTCCTTGACACAAGAGCTCGTACCTGTCTGAGTTTTGGTTTTGTCTGTGGAGATGAACTATCGAGGCAGAAGAGCAACATACTGCAGCTTCCTCATGGCATAACGAAGGCCTTCTTGGACTGCATCAGATGTGTTACTAAATGTTGCTAGAGCAAAAATTGGCATGAAAAAACATCACCCTTCTGTGCTCATGCAATAGCTATGAATTTGTTTGGTTCATATCTTTTTTTTGTGCATATTTACTGTGAGGATAGAGAGTAAACAAACGATCTTTAGACATTCAGACTTTCTTTGTAGGATGATGCAGAATTTGGACAGATTCTCCAAATACATGGTGGCCAGGATGATTGAATCCATCATGCATAACAACAATAAGAGATATCGTAAGGATGTGATGCAAACATTCTCAGTTCAGTGATGATGGCTGTCAGTAGAATCCCCCAAATAAACATTTGATTTGTTGAGACTGTAGGCTTTTTTTGGGCCTGTTTCCAGAACTCAACATGTATAGTGAATATAGTCAAACAACCTGAAAGAATTTGCAAAGTCATGATGTATGAATCAATGGTAAAAAATGTGAAGGCTGACTTCACAGAAGACAAAATTAGAATGCTTGGAAATTCATAATGAATACAAAAAATATACATATTCTTTACCAGAAGGGAACACATCTAAATCAGCATAGAAAATAGCAGTAGCCTTTAGTATTTTGTCTGGTGGTGCAATACCAGTGTAATAGTGTCTAAAGCATAGCAACCCATTCACAGCAGTGACAGGATGTTTCCACACTAGACTTATGTGCTGCAGTAGGAGCAAGACATAATATCTCCCAGCTTATTGTTGGACGACAACTCTGAAGTAACCTCAGTGTTCAGCAAGATACATTGAGTATGAACCTGAAAAGAAGATGCTTAAAATAAAGGTCAGATGAGACACTTACCCTAAAGCTTCAAGTGCCATTGAAATAATTGCTAGCTCCTTAACCTTTCAAGAAAAAATTAGCTGAACTGCAGAAAATGAAGGATTGAAAAATGAGGTGGCGGGGAGGGAGAGAAAACTGGGAAGAAAAAGATGCTTTTAATTTGCAACCTGCTCTCTTCATCAGAATTACTTTAGGATAATCAGGCAGATGCGGATGTTTCCTCGAAGGTAATGCTTGAGTGGTGAAGGTAAAATGCAATGGTCGGATAAAACACTCTTGCAAATTTGACAGGTTACATTATCTTTTATTGACACCAGAACAGAAGAGACAGACTCTGGAGGGTTTATTTTTGCATCAGCCTCTTTTTTTTTTTTTTTTTTTTTTAAATGACATCTGCCATCTTTAGAAATTAAATAAACTTTTTATTGTAGAGTTTTAGCAGATTATCTTAAACAGACTTGACTGCTTCTTGGTAAATTTTGTGATATATGACGTGCCTCTGATTTTAATCTGCATTTTTTTTCTTTTTCTTCTTTTTTTTTTTTTTTTCTGTATAATCATTCAAAATAATTTATGAAATTCACTCTGTGTTATAATGTAACTTTGATCTGGGGAGACAATACCAGGGCAAAATAAAAGAAGATGGATTATAGTTCCTACATTAATAGACTTGAACCAAAGAAAAAAAAAAGCCTTACACTTTATGAAATGAGAAAGATAAGAACATGAATTAATAATGCTTTAACAGCAGTGGCACAAAATCCTTGAACAGTAATGATCCAAAACTATTCCTATTGATTTAAAATCTATATTTAAGACAGTTAGGCCTAAAAGTACCCCCTTCAGTCATATCAGATATAGATTTTCAATTTAGAGGATTGTTTTAAATCGCAGTCTTTAATTCAGAAAATACTCTACAAATCTTTTCATGTTCAAAAGTAAATTCCTTTCCTTTCATTCTCTCACGTTATGCTAGTTAAAGTGTAAGAGTCACCCTTGATAAGTGGCTGTGTATAACTACGTCAAAGCCAAGTTGGATATCAGGAAAAGGTTCTTCACCAGAGACTGGTCAGGCAGTGGAACAGGTTCCCAATGGAAGTGGTCATGGCACTAAGCTTGCCAGAGTTCAAGGAGCATTTGGACAATACTCTCAGTTATATGGTCTGATTTTTGGGTGGTCCTGTGTGGAGCCAGGAGCTGGATTCAACAATCCTTGTGGATCCCATCCAACTTGGGATATTTATAGTCCTATGATTCTATGAAAGCAGAGTTGCTACCTGTTCTGCAGCGCTTGCCCTAGGTTGTATGGCTATAAGGCTTTGGTGCCTGGAATGAGGGAAATCTCAGTCAATATAGATGAGAGGATGATTGGGCTCATGGAGAGATAAGGTTACCAAGAGCCAAATTGTGCCTGAGGTGATGCATTCCTATTGAGCTATTGAGTACAATAAGAAACTTGTGTTCATGCTAGTCATAAATGTCTTGCTAATAATAAAGAGAGATTGATGTTCTTAAAAATAAAGTTAGACAATTCTTCACTTTATATTGAAGTAGCAGCAATAAGAAAATTGATTATTGCTTTCTTGCATTTCAAAGCAGTTCTTGAAGACTTTGCTGGAATTGCACTGTTCATTCAAAGGGAAATTATTAGAGCCTGCAGCTCCATTAATGTGCTAATTTGTAATTAGTACAGTGTCACCTTAAACACCCAATTAATTCACAGTGGTTAGGTAAATTGTAGTGTGTACTCACATTTATTTTTCTGCAAAATGACTGAAATTTTTAATGTGCCCTAGTGAGACTGTCCTCTCTCAAAAGTAAGATGAACTGGTGTGGAACAGATGTGAAATTTAATTAGAACAAAAGGGCTTTTGTCGCAAATCCAAAAAACGCAGCAAAGATTGGGATTGAGAAAGAGAACTGATTTCAAGAGTGGCAAAAAATGTCTCCCTTAACAAATAATAGCAATGGGCAGAGAAGGCAGTATACAGATCCAAAGAGAAGTGCTATTTTACGTTTAACAGCTTCAAGATGAAGATAGATCACTCTAGCTGAAGTTCAAATTCACGTTCAGTGGCTTCAGCATAGCTGTGATGTGTTTCTGGAGCTGGAAAATAAACCCTTTCCCATCTTGGGTCCAGAGACATCACTAAATTTTAAGGGTAGTTTTGGTGGTGAAAGGCAGAGTTATTCTGAGACCTCCTCCTGTGATTTTGATTTGTTTGCAGGATCAGGAATGCCAGCTCTCACCCCAGGGCAAGGATCAGTTAGACATCTCTGTAGCCATCTGAACAGTTAAATCTGTTCTTACTCCTTAAGCAAACCATGGAGGTAATAACATTCTGGCTAATGGTATCTCCCCTAATTGTTCCAGAGTGACTCACCATGAAGAGTACGTGGACTAGCTCAGGTGAGAGGCCAAAGTTCAGTGATGGTTCATGGCAACAAGCCACACCAGCCTTCCATTCTCTGGGTAGAGAGAGTGAAAGAAATAACATGCGAGAGGTGATATGCAGACTTCCCCCTTGCTTTCCATCCCATCAGTATTCATCAAGACTCGGAGTTTATAGCCATGGCGTGAAAGATGATTGTCCTGTCAAACCAGGGAAATGAATCCTGAAGAATGAGCAGGTTTTCCATTTATCAATAAATTGACTTACCCCATTGGTAGTATAAAACAAGGATGCTTTCTATAGAGCAGGTTGCAGTACAGTGCATCCTGCTCTCTATTTCAGATGTCTCACATCGCAGACAACCAGATTGTTCCAGTGAGGCTTGTGAACTCAGAGTAACTTCTCTTGGAAATGCCTTCAGTGAGCAAAAATGAGGAGACACAAAAGAAGGAAATGTAGACTAATTAAGCAGAATCTTTTCTAACCCGAACGATTTTCATGCTTTTTCCACAGGGCATCAGCAAATCTTTAAGGATGCAATTTCAGCTCTAACCTTGAATTTCCTTGCTGTAATAGGGATGGAGTGAATCTTTTAGCTTCATCTGAACATAATTTTTCTGTAAAAAGCAGATTAATTCTGGGTCCCAAGTTTCTAGTACTCCATGTTTTGATTTCATTTTAGTGCCTATATAGGCACAGCTTAGGGAATTGGTTAGACAGATGGAGCTTGGCATGATTTTTTTTTCACGCTGAATGTAAAAATGATATTTTTTGTTCTTCTATGCAGCTGAGATAAGAAGGGCAGGTGGCTGGAAATAATTCTAGATAAATTATATCATTAATTGTAAAACTCTTAGAATACATCAAGAAAAAAAAAGGGGGAGAGTCTTCAAGTTGCAATCTAGAGGCTGTGAAACAGTGAAAACTGTTGTCATTGCATTAGTCATTAGACAACCTTAAGAGCCTTGCTGTTGTCAAGAATACTGATGACATTCCTTTTGATACCCTCATCTGGAAAGATCTTTTAATTCATAGCTTTATCGTTTGCCTAATCTGGACTGAGACTAGTTGAACTGTACTTTATGCCATAAAAGATAAGTCTGTAAATGAACAAAGTTGATAGCTGAGAGTTTTATTTGAAGTAGATAGGAAACTGGAAAAAAAAAAAAATTAAATCTTTCGAACAGAAGCTCAGCATTTTAGAGCAAACAGCTTATGTAATTTACTAAATTCTATTAATGTGAGTACTTATCGTCAGAGTGCCTGAACAGCCATTCTGTGGGTCACCTTCATAAAAACAGAAGCTAAGCACACTTCATTTCCTCTCCTGCTTCTTCTTCTAGTTTGTTTGGAGAAGCAAAAGTACCAAACAAAGTAGCAACAGCATAAAAGTGATATGTAGAGTCAGGGACAAAAAAGCAATAAATCTGCCAAAGATATTTTGAACAGAGATAGCAATAATCTTGTCTTGTATACCTGGCTCCAAATTGCTGATCTTTATTGTAATGCACAGCAATGTACTGTACTGGGTTGACATTTATAAAAAAAAGTCTTTTCAAGCTCTGCCTCTCACAGCATTTCAGCTGGGAACGAATTGTAAGTCCACAAGGAAAAGAAGACATACAAGTAAATACTGTTCTCATAAGAAATTCAACAACAGTGCTGAATATTTTCGTTAGCATCAATTTATGACTTGAGTTGAGCAAGCAGTAAAAAAAAACATGCTGTCCTGTGAATATTCTCTTGGATTCATAAGCAAATTTCATTTTTTTGAAACAATTCAGGCAATTGTTTTCTGTGGCTATTTGACATGCAGCTTTATTAGTAGAAGCTATTCTCCCCGATGCCTATTTTCAATGCAAAAGTTTGAATGCTTACCAAAAGTAATTTCTTGAGCTGCATATCCACAGTGTCAATTAGTTAATTAGACAACTAACTTAATCAGGAATAAATCTTACATGACTTATATAATTAAGAAATACAGTTTGATTTGCAAATATTCACAACTCCTTGCGAGTGATCTGCAAACCTGGAATTATTAATTATAAAGGCATTCATAA
The DNA here is from genome assembly GCF_026119805.1 of Tympanuchus pallidicinctus. NCBI lineage: Eukaryota > Metazoa > Chordata > Aves > Galliformes > Phasianidae > Tympanuchus > Tympanuchus pallidicinctus. The sequence continues at coordinate 12,475,320 of NW_026294769.1, forward strand.
GCAACTCTGCATTACAAATTTGGAAATGTTGTGATCCGTGTAAGGGTAATTTGCAAACAAGAAACAAAAGACAGAATTTGTTTATACATGATTAGTAGCTAATTATTTGCTTAGCTTTATTTGTCATTGGAAGAGGTGCTGGTAAATTTGCTGAAGAAGTGCTCTCAGTTTTTCAGTTGCGGAGATCGTGCTGGGAAGGCAGTGGTGTTCGTCACGGTGCTCATGTGGTTTAATGGAGGTCGGCTAAATGGCAGCTTTTAACTCTAGGCCTGAACTTGACCTTTCTGCCCTATGCTGGCAGCTACTTGGGTGGTTTTTCCATTCGCAGTGTTGATAGTAGAAGTTGCACACAGTGTTATCTGCTTGCTGTCCACAAGCACCTGATTTCCATTCTTCTCTGCTTCTGTTTCACAGATGACACGTAGGTTGAATTCAAAAGTGCAGGAAAAGAGCTCTGCCTGCAAAAGGAGCCTGCACTCTGGAGGGTTTGCTCTAAACTATTGTGAGACCTCCGGCTACAACACAGGACATGGGAGCTTTTCTGAACCCTCGTGTCTTGTGTTGCAGCCAGAGGGGCACATCTTTTCAACTGAGTCTGAAACAAGTCGAAGAAACCGTCATGAAAGAGGTGGAAAGAGAGAGTGAGAAATGGGTATGGGACTTCACTGAACATCTGAGAGAAGCAGACTCAGGAATGTGATCCAAGCCATTAGCTTATGGAGCTCTCAAATCCAGAGGAGACGTCACATTTCTGCCAGTTCTTGCATGCAGATCTGAATCAGGTAGTAAAAGTTACTGTGTTTATAATGCCACTGGCATTGGTCTTTCTTTTTTTTTTTTTTCTTTCTTTCTGCAAATTTGACTAGAGTCACTGAATTAAACTCTAGATGCTTTGCAAGTATTTAATGATCTGCCCGTTTGAGACTCAGCGCTTTTGTTCCTGTTTTTCAGTAGCTGTGAGCATGAACTTTTAGGAGGAATAGAATTAAGCAGTCTCAAGTACTTTGAGGAGAGGACATGCCTATGATTAACACTGACATTTTTTGTTTCTCACTGGGACAAATTTTTCCCTTCTTCAAGATCTGACTTCAGGGTGAACCTCAGTTTGAGAAGGTGCTCCCTTGAAGGAATGCATGAACCCTTTGGTTTCACTTAACTATGCCATTTGCTCAGTACAGTGCATGCCAGTCTGTTCCATCTAATCAATTATTAAAGTATACTCAGCTGAAATCTTCCTTTTTAATACTTCATTAGACTGGATAAACTAGTATTTAAGCTTAAATATCTGCATTTAAAAAAAAATGTATGTCCCACTGAAATGCCTATAAGGTGACTTTGGATTTGTATTTTGAGTTGTTGAAATTGATGATTTTAATGGATGATTAAAAATGCCCCAGTTCTAATCCTCCAATTTTCTACATCTTGTAGAAACTGAAAATTTATGTCTCATTGTTTGGCAGCAACCATGGTTGAGTTTTTAGGATAAGGTCTGAAAAGTTTAGATTATGTTTCCAAACTGTCAGTGAACTTTCAGGTGCTGCCCCGTTCTGTATTCATGGATTTCCTTGGCAGTACACACAAAACATGTCTCTTCTCAAGGGATTAAAACCAGCAGAACCTGATTCTTGAGTCTTGTACAAGAGTGATTGTTTTTGAAGATTCTCTTACCTGATAAAGATTATGTTTTGGTAGTCAGATTTAGATTGCCATTTCCCATGAGCAAAAGTTTAAAAAAAAAAAAAAAAAAAAAAAAAAGCAATTATATGAGGTAAATAAATATTCTCACCTTCACTTCTGTGATCAGGCTCAGTTTCCTGCACAATCTGTGCAGCTATCATTTAAATGAGAGAGAGAACTTTCATTTAGCAAGCATCCTTCTGACTCAGTGCTGCTGACTTAGTTTTCAATGCCATTTACTGTACTCTCTGTCTCCTCCTGATCTTTGGTGCCAGTCACAAAAAAATATTTGCAAAGTAATCCCTGGGAGACAGATGCTCCAGAGCCATCCAGTGCCCCACTGGATTGAAAAGCCCATTAGTCACTCCTCCCCGACCTCCCCATCTTTCAATCCCGGGAGCATAAAAACTGATATTTGAAAACTCTTACTAGAGAATTTCAGCCTTTCAGTACTCCCAAATACAAGTCAGGGTCAGATGTTTTCTGAGGGAAAAGGGAGTAAGGAAAACTACCCAGTCTCAGAGACCTCAGAGCAGAGAAAATTTCAGGGGAAAGCTTTTGGATAGAATCTTGGAAGTCGGGCTACAGATCTCTGCACTTCTACTGGTTTCATAGAGCTACACCAGCTTACTCCATTTCACCCATTATTTTCCTGCTTTTAAAGTATCCTGTATGGGCTAGCAAAAATTCCAAGAGTTTCTAAACTACTCACATTCAATGATGTAGGCTGGAGGTGGGGGGTGTTCAATGTTCTGTATTCAGAATCTTTCCTTCCTATTGCATACATGATGCTTTGCACTAGAAACGTAAAACAAATCATTTGTCAGAAAAATTACATTGATACTATGGGAAAGGGGATTTTTTTCTCTGATATCTACCAGTTCAATTGTACTAGTGGAGGAGATTTTTGCAAGCAGTTAGCCATCAGACTGTAGTCAAACCCCTAGTTTAAAGGAACAAAAAACAGCAGTTAAGTATAGTTTAATTTTTTTTTTCCAGGAAGTATTGTTATTACAAACTATAATTAGTGGTTTTAACACAGCAGTATTTCATTTCTCTTAAAGGAAAAACAGGTTCCTAGCTGTGCATCTTTGTTAGAGCTGTCAGTGTCTGTATTCATAAAAGGAAAAGAGCTGTGATCGAAAATGGGTAATTTCTTGATAGTTTAGGTGCACACCATGCCAATCAGGAAAGACTAGGCTTCCTAATGATATTAAAAAATCAGAAAATGGAATTTTGTCAAACATTCAGGTATTTTTCAGAGGACTCATTTGCTCAAGTGAGAAGTTTATTTGTTGGCAATGGCTGAATACTTAATTACAGTAGCTGTGCTAAATATCACTGCTGGTGCTTGAGATATATTTAGATTCAGCTCCCTCTGTCTCAGAAAACACAGCAATTAAAATGCAGCACTGTAACTTAATGTAACTGATAATAGGTATAGGGCCAAGGAAGGCTTGAGATGTTGCCAAATGTACTATGGAAACCATAGATGAAGCATGAAAATGGTGGGAACCCTTTCTGCCTCTGTAAGTCGAAGCCCTTACTTCACTCCATCAATGTGGGACACAGCAACACGGGGATTTTCAAGGCATTCTAGAGACATCAGGTGTCTTTGACAGCAGTGGTCGTGACAGCATTAGTCTTACAGCCTAAGTTACCTGCATCACAAGACTCACCTCAATTAACAACTGGAGCTTAGTCCTCAAAGGACCTATGGCATTCCTTCAAAAGGCTCTCTACTCTCACTTGCCCTTCCACATGGGATACACACAATCATTGTATGCTGAACCAGACCAGTGGATTCCCAACTGGCCTGGCTTCTTGCACCACTCAGCAGAAGCTGACACAGTCCTCACAGCTCTCCCTGTAAAGGCTCTGGTTCCCTCTTATGTTCCCAGATGGTGACAGAGGAGAACACACCATGTGGAGCACTAAATCTAAAAGCTCATCCGAAGTATGCCAGAACCTCAAGTTGTTGAACCCATTTAAGGCTTGGATCATAAGACAGTCCCAGAAGAGAGCGCATAGCAGAATGCAAGCTCTGATGCATCAATCGTGGCTGTATTTTTAAAGCTGTTACGTCATGTGAGGAAAATCAGGCACAGCACATCTTGAAGGACAAAGTGGGAAGGCAATATCTGCTTGGCTGGAGGAGACCTGAATTGTGACATGTAGAAAAAAGCCTTCGTTTTTATGAGATCTGGACTTCCCAGGAGTTGCATTAACCTTGGAAAAGAGATGTAATAAAGAAGTATCCTCGTCCTCATTTAAGCTCTACTTATGCTTTGCAAGTCACACACAGTTCACTGAAAGAGTTTCTCTGTCACTCTTCAAATGGTGAACTTATTGATTACCAGTGTTCCACACTGACAGTATGAAGAACTGACTTACCCTGGTGATCCATAAAGCAGTGGCAGTGGATATATTCACCCAGCCAGTGAGTCCCTTGGAAAGCAGAGAGGTTGGCCATATTTGCAGGTGGATTCATCCTGTGATCACTTCGTAGAGAGTGCTAATAAGAGTGGCAATTTATTCATACCCCAAAAAAATATTCTTATCTTTCATTCACAGCACCATTCTTAAAAGCTCCTTTCTTTCAGTGTGTTTTTAAATTGAATTATTGTATGCATGTCGTACATGTCTTTATTTTCACTGAGAATTTAATTGACTAAAACCTCATTTTCAACTGAAAAAGATGGATTTGCTGGAAGCATAATAATCCATGCACCATTAGGCTTGGTTACAGTCAGGAAGAAGAAGTAAAAATGTCACCTCTTAGCTCAGGTCAGCTTCCTGAGAGGATCACAGGTGGTGTTTGTTCACTATACTGACTAAAATAAATCTTATTTCTCTCAGCTGTGAGAACAATGGAGTTAATGGAGAGTGGGGTGGGCTTCAGATGGCATCCTATATATTCAGCAGAGATTAATTTTATCCTTTAATGAAGAATACCTTTCAGTAACCATAATACAGGGGAAACATCCACTAAGAGCCCTGAGTGAACTTCCAGTATCCAGAAAAAAAAGGTGTCCTGCAAAGTGAGCCAAGACAGAAGGGAACCATGAGCATGGGTACCTGTCAGGGTCTTTGGGTGAGCAGAGTCATCACATGATGTTCTCCCTGTAAAAAAAGCAAGCAGCAGCAGCAGGAAGATGACAGGGATTTCCTCTGTGGTACCAATGGTGCATCTTTCCCCTGCCACTGCAGTGCCAGGGAAGAACTGTATGTGAAGTGCCAAAAGGATACTGTGGGTCTTGCAGCATGGCTGGAGCAGGAGGGGGATGTGCTGGAATTTGGGTATTGTGCTCATAAGAGTGGGCAGCAGTGCTCAGGACATACTGCAGTGTGCTGAGATGGGTAGAGGGGAAAGGGGGTCCCAGACCCACAGCCCAACATATATGGCCTCCTTCTCCAGGAGGCTTTGCAGTTTGTGCATCTACCAAGGTATTGGTATTGTCTTTATGATTATTTCAGATGCTTTTGATCCTCATTATCTGATGCAGGAACACGAAACCACACTCTCTACTATCATTAGAGAAAGTGATGGAGTTATTTTGAATTCTGAAGCCATGACATTCAAGAAAAATTAGGAAAATAAAGAAGTGCAGAAAAGGAGAGAAAACATTCCAGGTGTGCGTGGTTATAGCCTCTGATTACTGAGGGGGAAGAACTACACATTCAGGATATGATGCTATGGAGACCTGTTGCCCTCATGTTCATCCTGAGCAACTACATCAACTTCTGCTGTTAGCAGTGTATCATGAAACTTTGTCCCCCAGCTTTGCCATATGAGCTACTTCATTTTTCAAAATTGTAGCAAACCAACAAGTTGAACTTGAATTCATTCACAAAACTGGCTCGGTTTACCTGGGCTGCCTCTCCCTTCCGCATGGGCAGCATGGTATTTCACACTGAGTTGTTCAGGCAGCACTGTGATTCAGCTGGAGCTTGATAACAAACACTGTAAAAGGCAAATGCATCTGCTTCCACTGTACAAGCAGGGAAGGAGAAAGGAGAAGGAAAGGCACAAGTAGGGGTAGTGTGCATCCATCTGATGATGAACGAGCAGTACCCAGAACAGTTGGAGATCGCTTTCAACACCCTGATAGGGCAGGTTTCTCTATTCCCACACGTGGCATGTAGTTGCAGCGATGACTCTTATGGCATCCTGCAGGAGCATCCATTCCAGCTGGCAGGAGGCTCCCGGCTTTCCATGGTGTCAGCGTCCCTGACACGAGTCTCTCTGTGCTGCCTGGGTTTGTGCCAGGCAGGAAGCAAGCAGTAGAATTCCCACCCAGCCCTCCAGCTGCATCCCTGCTCTCATTGCACCCCTTTTTTGCCATGCATTGGCTTGTGGCAGCCCAGCTAGGTAATAAGCAAAGGATCAACAGGAGCATGTTCCTCCTCCTATCCCTCCTGCATACCACAGAGCACAGCTCTGTCTGCTCCCCTCTTCTGCTGGAGCGAGAAGCAGAAGAGGAAAGAGGAGGAATCAGATCAGCTGCCAACAGGCACATCCCAAAGTCCTGCTCTCCATGGAGCTCCTCTGCCATCTGTGAGGAGTGGGAGCTGCACAGATGCTGGAGAGACCGAGCTTAGTGAAAAGAGCTACCTTCAGAAGGTTTGGGGGGAATTTAAACTCTGTCTCTACTGGATTGTCAGCGATGTAGCCACCACTGTTCTAATCTCTCTTTTTCTTGTTCTATCAGTTATATATTAAAAAAAAAAAAATTAAAACCTCTTCCTTCCTTGGCCTTGTACGGGCTTTGTCCACAGCAAGAGGCCAATGCTGAAGAAATGCCAGATGCATGCTGGCTCTTTTGCTCTTGATTCAGTGGTGAATTCCATTATAACCAAGGCAATAGGACAAAGCATTTTAACATCCAGCCATGTGTACACTGCTGCACAGGCCAGCTTATACAGAAAGGGCCAGCTATAGTCAGGGCTAAGAAATTGCCTACAAATGATTTAAAGGGAGTAGTCAGTAACTTGTGCTTTGTGCTGACTCCTTCTATGCCTCAGATCCATCCACACATATTAAAAGAGCTGAATCACTGTGGTATAAATAGACTCTCTGCGTATTTTTACTCCCTGAGAATGATTTCAAACCAAACATGCCTACTTTATTCACTTTGAATTACTGATCCTAAGAAAAGAGAAAAAGACATTTTCTATCTCCTTCTAGTTTCCCTATTATTAGTCTCACTGTTAAAAGCCTTGAATATTAGCCTTTGGGATGCAAACCTGCTCCCATTTAAGTCAGTGTGAGTTTTATCATTGACTTAATTGGAAGTGAGATTGAGCCACTGGGCATGTGAGTGGCTTTGTGTAGAGTTGGAAACAAAATAATAAAGGAGGATGAGGCACACTGTAGTTTTTTCATCTGAGCAATAACCCATCTTTGCCCAACCTGCCCGTAGCCATGCTAAAAGACAATCCTAGTTTGAAAGGAAGTGCTCATAATATTATAGTTTAATTAGTTTATGGGAAAAAAATGCTAAAGGGGATAGGAGCTCCCGTTGCTATGTATTTTACCATTGCCACACTGACTACCGTTGTCTGCTTGATGCTACCTTAGCTGGAATCTTTTCCCTGATCCACTGCAGGCTGCCCAAGTCTCTGTGCTCCCTCTTCAAGCCCAGGCTCTAGTTTAATGACAGTCATGCTGGGTACATCTGAAAGCACAGGAAACATTTCTTTCCTGTGTATCTAATTTGCCCATTATTAACATTATCCCCAATCTTTTAAGTAGCTGATTATTAAGCAAAGAAATAGCAATGAAGCAAGGAAAGAATGCGATAGGGATATTTACTGTGTGGGAGGCAGAGATAAAATTAGATTTCTTTAAGCTGTGTAGTACAGTTATTACGAAGTTAGGCTAATTTTTCAAGGAGCTGTCACTTAAATAACTTCATCTTATTATTCACGCTGAGGTATTTACTACAGAAATTCTTTCCCCCAGGTCATTGCTTTTTTCCAGTGGCAGAAGTTGGGAACTCAACAATTGTTTGCATGCCCGAATAATGCAATGCTGTCTTATGGTAATGCAAACAGTAGATTATAAAAGGGCATGTTTTAGAAACACTCTGCTGGTTCTAGTGAAATTGTTTGTTTGGCCTCTTTTAGCATTTTCACCATCTCTTCCCATGTTTTCAATCCATTACTCTTAGTAGAGACAGCAGTAAATTCTTCCTGCCCCTTGATTTGTTCTTAATGCAGCTTCTCTTCAGCCTTTTCTAAGCGTACTGAGCAGCTCCATTGTTAACCCTACCAACTGCTAATAGTACCCAGTATCTCTGCCACCACAGAGCTCAAAGCTTTTTTATTTTGGTATCATGCTTTTTTCTCCCAATGCTGTTCTGTTGCTCCCACCTCAGTGTTGCGTATAAATTACTCAGCCTGACTTTTAGGCTAACCTATGAACTCCGACAAGTATGCATAGCTCTTATTATGGACTAAATTTTCCAATCTATTAACTTTCTCAAACTGTGGCTTGCCAGACACACAGGTAAGTTCCCAGACACTGCTTGGCAAAAAATTTCTGCTTTTGCTTCTTCCAACACAGTGTTTTCAACTCTACCCCTCTGCTTTGCTTTGCTTTACTTTACAAGGCTGTCTCAGCATCTATTCCTCAACTCCAGCTTGGAGGCACATCACCCCAAGCACTCCTTCTGAGGCTTTTAGGGAATCTGGAGAGTTCTGCATAAACTCGTACGGCTTTTCATTGCAGATTCAACCACCTGAACCCCAAGGGGACTGTAAATCTACTAAAAATGAGGGACTTAGTGGAGAACAGGTTATTGCTTTTATACCAGAAAATATAATAAAGGGATCAAGCAGGGAAATATATATTTATAGATTTATCGTATCTCCATTATTCCCAGTGTTATCTCTTGCTGCTGGTGGATGGCCAATAAAGGGGGTCCTTCCATTTTTAGAAGGGGCACTGTATAATCATCAGAAAAACAGCACACTGTGCAGAGCTGTGCTGAGTTGTGCTTGGCTTCCCATAGAACATGTGGTATAATTTGAGCACAGCAAACCAAAATATGCTTAAATTATGAAGTCCTTCAAAAATGACAAAGACTTGGGAGCCTCATTGAAGTTGTAAATCCATGTGTTCTCAAGATGCCTCCAGGTAAAGCAGCAAATACATACTGTTAGTTCAGTATGTAGTTGTCACCAGCTGATCTTCAGCATTGGTGTGTGTTGTCTGTTCCTCTAGAGAAGTTCTGGGTGGTTAGGGCTACCAGAGATTTCATTAAATAAAAAGAAAAAAAAGTGTGCTTGTTTTAAATTAGAAGGGTGTGAACTTCAAGGGGACCAAAATGTGTACTTAAAACATGGACTCTCTTCTAGTAAAGGAGGGGTAACATAAAGAAGTTCTCTGATCAACTACTGGGGCTATTAGCTTCAAAACAGCAAGTTATGGGAAAAAAAAATAAAATCTATATCTGAAGTGGTCACTTTGATTCATGAAAATAGGTATGAAAAATGATGAGGACACTGAGATAAGACAAAAAATGATGAATATGACTGATTGAGACTGGGCTGGTATGTGGTATATTTTTGAAAATTCCAGGAACAAAACAAGATAAAATATGTTTATTTGGAGATGTATTTCTCTTTGAAACTTCAGACTATGGAGAAGTTTAGTATCATGAAGGCACTTATTTTTAAGGATGGTATAGAACTTGTGGAGGGCTAACACTGACAGGGCAATGTGCTGCTGAAGTAGGCAAAGCTCTTCAATAGCAGAGCTGTGCCACCAACTGCAGCTCTAATTCTATGTACTCCTATTTTCATCTCTCTTTTCTCATTTTTCTCTTATTTTTTTTTCTCCTTCCTCTTCTTTCAAATGAAGAAAACAGATGTTCTTTTTATTAATGCTGGTAGGTGAGGCAACAAATTTTGAACTTGCCTGGTAAATTTGCATGGCAGTTTCACAAGACAATCAGACTGGTCTCATTCTTGAAAGCACCTGTTTTTAAAACACTTGTAATAGAAATGACATTGTAAACAAGACAAGCAAACCTAACAAGCAAGCAAAGCTTTTCAGGATCACGTTTCATTCAATAACATCAGCATTCAGCAAGTTGTTTTCATAACCTGAAGTGAAAGAAACATTGCTCTTCTTCTAGCAATAAATATGACATTGCTCTTTTATAAGAAAAGAAAACTTGAGAATAGGGAATTATAACTTGGGAGCACAAAAACAGGCAGGAAAACTGCAATGGAGACCTTGAATCAAGGCAGAATGTCTTGAAAACATCTTTCAAATTGCTTTTTGTCTGTCTTTGTGACCTTGACCAGTTCCTTCAGGTTTCTTCTGCTGTGGTACACAAGACTGCAGGACAGCAGGCAAATTTCCTTCTCTATCATGTGATTTAAGTTTCTCCAGTCTCCAACACTGGAGAAACAAGAACACACCCATGCTTCTGGCTGAGCACACTGCACTGTTTTTTGGGGATTAGCAGACACAGACCAGTGGTTTTGGCAGCTGTGCATCCTCTTCGTCTTTCTTCTCCATCTAGCCCTTGAGGTGCTGTGTTTGCTGTGAGTTTCTTTCCAAAGTTCCAGATTTCCCTTTGTGTCTCTTTACAGCCCCTTCAAGGCCAGATTTTCAAATCTTTGAGCTTTACTATTCTGCCTTTGTCCCAGCTGGCTGTAAAATGCAGTCTGTAAATATTTACCTGGCTGAGCACATTGTGAGGCCTGGGGACTGGCTCTGCAGTACCTGATGTGACGTGAAAGGCTAGGAAAGTCTGATAAGGAGGTGAGCTTTACACAAATCAACTCTCAGATTAATTGTTCTACTTTCTAAAAAATGTAATGTGAGGGCACACAACTCCTGGAGGGCTCTAATCTCTTTTTTGGCTCTGTATTAGTTAGATGGAGCTATGCACAGCAATCCATCAGAGGGCACATACACTGCTGGTAAGGCCAGATGATCCTCTCTGCTTATTTATGCTCTACAAAGTGTAAATTTCAGAAATGAATAGCTGAACTACTCTATATGCAGCAATACTTTGCCCAAGGCCGATTTCTTTTTTTCATCTATCTGTTTTCTCCATTGGATCATGCCCACATGCTGCTGTTTCAGTTCCTAACCTAGAAATTACCCAGCCACACGCATGTGCAACAAGCACACTCAACACAACTCCCTCCCTGTAGAGTTGAAGGAAACTCAGGTGTCTTTTTCCCTCCTTTTATCAAATTGACCCCTTACACGCTATCCTGTAATTCTTTTTCTTCATGATTGAATTGCAGCCATTTATAACAATAAAGAAATATCCTTTTAAACTCATCTTTTCATTCTTGACAGACCGCAATTCTTTGAATCTTCCTTCCTTCCTTCCTTCCTTCCTTCCTTCCTTCCTTCCTTCCTTCCTTCCTTCCTTCCTTCCTTCCTTCCTTCCTTCCTTCCTTCCTTCCTTCCTTCCTTCCTTCCTTCCTTCCTTCCTTCCTTCCTTCCTTCCTTCCTTCCTTCCTTCCTTCCTTCCTTCCTTCCCTCCTTCCTTCCTTCCTTCCTTCCTTCCTTCCTTCCTTCCTTCCTTCCTTCCTTCCTTCCTTCCTTCCTTCCTTCCTTCCTTCCTTCCTTCCTTCCTTCCCTCCTTCCTTCCCTCCTTCCTTCCCTCCTTCCTTCCCTCCTTCCCTCCTTCCTTCCTTCCTTCCTTCCTTCCTTCCTTCCTTCCTTCCTTCCTTCCTTCCTTCCTTCCTTCCTTCCTTCCTTCCTTCCTTCCTTCCTTCCTTCCTTCCTTCCTTCCTTCCTTCCTTCCTTCCTTCCTTCCTTCCTTCCTTCCCTCCTTCCTTCCTTCCTTCCTTCCTTCCTTCCTTCCTTCCTTCCTTCCTTCCTTCCTTCCTTCCTTCCTTCCTTCCTTCCTTCCTTCCTTCCTTCCTTCCTTCCTTCCTTCCTTCCTTCCTTCCTTCCTTCCTTCCTTCCTTCCTTCCTTCCTTCCTTCCCTAATTTGCCAGGGGCTCTGTGAATAATCTGTTGGATTGAGTTTCTTCCTTCTGGGTCCCTTCCTGCTCAAGTGTAAAAGACAGAGAAAACTGCAAGAGCAGTTCTCAGAATAAATCCCTCCCCCACTGAAAAGCTGTCACCCACCTCTTTACCTCTTTACCTCTGGACATGAAGAAGGAAGGAAAAGAATAATGTGTGGGAGAATGCTGCCTTGTGCTGTCTGGCAATTGGACATGCTAATGTTTATTAATTAGGAAATAGCTGAAACAATAAAGAACTTGCTGACTTGCTTCTCTTGCCATCCATGGACAAGTAAAAGCTGCTGCTGAATGGGAAAATAAAGCTGGCACAGGCAGAGAGCTGCACAGAAGCAGGGATCAATCTCCCATGGACGTATAGGTGAAACTCAGGAGAAAGCTATCAGGGTATGCTGGATACCAGCCTGGGTGGGAGAAACCGGAATACCAGGAGTGTTACCTGTGGAGCTGGGGCAGAGGTGGTGTTTGGACCATGGGAGGTGAGGCCCAAGCCATGGGAGTGCCTCCCGAAGGCTCTGCCTCAAACACAAAGCCAAGAGAGCTCCTCAGGTCCCACTAAGTCTCCATTATCTTTGTCTGAAGGGGAATTTTTCATCACAAAAAAGTGCCTCTTGTTGCATTTTCTTCTTTTTTCCTGGAATAAGGAGGTGAGAGGAGTCAGCACAGTCCTAGACAGGATCCATTCTCTGTTGTGGCCATGTGGGGGACTGGGGCTGCACTTGGTGCTCTGGGGTTGGCTTGGTTCTGTGCTGGGTACTTGTGCTTGGGTTGGAGGGTTGATGGTTGAACTTGGTGGTCTTGGACATCTTTTCCAGCTTAAATGATTGTATGGTTCTATGGTTAGTGGGCATGGTGTGGATAGGTTGATGGTTGGACTTGGTGATCTTGGAGGTCTTTTCCAACCTTAATGATTCTATGGTTCTGTAACTTTATAGACAGTGGCACCTGGTGTGATCAGGATCTGCATTATGGGCAGTGGAGTTCTTGCTATCTAGGTTAGATCAGTATTCTAAAAGTTAATTGAACATAGTTAAAAACAACTGTTTTATCTCCTGAGAATAACAGAATTTCAACAAATTATGAAGACTTAGTAAAGAGTAACTTGGAGGCTTGTAAAGCTACCTGTGAATTTGGGTTATCAATCTCATCTTGGAAAATGTAACAATAAAACCAACAAACAAAAAACCACCAGAGATATAATGGAAAAGGAAAGCTCTACATTTAAACAAAAGCCATGTAGCCTTCTCAGAAGTAGGACTAACTGATTTAAAAATACCTTTAGGAATTCAAATATTACTTTGTCTGGTTCATATTCAACCTAGTTAAAATATTTATTTCAAGGGAAAGAAAACGTTTAAGGAAGGACATAAAATGAAATTCTTTTTTTTTTTTTTTTTAAATCTCCTTCATTAGGAAGAAGGGCCCTTGGAAAAAACTATTCTTCTCTCACTCTCTCCTTTCCTACCACCCTCATCTGTAGCAGAAACATTTGCTGTGACACAGATGACAGTGCATACACAGGAGTCTGGTTTGGGCAAGTGAGATGTCTAGACAAATTGCTTTTTCTTACTGATGGTGAAAAAAAACATTAACATTATTTAATGCATTCTATACTGAAGAAAATATGATTTTATGGCAAATTGCTGTTGTATTTCCATGCTACACTCCTGGTTTTATTCTGTGTATTTATTTGACACAGCCACTTCCTATTCTAATCTACTTTGAAATAGAACTTCCTAAGACAGATTTGTTATGGTGTGATGGTAGAAGAGCAGATTTTAAAAGGAAGACACAGGTAATTTTCAGAGATGACACAAACTTTCAAAACTATCAAATGTCTCCTTGAATGAAAGATTAAAGTGAGGTTGATTTTACTGGGATTTTCTGTAAATGAACAAATTAACTTTGACACTGTCTGGAGAGACAGAGAGGTGTGGGGTTTTCATTTGCAGTTATGAACTCTGGGGCCAGCTACAGTTTGGAGTTTAATTGGGAAGATGAATGTTTCTGACTTCGGATACAGACCATATTTCTATAGACATAAACTATTGTTTTTCATCTGAAAACCGTTACAGGCAGAGTTTGGAGGCTTTGGCTGTATCTCAGAAGTTTCTGAGCGCTACATAAATAAAGCTCACCAAGGGAAAACGTTATGTTGTGGTGTTCTGCAGATGGCTTGTGGGGCTGCAGAGAGGACTTGGGACACATCAATCACACTGGTTAATGGGAGGAAAGGGCTGACATGCCAAGAAACAACTCCGGGAAGACTCAGGCTTCATCTTCTCTACACCCTCCCAATAGGCAGCTGTAGTCAGGAATTAGGCCCACCCCTGAACCTTCTCTTTTTAATGCTGACCACAGGAGTTCTCTCAGCCCACCTTTTTGCACCGCTGCCTTAAACACCCTGTACAAGGCCCACACTACATATATCAGTATTGCTGTACTGGGGAGACCAGAAGTGGATGCAGGAGTCCACCTGTGGTCACAAAGGTGCCAAATATGAAAGGAAATTTTTTTTACTTAAAAAAAGAAAAAAAAAAAAAATATATATATATATATATATATAAATATTATTATTGCTATTTTTTGCCCAGTCTTGGGAAGAACTCGTACTGAAGCATCTTCACTGGGACTTAACGATGCACTTCAGCAATTCTTCCTGGCAGATCTGAAGTCTTCTGCTTCTCCAAAGGAACAGCTCTCTCTTAGAACCATAGAATCATAGAACTGTTGAGGTTGGAGAAGATCATTAAGATCATCTAGTCCAACCATCAACCTTCTTGGATTAATCTGCTGCTGTTCTTTGTGTGCCACAGTGGAGGATCTGTCTTTACCTTCCAGCACCTGTTGGGTAGACTTCTCATCTTCAGGCTGAGACATGCTTGACTCTAGGACCCAAAGGACAGAGTGGCTCTCTGAGGGAGGCCTGATGTCATGTTGATGCAGCAGCTGCAAAGAAACCAAGTCCACCTTTGCTTACTTCCTTGGGAATCCATGTGGAAGGGATGCCACATTTCCCAAAGGAACAGGGATAAGAGATGTTCATTCTCTAGGCAAGCCTGCATGATGTTGCATGAAGACCACGGGTGTTCTTCCTCCTCCACTTCTTTGCGGAACTCCTCCACCTCTTTGATTCTGAGAACCTATTATCTCTTTTCCCATGTAAAGATGGGCAACAGTCGTTCCAGGTCCTCTTTCTTCCAACCGTGGCTGGCAATCATCAGAGTCCTGGAAGCTTTGCAAGTGGTAGGCTGGACACAGGGGGTTCATAGGCCCAGAAGAAAGAATGTGGCAGTGGTAGTAATTGTGACATTAGGAAGCCACTGTAATGTCCACTGTGATTGTCAGAGTAGTGTTGAGTGGCATGAAAGACGCTGTTTGTGGAAGGCTGGAAGATGGCTGGAGGAGCTGAGGGCCCTTCTCCCAGGATGGCTCCTCCATGCCATTTGGCTTGCCACAGAAAAAAGGCTGCCTGTCAGGCACAGGGACAGCCCTCCACCTCTGCTCCTGTGCTCTGTCCTCCATCTCACTCTTCTTCCCGCCTTTGGAATCTGTTATCACAAGATGGTAGCAACAGTGTTTCTGGAGTATAAGAGATCTGCCCTTACCCTGCTGCCACTGACCTGGCTTTCTGCAAATGATGCAGCTCCATACCACACCTCCAGGCATGGAGAGCCCCAGTGGCCCTTCAGTTGACTGCCATGTCCATGTCCAGGCTGTGAAGATCAAGATAATTTTTGGATTAAGCAAAACCTGCACTGATCCCAGGATCTGTCTCTTTAAGCCACCTTAGCATGGACTAGAGTTGTACCTTCCCTCCTCTCTGAAATATATAGACAGCTCTGAGTGCCTGCGTAGGACATGTCCACATATATTTCAGAAAGGGAAACCATCTAGTCCCATTTCTAGCAGGGATTAAATCACAACATGGAATGAAATCACAAGAAGTATCCAAGAGTCCAATATTTTCTGTCTTTCCCACTTTTGTACTCTTCTGCAAAATCAAAGCTGTATGTGAAAGGCAGGCTACCAGGAACCTCAATAGGCACCTCCAGAGAAAGCACAATCCTCATTTTCTAGTGCTTTCCATTTCTGGTAAGGTTTGTGATGTGTGATTTTTCCCTAAAGCCCTAGTTCTCTGAGTCATACAGTTCACTGAGAATTGTTTTCTCAAATGTTAATTTCTAGAAAAAAAGCTTGAAGACATGACTAGAAACCTAATTTTATAATGAGAAACAGAAAGAAAAAGAGTTGAAGTTATTGTTTTTAAGCAGTCTCCAGGTATTTAAGCTAAGATTGAGATTTTCTGAGGTCTAGAGTGTGATTTTTGAAGAGTAGCGATGACAACAATGCATTACAATTATTCATCACAGCATCACATTCAACCATCACTTTCCTTTCTGCTTTTCATCTCCTTCCTCCTTAGTCATTACAGCCTCCATCTGTCTTGCCTCTCTCATGTTTTCCTCTCCTCTCACCCTTCTCCTTCCAGCTCCTGTGAGCTCCTAGCCAGCATCAGCATCTGCAAGGCTTTCATCCCTTGATTTCCTTGTCATGTCCCCTCCATTGGCATGTCACTTTCTCATGCCATTCTCCTGGTGGAGACATTTTCTACTTGAGTGCTGCTTAATGAGAAAGATGAAGTAATGCAACTGGAGACAACAGCCACAGTCGGGTGGTTCTACCAGAGCAAGAGCCAACTTGCAGCTACCATGGCTGAAATCAACGGGAAAAGCTGAACTCCCCTGGAAGGCAATTCAAAGCAGAAAACAAGCTTCATGCTCTCTCTTTTCCACCCAAGGTGGGTTATGACAAAGCCAAAGTTCCTCTTTCTGGATAATCCCCTCCTTGCTTTTCTTAACATATTTCTTTGTTGGATTAAATGTGGCTCAGCGTGGGAGTTGACCTGGACAACTGCTGACAAATGAGTATAAAAAGCTACACCTGGGTGGAACAATTGCAGGGAATGCTGCTGTACAGCACTATGGGCTCATTTGGCTCTGAGCAAAGAAGGACTGGCAGCAAAGAGTGACAGCTTTATTTGTACACCAGTTTCAGGTGTAAACAACAACTGCTTTATGCAAAACCTTCTGTCCATAAAGCTCTTATTCTGCTCATGGAACTGCTGAGAAATTACCAAACCCTCGTCAGGTGCAGATGTTGTTTATTTTTCTAAAGATATATATATGTATTTGCTTTTGATGACTTACTTTTGCTACCAGCAGCTATCACCAACATCTGCTTGAAGTAACTCTTATGGCCTGCTTTTCTCCCCTGTGCTATGTTGCCATGCCTATTGAAATTCCGTGTAACCACAGGCTGTGTCAACTTATGGCACTGGGCTAGCTGTGAGTTGAGCATGAAAATGTGCACAGGCAAGCAATAGGCACACATACAATCAGGTGCAACTATAAACCAGAAGGAGCTCTGTATGCTGCCAGTGCAGGAGAGCCCTGCTGGCACTCAGGCTGAATGCTGAGGTGTCACTGAGGCAAGATGCTGGCCTTCTTCCAGATTTCAGGAGTTTCTAGGGCAGGTTAGACCAGGGGACTTGATTCCCCATGGGAAATTTATCCCTTATAGCATGCTAAATCTCCCCTACCACAGCCTCCCAAACCTCTCCTGTGCAGCTTTTGTGCATCTCTCTAAGCCCAGAGCATCAGCTGTACCAGTGAATGTATGGGCACCGCTGCACTTAATTGGGCTATTATAGGGAACAGGAGTTTGCATTTCTTCTTTGCATGCAAAAAGGGTCACTGAAAACCAGTAATGCCTTCTTATGTCAACCTGAACATAAATCAACCATTTAAAGTACTTGTGACCCTCCCAAAAATGCAGCTTGCCTCCTGGGCCATTTCCATGAGCATCCAGGACTCACAGAGATTTTCATTTCCAGTGAGCAGCACTTGGCCCCTGAAACGCAGATGCAAAGCTGTTTGCAGATCTACCTTGAAGCAAAATGCAAGAAGCTCATGAAAAAGGTCCTCAAGCTCTGCAGGCTTTCCCAAACTTACAGGCATTTCCAAGGGACACTGACCCACATCATGCATCAGAACACATCCCAGGTCCAAGGGACTTCTTCTAAACCACAACAGTTAAGCTATACTAAGTACCAGTGTGGGTGAGGAGTGAGTTCCCCATTGTCTTCTGTCACTTCTGCAAAGGTGGAGGTGATCTCCAGCGGAGCGGATGGGCAGGGGAAATAGCATCATACATCACCATGCCCTTAAGGCAAGGGAGCAGCATGCAAAGCCCTATATATCTCTGAGATTGAAGCTTAAAGTACTTTACAGCCTTTGGGAAACAAATTTCAGGATGCTGCTGGCAAATGTTATAGGTAGGTTTTCAATTTTCGTTCTGTTAATGAGAGAATACAGGTAAAAATACAGGTGATTATCTCCTCTGTTGTAAAATATACCGTCAAACATATAACATGTTCCCAAAGCAAAATGATAGGGTCTTGTATGGACCTTGAGGGACATCAGCATTACCTTCTGCTTCCTGTGGCAGACAAATACAGAGTTCAGTGGGCTCAAACTTTCCATTGTCCTAACAAAAAGTTAATGCTGAAAATGTGCCTTTTTAAAACATTAGTAATTGGCAGCTCCTGCCAAGTATGAGGAGGCCAGTAAAATCTCTCTACATAAATTGTGTTGTAATTAACGTGATTTGTTTAATGTCACCTTGTCTGGCTGTCGGAGAAACTGTCTCAAAATGTAAAAACACTGTATTTTTCAGTTGAGAGAATGGAATCTGACTGCACCAAGACATTTTTATTTCTCTCTTCTATTTTACAATGGCCTTTACAAATCTCTCAGGCTGGTGAACCCAAGCAAAGTTAATCAAGAATTCTCTGATGACAAAAAATCACAGCCATAAGACATAACAGGCATTACATTTTTTCTTAATAAAGGTAATATGCTTATAATAACAGATGCTACATTCAGCACAGCAAACAACACATTAAAAACATCCCCATACTCTAAAAAGACTTGGCTGGTGTGCAAATTAACTATTTTAGAGGAAAGCAATTGAAAAAGGGACAGGAGAATGAAAAGTATTGGAAAGAAACAGATGTCCTTTAGAGACAACT
This sequence comes from Tympanuchus pallidicinctus, assembly GCF_026119805.1. NCBI lineage: Eukaryota > Metazoa > Chordata > Aves > Galliformes > Phasianidae > Tympanuchus > Tympanuchus pallidicinctus. The sequence goes on from NW_026294769.1 coordinate 12,494,095, forward strand.
CTGGATGTATTATCTTAGGGAAACAAGACCACTGCAGTTGTTCAAAAGCCAAGAGAGGGAGAGAAACTGAATGTGAGGAGAGAGAGAGAGCTGTGTGTCTACAGGCTTTTTGGTACCAAGATCTGGGGACTCACCATTGTCCTGAGGGTACACAGTAGCAGCCTGTCCAGCCTGCTCTGTTCTCTGGGCAGCATTTTCTCTGCAAAGCCACTTTGGAGGAATACATCAGTTTCAGTGACAGCTGAAGAAATAGTAAATAGAAGCAGCAGGTATGTCTCTTTCCAACCTCAAGAAATCTACAGGACCAGCAGGGTGAGGGTTGTTGTAAAAACTGGGATTTTATGTTTTATAACCAGCCATGTTCATATGGGTAAGCATATCTTTATTAGTCATAGAAATATTTAAAAGACTTTGGATCCTGCTGAGTCCCTCACTGTTGTCTCCTCACATACTGGTTATATGAGCAGGCTGAAGGAAAAGCACGCCCTCTGCTTTCACCCCTTAGTTCAGCTGCTTTCCCTCCAAGTGTGAGCAGGCACTTGTGAGTGAAGTTATATGTTAGGGGCTGACCAACCTTCTTGGTGTCCCTCAGACCTTGTTGGTGTCCCCGTGCTGCACACCCCGGGCCAAAATATCAGCACAAGTTTGCTTTGCTCCAAACAGCTCAGTGAGACAGGCGGCAGTGACAACTTTGCCATCAGATGTCAATGAGGAGAGTAGTAGGAAAGCAACCAGGGAAAGTAGTCAAGGTGCTGATAAGACTGGAGTAATTATTACTAGGAAGCCCAAACTCGAATGTAATTCCATTATTTTCCATCGGTGTCCAGAAAAAATAAATAAGGTCTTACATCCACCTGGGTGCAGCAGCCTGATAAAATGACAGTAGCCATCCCCATCCTGTGAATGTCATCAGGAGCTGTAGAAACATAAAGAAGAAAAACACAAAAGCAGGAGCCTTTTCAAGACTGAGATATGCCTCAGGGTGAGAGAGGTGCAGAAGGAGAACTGAATGCCCGGCTCAACACCAGCATTTTTCAGCCTTAATCTTTCTTCCAATTGTTCTACTTTTATTCCTACTAATTGAACGAACATCTTAAAATTCACAACATAAACTAAATCTGATTAAATCTAACTTGACTCATATGATATAGCACTGCAGCTAGAATGCAGTTGGAAAAATGCATTATGCTAGAACAAATAAGTATGGTTAACTTCAATAAGAGCAGAGGTAAATTGCTTTTTGCGTGAGATGCACAATTTTACCTCAGTACTGCTTTAATCAAAGTAAAATATTATAGGGGGAGGGGAAAAAAAACCTCACAATCTAACATTTTCTCTACTAACCACTCAGTGAAACTCAAGTTCAAGCTACTAAATAAAGCCAAGTCTGTACCTTAGCCTCCTTGGCAAGCACGTATACCTTTAAGACAATATCCAGCAATAAATTATAACAAATGCAGATAGTCAATGCCTATAAAACCTATCCATCAGAAATTTATCTCCACTGAAACTTTCATTGGAAGGGGAAGAATTAAATTAAGTACAGATATTTAAATGTAGTCTGTGGTCTTACAGCAGTACTTTCACAGCCAAGTGGAAAACAAAGTAAACTAAGCATAGCTAATAAACAGGATAAGATCAGCTTTGCATTTGCAGGAAAGGAATCTAGCTCTTTGCTCTTTGGTGGTGCATAGCTGCTTTGGTATGTACAAATGCTGGGTGCTCCAAATTTCTGCTTATAGGCTTCTGAGATCTACTAAGCTGGAGGAAAAGTTAAGACGTGTTTGGTTGGTTGGTTGGTTTTTGTTTGTTTGTTTGTTTGTTTGTTTGTTTGTTTTGCCAACTTTGGTATGCTGCTGCCATTCCCTGCTTTACCTCTGCAGACTCCTGGCTGGGGCAGAACAGGCTCACATACAGGCCTTTTCTCACAGGCTGGTGTAAAGGACACATCAAGTTGTACCATCATTTAGATCACTCCAAGCCAGAGGATGGTGTAGCTGCGATGCACTACAGCTCAGCACGGGTGCTGGGTAAAGGGCTGATCTTTGTTTACACAGAACTGCTGTGGGAAGGACAGGAAGGCACTGACGACATCTGCCAATAAGGCCTAAATACTCATATCCTTCTGCAGGAATGTACTGCATGGCATGTAATCTGTGGGTACTCATAGTCTCCAAGGGGACAGGCACCTGCTTATATTAAAGGTGGCTGACACTCCAGACATATGCTTCCTTACTCACTATGAGGCTGGAGAAGAGTCTTCCACCTCCAGTGCACCGTCTTTTTAGAAACTTCCTCTTTAGCTTGCCACATGGATACCATAATCAGTCAGTGTAACTCTAGAAGAGAAAACAACACTGGAGGCTTAAAGTCATCAAACTTTGAGCTGATGAATCATCAGGCTGTAGGCTTCTGATATAAAAAAAAATAAAGAAGACCTACACTGCTTGGGCTTGAGGAAAATGAGTGAAGTTTTGTGACACAGGTCGTGATCCACAACACACTGCCTCCAGGCTGACTGATTGCATAAGGAGAGCTGAACTTACTCAGATCTGAACAGGAACAAAGGTTGTACAAGGATCAGAGGTGCCTGCTAAATACCATCATGGTCACTGTATCCTTTCTGGCCCCCAACTCCTGGTACGACTGAGGAAGGTCACCAGAGGGCATAGGAAAACATGGTGACGGGTGGTGTTTCAACTGCTAGTTCTGGGTGGATCCATGTGGCAATACCATGGGACATAAAGCAACATAGACAGCCATCAAAAATGTATTGGAAAATAAAGGGTAGCTCCCCATCACACAGTGTCACATGCAAAAAGAATGAATTAAAGCAAATGTATGAAGACTGGAGCTTCATCAAATATCCAGTAGCTGCAAAGATGAGAGTTTGTTAGACAGAGAGCAATCTGGATAGTTTAGTACTAAGGACCTCATGCAATCATTTACCAGAACACATAAGGGGTTTGCTGTCTCATCACTCAGCACAGTTTTTACTGATTTTAAAGCCAAAAACATTTTAGCCCAGATTTTATGTGAGGTTTGTATCTTCCTGGGAGCAAGAGAAGGAAGTACATAACACCCTCTGGTCTCTTCAAGTACAGAACTGTTTACACGAAAGCTAATTCTGACGTGATGGAAAGGTCCCATGTGCTCTCAGCAGTGTGTGTTCGGGTCCAGCGCTACCTCATCCTGTGACAGTTCCTCCCCAAACCCATCCCAGTAACACTCCACAACCCTGATATCACTCACTCCTAACAAGTGGACTGGCAGCAATGGATGGTTACCAGGGTCACCCTACACTGGGGCAGTCTCCTCAAGATGCAGAGGACCTGCCACAATTTTTGGCACGGTTTGTTTGTCCTGGGGTCACCAGGATTACAGAGTTAGCCCTGGACACTCTGCAGAGTCCTTTCCACCGCAATGAGATAAAATTTAGCAAAGGGTCAAGTGGGGTCTGATGTGCCTGCCATGGTGCAGAGGAAGGATGCTGGTTAGACTCATTTTAGGTAACAGCTCGTCAAAAATGTGGTAGATCTGGTAAAGTCTGGTGAACATAAGTCTTAGTTGCAGCAGGAAAACTGCAAGTGCTCTTGGCCCTTGCTTTTATTTAATTCTAAAAAAGATGACTTTGGATGACTGAGAACTGGTGTATGGTTTCTCACTCTTCACTGTTGCAAAGAGTGAGAATAATGTTCATCGAATGGAAGTAAGCAAGCACAGATTTGGTAGGGACTTGGACTGGCACATCCCTTCAACTCTTTTTGAATGCTGTCCACTACACTCAGAAACCTCTCAAGACTGGTAGGTCTTGAGTGCAGACATAGATATTCCCTCCCATATAACACTCCTCCACTCCCTCCTTCCCTCAGCAAAGGATCTACCGCTGCTGTCTCTTGAGTATCAACCTAGGTTTTCTGCTCCATGTCTGCAGCTGTGGTTTTAATCACGTCTTTCTTGTTAGTTTGAGAAAACATCATTGTTGCTTCCCAACCCCTCAGTTTTATGAATGCATAAATATGTTTGTTGCACAGAGCCTTACAAGTGATAGGATTTAAATGGAAGCATTTTACCCAGCCAGAGGAGAATGTACCTTTTCTTGACTGCACACATATCGCTGCCTTAAAAATGCAATACTTCATGTAATTTTGATTCTGTCAGTAAAGTCTCCATGGAAAATATCATCTGGGCTTGGCTGTGATATATTGATTAAAAATGTCCAGTGTAAAGAAGGCAAGGAAAACAAAGCAAGAAAAACTCAAGTCTCTGAATGAAAGCCTGCATTCTCAAGAGGAAATGAGCACTGTGTGGAAAGCAAACATTTTCAACTTGTGGGAGATAGATACTGTGTATCTCAACAAATCAAAAATATTTCTGGATTATCTAATCTTAATAATTCGATTTTTAGTAGGCATAGTCAGATGCCCACAGTCTGAAACGACAACCCTAAGAATAGATGACTCACCTCAAGCTGTCTATTACCAAGTCTTTGCTGCCGTCCCCAAACAGGTTAAGCTATGCCAGTGGTAAAATGACTTACAAAATTTCCCTGGTGCAAGCAGGCTTGAAGAAGAAAAGAGTCTATTGCAATTCGTGTAAGTGAAAAACTCATGACATTAAGTTGCTCCCTGGAGCCATTGCTAAATGAATAATGCATAAGCAGTGTGAGTGACCCTCCCTTCTCTTAACTCAAGCACAAGAAAAAATCACCAGCAGTGGAAGGTGTCATTCAGCCTGGTGTGAAACTACCCAACAGGATGAGTCCTGGGCCGAAAGAGGTATCTGCTGCTGCTTTATATGCGGATTACTTTCCCCATGACCACTCACTCCCCTCTAAATTTTTTCTGCTCTGTGGATTTACACACTGAAAATATGCAAAAGGGAAGGAGTATAAACTCTGCCTTCGTGGTATCACTGGCTTGCATATTGCAGCTCAGCAGTCATGGACAGCATCCAGCACTAACGCTCAAAGAGAGCTGGCGTATTTATGACATATCCAGCCTTGCAAGAGCATGAAGGCTGGCAAGTAGTGATTGAAGCAGAGCTGAATGAAATATATAATATGAAGAGGACAAAAATTGAATGTTTTTGAGGCTGAATTCCTGAATAAATGAGGTTTATGCAATCCTGTTTGTCTAGGTGAGGGTGTCTACAATAGGATGTTTCCTCCACACAGTCCACACCAGTTTGATCCTGCTGACCTATTGTCCATGGCTTCTGGTGGAAGCAACTGACTCCTTCCGTTTTTGATGGAAACAGATGTCAGTGTCTCATGGGTGAAAAGGCTCATAAACTCACTCTGTTAGACATCAGGCTATCATGAAAAGAGCACGTGGGCCTTTGAAAACCACACCCACATGTTCTGCAGCCCACAGTAACTTCTGTCCATGATTCACACTGACTTTCGCCAGTCTGACAAAATCTCTATGTATATTTCAGTTCATTTGTCAGCTTAAAAAAAACCAACCCTATACATTACTGATGCGCCAGCTGCCTGGATAGAGGTCTCTGTGAGCAGTCAAGGAGTCCAATTCTGTCACCCATTGGTTTCTCTGAAACTGAGTGCAGATGCAGCTGCTCCTTCATGGGAGACAGGCTACCATCATCCTGCTCAGGGCTTGATGAGGGATTTGCTCACCTGGGTCATGGGGAACATTGTTCGCCATTCGACACTCACTGTGTGCATGGCTTCTTCTGAATTACACCAGTGGAACGGGTTCTTGAACTGTTTTTCAAGATCTAAAGTTGTGTATGTATCACAATGACATTTTTTCTATTACAAAGACCTTCGTGTATGCTAATTTCTGCAGCAGGCAAAGAAATACATACCAATGAATGGAATGATATAACAGAGAGCCAATTACCTGTGTTTATAAGCAATGTGATTATGGTGTAGTAGTGGTAAGTGGATATTCACTGTATGTTGTTGAAAAGGATGACAGCGTTCAGGCTTTCGCATCCTTCTTTATAACATAAAAAAGAAGAGGGGACAATTTTCAGCAAATATCGGCTAATATCCAATGCCTCCATCGAGAGGAGGCTGTGAGCGCAGTGTTTGATGTTCAGAAGTGAAAGAGCACTAGCAGCTTGCATTTCATCACTTTGAAAATCAGATCACTTGTTCAGGGGATGCTGTGATTGATAATGCCAGAACTTGCTACAGAAATGTCCGTGCTCACACGTCTGTGAAGAATGTCTAGAACAGTAGTCCAGGACTAGGAAAGATGTTTTGGCCTACAGTGCATCTGAACAAAGCGAAGCTCACATCAGGGCACTGATTATTTCAGGTCTATGGAATTGAAAAAAGACCTCTCTCCCCATTCACAGCATCAGCTTTCACTCAGAAAACCTCCCATACAGTAAAAACTTTTGACTTGATTGCAGCTGCTAACGCAAGATTAAACGTACGACCAATGTGTAAACTGAGATCCTTTTGAATTTGAAGAAAGCCTGAAGCAATGATTCAAAACAACATGAACTTTCAACTTGAGCTCACTCAGGGATGTGGGCTCCTCAGCTGTGAAGCTGTGTTTCTTCAAGCTTTTTTTATTTTTTTGCTATGGGCTTCATTATTTTGCAGAAGCCAGGTCTTTCTGCCCTGCAGGGATCTATCTATCACTGCTGACTCTCTGTGACTTCTCCACATGGAAGAAGTAATTGGATTGTACTTTCTGCACGCTGCCAGGACAGCAGGGAAACCCAGAGCTGCAGGCTGGGGAACCAAAGGTCTAGAGAGCAGCGAAGTATCTGATGCCTAAAAAATCAAAATGCCAGAGTCTAACCACAAGGTCGTCCCTTTCTTTCTACAAAAGAGCTGGGATGTGCTGAACTGTGCTCACCAGAGACTGCAGTGGAACTTGGGAAGATCCTTGAAGCCACCAAAATAATCCCTATTGAAAAGGGAGTACAATACAGAGGCATCACTGCAAAGGGGCCCTGCCACAATGTGGAGGTTTCCATATGCTACCCCATAGCTGGGGTATGGAATTATGCAGCCCTTCAGCCCAACAAAGAGAATCTAGTTATTTCATAAATTTCACAAATTTCAGGACAGGGTTGCATAGAATCATAGTGTTATCACGTTCCTTGCCTGCTTTGAGGAAGGGGTTGAGATTGCTAGGACTCTATGCTGCAAACGTTTCAGAGGTCAGTAGGTTTGTTATTCTTTAAATGTTGTTGCTGCCAGCCCTCTGTTGTTGCCTACCTCTGGCTGTAGTGTCCTAGTGTTCCCCCTTCTTCACCTTAAATCCAAACTTAAAAAAGAAGTTCTTTGGTCCTTGGAGTGTTGTTTGCAGATATATGAAAGGAATTGTTCCTTTCTGGGAGCACTACTCCAAGCAGCCCTACCAAGCTCAACAACCAAAATCCTGATCTTCACCAAAGCCTAAGGGAGTGTGCACATGCATAGAGCGTACGGGCACCTGGGTGCATTTCCACACACTCATTTGTCCTCATGACTAGAAGCTTAAAGGCCAGTTTTGAAACCCTCGCTGAAACACTATGGCTAATTTGTCCTGCTGGTCTTTTTTAGATCAGTTCCTACTTGCTCTAACCTACACAAAGAGATTCCTGAACAAACCTGAACTGACTGTCACCAAAAAGCATGATAACAGGATGTGTCTCCTCTGCTCTGGACATGCTATCACCTCCCTCTGCCACTGCAGGAGAGACTGAAGAGTGTGGCCCCAGGTCTCACTTAGGCCTTTGCCATGGCCAGCCCCATGCTGGACTTCTGCAAGGACTTCTCTGCACAGTGACTGTACTACATCAGAATGAAATCCCAATGTTTGTGCTCAGGAGTAGCGGAAAAATTTCTTATGCAGGTTAATTTGTGCTTTTCTCCTAAATAAATAATTGTGTCAACCTTGACTAGGATAACAGCACTGACAGAGAGGGAAGAAAACTCTCAGCTCTTTTTTCCCACTCACTAAGAACACAAATCTGCATGATGAGCCAAACTCATCTGTTGCAAAGCTTATTTGTTATGTGAAACAGCTAGAGCAGCAAAAAGAAGTTGTTCCTGGAATTTAAGAGGAAAAAGATTGTTCTTTGCAGCAGTGAAATGCAAGCATTGTTCCACTCAGCAGACTAAAATTCACATTAAAATATGACAGTTGCAAAATGTGGGAGAGAACTATCAATTCAGTATTTTTTAAGCAGTCCTGGAGCATGCAACCTGATATTTTCAAATAATAATGGAGAATCTACAGTGTTCTGAGTTGTCAGCATTTCTGAGGGGGCAGATTCAAAGATCTGTCTCCCAAACTCTCTCTGAGGAGATAAACAAAGCCCAGCACAGGGTGCTGTACTTACAGAGTGGGTAAGTTCTTCTCTTTTTTTTTTATGTTTCTTTAAGCAATTCCATAATATAAAAGTTGCTGCGATGGAAAAGCAAAATTACACAATACCATGCAGAACTCTCCACTGAGTAGTATGAGTTGGCACATTTGTATATGTTGCAATTTAAGGTGTAGCTAAAAAGATTTCTCTCTTACTCTCAGAAATAGGATGTATGGTAATGAACATCAATGAGAAATGATCAGCACTGAGCAGACAGAAATAGCATTTAAACCATTACTAGGAAGACGCTGGACATCAAAGAAATAAAATTGATCTTCCTGCCTTCCATCCCAAACATCGCTGCTCCAAGAAAAGCCCCCTTTTCTCTGTGCTGACAGCTGCATGATGTTTCTTGTCCTCATCTACATATACTGCACACCACCTTTGTGACTAACCTCACTCACTCATCTGAGCTGTTGCCAAAGTTAGGAGACAATAGGAGCACAACTGTGAAGGGGCAGTGATGCTGTGAAATGCACTGAAACCAAATAAAGTTGGACCTGAAATGTGTGAACAGCTGCAGATGCTGGAATTCCTGCACATGGTATGGCTGAGGCCAAACTTGGCATCATAACAAAACATGGGTCTAAAAAAAAACCCTGTCTTTAGCTCCCAGGAGGCTTGTTTCTTTTAAGCCTCTTGACAGTTGTTAGAGAGTAGCTCTGCCACAGGAGCAACCATACAAAACATAATGGGCTGGAGTAAACGCAAGAGGCAGTGTCGGGAAAAAAACTACAAGTGTTTTGCTTGCTCTCTGAATACAACCCTACTTCTGCAAGAAGTATCTGAGGGTATTTGACCCTTTAGTTCTGTGGTTCCCTCACTTTTCAACACTCTCTTTAGCAACTGTCTTGCTGCTAACCATTATTAACCAAGCCCAACCATTTTCTGAAGCTCCATGTTTGCCTTGAGGCCATGCTAGAATTTGAGCCAGCCCCAGGGAAGCTAAATAGCAATAACCTATCCTATCCCTCAGGAGTTCCATCTTCTCCAAAGGAAGAGAACTAGGAGACCTTTATTTACATCACATTATCTGCTGTCTCAGTGTTGATAATTTGTATAGCAAATCTTGATTTTACTGTACTTTCAGTCAGGCAGTAAGATGCAGCCAAATGGCCAGCTTTCATCTGCCCAACCTATAACCCTGTCCTGTAGTAACATCCTGTAGTTAGTGACATCTGGTAGGTCTAGTCTTGTCAAGCCAGGCTGACAAAACCAAAGCCACACTGCTAAGCACTGCTACTGGGGTACCAGAAGGATAAGATGTCTGAGTGGTTTTGCATCATCACAGAGCAAGTGGCTCTATCTGCAGAATGTGGGTCTCACTTGCTATGGGACAAGGATAGAAACAGCAGTCCCAGCACTAGTGAGCAATGCCTTTCTGTAATGACTCTTAGTGCTACTTACCCCAATGGGAGATCTGCACAAGTGAGAGCTAGACTTGGAACCACTACAGAAATGGAGGTGGCCTGGAGGGCTTGCATGTCTCCAAGAAACCATGGAACAGCTCTTGCTGACTGTAGCAGCCAGCACTATGCTGCATGACTGGCATTTAAAACATGATCAACATTCAAGGTTGTAAGCCTGCACTATTTCATTTTAAAATTAAAGTCATTTTCTGAGTAATAGGAACACATTCACATTTGGAAACCATAGAGCACTTAGCTTTTTTTCAATTTCAGTGCTAGAAAAAGGAAAGGAACAAAGTGCCAGGAAATATTGTTTCTTGGCTAAACTCTTGTAGATGAAGTTTCAGTCCAGAGTGGATTTTTTGTGTGACTCAGTAGTAAATGTCTGAACAAAGACCTTTATGATATAGTGGCAATCCTATAAAAAGCATTTAACTCTAGCTGTGCTGGAGGTAGTTTAGAAAACTTCTTGAATCTTTTCTTTCTTTTTCACAGTAGCACTTGCAAATGAATTGAAACCTTCCTCAGGGATTTCTGAACAACGTGGGTAAAAAATTTAAGTGCTTTGAGTCTCGATGGGAAGACTTAGTATCAGGGAGAGGAGATAATTTGAATTACTTAGAGCAATCATGCTTTTGAAAGCTTTGCTTTACTCCTGTGAAAACTAGTCCGTAGCAAAAATGTCTTCCAAAAGGCTTCTTTGCATGCTCCCCTAACGAACTTCTAATTTACAAGTAGACTGTAGATATGATTTCTCTCTCACACAGTGTGTTTCTTCCTCTTATTAAAGTCAGATTTCTGTGGGAGAAACATTATGTTGTGTGAATGGCTGTTGTGGAAGAACTATTGCAAATATCACCATTTGTAACACTTCTGCTCTTCCACTCAGAAACTCCATATTTTACTCTTCCATGGAGAAGAGGATATTGTGTTTGGTGCATTATCAAGCCCAAAGCATTGTTAAGATTGACTGCAACTAATCACTAAAATATGCCTTTTTAGTTTGGAACAGTTGTGAATCTTCATCACAGGAAAAGTACTGTCTACTTCAAAATCTGTTTAGTTTCTATTTTTTTGTCTTTTCCCAAAACTTAGATCCAGACTTGTCTGCCTTCCTCATCCACATACTCATTAAAATCGTCAGAACTAAGGGTGGGAGAAGAATGGGGTCTCAAGTGTCCAACAGTGAAAAGATGGTGGTGGAAGCCTCAAAAGCAAAACAGGTCAGACCAGACAAAGTAGGGAAAACTGCTGAATCTCCACAGGCATCCAACACCAGTCCCATCCAAATAGACATGAAACTGTCTCATCGCTCACATTCCTCCCCTTCATTGTAGAGGATGCAGCTTTAACCACAACACAACCCATCTTTGATTATCGAGGTAAGGCTGGGATGTCAGTGTGAGAATTGGCTAGTTTTTATTTACTTTCCACAAATAGTTAGCTATTCTTACCATTCTGGCTTTTATTTTAGGTTTAGGTTTTGTTCTTTTTTTCCTATAAAAGCCATCACATTCCCTGGAGGCATTCAAGGCCAAGTTAGATGTGGCTCTGGGCAGCCTGGTCTAGTGGTTGGTGACCCTGCCCAAAGCAGGGGGGTTGAAACTAGTTGATCTCTGGCATCCTTTTCAACTCAGGCCATTCTATGATTCTATGACATTCAAATATCTATGGTAAAACTACCTAGGGTAGTGTTTTCATACTGTACAGGTCTCTGAGCTGGAATGAGTAGTTTTTTGAAAGATAATGTTCAAAGAAAGGGATGTCATATACTTGTTCTTCTTAAAAAACTGACCCGTCACCCAATGCTGTTGCTCAACAAAACTACCTTGAGTTACAGGATGGAATAAAAGTTGCTTTAAAAAAACAAATGAAATCAACTTGTGCGTCAAGGCATTAACAGGCTTTGTGAAAGGCTGTGATAGGAATAATATCCCCTTCTGACACATTACTTTGTAATTACAGATTATGAAGCTGCTTGTATCTTTATCTGACGGGTCTAATGCTGTCACCTTTAAATACTAGGTAAGTGATTTTTATTTTTTTTTTAATTTATAGATCCTTCAATTTCTTTCAGTAGCTGTTAAGGACATTTTACACAGGTTACTTGCAATGTAGAAACCAAAAACTTATTTCCTCAATCACATTTCATTACTATATTAGAGACAGTCTGCAGATGCCCAGGGATCCATGCAGCACATGATGAAAACCATGAGATGATTCAGACCAAGAGGCAGATCCTGCCTAGCAGTCTTCTAACACTTGATGCCTTAAAATTGAGGCTGGATATATTTATTATTATTTTTGTTCAGAAAACATAATTTAGCTAGCAAACGTGAGGATGAGGAAGGAACTTACATGTCTGTGGCAAGTCTGATGTGAAGCATGTTTATAATGTTTAATTCTTGCTTGAAAATCAATGAACATAGACTTTTTTTCATGTTTCTATGAAAACAAAGACAAATGCCTACAGCTACGCTGGCAAACAATGTGCAGACTTCTCCTGGGAACTACCTGCAAAGAACACCCACCCCTACCAGTAGATTGTTCCCACCATCTCATCACCTATGTGTATCATGAAGGAATTTTCTCCTTCCCTACTCAGGTGAGAGCTTTTAATGATCACCTCCCACTTACTGCACAATAGTTCCATTGCGAAGTGACTCAGTACTTCTTCATACCATTTGAGTTTGATGGCACATGCATGTAATGAGGAAACCTTTCTTTCCTAGGGGAAATTAAGAAAATAATACATTCTTTCACTCAGTAACTCAGCTAAATCCAATTCTTTTAGGAAAATGTTTATCTAATTCTGTCAAATTAAAATATGAAGGGGAAAATGCCAATAATACTGACTTTCTTCACATTATGAGTCTTAGTTCTTTTATACCATTCTCCCTCTACTGATTATTTTATCTGTTGAAAGGGGACATGAAGATAAAGTTGCAGAAGGATTAAGTCACATCACAACTTCTATAAATTACTAACATTAATACATGTATGCATATGAAATAAAACTTTAGAAATGTACTTTTTGTATTTATTTGCCTTTCTGATTTCTTCTGTGGACTTTGATTCCGAGTTTTTCTTTTAGCATTTACTTTAGCATCTATTTCCTAAACACACTGCATGCCCAGAAAAAGGAGCCTTGGCTGTACCCTGTGTCCTTAAGAGACGTAGAATATTATTTGGAAATCTCTCTGGTGCTGGGCCCCTGCTGACAGGTGCTGAACTCAGCAGATCAGAGCCCTGTATCTTGCTTGGGGTTGTTAGCAGAGGGACCCATGGCAAGCAGGACCAAAGTGTGCATTGATTCCCTGCCTCCACATTGTGGCTGCCTGCTCAGAAAGCATTGATTGACTGGGAGAGTCTGGAAGAGGAAATCCGCTGAGAGCTGCCAAATACACCATGAGTCAGCCCAACCTGGGGCTCATCTGAGCCACAAATGGCTGCACAGAGGAGAGGAGTCTGCATATTGACTCCCCCCATGCTCCTCACAGCACCAGCCTTTGGGCAGAGGCACCAGCCCTCTGTACTTCGCCATACTTCTGTGTGCAGCTAGAAGGAGGTGGGAACTTGAGGCCTCCCTGGAGGAGGCTGCAGCACAGAATATTGACCAGGCTCATGGCTGCCCACACTTAATTACCAGAACACATTTTCCAAAGTGCCTGAATGGCTCATAATTGTGAGTTCTGCCCTCCAAGCTCAAGTGACATGCGCATATTGGAAAACTGCTTCCAAATAGCTGTCTCTCTCTGTGTATTTTCAGTTATGCAAGAGTATAACATAAGCATCATTCAAGCAGGTGAGAAATACACAACTTCAAACTTCTACAAAACTGCACAATTCCTTGGAATATGTTCGGCCCCTCTTTTTCTGATAGAAAACCAAATTTCTTTGCTAATTCTCAGATTTTAGTGAAACGGTGATCCTTTTTCCCTGTAAGCACATCATGCTGGTTGAATGGACTACAACAAAATGAGTTACATGTTGCACTTAAAGGCAAGTATCACCTTTTAAAATTTGCCGGTCTGTTGAAACCTGGCAAAACAATAAGGTGAGCTCAGCTCTGTGCACAGCGCAACTCCTTACTGCCTCTCTCCCCTCCAGGATGTCACAGAATCACAGAATCACAGAATGGCCAGGGTTGGAAGGGTCCTCAAGGATCATGAATCTCCAACCCCCCTGCCACATGCAGGGCCACCAACCTCCATGTTTGATGCTAAACCAGGCTGCCCAGGGCCCCATCCAACCTGGCCTTGAACACCTCCAAGGACGGGGCATCCACAACCTCTCTGGGCAGCCTCTGTCAAGAGCACCTGCTATGATATGCACCAAATGCTGAGCAATAACCAAAAAGTACTCTGTTTCCTGTGGAAATGATACAAGTTCTATTGAGAAAAGAAGTTTTCAGAAGCTCTGCAGGAAACTGTATGCACACTTCCACAGAAGCCAGCTTTAAGCAGCATCAGTCAATACATGTGAAACATGGACCTCTGCAGTCCTGAAGACGCAGCTCCAGTCACCTTGTGCCAGAGCTCCCTGGGGCTACCTTGCCTTGCATCTCAGTTACCCAAACAACAAGCACTGACATGAAACAAGCTTTATCAAAATGCAGCCTCTGGGTCGTCCTGCGCAGTTTTGACCTACAGTTCTCCATTTGTTCCCCAGCCACTCTGTTGTTTTCTGCTGGTTTATCTTTTTTTTTTTTTTTTTCTTTCTTTTTTTTTTTTTTTCCATGCTGTTATCTCCTGCTTGGGCTGCAGCTGACTCACCTCTCATGAGGAAAAGTATGGATTTTTCAAGGTTGTGGTGAGCTGATATTATAAGTAATTGCTATATTATCACAGCTTAATAATGTCTCATACGGAAGAGGATCCTGTCTGCTCAGGACCTTCCCAGTTGAATCTCTTCCCCCCATTCTCCTCTGGGTCTTGGAGGTGGCATAAGCTGATCAGGCTTCTTCACACAAGTCTGGTACCATCTGGCCGATGCCATGGGTGATAAGGGTGAAGGATACTTCTTATAATATATATCTCCAGGGTTGTTCTTGGACTTTTCAACCTCTATATGATTTTTAGACTTTCTGAGCCTGTCTATGATACCTTATAAATAAATGACCATCCTGGTGATACTGGTGTGGAGGATTCCTGTGAGGCTGGTGCAGGTCCTGATGAGAGGCTGCTCTGACTTTGTGGGACTTGGGATCATCATGTCCTGTCTATATTTGGACTGAAAATTGAGAGGTTTTAGAAAGGTCAGGCAGACACACACATAATCTTGCCTTCATCTTTGTGTCATGTATATTTGTGCACAGCTAGTAATCACAAACTTAGCCCTAAACTTTGAGCCATGCTGCTAAAGCTGTTGCCTTCTAAACTGTTTGCACATACTATTTCATGCAATGTATCAGGTCTAACATGTCTGTAATCTGTCTTCTGTCTCCCTCTGATCCAGCACTCCTCTCCCAGGGGTGTCTGTCAGACAGACTTCTGATTCATTTCTCAAGCTCCTACTATGTTTCCTCACTGTTCTGCCTCAGATCAAAGCTGCATCATCTTTCCCATTGCACCCCTGGCTCCCTAAATAGCTAGAGCTGCTCCTGTTGCAGCTCTGCCCATCTCTGTGCAGCTGGGGCAGTGAGATGCTGTGTCTGTGCACTGTAAGAGCAAATCGAGTGGGTCTGGGCTGCTGCACTGCCAGCCCTTTTTTTTTTTTTTTTTTTTTTTTTTTTTTTTGTGCTTATTTTATTTGATTTTTTTCCTGGTCTGATAGTTTGCCACAGGCACTTTAGCTTGGCCTAAGGATATGTTCTGCAGCTCTGCTCTGGCAAGCCTGTCTGCCACTTGTTCATCCTGTGTTGGATAAATAACAGCAGGTCTTTGCTGCAAACACTAGTTGTCTATTAAAGAAAATTGCTGGAAGAGAGGACAGGAATCTCTTGCAGTGCTCATCATGTGCAGCAATTTACAGCTACCAATGGAGCCTCCCTTCTGGGCCATAAAGTCTTCACAGGCAGGCACTGGAGTGGTGCTTTATGGCCTTTAGAGCATGCTGCTCAAAACATGGACTGCTGACTGCTGCCCTAGGGACCTGCCAAAGGCATTGCTTGATACAGGGCCTGCTGAGCATGCCACCAAGGCCAGGCAGGACCTGCTCCTTGCTAGGGACACACAGGTCCCTGTGCCAGGTGTTCAGCTACCTGCAAGCACTCAGCAGGGGCTTCCTCATGGCACTGCCTGATTTCTCCAGGGCTGGATCTGTTTCTCTCAACAATTTCACTTGCAAGCTGGAGTCCCACAAGCAGCACCGTTTTTAATTACGGGCTCTGTAATATCTCCTAAGATGCATGTTTTGTCAGAGACCTTACATCTGAAGCGTAAGGCTCTATTACCCCTTATTTTTCTTCTTGGTTTGAAGCACAATTACTGTGTCTCTTTACAGTTTTTTCTGTCCAGGTCAATCTTCCAGTAACTTTCTCAATGGTTCAATTGTTCCAAGCACTATTTTGAAAATAATCTCTCTCAGGTCATTTTTTGCCCTCCTTGTGCAGCCTGCTCCTTGTTTAGACAGTAACAAGTTTTAATTCCTCTTGTCCTCACTGTCTACTTATTGATTGTCTTCTTCCCCCTGAGAAGCCATGCTTACACAGAGACATGGAACCAGTTGTCAGAGCCCCACCAGCCTGAGTCTCGTCTGCCTGGAACAGAGTGTACAGCGCAGAAACATTTGGGTTAAGCCGCTTAAAAGCAAATTTAGCCATCCTAATGGAGCACTAATGGTACTGATGTTAATGAGAGGGAAATTCTGTGAGGGCCTGCAGCACACATCCCTCACTTACTGACGGCAAATGGGAAGCTTTTAAAGGTGGGCTCTGTCCTAATATCGTCTGTCGGAAAGGACTCAATGTTCCACGAAGTCCATGTTATTGCTCTGAAAGACTAAATGAGCAAGCACGCTACTAACTGCAGTGCTTGTGAAGATTAAATCAGTGTTTAAGGGGATCGAAAATTTTTAATGCAAAATTCAACAGCTAGAAATTTTACACCAACTACTACTTAATTAAAATTATTAAGGTTTCAAAGAGTGTAAGTTGGGATAGACCGTGAAAAAATTTGGTCTTAAATGCGCAATTAAAATATAATTATATTGGAAGAAAGTCATTACTGATGTTGTACCTCAAGTGCATATCTAATATGCTATCAGGAGAAAAGGTTTATGCATTTGGGACACCAGCTCTATAAGATATAAAAGAATGTAGTCATTGAGATAAAGAGATATTAGCAAGATCATCTAGGTAGGTAGTAACAGTCCTTTTTCGGCCTAATCCTCGGGCTACATTCATTGAGGGATCTGCTTTGTCTCAGATTGAAATGTGCACATTGGCAAGTTTTCCTTTGACCTATTTAATTGTTTCCCAGCTCTCTGCCTGGGGCTGTCAGCAAAGGAAGCACCTTTCAAGCAGTGTCAGACATTTCTGGATAAGGGGAACATTAGCACTAAAAAAACTAATTTGCTCTTATCTGAGAACCATTTGACAAAGATATTTGAAGAGCTGATGCCATCTGGTTAAAAGCAAGGAAGGAGCAATCCTTTTGACCCCCACAACAATCAGTATCACCCAGAATTATGGTGTTAGTGTTAATGCATAGTTGTGCCTTTGCAGGGTTCTTTTTAACCTTATTCAGATGGCACCCTTTTTAAAAAATTAAAAAAAAAAAAAAAAAGAAAAAAAGAAAAGAAAAATATGACATTCCACACAGTTCACAAAATCTGGAGCCCAGTCAAGTTTCACCGGGCTTGTAGTCACTGAAGGAACAGACAATGAGACCGCAGAAAATATCCTTAAAACACGTTTTAAGAGGAAAGATAGAAGTGTGAGCATAAAATAGAAGCCAATTTGTACTCTCTGGAGGCTGAACGTCCCTATATTTATTTATTTATTTATTTATTTATTTATTTATTGTGGTGTTGTTCTTGTTGACTGTACTAAGGTTTGGGCTTGGTTCATGAAGATCTTTCACACTAAATAACAGGTAGGTCAAAGATGCAAAGTTCACAGTCCCACTGGGAGCAGATCTTTTTCAAAGGTTCAGACTCATAGATTAGATTTGAATGATCTGGGACATCTGGATGTAACCTTGAATTCAAATGGCATCAAAAGGATTTACTTGTAAGCTTTTGATTTAACCTCGTCTCTTCACACAACTTTCTGAGTTTTTGAAATGTGATTTTTACAAATACAATGAGCCTTGTAAAAGAAATGTGGAAGAGCAAATGTGAATCCCTAGGCTGCTCAGTGTCCCCTTTGATACAGTACAAAAACAGTGTAAGTAGCCTAATGTTTTAATGAACAGAAATATATTCCGGGGAAAGAAGTGAATTTAGCACTTAGTGAAATGTGCTCTACCGAACTGGTGACATTAGGTTCATAGTCAAGCTTTTATTGCTAAAAAGAATTTGCGGTCACAGTCTTCATATTGAAAATTTAGTTTAATAAAGTAAAATTCAGTGACAGTAATTTCTTTCTATGTCTAGATTTCCTGCAGCAGTACTTGTTAAAAGAGATAGGAAACACGCAGACCTTGAGATAGCCTTTCTCACACCAAAGACCAATGGACTATGGACTAATACTTAACAAGGATGTTCTCAAGCAACATTTCTTTTTTAACGCAATACAGAAGATGTGCAATTCTCAATGTTGTGGAACTCCATCATCTAAAACAGTGCACACTTGAGAGTGAAGGGGTGATTCTTTTACAACATTAGCAATATCTGTCAACTGGGCCGGACTGAAAGAAGTCAGCCTTCTGTGACTAATAGCATAAGCAGTCCCTTCCCTTAAGCAGTTTCTTTTTGTCCCCCAAGGGTCTTGTAGTAACTTATACCTGAAGAAGCAGCCTTTTTATCTTCCTCAATCTAATTGAAATACAGCATAAGGCAGATGAGCAATACAATATTGCTAATGTCCATTTGTTAACTTGTCAGTCTCTGAAGGATTTCCAGTTCTAGTTGTGATTGAAAAGGCACCGGATTACTCATCTATAGAAACTACAGATGAAAAAAATCCGCGACTCTTGCAACCACAAAACTCATGAGGATTTTACAATCCGTGAGGTGAGATTAACTAACAGAATAATACAAATGAAGTAAAACATGTTCCATTCACATGTCACTTGAAAGCCAAATAAATTTTCCTTATAGCTAGTTTTGCGTTTTTGTAACAGTATGAAACTTTTTTTCTTTTATGTGCTGAGGGGTAGGCTGCCAAATTTAGCTGAGAAAGTAATGGCTCAAAGTATACGTGGAGATAGACAAGATGCATTTTCTAATATCTATATACTATAATTGCATGTGACTCATTCACTACAGTTCCCATCTATGCTCCTCTCCAGCCAGAGGCTCTGGTAGGGCAGGCACTATCAGAGAGGAACTGTTGTGACCACTTGTATGGGAACTGCTGAATCACAGCCTGAACCTCTGGTTGATCACCTGAGGTGAGCTATGAGTCAGCCAGAGGAGCACAGGTGAAGGCAATTCTCCTGTGCTGCCAGAAGGAATTGAGCCTGGCTCCACCTCTCCTAGACTCATTTAAGAGCTGACTACCAGTGGGGAAGGTTCCCTTCTGGAGATCCACTCTGCTGGAGTTTAATAAGTGAGCCCAGGATATGGGTAAGCATCCTATCTTTTCTGCTTTAGTGTAATAACTATATAGCCTAGCTCTCTGGTATACCTCATAACTATAACATCTGTGTATTCATTGATTGTACACCACTGAATGTTGTAAGATGTGGGGAGAGACTGGATGGAGGTCATCCATCCAATCCCTTTCATTTGTAAAGTTAGGAACAATGCAAGTATCTGCACGCTGACGCCTATGGCATTGAATTTACAGGATTATGTAGATCATTTTTCTGTTGATATTTTATGTCCTGCACACAGTTATATCTTTGTCTAGGCTTTTAATTTGTAAGCAGTGTAGCCGGAATGTGTGAAGGTTTTATCACCAAGAATTTCAGGGTTTGCTGTCATTTTGCATATGGACATAAGATAATGACTTCTTCCTTTTTATTTTATTATTTTACTCATTAAAGGCTAAACACAAATTTGTGCATTTAAAAGCAGTGCTCTGAAATTGCATGGCTATATAATTGCAATTTATCAGACCAAAAATTAAATCTAAAATTAGATATAAAAATCACAACATTACAAGTCCTGGATTTAAGGCTTATATTGCTCCAAATTTCAAGGAAAATATTTAAGAATCGATTTAAATGCTAATGAACTGGTTTGCCATAAAGCTAGCAAGTAGTTACACTCAATCAGAGTAAAAGAGAAACAGTATTAGTTTTTCCTTTGTCAGCCTTCACTTCTGACATTGTATACATAAATTCACCAATGTTCTTGTGTCTCCCAGACCTACATACCACAGTATAGCAAAAAGATACTTCTCTGAAACCAAGATGTAGTGAGCAGAAACAGAAAGCTTTCCCCCTTGTGCTTTTGTTGGGTCAAAAGCTGGCAACATAAGCATGTGCATGAACTGCAAAATGTGTACAAGAGGGAAGATCCATGAATGACAAGTTGAAGGAGAGTGATGAGGCTGCCCCTATGGATCTGTTGATGGAGGAAAGCTGCTCATGCTATGCCTCCACATAGCAAAATGCACTCACCTTATCTGTCGAAGTTTCACCTGGATTTTCTGCCAGAAGAAGAAACGTGATTTTGAGATGCATCCCAATCTGAAAGAAGGCAGAGGAGGAGAATTCCAACCCCTGTTAACTTAGTAGGAATATAGTCTGTAAATCAGAGAAGATAGGTAGGGAGACCTCTGCTTTGCTTCTTTAGGCAGTGGGAGTGCTGGGACCCCATAGTCACCATCTCACAGCATCTCAGTGACTGCAACAGCCTTGGGTAGGTTTGAGGAGTGGGAGCATCTTCCAAACAACCAGAGGCTCATTTTCATCAAACTGATTGTTAGCTGGTTCAGAATCTAAATTTTAAAAGAGAGCCTTAGATTTAAATAGGCAGAACCCTCTAGTCCTTATTCATTAAGAAAGTGTCTCGGGGCTTCTTCCCCTCCTCCCCTAAAAAGGTTTGAAAAGACAAGTTATCCTTATGAGATCTTATAAACACCCACGAGACAATTTTGCTTTGAAGTATCAATGTGACAGGGCAAAAGCAGAACAATTTGATACTAATGATTTCAGTCACCATCCTAATGCTTCATGTTTTAAAGATCATTTTGCAATAAAGACATCATGATTTTACAGTCACATTAGAATAATAAACCATAGCACTTATGGAATACTTTAAAACAGAAAATAAATTGAAACAGTAAATGCTTTTCTCAGAATTGGAGAAACTGGATCTCAAGGAGATGACCTTGTCATAGTGCAGTTGGGGAAGCTGTCTCCTCATTCTGGGGCTGCATTTTGGGTGGTACTGTCCCTTACCTGCTACTTCAGACAAGATGACTGATGACAACTCTGCAGAAGGCAACAGATGCAGGCTGATGTTCTAGCTCCCTTCCTTTTGACTTCAGGCACTTCACTGAGGCATCTAAAATAGGAATGCTGAAACTCCCATTAGGGGGAAAAAGAAAAAAAGTTGAGAGAAGTGACAAGATCTTTTCACAATAGATGAGATTAATGCAATTCACTAGACTTGCTGATGTTTTCTGGAGGCAGGAAGTGGCCAATAATCTACCCTGTCATTTTTTGTTGGCACATTCTCTGCCCAATGACCTGCAGGAGAGGAGCAACCTAGGTAGCTGCTGCCCGCCCTGCTTCACCAGGGGACTCCATGGCTGGAGTGGGCACCAGCAAGCAAGCACTGCACAGGATGTCGCTGCTGCAAAGCATCCTTTGAGCTCAGGGAGTATGAGGATGGGAGGCTGCCCGTAAGTCACATCTCTAGTGGAGGTTCGTGAGCCTCCAATCCGGCTTGATTCATTATTCATCTTGAAATTCTCTTTCCTAACTTTCTTCATTCCTTTTTGCTATCACTTGCTAAACAAAGATGTGTGTTTTTCTCCAAGAAACTCCACTGACATCTCTGCTAGCACACAGCTCAGATGATGACAGAAAAGAAACAGATGGTTCTATACAGGATCCCCAAGTGCTCATCAATATTTACGGACATCAGACAATGGCTTATCTTAGTCCATCTACATTTAAACCACAGCAATGCAAATGAAGCTTCCTTTGCATAGTAAGTAGTAGGGATGGGATTTTACTAAATACATTTGCATCTTCACTAGTAAAGGACATTCCTCCTCCAGGAATATTTCCTTCATGTACTGTTTTGGCGTGTTACTGTAACATAGTCAGGAAGGTAATATAAAAGACAAAGCGGGTTTCCCAGCTCAGAAATAGCTGTACATTACTTAAAATTTTGGCAGAGGACAGAGGAGAGGGAAAACTCTTTGTGGCAGCCATTCACTATCAAAGCCTCAGCTGCTCTGCTTCATAGCAGTTACCAGAGAAGTGCAAGTGCTCAACTGGTTTAAAAAACAGATCCAGACAAAACGTTTAAGAACTCGTGTGAGTCTTTAATTAAAATCCATTCAAAATGAGCATTTCACTCTCCACCCTTCTCAAAACACAATCCCACACGTTGCATGTTGGAGGTAGGCTGAGGTGGTAGAAACAGCAATGAAAGAAAGAAGCAAAAAACCCCCAAAATGAAGCAGTCACCAAGTTGTCAACTCTCATCATGAGACTTAAAAGAAGAGAAAATCCATACCGACAGGGAAGAGATCCTTGAGATGAAGTTTGGTGGCAGCGTGTGCATTGAGGAGGCAGCGTGGCCAGCCACTGCTCTTGCCTGTGACAGCTGCATTTGCTGACAACAGCAGCCTGGCTCTGGGACACCTGTCAAAGGGCACCCAGAGCTTCAGATGGCACATCAGATAACAGGAAGAAATTATGGATGGGAGACTACTTCTGCTGGCACTGTTCATCAGTACTTGAAGGCTGTCAACATCCTAAACTCTGATACTTTCTCCCTTGGCAATTTTATTTTATTTTTTAATTACAGCAGTCTTTATTGTAGGCAGAATTTGTGGAACTGGCTGGAAAGATAAAAATCATCATTTCATCAACATCCTTGGATCTGAATCTTTGTCTTTATTTGTCCTCATGTGACTGAGGAATGCACTTGGGAGTCAAGACTGCCTTCACGGATAAGGAAAAGTCCCATAAGCACAGAGATAATTTCACTACTTGGATGTGTGAGCTGTGAGAAGACAGCCCCCCTCTTTTTCATTACTTACTTATGTTGCTGTGTATGGAAAGTTATTTCTGTATGATGAAAGCGTTTGCCAGGAGTAGACAGGTTATTTTGAATGGCATTGCTTCTGAATTCTGTTTATAATTAGACTCCTTTCCTGTGTGCTTTTCCCTTTTTCCTTTATTTATTTATTTTCCTTTTTCTTTTTTATTATTGTAAGAGTCTGTATCTAGTACATTGCTTTCCTTTGCATGAAAGACTTAATAGTCCATCACCTAATTTCCATGCTAATTAGGCACGTGACTCCTCTCAATAACTGCCATATCCTCACTCGTTTACTACATACTTCTGTACCCTCAGCAATGATCTGATAAAGAACATTATCAGTGCAAAATACATAGAACAAGAAACCATGGGGATTAGATATTAAGGAGGACACTGTGGGGACTGTGTTAATTGAGACGATCAGCAAGATTAAGATAAGTCTTGCTGCTTTCTCATATTGGTCCTAATGACACAATGCAGAGCCCAAAGCACTTTACCTGCTGTACAATGTATTTAAGTCGCTTTCTTCCCTGGGGTTTGTAATCTAATCTTCTGGATAAAACACTTTGCTGAGTGAAAACAGCTGGTGTTAAAAGCTGTATTTTTAAGATACAGCACCTGCATAAGGTTTTTAAAACTGCTAAAAATAGTGAAGGCTAGTAGAAGTTGTAATGTACTCTATGTGTGTGCACATCCAGAAAGATAAACAGAAGTCTGTGTGTGAGTGCACAGCATGGCCTAAGCTGGTACTGGTGTTGTTCTACCTCCAAGAGGGAGCTTTGCCTGGGTGTCTCCAGAGGCCTCCTCTGTACCATATTTCCCTGATAATTCATAGGAGTGGGGGTGCTAATATCATCATTTTAAAAGATTGTTTCTCCTTGAAGAATATTGGCTTTTTCCTCAAAATGGTTGCTGCCTACAATTAAAATGAAGATTTCTCACAGCAAATGATTTTGCATAAATAGATTCTGAATAATGGAGTTGTTGTCAAGAAAAAGAAATAGGCACTACCCAGATCTTTTTCAAATCAATTCTTGATAGAGTTCTTCAAAGGGGGATAAACATTGCTGGTATAATGATTTGCCACATGACCTTGCATTTGAAGTGCTAAGCAAGGTGAAAAAAACAACATGTCCAAACATGAAAAATTGCTGATTTTGATTCCTAAAGTAATATTTTTCTAGCTAGAACTATCTCTGTTATGAGTTGGCATTCGCATAGGGAGAGAAAGTTAAGATTTTCCTTCAGCAATATGTGATATCTCCCACTCAACTAGATAAATGAGATGCTATTTTGTTTCATGAAAAGCACTTTTGCGTGTTTGCAGGCAATACAACCCAAAAGCAATTTGAGAGGAAAGGTAGATTTTGCATTTGTGGCAAAAGACTGAGCGTTCATTGCGGTTGTGATTGTCCTGCCCTTTGAGCCAGCCTCTTTCCCCTAGGGTCCCATGGGGTGAGGTGGACCAGGGGTTCCCTTGACCAGAGACCTTCTCCAATCTCAGAGTGCACTGCAACCAAGAACCACTGTGACACAGGCTGCCAAGAGTCCTTGTTTTCTATGGGACCAACATGACAGCAAGACAGAGATCAACATGGCAGCAGCAGGAGGAGTTGAAAATATTCACTGGCAGTAAGAAATCTGATGTAAATGGCCTACTGAATCCAAACTGATGTTCATCAGATGCTTTGTTGCCCCAGCCCAGGTGCAGACCAGTATCTTCCTTAGGCAGTGGGATGTACAGCAAGGAAAAGTGTTGGTACAGAAAACATAGACTGCTTGGGGACAGTTGTCACTGCCTGACAAGAAATGTGACTTAGGACACCATACACACTTGGTAGATAAAAGCGTTGATCTTCTAAACTGGAAAATGTTACAAAGACAGTAGAAGCATAATGACAGAAGCAAACATAGAAATGTAAATGAGTGGGAAAAATAATATGAGGAAGGAGTGCACATTAAGTGGCCAAAAAGACATTACTTCTCTGTGAAGGAGTAGAACAATATTGGTGAAAAGCCTATTCTCTTTCAGCGGAAGAATGAAGGCAAGAATAACAAATTAAAAAGCAATATGCAACATATGGGAAAAAGAAAGAGGTAATAAAGATCCATATAAATAAGAGCTTATGAAGTGTAGAAAATTGATAAAGGATACTAAAGACATCAGAATAAAATCCATGGCTGATCTGGCTATGTTTTGGAAGAAGTGTTTCTTGAAAGCTTATTAGTAATAGCAGAAAAAACTATCAGTGTCATAGGCTCATTACTAACTGGAGACAGGAAGTCATTAGTAACATTAAAGAAAGAGGCAAAATAGTTCAACAATTACTTCTGTATTCTGCTAGAATGATGTATTTTTGGACATATTAATAACTAGGAAAGACACTGAACAACTTGTGCCAAGGTTAAACATTATCAAAATCGCAAGGTCCAAAAAAGCAGCCCCCAAGAGTCATGGAAGAGTTGATATAGGATATTTTTAGCTTCTTTATGTACATTTTTAGTAGATAACAAAATAGTGTGGAAACCTGCAAAGGTCCTTGTCAATACTGAGTAAAACAAGGCAAATGAAATCACCCAGGTAAATACAGTCCAACTTGGTACCAATCTCAGGCAAGGTAATGGAGTAATTGGTGGAAGATCTAATCAATAAAGCATTTAAAGTTAAGACTGTAATTAATGCTATCTTACTGACAAGGGGATTGCAATTTCAGACTGGGACACATAGTTGACAGGGAGTAGCAAGGAGCAATCTGTTCAAAACTGGGGGACAGAAGGAGAAATTTCTGAATTTGGTGATGAGGTAGAGCTGCTGCAAGGGCTGGAATCCAAGCAGAGAGGCAAGGCAGGGTCCCATGGGAAAAGCAGCAGGTGACTGTTCCATGGGCAACTGCACTGTCACATGCATGCAGTTCGTGTGAAAGGCAAGCTTCTGACTTTTGACTTGCAGTTCTTTAATACAGAAAAATCATTCAGGTAAATAAATTATGTGATTATGAAGCAATCTGCAAAGATATAAATGAAACAGCAGCAGGAAACAAGGCAGGACAGGCTGTTTCTAGAAGCTAGGGGAGTGATGAGGCTGTGGGATGTTCAGTTGGCAAAGAAATAGAGGATAAAGAGAAGAGAAGGAAAGGGGCAAGCAATACAGGTTTTAGGGGCTACGTAAAATGTCCTTAACCAGCCTTCATGAAAAGCTGAGTGTGTGACTGAACTCCCTCCTAAAAGAGTGCTCCAGCAGATAAACTGGAATAAAATGAAGGGTCGCTTTTTTCTCTTGGAGCTATTGAATTCCTTCCTTTCATTGAATCAGTACATTGCAGATTTAACTTATCAAAAGTCCTTTAGTGCTGTTTGATGATGAGCCATATTCTGCCTTGACTTCCATCCCAGGCATCCCCACCAAGTTCAATGACATCTTGTGGAGAATAAAGCAAGGCAGACGTTAGCTTGATGTCTTTAACAGTGTTGCAGCTGCTAATGAAGCACGATCCGATGTGGTGCGTTTTGAGACTGCCACTGATGTGTGGTGGAATAGACAGTCTCTGCTGCTTCTGCAATTGATTCATCAAGTGCACTATGCGTATAGGAAATTGGAACATGTATTCTCTTCTGTTTGGTTTTGTTGCCATTCATGAATCGCATGGATAAAAGATACAAGAAATATTTTGGGAAATTTTGGCAATGAAATAGTTTTTCTTTTCTCCCACTCCTTCCCTATCCAAAAGTAATGGAGCTGTCAGGCTTATTAGATAGCACAGACAAGTTTTAAAAAGTAAAGAATGGGAGTGTTGCTTTTATAAGAAAGAGCTGTAGACCTGGAAATGATCCATATTTGGAATATAAATGCAAGCTGTTATGCAGATCAAAGTATCTATTTGGAGCCAAATTACTCAACAACATCTATCTATGCCTCTTCAACACCTGCAGATTAGCAATGTAATCTTGTGGAGGTTGCTATAGCTACATCTCTGGAGCAGGTGGAGTTCTTCGTCTCTGGGAGCACTTCTATGCTCATTCTTTGCAAATAAACCATCTAAGAGTATACTTAAAATGTCATCCTGGTGGCGTCAGTCCCTGTCTCTCTGACAGTGTCACATCAGTTCTGTCCTTATCAGATTGAGCCCAGATGCTTTCTTAAGAAACAGTGCTGTTTCCATCAAAGTTCACTGCCTTCTTCTTGACTATGGGCACCTGGCTTTGCCAATCCGGACCTAGTCAGGCCATAAAGCACATCCTTGAGGTTAAGCTGGGGAGGACAGCCCAGGTTTACCTCACAGTTATGTAGTCCTGTTTAGGCTGGTAAGTCAGCACAGAGCAAAACTAGCAGCCTTCAGCAACAACACTAGTCAGGGCCTACAGGTAGTCCCTGGCTTCAGTCAGTTAGCAAGAGTGCTAACTATGAGGATTTTCAAGATGGTAGTGTGCCCATGTCTTCCAACATGGGCTTTGCTTTTACACTGAATACTTGTTCCTTCTTGCTTGGGCTCTCCTGTCATTTGCCACAGCAAAGGGTTGCCCAAATGACCCTGGTTTCTGTTTGTTTGTCTGCAGTGACTGGCATATGCTGTCACCCTTAACCTTCTGCCAGTCAAACCCACATCGTGCTAACCTTTGTGAAAATGTAATAGGAATCCCTGGGTGAAAAGCTGATATCCTGAAAAAAGAGCCCTGACAAGTATTAAAATAAATGACAAAAGGCTAAGAAGAAGAATCACCAAAGACTAGAAAATAAACAAATCAGGATACTTTGACTTGTCTGATTTTGTCATTCTCCTTGTTTATCTTTTGCTCTAGTTGTGTGCGAAGTGCAGGCTTTTCATTCCCCAGTGAAGGTAGGGAAAGAGAGATTTCCTACCAAAACCTGTCAACAACAGCAACAATAACAGAGGATATTTTCCTCTCCTTGACAAATTTTAATTTCTACAGTAGAAAGCTGAATACCAGAAAATGCTTCAAACATAGCAACGCTTCAGTAGGTTTCAATAGAAAGCTCCAGACTTCCCCAGAAAGACAGACAGAAAGGAAAGAATAATATTTTTGCTAAGCAGCAGAGTGACCAACTTTATGCTCAGTGCCACATTTTCCATGCATTGCTTTTCCTTCCAGTTTATTTTGTCCCTTGTCATGTCTCTGATACATTGTCTTTTTAACTTACAAATACCTGAAATACGTCCGTTCCACAAAGCCTCCTGACTTTTGTCCTCCCCAAAACTTGTGCTGTGAAATTTATTTCCAAAAGTTCAGCTGTATAAAAATATGCCATGTTGCCTTGAGACACATCCATCTCTGGGTCAATTGGTGTCTTACGCGTCACGACTGTATTTCTCTTACCCTAAAGGCAACTTCTATATTCCAGTTCTCTAGACTACTGGTAAAATAAACCAGGGAAAATGATGAAGAGGCCACTCATTATGATACAGGCTGCTTAGGGACTGGTCTTTCCACTTATTTCAGGAATGGCTGCTGAAAAAGTTGAGTAAGACAGGCAGTGTGGAGGAAATCTTGTCAGTCCTGCCTTTTTTCTGAGTCAGACTTGTTCATAGCTGGTGATCAAAACTTTGCCAAAAGCAGGGATGTGTGCATTGCCTTTGAAAAGACTATCGGTCTAAAACACAGAAATGAAGGCAGCCACAGTCCCATGTGCTATGAGAAAACGGGCTCCTATCTGGGTGCTGAATTCCCATTAGCAGCAGGCCTTCACGGAGCAATAATTAAGCCACAGCGGCAGCGTGGCTTGGGAAACGTGTGCCCACACACACATAGCTATGAAAATGGATGGCTTCTGTATTTCCCAAGATTCATGTCCAGAATCAGGAGTTTGGGGGTTTTTTTTGTTTGTTTTTGCAGGGCTTTTGAGTGTGTGTGTGTGTGTGTGTGTGTGTGTTTTTCTTCCTTGTTTTCTTTTTTTTTTTTTTTTTTTCTTTCTTTCTTCTAAGGGCTATTAAAATCTGTAAACTGTTAATTTTGTACTACACCAAATTAGGAGTAACATTTGTTCACGATTTAGCTGCCAGGAATTTGGTTTTGCTTTTTTGTGGCTTTCCTAACAAGCAGACGAAAGGTACGCAGAGATCTGCCATACACTCACGTACATGAGCAAGGCTGTCAAAAGCAGCTAGCAGCTTGGGAGTGCGTAGTCTCCCACCCCAAGATTCCTGTAGTGGGCTTCTTTTGACAAAAACAAGCTTTCCTTAAGGCATGTCTAATCAATCATATAAAATTTTAAACACACACACCATAACATTAGTCACTTTTGAAACTAGCAGCCTTACGCATCAAAAAGGAAAAACGTGGTGTTAGTGATTGCCACCACGCCTGTATTACCCATAGCACCCACAGAAGTTTTTCTGTCGGGCAGAAACTCTTTCATGGAAGTCTTCTGTATGATTTTGCTAAGGAAATATTTTAAAAAGTAGACCAGTCTAAAGTTAAATCAATCCTTAAGCTGACGTGTGATCTTGTTTCACAACTAAAAGAAAAGCTATGCAAGGCTAATTTGTAGAAAATGCTACAAATTACAGCATCAAATTTTGCTTCTCCTTAGGGGAGAAGGAAGCTTACCCCCATCCCACAGCACAGTGCTGGGCTTGACCCTAGCCCATGCTGTGTCCTAAATTGGTGAGCTCTGCGATTCATATGCCAGAGTATTCTGGTGGGTCATCCGTGCTTTGCGGCACAGCTTCCTCTCCATTGCCATTGCTATGGAAATTGTTTCTTGAGGCAACCCTAATTTTCCTTTCATCAGTCAATTAGGGGCAGGCTCTGCACTGCGTTGTTTGTTTCCCTAGTGCTGCGCTGTTTGATATTATTTTCTTCATGACAAATTAACCACAGCTGGACTTGTCTGGAATTGCTAAGAATGCTCTTACGTGAAGAAAAAGGGAAAAGTAGATTCTGAAGGCATGAGAAACAGAAACTGATACTTTGGAGATGTCCTCTAAGTTCCCCCTGCTCAAATCACATCATCTTTCAGGGCCAGTCAAGCTGACATTGTGGAGCAAAACCCATAGCTCTTGAGATTACCACTGGTGACACTTCTTGTTGTGTTGGGCTATGTAGCCAGCCAAGATCTCTCCAGAAATGTCAGTAGTAAGGATTTCCCACATGCCTTTACCCAGACCCAATCAAGCCAATACTCCAGTGATCTATGTTGGGAATTGTCCTTTCAGGGAATAAAGGAAAGAAAACACAATTTATATGATTCTTTTTCACTGGTGTGTCAATCTGGTACCTGGAGCTTGGAAATTCTCACACTGTTTTCTTTTAGCTCAAACAAACTTATTTTACATTTTTCCTCCACCTTCCTCCACCTTCTATGCTCCATTGCAGCAACAGTCTCCCATAACACATTAGCAGATTAAAAATAACCTTCTGCCATCCTTCATCTACTTTAGCCAATTTAAAACCAGACACACTACCCCAGGCTCCACAGAGCAGAGGAAGCAGAGCATGCATGTGTGCATGCATATGGGCTCTGACCCAAAGGAACCAATTCCAATAGAAAGAGACAAGAGTTTATTTCTACTGCCTAGATAGATCTGATTTTGCACTCTCCTCCTGCCTGTTTTTTCTGCTAAGACAATCAGCTGAAGGTCCAGAAAACTAATGAGTACAGTTATTGTGGGACAAGAACAAGAACAATGATTCATGAACAAGGAGACAACAAACAACAACAACAAACAAAAAAACAACCATTAATGCATTCATCTTTCCTGCAGCTATCAGATCAGGTGATGATCAGAGCTGAGTGAGCAGCAGAGAGAGTTACTTAAGCAGAGGCAGAGCCAGGTTCTGAACTGGCCCTGGATGCAGATGCCTCTTGGAGACTAGTGTGAAAAGGGCTGCCAACTTGTGCCCCCACCTCCACTTTAAGTATTGCAAGAGGATCTTTGATCCACAGGCATCAAGGAGGAAAGCTGGCTGAGAGCAACCGCAGCACCCCACTGGTACATGATGTCCACCGCTAGATTCCTCTTGCTATGCATCTTGATACACACATGACAGCATTCACACGAAATGCTTCATGTGGCCAGTTGAGATAAAAGCCCCTTTAATGTGGGTTTGGAACTGTTTTCTTTGAACATGTAATCGTTGGCTTTGCAGATTGTTTGTGCTGTTTAGTAAGTGGTGTTAACCGGGTTCAGCCTATCTAGCAGCTGGGCTGGATAGCATATTACTGAAATTTCTGGGTAACCTGAACTGACCCAAAATCTTTTCACTCCTTGTTCTCCCTAGAACACAAGTGAAAATCAATAGCTCAGAAAACCCTTCAATGTCTCTATCCCTGCATGAACTCAATTTTTTCCCAGCTGCTACTCATTTACCTACCAGGGTTACCAGCTGCTCTCCTGGGGATTGCTGCCAATGTTGCATCACCAAGGGTGAAATGATGTCAAGACACTACTGAGTAAGTACTGAGCTGATAGGAAAACCACAGTTTGTTGTCCTGGACCATCACATACACCTGCACATATTCAACTGCATTCGCTACTCTGAAAGAGCCACCATTATTTATTTGGCAGACCAAATAAAGCTGTTTTGCACCTGTCCTAGCAGTGAACTTGATCAAAAAGCCACCCCAGTCAAACCTTTACTGTCATAATGATCTCCTCCGCTCTAATATCTGACTATTCAGCGCACGAGGAGGAACACAACACCCTGCCAGACAGATCCTGATGCACTCTGCCCTCTTGTACTGCTGTACAGCTGCATTTCTGGCTCAAATCAAGGACCCTATGCTGATTGAATATCTTTCTTATTTATGAAGTAAAATACTGAATCATTTATTTAGTATGGTTGTTGTTTTTCCCCCTCATCTGAATTTGAAAACAGTTCCTGGCAATGGAGTATTGAACAAAAACTTTGAGATTGATGGATGAGGTTGGTTTTGTGTGAAGATGTAAAGGACGCTTCAGTGCTGATAACTGTGCGTCACACTCCCTACTTAGTAAGTTGATAATATTCTTAAAGATTTAAGTACTCTTCAGGATGGAATTAAAATTGTACTTTTCAAATGTAGTGCATGTAGGACTTATAAATTCTCTGGTGATACACTAGCTTGTGGAAAATGCTCATTAATATCTGTTATTTTCTTACTATCAATAATTCTTACAGCCTGCTATACAAATATTTAGGGTAAAATGCTTAGTGGCAATTTACTCAGAGCACTTAGGATCATTAGGGTGGCAACAGAATGTAGTCACAGCAGCAGCTTTTCTGATTTGCTCTCTAAAAATGATTTAGCAAAAAGTATCTGCATTGACATGGAAGCAGCCATCTCCCATTTCACTGCTTTGCATTTCTGAACCAATAATCCCTCTGTTGCCTGCAAGTTGGGACCAATTATTTTATGTTATTATACATTCTTTCAAAATTAAGCCCTAAAGCAGAACAAAAACAAACCTCCAAACACATCTACACCTCTTGTGTATGAAAGTCTTAGCAAGGTATTTCTCAGTTTTCAGCACTACTAAGTAAGAACAGGAACTCCCAGCAACATCATTTTGGACATCCATGCACATGGGCAGTATATGGTGAAGGAGCCGTAGGGAGGGAGGAGAATGGGGAAGACCTGCCCAATGTTCCACCATTTTCCCATGCAGGTAAATCCCTCATTTAGAGGGGAGTCAGTGGTCTCTGTCCACACAGATCACAGAAGGTAGGCTTATGGTTTATTCTCCTGTAAAAATATGGAGATTTCCTCCTGTTGGGCATTTCCATGCTCTCCTTCTCCAGCAAACAGACTGAATTCAAGAAGCCTTTTCCACTGGTTAGGCGACAGCCTACTGCTAATGGGGGCACTGGAGATGTGGATGATGAAATGTTCAAACTCTGTCTGTCCACAACCTCGTGCTGCATCATCTGTGAAATAATGCTCCAGCTCTGACATTCACTTATTTATATAACCACGGGCTGACTTTTTGTCTGTTTTCTCTAAGCTGCTGTGGGTTTTGTTTCCAGTAGGCGTATTACTTGATTAATGATCTTTCTGTTAACACTTGCTCATATGCCATATGGGATCTTCTTGGGTTATCTAAATGCACAAAATACTAAAAACAACTTTTTGTTTCTTTCCTTCTTTTTTTTTTTCTCAGCTCAACTCTGTTTTAATAGAACAGTACCTTCTCCCCTCTGTCCTCCCTTCTACCCCCCCAAAAGAAGAACATTTTCCTAGCTTCTCCAGACTTCACACTGTTGAATGTTACTTGTGATTCATGCTGTTACCTTGTGTAATACTCAGGAAAACAGACCATGGACAGGCTCTGTCAGGAAGGGTTTTGTAATGGATGTGTCATTTCTCTTGTATCTATATTAAAGAGAAAATCCTGTGATGGTTGATGAATTTGTAGACCCCATCTCTCTGAAATCACATTAGCTGCTCAGAACAGGAAGGCTGCTTTTCTTTCAGGCAATGATGATAGCATTTTCCTGGATGCAGGTCGAAAAATATTTACATCAATATAAATAAGCAGTGTGTAACTATAAATAAAAACACAGGTAATAAAATGTTATCATTGAAGTTGAGATTAAAATTGAATCCTGCCAAGCCCTAAACATAGATCATGATAGACAAATCCAATATACCTTTTTTTTTTTTTTTTTTTTGGTGGTGCTGTAATTATAGACTAGGTAAAGAAAAAAGATTATACAGCAGACATAATTTGTAATGATTTCAGTAACATTTCTGAGGTAATGCCATGAGAAGCAATGACTACTTGTGCATGCTTCTCCACAAGTGTACGTATCTCTCCACCAAGAGATGCACTTGGATTTCAATCAGAGCAATGCTGTGAGCTGACTAGCCACAGTCTGCTTGGCTAGGTCACCTTTGCCAAGCAGACCTCTTTCCCTGATG
The DNA here is from genome assembly GCF_026119805.1 of Tympanuchus pallidicinctus. NCBI lineage: Eukaryota > Metazoa > Chordata > Aves > Galliformes > Phasianidae > Tympanuchus > Tympanuchus pallidicinctus. Next base: position 12,527,980 of record NW_026294769.1, read on the forward strand.
TTGCAGCTTGATGCCCTGACCAATGGAAGCCCCTGCTGTAAGATCCAAAGACGAATGGAGAAGCAGTTCCCAAATCTGGTTCTATATGACCAACAATCAGGCGACAGCCCACAGAACGCGTCAATATGGTGCTGTAGCATGGGGTCATCACTTGGTGGAGTGTTACCCACTGCATATGCACCCCTCACCACCCTAAGAGCAGCTAACAGATGTTCTGGGGGCTTGTTGTTGGCGCAGATCCTGCTCTCCTTCTGACCAGGGGGGATGGGTTCCTGGGTGGGTTCCCTTCCTTTCTATCAGGGTGTTCATCCATGCTGTATCTAACAGCTGGCTGGATATCAGCTCTCCCCAGAGTCTTCTCCAGGCTGAACAGCCCCAGCTCTCTCAGCCTGTCCTCATAGGGGAGGTGATCTCTTGGATCATTTTTCTGGCCCTCCACTGGAGGTGTTCCAACAGCTCCACATCTCTCATAGGAGGCTGCCACTTCGTGGCAAGGGCCTGACCTTAGCTCTATGACCTCCACTGGATGAGCTAGGAAAGCATGATTTGGCATGTAAAAGCACAGATGGGCTCAAAAACAGTCTCCAAGCTGCTCTTGACAAGGTAGGAGGCATTCCCTTTAAGTTAACCGGGAATGGAGGCTCACACTGACTCTCTGGAAATCAAGGCTTGAGGCCAAAAGCAATCTCTGGTATCTCAACAGATGAAAATAGAGCTTTAAAAAAATAAGAACATGTCATGGAATTAAATGAGAACCACAAATGTAGCAGGTCTGGTGACTTCCCAAGAGAAGTTGAGTAGAAACATAGAGAAAATACTTCTTTTTGAGACACAGTAAAATGAATTACTAGTCCCGTCTGTAAAATCTGTTTAAGTCTTGACTGCTGGATATTTACTTTCAAAGAAGTCAGCTTCTTCAGCAGAAGTCTGCTGAAGAGCCCTAACTTGACTGTGCAGATGCAATTACTGAAAATGAATCTGTCAGAGAAACATCACGTAAACAAGGAGTTCTGTTTGGGCTCTCCTCCTGAAGCCATCTTTGCCTCAGGGATAACCTAAGCCAATGATTCACAAACCCAGTGGGAACAAGCAGAGCAGGCACAAGGCAGACTGACTAAGAAGGTTAGTAAAACTTCAAAGTGTTAGCCATGAGCTGGTAATTGGTACCTGGGAGCCAGCCATCCACAGGGAACATCAAACAGAGTTATTTTTGGCTCTTCACAAAAAAAGTCAGGATAATTTCATTTGGGTGCTGGGTGCACACCAGCAGCCCCTGATGGACAACATTTGGGTGCTGGGTGCACACCAGAAGCCCCTGATGGACAACAAACTCCCAGTGCCTGATGCACTCATGGTTGTTTATTTTGACAGGGGATTGACAGCGATTCAGTGCACAGTGCATCACAGGTGATTTGTAAGGTGAGTGCGGCCCGACAGTGGGTTCCTCTGAGCCCAGCCCAGTGCACTGGGTTTCAGAGCAACAAGATCTGTCTGCCACTAACTAGACCTCTCTGCAATTGTGCCTTTCCTCTCATAATAGAGAACTTATCCCCCACAATTCATCCTTTCTCTTTGATCTGCATGTGTTTCTGTAGGCAATTACACATTAATATATCAAAGGCTATTGACAATGCCAAGAAATGGGTATGCTAATATTCTTGTTTAATCATACATGGGTTTGGGTGTTGTTTGTTTTGTGTATGTGGCATGTTTTGTTTTGTTTTAGTAAGATTGACAGCAGAATCTTGCAGTTAGAAGCCAGGCACTGGAACACGAGGTCAAATGAAGTCAGCTGCACGATTCCCTTTGATTTCTATGAGATGAGAGTTACAGCTGGAATTCTGGATTCGGTTTCCACATCTTCTCCATACCTCCGCTGTGCTTTCAGCACAGTGTGGCCAGGTACCCAGGTGCCTAAATTCCACAGCCTGAAAATTTTCTCAAGGGACAGCTGTTCCCCAGGACTGCAGCATACGTTTCCTTCAGCCCTTGCTCTGCACAGCAAAAGCACGTGGGAGCCCACTGAACCATGGCACACGATTAACTTCAGGCACATGTTTCAGAGCTCTCCTGAAAAAGGATGAGTTGTTACTTGGAGCAACCCCTTTCTCACTGTTTCTTCTGTGAAACAGGCAGAAAATGGTCAGGTATTGCCTTTCTACTACCTCTAACTGAAACGCTCTGCATACTTCTGCTTCCCAAAGTTTGCATGGCTCAAATAAAAATGCTTACTTGAAAGTTCAGGCTTGTCAACAATTTCTGACTGTTTTTTAAAGGAGGTAATGGTGTTTGTTTCTTTTACTTTTCCATGATCATTCAAGTGTTGGTAAGGGGCAAATTTTGAGCACAAGTTTTATATTTCTTGGGAAATGAACATATTTCACTTGCTTTTCTAAAAATATCATACTTCCAACTTTCAGTTGTTTATCCAAATATTCCTATTCCCCACTGTATTCTGAACATTTGATCTATGTAAGGCAACGCTCTGTTTAACCTTGCTTGTACTGAAAGCAATAAAATATAAAATGAATAGGTGGAAAGGGATAGTAAATCCCTACTGAGAAATTATCTGGCAGTTTCTGAGTCATGGGAAGATATCAACAAAGTGAAATTTATTTAATATTGATGAATGGGACAGTAATGCACCTAGGGAGAAATAACAGCAATCAACACAGATATTTAGGAGACATTAATATAGGAAAAGACCTTGGGGTTGAAGCGGATAATGAAGTGAATAAGAGCTCACATTGCAAAACAAGCAATTGGTGTTCCAGAGTGTGCAGCGTCAAAAGAGATCTGCTGTGCAGCAAAGTGAGGGATAAGTGTGGCATCACTCAGCCTGGGTGAGACTGGAGCTGGAGTGGGGTATGAATTTTTCAGCCTCCTTTTTTTTAAGAAGACACAGGAAAGTGGAAGTAAAAGATGGGTAGCAGAAATGACAAAGAGAGCTGCGGGCATTGCGTGTGAAGGTGCAAAGGAAAGTAATTCATTCGGCAGGAGGGAGCAGCGCCAGCCCTCCTGTCTGCGTGCTGCGCCAATGGACTTTCCCTGCAGCAGCAATGGTAAAAGGGTCTCAAATTAAAAATGGAACAACTCCATTTAGATACAAGAGAAATGACTTAATACTAAGGGCTGTTTCACGGGCAATGGAGTAAGCTGTCTGGTGAGCAGCTGAACACAAGGCACTGTCAATAGAAGGTTTCTGGGGTGAGACTGGAAAAAGTGCCAGTGGGATTACAGCAGAAGAAGCTTCTCAGCATGAGCATGGCTAACACAAAAGTCCTTTGCTGTCATTTTCATCGACACTTCTGGGATCTCAAAGGATGTACACAATAAAAGAGACGATCTGTCCAGTTTTTTAATGAAATCCATCTGCCATTCTCAGTAAGACTACACGGTGACTGGGACGAGAGGTGCAGCCCTACAAGCCTCACCCCTGTATCCCATCTGCTTTACAGGCATTCACAGGAGCAGGCCCAGGAGCTGAAGATACTGCAGAGGTGGGTTATAGCCATGTGCATTTTCAAAGAAGCTGGCACAGCTCCTGTCCATTTTGAAATATTTGCTTCTGGAATTTCTAATGCTTGTACTAGTTAAATAATAGATTATCATAAGTGTAATTTACACGTTTCCCAAGTAAGGGAATGCAAGTGGAGAAGAGAATTTCTGAATGTTCATATTTCCAAACTAAACCAGTGTAAATGAGCCTGCTGTTCAATTTAGTGTGTAACATATTATTTCATGGCTGTCTCCTTAATATTACAGGCCCCTTTTCCATCAAGCAGTGTCACACCCCATCCAAATTACCGTGAGATAAAGATGTTCCCCTTTAATGTGATAAAGGAAGACAACAATACTCCAACAGAGCCAGCAGTGTGCGTGATTTGTTACAAATGTTCCATCTCCAGACTGGGAAGCACTGCACCATGACATCTTGTCATGAGCAGACCCTCCATGGCACAGCTCCTGCTGGCTCCTTCTCCCAGTCTCCTGTCTGCCCCTCCAGGATTTCCTTGAGTGAGAGCAAAGCTTCGAGGCAAAGCACAGCCCAGGTTCCTTTTTCCTCCTCATAGCCAAGAAGAGAAAAAGCATGGGATGGTGTTCTTGTTCATCTGCAGCCTATGACAGTGGTCCCCTCCCACTCTTGTCGTTTCATGGTTAGGACGCCAGCGGGAGGAGAGCAAAAGAATGATTTGTGGGACTGTAAGTCAATCATAGTGCAGTCCAGATAGTCATAAAATATCTTTACTTCTACCAATAGGTGAAATTTATGGTGCTGCTCAATGGAAAGTAAAATGCTCCCACAGGGTGAGGGGAATTCTGGAGAGGTTCCTATTCATTTAAAGGGAACTGTTTTACTCCTAACTCTTCTTCCTTCCCTAGCTTTACTTTGCAGCAGGCAGCCCCATAAATCTGCCTGGGTGGCAGCCCTTTGGTGATGCACTGAAGCCCAGACACATCCCGCAGGCACAGTACTCAGGGGTGAAGCAGGGAAGCTTGTCCTTTGCTGCTCATGATATGATCAGTGCTGCAGGGCTGCTCCTGTCCCTGCCAGAGCCTTGGAGTTTGATAAGAGGCTGAGAATAACCCAGGTGGCCCTCCAGCCATTTCCAAATATCTGAGAGTTGTTGGACCTCTAGATCCACTACCATCTTCCTGTCCTACAGCCAATATTGAGCATCCAGCAGAGCAAGAGTACATGTGGCCTCCGCAAAGGGACTGACCTGGAGCACTGTCCACCTCAGTTCCCCTGTCAGTGACTGTTCTGGGGAGGAGGATGACTTAGAATCATAGAATAAGATCACAGAATCAGTATGTTTGGAAAAGTCCACTATGATCATCTAGTCCAACCACCAACCCACCCCCACCATGCCTACTAACCATGCCCTAAGTAATACATTCACATGTTTCTTGAATACCTTCACTGATGGGGATTCCATCATTTCCCTGGGCAGCCTGTGCCACTGCCTCACCTCACCACTCCTTTTGAGAAGCAATTCTTCTACTATCCAACCTGAATTCTCCTTGCACAACTGGAGGCCATTATCCCTCATTATATCATTGTTACCTAGGAGAGGAGACCAACTCCCACCTCACAACAAGCTCTTATCAGGTTATTGTAGAAAGTGATAAGGTCTCCTCTGACCCTGCTCTTCTCCAGACTAAACAATTCCAGTTCCCTTAAACATTCTTCTTAAGACTTGAGCTCTAGAGCCCTCATCAGCTTTGTTGCCCTTCTCAGAATACACTCCAGGGCCTCAATGCTTTTCTTTTAGTGAGGGGCCCAAAACTGAGCACAGTACTCAAAGTGCAGCCTCCCCACTGCTGAGTACAAAGATATGATTACTTCTCTGCTCCTGCTGGCAACATTATTTCTGATACAAGCCAGGATGCCATTGTCCTCCTTGGCCACCTGGGTACAGCAATGGCTCATTTTCAGCCAACTGTCAACTAACACCTCCAGATCCTTTTCCTCTGCACAGCTAGCCAGGCATTCAGCCCCAATCCTGCAGTGATGCAAGGGGTTGTTGTAACTGAAGTGCAGGAGCTGCAACTTGATCTTGTCAAATCCCATACAACTGGCCTCAGCCCATTGATCCAGCCTGTCCAGATCCTTCTGAAGAACCTTCCCACCCTCCAGCAGATTGACACTTCCTCTCAACTTGGTGTAATCTGCAAATTTAGTGAGGCTTCTTCAACATGAAAGCATGGTGTTCTCACTTCAGCAAGCACAGGGAAGTCCTGTGTTATTTCATTCAGCCTCTGACACCACTGGTAAGCTGCACAGAGGTGGTTTTGTTTGTTTGTTTGTTTGTTTTGAAGGAAAAAGGTGGCCACTACCAGCAGCTTCCAGTTGGATGATAGCCTGCTGCTGTGCCCAGGAACTTTAAAATTCACCCATTGGAGGAGTGGTTCAGTCTGGGGGAGCACTGTGCCTCAGCAGGAGCCAGCTCAGGATGAAGCCATGTTGTTATTCTGGGTCCCATCTGATTTCTGTAATTTCTTTTGGCTGTGTGAATACAGCTTTACAGAAACACAGCTCCTGCATGTGCTTTTCCAGCTTCCTTTGATCATATCAACAGCTAAATGACATGGGCTCCAAGGGAAATGGAGGCGCAAAACTGCACCGTATGCCATAAGCCAAGCTCTAACCGGGTGCTGATAATATAAATGCAGCCCCCTGACTCTGTGGAGGTCACGGAATTTTGGAGTCCATTGAGTCCACAGAATTATCTCTGAAAATAATCACAGCTTCTAATACTCTAATTTCTCTCCATAGTCAATGCACCAAGAGGCTGAGCACTTGTATCCCATGCCAAGCTCAGCCACTGGTTTCTAACAACGGGCACAACCGCTTGGGCTTATGGTGTCTTGGCTTTCCTGTCTAAGATGCTGCTAAAATGCTGACTTATGGGCTGGCTGGTAAAACAATTTCCTCTGGCTATGAGATGGTAATTTGACAGAGTTGTGCCTTTCTTGTCAATGCACCTGTCGCAGCAACTTCTGTGTGGCAGGCACATTTCTGTGGTCTAGAAGGAGAAATTTTTCCTTTTTCAACAGAGGTTGTTCCACCTCAGCTGTGGAGGTGTAAGTGGAGAACAGCTTGGTGCTCCACACAAGAAGAGAGGCTGTTGGTAAACACAGTTATTCACAAAGGAGAACAAAGATGAAAGATCATCTACACTCTGCAGCATCACTGGCACTGACAGAGAGGTGGTACAGCCTCTTGCAGAAGATGACTAACTGTGCCCAAACCTGCATGACCCAAAAGGGACAATCAGAAGTGCAGCTCTCATGTCATGGGCAACGACTCACTCGTCCCTCTCAGCATGTGCACCTCCCAGACAAGAGCAAAAAGACTGCATGCAGCGCAGTAGTTAGGGCATGTTTAAACAGACCTGTTCTGAGCTCGAAGGCAAATCCCCCTCAGCTTGGATGAGTTTAACATATGGTGTGCTAACAGTCTCTCGGGTTTTATTAGCATTTTTGAAAGGCTGGATTTGCTTCCACTCCAGAACAGAAAGGTAAAAGCCTGGATTTTATTTTTTTTTAATGAAGCCATGTCTGGCTAGCCCTCATGCTGATCAGCATAAAATGCTTTGCAAGTCATTGATGAAGATCACTACATGAGAGAGAGGTACTATTATTCCTTGGGCATCCTGGAAGATTTAAGACTTACACTGTGGGCTCTGAATTGTCATTAGTTTGCAAATTCAAATCCCAAAGTATTTCAAACAGAACAAAGACAGTTCTCTTCAGTAAGTACTAATTTCACAGGAAGTTTTAACTTCTCGGATTTCTCCATATTTTAGCAAAAGTCTCATTTGCAGTTATTTAATGCACTTTTCAGCTTGAAAAAACAGCCTTAGCTTTAGGAGATACTATATCTTGTCATACTTCATAATGCAAAAAACAGTTAAAGTTATTACTTGGCTTAAGAGCCTGAGAAAAGAATTTCTCCCCAGATAAGTTTTGTAAAACTTAAAAATGGAAAGTGAAGTTTAGAATGGAAATATTTTTTCAGCCTGAATTGCAGTTGAGGTGAACAATATTTGCTGGAACATAAAGTCCTGATTACTGCTATTGCAATGCTGGAAGTTCACCAGAAAATATGAACAAAGTAAGCTCCAGCAAGTCAAAAAGTAAAAAGGCTGATTTCTGATAGGAGTTTCGCTTTCATAAGCAGTGCTGTCGTGGCTAAGTTATGCCATAGCACTGATACGCTGAGATGCTCAATTGCCACGCTTGCTACAGCAGCACGAGTGCTGTTGGACAATCAGGTTAAAGTGAGCAATTGCGAGTCAAACCCATGAACTGCCATTAGTGATGGTGTGTTCCAGTCACAGCAGAGCCACGCCAAGAGCTTTCCTCTGTCTCCTACAAAGCGGGAGCGGACCCAAACCCTTGGATGTGCTGCCTCTCATTCTCCTGACAAAATGGAAATAGAGATATCTACACAGAAGAGTGTCCCATGATCAGTGCCTCCTGCTTTGAAAATAAACAGTCCATCTTTCCTTCTGTATTTACTGCATTTATCATTTATGCGTCAGCAGGAGACCATTATCCTGTAACAATGTTCTGCTCTACTGACATTACCTCTTAATTATATCTTCATTAAAACCAAATTAGAAAACGGTCAGGAAAGTTAAGCCAACTGAATTGCTCATTTGGCTGAACATCCTGACACCTTTTTTCAGAAAAGTGATGCTGGCTCATGCAACAAAATGCTTAATGAACTACCTTGCTGCTGGGAAGTGTTGATTTTCATTTTAAATACTGAATTTGCTGGTCAGTCACACGGCAATCATTCTGAAAGTACCCTGCTTAGTTGAATGCTAGCACAGTTATATACCTGGTTTTGCCTGTACCTGCAAAGTGATGATGTTAGTTTGGCTTTATCACTGCAGCCTTTTCATAGAATCATAGAATGACTTGGGTTGGAAGGGACCTTCAAGTTAATTGAGCCCCAGTGCCCTTGGGCAGGGTTGCCCCCACCAGCTCAAGCTGCCCAGGGCCCCATCTAATCTGGCCCTGTACATATTCAGGGAGGGGCATCCACGGCTTCTCTGGGCAGCCCATTCCAGTGTCTCACCACTCTCTGACAATAAAATTTCTTCCTACGTAATGTCTGCTGAAATCTCCCCTCTTTTAGTTTAAAGCCATTCCCCCTTCTGCTGTCATTATCAGACCATGTAAAATGTAGGTTGACCTCCTGTTTATAAGCTTATTTTCAATACAGGAAGGCCACAAGTAGGTCTCCCCAAAGCTTTCTCTTCTCCTTCCTTTCTTCCTTAACAATGAAGGCCTTAAGTCCTAAGCCATTCCAGATGAGTGCAGAAAAATTGCATTCCACACCAATGTGTCCCATCAGCAGTGCTGTCAACTATTCCTGCCTGCTTTGTCCCACACTGCCAGAAGGTACGGGTGCAGAAGGACCATGCAGCATCAGCTCTTTGTCAGTCAGTGGTGATGGTGCTCTCCATCCTGCAGGGCAGGGAACAGGGCTGCTTGCCCACACACCAGCAAGGTGCCATGCATTGCCTGTATTTTGCAGTAATATTCAACAGGCAAACCCAGGCTGCCTGCTCTCATACTGCACATGTACTGAAGCAGTTAAAGGGCAGAATGACTTCTGCAGCAACTGGAGGAGTGTTCCCCATTCGTGCCAACAGCCCATCAGCTGCTTTATAGTGCTTTATGAACTGCAGGAGTCAAGAGGGAGATGGTCAAGCTTTGTGCCAGGACTGAACAGGTCTGTGCCATTAGCTTCACAGCATATCTTGGACCTTCAGTCCTACAGCTTTAACAGCTCCTGAGTTTTGCTCAGGACAACTCCCAATAAGCATTTCTCCATAGCCCACAATAGCCAAGCTCTTTCCTTGCTATGGGAACATCTAAACATACCAGCTCTAGGATTGTCTGTTGAGTGCATACACAGCCTTCTCACAAATACCATCAACCAGATGAAACTCAACTGCAGCAGGGAGCCAAAGGGAACGTACATGGGTCCTCAGACACAGTCAAAGTGCACCACCCCCAGTGTTCAGCAGCATGGGGACATGGTCCTGTTACCCACTGTTCTTGTCAGCACAGTGAATTTTTAGAGATCGCTTAACAGTTAAGTATAATGTAGGGAAAAATATTAAAAATGTCTTTTGAAGAGCTATTCTCCATATTGCAATGTAGGAGAGAAAACGAGTGTTCCATATGGGGCAGCTTACAGATCAAAATCCTTGCAGCATAGGACTTCAAGCAAAGAGAGTTGGCAGTCTCAATAAGGAAAGTCAGAAGAAAAGTTTGGAAGGTTCAACCATAGTTCATGATTTGCAGCTTTGACAGCCAGCGGTGCACTGGGAAATGGAAATGCTTGTCCAAGAATCTGATATGTATTTGCAGTTTAAATAGGAAAAATAAATACTTTTTTGTGTGTGTGAAAATTGAGAGTAAGTGAATGAAGAAGGTGTTAAGTATGTCTAGCTCTTTTTTTGTTCATATTTTAGAGCAATTTGCAGTGGTGTTATATGGATGCTACAAGAGAAAAAGAAACCTAGCCCTTTTTCAGAAACAGCATCCAGCTCCTCATTACACCTTTGAAAGGCAATTTAATAAAGAATTTCCAAATAGGATCCATGATGGCACTAACATTAGCAGTCAGCAAATGCACTGCATCCTTACCTCTGACATGAAAAGAAATCTCTGCAATTTGAAACACCTAGATCCCTTCCTGCTCCTTCACTTCCTGGATGCATAGCTGCAAGAAAACAGCTTCAACTGTCACTAAGTGTGATGGGGAAGTCATCCTTGAAAACTGATGGTCCGGTATCTGCCTGGGATGGACTGGATGGTCGGTGGTGCATATGGAGTGGGCAGAATAATCAGAGGGAAAAAGGACAAATGGATGATGATTTCAGCCTACCAGTTGTGAGATAAAATGAGTCTCTTTGGTTTGGTTACTGTAATGGAGAGGAGAAACCCACCATTTCAGTCAAGCGGTCATTTCTCTAAGGATTGTATTGCATGTTCGGTAACTGTATTTTATAGACAATCTATAATTCTATGTTTTCAGTTCAAAATAAGCAGAAATTAGAAGAAAAAAAAGAGAGGGAGAGACAGAGAGTGAGAATACACAGCAGAAATGACGCTGATACAATCATTTCCCATTCCGAAACTGAGCAATGTGGATGTGGCTGCTTTAGTGATCACTATAACCAGCACAATTGACTGCTTGCGGATGACTAATCTTTCAGTTCAAGGGAGGTAAATTAAGACTTAGATATTTCAGGTTTATCCCAGCACTACAGGTAATGTAAGACCAATGGTCTGTAAACTCCTAATGCAAAAGAGATCTATGGATGATACAAGAACATAGAATGTAGACACAGGGTAAAGTTACAGAAATACAATTTTGGAGTTGTGTGAATTTTTAAACAACTCCTGACGTGAGTTTTCTTTACTTTTAATTATTCTTTGACTCTATTCAGGCCCATCTGTATTTTAATCAAAAAGGATCATAACAGTTTCATGGGTAAATGGAAAATGGATCTTGATAGATGCTCATTATACCTCATTTTCTTAACAGCTGAAGAAGCAACAAGAGAAATGAACTTAATACAGCAAGAAATGAGCTTCTCAGAAAGAGAAATGAAGAGCAAGATAAAGGATGATTAAATTAAAGGAACTAAAGCTGTGCCGGACATCCTAATTAAAACATATAAAGGAAGGATGCAGCACTGGACTCGTGAGTATTCACAGATGTGGATAAATAGTGCAGAGAAAGAGAGCGTGGGAAGATCTGAAGATATGCTAGAAGAGAGGTAAGACATGATGCAAAGAGAAGGTGCCTGGAAAGGATGTGACTCTCCTGTTAATGAGAACAAGGATACGGGGAGCACAAAGATGAGCCCCCAAGAGCAACAGGGTAGGTGGCAACTTTCAAGTAGGAATGAGACAGGGTGGGGGCTGGAATGAGGCAGAGCTTGGTGAGTTCTCCAAGTAAATTAAAGCACCACTCCTATTTTTTTCCCACTCCATATTGACTTCACAACCCTCTGACTAGGAGGGGTTATGAAGTTCATTACAGTGAAAGGAAGAAACTCAACTCTGCTCTGGGTAGAAAGACTTCACAGAATGTTACACCAAAGCTTATATTTTACACTTATCCTGAAAAACCACAGTGCACCAGAGCCAAACAGAACACTGCTAACACTTATCAAGAGCATGCCTTTGAGAAGCTTGTGCCTCTCTGCTGGGTACTAAAGGTCCCAGAGAGAAAAAAAAAGAAAAATAGTATTTATGCAGTTATTTGCAGTGGAAGTGAATAGTACAGAGGTATTTCTCAGCAGAGGAGAGATTATAAGAAGTCAACAGATTATAAGAGAGTGACAGAACCCTGGAACAGGCTGCTCCGGAAGGTTACAGATTCTCCTTCTCTGGGTATGCTCAAGATCTGCCTGGATACTTTCTGAGGACTGTTGGACCAGGAAAAAGAGGCTGCCATGCATTTCCTTAGAGCTATCATTCTGATATACTTGGGGGAAATAGGCAACAAGTTCCAGAGGAATTCAAACAGAGTGAAGGATCTGTGTCTGTCAGTGCTGAACTTGCAATTTTATAGAGATATTCCATTTCTCTTCTTCAGAAGTAGAGAATCCACAGGAAAGAAGGGATGCAAAGAAGTGGCAAAGCAGTGAAAAATGGCACACAGTAGTTAAAAAAAGAGAAAGTTTCAAGCAACAAAATGAAGTGTTGCAAAGTGATGTTTAATTACTACATCTTTTGAGTTGAAAAGAAAAGAGTATCTAGTAAGAAACAAATTTGTAAATCAATTTGAATTGTTAGCACTTTTTTTTTTTTGCACATGGTGGCTCACCAACCCCTCTTTTTTCCCCTCTACTGTCTTTCATAAAGCCATAAGACTGTCTCTAAATCCTGACACAGGGAAAATAATTAAGCTGCACATACCTGAATTTTAGCTGTTGTTACAACTGATGCCACTAAAGTCAAGTAAGTAATTCCAGAAAAGCATCCAAATCTTGATACTGAAGAGCTTCCCTCCCACACTGGTTCTCTTCTGCTTTCATGTGAAGTGCCTGAAGAACGCCACAGATCTAAAATAAAACAATTCATATATCAGTATGTTTACAGTGATAAATATCTACATTGTCATCTCTCTTGAGAAAGGCAGCCATGAATTTTTCATGTCAAAGCTTGCATGGCAACCTGTGGATTGTGTTACATCGTTCATAGAATAATAGAATTAAAAAATGTCTTGGGTTGGAAGAGACCTTAAAGATCATTTAGTTCTAACCCCATGCCACGGGCAGGGCTGCCACCCAGCAGCTCAGGCTGCCCAGGGCCCCATCCAAGCTGCTCTGTAAAGCCTCTAGGGATGGAACATCCACAGCTTCTATGGGCAGCTATGCTAGTGCCTCACCACCCTCTGAGTAAAAGATTTCTTCCTATATCTGACTTAAATCTCCCCTTTTTTTAGTTTAAAATTACCACTCATTGTCCCATACTTTTGTAAAAAGTTCCTCTCCAACTTTACTGTAGGCTTCTTTAGGTACTGGAGGCTGCTATAATTTCTCCAGACTGAACAAGCCGAGCTCCCTCAGCCTTTCTTCATAGGAGAGGTGCTCCAGCTCCCTGATCATCAATGTGACCTCCTCTGAACTCACTCCAACTTGTCCACGTCCTCTTTATATTTGGAGCCTGAGCTGAATGTAATACTCCAGATGGGGTCCCACAAAAAGCAGAGTAGAGGGGAAGAATCACTTGTGGCAGTCTGCTGGCCACATGCCACCCAGGATACAGTTGAAAAATCAACAACAACAAACACCTGGAGTTAAGGAAAACTATTTCTAGATTTTAAAAACAAAGTTGCCTTGAAAAGCACAGTGAGGCTGAGGGATGCAGGGATGGAACACCATCACAAGCAATTCTCAACCCAGTAGGTGACTGTGACAACCACTGCTACTATTTATTTTGTTTATTTTACACCAAGTATTTCTCTTTTACTGAACATCCTGGAGAGAGTTGTGGCAGTACTGTGCTCATCCTCTCCAGTGGATAGTATGTATTGTAGTCTGCCAGTTCTGCAGTAGGCTTTCCTCTGCTTTCAGAACATCATCCATAGAGCTTGAGGAGCTGAAGGATGGGGCAAGAAAAGGACTCTCGTTGGTATCAGCTCTGCTTCAAGGCTGTGAATGAACACCATTTCATTGGTGAGCAAACTCAGATCTGAGAAGAAGATCCGCAGAGAATCTCTATAAGCCTTCTTCTGTTTCAGCTTTGATTAATTCAAACAGGCAGTGAAGCCAACAGAAGAACAACCCAGTGCTGACAGTATATATGTAAAGTACATGCAGTCCCCAGTTCTTGGCTCATGATTGGAAGAGCAGCTGTAAAAACAGCAACCCACAGCATGAATTGTCCCTTCTCAGCTGTACATTACTCTTACAAAGCCCAGTTGCCTAAAGCTTAGGCAAAGTTGGCAAAGCAATCCCTTTTCCTTTTTTTTTTCGTTGTTGTTCAGGATAAAATAATTTGAGAATAACAAGCTAGAATTTGCATATATGCCACTTCCAGCCTTTTTTTTTTTTTTTTTTGCTTCTTCCCATAATCATCCCATTCTCTTCAAAATCATAAACTGCGCATCCAGTACTTCCCTTTTTTCAGAGATGCTCTGTCCCATTCCCAAACCTTGGTACTACACCACATAATGAGAACACAGCTCCTGTTGGGCCCTGTAGGTACACTGGCAAAAGAGCCACCACATTACTTGCAGGAGGACACCAAACAAAATCAAAATGATTGGTGCCCATTTGCCCACTTGGCTCTACTTCACAGGGTTTGAGGGACTTCAGCAAGCCATAGGCATTCAGACACAGGCTACATCTTTTCTCTGTGATGAAGGCTTCTGACTGTTCATAATATGCTTGAAAATTAATCCATAGCTTTATATTTTAGTAAATATGTTATATTTTTAGCCTTGCTGCAACTCAACATCACTGCTTGCAGACAGAAGAAGCTGTCATATTAATTCCTACAGAATTAATTATGGCATTAAACTAAATTCAACTCTCCTCTGGCACCTGATTTGCCCCCATAATCCAGCAGCTAGACTCAAGGACACAAGTGAAGGGACAAAAATCTACAGCAGAAACCTGCATTTCTGAAACTACCTATCTCAGACAGCAGCACAGTGCTCCCTTTGGCAAAAGCAGCCATCCTGAGGAAGAATTTATCTTTTCAGAGACAGGCAGCAGTGTGCTAAAAGCCTAGAAGATGGTGTTTTGGCTGCACATTTTTTCTGCTCAGAAACTCTCCCAAAGAACTCTGTATTGCTCAGCTCTTGCCAAGGGTAACCAGTAATGAGGTTGCATTTTGATCTTGTTTACACTTTGTAGAGTTTTCCCTGTATATAAACCTACTTTTATAAACTACACAAGGTGAGTTACTGTCTGATCATTCAGCTAAGAGGATTTTCCTTTCATACAGAGCCTTCTTGGGTGCTTATATCATGTCTGATTGGGAACTAAATCTGGTAGTCTCAGAACATTTGTGCTTCGAACATCGCCATGGAGTTGTGTTTGTTAAACCTGAAGCATTGCAGAGCTTTTGCTTGCAATCCCAGCTATAATGGTGGGAAAACTGCAGTTCACTCTGATAGCAGTGCTGGATATCAATACATCTGCTCTTTTGGAAACATTTTTATAGGAGAAGTAGATGTTACAACAGTGCTTGTGTCATAATGAGAGAAGAAAGGAACTGGATAGGGAGTCAATGTAGGACTCTTGACAGCAAAGCATGCACTTTTGCCATGCTGACCTTGACCTGATGTTGTGATGAATGATATCTGTCAGATGGACATGGCCTTCCCTTCTGGTTGCTGATCAGAAAATGGAAACTCTGCATTAAAAACACATTTCAAGTTACAACTTCATCAAACTTCTAACTAAAATGTTGCAGATATTTAAGGAAAATGTAGAAGTGGAGATAAATAGATAATTCTTGATGGACCCATTGCCTAGACCTAGGCTGAGGGTAAAGCCAATACTAGCAAAGCCACACTGAAATCTGGTCACGGGTTTCCAATCATGCTGTCAATCTCCTCTTTAAGGTGAGGTCCCAGTGGATTGTATGGGTTGCTGAACTCTGTCCTGTGATCCATGAAAAATTAAGCTGAAGATGCCTGAAGGAGCTGGCTTTTTTCTCTCTGTCAAAGCCCTAAATTATTAGTGCTGTGCTAATAAAATCCATTAAGCTTATCTGAACAAATCTTTCTATAATTTCATAAATCACTTAACAAATGTGTGAACTCAACTGTGCTGTTCTTTAGTTAAAACATGTAACAGCTGACTAATACACAGTCAAGTAATGCTGCTGGTTAATGCAGTTTGAAACCAAAGGGCATGTGGGTGAAGAATAAGTGATCCGAGGACAAAAATCTTCAGAACAAAGGATGCCTGTCAGGAATTTATGAAG
Organism: Tympanuchus pallidicinctus; assembly: GCF_026119805.1. Classification (NCBI taxonomy): domain Eukaryota; kingdom Metazoa; phylum Chordata; class Aves; order Galliformes; family Phasianidae; genus Tympanuchus; species Tympanuchus pallidicinctus. The sequence goes on from NW_026294769.1 coordinate 12,543,967, forward strand.
TGAGTGGGAGTGGTGAAGAGAGGGATTGATCACCTTCAAAACATCTCCCATTAGGAGAAAGCGAAGCCTCTCAGATGGCACCAAAGCAGGATCTAAACTGCCTGATCTGGAAGAACTACTTGTTCATAGTTTGTACAGCTTCCCCCAGATTTACCTCAGCAGCAACTCAGCAGAGAGCACATCCCAGCAGCCATTTTTCATCTCAGGTCTGTGTGTGTATGTGTGTGCACGTTTATTACATCTCTTCCTCAGCTTGCTGCAGCAGAATCATGGTCTTGGGGCAGAAGCATAAGAGGTGGAATATTTCACAGTGCTTAAAGCAATTGACATCAGGGTTTCTCCATCTGTTTCAGAGCATGTGGTTGTTTCTTTGTGCTCCTTGCAGCTGCATCTCAAAAAAGGTTGTCCTGATTGAGAACAACTTGCCAGGTAGGCTGTGGGAGGTAGTGCCTCAGTTTCTGGGTGGGATTTAGCAAGGAGACATTTAAATGGAGTTTTGTGCTGTAGGATTTACAATAGGGAAGAAAAAAGGGTAGTCAGAAAATCTTCATCTATCCTTCCTTTCTTCCCCCACTGTGCCCAAAAGTGATAAAAAGCTCCATGCTGAGGTGGTGAGTCACAGAAAACACAAGTGTAGGATGGACAATGCCACACAGGGATGACATTTCATGTGCCTGGTCTGGGCATCAGACTCTCACTGGGCACAGCATTATGTCAACAGTGAACTCAGCTATGGCAGCCTGCAAGGTTGAGAGCTCAGTCTGTTCCCTTAATAAAGTGGAACCCCCCCCCTTTTTTTTTTAAGGGCTGTGACCCAGAACAGTGTCATATTAAGGAAAGAGAAAACCTCTTAGAGGTGCCACCATCTCATTGTATAAACAGGCAATGTGGAACAACAGGCTCAGTGATTTTCCAAACCCTCCTTCAAGACAATGAAGGAGCAAAGGTAGCAAGCACAACAGGGGCAATTCAGTGCACAACTTGGCAGCTAATTTCCCAAGGAAGGTTGATCAATTGGCCAGGATGTAGTGAAAATAAAGAAGACATTTTAGTAGCTGGGAAGGGGCAGACTCTATCCCCTAGGGGGATACAGTAATATTTCAATGACAGGATGGATCTTGGTTGGTGTTAAAAGACCTATATGCTCTGAAACAGAATCACACCTCCCCTACACCTTTCTGGAGCCAAGAAGCTGTCTCATAATACAACTATAGTACACCTACATAGAATTGATTTGGGACATTATTAAGATGCTGACTTAGTCACCAGGATTTAGGACATGGCTAAGATCTCTGCAAGGCAACAAGTCAGAGCGTACCAATTAGACAGCCATAAGCAGCACCAGCTTGATTTAATAATCATCTTAAGTGAATCAGAAAGCGGATGTGTATTTAGTTGATAACAGCAAGGAAATTAAGTCTCTAAGATCTCAGCTAGGGAGGACGATAGAAGAAAACAGAACTAACTAACAGCAACATCTTGTGGCAAAACTCTAGGGAAAAAAGAGAAACTTCAGTTACCAGGAACATAAAGTAGTGTCCGCTGGAAGCCCATGTGAGACCTAAAGTTTCCTACTAATTAGTGTGAATTTTTTATACTATGCTTAGCTACATATGAAGATGGAAATCTTCAGGAACTTCACAAAAGGGGAAAGGGGCTGAAGTTGTGTAGAGGAAACCTTAGAGTTGGTTGACTGTGCCAGAAAACATTGAGAGTAGGACTGTGCCCTGAGTGGGACCCAATGCAAGCAGTACACTCAACCCCACAGTATTTCTGCGCAGTATTTCTGTCTCCCAGCAGAGTAAGTACGTGACACTGGCATTTTTCTAATCAAGTAACCATCAGACAGGTGATGGCATTGAGTCAGAAAAGATAATCAGATGCAGGACTAGGGACAAAAATAGTTACAACCAACCTGTAATGCAGACCCAAAGTTTATCCATAAGATAAGGCTGCGGGTGAAGTTTCCTGAAACAAAAAGTCCAGGGTCCTTCCAGGAAGCTTGGTCAGGATAGCAGAGGACAAAGAAGAATAGAAAAGAAATGAGAAAGGTCAAGATACTCAATGCCTTCTTCACATTGGCCTTTATATTTGTTTTCCCAAGCCCATGATTCCAGAGGAAAAGTCTGTAGCAAGGAAGACTTACTCTTGGTGAAGAAGGACCAGGTTAGCAAGGACTAGCATAAACAAAGTGGGTTCCTGTCGACTAGGAAATGACAAACATCACTTCTGTCTTCAGGAAAAGCAGGAAGGATGACCTACAAAAATATGGGCTAGTCAGCCTTGCTTAAAATCCCTGAGAGAGCAATGGATGGTCACCTTGTCTTTAGTAAAATTTTTGTCATTGTTTCCCATAATATTCTCACTGATGTACTGATAAAGCACAGACCAGATACATGGACAGAAAACTGACTGATTTTCTCAACAGATTGTGATCAGCAGCACAAAGTCCAAGTGGATACCAGTAGCTAATGGTGTACCCCAGGGTCAACAGTATGGGACCAGTACTGTTTGACAGCTACATTAATGTCCTGAAACTGAGGACAACCTCATCAAATTTGCATGTAAAGACACTGAATGTACACTCAAGTCCAAGTAGTGGCACCAGATGAACGTGCTGCTATTCAGGATAATGTAGATGGGTTGGAGAAATGGGACAATGGGACAAATGCAAAGTCTTGTACTGAAAAAGAACAACCCCTTTATACAAGTATTGGCTGTGGTCCAATTGACTGGAAAGCAATTCTGAAGAGAAATATTCTGGAGTTCTGATGGACATCAAGCTAACCAAGAGAGGCACCCCTTGGCAAAGAAGGCCAACAGCATCCTATTTTTTGTGTGAAGCTGAGTGCTGGCAGCAAAGGAAAGGAAATAATCTTTCCCCTCTGCTCAGCACTGATAAAGTGATTGTGGAATCTGGGCTTCCTTGTATAGGGAGACTTAGGTAAACTGGAGTGGGTCCAATTAATGGCCAGAAAACTAGTAAAAGGCTAAGAATATTTGACGTGTGAGGGGAAGCTGAGAGAGGTGGGAAACAGTCAGCAGCATGGAGAAGATAAGGCTCAGAGTGATCTTACAAATATCCAGTGGGAAGACTAAAGATGGAGTCAGACTCATAGTGTTGCCTACAGGACAAGAGGCAATGAGCACAAAGTGAAATGCAGAAAATTTCATTTAAGCATAAGAAAAAAGAACCAACAACAACATTTTTACTGTGAGACTGGTCAAACACTGGGACAAGTTGCCAAGAGTTTCTTGAGTCATATTCCATGGAGATACTCAAAACCCAGCTGGACACAGTCTTGATCAACCTGCTCACAGTCCTGCTCCTGTGATATCTACCCTAGTGGATGCTGCTTTGAGTGGGGAGTTGTACTGGATGGTCTCCTGGGGCCCCTTCCAAATTCAGTCACTCTGATCTTGTGGTCCTGGCAGAGAGAAAGTTGATACAGTCCTCCAAAGAGGAGAGAGGCTTAAGGAAAATAGTAGCATTCCCAGCTGGGTTATTACACTGGTGGGCTAATTAAAATACAACCTTCTTATTTTTCTTCCTTTGTAATAAAAAAAAGACAGTGCTTTCATCCAAGTAGCACCATTCCAGTTCTAAACCTGCTCCTAAATCCCTTCCAGTGCTGTACACTATATTCCCTGTTGCCAGAGGCAGCTATTTGGCAACAGGATTTTAATTAGTAGAGAAAGTTTCCTGGGCTCCTCATTTCCCTAGCGCTTGTCCTGCATCTCTAAGGGGCTTTCTCTATCCATTATTTACAACCATGCAGGCTCAGAGACCTCCAACAGAGATCAAGCTTTCAGTAAAGGGTGTTCCCAAAACCTTTGATGGCACATTACAAGGCTCCAAAGAAAGGATCTCACTCAAGGCCACTTGAGAGCTTTAGGGCCTGCTTTTCAAAAGAGAGATGCCAATTTCCAAAAACAAAACCTGTGTCTGGAAGGTTACATTCCTGTGAGAGTGGATCCTCACTCAGTACTGTTTAGTGTGATTGCTCTGCAGGCAACAGGCTTGTGATAGTACACTAAGATCTGCTGGTTTGACATATAATTTGTTTCAGCGTAAATGTCTGCATCCATTTTTAGAAACTTCCATTTCACCTGCAAGCTGAAGGCTAAGATGATGCCCCTTTGTAAAACAGAGCTTCTGACTTACCCAACAACATAAAGCAATAAAAACAATAATAAAGAACTGGATAAAACTGGTACTAGTACTAGTAACTGGTTATAAGGACCTTCTCCTCATGAAGCAGGAGAAAGCCCAGATTTGACTGCCTGTTTTTTCCCCATAACGTTGTGTGCTCTTTCTGGACACAGCACCCTTTCCATCATACCACAGAACAGTCATGGTCCCTGGTAATAGAAAATGCACAACCAAAGCAGCAATTTCTCATCTGTGGGTGGGCAGTGACAATGTGTCAGATCACAGCACTGGCTCTGGAAAATCTGTGTCTAACTTCCCTGCAAAGTTTCATGGAGGAACTTATTTCTTCTTGACTTACACTAGGTAAAATTGGCAAGGCTGTCTGCCACGCAGAAACATTTCCTCTGAGTGCGTGCACTCTGAGCCTTATCCTCTTCTTTTGGTGAGCAGGGTACTTAAGTAGCATTTGCCAGCAAATACACATGCTCCAGGAGCCTCTTGCTTTGCGGGCATTGTTTCTTCAGTTCATTATCTATTTATAGCTATTGCTTTTGATCGATGTTTGTATTTAACCTTGCATTTCCTAATTTGTAGGTCAGTCCACATTTACCATGGTTAATTTATTAGGGCAGATTCTTCTTCTCAGCTTGTTGAGGGAGAAAAGTGTATTTAGGAACTGTAAATCATTCCAAACAGATCTCATCTAGTAACCTTAGTAACCGAGTAACATACTGGAACAAGCAATATTTTTATGATGATATTTTTTCAGTGTGAATAATAGGAAAATAATGATAAAACAACACATTTGGGGATGTATTTGCCACTAAAAATTGCTCTACAAGCAGCTGCCTCATTTCAGAGCAAAATTCTATCCAATCACCTCCCAGAACCTCTAACAATTGTCCCAAAGTGAAGCTTTTCTCCTGTGTACACAGTAAGGTAGTTCCTCTATTAATGGATCTATTATTGCAGAATCTAAGCATATTTTATAGAACTTTGAGTCACAAGCTTTATTAAACAGTAATGCATACTGCTTTGATTGAAAGGAGCATTTGGGTTGTCACTTCCATCAAATATCACTTTCTATGGCAAAGAAGAGGTGAATATTTTAAAAGACAGAATCACAGAGCTAGAGACTCACAGCATGAGGCTGGTAGAGCTCTGTGTCCATCTGGTCTCAGCTGTGCTCCAGCGGGAACACCCAGATCAGAGTGCCCAGGCCCATGTCTAAGCATCTTCTGAAGATCTCCAAGGAAGAGACTCCACAGCCTCCAAATAGCCTGCGCCAGTGCTCTATCACCCACGTAGGTCAGGGTGCTGCCTGATGTTCAGGCGGAACTTCTTGCATTTCAGTTCGCGCACATCCCCTCTTATCTTGGCATTCAGCACCAAACAAACAAACAAGCAAACCTGTCCATGTTTCCTGTGCATACTCCCTTTAAATATTTATAGACATTGATTAAATTCCCCAAGTCTACTCCAGGCTGAACAGTCCCAAATATACCAGAACTTTTTTTAGTGTCCAAAATAATCTTGTAGGTCTGGATAAGCGTGAGCTTTCTGCTCGACTCCAGATCCAAAACTATCTTTAGAAGAATCCTTATCCAGCCAGGAGGCACTCAGCTGACTTCAGAGGTTTGATTTCTTCAGATGTTTGTTTTGTTTGGAGGAAAAGCCAGAGAAATGGCTTCTGGCAATCTGAACATCACCACTCCTGGGGGATGGAGGTGTATCCCTGCTCCCAAGGCTCACCCCTAGGTTCAGCTACCCTTCTTGCTGGTGTAGGCCATCTGCTCAGCACTCTGGCCTCGGAGCCCCAGGCAAAGGCACAGGACTTCTCTCGCACATGTATGCCAAATGCAGGCTTCCAAGACTCAGATTTCTCATCTGAGCATCATGATCTGAGGCCACTAAATTTTAGGGACATGGGTGCCTTTTTGGGTCTGGCCTGATGAAGCTTTTCTCAGCACACGGAGAAGCTTTGAATACAAACCTCTGTGACTTTTTGCAGACAAAAGTACTCTGTAAAATCAGCACTAAGTCTCATCACCAGTTCTGCCACGACGTTATGTATGGGCTGAAATGCTTCCCTATTCAGTACTGTGGCACTCACAAGGACTAAACAATTATTTCGGCCAAGAACAGCAAAATGCCATGGAAACTGAAGTGGAACATAATGCATTCACACAGGGCAAGAATCATTGGCTTTCTCTGCACAGAAAGTGCTATCAGCTCTTGAATAACAACAGGTAGTCAGGACTTCATCTCCTGCCTCATCAGAAAAACAGACCCTCCAGAAGCGTCAGCCTCCTAATGCCATGCTCATACAAGCAGACTGAAAGGCTCGTCAAGGGAGCACAGGGAGAGGCTCTAATCTGCTTTTGATAGCATAGGTACTCCGCATAAAGCTCAAGATTACCCCCTGCGTAAAGATCAAATCGCTGGTGACTCATGTAGCAAAATACCCACCTATGTGTTCTCTGGGTCACTAGCTTTTCCCTTTGAGCCCATTTCTGTGCTACCCTCATCAAGCCAACCCACTCAGGAGAGATACTCAACCCCACTTACCTTCTCTGAGAGGAGATAACAAGTTTCAATGGACATATTCTATATGAGTCATAACTATAATGTAAGATCTCTGCCAACCACTGAGGTTCAGTGGCTCAGCTGAAGGACTGAACTCTTATCTTGTTACTTTCTGGTTTGCTACACCTGTCATCATCACCATGAGAAAGAGATGTCCTAGCCATAATTTGCAGTGAAGGAAGTCATCAGGCCCTGTCAGGGCTTTTTACCACAACAGATTAACAGGAGGTCCTAATACTCTTATTTTTTTAGTTGCTAATTTCACTTTCCATCACCCTGCTTATCTATTCAGTTGTCGCTGTGTTACGAGATGAGCATCACTTTAGAAACCTGAAGCAGGTAGCAGGCTACAGGTCCCACCTCCATCAATAGCAGGTGAGTCTGAGGAAGGGCTACAGCAAGAGGGACAAAGCAGAATACACAATTATAGAATCATTAAGGTTAGAAAGATTGCTGAGATCATCTAGTCCAAGTATTAACTTGCCCATTACCAGGAGGCCCACAAAATCCTGTCCCTCAGTGCCGCATCTACCCTTTTCTTGAACAGTTCCAGGTACAGTGACCCTAACACCTCCCTGGGCAGCCTGTTCCAGTACCTCAGTACCTTTTTGAAGAAGAATTTTTTCCTAATGCCCAACCTGAACCTCACCTGGTACAATGTAAGGCCATTCCCTCTCATCCCATCACTGTTACTTGGGAGAAGAGGCAGACCCCCACCTGACCACAACCTCCTTTCAGGTTCTTATGGAGAGTTATTAGGTCTCCCTTAAGCCTCCTTTTCTCCAAACAATTCCAGTTCCCTCAGTTGTTCATCATCTAAGTGTTGTGTTCCAGAACCTTCACCAGCCCTTCTTTTGACACACAAAGAATAAGAACAAGGAAAAGTAAGAATTGCCTTAGAGTTAGTATAGGCTTTCTGGTTTGAATAGACAGGGTGGCATGTTTGGTTTCAGATGCAAGCAGGTTCACCTACTGTTCCTTAGATGCTGTACCATATTTGACAAACAGAAATTGAAATAGCTGATGGCATTCAGAATCTGGAAAAAATTTATTCCTGAATATTCAAAGAACTGTGTATATCTTTCTTTGCACCAAAGGGAAATCCAGGGAGTTCTCTAAGTTCTCTAAGATACTTGCAGGAGAAATGACAGCAACTTTTAAATGCTATTGAACAGCAGCAGAACTTACCTGAAAGGTTTTCTTTTTCAATTTACTTCTTTCTTTCCCAACAAGTACTGGTATTTCGCCATATAAATGTCAGAAAACTACATCAGACCACTTGAAGTGGAGCTCTCCCATAAAGTTTGGCTTTAGCGAGCTCTCCATAAAGTTTGGCTTTAGCGAGCTCACGGAGAGTCTTGGCCCATATTCACTAAAAACATTATATTTCCAAAGAATTTCACAAGCTGTTCCAGATAAGCACAAGGTAAGTAGGTGAAGCAAATAATCTTATGACTTCTGGATTTTTTTTCCAAGCCAAACTTTTCATGTCAGATGTTGCAGCACAAAAATCACTTGGGCATTTGTGTTACAAGTGAGAGTTGAAGGCTGTGCTGCTTTTCAGCAGTACACCAAGAAGTTAATGAGAAAGTTCAAGGAAGAGCTGGTGTGGACTGATCTGAAGCCACACTGCCACAGAAACCTGTGCTGTCCTTGCACTGTATGGAACACAGATTTGGGGAGTGGGCTTTTAAAATTGTTTTTAAAGCTCACAAGTCAGGCTGGGACATTCATGATTGTTAAAATGAGGACTCAGGGGAGGGAAGGTGGAAACCATCATAGTGAGAGATGAGCACAAGTGCTTGTGCTTTCTGTCAGCCTCTAGCACGGATTGCTAACAGAGAAAGAGGCTGCAGCTGAGAAATTTGAGTTCCTAAATTCACTCACTCATCATAATCTCTGAGAGCAAAGAGGTTACATTTATATTAGTTTAATATTTATGAGCCATGAAACAAGATGTTTCTGGTGAGTTAAAGGTGAGCTTCTACACAAGCATGGAAAACTGAACTCTGTTTGGCCTTGATATTTTGAAGATAAAGTGCTGAACTTGAACCCAGAAAAGGAATTTGTGCAGACCTCCTCACAAGAAAGGTGACAGATGCTTGCCCAAATGAATTAAATTACTGTCTTTAACCTCTCGGTGCTGTTACTGACACTGACATCACCACTTTGCTGCAAACAGCACAACCCCTTTGTCAAGAAAGTCCAGCTGCTGTCATCAAGGGTTCATTAATTTGAAATGAGGAGCTCTGACCCAGTTTGGACTTCTTCATAACCCTGACCTCACCGTTCGCCATGAAGCAATCCCATTATTTTAAGTGCCTTCCTCTCATCAAATTGCCTTCCCTGTTGCTTTGACATGCCTGTTTGAGGACGTGTCCTTCATAAAAGGAACCCAATATTTCTTGTTAATTTAAATACTTACTATGATCTCCCCTCCTCTTTCCTTTCACATTTCTTTTTAATAATGACTTGCTGAGTGCTACCTGTTTCTCTTGCCATGTAACTAAGCTAAGGCTTCCATTCTCTATTCCCCATGAACACTGCACTCTGCACTGGTGAGACTGCACCTCCAAATACTGTGTTCTATTCTGAGCACCTCAGAAAGACATCAAGGCCCTTTATTGTGCCCAGAGAAGGGCAACAAAGCTGTGAGGGATCCAGAGCACAAGTCTTACAGGGAGCATCTGAGCAAACTGAGGTGGTTCAGTTTGGAGAAGAGGAGGCTCACTGGAGACCTCATTGCTCTGTACAATGACCTGAAAGGAGCTTGTGGTGAGATGGGGACTGGGCTCCTCTCCCAGGCAGCAGCGACAGGATAAGAGGGAATGGTCTCAAGTTGTGCCATGAGAGGTTCAAGTTGGATATTAAGAGAAATTTCTTCTCAGAAAGAGTGGTGAGGCAGTGGCACAGGCTGCCCAGGGAGGGGTTGGAGTCAACATCACTAGAAGTGTTCAAGAACAGTGTGGATGTGGCATTGAGGGACATGGTCAGTGGGCATGGTGAGGGTGGGTTGATGGTTGGAATCGGTGATCACTGTGGCCCTTTCAATCTTAATGATTCCATGATTCTATGATACAGTCCAATACATGCAGGTGCCCCACAAAATGTATTGTCACAGTTAGCAGTGATCTGAAGCCTGCATCTCCATGAGCAGCTACTGAAACAATTGCACTAAGTATTTGGACTCAGCACTCCATATCTAGTAATACCTTAGCATCTCTTTAACTGCTTTATCCATTTTTACCCACTTGCAAGCCTCAGGCTCCTGACAACAAGTAGATGGTAAGTGGAGCTTGTAAATTAGAAATCTACATGCTGCAGGCTTTTAGCATTAAAAGACCCTGAAGTTCCCTTAGGTCATACCCTCTCTTCCATTAACATCATATCCATTTTCAGCAGGTAAATCTGGTGCTATTATTTGTCTATAAAAAGAGTATTGCAGGCTTCAGTTCCCTAGCGCTATCACTTCCAGTGTTAGAGAGCAGGTTCAGAGGACTGCAAATATCTGAATGTGTGCTGTCCAAGGAAAATAAATGTCTGCTTTTACATCAATGTTTTGTAACAGAGAACTAAAACTTTAAAAAAAAAAAAAAAAGAGAAAGAAATTTGTTTTTCTTGGGATAAATGGGTTGCTCTTAATGGGCTTTTCTGATAACACAGAAGAAGAAGTCATGTCCAACTGCAGCCTGGGAGGTAAGAACTATATTCTCATCTTAACTCATTTATTGATCCACTGGGTAGCCCAGGGCTTGCTGACACCTCTTATTCTAAGTTCTCTCAGCTGGTGACAGGATCGGGAATCAGAACAAACCAAATGTATTTGGACAGTAAGGATAGTCATCAAAGTAGACACCTTTAGAACACAGATCCAAAACTTTATGTTCCAGTTTCTTTCTGGACTATGCCATTTTCTGGAAAACTGTTTTCACTGCAAGTTTTACCCAAGTAAGTGCATTATGGTGAATAAAGCAGTGATGTTTTATTTCTCACCTCAATCTTTTTTTTTTTTTTTTTTTTTTTGAGAGAGAGAGAGAGAGAGAGAGAGAGAAATGGAAAGAACTCATGAAACAGCTTTGAACAATGAAAAATTGGGGGTCAGTTTGAATGCATGAAACAAAAACAAATTGAAGTTTTCTGTATTAACAAAAATATATTGAAGTTTTCTACATTAAATCTTTTCTGACCCGCTCCATAGGAATATTATGTCTCTCACGGGAATATAATGAAGTATCAAGGGGATCACCTGGGACAGTCAATCATTTTTACAGGGGATGAAGTTAGGCCATGTTCCATATGGAATTTTGGAGTTCTAAATTACCACTTAAGTACCAAATATTATGGAAATGTTGAACACACGTGCCAGGTTAGGCAAGGCTGGCTGACGCAAAGACAATGGGCAGAGCACTTCTGCAGTGTCAAAATAACACTTGGTGCTTTAGGGCATGTAAAAAGAACAGCATAAAACTCAGTTCAAGTAAATAAGATCTTCCTTGTGAAAGAGAAAGTGATATTCATTATTTTTCCCTCAAGGGCTTACAAACAGCTGCCACTCAGGCAGAATAGATAATACAACCTTCAGATCAGACCATGAGATCAGAAATTGGAATATACACCTTTCCAAATGTTATTTTCCCTCTTGGGTACTTTCATTACCCTCTGTAGCTGCTCCACTGTAAAGGGGGCTGTGGTCCTCTGCAAGATACAGTCACCAGTTACAGGGGAAAAGTCTGCCTAAGAGAGGACTACAGGAGGATGAGTTAGATAGATTGAGATATGCATACAAAAATCACTGAGGATCAGTTTATGAATATGTTCTGGTATTATTAGGGACTTCACAAGCATTAATGGTATCCCACGCTAATGCTAGATGGATTTTATCTTTGCTGGCAGGGATCAAACTTGGTTACTGAGCAAATTTGCACGCTTGAAAAGACCTTGCTAACTACAGGTTGTTCTCAGTTATACCAGGAATGCACTGATACCTGTCAGCAGCCTGCAGCTGCAGTGAGCGTGTGCACTTCATGCTGCTCTTCAGCCATGCATGGGATGTTCATATCAGACTCACAGCCCACACCTGCTTGGCATGGGGGCATGCAGTCCTTCGCACCAGAGAGCTACAGGGGAGCTCAGAATTCCCCTCTATGCAGAGAAGCTTTTGCCAGAGTCTCCAGGAGCTTGGAAGGTTGGGGGCAATCAAGAAGGGGTAATGATAAAACTAATGTTTTCACCAGTCAGCTTATGTATGTGGAGAAGTATAACAGCAGGGACAGCCAGTAATGCTGCAGTGCTCGTGTTGTCACCAAGGCTTGTCCATCAGAGAAAGACGCAAGCGCAGAAAAGCTGAAAACAGCTTATGAGCTATCACACTTAACCACAGAACCAAACTGGTAGATCTTGAATAGAACTGCAGCCTTCAAGACAAGACTGTGTCTAAGATTAAGCTTCGTTACAGAGAGGTCAAATGTGAAGGACTGGAACAGAGCAATGTGGGAGAGCAGAAGTCCACTCAGAAGGTTATACTTGGTGTCAGAGCAGTCTTCTTCTTTCTGACCGTTGCGCACATTCCATCTCTTCCATAATAGCTTTCAGCTGACTGCAGTTTGGACATAAGGATATTAAGAATGGTTTGGGCTGGTCCCTGCAAAACCTGCGTTCATGCAGGAGCCAGAGTATTTGTGTATGGGAAATATCATTCATTACAGCACTGGGACTTATCTCACAACCAAAACCAGATACCGTCCATTTATCAATCTGAAACCAGACGCTGAAGCTCAGTTGACCAGTCACAGCATGAACAGAAGTGAATCAATGAAGTCTGATGAAAACTGGTTGGGAGACTCCATCAGGCTTCCCAGCAAGGAGAGATTAGAGGCAGCGAAAGACTAGAAATGAATTCGTAATAATAGTTCTGTGCATAAATCTCACAAAAAAAAAAAAAAAAAAAAAAAAAAAAGTGAATAATTCATCATTATTTCCATAAATATTTAAACAAACCTGATGCAGTCATGCAGGGAGAGGGAAACCTCCTTTTTTTTTTTTTTTTCTTTTTCTTTTTTTTTTTCCACTGAAAACTGAGCAAATTAAATCCAGGAATTATGGAGAAATTATAAGTGCAGAAGCCAGGGTGGCATGGAAGAGAAAATAGCTTTCAGATTAGTACTGTATCTCACTATAAAATTCTGGAACTTAAATATTTTCCTTTCATTTCATTTTTATAGAAAATTTGGCTACAATCTTTTCATTACCTGCAGCTTTCTACTGGCAGCTTGTAGAGAATCCCTGCAGAGTGCATCCAAAGGCTTCCTCAGAATGTGTTCTTCTAAATAAGATGAGGGTTTACTTATAAATGTGAGTTAGCAAAGCCCAGATCCCACAGGAGTCTTTAAAAAAAAAAAAAAAAGCAAAAGCTATTAAGTCTAGGAAAGCATTTGACATACACTGGTTTTGGCTGACTGTATGTGTTATCCTGTAATCTACACTGTGCAACACTCACTGTCTTGGCTATGCATGGAGAGGGCATCTCCATGCGTGGGGTCCAGCATTGCCCAAGCCACTTGCAGTGGCACTGCTGGGGATAGCAGCAGCCCCTTGCAGACTCCAAGGAATAGGTGTCAGGAAGAAGAGAGAGATGTGCTTACGTCTGCTTCAGAGGGAGAATGTAGTTGTTCTGAAGAGGAAAGGAAGAGATAAATACAGCAGTAACTTGAAGTGTCACAGGTTGGCTGTTTTCCACGGTGCTATGTGTGGTTGGTGTGGTGATTCAGAATCTTGTCCTACCTGGTGACCCTTGCTTGTCCAAATTCTTATTTGCCATCAGAATGGTGATTAGGCTGTAAACTCAGCAAGTGTTTTTTTTTGCTGGCCTAAATCAGACCTATGACTATAGCACAATTTGCCTTTCTAGATGTGTGCCTGGCATATACTCCTTAGGAACAGGGAGTTTTTGAGACAAAGAGCTCTCTGCTGGGCATATATGAAACTCCTAGGTTGAGAAACACCATAACTGATACTTCTCAGACATCAGGATCCTTGTCAATCCCAAGCTAGAAGAGGTTGAGCTTTTTAAAAACAAAATATGCAGCCTGCAAGACTGTTCTCTGCTGAGAATATGTTTTGGCTGTTTAGGGATGATCCCAGCCCTAGCTCAAGAAATTTGTGGAGATTAAAAAGAATACTGATATTCAGGTATGTGATTCTGTGTCTGTAACAGCTGGTGAAACTAGCACCTTGAATTTCATGCCAGCAGTTACTGGGATCTTAGCAGCATTTTTGTTCATTACTCTTCTGACGTGCCCAAGTTCTGGGATAAAATCCTATGTTCACTAGCTGGTGTTTAGAAAGGCCTAAATACCCTGACTTATTATGGTTTGTTTCAAAATGGCATGTCATCTAAAAACTGGCATTTTGTGTAGCATGTGATTCACAGCCATATTAGACTTAAAATTATCTCACATTGGACCAAAGCTTTCTCACCAAATCTCTTCTCAACATCCAAAAGTGTCATTATCATTATTATTATTGCTCATTTCCTAGAATAATAGGAGCTCCAATCTCCTACCAAGGTTATAGACTCAGTACAGAAGGAACTTTACACTCATAATATATCTATATAGTTCAAGTACTTTAAAATCTTTCAAAACTATCTTTAAAAAGAAGACAGTTCATTTCCTTCAGATTCAGGTTGTTTTTTGTTTTTTTTTGTTTATTTGTTTTTTTTGTTTTGTTTTGTTTTGTTTTTTTTAAATTTGTTTAAAAGATTAAAGAATCAAATTATAGAAGATTTTGAAATCAGACCAAGAATGAAAACAACTGTGGCAGTATAACCTGCTGTGAGACAGAAGGAATTAGAAATTATTTTCTGAGCAATGCTACAACAGAGAACAATTTTGGACACAATAAAGAGGAGCGTTCTCATTAAATGAGAGGATTAGAGAAAAGTTTGCAGTGAGTTTGCCTTCCTTTCTGCACCTTTAGATGCTTTGCCTCAGCCTTCATCTTGGCAGCACCATCTGTGTTTGGCATGGAGTTGTTTCAGGCAGAGCAATGCTACAAATAGGATGAGTAAGGTAGGCAACAGTGCAACAGTATAAAATATAAGACATATCTGTGCATTACACACAGAGGCTATATACAGAGGGCAAGGAGGACCCATTGCGTGCATGCAATACACCTCAGCTGCAGATTTGGTTGTGCAGGAACTCCCAAACGGGGCAATTCATAAAGGAGAACAGCCAATAACTAGCTTGGCACTGCTGTGTCAGTTAGTCACCAAGCCTGGGCTGCTGGGACCTACAGAAGGGTGCATCTCTCCATCAGATCCCATTTAAACACAAGCAGTCTCTAGGACAATTTATTTCTCCCTATGGCCCTCATGTCACTGTGAAACAACCAGCCTTGCTGGGACTAGAACACAGGATTCAGTCAAACACTGCCTGTGCCTGAGGAGACCTGAGCTGCTGTGACACAGCAAAGATGGAGGTAAATTAAAGACTAGAAATACATCCATGTTGTATGTAGTGAAACCAGCAGTGCTAGAGGATGCATTATTAGAAGTGCTTTAATCCAGATGTAAGAGTGCAAGCAACAGGGAACTAACCACACAGGAAGGGTGTTCAGTTGGTTTACTGTCCTCATTGCTAGCAATGTATTTATTTAGAATGCAAACTCACATAATTTCACTGTCCCCATGCTGGAGTTCCAGCAGACAGAAGCCACAGTGATACAGAGTGCTGGATTTAAGAGCCCTCTGCTATTAGCAGTCCTCTCCTCAAGTAGATATTAACAGATCATGTTCAAGTGACCCCTTAACCTTCTCTCTGATAGCCATTTTCCAGGAGGATGATGTCTTTGATATTGATATTGTTCTCTTTTTCTTTATAGGTTGTTTTTGTTTTGTTTTGTTTTGTTTTAAATATTATTTATTTAATTACAGCTTTTCATCATCCCTTCAGCAGCAAGGACACAAGAACTGGAAATAAATGTCGTGGGCTGTCTTCAGCAGCACTGCAGAACGAGGTAAATCCCAGCCTCCTGGTCTGGTATACGTTCTCCGGAGTATTCACCCAAAAACCGTGTTTGCTTGTTCTCTGAGCTCCATTAGTTTCTTGGGACCTTCTCTTCCATCGGTCAGCCTTCACAGCATCTCATGCGTTTCAGGTGGCAGTGCCTAACAAGCAGGTAATTTTTCAAACGCAGATGATGGCTGAGTATGAAGCAACTTGGCAAATATTAATCGGGAGTCTTTTCCCGAGCATATGAGACAGCAGGGAATAAAGAATAAAGTCAGAATGGGCAAATTGCCTAGAAGCAAAAGATACTACCACTGACTACAGCAAACCACCTACTGTGTTAACATGCTGGATTTTTATTTTGTTGTTTCTTTCTGTTTTAGGGTTCATTGGGAATTTCTTCCACATGTAAAAAATATTTTCAGTCATACAAGAAAGAAGATTCCAAGTTCATCCACTGTTTTGCAAGGCCATGCAGATGCCTGCCTGCTGTGAATGGTGCCCTGCTCACACACAAAAAAAAACCCTGAACAGCAAATCTGAGCAGTATGACTGGGAACTGCCACAATCAATGTATTGACAAGCTTCTTGTTTTGGGTAATACTGGAATTTGAGCAACACGAGATGAAATGTCTCAGAGAATAGGCAGGTTTCTCTGAGGACATGAACTGCTCCTGTCAAGGGAAAATGCCCAATGTGCATTAAACAGAACCACAATGAGGGGAGCATGAGACTTCTAGAGCAGTGTGGTGAAAGAAGCTACCCGAAAGAATGAAGAGAATACACAAAATAGAAGGTTTTTCTTTATCGTTTTCAAATTTTTTTTTTTAGATAGGGAAGGACACCCCCGTCTAGGCCAGGCTTCTCACAGCCCCATCCAGCTAGGCTTTGAACGCTTCCAGGGAGAGAGCATCCACAATCTCTCTGGGCAACCTGTTCCAGTGTCTCACCACCCACATAGTAAAGAATTTCTTCCTAATATCCAATCTAAATCTACCCTCTGTCAGTTCAAAACCATTTCCCCTTGTCCTGTCAGTATCTGCCCTTATAAAAAGTTCCTCCTTATACTCACAGATTTAGGACAGCAGTGGCTCTAAACAAGTTGTGCCATCTGCCCAGCACACTACACTAGACTGCTCTAAGGGCAACTTGGTGACCAACTTTATAAGCTGCACAAGCCAATCTGAGTTGCAGTACCATGAGAACTGGGATAGAAAAAAGCGCCTTGGAGTAACCAAAAGTAGCCAAGAGACCTCTCCAGCCTTCAACTGATAAATCTGGAAGGAGTTTGCAGCAATTATCTATTCAGAAATACATCAAGCACAACAAGAAGAGCAACTGAAATACAGCTTGTGAACTGCCATCGTTTATTAATGTGAGGGCATTCTGAGAGCTGGAAAGTACGAAACTGAGCCTCTGGCAGAAAGAAATGACCAAGAAATGAAAGAGTCAAGGAGAGCTTCTGTAAAAGGAAAACCATTTCAAAGATGTTAAAGATGGAAAAGTCCTGCTAGGTCATGTAGGTCAGTGCCCTTAGGAGGGTAAGAGAGAAAGACAACAACAAAAGAGCCCTGGGTTCTAACATCGTACATCGGCCAAGGTCACAGTTACAAATTAAAGAGAAAACGGCAGCCACTTCCAGAGAGAGTGTCTGCTTGACCTCAAGGGAACAGGCAGCACAGGGCTTTCTTTATCTTGGCACCTCCCCCTTGTGCCTCTTTCAGAAAGAAAAATACGTTTGAAAGTCGGTTATAAATATCGACATTGCAGCTGTTTCTTTTTCACCATCGATGAATAAATAGAAGTGAAAAACTCTGGATGTGAGAGGGCACCATATCTACATGGGACATGTGGGACAGAGCTTGGCAATGTACTGGATCCTTCTGGCACTACACTTCCAATGGTTTGTAGGAATAGGTTAAAGACAGTGGTGCAAGCTGCCTCATTTAGAGGTAAGAGAAATCAAGAATGAGCAGCAGAAAATGGAAGAGTAACTGGAAAACAGAGATTGGGCAAGAATGGTAGAATCCTAGCTGAATTTAACCTAACCCAAGCAGCAGGGGACAGCAAGAATGGCTTTCATAAATGTATTGTAGAGGAAAGGAAAGCTGACCAGAAAGCAGTTTCATCAATAAGTAAGAGAAAAACAAACCTATTGGTATTTCTTCAAAATCTAACTTGCCACCTTTACAATGTTTTCATTAAAAAAAAAAAAAAAAAGAAAGGGAAAAAAAAAGGAAAAAAAGTGGTGATGGGGAAATAATGAAAATCCTATATAAATAACCATTAATGTAGTGCAGCTTAAAGGAAATTTTGAATATCCACCGTACAGATCAGTCAGCTGGTCTGGTTGCAGTCATCCTAATGTGATGAGGGAATTAGTCAGTTAATTTACTGAACCATTGGCAATTATTTTTGAAAGTCATGGAGAACTGTGGAAATCTCAAAGGCTGGGTATAAAGCAAATATAGTATTGATTTACACAGAAGGAAGAATGATCTTGGCAATTACTGCCCAGCACTTTTATCTTCAATCTCCAGTGAAATAATGGGCCAAGCAGTACAAAAAGAGCCATTAGAAAACTGCAAGAGGGCACTGGAAACAAGAGCAACAAGTGACATGGGATAAAGAAAGAATCCATTCTAGAGGGAATTATTGATGTTTTATACGTATAAGACTAGAATCAAAAGGTACAGGATAAAAGTAATGAAATCGAAACAGAAGCCTCCCTTCAGCAGAGCACTTAAGCACATGCTTAAATCCCTCTAAATTAGTTTTGAGCAGCCAATGAGTAAAAGGACAGATCCATTTGCAATCTCAAAGTTCAACAATAAGCAGAAATTATTTGCTTAATCAAGACCTACATGAAGAGCAACAGCAGAGTGGAGGCTGATAAATGACCCTGTGCAGATCTTCAAAGAGAGAGAGGGCATTGAAAAAGAAAGACCAAAAGGTTTGGAAGGTTCCCTTTGTTTTGGCACTGAATAATGGTTGCACTACCTCTTCTGAAGAGAAAGGGCAAAAGCAAAGCAAAACATGTATCTGGAGAATTAGAGACAAGACATAACAAAAGGAAATTCACTGTAATACAGACCCTGCATTCTACTAAGACATCCTGGGGAAAACAGCCTAAACTGGAGTCATCCAAGGAGAAGGAGAGACCCAGAATAAATGTCAGACATTTAGGAAGGACAAAACTGAACAGCGAACTGTTTACTGCTTGCAAATGACAGATAAGAACCCACTGTGAAGCCAACAGATCATAGTGAAGTGGGGTGATGGACTTTGTTGCCTGCTTATTGCTGGGGGTGGGGGAGGGATAGACTGAAAATGTGTGTTGGTTGTCAGACAACCTAATTAGAAAAATTGGAGAGGATTCAAAGAACAAAAGGTAAAAATGATTAAGGTGTCGAGGTATTGCATTTGAAGAGATTTTGACATTAAAGTTTTATTATACAGCTTGGCAGTGTTACGATAAGACTTCAATCCTGCCATCCGTTGCGTGTCCTACAGAGAGAAAACTGTGGAATGGAGGTTGGGGACTGGTCAAATACACATTTTTTGTGATGCTGTAGCTCTGTTACTGGCACAGAGACAACTCTCAGGCAAAAATTGTGATTTTACTACAGCCCAAATACATTCTTTGAAAATCAAAAAAGGTAGGCAATGAGACTGTGCTATGCTTCCTGAAAAAGTAAAAGAGAATTCACAGGTTAGAGAAAAGGAGAGTAATACAGATTCAAATCAGGCACAAGGCATCTCAGATGTGTCTCTGGTATCAAGGCTCCAGGTGGATTGCCCAAGGGACAGATTTCCAAGTAGCTGGAGCTGACACTCCTAGCATGACCTAAAGTGTGCAAAGCCCAGCCGTGCTACAACAGGTTGGTCAGAAACCACAGCAATTATTTTCTTGCTTTACTTCCTCTTACTTGTGGTAATGATTTTTTTTCTCCTTAAATTATTTCTTTCATTTCATGTCATGCTTCTTTCAGATCATCCCAATTATTCATCATTACTCTTTGCTTTAATGCTTAACATCTTTTTAAAGAATGCTTACTCCAGCCATGAAAACTAACGAGAAAGTAATCTTGCCAGGATATTGAAGAAAATTATGGGTAGATAAAGGTGAGGAAATAATCACAGAACAACACAGAAGTGAGGGAAGATACAGATCTGGAAATATCTGATATATTAAACTGATATATTATATCAGTATATAACTGCCAGGCAGTTCACAGAGGCGGTCAGCTGTCATTTCTAACCCCCTGATTTAAATCAGACACAGGTCAGAGTTGACTGAAATCTTAACACCTGCTAACAACCTCTGTTCTACAAATGCAGCTCTGAATATTAGTGGGTAACCACCCACAAGAGATGTGTGCTCACAGACATGCACAGAGCAGCAGACTGTCTGATCACCTAAACAGGTCAAGTTGGATGTGAGATACACTTTTGATGGCTAATCGTCTGCCAATCCAGGACCAAGATCTGCATCTGAATGATGAGGAGAAAGAGCGTGCTGGCTCCTGCATTTCCCTTTGGAAAAGGACTTACCAGGGAGGCTACAAAAAACACAAGAGCATTTTGCCTGCCCGCCTCTGCATGGCCACATCTGGACATGCAGCTCAGCACTGTGCTTTTGCAGACTGCCCCATCTTTATCAAGGCTGCCAGCACCATTTCCCTCTTTCAGCAGCGCTGTCAATCTCCAGCTTTCCTAAACAACCAACTGCCTTTTCCCACCTAATAATTAAAGCCACAGCAGCAAAGTGCAGTTATGGCTGCTGCAGAATTCTGTTTCTGAGAGCTTGTTTTCATTTTGTTTCAGATACTGTGTCTTAAGCCAAAATTTCCCAAGACTGCTCTATGCCTGAGGGAGAATTTGGGGTTCTATTTTTTTTTTTTTTTTTTGAAAGTGTAGCATTTGATCAAACAGCCACATTTTTATAACAAAGAGGCTAAGAAAAAGATGATGCATTTTTTAATAGCAAAAAAGAGTTGCAACTTTGTTTGAGCTTTCTTTATAGTTCCAGCAGCAAGGAGAGCAACTGCAAAAACGTTTGACAGGACGGTAGTAGGTATGGCAGATACTGTGGGGTTTTGAAAATGGTATTTTGCACAGAAGCTCTGCTGCCTCAGCGATGGCTCTCAAGTGATGCCACTGCCTCTAAGAGAGGGCTGCTGGCTCTCTCCATCTTCCTGACCTTGTCTTTTTAATTTTGAAATGCTTCATTTTGAATTCAGAAAGCTTTTGTGAGCAGAAATGATGCTCATGCAACCTATCCGTATTCAAAACAAAGGAGTGAAAATGGGAAGAAGTCCAAAAATGCCATCTCACAGAATATATTCAAATCCCTCCACACTTTTAAGGTAGTATTATCCCAGTGGGATAGCTATTTACATCTGACACTTTTTGACTTATTCTCTGCTGAGATGAAGCACAAGCTTATGACCAGTTATAGTTCTGTGATTTTAGAGAAAAACAATCAGGCATTAGTTAATAAAAGCAAGCAGAGGTTATTTTCCACCATCTCAGCTGCAGCGTTTCTTCAACCTAAATGCCTGACACAGCAGCCATCACATTTCTGAGAACTCTCCAAAGATTCACGGCAGTTTATTCTCAAAAAAAAATTAAAATCTGAGGAAGTGAAATCTGATTTGAGGAGCAAAAGATGAGGAAAGCACTGCCTGAAGGATTATAAGAAAAAATCTCACCAAAAGCCTGAGTAATAAAGTCAGAGACTTTCAGCTTTGGCTTTTTGTCCGGGGCATTTTTCAAACACATATATATTTTAATGTTTTAATATTTCTACAGGTCCTTGAGGCACTACTGATTCTGCCACAGTGTCATTCTGGAAGAAGCCATCTCTGATGCCAATAACATAGGGAGCTTCAGACTTCCAAAGTCCAGCAGCATGGTGTTTTACTTCCCCACTGGAATGGATGCTTCTGTTAGCAACGTAACACTCAGAATCACCTTCAGAATCAAAGGGAATCCCTAGGCCATCATTTCATTATGCCCATCCAAAATGGCAGCTCTGAGGCAAACACACCAGCTCCATGAAACAGCTTGGGGCTGACATCTATGCCCATGACACATACCCAACCCAGCCAAGATGGGTGAGCAAACCAGCAGGCTCAAAATGAAGGACAAGAAATTCTTAAAAGCATTCAATGAGCGTTTAAGTTCAATTCAGTTTTGAATCCTGCAGAAATATTTTACTAGTAAGGAACATTTGAAAAAAAAATAGTTCATGGATTCCCTTGGGCTTTGCTCTGATTTTATGGCTGGGCAATCTGTTCTATCACGAAGGACCCAAAATATTTCCTGCCAGTGCCTCTTTATATTGGGAATGGTGAATAACAGTGTCTTCTTCCTCTTTATGCTTGTCTGGCTACATGGAGAATAATGCGTCCGGTTTTGTGTCCCCCATCTACAAGGACACTGATCAACACAATGAAAGAGAGCACTGACCAACACAGTGACCTGAGAAAGGACCTACTGAGTCATTTAGGGCAGCAGCACCTGCCTTGTGAGTAGAGGTTGAGGGAACAAGGCATGTTCAGCCTTGGAAAGAGAAAAGAAGGCTTTGGGGGAATCTATCAGTACCTAGAGGAGGTTACCAGGAAGATGAAGACAGGACATGTAGCGGCAGAACAGTGCTCATGAATTGAAACAGGTGATGTTCAGACAGGGTATAAGGAAAAGCTTTGCATCATGAGGATTTTAGATTTTCACAGAATCATAGAATCATAGAATGGCCTGCATTGAAAAGGACCACAATGATCATCTAGTTTCAACCCCCCTGCTATGTGCAGGGTCACCAACAACCGGACTAGGCTGCCCAGAGCCATATCCAGCCTGGCCTTGAATGCATCCAGGAATGGGGCATCCACAGCCTCCCTGGGCAACCTGTTCCAGTGCATCACCATCCTCTGGGTGAAAAACTTTCTCCTTTGGGGAGCAGATCCCCAAAAATGTTGTACAGTCTCTATCCCTGTAGGTTTAAATGACTTGGGCTCAGCAGTGATTACTTGGATCAGCATGGTGAACTGGAGACCTTTCCTTCCAAACAGTGTGGTTCCATGCATTTGTTTTTGTTTGTTTGTTTGTTTGTTTTTTGCAAGTGCTGTGCACTGCTAATTGACAGACATTGTGGGCACTGCATGTGGTGACCACATAAAGTGGTTTATCCTGGAGAATAAGAACAGGGGGGGGGGAGGAGGCTACTAGGGGTGTGGGAGAACAGAGAGATTATCTTTTCTTTGCTGTACCTTTGAGGGTTTCAATGCATCCAATCTCTAGTGTTGTTATAGATATCCTGGGAGAGTTTGAATCTCTTTGGTCCTCAAATTCTGTTTTGCAAGCAAGAATACCAACAAAAAGAAGCATACATATGTATATTTTTAATCCAGTTCCTCACTGCAGAAAGCAGCTTGATCCTCCTTTCCATTTACACAGACCTCAGACCTCAGGCCTGCATGCTCAATGGCACAGTGTCCTGTGAGGAAGTGCAGCGATTAGTGGATGTGCTTCATTGCTCTGTTTGGAACCATGGACCATTTAAGAATACTATTATTACAGGGATTCACTTATGCACCCATCAGGTTTTGGAAAAGATGCTTCTCCAGCCATAATAATTCAACACTGCAATGTCTAATGATGCACACAAATAATTTCTGTGGTTACAAAACAGACAGAGCACCACACCTGCCTGAAACAGCATACTGAAAAGCCAGAAATTTCCTCCTGATTGACTCATTCCTATTACACCTGCTTTCAGAGACAAAAGGGAAACATCAGAGACTTCTCATATCAAATTGAAAAATTTATTTTCAGCACGACTACTCTGCTGTAATAGAAAGTGGAGGTGGTAGTGCTCAGGGCTTAGAGATTCACCTCCCCCACATGCCGCTCTGGTGAATGGGACTCAAATGCTTGAACACCTCAACCCTTACACCAAGCTTCCACTCCTGGTATTAACACCTAAACCAGGTATAAGTATAGGACAGGCTGGGCAGAATTGCCAGCTGAGTCCCCAGACAGCCCAGGGCAGCAGTGCCAGACTCTAACCAAGCACAGTCCGTGGGCACACAGGTCACAGGTGAGGGCTGGCAGAGCCGAGCACTGCAGGCATTATGATTCTCATCATGGGTCTTATCAGCAAAACCTCTGTGACAGAAAGAGGGTCTCAAACACATTTTCCCAGCATTTTCTGTATCTTTATAGATTTGAAATATCAGAAGGAGAGAAGAATAATTCCTTGTCTTTTCCCTCTGCTGGCAGAAAGAAGAGAAATACTATAGCCCAGTGCTCATCCTGAGCCTGCAGAGCAGAAAGCCTCGTACCACCCTCTCATGAAAAGACACATAACTAAAAGCAGCCACATGGATTTCTTCTCTTTTTCACGTCTTTTTTTTTTTTTTTTTCAAATTTACCTCCCTTAGCAGAGTCTTTCTGTGTAATTGTTTAGATTAGAACAAATGTTTACAGCCCAGATATAAACTCTTGACAACAGGGTTTTATAATGAATAGACCTGACAGACCTCTAACTATTGACTCTCACATTAAAAAAATGGATTGAGATTTCCAGCAGAATAATTATACACGTGTACAATCAGTGATTACTGAGCTTTTTGAGGAGAGCTAAAATCACTGAATCATAGCATGCGACTTTCATATCAAGGGCAACAATCACGGTATTGAGAATTTGTAGTCTTGCATAAAAACAAAAGGCCAAAATCTGTACTTTTTTACAACCTATGCAAGCCATCAATTTCTCCAAAATGGCATGGAGTGTAAGTCAGGTAGAATTTGTCCTGTGCAGCTTTATATTATTTTTACCCTTACATCATCTTCAAATTATGAGGTTGCCATTCAATCGGGCTGCCCCTTCACAAATAAGCCTGTTTGTGTAAAATAATCATTCACCTTCAAATTCAAAAAAACACGCAAAACATTTCCATAAGGCTTAAAAAGAACATTTAGGCTGGCTGGGATTTTTGCTGCTCACAGCTCCAACCCCTCAGAAAAAAAGGGGAGTAGGCAGCCTGTTCTTGTGCACTGAAATCATCAGGAGATTCTATGATTTATCATATGCAGTGGACTAGAAGGAGAAATATGGAAGCAGTGTAGGAAAGGTGATTCTCAAGTTACTTCAAACCCAGTTGAAACCCTGATCTGCCGGATGTCTTACAAGCAAGTTGTGTGTGTTTTTTTTTTTTCATACAGCTCCATCTCAATTTCCACACCAAAGAGGTTCAGATAAGCTTACGCCTCTGTCTGAACCTCTGAGCCTTTTGAAGTTTGCCATTACTGTCATTTTCCCTATATACTGCTGGTTCCTCTCTTGCTGACTGAGCTCTTGCAGAACTACCCAGCCCTGCTAACCATAAAGGAAATGATAGGGAGCACGTCTCAAAAATAGTAGCAAAAGCAATGTTTTCACAAATTACAGACAGGAGAACGGCCAGCATGTCCAGGGCAATCCTAACACAAGATGTTTGGTAAATTTGAATCTGAGCATACATCATTAAGCCAAAGGAACAACAGAGCAAACCAACAGGGCCATCTTCTTGTGTAATTGTATACTTCCAATCACACTGAGCCATAATGCTCAGCCATCGTATCTGCAGAGTGAGAAGGAAGGTCCGGAAGCAGAATGATGTCAGCCTGGAGGTCTGGTAAGGGGCTGTCTGGCTCCAGCTCTCACACCAGCTGCCTCTGCTCTAGGCAAGCCACCTCACTGCTTCTTTTCCTACCTAGGCATAGAGGACCTCTCTCCTTTGCAGGCCATGGTGAAACTTTACTCATCAATACACACAAAGCAACCAAGTCCTTCTGTTAAAGACATCTGTATGGGAACTGCTGAGTCACGGCCTGAACTTCTGATTGATCACCTGAGGTGAGCAATGAGCCAGCCAGAGGAGCACAGGTGAAGGCAATTCACCTGTGCTGCCAGAAGGGGTGGAGCCTGGCTCCACCTCTCCTAGACCTATTTAAGAGCTGGCTACCAGTGGGGAAGGATCTCTTTTGGAGATTTCCTCTCTGGAGTTTTGTAGTGAGCCCAGAGCACAGGTAAGCTTTTTATCCATTCTCTTTTTATTATTATAGCCTGCTATTATAACTTGCTTTGCTTAACTCTCTTGTTTATTTCATAATTGTAACCTCTTTATATCACTGTGAATAGTTGTTAATTTCTATTTTATTTTTGTTGATCTTGTCCATTTGGGAAGTTGTGTTTACCCCCTGCAAATCTGGGAGTAAGGGATGATCAGGATCATAATGTTTCTCTCTGAGGTGGTGGATGGGAGGGTAGACTGAGAGGGAGGGGATGAATGTTCAAATTTCAAAAAACAGTATAGATAGTTGAACTATTATTGCTTGCAAACTGGAGGCATTTTCCCCATGGTGCTTTTTTTTCTGTGGCCAAGAGTGAAATGACTTTTTTTTTATCAGCAGTGGTGTGCTGTTGCTGCCACAGTAATTGAAACAGACTGCTTCATCTAGGAAGCACCAAGCAGCAGTAGTTTTACCAGGAGATAAGGCTAGATGAAATCAATTGACTGGATTGAGGGGCCAAGGCAAACCACGTGAGTTTCAGTAGGGCTGAGTGTTGGGTCCTGCATTTTGGTCACAACAGTGCCAGGCAACCCTACAGATTTGAGGAGGAGTGGCTGGAAAGCTGCCTGATGGAAAGGGACCTTGGTGTACTGGTAGACAGTCAGCTGAATATGAGCCAGTAGTGTGCCCAGTTGGCCAATAATGCCAGTGGCATTCTGGCTTGTATCGGGAATGATGCGGTGAGCAGGACTAAGGAAGTAATCCTGCCCTGTACTTGGCATTGGTGAAGCCTCACCTCAAGTAGTGTATTCAGTTTTGGGCACCTCAGTCCAGAAATGACACTGAGATACTGAGCAGGTCCAAAGAATGGCAACAAGGCTTGTGAAGGGCTTGGAGAATATGCCCTATGAGGAGAGACTGAAGGAACTGGGGTTGTCCAGTCTGGGGAAAAGGAACCTGAGAGGAGACCTTACTACCCTCTTCCAATATCTGAAAAGTGCTTATAGTGAGAGCGGGGTTGGTCTCTTGTCACTGATGACAGGTGAAGGACAAGGGGAATTGTCCTCAAGTTCTGCCAAGGGGAGCTTTAGGTTGGATATTAGGAAACACTTCTTTACAGAAAGGATTGTTATGCACTGGAATAGGCTCCCCAGGGAGATGGTTGAGTCACCATCTCTGAATGCGTTTAAAAACCATTTGGATGTGGTGCTCAGGGACGTGATTTAACAAAGAGTTGTTAGTTAGGTAGTATGGTTAAGTCATGGTTGGACTCAATGATCTTCAAGGTCTTTTCCAGCTAGAGCGATTCTATGAGCAAGGAGGAACAGAGAAAAACCATGCAAAATACAAGTAAACATAGGTAGAAGTACCTACCTAAAGTACAACCTCATCAGTTTCTTCATTACAACCACTGCAGTAATGTGACAGGTGACAGTGGCTATTCCTTTGCAATTAGAGCAACATCTTTCCTTCCTGAGATGCAGCACTTGCCCTTGCACTCAGAGACCTCCCTTCAAACCGACTGGCCTGCCCACTGCAAGTTTGACTGCTGCAAGTGCTCTCCTCAGCAGGAAATCCTGTGAGGATGTGGTGACGCTCTTCTGTGGTTCTCCAGCTCTTCCATATCCTTGAGCATGGTGCAGAGTTAGCAGTAGGTGGTGAGCAAAACGTGTATGGCTGGAAAACAAAGGGCAGATTTGGTTCTGACTTCTCTATGGCCAGGGCAAAGTTGGGCAGGGTTGTGTTGATTAGAAGTTCTTTAATATTTTCAATGCTTTTTTACAATATTTTCTCAGATCTCCCCACTTTCTAACTTTGTAGAACAAGATTTTCCTAGCTTCAGCTTTTTGGCAATACCTATATGAAACCCCTGGACCACAGAATCACTGAATCGCCAAGGTTGGAAAAGATTTCCAAGGTCATCCAGTCCAACTGTCCATCTATCAATAATATTTCCCACTAAACCACATCCCACTTCTAAAAGTTTCTTGAACACCTCCAGGGCTGGTAACTCCACCACCTCCATGGGCAGGTGTGCTTGACCACTCTTTCAGATAAGCTTTTCCTAATGTCTAATCTGAATCTTCCCTGGTGCAACTTGAGGCCATTCCCTCTAGCCTTGTTTTTAGCTCTTCAGGGAGAAGAGGCTCAGCTGCTCCTCATAAGACTTGTGCTTTGGATCTCTCATCAATTTAATAGCTCTTTTCCGAACACGCTCCAGGGCCTCAATGTCTTTCTTGTGGTGAGTAGCCCAGAACTGAACACAGCGCTCTAGGTGTGGCCTCACCAGGGCTGAATACAGAGGAGTGATCACTTCCCTGCTCCTGCTGATAGCACTATTTCTGATACAAGCCAGAATGCCACTGGCCTTCTCAGCCACCTGCGCACACTGCTGGCCCATGTTCAATGCAGCATCAATCAATACCCCCAGCTCCTTTTCCTCCATACAGTCTTCCAGCCACTCTGTCCCAAGCCTGAAGCATTGCCTGGGGTTGTTGTGGCCAGTGTGCAAGATTCAGGACTTGGTGTTGTTGGACTTCATCCCATTGGCCTCAGCCCATTGATCCAGCCTGTCCAGACCCATCTGTAGGGCCTTCCAAACCCCAGGCAGATCGACATTTCCTGCGAATTTGCAAACTGACTGAGGGTACATTCATATCTCAGAAGGTACTTGGATGCTGCATTCCTGTTTCCTTAACAAAGGCTGTTGCAGAAAGTCACTGTTGGAACAGTGATGAAAGCGAGCAGTTTGTCTGTCATTTTAACTTCCGAAACATCAATAACCAGGCTCTGGGCTTCTGTTTCATGGCATTTTCAAATGAACAGCATTTGTTTTGCTGCCACTAACCTGGGGATTTCCTGCCTCATGCTGCTCTGGAAACTCACCAAGAGATTGAGAACCAGTCTGAGGTTTTTTTTTGTTTGTTTGTTTGTTTGTTGTTTTGTTTTTCCTCTCACATCTTTACTAGTAACAAATATTTTACAGGCCAGACTCTGGAGGACTGTTTCCTTGCAAGCATCCCACCTGTTATTCACATGCATGTCCACCTTCTCTGTAACAGAAGTGTGGGATTTAATTATAACGAGAACAAGCAGCAGAAAAGGTTATTCTAATTATCAGAGGAGGAGCACATTTAGAAGATAGATCCAAAGTCTACTGATCTCAGCAGAAGCCTTTTTCCACTGACCTAAGCAGGCTTTTGATCAGATCCCCAGTTAAGGAAAATGATAATGCTGCTGTTCAGTTTCTTTTTGCTGTAGGCTGCTAGACTGCTGTGTTTCTCACTTGTCTTGAAGTTGGCCCACTGACCAGCCTGGACAAAAATGCTGGCTCCTTGCCTGCTCTGGTCATGCTGTCTTTTACACCCTCTCTCAATTTTCCCTGCTGCTATTCCTGGTTGCCCTAACTGTTCTCACTGACTCCCAGGAGAAGAGATGGATGTTTTACAAGGAAGCAATGAAGTCAAATGGCTGAGACAGAAAAAGAAATCCCTGGATCTCAGAGCCATGCAGAGCCATTGAAATGTAAAATCAAGAGGAGAGCAGTGAAGGATTTATAAAAATGGAAATAGCTTTAAAGGGCCCACCAGAATGAAATTGTTCATGAGTCATGAGGGACTACCTCTACAAGTGACACAGTTTCTCCTGCTGGTAAGAGATCTCCATCCTCCCCAGGAAGTCTGCAGAAGACCATTTCTGTAAATTGCAATTGCAAAGACCATCACCTGATATGACACTGGAGGGCAAAAGTAGCATTACTTCAATACAATCCCAGCATGAAAAAGTTAACAAAATGTGCGTCACTGAGAAACCAATTGTACCTGCAGGGTAAGAAAAGGTCACACACAAATGCTTGAAAACTGGGCATGCTGCATAAACTGTTGATAGAAAACTCCTTCCTATTCATATGTGAATAGATCGAGAGTAAGCACGATCAGAGCACAAAGAGAAATAATTATGACTATTTTTCAGATTAATAAACTTTACCTAGATTTTTCTCTCATTTTTCCACAGTACTCTCTCTACTTAGATTTTAAGTAGGCCAGAGACTCTCTCCTCTTTCTCTTTCCTCTGTATATCAAAATACTCAGATTATTATTATTATTTATTGCTTTGCAGAAATAAAAGTAATGGAAGCTACTGGATTTCTTTGTCATGGTATGCCATCCCAAAAGAATTCGGGAGCCTTTCCTCTGAATTTCAAAACAAATGTTATTTGGTTCCAGCAGCTGGATCAGCTTGTTCTGGATATGTTCACAAGCAAAACCATGGCCTATGTTGATTTCATTAGGTGAGCTCCTAAAGAGCTGCATCAAGTGCTCTATGATGTTACGAATGGCAATACTTTAAGTACTGCCTGCATTGCCTGCTGTTAGATTATCTCCACTAAGAAGAAAAATGTATATGGATGTATGAAGAGAAAGTGAACTATTTGTTGTGACAATCTATAGCAGCATGTTGTGTGCTATTGCTTTGTTATCCGATTTTCTGTAACACTGGGAGAGAGACCATGTTTAATTCAGGAATTACTTATATAGATTTGTTTGAAAAATTTTTATGGAAATTCTGCTACTTTTGCCTCTGTCAAAACCAAGGGGCTTTGTAAAACTTCATTTTAAAAGTAGGCTGTGGAAATGACACTTTATCCAGACATATCCTCTCCACGTTTTCAAATGATGCTTCAGTCATTGTGTTTTGTCATCCTGTTTGCAAAGAATTTGCTGTTTATTTTTTAAAAACAAATTTTATGTTGTATGATATAGTAGATTATACGTAGTCAGAAGCACATTCATAGCACTCTGATGTACACTTCAAATGTTTCATACAGTATATAGTGCAACATAATGCAAAATGAGAAGTCAAATTTGAAAGGCAATAGTTCCAACTATCTTTAAAACACTCGTTTCTGCAGGGAATTTAAACATCTTTTAATATAGATTCTTATTCACAGGAATGATGTTCTTTGGCAGGAGAAAGGTTCATTTTCCTTACAGGTTAGATTCAAATCAAATGAAAAAATAAAGAACTGCAGGTCAGGAAAACTGCTTAAAAAGATAAGAAAAAAAGGGAACGCATTTTTACCTTGACATTGACAAAGCTAGGAAGGAACAGAAAAGGTTGCTAGAGAGATAGTAGTATGCACTTGCATAAGGATACAAATGCACGCATGTACTGATGCAGTACAGAATAACCTGGTTTTGGTCTGCATGTATTTGGCCCCTGGCTCTACTCCTTAGCTGGTGAAATGTCACACATGAAGATTTTTTTCTAAAGCTTGCAGTGGCAATAAGTGTGTTCCAAAAGAAGCATCACGTGCTGATGGAAAGAAGATTCGGAAAGACAAAGCCAACATACTCAGTGAAGTTCCTTTAACATCATGAGCGTGGCATACTGAAATGTATTTGGATGTTTATCCCTAAACAGCAGAAGCCTGCAGCTGAGAAACATACCTAAAAGATTATTCAACATCCTAATCAAGTCCTTTACCCTTAAAAATCACTGTTCCTTCCCTGCCTGTACAAGACTTTGCTGTTTCACGTGGTGCTCACTGCCTTATGTTTCTGTGTGATAATAAATTGTAACAGTATGCACAGCATTCTAAGCTGCTCTCAAATAACAAAATTATCAGAATCCAAATAATTGTCACCACCACAGTTTGCTTCAATAGCCACAATTGTAGGAACAATAGAAATCCTCTTTCATTTCTTATTAAATTCTTTGAAAGTATTAGAAAAATGTTCTGATTTCCTTTATTTATCCTGTTACATTAATAAAGCAGAGAATTTAATGGATTTGAAATGCTTTGAAGAAATGCCTTTCAATCCCAAACCAGAAAAGATTACTGGTAGTAAGTCTAAACTCTTTAAAAAAATTGTAATTTTAAATGACCAGAAAACAGTACATATCCACTCCTATAGGCTTCACCACTCATACAGTGTGAGGCAATCACTGTAAAGGAACAGATTTTGTGCAGATTGAGGTCCTTTTCCAAGCAGTGCAAATACCTGCAGAGCACACTGAGATGGTACAAGAACAAATGGCCCTGAAATATTTTGCCTTCGAAGGTATGTATCATGCTATGTGAAGGCTGGCCCACTTTCAGCTAACAGCAAAAGCTGTAATTCCTTTAGCAGAAGAATTAATTAAGCACCAAGTGAGAGGTGAGTTTTCATTAATCACTCTGAAACTGTTAACTTCTCTTGAACCATCCTACTGGTTTGTGAAAAGGTAGTTAGACATTTCTTAAGTCAAAACTGCTTAAATTGGCTTCACAGCACTGACAAGACCGTCCTGAAGTCTCTTTTTACTAAGGCACACTGTTATTTCTCATTGAATTAGTGCCAAGAGTGCATGGAGCCTTGTCGAGACAGATTAAACAGGGAAGGAGGGAAGCCTTGGACCCTTCAAAATCAATTCAAGCACCTGCATGAGCATCTGTGTCTTTGCCTAAAAAAAGTGCTATTGAAAGTTTTATTCGTCTTCTATCAAACATATTGGAAAAAGAGAGCCTTTCTCAAGGCAATTATCTTACTTCTAAAAACATTACATGCAAACCTTAATTTTCCCAGGGCTGCTGGAGACCAGATGCAAAGCTGCATTTCAGGCATGGTGTCCCTGGCTGTATTTTCATTCAGAAATTTTGACATTCTGAGGAAGAACTGTTGTTGCAGCAATTTCATGATTGAGCTCCTCACTACTTACACACAATATTCAGGATGTTCTGCAGTGTCCTGGTTTCACCTTGGCCCTGGTCTTTGCCCAGCCTCTACCAGGTGCACCTCCTGTCCTTCCTGAGGAGTGAGCCTTCTCTGGACATAATCCCATGACTGTTGGAATTTTTGCTTGAAAAACCAAGAGTTGTCTTTGCAGGGAACTATTTCTGTTTCAGGGAGCTGAGTCAAGCTGCGTAGGAGGATGGAAAGTCAGAAGTATCTAAGGTATAGGAATAGTGGACTGGTGTTCAGTAGGGACACTGCAGCTTATCTCTGTTCACTCATGCTAATTATTTTAGCTCTATGGAATAAGCTATGGTAATACACAAAGGCGTTTCAACCCACATCACAGTTAATGGGGAAAGAAGGAAGAAAAATTATTCTAGCTTCTAGCAAAGCCCCAATTAAAATTAGACTTTAAAGTAATGCTAAATTAGGCATTTAATCAAAATTCTGTGTACACAGTTAAAATGCAATCTTGCTTCATGCAACTGAACTTAGGAAAGAAGTTTCTAAATCCTTAGAAAGCCTCATATTTAGGGACAGTATTTTCATCTATTAGTGAAAACATCATAAAATTATAAGGCAGGGGGCAGCATTTTCAAAATATCTCTGATTAGCATCTGAAATAAAAGACTCCTCCATTCCCAGCCAGTTTTCTATGGTGCCAATTATGCTTTGCAAAGAATACGTGTTGAAATCTGAATATATTCAGCAAATTATTCATGGATGGGATGAGTTTTCACATTAAGGACTTACAAGATCAGTATCACAGAGCTTCAAGGAGACACTCTAGTGCCCACAAGAGAATTGGAACTGGCTTTTAGGAATATGTATTGCTGTACCTACCAGTCACAGAAGAACACAGAAAGTACAGGAAATCACCTTTTCATCTTGCGTCACTGAAACATACCTTTAGGTGTGCAGCTTTCCAAAATAAACACCTTCTACTTCATTCAGGAATTACTGTAAGTGAAGTTGAAACACGAAAACTTTCCAGACCTGATACATTAAAAAAAGACCTTTACTCCTTTTTTCTCACAGCAAAAATGCCTGTGCAAAAATTTAGGGCAGATATTTTCCTTGAAACACTGACTTTTAAGATGTTGTTGGACATTGAGATTTTAAATGTGAGAAAATCATCTGGAAAACAGAGGTCATCCAGTGAGAAAAAATACAGATGCTACGCATCTTGTGAGTGCAAACAAATTCAAGGAAATTTGAATATCAAATGCGTCCAATGATTTGTTTTTGAATATCCACCCATAGATTGAGATTCTTAGATATTATTTTTCTTACGTACAAAAATAGCAATGGATATTAGAACTTTGAAATTATTTCAAGCACACCTCTGGAGTTTAGATAATATTTTCCTTTTTGTTAAAACCTGTTCAAGAATAGCTATGTTGTATGGCACCATAAAATTCCCTTTGAAATTCTACATGATGGTTACAAGTTCTGACAAATTTGATATTTTTCCTAATCAAATAATTTACAGAAATTATTTGTAAAATATTTCAAACGACAACAAAATTAGTCACAATCTATTAGTAGACAAACTGCTAAAGAGAAAATAGAAGAGAATTTAATTGAATAAATTATTCATTACAATTTATTCAGTCAGATTTGATTTAAATGGTTGTTAATCTTTTGAGGGTTCATGTAGTACAGTCTTGCAGTAGCCCTGGTCATGAATTTCAATATACAAACTGTGATTTTTCTCCAAAAAAGTTACATGCTCACATTTCCTATGTAATGAAAAACTAGGAAAAAAAAAATGGTTTGGAGCCATCAGAACATTTTGTTTTGTGAATCATTTTCTCCAGTAAGAAAATAATTACTTGTTTTGGTAGCGTCAAAACTCTCCAGTACAAAATACTAATATAACGCAATAATACACATATAATGCAGTATCATAGAAAGTAGCAGTATAATAAATGTAGCAGATTTTCTTAAACCTCAAATTTTATCAAAACAGATAACCATTCTGTGAAAGATTTAGACAGATGGAACAGTTTCCTGACCTTTCGGGGCCATGCTAAACTTCATGCACTCTTGCCACCTCCACAGTGCATGCCAGGGAGCCACCAGCCAGCGTTAATGAGCACTCATCTCTTGGAAAACGTGAATTATCATTGCTCAACTTTTCACTGTGAAGCTTTGTCAAGAAATCTCTCCAGCACCCTAGGAAGTGGTATTTGTTTCTCTAGAGAGCTGTGGGAAGAATCAAGTAACTTGTTTCTGTAAGGATTGCTTGACATCTAGACATGGACATCTTAGTTGTGGGTCTGTTGCCATGACACCACCTTGCAACAAAAAAAACCCACAACAGTTACGTTAAAAATAAAGGAAGAGTTGAGTTACACACATTTAAATACCGATCAAGCATTTCAAAGCCCAAAGACAGATGTAAAAAAGAGCAGAAAAATAAGTTTACATATCCACCTGGGATTTTAAAAGCTGCAAGAGGTCACTCTCTCTGCTTCTCTTTGTTAACAAGCTGCCCAAACCCCTGTTGAGCTTCACCTCAAGGGTTCAGCCCCTAAGCACAGCCTGCTTCCCCCAGGGTGCTCCTGATCTGGAGATACATATTGCCCGTCCTATAAAATTTCCCTCAGCCATAGCCGCAGTCAGTCTCCTCCCTCTGATTTTCTCTAGTCTATAACATGAGCACGATGTTAGCTTTAACTCACCTTCCAGAGATTTACTGACTACCCTCACCTAAACACAGTGTTCCTGCCTCTTGGCCTGCCTGAAATCATCTCCTGTCAGAAAGACAGAAGTCTGCACCACACACCATTGATTGCAGGAGGTTGGGCACTGCCTCTAACATGTGTTGCCAATGCTCCACACCACTGTGATCTTCCCCAGGTTTGCCAGAGCCTGAGGGGGGAAGTAAAACATGATAGTCACAGCAGGCTCAGGGCACTGAGAGCAGTGCTGGTGGACACCTGTGGTTGTTGGATGGTTACAAGCTGGGGGCTGCAGGGAGCTTGGGCAGAAAATAGGCTATCCCCTCTGAAACCAGATCAAGGTCTGACTGAACCCAATAGAAAGGGACAACAGACAACCTCAGCAGCAGCCAGGATTTCTCTCCAAAGAAGCACAGGTTGGGCAATAACCTTCTTTCATTCTTTTTCTTACAAAAAAAACAGTTCTCTCTCCTCCTCCCCTTCTGGAACTGTTCATAGGGTCCAACAAGGGTGGTGCTAGACCATGATAAAATGTGGTTAGTGTGGACATGGGACATTAACCTCCCCTTCTGCACTGCTGGCCTGGCACCAGCTGGGACCTGGTGCCCATGGAGGAAGTGCTGTCTTCAGGGCAAGATGAGGACAGAGGCAGTGCCCAGTCCCGAGCACAAGCAGGAGGACCAAGATATTGGAGCTGTCATGTACATATTGTGCAATCAGCGTCTGACAGAGTCAGGAATTCGAAAGCTCACTCATGCCATTCAGTTAATTACAACGACTAATTTATATCTCTTATTGTTTCGCGAGCTTGAAACTTCAATTTCAGTTAGAATGGAGCGACAGCTGATGCAAAATGTGCTCCTGTAAAAAAACATGGGTTGCAGCAAATGGAGAAAGAATGTTCAACAGTAACAGTCATTCTCAGTTAGGATACTGGGGGAAAAATTGCAGCACATTAAGAGAGCAATAACACTCAACAGGGTGTGCATTCGTCAGTCTCTGTGCATGCAGGGGGAGTGTGCTGTAGCACTGGGAGCAGGCAGTCATGCAGGCTTCAGTAACAATTCCCCTGTTGCGGTGTGCCAGGCACCACTGATGGATAACACAAGCTGGTGGTGAGGAAAGACAACCAAGAGTTCAGCTCTTGCAAGCAGTGAACACTGCCATGGATTCACACAATCCATGCAAGGCATGTACCTTCTCTGGGATTCTGAGATCCTATTTTCCTAAAGAGTGAAATGAGTGATACTGACTGACTTTCCCATGGAAGTTAATTGCTCAGTACAAGGAAAGAGTAGCAGTACTTCCATCGCTACTCACCATAAAATAAGAATAATCAATTCCTGCAGAGAATGGTAGGAGAACTCCTTCTTAGGGGTGTGAAGGGTCTGGAGTACAAGCCTTACGAGGAGCACATGAAGGAACTGGCATTGTTTAGTCTGGAGTAGAGGAGGCTCAGGAAAGACCTTATCACTTTCTACAACTACCTGAAAGGAGGTTGTGGTGAGGTAGAGATCAGCCCCTTCTCCGAGGTAACAGCTATGGGACAAGAGGTGATAGCATTAAGTTGTGTCACGAGAGGCTCAGCTTGGATATTAGGGAAAATTTCTTCTCAGAAAGAGCGGTGAGGCACTGGACAGGGCAGCCCAGAGAGGTGGTAGAGTCACCAACCCTGGAGGTATTCAAGAAACTTGTAAACGTGGCACTGAGGAATTTGGTTAGCGGGCATGGTGGAAGTGGGTTGATGATTAGACTAGGTGATCTAGTGGTCTTTTCCTACCTTAATGATTCTGTGACTCTATGGTAAGCACAGTGAGTACAGGGCTAAAAGGAAGGGGAAGGAGGACCCCACTCTTTAAAAGAGTGAAGTCAATGCCCAAGAATAAAAGGACCTTGCAAAGACCAGAATACAGATAGACTGATGTCTACCCAGGTTCCTAATACTTCCCTAGGATCCTGCCTCTTTTTAGTCATCCACAGAGGCTGGCTTCCAAACCAGGTGCCACTCAAGGATGTCAGCTGCTCTGCTCCCCAGCAAAGGACCAATCTGTAAGACTCAGCCATCCTTATCCACAGTTCAGTCTCTGCCTAACGTCCTCTACCCAACATTAGAATATTCATGTTCAAAAAATATTGATATAATTTCATTTTGTGGTCTCCTCCCAAGCAGTTGTGCTTGTTTAAGAAGCAATTGCAGTTATTATGCATTGAGTTTTCTCTCTCTCTCTTTTTTTTTTTTTTTTTTTAAGTAAAATAATAGTTCTCCCTAAAAAAAAGAATAAAATTATCAAGGCAATAAACTCACTGCCTTCAAATGTTCCATGTTATTATTTCTCATGCTGATGAAGCATGTGCAAGTTTTGCATAAAAACACTTGCCTTGTTTGTGAAAACAAACAAACAAAAAGGGCAAATTCATGGGCTGCTTTTCATTCATTTACCATCCACATGTTTCATTGCTGACCGTATGTATGCACAGCACATACACAAAGAATAGCAACCAGTACATATGGTGCCTACTGCTATTCAGAGCCTGTCACACTGCACTTCTGAGTCTTTCAACTAGGGTAGCCTGATTTGAAAGTATTTTGCAAACCACTCCGACTTTCATTTTGGAGGAAATGGATAGAAGAGGGTTATAGGGCAGACTTAATATTTTATGCACAATCATGAAATTAAGTTCCCTCCTTTCCTTCCTCTGCTGACATCTCAGCAACTACTTGAGAGCAC
This sequence comes from Tympanuchus pallidicinctus, assembly GCF_026119805.1. Taxonomy (NCBI): domain Eukaryota; kingdom Metazoa; phylum Chordata; class Aves; order Galliformes; family Phasianidae; genus Tympanuchus; species Tympanuchus pallidicinctus. Next base: position 12,581,914 of record NW_026294769.1, read on the forward strand.
AAACTGACCAACACTCTGCATCTGCCAAATACTCCTCTTCTTGTACTGTGTTCATTATCCATCTCACTCTTCCCCCTTTAGTAATTAATTCTGAATATGCCTTTCCATAAAACATATTAATTTTCCTTAAGCTGAAGGTAAGCAAGCATCTCAAACAACGGAAAAGCAACTCCTCCTTCTACCATCCTGCCAACAGCCTGGCACAAGTAGATCTAATAAACAACACTGGGTATGAATACGGATCGAGGTATTGTAATCAGCTGAGTGCTGAGTCAGAACTGTAGAGTGCCATTTTCACACACATCCCCTTCATTGTTCTGTTCTCACAACTTAACTTTTCAGTCTTTTTCAACCACTTTTTTTTTTTTTTTTTCCCCCCACTGGCCAATTCTCTACCTGCTCTTTTCTGAGATTGGACAACCAAAAGCTTTCCACCAGCTTGTGATAAGATGGAGTGACTTGTGTTATGGCCAGGTCCACACATCAGCAAATGGGCATACAAGCAGATAGCTGACAGTTCCTCATCCCTCAAGGAGTCCCAGAGAAATAGCAATCAGACATAACAGGGCTGGGCTGAAAGTGCGTGTCCTGCTCTTTCTTCCAAACTGTACATTGATAGATTCCATCTCTCTATCTATGCAATAGGAAAATTATAAGCAATTGAGATGGAGCATAAACAAACAGGCCTATTCTGCTTTATTTCCAAATGTAACAATTGCCTTTATATTAAAATAAATAAATAAAAGTAAGTAGCGTGAATTAAAAACCCTCTGCAGAATCAGCAAATATTACGTAGGGAAGTGAATCTTGTCACCGTTAATAGAAAATATTCTGTTATTATAAGCCTGATCTTGTCTCCTTGCCACTATTTAGCTTTGCAAAAGCCAAACCAGACTGCTTGAATGAATTTTCAGTGGCCAGATTTTATGAGAATGGCTAATTTTCTTGGAAAGTTTGAAGACAAGTGAGATAAGACATTTAGGAGAGGTGAACATTTGTTGCTGCTCTTTTGAAACCATTAGCACATTATGAAGAGCCACTGTTCTCCCTTCTCCTAGGAAATCTAGCATCTCTTCAAAGGAAAGGTTAAAGGAGCTGGTTCCACATTCTGCAAAGAGATTTTGACTTGGGCCAAAATTTCAGCTCCCGTCCAGGAAAACACAAGTACCACTTTGCTTCTCTATATTGCCGACATCCCACGTACAAAATGCACATTCACTTAATGTCTTATAAACACATTACCCCAGTACAAACGTTGGAAATATCCCACAGAAGCAGATAGGTATATCACTGGGAGCCAGTGACACTGAATGTTTCTGAGGGTGTGCCTCAGGTGGTTCATAACTGTTCACCACCTCAATCTGGTGAGATGTCATGACATACTCACATTGTGTATATTGGTGGTTTGGTTTGGGCTGACTTCAAGATGAAATAATAGAAACATGATGCAAGAACACACATTTACAGCTATGTTAGTGAAGAAGTCAGCAGTCTGTAAAAGTATGCGCAACCCCAATTCATGTAGGACTTCAAAGAATGGGGGTGGTGCGGTCAGAACAGGAGAGGGAAAGTGGCATGAAGGGAGGAAGGTACAAAACAGCACGTTCCCTTTATCTCCTTCTGATTCGGAAAAGGTTGAGATCAGATTTCATTTGCTGCAGGTCAGGCTCTTGTTTTCTGTTTCTGAATACAATAAAGCACAATGTTCCACCACTCTGTAGGCATTTTAAATTACTTCTCACGTGGTTTTTGAATGCTTGGCAGATTTATATTAAATATAAATGTTTTATATGAAATAATTACGTGATGCTGTTTCTTTGAGAATCACTGTGTTGTCTATCAGCAAAACTTAAACCCAAGGTTTGAGCATAGAAATGACAGCTTCAATTTTGTACAAGGATTTTTAAAAAGCCTCTGAAATTTTTTTCCAGCTAACAGTCCACCAAGGGGTTAACCTGAAGGACAGGAAAAGTAATATAATTTTAATTGTGCATATTTTTCCTGGTTATTCCAGGAGCTTCTGCCTCATAAATCCTCATGACAATTGCATAATGCTGAATCTATCCACTGGGAATCCCAGAGGGAAGGCTTAACCCTTCTACTTTGTTGAAGTTTAATAATTAATTCTTCTTTCAGTGAGAGGAGATAGCTTACCCAAACAGTCAGTCCTGAAGCAAACACTGGCATAGGTACTGTACTGTACGTGCTCTGTACTTTCCATTTCCTTCCCTGGGCCACATAGGGATAGGCAAACTGGTTCAAGTAAAATTAGAACTGACCCAAACCTTGTTACTTAAACACGTTAGGGCCTATTAGCCACTCCCTTAAAGGGCAAATTCGGGGGTTTGTATTTAAGCTAGTCTCCCACTGAAGGTTAGAATTAGACCCCAGATTGTCTGCTTTCCTCAGCAGCGGCTGCTTTCTAATTGCAACTGTTGAATGCATGCATATTCATTACACCGTGGAGCTTGGGAAGCTGCACAGTCTGCAGCTAATGTGCTGAATCAGACAGTAAATCAGACTGATTAAGATACAAGCTCAGGTTTAAAAGATGCACTAATCACCCAGCCTTGTCTTTGGGGCAGACTTTCAAATCACACCCATGCAAGGGATGCTGAAGAAGAGCAGGGGCTGATGGCCATCTCTGGTGTCCCCACAGGTGACACTCACTGTCCTAAGATTTCCTGCAGCTCACACTGGCTGCTGCCATACTCTAGATGTATACACTTACCTGACATTGTTAGTCACAACTTGTACATGGAAGACCTGAGGACTTGATGATACAAGATTTTGGAGAGCTTGTATAGGCACAGTCACGCAGGGACCTGTTGCTGCTCCCCTTGCCCTTGTTCTGTGCTGTAGCAGCAGACACACATGAAATTGCTTTGCTGTGTGCCAGCACAACCCAGCTTCTTTTCTCACCTTAGCATGCTTTCTGTACTTGGCTCTCAGGTAGGCTGTGAAAATAAACACAGTCTTGAGATGAGCATACTTGTGTTTATTACTGAGCGCCTCTGGAATAATACCTGCATTCAGTGTCAGCCATTTCACATCCCTCCATTCTGTAGCAGAGGAGTCCTTCCTTACAAAAGTACTTCTGAGTCTGCCAGGAAGCCAAGCGTGGGAGAAGAACAAGACCTCTGTAAATGCATTCAGTGAGTTAAGTTGTTTGTTTTGTGATAAATAGCTGTGCTGATACCTTCAAGTGTTTGACATTCATGATTCACAATTTAAAGCCTAAAGCACGTAGTGGTGTTTACTTCTTGATTTAACCTTCTGAAACCACTGTTGCTTGTGCTCCAGACTCATTTAGTTTGACAGTTATGTGAATTCCAGCCATTGGGCTGAAACTGCCATCCCAGTTTGCATGAGCAATACCTCCCTGTTGCACAAAGACCTCTGAAAAGGTGCATGTACATAGAAAAATCACACTCTCGTTTCAAAGGCTGCCCAATGTTTGCAAATCCATCCTTTTTTCTGCCTGATAGAGTCTCAGTCTTTTCTGAACAGAAGTGAGAGAAGTGGGACAAAAAGCTTTGAACCACCTAATTCCCCTGGCTTTGTCACCATCACCAGTAACAAATACAGCAGCACTGGAGTCTGTAAGGTCGGATTTGAAGGAGGCAGGGACTTCCCCTATTTTTGGAAATTTCCTCTGACCTGACTTCACTTTAACTTCAACCAGCTTCCCCCTCCAGACAAATATAAAACGCAAGTGTACTTGCTGCATTTGTGCCAGACACACACTAGTGCAGTTCCAGAATAATCTTAGAATCATGGAATGACCTGAGTTGAAAAGAACCACAACGATCATCTAGTTTCAACCCCCCTTCCATGTGCAGGGTTGCCAACCATCAGACCAGGCTGCCCAGAGCCACATTCAGCCCGGCCTTGACTGACATCCTCCAGGCATGGGGCATCCACAACCTCCTTGGGCAACCTGTTCCAGTGCATCACTACCTTCAGTGTGAAAAAAGAAATCCCCCAGATATCATCACAAACACTACATGTACTACAAATTAAACTCTAGATCAGAAAAAGTACTCATATCTTGTAACAATTTACAGTTAATTCACTCTGTTTCTTGAAGCAAAGGTAACAACACCACAAGCTTAAACTTTCCAGACAGTGTCATAGCAGTCACCTCCAAATGAAGGCTGGGCTGCACTGCAAGAATTTCAGATGTTATCCTGATGGTCACACAGAAAGTCAAAAGCTAAATCAAGACAGGTAGCAGAGACAGTAGCTTCCTTCTTAATCTTAACAGCATCAAATCAGAGGCAATTTAGCACCAAATTCATTATCTCTCAGATACTTTTGCAGAAACTGTATTTGAGGCTCCTTTGTGTGGTTACATAGAATTATCATAGATCCCTGTGAGCCCCCACGAACACTGCTTTCACCAAAACTGGTAATTGCATTGTGCATTGAAACAGATGTGGCATGGCAGCCTTCTTAACAATAATATCCAAGGGGAGAAGAACCAAGATAGGAAACGAGTTAGGAAACATAAGTTTCAGCAGAGGTTTGCACGCACCAGACAAGACGTTATGAGGATAAAAAGAGACAGACACTCATCTGCCAGCGTTGAGCTTTGGGGCAGGTGAATGAGACGGCCAGGAATAAAGCAAGACAGAGAACTTGGCCTGGAGCAACCCATGGAGTCCTGAAAAGAAGGAAACACAGAATGAGAGGGTGGGCAGTGCTATTGTGGGGAACAGCCAAAGAGGAAAGAGGACAGCAAGCAACGCCCATGCAATAGGGATTGCAGTGTTGCCAGCAGGAAGGGGAGTTTTTAGCTCTGGTTTTCCATCTCCTCTCTTGTGCCACCAAACAACAACGATGTGTGTATACTGGGGGGAATGGAACTTGATGATTCTTGAGGTCCCTTCCAACTCAAGCTATTCTATGATCCTAGATATGAAGGCAACAGAGTTTCAGTTACCTCTTGACAACTTCCTTGCTACAGAGAATCTTTGTGGCAGCAAGAAGGTGCAAGAAGGTGCCACTGGCGTATTGATGCCCAACCTGCAGACTTCATCACTCACCATATAGGATCAACCTCTAAATTCACAAGACATCCTCCTAGCACCACAGCTTCAGCAACAGTTTTTTCTTTAAAAGACATCTCTATTGCTGCTGATGTCCTGAACAGAGCCTCTTCTCCCCAGAATTGGTGTCTGGAATCTCAATCAGAGCAGCAAGGACAAAAAGCACCACAGGAGGAATATTTGAGAGAGACATGCGCAAATCCTTTGACAAGAACAGAGATTAACTAGCATGTAGATATACATCATAAGGGTCCAAACGGACACTAAGCCACCAAGAGAGACTGCAGTTAAGTGGAAATAAGCTTTGCTGAATACATGAAAAGCCAAAGGATCTTGGAAGAACTCTTAGCTGAAAAGGCCATTAATCACTGTAGCCAGCTGCATCCCATATACAGCACTCACCTTGTGAACCTGAAAAATATTACTGTAATAAGAAAAAAGACGCCCTTCAAAAGATTCTTCAGGTGCCCTATGCAGAGACTGCAGTAACTCTTTGGGACAGATTATTTTCTGGCTGTATTTCTCAGTAGGCGGATTCCTCAGCTCCAATTCCAAGAGCAGCTGACATAACTAACACCACTTTCATCTGACGCAGTCACCTTCCCCTATTTTTTCCCTACAGAAAGATTCAAACTAAACTAACATAAGGATGGGGAAGGAGAGGCTGAGGGGGAGGGAAATGAACTGGTCCTTCACCACCTCCCCCCTGTCCTTGGTAAAGCTGAAATCCCCACAGACCTTTGTCGAAGGGCAAAAAACATGCCTTTTTTCTCCAATGCTTTGATGTGTCTGAGATCCTAATCAAACAATGAAAAATAAAATCCCATGCATCGAAACAAGATCACCTCTGGCTTCAATCTGGCTTACACTTCCAGCCCCTGGAGTTGAGTCAGCATCGGTCGCATCAGCTGCTTAAAACAAAGAAAAAGGTGAGCAGCAAACATTAGTCACATGTGAAGGCAGCAGCAGGCACAGACAAGTGACTCAATTCCCAGTTGGCTCTGAGAATTCCCATCATCCTCTCCACATCAGCACATTTTTAAGCAGGCTCAACATGACCTTGTAAATTCCCCTCTACGTCACCACAGGGACTTTGAGGACCTCCTCCTTCTTTACAATTCTGCTGTCAGCTCTCTCCTTTTCTCATGCATATTGCATTTTATGAGACACTTGCTCTGAAAAAAGCAACAAAAAGTTGCAGTGTTTGGCAAGATACCTATAGACAGGGGACTTAGTTCTAAGTAAGGCTCCTCTAGCTGGGACTACTCACATTCAATCGGAGGCTAACTCCTGAGGATACTAGGATGGCTGCCTGGAACATGCACTTATTTTCTGAAAATAAATTGCCGTTACTGCAAGACTGACTGCCAGGTGAAGTGAGCCTGGCTCACTGGCTCAAACAAACTACACAGAAGAGGGCTCAGCTGGTTGTGCTATCGCTTTGGGATTGTCATGTCCACTGAGACAGCTCTTACAAAATGCCTGGGGTATTAAAAACAAATAGACAAACAAAAAAAAAAAAAAAAAAAAAAAAAAAAACAACCAAGAAGCTGGAATACTGGATATGAGGCAGCTGTGAAAGAGCCAAAGCAGCTGTGAGCTGGGGTCGCCACCAGTCATCCCTTGCAGGAAGAGGTGAAAATTGCTGACAGTTTTCATTCGTTCCCCATGGGGTACTTCAGGTTACAGTGAGCTTGTCTTCTTTCCAACATAGATCCTCAGCTGTTGTAAATTGCTCAAGATCCTCCGGCTTTCACTGAGTACCTCCAGTTTATGACAAGTGAAAACAAAGATCAGTTTCTGTGTTTTTCACAAAAGAAAAAGAAAATCAAGATCAACAGCTCGCCAAGTGGCAGACACTTAAAAATGATAAAGCTTAGGAGTTAGACTGTAAACATTTTTAGCTATCTCTTCTTATGTCTTATGTCCTATCTCTCAAACAATACATCTAAGGTCGTCTGCTGCCAAACGCAGTCCTTGAAACATCTTGTCAAGTCTCTTACAGAATTTTTTCTTTAAAAGTATTCTACAGCTGTACCAGTTCCATAACAGAGGAAATCAGACCCTATCTTACCCACACAAGTATTGACAAAGTTTCTAATACTTTCAGAAACTGATCATCTAATGAATGTAAACACCTGGATCTTGTTTGTCTAAATGATAGATTACCCAACAGTTCATTAATCAGTCACTCATTGCCCTCCTTCCTAGCTATTCATAGTGCCCATCTTTAAGGACATAATGTGTTATGAGTTTGATGGCCCTCCCATGCACTTCTTTAAAGCAAGGAGTAACATATTAGAGAGATCTACCTGTGTCTGCTGAATTTATGGTGATGACTTTGGTACTAGCACCTCAAGGAAGGTAATAAATGTTTTATAGACAAGAATTATTTCACACCTACCAGCGATCAGCTATAATCGCCTCTTTGCTGTATGCTTCCCCTAAGTGAATCCTCCCCAGTGACTTGATAGCCAAGATGATTGCTTCAAGCAATTAAAATCTCCAGGATCTATTCCAAGCTCATTTTGTTGCCAAGTTAACAATACAGTAGTGAAAGCAATTTAGAGGTATTAAATGTTCTTCAGTCACCATTTTCCCCTGGCTCTGTTTTTGTAGCTGTCTGAGGACACCTTGCCTGATCAGCAATCAAACCAGACCTGCTGTCCAAAGCACAGTACCGAGTGTTCTGAAATGTTCTTCTGTATCTTTGAAGGCGAGCTGATTCACAAATAAGAAACACTGATTTCCTCACAAATGTTATCAAGGAGCTTTCAAAGTGGGGTGCAGTATGTCTGCTTCTTCTGTTGAAAAAGGGGGGTTGAGGTTGAGCAGGGGGAAGATCCAGTCTTGAAGAACATCCAATCTGTTTTGAAATGAAATATCATTGGTAGAATTTAAAAATAAAATTTCAATTATGCCTACATTTTAAACATCTGAAAAAGCTGTTTTTGGCAGGTATGGTAACATAGAGACCTGCAAGATGACTATGAAGATGAGAATTGGATGTACTGAGATCAGAAAATTTCAATTAAGCTTCACATCATGTGGACAAAAGTAATTATTTACATAAACATTGGGCTCACTTCAGCTAGCTGTGGAAGGGACTGGAAAATGCCCAAACTTTTATAAAAATGTTATTAAAATAGCATATTTAATGAGGGAAAAGGATGCAGTCTTCCATTTCTCTGAACTTCCCAGGCTTTGTTGAGAGACAAATGTATTCTGAAAGGCCAAACACACAACTTGGTCAAATCTGTGAAATAAAAAATGCTCTGAAATAAGTCTGCCACATCTATAAGTTAATTACATTTCTAACACCACCATGGCCCCCAGCCCTCACCTGTATCCATCCATCTCACCTTCAACAGGTTTTGAAGGTGGGAAATACCCAACTGATCTGATTTGAACTCAGTGCTGTGGCATAGTATTTCCAGAAAAATAATGACAGAACCAGGCAGCTATGCTCATTTTGCAAAGCAAAGTGCAGTTTATTTTAGGGCAACAGCAACACAAAGCAGAATGGAACAAATATAAATACAAACACAAGTTGTACTCCTTACTTACCCCCCACTCTCACTTTCATTTACTTTTTTAACCTCTATATTGCTTTGCTCTTCAGGCTGTTTGAACCAGAGCAAACATACATCTCCACTGGAACAAGATATTTAGACCATGTTACAGGAAGATAGGGATAATTAATAATAATATTAATTGCCTTCTCTGCCTTCCCTCCCAGTGATTTAAAAAAATAAAAGCTGTCTATTGCACTTGTATAATTGAGATGAGTCTTTACTGAATGTTCCACGCACCAACCTAGCACACCACAGTGTAATAGTCTTTGACATCATCTTGCTTCTGTGGCTTTATGAACGCTAGATTTATACTGATTTGCAATTAAAGGAAGGCCAACTTGGTGCCAAATGTACACTTTTGAACCCCAGTCATGTCAGCTCTACAGCTGTTCCAATAAAGTTAACTATCTCTAATAATTGAAAAAGTGCTTTAAAAAATATTCTAATGGCAAAATGTCTCCATGTAGGTTTGGGACTAGTTAGACTATAAATGAGTCAATTAGTAAAAATTCTCGTAACAGAGAAATGAAGCTGTGAGGTTGATCACATAGATCATGCATGTGAAGCAAAACATAAAAAGCAATGACATATCGAGCTCTCCAGGGAAGAAACCAGCGCTAAGGGGGTACTTAGATTTGCACAAGCCAGCCAGACCTCTACTTTTCTAGAAAAAAAGAGAATAGATTTGTGAGGGGGTGCCTATGATAGAGCAATGATTTTGCTGAACCTGTGAGCAAATGTTATCCAAAAGCAAATATAAATGCAAATGTATACCACACAGAGTGAAAAAAGAGAGCCAAAGCTTCCTGCTAGTCAAAACTGGTAACAGAGTCCAGCAGCAGTCACATATCGGTGGCACATGACTTTCATTTCCATATGGGTGTTAGAGCTAGAATCAGCCAGAATCTCACTTGGGATACTTTGGATGTAGGAGGCCATGGCACAAACATAATGGGAGGAGGAAAAAAATCTAAAAAGCACCAAAAATCCTGAAGCCAGTCACTCAATGCTCCTTTCCAGATGGTTGTTTGTCCCACAGCTGTTCTTTATGACAGCTCATCTTTCTGCCAAATGTTTTTGAAAACCTAAGACTGCAGGTCATGGCTGTGTCTGATCTGTCAGTAAGAAAGGCATGAAAACACAGCTGGCAGTAGAGAGAGGTAAGAAAGGAATAAAAGAAAAACTCAGTGGACAGGCTTCCCAATCAATCTCTCATCCTCCATCAATCATCCGATGAGAAGGCACTGGAGAGAGAAGGAGTCTTTACATGCCCCTTGCCCCCTAATCCACCACTCACATCCAGTATTGACATGAGCTGCTACCAGGGTAAGTGTGTGCAATAGCTCATTTAAAGAGAAATCCACCTTTTTGGCTTCCTCCTGACACCAGCCCCTGAACAGGAAAGATTGCAAGGCAACTTCTGCAAGAGAGAAAGATACAAAGGCAAATAACAATTTTAGTTTTGGAGAAATACTAAGGAGAACCACAGTGCAAACTTGTGGCCAGCTCTGCGTGGTGCTGAGCCCTGTGTGCTGGGTGCAAGTACTATTCCTCCCTGCCAGAGCAAGAGCAGCCACAGCTGGATGCAGCCAATGTATTTGCTCTGCCTACTAAGCACACATCTGGAATAAACTCCTGGTCCATCGCTTATGGTAAGGAATGCAATGCATCAAATTCATAGCCCTACCGATGCCAGTCAAGTTGTATACGCTACTCTGTTGAATTAGTTCTTGGCACAAAAGACATCTTAGCAACTCCAATGGGACCACATACATAAATAAAAAGAGATGTGAGGGAACACAAAGAAAATGTCATTTCCAATATTGGTCCACTTGTCCTGAAGCAACAAAGAATGGCATAGCTTTGCCTACCCTCTGCAAAAGCAAGAAATAGCTTTGACAGCAAGTCTGAGAAAGAATTCAAAATAATACATCCAGTGTCTTAAGCAATTTGACATTTTCTCTAATGCCCCAAATGTGTCCATAGTTTATGAATAAGCTACCTGTAAGCTCAAAAAAAAAAAAAAGAAAAAAAAGAAAAAAACCAACCCCACACAACAATGCACAAAACCAAAGCTAAACATAAAATTCTGGAAGGGTAAATTCACGAAGCCTTTCAAAACCCAGTCTGAAGGTCAAGAAATGCAAAGTGTTTCTGCAACTTCTGGAAACAAATGAGGTCCCTACATATAAATAAAATGAAAATCCTTGTACAGATTAATTTGACATTTCTAAGCATCGTGTGTTACCAGGATAGATTTGAGAAAGGTCCCCATTTTACTCTGTCAGTGGCTTTCAAGGCTGTATCACAGATATGTGATAAAAAAGAGTGTTTTTGACACCACCAGGAAGGCCCCAATCAGTAGCCACTTTCTGAAGGAAAACCCCAGACAAGGTGCATGCTGCATGATAGGTTATGTTTTATGCTCTTGTACATTCCTGAAAGGTTAAATCTTTTCAAGCTATAATGTGCACACCAGCATTATCTGTAAAGGTAATTTACATCATAACACAACATCAGGTAGGTTGCTCAGTCACAGAAATGCACACAGGTTCAAAAGCCTTCAAAGATCAAGACCCAGTTCAACATTTGATTACTCACTGAAACGCTAATACTTGTAAAGTGGATCTAACTTCACTGCAATCATTCACTCACGTGGCTCTGCTCTGTCCCTCATCCTACCACCCTTCCACAGAACACAGTAATTCTGATAACAGTGAGAGCTAGTAATTTCATCAGTAGTAATTAGCCCACGCAGAACAAACAGACAAAGCTGACCCTGAAATAATAATCAAGCTTTCTAGCTTCTCTCAATGCATACTGTGTTTGGTGTGTAAGGACAGGTGTTCCTCTTGCTCATTTCTTTAGTGTTCAATTCAAATGAGACGTTTATTTAACTACTCTCATGCAGTAACATTTTTCATGCTGCCATTTGGTCGGAGAGACATCTAAACAGCTGGAATTCTGAGAGTAGACTCCATAAAAGATGCACTGAAATCCACATCCTAGCAGGACTTGAATTGGAGACACAGGCACTTCAAAAAACACAGACTGTAGTGGTGGAAACACTTAGACAGTGTCAGGGTTATTTATTATAAGAACTAAGGAGTGTTGCTACATCCCTGACCTTAATGAGTAAAATCTACCTTCTGAAAAGTTCCAGCTAATCATAATTTGAGTATTGCCATTTTCTTTAAGAATTAATTTTTTTTCAAACTGTATTAGAGAAAAGATATTTTTGTGCAACACAGTGGGAGTTGTTCAGATTTTTGAGCTTATACTTTTTCCACTAAGAAGGGAAGAGGAGACGAGACTCTTCAGGAGCAGATCACCAGCGAGTCTTGTAGCATCACGCTGAAGTTCAGAGAGACCTCCCTCTCTTTAGATGACCCACAAATACAACAAAACATACTGTTCAAGCCTCGAGGGAAGCACAGGAGTAGTATTTATAGTAGGCTAGGGGTCACTGGAGGCCAAATATTATCTCAGTGAACATCTCAGCAAGGAACATCTAATATGTAGGTGTGTGTTTTGGTGTGAGAACAGTTTACCAAGAGGTGCCAAAGGCCTTGGTACTTGCCCTCCATCCCTAAACCCCCTTCTGTACTCAGAGCAGGGCTGCATCAACTCCAATGCACACAACCTATCTCCTGATCAGTAAGGCTCATCAAAACTGTTCATCTCTTAAGACAAACACAGCTGCAGTAGGTCAGTTCAAAAGTCCACTTAGTCTAGTACTCTGTCTCCAACACTGACCCAAACCAGTCACTTAGAGAAAACTATAAAAACAGGTCCCAAGACCTCTCACTCACCATAAATTATTCAGAAATTTTCTGAGCCAGACACATTTCCAGGTGATTAGATCAAATTGTGTCTCACTGAAGTCGCAGTGCTTTGCTGGAGATCCTCCACTGTCTCTGTGAAAGAAGAGTTCTCCCATGAGACTTAGTAGCAAAGCAGTGCTGACCAACTTCCCTCATTCTGTAGGAGATGAAAAGAGAAAGCAGAACAAGCATCTCATTTATCAAATACTGCTGTGGCTTTGCTTCCATTCAAAAAGAGCTTCCAGGATTTTCTAAAATGAAGACCGTCCTTCACTTCACAAAAAGAATTTAATTGAAAGATAAGGAGATCCCAAGCAAAATGACTTGTCATAAAAGGTAGAAGTGGTGTCACACAGGCTCAAGACAACTGTCTCAGAGGTGAGGATGCAGAAAGGGAAGTGCTGGTGTGAGTGGGCATGGCTGCTAATCACCATAAACTTTTCTCTGAAGAAACAGATTTAAAGTTTAGCTGCTCCTTGCTTGAAGTACTGAAGGTCTGATCACAGGAGAATATATGATACATGGAGTAGAGGTATTCAGCTTTGAAATAATCTAATTTAGAGTCTTCATGAACAGTCTGGACAAGATATTAAATTTCCTAGTATATCACAATGCAAGAAGACTGAGGAACCCTAGGACATTATCAGGTGGCAGTTTTAAAGACGCAAGGAATGTGTCACTGGCACATGTACAGGTCATGAAATTCACACGTCTGAGACACTGTGGATGACAAAAATACAGCCAGCTTAAAAATAAAACAGACAAAAAATAGGTGCAACAAGGGCTCCTAAACATGATGAAAATACATGAGGTATGTGAATCATGGATTACTCAAAACTAGGACCAGGTCAGGAAAAAGATCATTCCATAACCCCCCATTTTTCATATGTTTTCTCTAAACCCTTATCGGTAGCCATTGTGAGGAGAAGATACTGAGCTAGATGAACTTTCAGACTGACCCTGAATTGCTGTTCTTTTCTCCAAACTCAATAGAGATTTTCAGCAACAACTTGCAACAGCATTTGCTTCTGCTGTCACTGTTCTAATGGAGTGTGCCAAGATGTATGGAAATTAATTATCCTTTTTTATTTCTGGAATGTAGGCTGTAGGGATCTGACATTTAATGCATCAAATGCTCTGCATACATTCTATATCTGGTAAGTGCACTTCTCACAACTTCATCAACAAGTTATGGTTCACAGTCCTGATATGATTATAACATTAATTCCTACTGTCAGAGTGTGTTTACTGCACCAGCATCATGAAGATGGCTCAGAGCCATCGATTGCAGAGAAGTTCTGGTTTCTCTAATCAGTGACAAACCGCAATCTAAACTCGGAGGAAAAAGTCCTTCTTTTTCACTATCTCACATGTCAAGAGAAAAAATAACACATTTCTCTGAAGCAACTGCATTTAAGAAATCCTCCATAAGGATTTAATAATGGAAGATGATAATATCTTTATCTTTCTGTTGTGCTCTGGTCTCAAATCATTCAACAAATGTTATCTGGCAGGCTGACAGGATGGGGGAAGGTTGTATTTTTCTGTAGGCCAAGCTTTTTGCAAGTCAAAGTGCATTTTTTCTTCGTGTGAGTTCCTGTTCTGCCCCCATCCCCTGCCGTATCAGGGCCTCTCAGCTGCCCATATCATGCATATCCCTTTTTGCCCTTGTCCTCGCTCCTTTTCTTCCTGTCTGCTCACCAACATAGTCCTACTTCTTCCCCCACCACTTACCCATGACTGGGTTTCCTTTCCCTCTGTCCCACACAAGCATGCGCAGGCCACCTTTCATACACAAGACCATCGGGAAAACTGGAATAGAGCAGAGGTCAGGACGTCACCATGCAGCACTGCCTACTGTCCCAGTTAACTAACTGCAGTGTGTCACATAGGTTTGGAAATCAGAGGATCAGACACACTGCAAGGCATTTCTCCTTCTGTCAGATATGGAAAATATCTACTGTAATTATACCAACTCAATGTCCCCCTAAGCTTTGTCTGGACACTTGAATTTGACCACATTACCAGAGGTCTTCTCCATTCTCCCTGATTGTTCCACGAGGTTTGCACACTATTAACCTGCCTCCTCTTACTTTTGGTAGCATCTCCCAATTCTCTTCCTTTCTTTGCTGATGCCTTTGCAGATCCCACTTTCCCATAACAATTTTATTTTTCCTTTTCCCTGCTGAGAGGGCATGAAATGATATGTTATTCAGTAGGCCTCAGATAAGATGGGAGCAGCTGCCTGAGCATGTTAATTGGGATGACTTCTTACCTCCCCCTTTGTTAAAAAATTTGGAAACAACTAAATAGAGGCAGTATGTGTGCTAAGAGGATTAATCTGCTTCCCTTTTTTTGCTTAGTGGTTTATCCACCCATACAAAATTCTAATTCTGCCCCTGAGCACCTAAATTGTCCCTGGAAACCCTGGAGTTAACCAGGTGTGACATTTAAAGCCAATCCCCAGCACTATACCTCACAATCAGGGCCACTTCACCCTAACAAGTGCTTGGTGTGGTGCACCTAGAAGTAAGGTGTAAAGAAAATTAGTCCAGTGAAAATAAGTTAGTGCTCTGTGGGAGCCCTTATGGAAGATGGGATCACAACCTCAAATGCCTTTTCATCCAGTTGATGCCACTTGCTCTGGCTATTTTCAAAAGCTAAGTCATTTGCTGATGAAATAGCTACAGATATTTTGTGCACATTTCATATTTATCAGCAGGTTGCTAACAGTGCAGAAATGAGCAGAACAGCAATTTGTAGCTGGGCTGTGATACTGCAGTCCTCCTCCTCCTTTTGATTTATGATCATTTTTCTATATGGATCGGTCTTAATGACACTCATTTATTGACAAAATCTGCCTTTTATAGACTCGGAATTATTTAGAGGTCAAAAGAATAATTCTTTTAATAATACAGTTTCTGCTCCCTCAGCAAAAGTATTTCTGAAACCATCTTTCTTTTGCTAGGCTATTTCCCTATCCATAGAATAGCCCATTTCCCTTTCGCTTTGTTAGGCATATTTTAGCAGAAGTGAGTGGATTATTCCCTCGTCACACCTGATCATTCCTCTTGACCTGATCTCTGAAAGCAACAAAGTGATGAGCAAGAAGGCACTTACAGTTTAACTGATAATCCTTGCTGGAATGTCATTTTAACCCTCTCAGGATCTGCAGTGACTTAGCTCAGGTAAGCTCCTCACAAACTCTTGATGGCATGCTGCAGTGGAGTGCTCAACACCTCAGGAGGGATCTGGATGAAGCAGCACGGAGACTTGGGCTTGATGTCCCCAGAGCTTTGTGTTACCATGGTTGGCTGCACCACATTTGAACAAAGCTAATTTTGACTAACACACTGCTATCCACTAGCATGTGATATAGAAATGATCCAGTAGCATCCAGGTGAATTCTATTCCATACATGAGGAGTAGCAGAAAAATTATGTTAAGACATATATTTTACACTCTATAGGGAAAATTACCTTTTTCCCCCTGTACAAATGTTTCTGTAGATACAGAGCCAAGCTTTGATCCCACTGTGCTCAGGGGGATGTTTTGATTTATGGCAGGGTCTCAGCCCACAACTATTTGCAGTACAACCTCCTTATAAGCACTTAATGATGACCTCCCATTTCATCATCTACACCATGAAAGCCAAGTAATTTTTCCTGAAAGAAATGATAGATCGTGCCCAACCTGTGAAGGCTGCAGCTGACTGCTAGGGAACACCTTTAATCTCATTCATTCCTACAAGCCAGTGTAACAGTGAGCCAAGAGAGCAGAAACAGCCTTCACAGGTTTTGAGGTTGGAGGGACTTGCGCATCTCTTTCCAGCCTGCATCACCTCTCCTTCATTCCCAACAGTCCAGATTTCATTTGGTTGCTGCACACTCCTCGATCAAGGAACAAGGAACCCTACACTGAAACAGCACAGTTTTGTGGTGAGTTCATTTTCTGCCTCTTCCACTCTCCTATCTGTCCAGATTAAGGGCTTGTGGCACAGGCATCTCACCCTCTTTGTGTAGGAGATTGAACAGGACCTCAAATGGAAATTATACAGCAGCCATGTAATGTACAAGTGATATTAATGTACAAGTGATATTGTCACATAAATAATAACATGGCTGTCTAATAACAGTACTGCATAACACTAAAGAGAATATTTTTATTGCCTGTAAAATAAGACAGTCCAAGGAAGATGAAAACTTAAAAAAAGAATGCTAAGATCCCCCATGATGTCTAATGTCAAGGAGAACTAGCCATAGTGCATGTGGCAAACAAGCCACCCCTGAAAACAGCACTTTTATTCACAGATTTGGACTTACGCTCTCTCAAACTACAAGCTAGATTACCTAGTTTCTACATTTTCTAAGACTCAGTGTCTTCTACACTTAATTCATTACTCCCTCTGGAAGATTTTAATTTATCAAATGACAATACCTCTTTTCATTCCTCTTTCAAGAATATCGTACAGTAAGATTGGATAATACAAGAAGACTCTATCTTTCAACAACTAACTGCTTAAAATTAAACCTTTTACAAAATGCATGCTTGTAAATAAATAAATAAGGATTTTGTTTTCCATCCTAGGCAAATGGAGTAGGTGTTTTTTTATTTAGGAAACATACAGCAAAACAAGAATATTAGTTACGGTCTCCCACTCCCTTCCCAACACAAGCCATATTTTTTTTAATCATAATGTCTCCATCTCTTATTTTTTTCCATTCTGGAAGAAACAAGACAGAACAATCAAGTTGGAAAAAGTAGTACTTGAACTTTTCACTTAAAAAGCTGTAATAAATATAACTGTGAAACAGTTATGTTCTTCCTGAACTGGAAGACTGAATGACGTCCATTAAGACATATACAATCTTTTTTCCCCATTTTTTTTGCTATTTCTACTAACAGAGATAATTAAAAAATAATTAAAGTAATAATAATAATAATAATTTAAAAAATAATAATTTTTGAAGTATGAGAGAGCCCCAACCAAGTTTATGTTCATAGAACTATTCATACCTGCTTGCTTTTACTTCTGAGCCAGGGTGCAGCACTGGTAGAGTTGCTCTGGGTTTGGGGACCAATCCGGAAGCAGGAGTGAATCTGCTACACACACCGTCACTGTTGGGATACCATCCTGAAGGCTCCAGGGTGACATGACTGGGGTGAGTCAGGATCAGGGTTTAAATGGTTTCAGCCAGGATTAGCAGAAGATGGTGCAGAAACCCGGGCTGTAATGTGGGCACAAGGTCTGTCCAGGAGGAGGGGCGCAAGGAGCACAGCTTGGGCAGGAGTAGGTAGGGTAACACAGCTACTTCTAGGCTGGAGACCTTGGCCTGTGGGTAGAAGTGGGTACCCTGAGTGGTGCTTGGGGCCGCCATGACCTACAAGCTCCTCAGGCTGCCTAACATCTTACTTAAGATAGTAAAACAATGCTAAAACAATGCCATAATCTGGTTCATTAGGGTGACCCAAAGTGTTTCCTTTTGTTTCCTTTCCTCAAGAAAAGGAGGGGAAAAAAATAAAACAAAACTCTGCCTCTGCCCTGGCTATGAAATGCAACGCACCAGCGTGAAGCTAGATCTGGATTCCCAGAGGTTTCAGTATATTAAGACCAGGATTTAGATTTAGGCCTATTTCTCTTTTGCCTGTTGACTTATCTTCAAGGGCTGTCCTTAGTTGGAGGGGAAAAAAAAGAAAATAAACTTTCAGAAGTTACCTAATCTTAATCTAAATTCAGATCTAGTCACACTGCCCTCTAATTTTCTTCCCCATTCTTTGAAACCCCTTTCCTTCCACTTCACATGAAATAGTCTAATAAATGCATTGTTCACCTATTCTTTTTTTTCTGTTAAACTCCAGCACTTCACACCTGCCACCTTCCGAATGAATGGCCCTTCTTCTGCTAGAAGTTAGAAAAGGAATCAGAGAAAGAAAAGGACATGATGGGGGATGGATCTCGAGCATTGCAGTCATGCTAATACAGTGTGGAGCATAATCAGAGGCTGCTAGGGAAGAGCTGATTAATAACAAGAGGAATATAAGCCTTAATTTCACAGGCACGCATTATTTCTTGCACAGATTTAAAATTTAGTGCTGAGGGCTGTAGAGAGACAGTTAAGGGAGCAGAATGACCTGTAGAGCAGACAGAGGTTATAGCTACTTATTGACAGCACAATCATTGTATGCCATTATAAAGCAACTGAGCGGAGTGATAAAAACTCATCCATCACATATCCAAGGCCACAGACTCTGCATTAGGATTATACTGAAGGTGAGATATGATGATGCCACAGCATTTCCAACTTTTATTGACATCTTGGCCTTGAGGATTAGGAGATGTCAGAATGCATCTGTGTATTCAGACAAAGACAATAATACCCTGCTCTCTCCCAGCTGTACTTAACAGCTTACTTGGACAGCCATGCAGGTGAAAATGAGAAAAGCAAAGGAATGCCATATCAGCAAATCAGCAGCCCAGATAGGACTGAGCAGAGTAGAGTCATCTTCAGAGCATGGACCAGAAAACCAATTACGAACTAGGTGACAGACAGCATGACCCCAATTCACAGCAGTAGGTGCTGCATACGTGCATATCACAAGCAGACTTTGACCCAAAGGGTTTGAAATACAAATTCTAGAGGACAAACAAGAGGTGAACATAAAAAAGATGGTGGAGTGCAATGTAGCAGTAAAGCAGCGTGGACCTAAGCACAGAGCAGCACAGCTGCTGCTCAGGGGACTCCTGAACATCACAGGCATCAAAGCAAGTTTTAAGGAGCATCTTAAAGAAAGTGAAAGAGGAAAGCAGTAGCACTGAAAAAAAGTTACTCTAGTCAAAATCGTGTAGCTCTGCTACAAAAAATCTCCGAATTTACTAATCCCACTTGGTTTTTTGGTATCTCTCACTTCAGCTCTGCCTTCTGAATTGTCTGAAATACTCAAAAGAGTCATCCTTCGCTGCCTTTACCTACAGCACACCTCAGGTGAGCATGTACTTATATATCACCCATCCTCTCCAAAAAGCACAACTGTCACATGCCATTTGTAAAGAAATCAAAGAATGGGTTTAAATTACCTGCCTGCTGCCATTAGTGAGGCCAAGCACTGATCCACGAATCCTGCCCACCAGTCTTGAGTTAAGACCATTTGACCTGGAGCTGTTTAGTATGGGGAAGAGGAGGCTGAGGGGAGACCTTTTTGCTCTCTTCAAATATCTGAAAGGTGTTTGCAGTGAGAGTGGGATTGGTCTCTTCTCACTGGTGACAGGTGAAGGACGAGGGGAAATGGCCTCAAATTGTGCCAGGGGAGCTTTAAGTTGGATAACAGGAAACACTTCTTTACAGACAGGGTGAATAAGCGCTGGAATAGGCTCCCCAAGGCGGTGGTTGAGTCACCATCCCTGGATGTGTTCAAAAACTGTTTGGAGGTGGTGCTCAGGGACATGATTTAGCAGAGGGTTGTTAGAGTAGAATGGTTAGGTTGTGGTTGGACTCAATGATCTTTATGGTCTTTTCCAAACTGAGTAATTCTGTGATTCTATGATTCTATGATCACACTCCCTCTACAAGGCTGGGGCTCAGTAATTATTTTCTGCTTGTCATTATTCCAAGCCTCATGCTTCCATACACATTATCACAGTCCACATAGGTAGAGTGAGCCATGACGCTTTTCCCAAGTCTCCCATTGGTGAACAGGCTTGGGTAACACAGCTCATTAGTTTTTTGCCTGATGTCAGAGCTGATGAATGCATTTTTCTCTTCAAAAACTTGTAGTGAGTAGAGAAAGCATAAGAACATTAATCTATTGAGGTGACAGTGATTGTGGCTAGCATCAGGAACAGCTCACGCTGGACCTAAGTTTGCATGAACCCATGTGCTTGTTCCAATTTGAAACCCACAGCCCTGTGATGGTAGATATCTGTGCTGTTCTGTGGTCATCTGATGAGATTAAAAAATAACATTATTGGCTCTAAAGACCTTTAGGTGTCAAGTAAAAAAAATAAACTTTGCACTGGGACATTAATTTTAAAGACTACTTCAAAGGCATGTAAGCAGGCTGCATGACCCAGAGCAGTCAGTTTTCTTCTGTTCTTTGAGGAAATTGCTAACTCAATTTCAATCCTGCAGATAAAAGTATTTTATAGTTCCAAAAAGTCTCTCTTTCAAGTGGGCTTTAAGCACACTGATGGGAAAGTCTGTGTCTTAAGTTTATGACTACAGAATTCACTCATCGCCTGCTTCAATGCTGAGTTGTAAAGAAAAAAGAAAAAGAAACGGAAGTATTTAATTTCGTTAATAACTTCCTTGTTAATCTCAAAATGGAAACCAAGTAAAGTCAGTCCCCAGTGAATCAAGTTGCTGGGATTTGGCAGGAAAGGTTCAGCAGGGTGACCAGGCAGCCAGTGGTTTCCAGCCAAAAAGATGACTGCTGAGGCAACATTTCTGTAACTTCTATAATAGCAAATGCTCTTCTCCCAGTAATTGTCCTGTGTGCTGTACACGAAATGCTGTGCTATGCTCTAGCAGCTTTTGAGGCCACGTCATTGCTGCAATAAATCCACAGGCAGATCTGGGATGGAACCAATATATGCGCATTATTTATTGTTTAGTTTATCCTGAAGCATTTTGGCACACTGCCCCACTGAGCCAGGCCAGGGCCTGCCATGTCTCAGCGGCAAAGGCTCTCACTATCCTCCATTCAAGAGTGGATGAGAAAATAAAATAAAGCCAAAACTCCCCATCAGCTTGTGAGGAAGTCATCCCTGGGAAGCTGCATGAGCTGCCTAAGCAGTCCCAGAGCTTTGCTGCTCCAGTCATTAGGGATTCTCGTGACTGGCAGAACGGTGCTCAGGGATTTAGTGTAACCCAGTCGCTGAGCATCCTGACAGGCGATATGTGATTGCAGCAGGAGCTTAAAGAGAAGGTGGAAGCTGAGTATCCGTCCTTGCCGCCAACGCATCAGTATTTCTATGACAGTCAGCAGAAGATTCAGAAGGAACCACCTCGCCTTTCATCTCTCTCTCTCCAAACCAGTGCCATCACAAATAACCAAATCACATAGCCCTGCCTATCACTGCTGTACATTTCTGCTGCAGTCTTGTCATTAACTGGTGTCTCTCATTAGCCGCTGCTGATTCGCAGCTCTGTGCTGACAAAATAAAATGATCACTTCAGTGTTGATCGTCACAGAGTTTTGCTGATGGCCACACTGTGGATACTGGCTCCCATCGATGCCCTCTTTGCTTCTAAGTTTCAACGGGACAGGCTGCAAGGCAGCTCCCTGAAAGCAGGATGTTGTCACTACAGATCACTATCTGAAATTAATACCATTTTTGCCTGGCAGGTAAGCTTGCAACGCCTCCTAGGAACTCTCATGCACACATCTGTATATCTAATACAATTACACCATTTTTAATTGTTTTCAGAAGCTCTGTGAGCACATCAAGCCCTTGCCAGCTTGAAGCTGTTCTTCCAAATCGTCTTGCCTCTAGGACAGCTGAAATCTCTTTCAGAGCCAACGAAAGCTTGTTCCTGGCTCCCGCCTGCCTGGAGCAAACAACTGGGATGCTCCTTTTGAACCCACAGTTCAGAGCTCGTCTGCACTTAGGGAGGGATTTTGCTTTTTTAATTTTCCTTTTTTTTTTATTATGGCAGGTCGAATGCTTGCCAAATGAGGAGCTTTATTTCCAGTGGGGGATTCACAGACAAACTGTGCAGGTTGGCTTCATTAGCTGTACACAATGCAGTATGCATGTGTCCACATGCTAGTTCTCCTTTCCTGATGCCTTACCTCCTGTGTGGATGCCCACTGATAACACACTGACAGACCTCAGGGCAGTCGTTCTTTCCACACACATCTCCAGAACTGCTGGCAACCAGCTGACATCAAAATATACCATCCCCTTCCTCTTGGAATGGTGCCACTGCATACCCCATCCCTTACTCCTCAGCCATGTCATTTCTTTCACACACAACATTTTTCATCCCCTAACTCTCCCTATGAAGTGCTCCCTACCTTGCTCCCACTCCATGTCTGAGGCTGGCTCCTCAGCATCCCATATCCCACACTCCCACCATTCACCCCAGTCCTCTCATCTGTAAAGCATGGATAACATTTCTCCAGCTCACAGAAGATGATCATATTATTTATACCCAGTTTCACATTCAGACTAGGCAGCTATAAACACCCGGTGATATTACATAAGTGTCATGATTGTAACTACTCCTAGAACGTAGGAGGATTTGTGCAAGGGCACAAACAGTGACTTCTGGTGGATGGGGATGGGTTTCTCCCCTGCATGCATCCAAACAAAACATACATGACAAAAATTGATTCTGGTGTGCCTTTTTTAGATCCCTCCTGCCAACTATTCTGAGACACTATTTCTGTCGGATAGTTTAACATTTACATTCATCTTTGACTTGAATGAGAGACAGAAACAAGGAAGCGAAGGCATGTAGCTCTGATATTTTTGCCACTTGTATTCCTGAAGTCTGCTATAGTTTGCAACAAATAACGGCAGATTTTTCTTCCTTCAGAAATTCCCTCTGAGTGCCATAAAACAAGCCCAGATGACCAGCAAAGGTTTGGATCACAGCCTGACACCTGCCTCCCCATCTCGGAGCTTTCAGAGCTGCTCAGCCAGAGCCAGGTAAATAGACGAGCCAGGTTGTGCCCAATTTAATCCAAACACTTTCTGCAGAGACTCCAGAAAGACAGGAGCTGCTCTATTGGATCAAACCAATGGGGCATGCAGCCCAGGATGGTGTTTCCAGTGGCGGACAATACCTGACATTTCAGAGGTTAGACGCCATTTAAGCCCTAGTGACTTTTTTGTACAATAAATTTGAATGGTGGAGAATTATATTGCAACATGCTGAGAAGAAAATTGAAGATATGGAAATTGCATTTTGTGGCTGAAATGCAATTCAGACCAAAGATATTAGAAACAACGAGGGCTGTGAGAAATGGTTTGAAGGTCTGGAAAAACAGAGCTGTGAAATCCTGTGCGGTAGTGTAGCCATCTAGTGATCATTTGTAGAAGTCGCTTCTTTTCATGGGGAAATGTGAGGCAGCACCTGGAGAGGTAGGGGAGAAGCTGCTACTTGAAATGAAGTATAAAAGTGAAGATGTGAATGTAACAATAAGTTGTAGGTGTGTGGGTAATATTTACAAATCTAGAAAACAATATTACAAGAGGTTGCTGATTCTGAAGGATCAAAAGAGCATCCTTGCCAACTGCAGGAACATTTGCACAATACAAGGAATCAAAAAATACCTTCCAGAGAAGGGAGAGCTCACATGCCAGAAGATATTTCAGAAGCGCTTGCAAATTGCAAGCGAGCACCTGAAGAATGAAACTCACTCACCAAGAGCAAAATTCGCTGCTTTGCTGCTCACAGGATGCCTATTCAATCTCCACTGGAAGAGAAAAAAAAGAAGAAACAGCAACAAAAAAAAAACAAAACCATTTTCCTGAATATCAGGTGAAGAATATTTTATTTTAAGACAGAAAAGATTAAAATATCCTCAGTGCAAACTGCCCCAGGATCTCAGGAAAATGAACTAATACATTTGACTGATGGAACAGGAATAAACAGGGATAGTCACCGTGTCATTACATTTGTGACTAGGCAAAATATGGTATAAATCAGTAGCACAGTGTTGAAATCAAAAGCACCATACTATTTTCCACCACACAAAGAAACCGAAAATGGTAAGGGGAGCCTGACTGGAAGACCAGAAGTTAGAAATGAGGATGCTGCACTGAAACCAAAGTCCAGTGGCCCAATGTCATGCCATGGCCATAGCCTATACCTTCTTGTCAGCCACCCCCTGCCCCTCCAGTGGCTGGAGATCAGGCCAAGCTCTGAAGCAAGAAGCATGAGAGATCTATTCTTCCATATTTTCAACAACAGTCAGTACAAACACTCTGAACATACCCAATTACATAGACATAAGGACGCCAGGAGAACAGAGCATTAACTACAGAAGCTAACACAATATACTATAATTCAAACATGCATTCTCAAGAAATTACTGCAGTATCAACCTGCAGAAACCTGTTCCACAGTTTAATTATAGGGAGGCAGAGGAAAAAAGTTTTTTTTTTTTTTTTTTAAGTGCTGAATTCCCCCTTCTTATTCTCATCATTCTTACCTCATGAGACAGTAAAAACAGAACTGCTATCCTATCTTATTATTGGACCATTTTCTATTATGCTTTTATTAAATAGTCTTATTTAATATCACCAGACACACTTCTGCTATACCAGACATCTCCTTGTCCAGGCAGCAGCACACACCTATAAGTTGTGAGGATACTCAACACTAGTTGAACAATTTCTAGCCTGTGCTCATATTATATCTAATGAAAGTAAAGAAGTGATGGTCACTGTGCAACATCCACTGCACAGCCACAGTGCTCAGAAAACAGCTATATCTATGGAGATCTCAATTTCTCTGCTGGTTTTAGCATCCTCTCATCATCCTGAGACTGCAGCACGTTATGGCAGACATTGAGACTGTTTGTCTCAAGGCTTTGGACTTCCCACTTGGGTACAGCAGCTAGACAGTGGGGTTGGGAACAGTCATAGGAAAGAGGAGGAGAGCAGGTATTACAAGCAGAGCTCACAGACAGAAGGAATAATGGTACATAGAGTCATGCAGACTTAGTTAACATTAGAGATGGAGATTGCGTTTATCTACTGCTGAACAACGTAAGACCAAGCAATGTCAAAAATGGATTAGTTTCCATCCCCTTCCTCTGTACAAGTGTTACATTACATATCCAGAACAAACATACGAACTAAAAAAAAGGGAAAACGATAACCAGGTCTAATTCAAGTTTTAAGCTGGTTGTTCATTTTTGTCTTTGCAAACAATACCTGTTTCCTCAGAGTTTTCCTGGTGACACTGCCCAAAGGCTTCCACAGACTCACACCTCTGGCACACAGTGATAGAAACACGGAGCAGGTCTCAGAAACTTCTGAAGACATTTTCAAAAACAGCCGTCAGCCTTTCAGTGAGAAAAACCCACAATGGCCCTGTGATCCATGAGTTATCTACCCATGTGCCTTCTTCACAGTTGCTGCCTACTAGGAAGCAGAACCTAAATTCTCAAAGTGTGACCTAAATTCTCCGCTTCTGGGTGTATGACCTTGAATCTGGCTGCATCAAAAGAGGCTATGATTAGAAAAGGCCAACCTTACCTAAAAATTCTGTTCAGTCTGCAGGACTAAGCTGTCCTTATTTTTTTTTCTCACCTTTATGTCATCCATAAACTGTATTAGCAGTGATTTTATATGTTCTTCTGAAAGACTGAAAATCATGGAAGGAATTGAGCCAGGAGATCCATGGGGAGCTCCTGCTGAACACACTTCTTTTGCAAGATGATTCCTTGTTTGCAATTACTACCTGAGATTTATTGGTGAGCCAGTTTTAAGCCATTTAATATGTTCTACATTCAGTTTATACACTGCTAACCTTTAATGAGAATCTTTCATGGCATCAAGTCCAATACTCTAGAGAAGTATGTCATGTAAATGGTTACAATCAGGAACCGAATGCTATCAAAATGCAATGTAATGCTTTCACAAACCAGTACATTTTACAAAACACTTTCTTCACAGAACAATGCTGAAGGCAGTAGTTATGTTTCCATTATTTTTTTTGTTTTAAAGATGAAATGGGATGCTAGGCAAAGCGGCCTTCATTTGCTAGGTTTCAAAGCTACTACTGAAAGAAGTGGTATCATCACATGCAAACACACATAATCTCCCCTTAGATGTCCTTTACACTTCGCTCACAATCACCATGTGCTCTTCTTGGTTTAATCTTTCCTAACTTTTCTAAACTGAGTGTGAGATGTTTGGTCTTGTAAATTTTAAGATATCCCATGATATTCATCACTTTCTAGCATTTTCCTTGTTTTCAAAATGGGAAAAAAATAATCAGTATCATTGTGACTTCCAAATGGATCATCTAGCACTTTTCCGTATCCATAATGAGAATTCATTTAACTTCATTTAATGAAATGAACAATTAAATATTTCCAACTATACCAAGTGATGAACCTATGTTTTCTTAAGGGATGTCTTTCATTTCAGTATTGTAAATTCTTATTTTCCTCAAGCTTTCTGGCATATATGCATAGAAATGTTAATTACAATGAACTAGATTGGACTGGTATGGATGTGTATAAACCAGGTAATTCCAAAGTTGAAGTAAAAAAATCCAAATGTACATGTTTCTTTTCTGCCTTCACAGTCATTTTTGTGTTGCACTCAAATGCCTTATATTTTAGTAATTTTCATTTCAAAGCACTATATGTACTTGAGATATTTTGCCAGTACCTGCATGGAAATGATGTCATCCTAGCAGGGGAATGTACTGTGCTTTATAGTGAGCAGAATATGTATTTATTTGATCTGACTCACTCATGGGGAACATTTTTCATTGAGAATATCCTCTAAACATTAATTCTGCTAAAATAACCATAAAGAACATCTAACACGTAGCTCTATAAATAGTTGAAAGTAAATATTCATAGGTTCATATCATTACTCCAACTATCCTGACAAACTGACTGCTATGCCATTACCAGACTTTTCCCCTTCTTTTCCCTGCCCAGCGGAAACCCAACATTATCCCCACTTCATGCACTGCAGCTGGAACAGCTTCCTGGTCAGCAGGGCTGGAAAGCCTGAGTTTCTGCAGCAGCAATCTGTCTGCTTGCCATTGCCATCCTCTTACCCTTCACACTTGCACCTTTGCATCTCACAAAAGCAACCAATCCCCAGAGGGTCCTCAGATCACGTGCTTCATAGCGGCAGAGGATAATATTAAGGTTGACCCTAAACACTGGCATATGTCCTATACACTGGCAAATTCCTCGTTTTTATAAGAGAATATGGCTATCCAACACCCCAGAGCAGATAAGTAAAAAAAATGAGGCAGGAACATAAAGCACAATTAAGTCACTAGAGCTGTGACGAACAAGCACACAGCACAGCCATGGGGAGGTGCAATGAGCAACACAGCACAACTGACAATGCATAGGTACTACTTTTTAGATTAGCAAGAGACCACTAGCGTATGGAAAGGTAACCAAGGCTGTGTAGGAATCTTATCTCTGCCAGCAATGACATCGTAGAGAACAGCTAGATATGGAAGGGTAAAAAAAGCTGATAATAAATAACCGCATTCAGTGAGGATCACCTCTCTCCTGATACTCCCTGCAATCTCTAAGGGACATTACGCAGACTGAAGAGGTAAAGGTTAAACTTGTGTTTCCCAAGCAGTTAGCAGATCCCAATATCTCTAAAAGCAACTCATGGAAATTAGGCTACCACATTCTTAGTCATCAGTTTCCTGTCTGAGCCACACTTCCCTGGTGAGAAATCACACACACTGGTCAGCAAATCCATTTGTTAGTGGTGACTGAAGGTAATGTTTTGTCACAGACACATCTCACCCCTTTCAGCTCCAGCTTCTGAGCAGAAACATTAATCTGTGTTCTCTTCCTTTGACTGCCTCAAGCCCCTTTCTCAGTTGATCACCTTTAATATCTCTGTCTTGACAGAGTAGGGCAGGAAAAAACAAACAGTGCTGCACAAAAAGTATTATTTTTGTACTCCCACAGCAATGACAGCTCAAAAAACAAACAGTTCTGTTACATCAGTGATGTTCACATCAATCACTGATTTCAATTTATGGTATTCCTAGTCTTGAGCTGGGATATATATATATACTCCCTAGCAGCAAATATTCAACATTTTATTTCTGTGTTGGGTACTAGAAATGGTCCTGAATGGCAAATTCAGGTGCAGACTCCCAATACCTCTGCACTTGAAGAGGTTTTGTTTCCGAATTCCGGCTCAGGCATCTCTCTTGTACCATGGAATACTTAAACCCAATGGGCTGTTAAAGATGACAGTTTTCTAAGTAATAATAATAATTAAAAACAAAAAAAAAACAAAAAACAAAAAAACACCAACCCTATACTATTGCCTAAAAAAAATGTGAGAAAGAAAAATCAATGTGACAGTTTAACTGTGTTGCTAGAAAATTCACTACAAACACACACCACAAATAACCAAGTAAAGTGAAGACAGGGAGAGAACTTTGCAGCAGCAAGAGATCCATGTTGTCATTTATTCAGTAGTATACATTCCCATTCTCCTCTGCAGCTCAAACCAGCGTGCCAACAACCCAATCTGGTCATATTTCCTTATGAAGAGTGTTTTCTTGGTTAAAAAAAACCAAAGTTTTCTCCACTCTTCTGCTGCATTTACCTTTCTCTTGATTTTCTCTGTGCTCATCTGGATTCATTTATTTCCCATATTTCTCTTTTTAAAAAATTTACCTCTGAGCCTGAATCTATTGTGAATCTAACCCATCTGTCATCAGTTTCCAAGCTGTCTCTTCAACCTGTGCAGCCAGGGATTTTAGCAAGGCTTTTATCATTTTTATGTGCACTGCCATCGCCCACTGTCACAAGGTCAACTTTGGAAATGATACTATGCCTCAGTGGGTACTTTTTCACCTAATAAAATATACAGCACACTGTATATCAATTGTATCTTATAGGGACCAAATGCTGAACAGTCAAAGAGCAAAAAATGTTTCCCCGGGTATACTTTTTGACCACATAGCAATGATACCCTCCTTACCACAAGAGCAGTGTGCAAGAGATACTAAGGCCCACAGGAAGCCTCTTGTGCTGTTTCAGAGGATCTCTTTGTTCTCACACATCCAGAGGTTATGAAAGGAGGGAAATGAACTTTTTACACAGGTAGATAGTGATAGAACAAGGGGGGGATGGTTTTAAACTAAAAGCAGGGAGATTTAGATAAGATGTCAAGGGGAAGTTTTTCACTGAGAGGGCAGTGAGGTGCTGGAATGGGCTGCCCAAAGAAGTGGATGTCCCATCAGTGGAGATGTTCAAGGCCAGGTTGGATGGGGCACTGGGCAGCCTGAACTGGTGGGTGGCAGCCCTGCCCATGGCAGGAGTTTGGAACTGAATGGTCTTTGAGGTTCCTTCCAAACCAAGCCATTCTATGATTCCATAAGCTCTAAGAAAAAGGTCAGTGATGGACACAGCCAACAGTGCAAGTTCATAGGTCATCATCTGGTGCCCACTGGGAGCTCCACCCCAATCAGCATCCCAGGGTTTGGAAGGGTATCTGCAGGGCTGGGAGCTAATGCTCACTGAGCTTAAAGGGGAAAATTCACTAAGTAGCATGTGCCCAAGTGGACAGCCTGCCCTAAACAGATGCTCAACATGCTGGAGCTCTCACCACATGGCCGTGAAGTCAGGCTCCGCTTCTCCCAGACATACAAGCAGCAGCTACAGGCAACTTGCTCTACTCACCACTGGCTCGAGACTCCCTGGACACAGCAAACCTCCCTCTGAATGTGCAGCCAGGTTTCCCAGTGACCTTCTTTGCTCCTACACTTGTCTCTTGTCTTCTTTATTTTTGGCTGTAATGCAGCTCTAAAAGCCATTAAGTCAGAAAGGAAAGAATGCTAGGAAGCTGTACCTCCTGATTTCTATAGATCCCAGTGAAACGAAATCTTTTAAAGTGACACAATTTTTAGGAGAAAAAAAAAATCCAAATTAATGCAGCACTTTCCACTCAAGCTCAGACCAAGGGTCAGCCCAGCAGAAGACAAGACTGGAACTCTCGCTGAGTCACCCCACAGCTCACCTGAGCAACACAGCCATGCAGGTCAAGCAATGGAGTGCACTGGCTGAGCAGGCACTGGTCCAGCCAGTGGTCCCACAGAACTCAGCACATGCAGACAACAGATGCAGCTAACTGAACTCAAACCACTGTCCAACATCACCTCTGGGCACATAGCCCAAATGCCAGCCGTGAGTGGCCAGGGCCCGCTTGCCAGCGCTGCCCAGCTCAGAGCCAGCCGCAGCACTCCCAGACCTGTGTCCTGCACCCTACACCAGGGGCAGCTGGGAGGCCTCATTGCAAGGCTTTTCTCTGTCTTTGGCTTCAGCTCTCCTCCCTTTTCCCTCCTGACTCCAAGAAGATGATAAGCTCCCCACCCCCCCAGGGCCGGCAGAATTAATTTAACCCCTTCTCAGCAGGACCAATGCCTGCTCACAGCAAGAGCTGCTTCTCACAACTACAGCCAGCCAGCTCCTTGCTGCTTTAAATGAAACACTTCTATTAACGCTGTCAGTGGACTCCAACTACAACTTTAGCCTCTGGATCTGATTGTGCACTGCAATTTGGAAGCAGCTTGTTACAAAGACGGGCCCAAGCTAATGTGCCTTTCACTTAACTGAGCACAACTCCTTTCTATTTTGAGTTGTTGAAAGGTCTTTGGACCAAGGAAGCAAAGTTCAGGTTCACCACAGCATAATAACGCTGCACTCAGATCCAGAAATCAATCAAGTTGTGTATTGCTAAAGCCCTTAATATTCATTAAAGCTCTCAAGAGAAACTTGATCTCTTGTAAAGAACTCATGCAGACCCTCCCTTTGGTGTATCCCAAGTGGAAACTAGCCTCAAGCAGCACCCTGAAGAAGACTACAAAGCCACTGCCTGAAGCACAGTCAGTGACAGATCTTTGCTTTTTCCAGGCTCTTGAGGATGACAAAAATTCAGTTCTGCTAGAGTGGATGATCTGCTTGGGCTCCTCCTTGCTGCTCAGCCCAAACAATCACGTGTCATGGTGCTTAGCAGATGTCTTTCTACCTGCAGTGATACTGGTCAGGCACAGCAGGGGCCAGCTGCAGAAAGCAGTGCTGTTTTGCATGTTTCTGGTACAAAGAAGAAATCATGACAAAAATAAGGAAGCAAACAAAAAGGCTTCTTAGTCAGAAGCTTAAATAACTAAGTTTGCGTAATTTACCTCATGCAGGTGTTAATTTGACTTCCAGTTCACTTCTAAAGTCAGAGCTAGTTGACTCTCATCTCACCACTGATCCTGTCCAAATAACTAACTGAATTTATTCAGTGGGCTTCCTGTGAAAGGTTTGGAGATATAAACTCCCTGAGGCAAGAAACACATCTAAGTTTGCAAAGAGGCATGTAAATCCACAGAGCTCTAAGCTTTTCTTAATGCGGACAAATCATTTGCCCCTCTGCTCCCAGATCTCATATTACGTGAGCTAAAAAGTGGCATCTGACAAGGCAAGTCACCTCCCTGGAGTTTTATCATTGTGTGCCAAGCACTGCCTACTGGTAAGTTCAGCTGTAGCTCCTGGTGCTAGTCATTAACCATGAGATTCATTACAGCAAGCAACTCTCCCTTGGCACATGCACCATGGCTCTGTGTCCCTGAGCTGTAGCTCTGTTATCTGCTTTCTCTTCCATGATGTGAAATGAGAGCTGCTGGGACCTTAAACCAGCATCTCTCTGTTTCCCTCCCTGACACCAAATCCTGTTCTACAGAGCTCTACATCAGGTTACTTAATGTGACTGCAGAGGTTGACTCATCTGGGCATGATGAGGAAATATCAAACAGGGAAAGAGGCAAAAACCAGGGGACAATACTGAGAGTTTCACTCTGTCTGCCTTCAAGGGCAGGAGAAACTGCTGGGGACTGTATGTAGAGCAAACATTTGCTAGTATTGCAAATACATTTTAAATCTGTTGCTTCTCCCTTGAACACACTGGGGATCCCTTTGCCATCCTTCCCTCTATTCCCCTGTGAGCACAAAAAATCAAATCAAAGATGCCTGGATGATATCAAACCTGGCTTCAGGTTCACCAGACTAGAGGAGAAAAACCAGGACCTGCACTCAGAAGTAAATTTTTCTCATTTTCTCCTGCTGGAATTGATTTCAACAAAGACTAAAACATTTGATGAGCCAGTTCAGTTCTCATCTGGTGAGGGCACTGGGCTCAGAGGAAAAACCCTTATGTTCCAGCCTTTGTTCCAATAAACATTGGAGTGCTTTATAGCTACTGGAAACCATCAACATGAGAGATGGCATTTTTCCATCCCAGGATACTGCCCAATTCATGGCATTAAGGAAATCTCTAGGGGCATGTGAATGTAAATGCCACCCAATGAAAGACAAGGTTAAACTGGATTCTCCAAGGGCTCCCAGCAATGAGTGCTGCAGGCACCAAAGGAGGTGTCTTCATGCTCATCTGTATGCGCTAAATGGCTACCACAATTCACAGAAACCTGTGAGATGTGCCTAAACCCAGCATTTGCTGCAATTGTCTCACTTTGGCCAAGGGATGTTCAGAATGGAAATAAAATTAAATGATTTGAGTAGAGCAATTTTTTTTTTTGCTTTCAATTTATAATGTTTTTCATTTAAACAGGAGGACAACAGAATGTTGTTATTCTGGATTGGATCAAAGCAGTTTTTTTCTCCCAACCCCTCTCTTAAGCAAAAGTCCTAATGTTCACTCAGGAAAGGGATTGCCTCCTGCAGAGGTGGTATCCTCATCAGCTTTTGGAAAGATATGATGTAGAACATGACATGTCACAGGTGCAAAAGCAAAACCAGATAAAATCTATCAACAAGACAATCTCTGATAGATTAAAAAAAAAAAGCCTTTTTGGTCAAAATGAAAATATGTTCATAGGAAAATGTTAGCTCCAAATAAGTTTGACAGAGAGGAAATTGGGCAGGGAGTTTCTAACTACTTCATTTGAATAATTTTTAAACGCATTATTTTGTCTTTATCATACTATTGGCCTAAATTTCTGCTTGCTGCCATGTTTTAAAATTTTACATACCTACTTTATAAAACTTCATGCTATTTATATTCTGACATGACTACAAAAAGAAAGAAAAAAAAAAAGGAAAAAAAGAAAGATGAAGCAATCCTGTGATGATCAGGACTCAGCAGTATTTCCGAACGTATCTTTCTTTAATCTACATTCCACAGGAATAATCATCACTTCTCCCCTCAGTTTGAACCATGAGAAATGTCAAACTGATTTCTCAGGGGAAGAGACTGCCGCACTCCCAAGTGCTGGGATGCATTAAAAAGAGCATGGCCAGAAGGTCGAGGGAGGTGATCCTCCCCCTCAACTCTGCCCTGGTAAGGCCTCATCTGGAGCACTGCCTCCAGTTCTGGGCTCCCCAGTACAAAAAAGACAGGGATCTCTTGGAAAGAGTCCAGCGGAGGGCCACAAAGATGGTGAAGGGCCTGGAGCATCTCTCCTATGAGGAAGGGCTGAGTGAACTGGGTCTGTTCAGCCTTGAGAAAAGAAGACTGAGAGGGGATCTGATCCAGGTCTATAAGTATCTAAGGTGTGGGCGGCACAGTGGCGAGGCCAGATTCTTTTCAGCAGTGTGTGGAGACAGGACAAGAGGAAATAGCCAGAAACTGCACCATAAAGATGTTCCGCACAAATGTGCGCAAGAACTTCTTTATAGTGGGGGTGACGGAGCACTGGAACAGGCTGCCCAGGGAGGTGGTGGAGTCTCCTTCTCTGGAGATGTTCAAGACCTGCCTGGACACCTACTTCTGTGACCTGCTGTAGGGAACCTGCTTTGGCAGGGGGGTTGGACTCGATGATCTCTGGAGGTCCCTTCCAACTCCTACGATTCTGTGATTCTGCTCTCACTGTAACATGGCACTGATGCTCTTTGTCCCATAGGTTACAATGCTCAGTGACAGGGCATGCTCTTGAGTACAGCCAATGGCCAGGGACACTGCCTGTGGCCAAGACACAGCATTGTGCCAGTGCAAACCCATGCCCTCTGACAAGAACATGCCTCCTAGATGTCTGGAAACAGCCTCTGCAAAATCCCATGCTTGCTGCCAACCTTTCACAAAGCAGAGTTCATACATCATGGGATCTCCAAACAGTTCTTGCAAGTGGTGACTCTTCTGAAAGCTCATGCCACCCATGGGTAAGAAGTCTCATTAATGGCTTATTTTTAAAGAGAGCCATACACTGGGTTTGTTACTTTTACCTTCCTCAATAAATGTCAAAACCTAAAAGGTTTCAATGAATTCAGCAGCAGCTCCAGACACTTCTACCAAGTTGGCTGTGCAGTTATACTTTCCCCTCCCCAAAACACTAGAACCTCATACTGTCAGAATCACTGAATGCAACTTTAAAAGTCACTCAAAGATTTAAAACACATTAGCCCCTTACCAATCTTCCAGCAGAGGTTCCTCATGGAGACGAGCCTGAGATCTTCTGGAGTCTATCTACAGTCACCAGGAGCTCCCTGGTCCCATATGTTTAAAAAAAAAACAAAAAACAAAAAACAAAAAAAAAAAAAAACCAAAAAAAACCATTGCTGTATACATGCCACCTGTGGTAGGAGCATCCCTAATTTGGCATGATGTTCACAAAAGGATCAAGAACAGTTGCTCAGCAGCTTCCTCATCCCAGAAAACCAATAGACAGAGTGTTTGTGCGGATGAGGGAAGTCCATCCCCCAGGGATGAGCTTTATTTCTCTGGAGGGGACCCACAACATGCAGGAAGGGAATCCATGCCACTGGAAGCTCCATCTCCTCCTGGTTGCACCCAGTGCCCAGCTGCTCCTTGTTTGCTAGACAGATGCTGTTTTGATACAAAATCTACCATCATCAACACTATGTCAGGATTAGCAGCCTAGCAGTAGGGTGGATTGTTCTGCTTTTCTTTTTCTTTCCCTCTCAAGAACAGAATGAGTCTCTAAAATTATCTGCAGATGGCAACAATAATGAAGATGAACATAGAGAATAGTAATACACACCATCTTCTGTGCTCAGTGATGAAACCCGAACTGAGAATACAACAGTAGTTTCCCTGAATTTCTAATATTTTCAGTATCCCTCCTGACAGCTACTCTGACACTGCTTCTGAAAACTCATAACCAAGCACAAGAGGTGAGGCCCAAAGGCTGCAATAGGATCTGGGGAAGGTGTCAGTGTGCAGCTGAGAGATCCTGCAGGATACGAAACAGTCTGAATAGGAGAGAGGAAAAAGAAAGAAGGGGAAAGATAGATATGGAAAATGGGAGTGGATGGTAAAAGAATTCCTCATTGCTTTAAGAAGAAAGCAAGCATAACACTGAAAAGAAAACAAAAGAAAAGAAGGAAGAGAGGGAGGGGATCAGGTAAGCACATGAGAGTTTTAAATATTCACCAAGAAAAAAATCACTCAACTTTTATAAGGTGAGACAGAGAGAACTCTCCACCAAAACTTGAGAAGTGGCACACAAAGTGCCTCCAGCTTCTTCTAAAAATGAATTTTATGCCCCATTTACATTTTCATTATTTATAGAGTTGTGCTGATAATCCCTCCTGCTGGGAAGGAGATGACCACAGTCCCACATCTGCTTACCTTTGTTTACAGCTGGGAACACAGCCATGGATTTGTTCTGCTTCAGCAAAAGGCTAGAGTGATTTGATGGTTGCCTTCTAACACACAAAAAGATTGTTGCTAAGAGATTTGCCTAAGAAAGAAATTATGAAAAGCTGTTTTTAGCTGTGTTTTCAAGTTGCTGCAATGGTGGATTTGAAGGAAGCTAAGAGCCAGATATCACCTGCTGGTCCTCAGGGTGACCCCACTGAGTCAGTGAGGTGGGTCCCAGAGCTGGCCCAGGGCCTTCAAGAGGGGCTCTGAGTCTCAACAGTAAACATTTGGCTTTGGCAAAAGTGTGATCTGCACATATCAATTGGTAAGGACTTGCAAGTGGGGATGCTCTGGTGTGCTCCAGAAGTACAGAGGATGGTAAGGCTTTTGCTGGGTGTAGCTGAAAGCTGACCATGGGCAAGATGCCTTGGTGCAGAGCCCTTTTTGGAGCTGGCATGGACAGGTGCAGACAACCTCTGATGGGAGGCTTTTCAGTTAACCTTTGTCCTTAAATTTATGTCTCTACATTATTTAGCCAATTTCATATCGTCTTTGTTTGCTCAGGCCTGTTTCTTCCATCACAGTTTTTGCAGGGTGGTTTCCATTTGTGAAGAAAGCCACTGGTGCAGTATGGAGTGACCCACACCGGAGCTGAGAAATTACACTGGAATTTCTTTAGCTTTAAGGAAAGCATATGGTCTTTCCTATGACTCTTGAGAAGTGATACTTTCCAGTGAAGGCTGTCTTGAATAGTCAGGAGGCAGATGGGGGAAATTTTGTTGAGCTCCAACACTCTAAGATGGCCAGGACTCATCCCACTGCTGGGGTGGACTGATTCTCCTTTCTTCAGCTTCCTCCTTTCCCTACCCATCTCCCACCCACTGGTACTTACCCTGCAGACCCCACGTAACAGAAAAAAAGTAAAAGAAGTACTGTACCAGGAAAGGCCAAGTACCATTTGATCAGGGCAACTCAGAAGCATCATCAACACAAATAAAGAAGCTCATGAGAGCACAGGAAATCAGTATTGCCAATGCTGGGAACAAGCTACAAGCTTTGCACCAATCTCGCAAGGCCTCAACAGGCTTTCCAGGCTGGCTCTGCTTAGTTTTTTCTTGACCCACCTGCAGCTTATTTTATTTTCTTCATCTGTAATAGCAGTTTTTCAGATGACAAGGTGGCTATACTTTTGTTTATCTTTACAGGATGCAACTATGATTTTCTATAGATTGCAGTAACAAGCAATGATTGTATAAAGAATGGGATATTTCTTAATCTAACATAATGATACATTATAGAGTACCTTGTGAGGTAGAGCCACAGGACACGGGAGGAGAAGCACAGGCCTAGGATGATAACAGAAGGGGCGCAGGCTGGCATTGGTGATCCTATGGTTATGAACCAGTGTTCATTTAAAAATATGCAATACTGGAGCTGGACAAAACCAGTTTTATAGATAATGAAGAGAATACAGACATGGTAGCTAGCACAAACAACAGGCAATATTAACAGTAAATTTTGATGTTACATGGGCCCACTGGAAGTGTAAGCATTGCACAAGAAAAAGGTGTAGAAACTAGGATGTCAAACATATAACAACTTGAACTATGTTATTACTGAGACTTTTCTTTATAGAATTCCTCTTCTTTCTATAACCAGATCTGCACCAATAATAATTCTTGGATTAGACTTGAGATTTATATTATGCTACTAATACATTATTGACTTTATGTACAAGACGTGTTTCCTTTCCACCTGCAACAACACCTAGAGAGTAGCAAGAGAGAGCAGGAATCACGTCCTATGCCTGTTTCTCCCAGTGAGTAAAAGGTAGCTGTGAAAGATAGTCTTGCCCAGACAACACATCAAAACCATCCTGTGCAGCAAATCACCAGCAACTTGAGCTTTATAAAACTACAGTGCATGAAGAGGAAGAGAAACAACCAAGGAAAAGTATTCAATTCAGAATAACAGCTGCAGCAATTACAGTACAAGCATACCTGCGGGCATGCCTCAGCACCACGTTACTAGAGCTGAGCAAACAAATGTTTTACTTTTCTTTCTGTGCTGTAGTTTATGTTTTACCAGCAGAAAAACTTGGTCTCCAAATGCTGCTCTGAGTTAAAAGCATTGAAACATTTTCTGGAAGAAAAAGAAAAATAAAAGAAACAGTTTTAGTCTTTTGAATAATCCTCTTTTTATTCCAAATTTGACCCAAATTCACAACAGAGCTCTGCCTGAATGGAGTCTCATTTCTCAGCTAATGAATTATTTGAAGGCAAATGACATGAAAGTTGCTTGGATTGAGTTGTTTGAATACAAATAACATATCTAACATATAACATAACTAATCTAATATATCTAACATAACATAACATATCTAATATAAACCTTAAGATCACACTAGAAGAAGCCATATTCAGTATGACTCTCTTTCTCCTACTTCTCTATCACAGCAATTTAAACTAAGACTGTGAGTGTGACAAAGCAATGTGACAGGAATCCTGGCATTTTTCTGACTGTTATAATACTAAAGAGAAAATACTACAGCGACCAAACTAGTTTGTGTTATGGGAAGTCCGGGTGGGGTACTATGAACAGAAAAAAGTTGGTTTATTTTCTCCAAGCAACAGCTCCCAAGACATGTTTTTTGTCCCACTCAGTGGGTTTCAAGACAAGTGATCTTTTTCTCTCTCTCAAGTTGCACTTACCCCAGTCAGCAAGCGGTTGCCACCACAGTGGAGTCATCGAAGATGCAGAGGAATAATGCACATTAATGTATTGAGAGCTTTCTTGACAACAACTAACAACAACAACTACTTGAAGGTAAAACTGGCTAATGTACTAATAATGATTAATAAAAGGTACAGGTAAGACAAGAGTAGGCACTGGCAAGTATATAGAGTAAAAGAATAAAAGAAATGGAAAATAAAGAAAATGGGGACAGATAGATACACAAAAACAGCAAAGCAAAGAGATTCACCACTCCTAGATCAAGCAATGTCTTGGTGTCAGCTGCTGATCTTCAGTAATGACAGATCATCAGAAATTGTGTTGACAACAGCTAGTGACAACAGTACAAACTCTTACTTACAGTCCAAAGTGGCCAAGACAGCTCTTCTGGAGTGACAGCTGCTGGTTTTGGGATCTCAGTAGGAACTCCTTTGTTCCCATCCTCCAGGCATTGCAAATTTAAGTCAGCAGATAAGAGGAAGTGGGAGATGCCGGCTTGTGTCTTGCCCTCACAGGATACAGTGGTATCATCTCCCAGTCTCATGTATCAGGCTGGTTTCATTTGCTCCCAGGCCAAGCCTTCAGCCAATAAAAATGTGTTTTTAAATACACAGAATTAAATACACAGTACTAAAGTATGTTATTAACAACAAAGAGAATGCATCTGGCCCTACAACAAAAATGTTTGGAGAGTGTCTGGCGGAGCTGTCACATGCTTGCCTTTTATTGATGCCTAATTGCCCACCTGAGGGGCATTCCCAGATGTCACTGCAGATTACAGTGCTACAAACACTTTCATCCTGAGCCAGGATGCCCCTCTAACTACTATATGCATTACTTCAGGAGAAACTGAAATTCCTAATGTGAATGAGCTGAGCATCACTCTTGGAGAGATCCCACAGCAGTCTGTTGTCTCAAAGGTGTTTACCACCAACCCCATGTCTTTGCACACCAGTTGCTGCTGCTCCTCCAGGCAGTAAGCCACTTCTCTACCCTCCAAACACTACTTATTACTGATTTGTTCTCAACACAGTACAATTAAGGAGTCAGAGAAGCAGCCG
This sequence comes from Tympanuchus pallidicinctus, assembly GCF_026119805.1. Classification (NCBI taxonomy): domain Eukaryota; kingdom Metazoa; phylum Chordata; class Aves; order Galliformes; family Phasianidae; genus Tympanuchus; species Tympanuchus pallidicinctus. The sequence goes on from NW_026294769.1 coordinate 12,621,448, forward strand.
TGCTCCTCACAAGGCAGTAAAGAATTTCTTTTGCAGTACAGTTTGCCATGTGTTGTTCTCTCCTGTATGTAACAGAAATAATAGGATGCAGTAAACTGCATCAGGCAATAAACATCTGTTACAATTATTTAAATGTCTTTGATCGGCTTCCTTGTTTAATTGCCTGCAAAGAAAGCCATTTAATACCCTTATATATTCTTTCCCTGCCAGAAACACTATCCCTTAAATGGAAGATAAAGCATTTCAAAATGCAAACATTTCTTATGATCCTGCATTACAGCTGCCATGCTGTAAAATATACCCCGTTGTCAGGTTTCCTGCATTCAGCATCACTGCCTCCTGCAACCACACACCATTGTTGCCACAGGCAGTACAGCAGTGGGGCTGAGTGGGGTGGCTAGCACAGCTTCCTCATTACACCGTACTCCCTGCAATTAATTTATGTCATGGCCCACTCCAGGAGCTGTGAGATACAGAGATGAGGCAGGGAGCCTCCAGTGCCCAGTCACATGTGACAGAAGGACATGTGGCCAACCAAAGGCTGCTGGCCCTCGCGTGGTGTCCCATGGAGGTGGCAACATGAGAATCATAGAATGGCACAGGTTGAAAAGGATGAACATCTACTTTCAACCCCCCTGCTAAGTGCAGGGTCACCAACCACCAGACCAGGCTGCTCAGAGCCACATCCAGCCTGGCCTTGAATGCCTCCAGGGATGGGGCATCCACAACCTCCTTGGGCAACGTATTCCAGTGCATCACCACCCTCCGACTGAAAAACTTCCTCCTAATTTCTAATCTAAAGCTGTCTAAGTTTAAAACCATTCCCCCTTGTCCTATCACTATCCACCTTTTAAACAGTTGTATCCCCTTTTGTTTGTAGACTCCCTTCAAACATTGGAAGGCCACAATGAGGTCTCCCTGAAGCCTTCTCTTCTCCAAAGAAAGGAGTGAAGAGAACAGAGGAGTGCTGAGATGAATGAGAGGATTTTGTGCAGTGAAATGCACCTGTTTCAAAGCAAGATGTTTGCTTTCAGTTACCATTTGAAAAGCTACCTATTAAAGCAGAAACTCAGTGACAAAGACATCAGAGCTAAAGCCACCCACACAGCTCCCTTACTTCAGCTTCTTCAAGTCACAATGCAGTTTTTAATTACATGATTGTAGACTGTATTTTTATACAATGTCCTTGTCTTCCTCAGTGAATGGCTAAATATTTCTGTTTGTTTTCAGCCTGCTGCTATAATACACATTGCTTACCCTTATTTACCTCATGCCTTCCAAATCCTGCCTCCTCGAGCATAAAGTTTTTGTTTTCCTCACAGATATTTCCACTGCAACATCTTGTACCCCAAATATTAAGGATTCCTCTACAGTTTGGCTAAGACACTTAGGAATTACTGCCGTCATGTTGCACACGAAGTACCAACACAGAGGAAATTTCAGTATAGACCTACGGAAAACATCTATGAATTTTTAATACCCAGGCTTAGGTCCTGGTTCATTTTGTAGAATGCTGAGCTTTTTTCTATCTCATTACATAGGGAAAGCTGCGGTCACTTCACCTACAGATAACGCCTCCCTAAAAAAATAGTCCCATCTGCTTTACCCTGAACATACAAAAAAGCGAGAAGCTGCAAAGTATGCACGTTGTGGTCAACTTTTCCGTTCAAGGGATAGGAACCAAGCCTGTGGCTGAGCAAGATACAGAACCTAGCTCCCCACAGAGGCGTCGAACGTGTCCTCTGAGACCATTTTATGGCTTTCTGGAGTATCCTGTCTCATTCATTATGCATTTCCAGCCTTCTCCAGCAAGTGAAGCCAGAGTCCTCCAGACAACAACACTTTCACTATACAGCCCTGCTCCATTTTGTTAGTTTATCCTGCCATTCTCTTGGGCATCCATTGAAGCAGCCATCTGCAGAAAAAAATAACAAAACGTGAAATTTTTAATTAAATTCTACATTGCTTACCCACGAAAGATGAAGCTTCAGTTACACTGTATTGCTGTGCTCCAGCTCTGGGAGACAGGGCTTGAGACAAAGCAGCCTTCTTATCCTAAGATAAAGGATTTTCAGGTTTCTAAAAAGAGAGAAAATGAGGAGTTTGGTTGTACAAGAGCATATTAGAACATGCATGGCCCTTCAGCCTATGAGGAACTGATCTGCACAGAGAGGATTTTGTACTCTGGAGCTGTGGAGCTGTGCTCTTGTACCAGATGTGGATTACATGGTGTCCTACTAGAAGGAAGTCACCCATGTGCAGAAGCTGGAAGTGGATTTCAGATAGATTTGCTGTCAATAACATGAGACCAAGCAATAACCTCCCTGTTCAGGAAGCAAGGCATAAACCTACGTATAATGTAAATATATGTGAATACATGCAATGATAATTTTCAAGAACACTGAAAAACTGCATCCATGGGAAGCAAGGTGGCAATTTAAATTACTAAATTGAGCACTTACTTAGTCCTGGGTCTGCTGTGAACTTCACTGCTGAACAGTGCTTGTTCAGCACTGTTGTAATTGTCATCATCTTCACATGGCCCCATAACCCGAAGAAAATGTGTTCCTCAGCCATCAATCAGTTGGCTTAGTTTTTCTGTCATGAACACTTAATGGCAGAGGGGAGCTAATTGAAATATGCAGGAGAAAAAAAATGGTGGAATAAAGAAGCAGTACAATTCAGACTTTTTCTGAAGGGAAGCAAACCAACAAACAAACACCAAAACAACAGACCAGTTAAGTATCAAAACAGTTTCCTGGGCAGCAAAAATGTTTTTTCCCTTGGATGTGCCAGATTTCCCATAAAATGTCTTCTTCTACATGCAGTAACTCCTACTGCCTATTCTCATTTGCCTTTGACAGCACCAGGAAGGAGAAATATGTGGTGTCCAATCTGGAAATATTCGTAAACAGGTTGGCAAGCCAACATACACCCCAAGGCCTTGCCACTTGCTAACAAGGAGATTCAGCGAGACCTGGCACCTTCTTCTCTTTTTCTCATTGGTTTCCTCTAGGGCACCAGTGGGGAATTTACTTTTCCAGGGCTTATGTACCTTTCAGTTGAGGTGGAAACTAGCCAACAGAAAGGGCAGTTGATAAGAGACTGATGTCATATAACCTCGGAAGGCAGACTGAAAAACTGGGCAGCTCTCAATTCCCAGATGGCATTCCTTCAGTTCAAAACTTTGTGTGGTACCTCGTGGCTAAATCAAGGAAATGCTGACACTGCAACTATTAATGTCTATAAAGTTAATAAACCAAGGTTAATTCTCTTGTCTTCTTGACGATAAGCTTAGCTCAGCACAACACACTTGAAAACAAAATACCCCTAATGCTGGATTTGTGCTATAATTGGAACTTGCATTTAAGATGACAGACTTTTTCAGGGAGACAGTCTCCAAACATTTTGGCTCAATGTGGCACCTGTGCCATATGCAAAGACGCACAAAGGATTTTGCATCACTCTTTAGTTCCACTCCCTTTGCAACCCCTCCCAGGCATCAGGATTGACTTCTTTGCTTAATGGGTCTCATGCTTTTCATCCTAGCCCTAGGAAGCCTTGGGCTTTCAGGAAGAAGAAACTCAGAGACTTCTGCACATTGCAGGACCTTGGCAGCCTTGCAACAGCCATAATCAGAGCTTGTCTGCTGGTACAATCAATACCCCAAAAGCACACATTAGAGGCAGACTAAAATCAGAAGGAAAATAACTTGTCAACCAAAGCAAACTCTGTGAAAGACCCTGCTTGTGAAAACACAGAGGGACTACTGCTGTGATCCCAATCTGGTAGAAACGATAAATCAGTAGATATTCAATTTGCCCTGAAAAAGGAAAGAGAAAGGTTTCCAACATGAGCATGACTATTATTTCATTAGCTATTTTGTTTGCACATTTCAGACGGAAACTTGGCTGGAGCAGTCTGAAGCTCTGAGTACTGTCAGATTTGCTAGAGTGCATTTACCCACAGACACACAAAAAAACCCTGATGAAGCAGGATCCTAGTCAGCTAATTAAATCAGGTTGCCATGTTTAGAATAGCTCCAGCCCCCCAAATGAGCAAAACCTCATTTAGACAGACAGAGGCTCTAGACCAAATGTTGTTTTTCTTTCCCATCTGTTAAAAATAAAACCTACAAAATGACATGCCAGTTCATAAAAGTCCATCCTGCTGGAATATTAATCAGCGCATTACATTTGATATTTATCTGCCTATAAACATTGCCTGCCTTTGTGCCTTTTCTGCTGCTAGAACACTAACTTTGCTGTTTCATCACCTTCTTGCAAAAATAATCTTTGTTCCTTTTAAACAAACACAGAACTTCATAGGTTTGCAGTGGTTTCAGGCAATATGGTCTCTGCTCCTAAATGGAATACAGTGGAGGTTTCACGTCAGTGGTTAAACTGACCATGAAGAGAGGGAAAGAAGCATAAAAGAAGAAAGCAAGCCACATATGACTGTGGAGAGAGGAGAACAGTTCTGCCAAGGTATTCACTAGGGCTTGAACTAAGGGGAGAAAAAACAGGGCAGATTGCACCCCACTGGAAGATAAAAGGCATGCAAAACAAGGAAGGATTCAGAGAAAAAAACACTGAGCATTTAAGGAAAGGGTTTTGATTACTCATAAAGAAGCAGTGGCAGCACACAGAGGCAGGAGTTTGAATTTTTGGTAGCAACAGGGGTCTTTGATGTGCCACAAGTGGCCAATGCACCAAGCATAGACCAGGATTGTGGTCAGGAAACATCAGCTGAGCAAAAAGCAAAGGGGTTGGCTCAATCCAAGCTGGAATATGTGGTGATGTGAGCAGCAGAGTGTATGGAAAGAGAGACTGCAGAAACTTAAAAAGCAGAATGTCTCAGTGAGGTTCAGTAGTGGATATAAAACGGAGAACTGTTTATGTTCATCATAATGAAACCTGAGCAATAGAGAAAGCAATAGGTTTGTCAGTGACCGTGGGAAGAGATGTTAGAGAAATGTGGGGATATCTCATTGTCTATCTCATTAATCAGCCTACCCTCCAAAGCCTTGCTGCAGATAAAAGGAAATGTTGGCAGAGGGCAGAGTGGGGACAGGTGCCAGTGCCTCAGTGGTACAGCTGACGTGGTCCAAGAACCCACCAGATGAGTGCTTACCTGAAGAAAGCTGCTCTGCCCAGAACTCAGCACCTCCACCTGTGGTCTGTCATGATTACCAGTTTTCCCAGACCATGATCATGTTCCCTAGAGAAATTTTAATTAACGTGCTAATAGCTTAACCAAGAGAGATAGCTACAGTGATGTTAAGGCCGCAATTGCCCATTTGCCTGCTTTGCACATCTTCAAAAAACACATACTAGAATTCCATGTTTATGCTATCATACCACATTGGGCACTATGTCACCCAGGGAAAATTCACAAAGTAGGAGCAAACTAACGACCTTCACTAAATTTTAATGAGAGCTGGTCATCTTACCTGAGTGCTTATTTCCTCAGTCAGGCATGGGCTGCCAAACACTTAGGGTTGGCTTGAAGCCTGTATTATGCCTGTAAATATTCAATCACAAGCCTAAGATTATCCATACTTCCTCATCACACTCCTAAAACATTCATCATATAAATTAGTTTAAGGAGAAGGCTTGGTCAGAATTTTGATTAGAAGGAACAGAAAGACATAGAAAGTCAATTTAAAAAAGAAAAAAGCACCTTGGTACCAAAACAGCGTGAAATGAAAGACAGGGAATAAGACTTCCAGAAGTGCCTGTGGTTTCTGAGTATTTGATACACTTAAGACACTTAGTTTTATTCTAAATCCTTGGGACCCGGTCCCACCAGACCAGTCTTCCTTGGTGACGTCATTCCTCGTCCAGTGGTGCCCATGCAGTGAAATGCTCAGTGGCTGGGGAAGGTTTTCTTCCTCACCCATAGAAAGAAGGATGGGGGAAGGAGGTCTACCCTCTCTGGCAATCCTTTGGCACACAGCTGGGGCAGTGCTGACCCCCACCTGCCAGTGAGGCTCACGACCTGCCCTGCCAGGCCACGAGATACTCAGCTCTGGCAGGGCAGGCTGTGAGTCACTGGTGTTTAATTTAGAGTTTATACATCCTGAGCAGACACCACAAGGTTAGAGCCAAGATAGTCTTCGCCCAGCCCCGTGTGAGACGCGCAGAGCACCAGCAGTTTTAATAAAGAAGCACTAGATGGGAGTAAAACATCAAGCTAAGTAAGTCTGCCTGAAAAGCAGCAGGAAGGCATTCCCAGCCACTGGAAACAAGCAGAAGGTGCTGCTAGGAAGGAGTACCTTATTCTGATGCAGCTCCAGAATCGTCGCAGTTAACTTAAAATAACTATGTCTGGAAGAGCTGTAATTAAAGCTGGGTGCACAGAAAACTAAGCAGAACTCCCTGACATGATGCTGGGGGTTGGCCATCAATTACAGGAAAATGCAGTACTTAGTGCACTGAACATATTCCTTCCTTAGGTAAGTCTAGGTGATGGTTAATGGTGCTGGTACCCAGCTGCAGGTGGTACCTGTCATTCAGCCAGCATTAAAAATCACTGAGCAGAAGTCATACAGGGAAGACCAGGAGGCTAGAACATCAGTTGTTTGGGAATTTTGCAGGCTTTGTCTTAAATGAAGCATTTACAAAGCAGGAAAGCACTTAAGGATTTATATAGGAACGTGCACCTCCTGGCTGCAAATTGCCTCTGACTAGCAGTGCTGCTTCCTCCTCCTCCTCCAAGCCCATTACCAGGAGAGCAACGCTTTTGCACCTACCTGAAATGACTGAACCATTTTTTTAATGAACCCTCCCAGCTCCCAGGTGCACAGGAGAGGATGATCTCATCCCCAAGCTACGTTAATGCTGTTTGTAACACTCCCCTTCTTCCCGTTCTTTCTCGCTGTGTTCAGAAGGAAGCTGCATTTCTCCAGAGCACGCAGCTGTCCCAAGGATACAAGAACATGTCACATACCACTACACATCTCTACTTTTCAAAATAATTCACCAAGGTCCAAATGCTGGCAAGGAGACATTGTATCTTCTTTAATTTGTTGGGATTTTTTCCCTAACAAACCTAACAACTCAAACCTAGCAACTCTAGTGCTGTTGATGTGACCCTGGAGTTGATGAGAAGTACCCAGAGTAGACTATTGACAGAGAAATGCCTCAACTCCCAGCAGCTTAGCATTTATCTATGTGGCGGTGCTCTCCTCCAAGGACCGTTGTCAATTGAGTACAAAACCCCGAAGTTTGCCCAATTCATTAGCCAGGAGATCAGGCAGAAGGTCCTGTAGGTATTTCAGCTTCCTCACCCTTTTTCCTCGTGATTTCAGCAGAGTAAGTCCCCTCCCTTGGGTGCATGGCTACACAGACCATCCCATTAACTCTCCAGGTGGACTCATAGGAGAGTATGAAAGACCTCTCCTATCTGTGACTTTCCCTTCTGGATATCTCTCTCTCCGTGAGCACATTTCCGTCTCTTCTTGCCCTCCTCTAGACTGGCACCTCCCTTTTGCACCAAGTCTCCTTCCCCACAGGCTATTCTCCATGGCTCCAGCCTGGGGGTGGCCTGGTTGTGCTATGACATGGGAGAGCCACCCAGCCTCAGAAAATGGCCGGATCAGTGCTTTCCCACAGCAGGCAGTGCTACAAGTCCCTTCCCCTCCCTAGAAATAAAAATAAGTTCTTCTTTGCATGAAAGTCAGTTGCTGCTTAACCAGCAGCTCCTGTAGCATTTGATAGCTGGGACCCCCTTCAACACCAGCTGATGGACAACACTGAGAGGCAGTATTGGACAGAGGGAGGGGAGAGAACAGAAAACAGTAACCGACCAAAAGCAGCAGCCCACAGATGATACAGAACCAAAATGCTAATTAAACAAGCCTCCAACATCAGAAACAACCACTGCGTTTTTATTAACCCAGGGCCAGACTTTCCCAAGAAAATGGACCAGTAGGTATTTCATTCTGTTTACTTGAAGTTCAGTTGTCTTCCACCAGTGATAAATACCTATTTAGTTTCTCAGGACATAAATGATGGTGCATACTGGCACAAAGCAGTGATACTAAAAGCTAGATCCATTAACTGATGCTTTGTGGGGAGGCGGAGGATGCTACCATGTATCTCACATTATCTTATAATGTAGGAAATAGAGAGGAAATGGCCTCTTCAATTCTCCAAAGCATGCAATTTGACAATTCTCAGCAGTCTTATCTTGTACAGAGATTAGAGCCAGGCAAATAAATCAAAGCAGCGAAATCAATGAATGTATTCTGTTTTCCTGTTTGCAGAGAGGGGAGGGAGGCTGGGGTAGCACCAGGTGGTCAGGTTAATGCATGCATTCACAGACCAGAATAACTAAAAGAGTATTTGTGCAAGCACATACACCAAGCTATTGATTATACATAAGCCTATTTGCAAAGATGGTTCCTTGGAATAGTTTGTACTTCTGATCAGGCATTGCACCTGTAAAGATAACTATGTGGACCTGGGTTAAAAATATTTGCAGCAGCCTGGCCCGCTGAGTTTAGTGGTTTGGCTGCATGAAAACTCCCCCACTGCAGAATAGTGAGTGTGTTTCACAGGTCCATGCTCACCTTGCTACACCAGGGCAGCTGAACACAGCACTGTTCCGTCATCTGCCTGGTGCCCCTGTTCCATGAGCATATGACACCCCACCTGAAATCCTGACAGATTGCTCTCCGACACAAGGATCAAACACTGCGATAAAAAAAATCATAAAAACACAGGAAAAATCTAATGGGTGGGAAAATGGGCACTACCCAGGCAAAGATTCTGGCTAAAGGTTTGCTGGCGAGTATGTTATTAAGTCACATCAGGAAATTATAGCACCACTGCTTTGCATTCCCTGATAAACAAGGCATGATACAAGGAAATAGAGAAACCATTGGCCTTGCTGCTCCTTGCTGGCTGCAGCTTCCTCAAGTTGCCTCCTTGTCTGAAGTACTGGTTCTGCTCTTACCTTGGGTAAATACATCTTCAGCATATTCAGGAGAATATGGCAACTGAGTCATTTTTTTGGAAGTGAGGAACAAACAAATGAAAACTCCAGTCTTGTGCAGTGAGCTCAGGAGAACCTCAAGAGGTTCAACAAATCCAAGTGCCAGGACTTTCATCCGGGTCGTGGCTCAAAAGGATTGAGCACAACCCTGACAAAAAAAGGACTAGGGAGTACTGATGGATGGCAAGCTGGACATGATCCAGCAACAAGACCTTACAGCCCAGAAAGGCAACCATACCCTGGGCTGCATCAAAAGAAGCATGGCCAGCAGAGTGAAGGAGGTGATCCTGTCCCTCTGCTCTGCACTGGTGAGGCCTCACCTGAAGTGCTGCATCCAGATGTGAAGTACAGAAGAGACAGCCACATGATGGAGTGCGTCCAGCGGAAGGCCACAGAATGATCCATGGAATGGAACACCTCCCCTACAAGGATAGGCTAAGAGAGCAGAGGCTGTTCAGCCTGGAGAAGAGAAGGCTCTGGGGAGACCTGAGAGCAGCCTTTCAGTATCTGAAGGGAGGCTGTAAGAAGGAAGGGGACAGACTCTTTAGCAGGGTTGTGGTTGGACAAGGAGAAGCGGTTTCAAACTAAAAGGAGAGGTTTAGATTGGACATCAGGAGGAAGTTTTTCACAATAAGGGTGGTGAAGCCTGTAACAGGTTGCCCAAAGAGGTGGATGCCCTATCCCTGCAGGCACTCAAGGTCAGGCTCTGAGGACTCTGATCTACTGTAGGTGTCTCTGTTCATTGCAGCAGAGTTGGACTAGATGGTCTTTAATGGTCCCTTCCAACTCAGATAATTCTATGATTCTCTGAATATAAAAAGGAAATCAAAAGCACACCTCAATGCAATCACACCAGGGCATCAAGAACAGGTCATATTTGTGAGATGTAAAATAAAGTCTGTCAAACCCTTTACAAGGAAATTATTTCAGGGAAAGCTGATGAATGCCAAATAACAGCAGCACTACTGTTCAACTTGAACTGAGAGTAGATGCTTTGCCCATTGCATATCAGATCATTCGACAAGCAGCCATCCCTGCCATTACTGCACACTGGAGCATGCAGAGAAAATCTCAGTTGGTTGTTCGCAGACACAGCCCTCCTTGAGGAAGAAAACCTTTACAGTGCCATTGGATCTTTACTAGAGCGGGCAGCCTCTGATTAATAAGGCTTCATCCAAAAGAATGTTAAGTACTGGAAGCATTAATAATTTAACCTAGTGATAAAAGCCATAACGCACCCATGGTGTGCATCTGCAAGCTCCTGGAGCCATGGGTGAAACACAGCAGGGTTGTGTGACGAGGACGATGCCTGAGACAAAGCAGCACTCATTCACTGCTGAGCAATTAGAGCAGGACCCAAATTTGCCTACCTCATGTTTCCTTCTGAATGGAAGAGAGAGCTAGGAGAAACACATAGGTGCCAAAACCTGCTGAGGAGATGCACAAGGCTGTCTGCTAAGTCTGACCAGCACCACATATCCCATGTTCTTTCTTTCTTTCTTTCTTTCTTTTTTTTTTTTTTCCCCATCACAAGCTTACATTTATTCCCTGAATAAACTATTCATTTGGGCCTTTACATGCAAAATTATTCTTCAACACCCTTAGACTAGGCATCTCTTTCTGGGAGCCAAATACCCATACTGAGCACAAAACATCTCAAGCTGGAAGGTACCCGTAGGGATCACTGAGTTCAACTTTTGGCTCCTCACAGGGCCAACCAAAAACCATAGAATGGTTTGGGTTGGAAGGGATCTTCAAGATCATCTAGTTCCAGCCACCATTCTGTAAGCAGTGACATCTTGCACTAGATCAGGTTGCTCAGAGTCCCATCCATCCTGGCCTTGAATGCTTACAGGAAGGAGACATTCACAACCCTGCTGGGCAACGTGTCCCAGTATCTCACCACCCAAACAATGCTTATGTCTGAGAGTGTTGTTTAGACACTTCCTGAATTCTGGCAGCTTGGTGCCATGGCCATTCTCTGGAGAGCTTGTTCCATGCCTGACCACCTTCTGGTGAAGTATCTTTTCTTAATCCCCAATCTGACCCTTCTCTTATGTAATAATGACAGACCAATTCACTTCCCACAGCTACTCCATCTCCTTCTGACCACCTCCCCTCTGACTCTGCAGCCAGGAATTACAGCTTAGGTTTAGCTGTACAGAATGCTCCTCTAGCTTGCTTTGAGGTTGTATACATACCCTCACTGCCACATAAACCAACACCAGCAGCTAAATACAGAGCTGTGTCCACCTACGGTTCTGTGCTTGTGCACATGTTTTGTGATAACTGTGTCCCTGTTCAGAAACAACATTTCTCTGACTAGAAATAGCCAGAAAATGTTAAATATAGACAGATATAAAACAAACAGGAAAGTGCATTCAAAGACAGATTAGGAGATACCAGCCAGAAATCTTAAAGTCTTACTATGGGGTCTCAGGCTCTACAACTCATGGCAAGGTAGTGGTTTTCTTTGCTTTTTCCCTCTTTTAAAGCTAGCGTCTCCCAGGTCTACATAGGAAGACACACAGGTGAGGCAAAAATGCAAGAGGGCTTTGAGCATTTTGTTCTTCTAATGCTCCAAAGCAGGATTTTCCTTATATTTACTGCATATGAAGTATTATCTTAAGAAATAAATCAGTAAATAAATCAGTTGCTGTTTATAGATAAAGATAGAAATAGGAATGTCTATTCCAGCTCTTAAAAATGTTTGCCAGAGGAGTTTCCTAAAAAATCACCTAAACATGATGGATGTGTAACAATGTTTGGATTGTCAGTGTGATTTTTTATGTGTATTTCTGATAACTCACTTTTTTTTACAGCACTGACTTGAGATACCTTTTCCCCCAGAGAGCCCCAGCAACAAAGCCAAGGGAAAGCCATATTACCCTCTAAGATCCCGGTGGCTGCCAACATGAGAAAGAGACCACTGAGAAATTCCAACTAAAATTGGAGCCTTTTTCATGACTTCTCAGTCACAGACCTCATGACTTCCTCCACAGAGTTCTCACCTTCTCCCTTCTCCTCCACCTTTCACCTTCTTCCCTTTTCACTTGGGCAACACTCAGAGCAAATCTTGTCAAAGACTCCTCCCCTTCCCAAACTCAGAGGGGTCAATGACTGCCCTGGCCTGGAATGCTTGAATGACAAGAGGTGATGGACTTGAATTGCACAATGGGTGGTTCAGATTGGCTATTAGGAAAAATTTCTTCTCAGAAAGAGTGATAAGGCATTGGAATGGACTGCCTGGGGAGGTGGTAGAGTCACTGTCCTTGGAGGTGTTCAATAAACATGTGGATGTGGCATATAGGGACATGGTTTAGTGGGAAATACTGGTGACAGGTAGACAGTTGGGCTAGATGATTCTAGTGGTCCTTCCCAGCCTTAATGATTCCATATCTGTGTGTAGTGGGATGTTTCTCAGCATTTCTGCAAAAAGGCTTGCACTAAATCAAAGAGACTAAGAACCCACAGGTCGTCCAAATGGAGTGCCAAGGAGAACGCCATGGGGACCTCACACTGCAATCCAGCCATGATGGTGCTTCCAGGAGGACATGTTTCCAAAGAAGGTCAAGCAGGGAATTTGAAGAAAAAGCAGAAATCAATTAAAAAAAGAAGGAAATACTGGTAGCAAATATTCCTAGTATTTAGAAGTACACTTCAAATATTAAGAAAGTAAAATAGAAAATCAGCATTTGGACTGGAGAAGGTCATTACGGACAGCCAGAGAGATCCATGATGTGGACACCAAGTCTGCAAACAGCAGAAAATCAGGTCTGCCATGAGCCCTGCCAGTTCTTCCCCACACTGGCACAGTTGTTACTTTCCAGGTGAGGGGACGGAGTTGCTGCACTCATTTCCTCAGCAGCTATTTTCCTGGAACTCAGAGTATTTCTTTCTGTTTTTCTCCCCAACAGAAAAGCATGTGATGTTATTTAATGTGACAGGCCAGCTTTCCCGTCATTTTAATTTCTTCTGTGGAGAACCACCCCGCTCAGAAGTACACAAAGCCACACAATAGCATGTCAAAAGGTCTAAGTGGGGAGCAGAGAGTTCTTTCAGAGCGTGCCTAAGAGGGTGACATGTAATGCAGCATTTTCATCATTTTATTTCTTCCTCCTTGTGAGGCTTCCAGCAAGTGACATTTTGTTTGATATTCACATCATTTCCCAATTACAGTTCTTCTAAAATTCTTGTGAACAGCTGAATAATTCCTGGCATGGCTTTGTTACAGCTCATTTCACTGCATTAGCTTCCACTACCCCTCCTCTTTAGAGACTGAATCTGGAGATTTTGTTCAAATCTCCTTCTCTCTTGCAACCCTTCCCCTACCCTTTTTCTTTTACTGAAGAAATTCTCCTCTTAACTTCCATTTTGCAGTGTTTCTATCACAGTCCAGTTCACTATAATTCTCACAGCACACAATAGCTAAAAGAAAGGTTAAAACACAACCTCATAATACAATTACCACAGTTGCTTGCCTGAATAGGCAGAGTTCTTGCAAACAAGAAGGATCAAGAGGAGTAAAATTACTCTAAGCTCAAGCGCACATCCACAATGAAGAGCAGTACACTTGGGGTAGGATATTCAGAAGCAGTAAAAAAGGAGAAATCCATTTTGTATGTCTTCAAAAAGATGGATACTTGTTGAAAATTGCTTCTGAAAACATCAGTAGTGATGTTTTATTTTATACATGCACTGCATCCCATCAAACTCCACAGAATTCCTCTCTCAGTTTAGATTTTTCACATGCTCTGTCCCCAGACAGAGCAACATAGAGTTTGTTAGCCTATGCTGGAGCCCTGGATGTACAGACAAAATGCTTATCAATAGGATTTCTCTCTACCTCCCTACAAATTAAGAAAGCAAAAGGTGGGCAAAAACAAAGGGGAAAACAAACTCATGAAGAAGCCTGTTGTTATGACTTAATTCATTATCATTATATCCACCAAATACAAGATTTTGAACTATTGTGAGAACTGCTTCCACTGCAAATGAAGACCAGTTTTGCATGCCAGGATGTCATCAGTGCTCAGTGGCGCTTGAGTGAAGCTTCCTGGATCACCTGCAGTTTATTTAACATAGCTTTTGGCATTGAAGCAGAGCAAAGAAGCAGAGATGGATGCTATCTCTACATATAGTCCCTCAATTTCGCCTCAGCAGAAAGGGATGCTAGGAAGCAGATCTCAGGGTGTAGTCCCCAGCAGTTTCACCTCTCTGAACTCAGAAGACAAGTTGCAGTTATGCCTCTCCAGTCCCTGCTAACATCCAAAAAACAGTAACGTGCAATAAGGAACAGAAACAAGTTCTGGAGCAGAGCATGCAGGACACAGTGGTTTTCAGCCACTTGCTTGTTTTTTTGTGTCCTCATTCCAGCCTTCCTCCAGCCCACCTGTGTGATATGCAGGAGCACAGAGGGCCATGCTTTGGGCCCCTTCTCTGTGAAGCTGCATCATTACCTTTGTGCAAATGCAGATACTACCTGAAAAGAAGCAGATCAGGAGATGACCAGGGATGCACCACTAAGCCAGGTTATCAGTGTCTGCATTTGGGTGATCTGTGTTTTTTTTTTTTGGAAGAGATTGTGGGCAGAGTTTACGTACTGCCACCTGTCCCCAAGTGGAAACGGCACCAGGTTTATGAATCAGGGGCACTCAGCTGCTTCCTTGGCTCTGCCATTGCTGCTCTGCAATGAGCAATGAGCAAACAGGATCCTGCATCCGCAATCTAGACTTAGCACTGAAGCACACACCAGCTCTTCCACTCTTCCCTTGCTCACTGCCCTCACAAAAAGAGTTCTTCCTCCTAAAGGCCATGGCCCAGATGCCACCTGAGCTAAGAAATGGGGAGCTCCTTCCTTCCCCTGACCAAAAGCTAAGCAAAGTTTATCCTGAGGTCACCTTTGCAGCAGGAGGCACATTTCTGAAAATGCTCCTGACCACAGAGTCCTCATCGTGCTTTGCTTCTGCTGAACTGAGCCAAGAGCCTATAGATTTCCTGCTCTTAAAATACATTAATGTAATAAAAGTCAGAATTACGCAGGCTGGTGTTTGTGATTTACAGCCCCAGGCTAAACACAAAAAGAAATAAGAACATCCTGTGGCAACTCAAACAATCTAAGTCTATTATGCAGGGGTTGAACTTTTTACCTTCAGTGGAAGAGAAGTATTGAGTCTATTAGAGCCAAAACAAAGTTGACAGGGAAACATCTGCAATACTTTTTTTTTTTTTTTTTTTTTTTTTTTTTTAGAGCAAATAGATCAACATTACTAATGGCTGGCCTCAGCAGCTGTCCTGTCTAATTACCAGCTGCTCTCGGGCATTATTGTCTAATATTAATACCAATGAAATCCTTATTACATTCAGTGCATCATGATGTCATGTCTGGCTTCTAGTCTGTCCTCTCTAGGTCTGCACAGTTAACCTAGAGCAATATCAGACCCTGCTTCCAGAATGAGCTGAGGATGTTTTTCAGAAAAGTGCCCTAGGGCAAAGAAAGACACTGTAGTTTTTGCTCTATGATCAACTTTGTTCTGTCCAGAGCCTTATTTTATTATTTACCCCCCACACACCCACAACAGTATTTAATTTTCATACCCAAGCACAAGCTCTGTGACCGGCTAATGAAGCTGAATTTTAATTTTAATGGATCTTGGCCTACAGATTGCTCTCATTCGCACTTACTGAAAGATTTAGATGAATGAAGATTTAGCACTCAGAGAATTAATCCAGATTCAAGACCACTGCCTTTCATATCTGCACAGAAAGGACCGACCTGTGCTTTTCTGTTAGCTTCAATAAGTGAAAATGGGTGAGTGTCTCATTCAGTTTAAATGAGTGACTACCAGCATTTCTGAGGGGAGACCTAGAAGCAGTCCTGTTCATGGAGAAATCTTAGGTTAAGAATTACGTTGTACTATTTACTTAAGATACCAAAATACCAGAGAACAGTGCATTGGGGTGCTAACTCAGGAACTGCATACTCTCCTGAGGGCAGTGTAGGCTGTAAGTATCACATTGAGATCACAGAAAAGCAAGTATTGTCTAATCTCTAGATTAAACACAAGGCAGATAACAGGAGCTTGCTCATTTGAGAACAATTATTGTCAAGGATGAAGTGAAGAGCAATGTTTCATCAAAAGTTTCTGATGAACACCATGAGAACTCACTAAGAATTGCAACCACTGACAACAAACCAGACACTGATAGATTCATTTCATAAAAACAAGATCAAATATCCCACCAGTTTCACGATTTTGTTGCTCTGTCATGTTTTAATAAAAAAATACTATTAAAATGTTTTGTTACTTATATACATTTAAAAATATATAAATATAATATATTTTATATACTACCCAAGACAATTCCTGTTTGCCCAATGCAGCCCAGGCAAGCCAAAAGGTTTTGACTCCCATGAATAACAGGAAAATCTTTTGCTAACTATTCTCCTGTTGTAACTTTTGCTCTTTTCACTAGCATAGAATCATAGAATTAATCATAGGGTCATAGAGTGGCAGAGGAGTTGGAAGAGACCTCAAAGATCATCTAGTTCCAACTCCTCTGCCATGGGCAGGGTTGCCAACCACTAGATGAGACCATCCAGGAATCCACCCAGCCTGGACTTGAACACCTCCGGAGCTGAAGCATCCACAACCTCTCTGGGCAGCCTGTGCCAGTCCCTCACCATTATCTGAGCGAAGAATTTCTTCCTAACATCTGATCTGAACCTTCCCTCTTTCAGTTTAAATCCATTCTCCCTTGTTCTTTCATTATCTATATGCATAAAAAGTCAGCTCTTTTGTAAGCTGCTTTCTGGAAGATGACAGTGAGCTTTCTCTTCCCCAAGCTAAATGATCTCAACTCTTTCATAGGAGCAATGAACACTGATTAGCACTGATCAAAGAGTATATATCTGGTTCTTCTTCCCTTAGCTGTGTTTTGTGCTTACACAATAAGCACTAAATTCCCATCTATAACATAAACAATATACATTACAGACATTATGAAAACAAAAATGAGGAAGAGAAATAGAAGAACAGAAGATAAGGGTTTTCATAGTATTCAGCTCTATTTTCTGTAGTACCCAGACACAAATCACCAAAAGATAGTGAAAGAAAATGAAAACGTGAAGCTGGAAGCAGCTGGAAAGTTCAACAAACCAGGTTAGGGCTTAAGTAGGGTAAAACTCAAACGAACCTAAATAATACAAATCTGGAGGCTTCTGCATCTCCAGCCAGTATACGACAGCAATGTGGATCTTCACACTCTCCCCGGTCCTGCAATTCTGATGCCACCACCATTATGGCACCCTGCCTTGGTTCACTCATGCTCTCTCATTGGTATGTAGTTCTCCACACTTTTCTAAGAGGCTGTGTTTTTTACTGTTTACAGCCATGGAGGTAGTTTCAGGAGTAATAAATTAATATTTATCTTGCTTTTGCCAGTGAGGTAGGATTTTCTTTCAATTTCTGAGTTCAGGAGAGAAGTTGTGATGATAATTATTTTTGTTCTTGAAGAACAGAGTATCAAACACCCACGCAGTTACTTCAGACCCCATCACTTGTATTTACACTGATTTCAGTCCATCAGTCTTCTTCAGGTGAATGTTCTTGCTGTTTTCCTGGGACCTATGCAGCCACACCCTTGTAAGAAGGCTCACAACACTGCAGCAATCCTCAGCTGGCTGCTTGTTTTCTTGTGATACAAGTACAACACTTACATCAAAAGAGCTGTTCTCAGTCCACCTGCGAGGAAGAATTTATTTTCTCATTTGAATGCTCAACCAACGTTGGGTAAGATACCAAAATAATCCAGACAGGGAGGACAAGATGTCCTCAATTAGAGAACTCCAAACCACATCAGTTTTTTTGTCTCCCTTCAGCACGAGTCCCAGCTGTGCCTCATTCATTGGTGAGAGAGCATGCCAGCAATGAGGAGCCAGATGGCAAGGTGGGATCTGTCACTTAATCTACCCAAGCCCAGCCAACTCTGACCAAGGCCTTTATGGCCAGCATATCTCAGATGGTGAGGCCTCAGGAACAATGCTGCTTTTCTTCTCCAGGGCTGGCAATCTTCCCCTACGAACTCCTGCATTTGCTCCTGATACCTGCGAGGGAAACCTGTGCAGGTGGGGCTAGTTATGGCAGGCAGTGGAGCCAGGGCATCAACAATTTTCCGTCTTTGTGGATCAGGAAATCTTCCAAGACCAGTGC
Source organism: Tympanuchus pallidicinctus (assembly GCF_026119805.1). Lineage (NCBI taxonomy): Eukaryota > Metazoa > Chordata > Aves > Galliformes > Phasianidae > Tympanuchus > Tympanuchus pallidicinctus. Next base: position 12,639,660 of record NW_026294769.1, read on the forward strand.
CTCTAAAAGGCCATGAACACTGCTCGTCTCAGCAACATGGTAACAGGCCAAAAACCACAACCCCTTCACGGTGGTTGAGTTTGCTGTCTTCAACACAACCAGCAGATCTGGAAAGTGCAGCACTGCCGTCCATCTGGACCAGAAAGCATATGGCTGAAGCCCCATCAGCCTGGGGAGGGAGAGCAGACCCTTCCTTACCGAATCTAAGTCTCTAGCTGATATCCCTTCTGCCTCAAAAAACCCACCACTATGGCATGAAGAAAGCATCTTTTCCCCCACACAGTGCTGCAGGTATCTATTTTGCTATTATTCTCAGTATTAGTTCCCCATATTAAGCCAACACATGAAAGACCAAATGAGATCATAAAAAGCAGCCATGTGTGTGCAGCACAGTTAAAGGTCACTACCACGTGTGAATTTACTTTTAAAAATAATTAATTGAACAACAGCCTGACATTTACCCTGTAAGGGGATTTTTGAGAGCTTGCTTGCTGAAGCCTGATGTTCACAGGCTGCAATGTTTACTGCTGGGGGAGTGGAAGATCATTGTTATTCTAGAACAAATAAAATGAAGATTGATCAAATTCAACTCTGAGTAAAGGAAAAATACCCTATAGGCAAAACTTTCATCAGATTCATTCAGCTTTGCTCTTTCCCCTCCCTGTTCCATAGAAGTGGTGACTACCATTAAGGCTGAGCAAACATTTCCGATGCAAAAAGGTAAATTCCATTTGCATATAACATCTTTCCTCAAGGCTGAAATTTCACACACCATTTCTTACCTTAAAAATATTTTCATTAATGTTATTTGCAGGAATATGAGCATAGATAACGGTCAGGTAGTTTTTCCAAGGGTAGTGAGGAAGGAGAAATAGAAAAAAGAACATTGCATTCTCCTACTTACTTCTTTTTAATTGGTATCTCAGCTTTAAGTGCTTCATTCCTCGGTTTCACAGATGGGCTGAACTGAATGGCCTGACACTGACAACTTAAATTTGTTCCTTTTACACATGTGGCTGCTGCACATCCATGGGCCACCAATTTCCTGCTATGTGCGCCATTTCAGACCCTGTGAGGAACATGCAACAGTCTTTTGTCATTGTTGACAGAACACAGCAGTCACTCAGTCAGAATTGTACTCAAGACTACATTCACTGAGCACATTGTTGTTAAGAGAACTAAAAATGTAAATTTTCATTGTGGACTTGGACCAGACTCCACTCCATTTTCAAAGTATCCGAAATATGAAGGGCAACTGTGTATCACAGTATCTCATCCTCTGGCCAGCTTTCAGTACATCAGGAAAAAAAAAAAAAAAAAAAAAAAAAAATTCCCCCACAGTAATTTAGTTTCTTTAGTAACCTCTAGTGTGGAACCTTGAACAATTCTGCTTGGAAACCCCCATATCCAATCTACAAGACCCTCTTTATCCACATACTAAGTAGAAGCACATGAGATTTCAGAAGAAGTCAGCCAAGCTGACTGTTTCCCACAGGCTGTGTTTATATCTACATGCCCAGTGCTCTTATTGTTTGCTATCAGCCCTACTGTCTTACCACTGCTGGGAATCAGATGCACTGCTCTGTAGTTCACACGATGCCCTCTAGAACCTTTATTATAAGGGGGAGTTTAAAATAGGAATTTCAACATTCCTTCAAAGAAAGAAGCTCTTCATGTGTAGTTACACTGATTTTAAGTTTTGGCAACAAAAACTTCCATTCTGGTGTATTTTCTTGTACTAATCATCAAGTCTATGATTCTCAGCATTGCAGCAGTTGACAGCCAAAGCTTAATTTTCCTTTATTTGTCATGTATCTCACCCAATCACCTGCTGTTTGTTGAGTAACATTCAGCTTAAAAGGAAATTCACACATTGATTATCACGTTGTAGCAACTGGCATTATAGAGACAACACCTACGGTCTCAATTTTTCTTCAAACAGCGTATGATATATTTGACATATTTGCATGATTAGTTTTTGTACGATTCACCACAGGCACAGCTTCAGTCTGTTTTTTGAACACACAGCAATATATACAGTGCCACACTGCAGATTGTGCAATGCAAAGATACCTTCACCAGAGCTGGGAATTCTGGCTTAGGTATCATACAGTTAGAAGGGAAAATCACAGAGATATTCTACTGGGCCTGGGTGGACTCTGTAGTCACATAAGACTGACTGGGAAATTGACCTCATGAGCTCTTAGCAAGCTCTGAATTTAATGGTGCAGTTCTTATTACAGCCTTAGAGGACATTCTTAAGAAGCAGATGGATTGGAGAAAAAAAAGAAATCATTTTAGTTTCCTAAAGACATATTATGAGGCCAGTTCAACTAGTCACTGGGAGGCCAGATGTTAGCCTGGAGTCACCAGCGCATCTTGATTTTGGATCCTCTGTGTGCTGTCCACAGCCATTTGTTGGCCTCTGTGCAGGTGACACTCTGGATATGAAACCCAGCCATCAAGACTGGAGTCCTTCATCAGTCATTTGTTTCTCAAGCGTGGCTGATGCACAGACATGGCTGGGAAGAGTCTCAACCTCCAGAACTAAGATTTTGCAATTCCTTTATCTACAGATTTCATCGACAGAGCTCCTCCTGTTTACAGACTTCGTTCATTCAAGTCAAGTTTAATTCTGCACATTTCTTACCCTTGGTTGTGCTGGTGGTGCTGTTTTGAATGCCATCTGGCTGCTTTGACTGTGCTTTAGCTCAGCGCAACAAAATGCAGTGTTGACATTCTGGTGCTGAAAATGGCTGCACAGACCTCATGTACGAGGGAGCCTCCAGACTCCTTACAGATAGCAGTGCTGACTATGGTGGTCAGACACAGCATGGGAAGTGGCACATCATCCTCTCTCTCAGCAGGGCACTGGTGAACATAATCAGCACAGATTTCCAAATGCAGTGATGCATAACAAAACTTTTTAAAGAAAGAGTGCTCACCTGCAACTGGGAAGAAGTCTATGATCTGAAAACAGAGGAAGAGATTGGAAGAAAAATGTAGGCTTTAGCAGTCACTCTTAAAGACAAAGCAGAGTCAACAGAGGTCTCTGAGAAATTAGCGCTGAAAATGATCATAGCCAACATCTTTCTCATAAATGGGAGTGAATAGTGAAAAGTTTTTATTTTTTTGCCTGTCTATGGCAAAAATTTCAGAAGGATCTAAATGGAATCTGGCAGGCAGAACGTCCCAGATAAGCTATATTATCGAGCTAAGGAAGGAAATACATCTGGGGAAAAATCAGCCTACCTATGCCTACGTATGTGATGCTTGAATGGAACAGTTATAACTCAGGAAAGATATCTTTAGAGTCATCACTGACAACTCTCAAAAACTACCTGCTCAGCATACAGGAGCAGTCCTCCTTAGGTCAGAAAACCCTAGCATGAGTTGAGTATTGTCACGAAGAATAGTGAAAGCAAGACAGAAAGGTCCATTTTGCAACCATGTAAGAAGTTGACTGCCTACATCTAGAAAATGGCATGTAACTTGCCTCTCTACTCTTCAAGAAGGACATAGTGGAATTAAAGAAAGCTGCAGAGAGCAGCTGAAGTGATACAAAGGATGGTGCAGTTGATCTTTGAGAAGAGGTGGTAAGAGAGAGGAACTTGGGCTTTCAGAGAACAATGCTGAAGAGTGTACTGCACAGTACTGCTACCACAACATAATATCACTAAGGAGGTGGTCATCTGAATGCCAAATTATTGTTCACCAGATCCCACACAGTAGGAACTAGGAAATGCTCTAGTAAATTTACTGAAAATAAGCTTGAAAATAAGCTTAAAAATAATGTAAATGAAGGAAATTCCCTACACAAATAAGTAGTGAACTTCTGGAGACTGTGGTCACAGGAGACTGTGGATGCTGGTATTATCTGTAGATTTAAAAAGGAATTGAGTTCACAGACAATCCACAAATGAATTCTAAAAGGACTAGGTGAATATGTATTTTGTATAGTCTTTATGAGCGTCACCGTGGATGCTGGAGAGGTAGAAATGGTATGGACCAAAACAGATAGCAAGGCTCGCTTAATCTCCTTGAACAGCACCTGCACTGATGGACACAGACTGACACGTCATTGGCATTGATCATTTAGGACATTTCTTTTGTTCTTTACTGATATCCCAGCTACAATCTATGAGAGTTTTGCAGTCATCTTCTGTGAGACCACTGTACCACAGAACAAATTTAAGGTCCTGTATGGTGAATTGGACTTGTTAGCAATCCAGTATCTAAAGATTGTGATAGATTAAACTCTACTTGCTAAGGAAGGTCACCTTCAGGCTCAGAAACTTCAGGGTACTTCTACAGTTTTGACTGGATAGCCCAGTTCCATCACACACAGCACAGGGGAGATCTCATCAGGTCACCTTTGGCAAAATTTTAATGTGAACTATAATACATACTGTTCACCAAAAACGCAAGACGCTCCACAGTGCGCTTCCCTGTAATTGAATACTGCAGAGCAGCACATTTTTCTGTCAGCATGTTAAGGATACAGTGTCTTGACCTTCACATTTTAAGTCTGAGACAGAGACAACTCATCATTTGGGAAAGAGCCACGAACAAATTGGGATTCCTTCAGCTGCATCAAGGTTTATCTGAGCTTTTCATTTGCTTGATTTAGAGTATCACTTGAGCACGTACCATAAGGACACTGTCAAGATCAATGTTCTCATTCAAAAGAATCTGTAATATATGCCTTAACCTCCCTACCTTTAATATCACGCATTTTTAAAGAGTGAGAAATGTAGACTAAAACAAAAAAGCTTGAATTCTCAGTTCATCCACCAAAATCCCAGATCATGTTATAGCTTATTCATCTGCTTCAAGTTCAGTCTGTCACAGAGAATAACAAAACTGAAGGATGAGGCCATCCATGATGGTTTACTAGATCTTTCCTAGGCCAATTTTCAGTTGGAAGGTGTTGTGGTTTTATGTAGTACTACTCATAGTAAACAGCCTAAATTCTATATTGTGTGTCAGCTGGTGATGTCAAAGATAACACACAAGGAAAACACTGATGCTTGCAGCAACTGGTGAATCCCAAGTAACTGATCAGAAAAGGAGATGTCTGATAATAAGACGACACTGACAAATACCACCAGTAAAACTTCACAGAGCTATGTGGTAACCCAAAATGATAGTACCACAGTAAATTATACTCTGATCACTAAGATATCTCACTCTCTAAGACCTGGTAAGCCACTGAGTCTTCTGTAATTCGGATTGGCTAACTGGAAACTACTGGCTTCAGCTGTATTATCAAAAAGCTTGCAATGGTTGCAGGAATTCTGTAGGTACAACTTATACATACCAGCCTATAATTTGCCATCAACATATGTTGATAAGGAGGACTTGAAGGAGTGCACATGAGCATCATATCTCAAGAATCAGAGCTAAAATTATACACTTCCTCCAGTTAAAAGGCCCATTTCTCATTGCAACACACGAACACTCCCATGATCCTGCTGCATTGCCTGGTGTCCCAGTTAACATCTTGCACCACCAAATCTATTTAGATCTCTACAGATTATTTTAGAATGGAAGAGATAGCAATGGTCACTTCTCAGTTATCCTACACAGTAATCACAGGTACTGAATACAATCAAAAGAGTGCTGATGTTTAGTTCCAGAACAGTAACCTTTTACCAAGACACACAGACACCTTTAACTCCACATGAATGTGTGACTTCTTAAACTGTTTACTTCATTCCAACAAATTTCTCTGCACAAGTCCATTAGTGTTAATGATTGGCTAACAAAAAAACTTCACCTCTATATTACAGTGATGCGTGGGAATATTACGGTGATTCCTCCTAAGGTTCACATTACACAAATTCCCCCTTTACTCAGCAGCCAAGACACTTTCTGTGGAATTTCTTGGAGACAAATGAAGGAGCAGATCAAAACAGGCTGCTGTCTTAGCCATCCTAGATAAACCCTTTTGTACGTACTTACCTAGAAACCTAGACAAAAAAGATCTGTTTGTATCATCATGGCTTTTTGATGTGGTTGTGCATTACAGCAACCTGAATATTCACTTCCTATTTCAAAGACTCAAAGCAGTGAGGCTGAGCTGCAATTTTCTATCCCTTTGATGGAAATTTGGATCTATGGGTTTTTTCCTAATACCCAACCTGAACCTCTCCTGGTCCAACTCAAGGCTATTACATCTTGTTCTATTGCTGTTATGTGAGAAAAGGGGCTGACCGTCACCTCTCCACAAGCACCCTTCAGGCAGTTGTAGAGAGTGATAAGGTCTCCCCTGAGTCTCCTATTCTCCAGACTGAACAGTCCCAGTTGCCTTGGCCATTCCCCCTAAGACCTATGCTCCAGACCCCTCACAGCTTCACAGCTCTTCTCTGGACACACTGCAGGGCCTCAATGTCTTTCTTGTAAGTGAGGAGCCCAAAATGGAACCCAGTAGTCAAGGCATGGCATCACTAGAGCTGAATACAGAGGAATTGTCACCTCCCTGCTCCTGTTGACCTAAACCCTGAGAAATGAAGTTCCTGTTCCATATTCCTCAAGGTACAACAGACCAAAATGTATCAACCTGATATCTTCTGGAGAAAACTTTAATGTACCCAGTGCACTCAACTTGCTAGATAAATACATTCTGGAGATGAGTGAGTCTCAGCTGTTGAGAGGTCCATGCTGATTAGCAAAGCAGTATGGCCACAGAGGACTGGCTGCCTGCTTGCTTCCCAGTTGGCACTGCAGTTCCCAGCCCCTGGCCACAGAAGGCAGATGGCTCTGCAAATCAGCACTCATAACTGTGCCAGACACATGAAAAGTCACTACTAAAACCTAAAGCTGAACCAACTACACACACGGCATTGATTAGCATGGGAAATTACCAAAGTAAGCAGCAAAAAGACTATGCTCAATCTGTTTGCATGTATGTTCATTTGCACGTGTGTGAACAGCAACAGAAAAAGGTGCCCACTCAATCAGAACAAGTAACCACAACAAGTGTATTTAAAAGGTTAAGAACAAACATGCCAAATGCATTCAGTGAATACAGCTGTTTGCCTGTTTGGTTACACTTCATTTTACAGACCATTTGTTTGCATCTTTAAAGTAGCTGTATGCACAGAGAAAAAGCTGGTAGTAAAAAATATTATCCAGCTATTTTCCACCACAACTATCCTTCTAAGGCTTTACTACACACAAAACAACTGTTTTGAAGGTTGATTAAGAACACAAGGCAGTTTCCCAAGAATCTTCCACTCCATGCAGTTCTCAAACATCACACACTGAAGAGAGCTGATGAAAGGAATAGCTTGACCTTGGACAGCCTAGGTAGAGTGGAGGAGCAGAATGTACCTATGGTGTAGAGTCCCTCTGGAATGGAAATATTTAAGCAGGATTTCACCTCAGATGAGATGAAAGCTAGCAGTAAGTAAGGACTTCATCTGGCAGAGTGTCATACACTGGTGTATGCGGTGCATTCAACTCCTAACAGATGATCCAGGCAAAAGAGTCATAGAATCACAGACTGGTTTGGGCTGGAAGGGACCTCAAAGACCAGTTTCAATCCCCTGCCATGTGTAGGGCTGCCCCCCACCAGCTCAGGCTGCCCAGGGCCCCATCCAGCCTGTCCTTGAGTGCCTTCAGGGATGGAGCACCACAGCTTCTCTGAGCAAAGAGATGATAGAAAGAGACAAAGATAATAGCAAGTCCCCACAGTGAGCAAAACGATACTTGGAAATAGACCACAGTACAGCAGAAACCCAAAGAGTCATCCTAGGGAGGCTACACAGTGATCTGCAACTCTTAGTAACTTAGATCAATGTTTGGAGGTTGCACACAGTCTAAAACTAAGCTGAGATTCCAGTGCTGCAATAGAGACTGTCTCCAAAATCATGCAAAAAAAAAAAATATCTATCTATATATCTATATCTATGTGTGTATATATAATATGCCTGCAAAAGTATTACTTCATTTTTGGCAAATGCAGAGGGATAGCAACACTCATCTGAAGCACTGTGAGCTAAGGGGAATTGACAATCTGTCCATAGCCTGCTGCAAAGTGATCTGAACAACAAATAAAGTTATTAACTTTCAACTGGATCCTATTACCCTTACAAGTTGGCCAGAAATAACAATGGTAAGTGGTTCAAAAAAGAGCTCCAGGCACTGAAAATGTATCATTGTTTAGAATTTCAGGCTTTATTGTGAGGCATCTGTCCTGTAAGAGCAAAAATGAAACTTGACCCAGTGGTGAGTGAACCACCGTAAACATTAACAAAATACAAAATATTCATAACTGTGCTTGGGAAAACAGTACCTTATCTTTACTAGATTAAAGTTAAGTATAGGAATACTTGCACACTGCTACAATAGGGAAGCAAAATTGCAAGCATCTGAAGACATAAGCCCCCCAAAACTTGATCAAGTTACAGAATGACAGCTATAAAATTACATCTTTCAGAGCTTCACCCTCCTAGTATTTCCCTGCAAGGATGACCTTTTGAGTCAGTTAAAAATATTGGAAGCACAAGCACTGATGACTGACACCTCAAGGAAGAGCTGGAACACACAAAAACCGAGGCAAATTTCATGTAACAGGGACTGCATTAAATAACGAAATAGCAACTGTTAATGCGTGTTAGGCTAAACTGTGTGACTGCAGCTAAATTCAGATTGGATCTACAAAACAGTGCAGCTCTCTGATAAACAAAATGTTTCGGATGAAGAACTGGAATGGCTGTGATGCTAGAAGGGGACAATCAGAGGAAATGAGATTTTATGGATAGGTAAAAGATGGATAGCACTTCATAGAAAGCTCTGAATTTGGGCTGTAGGTCCTGCTATCACTTTCCGTAATGAGGGCCTGCTTCTGCTGGAGATGTCAATGGTTTCAGACTGCAGTCATCGCATGAGCTACCGCTCCAGAGGAATGCATGTTGGGCAATAAGCAGCAGCACCATCCCAGTGTCAGGGCAGGAAGAAGGTGAGAGGAGATGGAGCTCCCAGTCCCCAGAGGGCCTCAGGCAACAACCAATACAAGTTCAACAGGTATGTGCACCAGGGTAAGCAGATAAAGTCATTTCAGTTGCAAGCACAGTCATGCAAAGCAGCTCAGAGCTTATCTGAAGTCCAGTGCTAAATTTAGGTTCAAGACTGGGAGCTTTTATCATATTACAGCAGCCTATGAAGTCAGGTTTAGCTGAGAAGAGATGGGCGTGCTATGGGGACCATTGTCCTTAGAAGCCTGACTGTTTTCAACAGATCCCTGAGATAACAGTTCAGCTCACACTTTCCCTTTGTATTACAGGGCAAGTTCTTCCCTATAAGAAAACACACAAAATAGGACAAGGGAGGAGGAAGGGTGAACAAGTGCATCCTTTCTATCAGGAAAAGACATTCCTGACGGATTCTGTGGCTTCTTCACCAAATCCCTAAAAATCACCAAATCACTAAATCTCCAAAACCATCCATAGCCTGATAAAAACACTGCCTGACGGTGCTCAGAATGTACACAGGGAGCAAACTGCTGGTATCAGCATAAAGCAAACAGATGAAGGAGAAGTTAAGCAAAAGCACTGCCCACAAAAAGAAGAACAAGCATACACGTTCAGTTGCAGCTGGTGGTCAGATTTCAATTGTAAAGTTAGCTACTTGCAGTGGCTCAGGACCAAAATACCCTCAAATAATCCCATGATCCCACTGTGGTTTTGGTTGGTTTGTTGCTGCTTTGTATAACATTTAAAAAAAAAAAACAACAACACCCAAACCAACAACGATTAATCCTGCTTAAAAAACCCACATCCAGTAAGAACACAGCCATTGCACTCTAGATTATTTCCATATGAAGTCTTAATTTCAAACAGATGATAGCCGTTATGTGAAGCAAACACGAGTAAAAAGCCTGAGTAATGGACTCTGAAATCTAATTATTTTAAATGGTCTACTTAAGTAACAGCTAGCATACTAAACCCACACATGGACACTTAACAAAGGGAAGGATGAAGGCTGAACATTTCCCAGTGTGGCAGTTGTACTGTCCCATCCAATGTGATGGAGGCCAGTGGCATGGACATGTGCTCTGCTCCTTCCTCACCTCTCCTGTTTGGTCTTCAGCATCATCCAAGCACAGACAGGATCTTCCTGCAACAAAACAGCAACCAAAGCCAGATCACACATAACAAGTCAAAGTCATGGTTTGAAACAGTTTTCCATCTCAGCTCCTCAGTACGAATGCATTGCTACCAAAGGAAGGCATTTATAGCCATTTAGTCTTAGCTTACATGTTCACAGTTGTATCATTATTTCTAGGTTATAAGCAGACTATGCAATTTTATTCACACCCTACCCCTCTCCCTACATATATGCAGCATTCTTAGTTTATTGGAAATAACAGGAAGTTTACTTGCTTTCTTCAGTCCTGATATAAAAGTTCAAGACAGTTTCAGGCCAGTTCTTGAAATATAATGAAATATAACCACAGAAAGGAACCTTCCCAGGAATTACCATTATCTTCATCCTGAAAAGCAGAGTGGAAGCCACGTAAGACTGTGAATTTCTTACTTAATTTTGAAGTAAGGAAGACAAAACACATATAGTCTTGTTTTCAAGGTAGAAGTTCAGCAGCAAGTAGCTAAACAGGTAGATGAGCAAGTGACTTTGTTTTAAACTCACAGGGAAGCTGCAATTCCTGCAGTCCTCACACTTCCCCCAATAGAAAAGACCATTTCAGTTTGCTTACACAGATAAGAGACCAATTTTCTGCAGTGTGAATTACTACCTGGAGCTACCTCACCTCCTAGAGCACTTGCTAAGCAAAGTCTGCAAACTGGCTAAAAGTCAGTTGACCACCTTAAGACCATCTTAAGAACTTAACCATCTTAAGACATCTTAATAAAAGTCAGCTGACCATCAGATGACCATCTTCATAATTTGTAACTGTTGTACTCTGTATCAAAATACAGTGCCAGTCGCAGGCTGGTTTTGCATGGCTAGCTGCAAGTGGTTGCACTGTCGTCTGCACAGCTGTTTGATAGAGCTCCAGAGGTCTGCTTCTTCACTCTTTCTATTCCTCTGCTCTTTGGACAGACAATGCGTGAGTGCTCTGGAGGAGGTCAGCACCATGCTCAGCCCAGCACTTGCAGGCAACTGTGGCAGCATTTGACAGGACCACTGGTAATTTCTTCTAACCCAACAATATTCTATCATTTCAGATCACAGAACTTATGGCATTATTACAAATAGTAAATAGTTTAGAATTTCTTGCACATGTTTTTACCTTCGCCTTGGACAGCTGTACTCACAGTAACTTATGCACCCAGGTGGAATGACGGAGAAAGGGGAAACCCAAAAGTCTGTACAAAACACTTCCAACTTGCTGTAAACTATAATAAAAATAGTTTCCTGTAAGATTAGATCCCTTGTTGCCATGCAGATTTTTCTTGCAGCGCGCAGAAAGATCATTGCACAGAGCAAAAAAAGACTATTCATCTTAGGAGAAACTCACAGAACTGTAGGTGTTGGTAGAGACTGAGTTCAACCCCCTGCAACAGCAAAACACTGTGTCAAAACTCCAAACTGGCAATCATATTCCAACAGGAACCAGTGCTGGCATCAGCCGACCACCTGGTGGCAGCAGGCACGGCTGGATCCACATCCCTGTGCTGAGGTCTGCTCACAGGGGCTGTAACGGCCTCACAGCCCAGTGCAGGGGGCAGTTTGAAGTGCAGTAGTGCTGGCAGTTCCTGGTTGGAAGCCTGGAGAGAGGGCAGTAGTTTGGTCTGGTTTGCTGAGTAACAATCACATAGAACAACAGTCTGGTAATGGTGTAAGCAGGAGGAGGCAGGGCTGCTGGAGTATTTACCAGTAAGGAAAGCACAGTGCAGCGAAGAGCAGCAGGACATACACCTACCCTACCCCAGCTCTGCCTGGGTTTAGCTCTCTGCTGTAAACACATCTTTGGCATTGGAGAGAAGGGAAAGGAGGGGTGGCAGGATTAAAAGACATGCTACAATGCCAACAAAACGGGGCTCAAACCGAAGAGAGATTGAGCTCTTTCAAATGTCATCGTTTTCAAAATACTTTGCCAGCTCGTTACAAAATGAAGCACATATTCTTTAGCATTTTTTTTCTTCCTCATTGAAAAGCTGCTTTCTGTATTTTTTCCTCTTCCAATGAACTAGATATTCATACTGACAGCTGCAGAACGCTGACTAGTTGGGATTTTTGTGCAGATCAGTGGCGACAAACAGGATTAAACACACTCTTTGGCTCTCTTCTTCCCCATCTCTGCACCCTCCCATGGTTTTCATTTGACTATTAAGTAAACTTACTAACCTACTCTCTGCACGAGAGGAAAGGGGATTTTACATTAATAAATTCCATCAACCAGTGACAGAAGAATGAAGAGCACTGGCCTTTCAAAGAAAAGAGAAAAATGGCTTTGGGGGGGGGCTTTCTCCCTTCTGTCATTGAGAATTGACAAGGAGAGACACAATGATGGCCATTTGGGATCAAACGCCTTTAGGAATCAAAGGAAACATCTCTGCCTGATTTCTGGGTATCATGCTGCTTTGTCCCTACCAGTATCCATCAGCCTTGGGATTCCCTACCTCCATGAGGATGCCTCATTGACACAAATGATGCTATGGGAGTGCCAAGGAGTCAGAAGAAACAGTGGGATGCCTCTTCAGCTGAGTGCTTCCCACTCATTTCTAGTCACTGTATCCTAACGGTCTGCTGCTCTGTTCTCACAACACCCTGCCTCAGTGTCTGTGAGAGCACCCCAGGGCGCAGATGCCTGGGCAATGCTCAGCAGCTGGCAGTGCAGTGGGTGTGCAGCAGTGACAACACAGAGCTGGTCTTTCTCACTGAGCCAATCACTCCTCACAGGAGCGACAGTTTCCATCTGCCTGGAGGCAGTGTGTGAGCTCAGTACCTTGTTTCATAGGAAGGATTTGAAAATAATACTTTCGAGTTTAGATGAAACCTGTTAAGATGCATCTTTTTCTACTAGCGATTCAGGTACATTTTTTTGGCTCTACTCCCTTAATGAGAAGTAATTTGTCTTTCCTAGGACTCAGCTATATGTAAAATTGTAAATTATTTGAATCAACAGAATGAATCCTAGGACAGCATTGCCCCTATGCTGACCCTTAATATTTCCAGCCTAGAGCAGTAGCATATACAGCAAGAACTTGGGCAAGAAGATAGGCTGGCTCAGATTTCAAAAGGATTCTGCTTTCTGTTTCAGTAAGTACTAAAAAATTAGTCTTTTAGAAATTCAAAGCAGCAACATAATTGTTTGCTTAGTATTTCGCTATCCTCCTAACTGTGACAAGTTACTGTAATACGGTCACTAACAGGACTGACTTTCTTTGGATGGTCTTTTTCGATGCAGTTCTGAGTTCCCAACTCTTCTATTATCAAGAGAGATATGGAATCATCCAATGGTTGTGTTAACAACTTGCTTGATATCAATAAATTACTTGAAAGAGGGTTTCTTCTCCCAAACAGTAACTTCACAAACACCTTACCAGCTCTACATGAGTGCCAGGTGATCATGCATCGACTTGAGAGGCAGCAGGAAGATGCACAATAATTCAGACTCACTGCAGTGAAAACTCCACAAAGGAGGTGGATGTTTCTCAAAACAAGGTGATTGTTTCTTTGGCTTTTTCAGCTAATACTATAATCTTGCATAGGCTCATCTAAAGAACCTGATAAAACTGACAGAGAAAACTATCTGTGGTAATGCCATGAAGCATTACCATGAAGCTTTCAAGGTAAGCAGTTTAATGAGAAGCCCAGCTACTTTTACCTCAAAGAAACTTCCTGTAACAGTCTAACTAATTTAAGTTGTGCTCTTATCTTCTCTATCTTCCTGGCACAATTTGTGGTTCTGACAAGCACCTTCACAGACAAGTCCCACCAAGGAGTGGGTAAGATTCATCTAAATTCCTTATGAAGTTTTTATATCATTGAATGAAACACAGCAAAGGAGAGCAAACAAAGCAAACAAGAAACAAAAACAAACATCTATCCTTAAAACACCAGCGTTCACAAAATTGAAGGACAGTACAGTTCCCTTCAGTTCCTACAGCTTTAATTAGCAATATTACAGATATAGGTAACACTGCGTCATCTTTTTTGCAATATGAGAACATCCTGCAGGGAGAAGAGCTGTATGCTACTAAAAGAGCTGCCTTGTGTCTGTGCCCAAGACCAAGCACAGAGGAAGTGCTGCACACAGAGCTCCAGTTTTCCACCAGAGGGTCTGAAAGAAGGGACACCACGGAACAGCTTCAAGAGAGCAATAACGACCATCAGTACAGGCTCCACTAAACCACACCACACTGCCACTGTTACTGTGAGTCCAGTTCTGTCATCTCTTTGACAGATGAAGGAAACTTCTACGTCACTGTCTGGTGCAACCAAAATCGTATTTAATAGGCGTCTTATCCCACGTAACACTGTGTGTTGATGTGATGAAAACTAATGTATCATCTTGATGTCCAAATCAAACAGTTAACAGACAGATCCAATGGCCCCATTTCTTGAAGAGGGTTGATTCCTCTGGTGTTTCTTATGCAAAAGCTTCACATGGAAGCACAACATTTAACCACATACCCAGACAAAAATTGGAACAGAAACTCCCACTTTACTATTAAATCTGTTCAATCTAAAAAAACACTTCAGACAGCAGTTTGTGATCTCCCAAATGAGACCATCCATCCAAGCTATTGCAATTCAGGTGTCTGCCTTGGGATGAGGCAAAGGTGGGCACTGCTTTGCGCCCATGGATTGCTGCATAGTGGCAGAAAGAAAGGCACTTGTGAGCAGGTTATTTCCAACACAGTAAAGAGGAGATGAAGGTGCTGAATTGGAGTGAACTGACACAGCTGCACAGGCCTCTTTAACTACAGTTCCTGACAGAGTAAACAAACAAACAAACCTCTACATACAAAAGGGTCAAGTGGACCTTCAGGGAACCTGAGGAAAACAATAGACTAAGTGATGTCAGTGTTTATTTAAGATCATCTCTGACATTTATCACAAATCTGACTGGACTGCACTCAAAGCCTCTTCAGTTTCCACAAGAACGGAGTTCAGAGATCCAGTTGGAATGTAGCTTCAGAGAACTGCCGCATACCTTAAGGGACTGGTCTTGAAGCAATCAAGGCATTCAGTAGGCAAGTCATTAGCTGGAAACAAACCAGGCTTTGAGGGTCTGGTGTTTTGCAAAATCCCTGAATTACACAAAGATATTACCATTTTCTTCTAAAGGTGTTTCAAACTGTGGCATGAAATGAAATTGTGCAAGGCAAGGAAACCACATAGAAAAGTAGAAATGGGATACAATACCTCCTAGAAGCTCAAAACCATGAAAAGGAGCTGTAACAATAAAGCATTTCATCTCACTGGGGTGTTGGCACCAGCTGCATCCTATGCACAGAGAAAGACAGGCAGGGCTAAGCATGCCTGCAACAGGTAACACAGAGGTAAACTTGCTTTGAGCAACAGAAGCCTGCACTCCTGCTGTGGGATGAACCTCAGTATTAATTGGCTGAGCTGGTTTAGTGCATTGTCCAAAATACTTCACAGAAATATGTACATATGCACAATCTGCAATTAAATAATTCTTTGCTTTTTCTTTTAGGGATTCACTTTCAAGATCACACACACAAAAATATCTAGGCCAGATCAGAAGAACGATTGGCTTCGACTACAAAGAGCAATTTTGAGAACTAGCACATTCAAAGCAGGCCATAAATACGGCTAATACAGAATCAGTTCCTGTGGTTTTCAGCATCTGGAAAGGAGAAAATTTTTGGTTTTGTCTCTAGTTCGATCACCATGTTAAGTGCAGCCACATCTGAACAGAATTACACGCGCAACTTGATCTCGCTGTCTCAAGGATACTTTTTTTTTTTTATATACCTAACTTTATTTCACACTGGGGGGAGATTCTCTACCCTGGTAATGGAAATGACACTTTTCATTCCCATCATCTCCCTGACTGAGAAGACTACGAGAGACGTTGCGAGGAGTTCATCAGCATTCAACAGGCCATTAGTTGCCACGTCACAGCAATTACCTGCAGTGACAGCTGTTACATCTGAGATCCTAGCATATTTGCTATCAGAACTGCTCATCACTGCGTCCGTTTAATGGGCACAGGTCTGATTACCACTTTGCTAATCTATTACGTGGTTAGCTACTTGAAAACATTTTCAGACCAAAAAGATCCATTAGAGACTCACATGCTCCCATTAATCAATTCATGAACATCGAAACCATGACAGAAAACAGCAGCCAGAAAATTCCTCCTGTTTTCACAGAATTTGAAATGAGATCTCTGCTGTGAAACAACCAAGATCTCCTCATTATGCAGCCAAGGCAACTACAAAACTTGTTCTCAAATTATTTGGTCTGAACATTCCCAGCTCTGAAGTCGCCACACCAATGAAGGCTGGGCTTCTTTCCCACTTTCTATGGGCTGGACACAAACCCAACATTTTTTCCTGGACTACTACACAGCATAGGTGCTTTCCTTTGCCAAAATTGAGACTGTAGGAAAGGCTTATTTCTAAAGTTCAGAGGAAGTGGTGGTGAAATCTCTTAAAAGAAAAACACTTGTTAATCTTCTTTCTACCAGCAGTTCACCTCCAGTAATGCAAGCTCTCCATGGCCAAATGGTTCTAGCCGCAACAACAGCACAGTGACATAGCAGAGAGTATTAGAACAGTAAAGATTCATAAATTACTGAAGCAAGAATTCAGGCTAGATTTGAAGTTAAAGCTGGATTCTTACAATCAAAGAGACAAGGAAACCAGTAAAGATGCTTTCAAAGGCAGGTTACTCTCTCTACCCTGAACAGATGCTGTGGCAATTACTTGGTTTATTGTCAGACATAGCAGCTTGCTTTCATCTCAGAGGTTGGTTCTGATATGGACTAACATCACCCGGCTGAATGGCTCAGCATGAGCTCAGCATGGTAGGGATCAGTTGACACGGCATGAAATGGAAGCAGAATGCTACAACTGCATTCTCTAAGATTAAAGAAAAAAAAAAAGTGAGTTGTGCAGTGAGTTAGTTTTCATCTCAAGGTCTCTTCATCTTCAGTCTCAAGGTAATTTAATAACTATTTATGCTGCTTCAATTTCCTACATTAAAACTCTTGTTTTTAAACAAAGAAAATACGATTTTGCTATTCAAAGTACTGTACACCATGTGTATCACCTTCACAGCACACCACAGCTGAGTCTGGTCAAACAGTTCTCAATTATCAGTGTTTAAGGGTCAGACAAACAACCGGCAACAGTTTGCTTGAAGATGCTTGTATGCAATTCTAATACAGACCTGAAAGTAAACAGCATTGTGATGCTGATCATTTTAACCCGACCCTAAATCTCTATTATTACAACAGAGTTCAAACAAGAAGCAAGGTGTTAAAGCCATTAAAATCTATTCTGTGACTAATGACCATTTCCTGCATTTTCTCATTACAGTAACAGTTCTTCCATGCTCTCAGATTATGGAAAGTTTAATAACGATCTCCCAGTCTTTTCATGGATACTTGTCTCTTCTTAATTGGAACGGGACGTACAGTATGAGAAATTTGCTCTGCCAAGGGTTTGCTCATCTGAACGCGTTACATTACTTGAACAAACAGGGCAACAAAGACAGATTCTGCAGAGAGGGAATTAGAACCGTCACCTTATTTATGCAGCTAACCTGGAACGCAGAGATTCTCCCTCCCTTTAACAGTACTGTCTCTGATTATATCCACTGCAGATAAACTGGAAAGTTAAGCTCTTTTGTACATTACCACCATAAAAATAAAGCCACTAAAATACAACTTAATTTCATATTTGAAAAAAGCTAGCAGAGTAGTTACCCAAAGGTCATACCATAATGTGTAATACACGTCAATTCAGTTAAAAGGCACTGGTGTTTCTCAATAAATGTCTTTGCACAGCCAAATGAGGAAAAGATGAAGAACAGAACACTATCTTTAGAGCAGACATAGGAAATCTTCACTAAACAAACTGAAGGCAGCACAAAAGAAGAATTTACTAATTCCAAAACGTGGCTCCTAGTCTTCTCACTAACCTTACACGCATTTGCTGTCAATGTCAAACAGGACATCCATGTTCTGTTTTACCTCCTACATCTGATCTGAACAAAGCAGCTCTAAGCACAGAGGTGCTGAAGACCGCTGTCTCCAGAGCCCAGAAATTATTCATATCCCCATTAACACAGATATGTTACACACTACGAAAGAACAGAATGCTATTTTTCAGAACAGATTGAATACAATAGCTACAGAGATTCTAAAAATTTCCAAAGACTTTAGTCTGAGAGGAGGGATTCGATTTAAAGAAACTAGGTATTTAGAGTCCACCAGTACTCCCACTTGGAGCTGGGACATAAGAATACGACACCTGACAGTGGAGGACCACCACTGGGAGTCTGCAGGTAAATGGAGACACCAGGTTCAACGTCAGCAGTGAGCACCACTGACAGCTGCCACAACCACAGGGTAAGAAAAGCAATAAAACCAGGCGTGGGAGCTATTCCATGGCAACATTTGGAAGATGCTTAATGCCACAGCGTATTTGAAATGCACGCTGCTGAAGGAACAGTGATTCTTTACAGAAGCCACGCGTTGACTCCTAACATAGTCTCAGCAACTGCTGAGCACAGGCTGGTGACACTGGCAAGCTTAGTCCAGCCAACTACCACCAACCAGCCCCAGTCAGCCCTGGCATGGGACTGGGGAGTGAAGGGTTTTGAACCAAACACCCAGAAGCTGCAGATAGTCTCCAGACTGCTGCTTTTCCCCCCAGTGCTCAGCAGGGAACAATCACTAAGGTATGGGCTGTGCATCACAATGAGTATTTCAGTTTTGCAAACCTGATACCTTGACACAGTGATTTTAGTTGTGCAATGATTATTATCACAATATTACCAACCAATGCATGACCTGCTGAATACAGGTCAAAATCCATCAAAGTTATGGATTAAAAAATTACACACACACAAAAAAAAGTAATTGCCATGGTTTAACGGGATAAGCATCACAGAAATGATCACAAGAATTAAAAATATAAACTGAAAGTATACTGGTTTTTAGGTGTTCACTGAAGAGTCATATAAGGTCCACAGCACCAAATTAAGAAATTTTTAGAACATCCAAAACTCATACACCGCTCTTCTGATTTTTCTATTTCTCACTCCATGAAAGCTTAGTCAATCCAAATTAAAACCTCTTTTCTCGCAATGTTTTCAAAGGGATGCAATTCTGAACTTGGGAAAATGTTTTTGAATTACGACCTAACCTCACTCTTAATCCCCTGCATGCTCTCCTACCCTGCTCTGCTCAAAGCTTCTTTGCTAAGATAAAGCAAAACTAAAATCCCAAACATGATCCAAAACACCACGCACTGATACAGCATCAGACTGCAGTCAGTATCATGGTGGGCTAACATCCAGTCTCAGGTGAACATTAACTGTACTTCACAAACAGCATAAAGACATGAGGGACAGCAGACAATGTAAGGAGCAAGAAAATGTGCCAACTCTAACTGATGACACTGTCACCATCCCATCCTCTTCACCAACCGTACCAAAGGGAAACAAGGTTCCGTACAACCATTAAGACAGACTCTCTGTTTTAGTCCTGCAGACACACGTCGATACCTTCCTAATAACTGCACCATGCAATTACTTTCATTAATCCACTTCTACCTCATGAGATTAGTAGAGCTTTCCAAAAGAGAGGGATATGAAAGATACCTGTATTTAGGTAAATATAACCACATCACCTCATCTTATGGATTTTAAATAGCAGTATAACATGGCAGTTTTTTCTTTGAAATTTTCCCGTTGTGCAGATGAAAACTCTTGCGTACTACCACAGAAATAATGGAGATAACACTGCCTAAAGCAACTGGGAGCAGCAAATATAGAATGGCAGTAACAGTCAAACATAATTCCACACAACTTTTGCAGGAGTCTAGATTTAATTTGCTTTACAGGACAGTTGGCCAAACAATGACATTTATCATAAAAATATCCTCTCCATTAAGTAAATCTCATTTTTCTTTCCAAAAGAAAATTCAACATATAGCCTGAGCATTCAGTAGCTCATTTTCATCATCAGCTCACACAGATTTTTCTTAACAGAACAATTGAGTTTAAAAAAAAAAACGCAGACCCATGTAATGACAGTCATATTGCTTTTGGCTATGTTAACTTAAAACCATACCAATTTAGCTATCTTTCTTTAGATTTTATTAGAAAAAAGCAGCAGATCAACATTACAATTCAGAATCTAATCTAAATATGCACTTGACAATGAAGCACATCTGAATATGGAGTGAAAAAGGATTCCAGAAAACCTTCAGTTTTGCCAATCTCCTGCTACCCACATCATGTATCTTCTCTTCTGGCTTTCTGATGACCAAAATCAAACAGGGAACAAAAGATTTACGGCCATGAAAACAAAACCATAATACAGTAGTATGAGTTCCGGGTGCTAAGTGTATTCCATCAAGTTAACTTAAGGACTTCAACACGTACGTAAATCTTCTGTTTGGCCACGAGTGTCCATGAAAGCTGACTGACCCAAATAAAAACTGAAATGTCAGGTCTGGACAAAAAAAAAAAAGTTAGACAGCATGTTAACCTCCAGTTTTCAGACAGTAATAAAAAGATACAATTCCAACAGCCAAGAAATTGAAATAAAAATGTTGATCTGACATTCAAGAGCTAAGTTTATTCTTACGCTCATTTTGCTTGCGCCCAAAATTATTTTAGACCCACCAGGGAGAAAAGAAGTAATTATGGACTATCACACAATTGAAAAAAAGAGAATTGCCTTTTGACTTGGTTATCATCCCCCCACTGAGGTATAAAATCTACATATAAATTTGATACTTCACTATAACAAATTGTACTTTTCATAGTTCTGATTTAGTTTCCATTCAACCCTGTTTACTTTTTTTTTTTTTTCTCCTTAAACTACAGAATTCTTATCGCATGTTATTGAATCCATTTCCCAGCTCTCTGCTTATTTGTAGATCTGTATTTAGTAGTCTGGTTACCACAGTTAACCAGGAAAAAAAAGTCTTGAACTTTCTTCATTACAACAGCACTTTCAGCAGAGGTTACTGATGTGCAAGCAAACTACGATGATATGCAGCTCCTCAGAAAGAATATTTCATTGATTATGTTTCCACTGTCCAAATGTTCTCTACGTGATTTGCTAGAAGAAACTCCTTCAATCATGTAAACATCAGTGGGCGCAGTCTCACTAGTATGTGTGGTAGTTTCACATCCTTTTACAGGAAGGCTGGTTCACAGCTACAGAAAAGCTGCAGGAGTTCTAGCAGGTGGAAAACTGGATTCTGCAGAGAAGTTTCCTTCTGTTGCTACTTAACAGTGTAGCCAAAGTATTTGCCGAGGTAGCCCAGTCAATCCTTTATTTTCTTTAGAACCTCTCAGAATATTTCTGGAAGGGTGACATTGCGAAGTAGCCACTGCTGAGAGCGGCTGCCATTGCAGTCTCTGATGCTGGGTACCTGGCTGTCTTCTTCGGTGGCTTTGTCCAGGCACTGATTACTGTTCACATGCAGCAGAGTTAATTTCTGGAAGACAAAAAGAAATGAGTTGTACAAAATCACCAGGCAGAATAAAGAGGTTTTAATATCTCTTACAATTCTTCCATAAGTAAACAGGAGCTAGATAAGACCTCCCTTGCTTACTAACCCCAGAACCCAATGCTAAAGAAAACTCAAATATGTCGCTCTATGTTGTAGGTATAAACACATTATGTTTCAAGAACAAGAGAACAGTCTGAACTTACAAAACAATGTTCTTTGTCAAGCAATATCCACCATTATTTAAATAAGACTGTACTACTCTTCTCTGACGAAAGACTGAGGGAACTGGGCTTGTTTAGCACGGAGAAGAGAAGGCCATGGGAAGACCTCATTGTGACCTTCTGGTATTTGAAAGGAGCGTATAAACAAGAGGGGATACAACTTTACAAGGATGGATAGTGACAGGACAAGGGGGAATGGTTTTAAACTGAGACGGGGGAGATTTAGGTTAGCTATTAGGAGGAAGTTTTTCACCCAGAAGGTGGTGACACACTGGAACAGGTTGCCCAAGGAGGTTGTGGATGCCCCATCCCTGGAGGCATTCAAGGCCAGGCTGGATGCAGCTCTGGGCAGCCTGGTCTGCTGGTTGGTGACCCTGCACATAGCAGGGGGATTGAAACTAGATGATCACTGTGGTCCTTTTCAACCCAGGCCATTCTATGATTCTATGATTCTGTGAGTTTGCAAGTACTTAGAAGCTCAACTCTGATAAGATGTACAGCCTTGATTATTAGTTGTAACAGTAGTTTTCATGAGATCAGAACAAACACATTGATTTCTTTTTTCTCAGTCAGGGACACATAACTGACCTTGTATTATACCCTTCTCAAAAACATTCACATCTACAAACGTACATATATGTACAAAATGCAAACACATGCTGAAAAATGCTAGTGATCTGGATACTATCTTCTACTTCAGAACTTGGTTACTTCATTTCAAAATAAATTAAAGATAATAATCTGATTTGATACTATCTGTAATTAGCCATTTAGGCAACAATAAAAAAAAAACAAACAAACAAGAAAAGAAATAAAAACAACCAGCACTTGCCCTTTCATGAATTACTGATTATTACATAAACACATTACTACATACTATTACTCAATGTATTTACTTCAGTCAGGTAGACTAACAATGTTAAAAAAAGAATGAATGACTCCCAAAATTCGAACTTAAGCATTTCAATCAACATTTCTACTCAATCACAGTATTGTCTTCAGAGCTTGTACAGCACATTAATGACCACTGCACAAGCACACAATGATTTCTAGTTCTGTCAGTTTAACTTATGAATTTTAAAATGAGTTTGCACAGTATGGAAGAGGTGATTAAAATAAAGCTGTCTGAAGCATCTCTTAAACACACTGAATGTAAATGTAAAATCTCTCTTATAATTTTGGATGCTGATTTTTTAATTACAACAGCATTTCCTTTTAACCTTGTGAGACCCAAGAAACCAGGTGCCAGAATTGATGACAGGAAATAATTTCCGCTATCTATGTGATCAGCAATAGATAATATTAAGGCAACCTCACCTTCAAAGAATACTGCACTAACAGTTTTTCTTCAGAGGGTCTGGAAGCACATTGAAAACATTTTTTTTTTTTTTTAAGACCTCCTCCAAACCTCATTAGGTAATTAATCAATGCAAATACCACTTGATGAATTAATGGCAAGGGGAATATAATCCTCCTGACTTTGTTTCCTGTTCTGACTGTCAAATAGCAGCCCCACAAAGGAGTCTGTTGATGTGTAAGGCTCACATAAAAACAGAAGTTGGCTAATTTTAACATCACAAGTTATTAGAAGACTTACCACTGGATCATATTCCCAAAGCTGATTTCCTTTTAAATGGTGGCACTTGAGCATTGTTACTGGGCCATTAAGTTTGGAGACATCTAAACACAAATCATCAGTTCGAATTTCTTTGTTGGCTGTATATGAGAAAACCTAGACAGAAAAATAATGACAAAAACTGAAAAAAAAACCCAAAAACCCAACACAACTACAGAATTCCTGGATAAGGGACAGCAAAAGGGTGGTGGTGGTAGAAGGGAGCAGAGGAGGCAGGTGTGAGTGAGGGGAACATTTGTTGCTTCATTAATATTCACTGAACTTTACTTTTCTTCATCATACACATAAATAATTTTACTTCTAGGGGACAAATACGAACAATACATAAGTTCTCCATATGACATTTCCAAATTGCAGGCTGTTTTCCACACAGGAACAGCACAGTCCCCAAGTCAGTCAATCTTCGTATACTGGAAAAGACCTGATCAAAAATTACTAATGAAACAAATGAAAAAAAAAAAAAAAAAACAAAACAAAAAAAAACAAACAAGTGGAAGAAAGTTTCAGAAGTGACACTCAAGCACACTGAAAATGTCAGTTCAGGTGGAAGAAGATAATTTTGTTTTTGTTTAACTATCAATGACAATCAACAAGTCTAATCAGGAGATGGTTTGTGAGAACCCTACAGGAGGGGAAGTGTGGCTTACAGCAGTCTCTTCCCCTTGTTTCATTTTTTACTTTATCTAAATCATGCTACAATGAGTCTTCAAATAAATAACAAGTAAGGAATCATAAACATATCTTTTCATGCATTCCCTCTTAAGGGCAGCATCTTCAAGGTTTCACAAAATGTCCAGCTTACGTAAAATTTAACGATTGTTAGTAAAAAATTATCCTGATGAGTAGAATTTAAAACAATTCATTGCTATCATTTAAAAAGTCACCTGATTTCCACCCATTCCATGGCAGTTAAAGATTCCAACTTTCTCATTTTCTTTTCTTGCCATGTTATCCAGACATTGATTTGTTTCCACGTTTCTTATCTGGGAGTGAGAAAGAGCACATCACAAATGGCTGTTATTTTTAAGAAAGAACTAGGCCTGTATCAAACCACACTGACACCAGTTCTCTCTGTTACATACCTACAGGTTATCTGCAAGAATCGTATAGTATATGAGTGGTACTACAGTGAGAGAATGCTAACCATGACTCAGACTCCCAGGCAAATGATCAAGCTGCTTTGTTACAGAGTCATGCTTCTTTCCCTTCTATTGGGATCTTCCCACCTTGAGACCCCTTTTTCTCAGAGGCTCAGCTACAATGCAATGGACTTAATTCCACCGCCAGCCCAAAACTACCAAAAGTTTCAAAGCACTCTTCTAGGCACAGTGAGCTTAATTTCATTTGAAGTCACAGGAGACGTGGTTCAATTTCTTCAGTTCTTGAGATACAGGATTAAGACTGTACTACTATGTAGTAAATACAGTGAATAGCAGTCTGATGATAGCAGCATAAACACTCCTGTCTTTCATGAAATATGTTTTTCTTGAACAAATACAGTACAAAATTACTCTACAAAAGGTGCAATACTTGACTCAATATGGCTTGTAGAGGAAACTATGTGCCTGTTTATTTAGGACAAATTCATCTATGCTACCTCTACTGTCATGTGAATTAAAGAAAAACAGAGAAATGCCCAGCAAAGCTTAAGAACTATTAGGATTTGCTGGTCACTGAAGAGGATTCTGAGGGTAAAGCTCAGAGTACTTATTTATTTATTCATTTAGCAAAGTCTTTGTTTGACTTGCTCTTGTTTTTTAAGCAAAACACTGCTCTACACGAAGAACTTCATAGAGTTCACCTTAACTATGTGTTTCTGAATGAATATCTCTTTCGGCCTTCTCTGTGAAATTTAGTATGCTAATAAGAAAGTGAAAACATTTCAATTAACATAGCACAAAAAGTTTGACTTTCTACTTCATTGAGGTGACAGATGCATCACTTTTCAGGTGATGGTGATATACATGCAAGTTAATTGAGCTTTACTGGACGTTAATGTGTCTGCTTTCTCAGTTCAGAACAGAAGAAAACTTACTGTGCAAATTACTTTATAATAAACTGTAGACAAGTATGCCACATAAAAATCTTACCTCCCCCAAAGAAAAATAATGGCGTGGAATTTGGGAATCAGGATAAACATTCTCCAGGTACCAGGAGAAAGGCTTGCACTGAAGCTTGCGTCTCAATCCAAGTCGTGATGATATGTCCCCATAGTCAACCTTAGTAACTCCTGGAGGTTAAAAAAAAAAAAAAAAAAAAAGGTTGCATTTAATGGTTAGTAGTGAATTGTACATAACTTCATCTGATACAAAAGTGATTGGTACAACACATTGTTTGTGTGAAAAACATTCTAAGAAATCATCTTCACATTAAAAAAACATCTTTCTTTAAATATAGCATTATGTTGCTTATACTTATTGCAGAAGACAAGTTAATCACTACTTGTGAATTCTTTTTCCCTGTAATTACACAGAAGGTGGAATCACTAACTCTGTACTATGCATGACTATTTTTCACCCGTGGTTTGTGGAAGAATTTGAATGCTACAGCTAAGTTACCAGAGAAAAGAGGCTGAAACGTATAGTTACCAATGC
Organism: Tympanuchus pallidicinctus; assembly: GCF_026119805.1. NCBI lineage: Eukaryota > Metazoa > Chordata > Aves > Galliformes > Phasianidae > Tympanuchus > Tympanuchus pallidicinctus. The sequence continues at coordinate 12,665,758 of NW_026294769.1, forward strand.
CATTCTAACCCCATTATCAATTGAGGTGCATATCTATGTAGTGTAACATAGCAATTTCCTTCTGCAAAGCAAGGAGAATTGCGTTTTAATTTAATTCTGTAAACCAGGTACCACCTGCTGGGTTCGTCATCATTCATCTAACCACATAAAGAAATAGAAAGCAGCCTTCATACAGAGAACTAAGCCCTTAACAATTCAGTATTCGTTCAATAAAAAAGCAGCAGTTACAGGAATTGTGTTCACCATTAGGCCTGCTATTCATTTCTGCAGCATTTTGTCTGTCTTTATTCTCTTTTGTCCCTCATTTATCAAAGTGCTCCATTCTTCTTGTATCTACCCATCCCTTTGTAGAAGCTTTAATTCCTTCTGAAAATTAAGTTGCTCAAATCCCATCTGAAAATGGGATGAGAAAGATCTGCACAGTCAGTAAGTACTTTTTTACTACATCAGAATTAAGCACTGTTGTTATTAACATCTTAATAATATTAATTAAGGTTAGAATAATTTATAGCTACTTCACATTCTATTTGAATTTTCCACACTACGCTACAAACACACAGGTCAAAAAGATATATTACCTAATACATTACAAAAAAAATACCCTCCTACAGACCACAAATATAGCTCAATTGACCACTGTGCCTAAAGAACTCCTCCATATATTTGTCAGGAGTATCTCTGCACTTAGAGGACTGTAAGTTACCACAAGAATTGCCTGACCTTTTGAAACGAAGTTTGCACTATTTTGCAGTTGATACACCATGTTATTAAATCAACCTGCCAGCAGATGGTGTATTTCTACTCAATTAAGACAGATACCTGCATAATTTCAGCTGCTGATAAACATCAGTGAAAACATTTCTAATTTCAGTATTCTAGAAATAGGAAAATGTTCAGTCAGAATCACTGAATTGAAAACTTAAGAGAAAACCCGTCTGACTTTTGAGAAAGCGTTCTGGAGAACTACACTAATAAGGGGAAAAATGAGTGAAATCTTGCTTTTTAATAAAACAGTGAATAATATGGATGAAAACTAAGCAAAAGCACATCAAAAAAGAAGCAAAAAATCACAGCATAAGAAACCCCAGAAAACTACCCTCCCTGAACCAACATGAAGATATCCTGCACAGCAAAATGAGAACTATCTCAAGACACTGTGAAATAAGAAAAGAAAAGCTGCCGATCCTCATCCTCCACTCGTGAAAAGTGAAGTGGATGGATGGATGACATAGCTATCATGCTACTCCTGGAAGAATATGACAAAATTCAAAACTTACTCATCTACCGAATTTGCTACAATGACCTTAAAAAAAAATTGGGCTCTGTCACTTTAAAAATGGCACAAGGACTGAAGTCACAACCATAAGGAATTTAAAAGTGACATCTAATTGCTTACAAATGTATTATTTCTTGAAGTAATTTTAAATGTCACTACATAAAAGAGATGTGCCAGCTGATTTTTGCTCCGTCACACTGAAATAAAAGGTGTGGGTTATATCCATTAAAACCATTTTTAATGTGACAGAACTAAAAACAAACAAACAAACAAACCAGCCAATAAAGTACTCTGAAGTCACACAAAGTCACCTACTGGCACACTGACCTGAGCACTGGATAGCTGAAGTACAGTTTGCTTCATGGGTGGTCTTTAACAAGGCCAAATTGTTTTGCTTTCCAAGTGAGATATCAATCTCTTAGCTGCTTTCACTTCTTCTCTCTATTATTATTATTCTCATCTAGCTGGAGTCTCCCTATTTACACTATACAGCACAACAACTAAGGGGTAACTGTTATCTGGGGGAAGAAATAGAAGCAAACAAGAAAAACTGCAAAATACAAATTGTATAGAAAAATTAAAGGTGTTTCTGCACCTCTATTTTCTGCACGCATAGGTAAGAATTTCAATATGCAGTGGAGTCTTACATATGCCTTCCAGTGTTTTTGTACTTAGTTTTTTAAAGGCTCAGCTAAAATACATACATATATTAAAACCACAAAACCAGAATGAGGTCAAATCTTCCTCCCAGCTAACTCTTACACCAGACTGTACAGGTAGGTATATAATGAGGAAGACAATCATGTTCATCACTTGTTTTTTGAAATACTTTGGCTTTGCTCATGAAAACAGTGTTAACAGTACTTACTACTGTCCATACTTGACCAGAGGTTTTGTTTTCCTCCCCCAGAAATACAAAAACAAACCAAAACACCATAAGCTTTATTTTATTATATTTCAAGTCTGGATCTTCCTGGTGGTTCTTATTATTACTCAGCTTATTCTGTTTCTTCTTATTACTCAGCTTGCCGTTAGCTGTGACAAACACATGCTTTTTCACAAATGCACTTAAAAGGCATACACAGAGATAAATCGTGATAGGGTGAACACATATCAAATAATTCAAAACCACCAACTTAGTACAAATCTCAGATTTAGCTCAGCACTTGCTGAGTGCTACCACTATTCTTGAAAAAAATTCACAGAATCACCAAGGTTGGAAAAGACCTCCAAGATCATCCAGTCCAACCATCCACACACCATCAGTATCTCCCACTAAACCATGCCCCTCAGTACAACATCTAACCATTTCTTGAACACAACAGTTAGATGCTGTACTAAAGGACATGGTATACAGTTTCGTACACAATACCATGCTACTCTGATCAGTAATACGTAACAGTCTTTCCTGTTCTATCAGATCTCTTGGGTATGCTTACACTTGGAAAAAAAAAAAAAAAGTTATCAATTTGACAAATCTAGACTTCTCATCCAAGCAAGCATTTCTGTAATTTGGTTACTAATCATGAGAAGAAGCTACTCAATGCTATCACTATTTCCTGAAAAAAATGCTTTACTCTATTTTTGAGAGAAAATCCCTAGACTTCCCAATAGACTAGGAAGGGAAGGAAGAGTCTTAGAAAACCATTTCAAAACTACTAACTCCTCCACTATCCTTACAATATATGAATACTAATCGCCTACCACTTTCATATAGGTATAACAATGTCTAGCAGTAGAATACTCCATCTGAAGATTAATTATCCTTTTGCTAACTCATTAATAATTAAAGCTTTTCAGTGGTCATGTTGCAATAGTTCTGCCATCCTCAAAATTTCAAGAGAACGGAAGATTTGCTTGCCAAGTTTAATGTGGCAATATACTCATGCTAAACTGCTTTGAAAGATGAGAAGCATGATGTTTTCATCATGATTATAAACCACTCCACCATTTTCAAAAGCACAGTAAGAAAGCTTCTTTCAAAACCAGGCTTCTGTGGGGAAAAATAAATAAAAAAACCCTCACAGAACTTGTTTTTCTTCAGTATTATAAAACTCAATAAGCAGTAATCATTTTAAACCAATTCACACAGTCACATATTTGCATCTCCAGTTAATGGCAGTAAGAAACACTGGCTGTAAACTGGAACATACAGGACCACTCTGTTCATACTTTAAACATAGGTTTAGCTACATTGCAAAGACCAACCACCATCGACTCAGTCTCCCCATCAGCCATAAACAGAAATCTTATCCCAGACTTACCATGTTTGGCTAAAGACAAGCATACATAGTGATGATAAACCAGGATGACTGATCCAGTTCTCAGGATAACAACCATGTCTGTCAGAGAGCTCCTGTTTACATAATTCTATAGCATAACTGATTGCTCTGGTATAATCAAAGATACCTTTTGAGTAAAACTTTTGGTCAACAAGAAGATTAATTTCCATTCACACTAGAAGGCTCTCCCTGAGCTCGTTAGAGCTGCTTGCTGGGATACCTTCAGCGTACTAACGGGGGCATAAGAGATTGCTGAATGACAGCCTTTTATACTGAGACCAAGAGGCTGCAAGTCCAAGATGGAACTCTGACTCATGTAGTTTTAGGCTGTGTGATTTTCTTGTGTAATCTGTGTTTCACCTTTAGAAGAAAGATATTAACAAACACTGTAACTGCCAGTTTACAATTAATTAGTAGCTACAAGAAAGTAGCTGTGGTAAGCCAACCTAACAGTATGGAGCTGCTGCTGCAAGAAGGGCATTCTCCTTGCTCAGCTTCAGACTGCTGCTGCACTTCCTGTGCTGACACAGGTGCTAATTTAACCAGCAGAAAGCCTACAGAGTAAAAGGTCCCAAGGAGTTCAGTAAGTAAAACCAGCTGCCATACACAAACAATCAACAAGCAAAGGGAATAAGGCACCATCCTTGCAGCGAACTGTTGGACTGACACTGCCATCTCAGAAAGCCTCACCCTTGGACAATTCTTTCACAGTATTCTGGACTAGAGACAATGAAAAAAAAAAGAGCAAGTCTAGGAATCAGAGAGAAGTGGCAAAATCCACTGCACAGGCTGACAGGATCCAAGCTATTCACCTGCATATGCAGGATTCCAACAGGAAATGGTCTGTGAAACAGCACCCTGCTGCAACACACAGCTGTAAGAAAAGCTGTACGCTAATGCAGAACAACTGCAACAGTTAGTGCCATTAATGCTGCAGAGGATAGCTGCTGTGTGCGAAGAGAAAGGTTGGATTTTGGCTGAGCAGCACCTGCTGCAACACTGTCCTGCTCAACTTCCTTCTGTACTTGTCTGCTTCTGAGCAGAAATATGATTTCTAAAACGCATGAAAGCTTAAAACACAAGTAGTTCCTATTAGGCAGTATTTATTGGAGGTGGAAAAAAGATTAAAGGCTTACTTTTCAAGAGTATAGCTTTGCACTTAACTACATCAATAGTAAAAAGTCTCTGGAGTTCCTATCAATCAAATAGTAAGGCATTTCCTTCCGCAGTTCGGATCACATGAAATAGGAAAGCTACCCTAAAATCTTAGGTTTGCATCCCTCTGTGGTTCCCTCTCTCAGGGGAGCAGAAAAGAAAGGATATAAAGAAGTTGTTGTTAATTTGACTTTATCATGTCTGCCAGTATTTTACCTCCTTCAAAATCCAGTTTCCTCATCCATAACAAGAAAAATACGGGTGCAGAGGTTTGCTCGTTTTCTTCTCATATGCATCCAGGCTTGCAAGCTAGCATCAGCTTAAAAATTCTCATCTTGCTCCTTCCAAGAAGCTGTGACACTGTCACAGTAATACTGAAAGCACACACTGCACTAGCAGAGAGTTTCACAGGCTGTACAGTCTGCCAGAGTCACTACATCATCATTCTGCAAGAACTAAGCATTTCCTTTTTATATAAGAAGGACACTTGAAAACTGAGAGTATGGCAAAGTGAGTTAATGGAGAAGAAATTCACTGAGTTAGCTTAGAAATATGTACTGACAATTCAAGGCAATATTTGCCGTCAATAGGTAAAATCAGCAGTCTGCCTAACTCAGGTAAGATAGAGATAACAGTGTAATAAAGGTAAGGGGTTTGTGAACTTCCCCAAATAATAATCCATTCTGGTTCTGACAACACGCAAGGATTTGGAGGGGAGGGAAGAAGATATGAGCAGCGCTGAGTACAGTCTATCGGTTCATTCTCTAAACAATAAACACTGCATCATAGCTAGAAGCGAGCAGCTGTACAAGCCATTCTTTTTCACAGCCTTGGGTAACAGACTGATTTCAGAACAACGCAACAGATTCAGGTAAAGCAGCCCTGTGATTCTTGAAACTTGGAAATTCCGGTGTCAAACTTCAGTGTGGTGTCAAAGGGATACAGGCACATAAATGAGACTGAGTGCCAGTTGGCTGGTGCAGATGCTCTCTGAGCAGCTTAGAGCTCTTGGCAAGAATGTATCCACCAATCATGCAGGTTATTAGCATAAGACAAACTGTGCAGGCATGCATCTTTCAAAAGAAGAGAATATACAGTGCAACTATAGAGAATCGCTGAAGTTACTTTCACCATCTCAAAACTCTTATTCACATTCTGTTTTAAATGATTTTTTTTTTTGTAACTTTTCTCCAACAGAAAAATGTATGTATAGACACAATGCTGTAAACCCATGAAAAGAAGCTGTATCAAAACAACATTTCTACATGAAAACAGTAACTCCTTTTGTAGCTTGTAGTTATTTCATGAAAAGAAGGACTACAAAGATCATATAGAAAATAACACAGCATTACCACTATGTTGACTAATTCAGCTTTGTTTTCAAGAGCTTATTTTTTACACGTAAGTATTGTCACTTAGTAAAAAAAAAAAAAAAAAAAAAAAAATCCAGCTTGGCATGGATGCAAAAAAACAATCTTAGCCAAAATTAATTGCAGTTATTTATATACAGCTTATCTGAAAGACATTTATACATGTGATGTTTGAATTCATAATTCTTAATTAATAAAGCAGCAGAGTAGCCACAAGCTATAAGATTCAGATTTCACCTAAAAGGCTTTGACTGGTACCAAATTACAAAATTAATCACGAAAACAGAATTTAAAAAATCTTAGTCCTAACCAAGTAATGCATTCTATTAAAAAACAAAAGTATAAAGCAATGTGATCACCTGCTCTCACAAAGTATTCTCAAAGTCTGTAATCTAGATTACTACATTTTATTCCAGTTATTACATTTCAATACTAATGCAAGTTTAATAACCAAGTCATAAGTGAACAGTAGCTTAAAAGATAGCTATTTGGGAAAGTAGATTTATCATATAAGACCACTGCTCAGTATTTGAAGTTCAATGTCTCTAATGCCTCAAATAGTTGTCAGTGTCTGTTGCTCTCTGAAGTTTGTCTTTTGTTTAAAAAGACAAACAAAAATTAATCTGTAGTAGAAGGTAATAATTCAGTATTTCCCAGGCTGCTTTATTCTTTTCCTGAAAATTTCTGCTCATAGAAAACCTGAGTTCATAGAAAATTTGCTCTCATATTATATATTCTTTTGTTTTGTTAACATTCACTTTAAGAAATATATGTATCATCACAGTCAAATACATTGTCCATTTTGTTCTCCCACTCTAGATTGCCACATGCAAACTCAACCAAGCCAGACGACCTTAAATTTTGCCCCTCCTGCTACAGGAATTCACTTACATCTATTTTAATTGGTTCTACCTTCAATGCCCACAACACAGAGGTCAAACTCCATCACATTATGAGATGCATTTGGACAGCTGGCTTTTAGCACTACAGTTAAACTCTGATGTTCTACTGAGCTTTAACTCCATTGCACAGGAAGCTCATTCATAAGTCATGTTCACATTTCAAAAAAAAAAAAAAAAAAAAAAAAAAGGAAGACTTCAAAGTCTTCAGGGTACATCTCTGGATAGGCTAATAACATTGTTTTAATTAAAGTTGTCCTTTTTATACATCTTTGGTGAGTTTTGTATCATGAAATTAAATAATATTTTTAGCTAGATTCTCATAATACTCATGTTTATTTGTTTGTTTTTTTCTTCAGCAGTAATCCATTTCAATTCTTAATAGATATTTATTTTCATAACTTGCTCACCTGGGGAAATGATATAAAAAAAGTTTTTGAATTCATCCATCCACACTTCTGCAAGCCGCCTGTTATTTTTGTTGATTATCTGCCCTGTACCTCCTGGAAAAGTGTATGGTGTTGCTTTTCTGAACACATGCCCAACATGTGAACAAGTTACAATTTCCAAAGTGCCACCACACTGCCAAATCTGAAAGTGAAAGCACAGTTACTGAATGGTTTAAACAGCTAAAAAACATTTTAAAATGTTAATTAGTTACTGCTAGTCAGTTTAGAGAAAAGTTAAGTTGATATCTACAACATAAAAATACTATATGGAAGGGAAAAGTAAGTTTGTTTCCTGCTCAATGGGTAAGGATGCTCAAAAGCCTAAGTAGAACAGCATAAGAAGGAGTATAGTAGGCCTCACAGCATGGGATTATTTCAGAGAACTGGGCCAGCAGGACAGCAAAGGAATGAAAAGGTTCACATGAATCACAGTAAAGTATCAGGTGGTTATCTGCCCGCAAAGTCCACTATAAAACAGATCCTCCATGTAAAAACAACATATATTTCCCAAGTAACACTTCTGAAAATATTTTCAGTTTCATTTTGGAACCACTTATTTGTTCTGAGCTGATAAATGTAACAAAAGGTAACTGTGCTATTCGGTAGGAATGGAAGTGAGAACAATGCTGGTTAGGTCCACAACCAAATGAAAACAGGCAACCTTTAAGGTAGGCCATAAGAAGAAGAGAAAGTAACAGAGCCACTCACATTTCAATGACACGGTATACCATACACTGACAGTATTACCCTTAACTTATGCTCCAAGTGGATTTTCTAACTGAATTCCTTTCAAAAAAAACAACTGTATTTATTCACAGTAAACACTCCAATTCCATTTTTTGTCACAAGACTGTCAACTATTCATCATACAGTTTTCTTCACTGACAGGTGCAGTTTTTGCATGTCTCCACCAGAGGAACTTGACAGGAAGTATACTACTAGCTGCAAAAGGAGAGGACCCTGTCACTGTCATCTGGTCCGTATTTTACAGAATGTGAGACATGCTGTCATTAACAACACATTGAGCACATATAAGCTTTTACCTACCCTGAAAGAAATTTCCAAGTTTTCTCCACCCCAAATATCCATTCCAGCATCATATGTTCCAATTTCCTGAAAGTAATCTCTGTCTATTGAAAAAAGACCTCCTGCCATTGTAGGCGTCCTGAAAAAAAAAAAGAAAAGAAATAAGCATCAGTCACTACAACGACACACTTAAATACATTTCACATTTACACACTGACAGTGTGACTTTTTATTTCTGTAGCTCAGAACACGCTCCTTCTCATGAGGCTGCTGTCCAAGCGCAGTTACCGCTGATGTATTTGCTAGCTCAACACTTTCTGGAGAAGGAAGCAGTTACTGACAGTTCTCACTGTTTCCTCGCTTCAAGTTTGACTCTGAATAGAGAAATTCTCCTAATAAGCAGCTGCCACTCCTGCAGAAGGAAACTTCTGTCTCCAGTGATGGTAATTTTTAGAAAAGAGAAACTGGTTTCTTACAAGAAATATACACGCCTGTAACTACTCGTGAAGAATTACAAGAGGCCATGAAGTGGTCTGCGTGCTTTCACTATTCTCACTTTACACAAGGAAGTTGTACAATCAGGGTTACATTCAGATTTTTTTTTTAATTAGTTCCTTACTAGTAAAGAATGTTAATTTCTCATACTTTAGCTTCCCAATTTTTCATTTTTTAGTTAACATGCACACAATACAAAAGCTACACATTCGCCTTGCCTGCTGATATAATTTTATAGCTCAAGTCTACAAATGACATATTTTTCTAGCATAAATCATTTTCTACCACTAGTCATTCTTCTGAAACACTTCCTGCTTTTCCTGAAAGACACGTTAAATATAAGTTAGGTAGTCTCAATCTAACTATAATTTGTGTAGCTTTTTCCACTAAAATAGACATTGGGGAAAAAAATAATCCATTAACCACATCCTGAGAACACCTTTGATTTCTTCATAATAGAGCACAAACCAAAAATACCAGAGATCACATCTTCAACCTTACATTAAGTTAATATTGCCCACTTTTCTGAGTGTTAAGGCCAGGAAATGTAAATTTGAAGTTGTGTTAAGGTATATTTTACTCAAGCTATATGTGTTCCACATTATCTTTGCAAATATGACATACCAGAATAAATTTGTCTCCCTTTCATGCATTTCTAATATGTTTATGTATGTGCACACAAGCACATGTACATAGGGTGCTCTGAAAGTAATGCCTCCTATTTATTTCTATACAAACTACCATAGATAAAAGGAGCACAATAACACTATTTGCTAGAGCAAATTCTCAGCTACAACACTATTTTTAAACATAATCATCACCATCAGCTACCTGTTCTTGTCAGCAAAGGACAAGAGCCTGCATGTCACACTTGTAACAACCTGCATGAGAGGACGTGACCTCAGTGCTCTGAGCATGTCATTACTAGCAAACTGTTGCTCATACAATCCACCTTTCATTGGCCCAAACAGGTGAAAGTTAGCAGGCACCAAATCTGAACTATATGGTGAGTGGGGTACAACATTCCTTCAAGACTGGCAGTGTGCACCATGGTCTTGAAACTGGTATGAAGACTGGCATTACTGTGGTGCAAGAGTAAGGTTGTCTTCTTCTCTAGACTGACTCTGGAAGTTCAAACCTTCAGCTTAGTCAGAATCACAATGACCACTAGGTCAGAGCTGATGGTTTATCCAGGTTCCAGGAAATCCAAAAGGACCCCTTTCCTCTCTCAGAAGATACTACACTCACTGAGGGATGCAACTGGAACTTGTCCTCTGATGGGTGAATTCGCATCTTGCCACTGCATGGACTGCCATTTTGACTGGTTTGTAGTGGTGACACCACGTCTCATCACTGGTAATGACGCAGTCCACGAAACTGCCACCTTCTGCCTCATACTGGTTCAACTGATCCTAACAAACTTTCATATGGTGTTACTTCTGCTCCTCTATGAGTACCATGGGATCCACCTAGTGCAAACTCTGCAAATATTCGAACACTGCCAACATCATTTCCAATGCACTGAAACTCTGTACACAGCTCCCTGATTGTAATCTGCTAATCTGTGTGGATGAGCTGATTGAGATGCTCTTCATTTCATGGTGCAACAGCTGTGCATGGTCATAGTGATCATGGCTTGTCTTTCATGCTACTGTCACCCCTCACTGCCTCACTATACTCATATCCACTGTTTGGTCTCCACAGATGTTCATCAAGTGTCTGTGAATGGGTGCAATTTTTTACTGCATGAAGGAATTCAATTCTCTATCTTTGCTTCACACACACTTCTGTGTCAGACACTGGTATATCAGACTGCCTCCCTCTGCTGCCACTTGTTTCAATGGAACAAAATTTAATGAAATATGGAAGGTTCAATCTCTACTGCCACAGCAACAACATCCACCTATGAAATTGTGGCCCAACGTTATAAAAAAAAGGACACATAACTTTCAGAGCAACCCTCACAGACACCAACAAGAAATAAAAATGTCATATTCAAAATATTGTTTATCTGTTAGAGAAAAAAATAAGGTATTGCTTCAATAAAAATATATGTACCATAAAAACTAGCAAAAAGCTAGCAGTCAGCTGGTAATTAGCAAAAAGCACAGAAATAGTTCTACAGTGACATATGGTAGCTTTCTTCATTCCTTTCAAAAGTTACAATCAGCCCATTCACGTAAAATAATCTTTATGCTGCTCCTTCAAATAGATAATTGCAACAACAAAATTAACTGTCTACCTGTATACAAGATTAATCCAGAAAGAACACCAGATGAACACTTTAACCAATGTAATAATTACCTAACAGGAAGAGTTCGATCTCCTTTCCGTCGATCCATCTCTCTCTGAGGAACTGGATACCAACGGAAATTCAACTTCCAGTTGAAACCACCATAAGTCATATCTGAACCTGCCATGTATTCAAAGGTGTCATCACTAATTACATCAATGATGGGACACACGACTGTTCTCCTAAAAAGAAGGATGAACCAAAATCTGTTAGTACAAATTTCAGAAAAAGGTTCGTGGTTTCCTTTTTTAAACTCCATTTTTAACAGGTACTAAGTTTAAAATTTCCAATGCCATTTCTCAGCAGTACATGATAGATACTACCAGAATATCAAGCTCTATCTTGCTAGTTTGAAATAACTCATCCAAATGAAAATGTGTTGCAATTTTGGCAATACTAGCTTTAAAAACACTAGCATGTGCATTATTATCAGTAATAACTAATCACCTTCTGCAGATGAAAAAAAATGATCATAGCTTTCTCAATGTCAAACAGTGACTGAATGTAAAAGAAGCTCTGGTTTCTAGTTAAGTGGTCAAAATAACTTGCACATTTTAAAATTAAGACTCAAGTCGTTAGCCCTGAGGAAGTATTCCAAAATATCATCAAGACTAAGAAATGAGCTACCACACAAAAATAGAAAGAGGCTTCACTGTCTACTGTTCTGACATCATCAAGGCATATATATACTCAGAGATAGTAATTCTAATCATCTTAAAGAGATTGAATTAACTCAAGTAGGCTTCCACTCATGGGAAGCTCTGCAACTAAGTTCAAAGGACTCATTTATTTGGGCTATTTGCACAAATTGCAACAATAATTTACATGAATCCCACAAAAATGATAACTTAAAGGTTGATATTGTGTCTTTGTACAGCTCTGTACAAAGGCTCTTTAATAGCTGCTGCTTTTTCATCATGTAATACTGTATTTTGTAACATGAAAACTTATGTGATTTTCACCTATAACCATAAGAACAAAACTAAGATCTGTAACACTATGCCTAGTAGCTAGCCTATTTAAAATGCTGTTTACTAACAACTAGTCTGCAACTGTGGAATTGCTCAGATGTATGTTTTGTAAAGCATACCAATTTCTCCTTACAATAAAACTCAAGTTTCCAACACATTAGCATGCACGTAAGCATTGTGAATACCGATTTAAAATAGGCACAAAGCCATCCTGCTGCAGTGTAAATTAGCATGATTCCAGTAACTATTCTAACTTTAGTCAACACACCCTAGAAGACCACGCCACATCACAGAATTTCACACATCCACAGATCATTCACAACCCATATTATGAAAGAAAGAAGTCATGAGAACCTGAATACAGTAAACTTGAGAGATACTTCTAGTTGTAGAATCATAGAATGGAATCATGGAACAGTTTGGGTTGGAAGGGACTTCTAAGATCACCTAGTTCCAGCCCTCTGCTATAGGCAGGGACACCTCCCTCCAGACCAGGTTGCTCAAAGCCCCATCCAGCGTGGCCTTCAATGCTTCCAGGGATGGGGCACCCACAACCTCACTGGGCAAACAGTTCCAGTGTCTCACCACCCACACAGTATAGGATTTCTTCCTGATACCTAGTCTAAATCTACCCTCTGCCAGTTCAGTATAATTTCCCCTCACCTTGTTAATACCTGCCCTTATAAAAGCTTACCTTGTTGTGACCAGGGCCTCCATTTCTTCTTTAAGAATATCTTCCCAAATTCATGAAGGAGTAAGCCAAGTAAAAGACCTCAAATTCCACTACTTTCCACTCCATTCATACTCAGATCTCCCAGTTTTTAAACACATTAGCTCACGCATTTCAATATAAGCTTTATTTCAAACCATGTCTCCCCCTTCAAAAGCAGTTCTGAATTAGTCTTTTAGCTTTACACCATTGCAAAATACAGGACTTTCTTGTCCTTTCAGAAAGTAGATATTTGCTTTTAGGTTACATCACAGTACTTAGAAACTTCTTAAAAACCTTAAAAAAAAAAATGATGGACCAACAGATGGATAATTACCTGTCAGCTTTAATCCTTGCCAGCAGAGGTTCGAGCCAGCCTACCGTACATTCACAATGAGCATCTAAGAAGGTGATGACCTGGCCTTTGGAAGCAGCAGCCCCCTTTAATCTAGCTCTGATCAAACCGGAGCGCTGTTCCATTCGAATCACATGGACAGGTACTTTTAATTTTTTTACATAGCTCTCCAGTGGTCTTTTCAAAAAGTCTGTGAGGGGGAAAAAAAAAAAAAAAAAGAAAAAAAAAACAGATGGAAACGGTCAGTTACAAAGTACAGCTTTTTTTCTCCCTTTATTTTTGATGAAGAGAGTTGAAATAAGGTTTCTCGTTGCTTTCCTATCACTTTCCTCTTTTCTCAGCTAGTTTACTCTGCTGCTTATTCTCCACTTTGCACAAAGCCCTTCTGCCCTCCCCCATGCATTTCACTTGCTAGAGCAGGAAGTTCCTTCTCTTCATTCTGTCATCATGGGAAACAAAAATGGAGAGTGTAGAATGCTTACACAAAAATATGATGGGATAGACAAGATTTTATTTTGGAATAAATGTATGCATACATATTCTTGGGCACAAAATTATCCATCATGAAAATAACAAAAATGAGCCAACTAGCTGAACTATTTATCTCCTACCATAATGTAACTTACAGATTTCTTAGCAGAGTTTGAAATATAACCAAGTGCATTTTTCAATTCTGCTTTCTCCACATATGTCTGGCTAAGATCTCTAAGTTATCACTACAATTCCTAAAAACAAAAATGAAGGCAATCAGCTGTATGTCAATGAGCATCTATACAACAAACCTGCTTATCCAAGGATCATGTTAATTAAAATACAACATCCATAACTAACAGCTAATAAGTGCCTGTAAATTCAAAATTTAGTGCAGTGTAAACAGCTGTAAAATTTCTCACTGCTCAGCATAGTTCTTGTTCATCATGACCAATTAGACTATGAAAAATAGTAAAGAAGAACAAAGAACTGAGAGGAAAAAAGCAATTTACAGCCATATAAACTTGTGTAATAACATTATATAGATTTGAAACCTGTAATAGAGGCAAAATAAGTACTTTTACAAAACTCAGCTACTGAATGTATTACATGATATATTCAAAGCATGTGAGAGTTGTAGTACAACAGTGCACAGCCTAGAGTAGGATTTAATGTAAGATATTATTAAGTCCTTCATGCAAGGACGTGTGTGACACTGGAGGGAGAAAAAGCACTGCACAGACTCTTGGGCTGCTTTGTAAATCTCAAGAGGCAGAGCTGCCCCAGGGATGATTACCATTCCTCACTATTGCTCTGCTGAGCTAATTCCCTCCTCATTTTTCCCTTCGCATTGTTGGACTGTCACTAAAACCCACAGAAATAAGTTTTGACACATCTTGGACGCTAAGCTGTGTTAAAAGAGTTGGAAAGACCTTAAATATTTGTCTCAAGAGAAACTCACTACAAAGTTAACTTTTTATTGTGCATACTAACACAGATTCAAAAGAATGTTTAGTAGGAAGAATTCAGAAGTACAAACCCATTTTCACATCTAAAAATTTTGCAGGCCTGTTGGGGATAAGCACACATCATTTGACTGACGCAGCCTGTATCAAACTAATTTCACTTCTTACTACGTAGCTTCCCAAAGCCACCAATTTAAGAGATTAGCATTGTGGAACTATGTATAGTTTAATGTATATGTGTATACATATGTGTATTTGCATGATTACACAGATAACATGACAGTGAAGAATTTCTCTGTGCTAATCTGACAGTCAGAAAAATGTTCCTCCGCACATCTAAAAATTATTGGAATAATCTCTTAATGCACATAATACATTTTTGGCCTACTAGAAATGTTAAGCTTTAGAGATAACTTTGTATGCAAGCCAAGTGGCTATACTTCCACTAAATCCTATGTTAAACACCCAAATGAAAATATTTATGCACTACAGCGTCAGATGTTCAGGAATGACCTGGGATGACAGCCGAGTAAGTTTTTAGCACTGCCTCATGCACTTTAAGCAGCGGGTGAGGTTTTGACAATACTTGCAAAAGACCTTCCATATCAGAGACAAAACTTTCTGCTGGATATTCCTTTCTAAACTTTTTTCTCTATCAATATGAATAGTTTTACTTATTGCTATGGAATGTTTAAAGAGCATCTTCTATGGTAGTACTGGCACTAAGAAATCCAAGTTGACAAAAAAAGCAAATCAATTCAGTTAAAGCCAGTAAGTGTGCAAATTGAAAAATAACTGGACAATTCCATTACTGAGTCACAGTTTGTGAACATCAAGTAAACATTAAGTTTCAAAATAAATATTTTTATTAAGCTACAATACAGATTTCCTGATTTTTAATCACGCAGTCACAGATATAAGCAGCACAAATACTTCGCAGACATTATTTTCAGGTATTTAGTTTTAAATCCATCGCTTTGATATGCATCTATCACTAGCTTCTGTGGGTGTTTTCTGTCCTGATGTAATCTGCTATGCACACTGGGCCATTCAGTACTCGACCTAGTTTTAAAGTACTGACTACTTCTGATTTCTTCTGCTAATGTTGTTTTCTAAAGTAGTTAACAAAGAAGTTAATACTCGAAAACAAAATACACAATTCTGATCAGCAACTAGAGAAGAAATGTTACAGCCATGCCTTGTTTCTCCAAAGCTTTTTTTGCAGTGTAAATAATTGTGTGATATTATGCAAATTCATTCTTCTAAGAGCTTGACACTGGCAGGTACAAAGTGTGCTTCAGGCAGACTGAATGCTTACTTCATTCCAATTAAATCGACTCTGATGTTAGAATTCAAAATACACTGCTCAGGCTGAACAGTTTTCTTTTTCTGGAAAAAAGTCTGCCGTTTTAATTCAACACAAACAGAATATGTAAGCAGCATATGCTAAAGCCTCCATATTTTCAGGCATCACATCGCTTCAGTTTTATTTAATGTAAAAGAACATTGCTGGAAACATAGTATGTTTTTGGAAAAAAAAGCATTAAAAAAACAAAACAATTTTCAGGAACTGTTGAAAATAATGGTGGAAGGTGCAAAAGTGATCATCATAGATTTCAAAACTAAAGATGCTTGATAACGTCACCAAAAATAATTTCAAAATCTGAAATGTTACATCTTTCAGCCTAGAATTATATTGATTTTGTAACCTACCTCAAACAAATCAGGAGCACAAAATATATCTTTAAAAAGCCGTTTTTAAAGTGAATTATAATTCTACATCATAATGAGGACATGGTGAGTGTTAAATAAAAATTTTGGTTGCTGTTACTGCTGTTGTTTACTAAATAGAAATTAAAGAGACAAAACAAGAAATACCTGCCTACATTATTTTAATATGAGCTTACTCTATTTCTAGGTCACTTTGAAAGCTGACCTGTCACTATTAATCATTTGCAAAGATATGAATTATTGAAAGGGACTGTGCAGATAAATGAAACAGAGCAGATTTGCACTAAACTTTGTTTTTCTAGCATGAGTCTGAGCATAAGAGACAACCAACCAAAACAGTACTCCCTCTATTTCATTAAGGAAATCTGTACCTGCACAATAACCTGATTACAGACACTTAAAACCCAAATATCAGCATCTGTATTCCCCAGGAATAATCCTCAGAGTGGTGAGCAGTTTCAAAAGAAAGGTGGAACAAGAGCTTTAATAACTACAAGAAATTGAGGGGTGCCGCTACCAATTCCCTCCAAGTTAAAATAGTGAAAATTTGACCCTTCTAAAAGCTAAAAAGTTAATCACAACTCCCATCCCATCTGGAACACATTCACGTGGTAGCTTTGCCCTTTGCACAGGCACTCCTTCTCTTCTACCAGAGTGTGATTGCCTTTCAAGCCTGTTGCTTTTTCCAAATGGCACTAGAATTTGTTGAAGAGGCTAACGCCTAGTATCAGGTGAACTAGCAAGTGTGAACAAGAAGTAAGGAGCAAATACTGATACATGTGCAAACACAACCTGAGTGCATGAGCAATGCATCCCTAGGTAAACGGCCTGGTCACAACTCATCGAACTGGCATTCTCTCTCCTCTGTTCATCTTCTTCACAGCCAGCTGTTCTCTGGACATACATGGCTTGGAATTGGTCAGGCAGCATGTTACATTACCATACATGCATACAAGCTGAAGAAGAAACTCACACTTTTTACTATAAAAAGATACCCCATAAAAATTCTTCATAATCTTTGTACCCTGTAAATTCTTCAGCTGTGAATCCACAAAAATTCCTGCTAGTTACTGTAATCCACACACCGTAATGCTACTCAGACCACATGGTCTGCAATCCAGCATCACTTCCTGTACATAGATTGTGTTTGTTCAGATGTTTGTACCCATCTTACTGAGAAGTTGGAATTAACATAATAAGCAGAATATGCATTTTGCAATATTGGAATCAGAAGCCTCAAACTGAGATATCAGCATGCTGGTTGCTCAATTTTCCAACTAAAGCAGGGAAATTACTGCTGATGCAGATAAATACAGATGACCGCCAACAAATGGTGGCTGCCAAAATTCTATTTATTTACTTTAAATAGTGGCCTCCTCACTATTAATATACTGGAGATCTTCCAATACAGAAATATATTTTAAAAGCAATATTTCAACATACTTCAGAAAACATGACATTCTCTCATTCTCATACACACACACACACACACACACACACAAGAAAAAGTATCCCTCAAGTTACACTTCATAACCAAGAACACTGACAAAAATCAATCAAGAAATAAAACAAATAACTGATCTAGAATGAGCTACCAAGTACTTTCCAGAATATTATCTTTATTTCTACTATATTGTAATTTACAAAAATCACTGCCAAGCAAAATCTAAATAAAGTCACTTTAAGAAAATCAGCTTCAAGTTTTGTCCATTAATTTCATTATATAAGGTAACAAAACAAGTTTTATTCTGTATCACAGAACTTTCACTTTGTCCACTGACCATTAAAAAGTGGAATCTCACACAGCAGGGAAACTGAACTGCAATTTCCCATAAACTGAAAAGTCAATACTGATCCCTTTGAGCACCATGTTTGATAGTGGTACCAAAAGTAAATTGGGGTGTGTGTGAAGAAGAAAGTTGCCTTTACTATTACTCATCACATTGCTCAAATTTTAAATGCCCCAAGCCTTAATAACGTGTTACAGTTCCAAATGTAGAACAAGAAAATGGTAGCAGGATAAACACAATCTCTATAATGTCAACAAAAAAGCAGACAAAATTGTATTCGTTTTCAGAGCAGAATGATCCATTTGTAATTGATAAGGGGCATATGCTTATTGCCCTTCAACCCCACTACTGTGTTTTGCTGAGCAAAGCTAAGCCAGTAAAACTTCGCTTTCAATTTTTGAAGAAACAAGAATAACAAACTGCAATATCTTAAAGGTATCAACATTTATCATTACCTCTTTCACTGGCATCATCAACAAGTACAATTTCTTCCAGCATGTGTCGTGGTGACCGGTTTATCACACTATGAACAGTTCGTAGAAGTGTGCTCCAAGCCTCATTGTGAAAAACAATGACAACACTTGTTGTGGGAAGGTTGTCTGCATACACCTTTGTTTTACAACTGTTAATCAAAAAAAAAAAAAAAAAAAAAAAAGAGCATTTGTAACGATCAAGTTAGGACTGCAAGTTTGAAGTTTATTTCTTAGTAAAACCAAAAAGCAATTTATGATATATCAACACTGTGTGAATGTCCCAGGTGTGACAAAAGGAGGAAAAAGTGCACAAATTAATATTCCCACATTAAAAAATCCTTACATTGATGCATACATCTAGTATTCCAACCTTCCACTCAGAAAGGAACCTTCATGGAGTAACCAGTACTTGAAATGACAGATGTACGCACTGCCATCATACACAGCTAACCATATTTATTCCCGCTACTTGGATATGCAACGCTTCACAAAACAAATACATTAACTCCAGGTGCTAATTTAAGCCTGCATTCCCTCAGAGGGCAAGGGGTAGCCCTACTATTACAGGGACAGAGGGGGAAAAGGGATGAGAAATGCACAAGGTAAGAAATGGCAAACTTGAAAGAGATTGTGTAAATAAAGAATATATAACAAACAATAAAAACGTAACCCATCATCGTATGAGAAAAAGTTGTAGGCACATTTTATGTTTGTAACTTCGTTTCAACAGAAGAGCTTTCATTAGATCCCGACTCATTACATATAGTCATTCAAAAATAATCTGTTATAAATACTATTAGAATATGTTAAAAAGTATCACCTGTGGCCCTACTCAAGAGCCTGAGAAGTAAACAGCGCATATGTTTAACCAAAAGTATAAAAACAATACTGAAGGAACAAGCTGTCAGTACAGGATTGTGGTGTCAGCATCTATTCCCACCCTTCGGAAGAACCGGTGACACCATGAACACAAACCAAAAGAGGCTCACAGCATGAATATTTCATTTGCTAGCTAACTTGGTTAGCCACAGAGCCTGAAGCAAGAGCAGTTCTCATAACACACAGGCATTTTGGCTCTATGGTAGTGACAAAAAACCCTCAGTGAGCCTAGATCCCAGGTAAGACGAGGTATAATTTAAGTCCAGGTATAATTTAGGAAGCATCTCTAAGAGCTTCTGTGCAATCATGCTTCCCCTTCTGAGAATTGAAACACCAATATCTTTGAAACAGGCACTATCTGTCCTCAATATTAGACTTGTCTACAATCACAGCTGACTTTAATTATTCATTACAACAAGCAAGTGTCAAAATCTTTAGAGAAAACACTCATATCCCTGTTCTTTTTTATTTGATTCATGCATAAAGAAAATTTGTGAAGAATGTCAACTGACAAAGTATTATTTCTGTGGTATCGCTTGAAAAATAAAATAGCTTTTGGCAAAGACGCCTTGAATTTCAGATGGCAAATTCTACACATGGGCCAAATATTCCTTTCACTTGTTCAGCCCATTATGTTGCTTTAAAACCAAACCATCAATGTTTTATTCCTTCTACAGCACTGCTCCCTAGACCAGAAAACAAGGTATCTGAGTGTTGACTTTCAGCCTTAGTAGAAATGTAAATCTTCCAGTTGATCCTATATTTTTTTAAACAGAATATCTGTAGAAAAGCTGACATAGATCTGTTTGCTGTATTCCATAAGAAGCCATAACATCTCATTCAACAGGACTATCTTCCTGCAGTGGCCAAAAGCTTTGTCATTGCAATAGTAAATTTTGGATCTTCAGCCTTGACTATCTTGGTTTTATGGAAGATTTATTTTACTGAGTTCCAAACAAATGAACTGGTACAAAAAAAGCCAGCCACAGACAAGTACTTTTATAAAACACTGCACTGTCTTTAGCATAAAAACATCAGAATCTTTAAGATCCATCTTTAAAAGGAAACCTTTTATCCCTAACATGCCTGAAAGACATATAGAAGGTTGATGAGAGCCCCTTCTCAAGCATGTCCACTTCCGTGACCTGTAGAAGCTGAACATCCCTGCATCCATAACAAGACTTGCCTAACTAATATTTAGAGACTTTCACAAGTGGCAACACAATTTGTTTTGTAACCGTGTTCCTTTCAACTGTCTTTCTACACATACTTTGTCAATATACTTGCACATACATTTGTGACAAGATAAAAAAAAGTAGTTTTTAATTTTGAAATCATTGCCGTACGCTGCTTTCCCCCAGGAACACACTGCTGCAGAACGCAAAACAGAAAGAACAGTTAACTCAGAGCATCAGCCCTCTATGCGAAACCCACATTTTATCTTGAGTACCAAACCTTTAAATTAAGAATCCTTTTTGTCTTTCATTTGAAAACAAATTACCCCAGGAAGGGATTACTACTAAATTTAAAATGCAGCATTTGTTTCAACCAACAGATAAGCAACATTAGTAGCAGAACATAACCATCAAGGGTATGACATACAGGGCATGAATTAAGGGAAATTTGAATTTCAATTTACTACTAATACATTATGTTCCTTTAGTTGGATCATGCCTCAAATAGTTTTAAAATTGAGTGCATAATATCAGGAAGGCATACCATCTCCAGTAATTTAATGAAGACTCCAAACAGCAGCTGAGAATATCTACTTCACCTGAAATGCATCATCCTTTCCTTAATCTACGGCATGCATCAGGCAAATTCTTGGCTAATGCAACTCCATATATTATTTAGATTGTGGAAACTCCCTGGAAATATTAGATATTTTAAACGCAAGCAATGAATTATTACATTATACTTAAAGGTACAGAAAAAGAATAGGACAGACTACTTCAATACGACCAAGAAAAAAGCCTGATTAATCTGCATGTGTTGATGTACACTTTCCAATGAACAAAACAGTGAAGATTTTCTTATTTCCATATCAAGTCTCCTTCTCAGAACTGGAATCACCAGCTTCAGCCTCATTAACCATCTATTCCTCACTAATGTTTCATTTGTTGCTCTCAGGTAGTGAGGAAATGAAAGTGGATAAAACTCACTTCCTAATTGATTTGCCGCAATTTTTCACGTCCCATCAAAATCAGACTTGAGATATAAATGAAGTTTACAAGCATTGTGTAAAACATTTTGAAAAATGTTTTTACAAAGGAACCACAGGACAGTAACAGATAAGACACAGGGCTGACCTCTGTCAGATGCACATACGTAGGCACTGTTCACAGAATTTCACCTTTTTTCAATGTTGTGCCATAATTTGGAATGCTTTGGCCCATTGTTTACTCCTGGGCCTGCATTTCCTTAAGAGCAAAGGAGGGCAGTACGCTGGGTCCAAATTCTTCGCTCACCCAGGTTTATGCCTAACATGCCAAAAGCAAAACAAGGATGACAGATCACAGCGTATCTGTGGATAACATTGCTAACAAGGCCCTACAGCTTAATTTCAAAATTTTAAACTCATCACAGAAGTTTCTAAAGTGGAAGGTCAGAAGCAATTATTATTTATGCTTTTCTTCTCTACCATCTTCTTTTTTTTATGGAGATGGTAATTGAATCATACATAGAAGCTCTGTACATTTTAGACAGGGAGTTGCATATAAAAAAATCTCCAGAAAGATATTGTTTGGTGTACTGTGTATAGCCACTTCAAAACAACTTGAAAGAATCTGAAAACCACTGAATAAACTGTTTACTCTTTTCTCCTTCGGTTCAGGCTGTAAACAGTCTGTGGGAGATTTTACAAAAAAAAAAAAAATAACCTCAAAAAGACAAGTATTATTTGAATAGAATTGCCCTATTTTAGTCATTAAATCTCATATTTTAAACTTTCTGTAATCATAAACTTGCAAGGAAAGAACTTCCGACTCCTACTGATCAGAATATTAAAACTTCTATCCCATTTGACAAGATAGCTTTGGTCAAGAAATAAACATCACTGCAATACTTTGCGAAGCTGCATATCCTAAGTGTACAGTTGAAACTTCTAGTTGTTGGTTAAAAATGACAGCCAACATGAAGGACTGAATCTCTGTTAAAAGAATTAACTGTACATAGTTTTGGAAGGTGGTCTTCTTCAATTTTCAATCTTTATAAAGAAATATCTGGTATAGAAAAATTTACAGTTTGTTAACATTTAATTTACCCAGCCAACAACAACAAAAAATCCTCTAAACTCAAAATGTGGAATAAAAGATTTTAAAAAGAAAACCAAAAAAGGAACAACAATTTTACCTTCCAGTAAATGCAAAAGGGATCATTCAGAGTACTTCAAGACCTTATGAAATGCAAGTCTTCCAAAGCATCTAAACAGCATTCATGATGCTATTCATGACTGCAGATGAGCACCTCATTGTTACCAGGTCTGCCAAAGCTGATACCAAAGTACTTAATGCTACCAGTGCAAGATTCCAGACACCTCAGCTTACAACTTATTCTCTTCTATACCTTTCGAGTATTAGCAATGCCCGAGCCTTCAAGATGCTAAGAACTAGGGTGAGTACACTGATTTTGTGTTACCTACATCACCAGAATCATTTGCTCTCAACCTTAATGTACAACTAGCAGAACTGGAACTCTTATCTTCTATGTTAGTGAAGGAATGAGGGAAACATACTTAACCACTGCTGAAACAGAAGTAATCTATTGGAGGATCTTAAACAATCCCTCATTTGAATTCCTCAGAAGTGAAATTCTTCTGATAACCATCCTGCTCTGCTTACTGCCTAAGACCAACAAAGCCTACCCTTCATTGTCCTTATATCACCTCTTCCAACTTACTGTTGAGATTTTCAGAGAAACTTAGATATTAGCTTAGAAACACAACGCTGCAAGCAACTCTGCTAATATTTGGCATTTTATCAATACTATAACACTGTATTCACTGAACATAATTTCGAGAAATTATACTTACAACTCAAGATCAAGTGCTATGTGCAACACTGTCATATCTTTAAAGTCCCTATGTACAGTATTAGAAGCAATCCATTTGCACACCCTTCGAAATCATGCTAAATCTTTTTTTGGAAGTAATGTAATAAAATGGGATTTTATATGAGATATATAAGATCAGTATATTTCATAAGCTGAAGAACTGCTGTCAAAAGAAAGTCTGCAAACATAGTAGAGATCTTGTTGGAAATCAATTATACACTACCATGATGTCTATGCAGAAAGAGACTATGAGGACATAAAAACAAAAACGCAGTAGATAGGCAGTACCAAAGCCAAGATTTGGTATATGTGACATCAATTTTATACCCAGATTCCACCAGCTTTCCAAGGGAAGAAAGCACAAGCAATACAATAATTTACAATGGCTCAGAAATATTAGCAGCACTCAAAACACTTGCACGACCCTTGTTTTCCAAACCCAAAGCACGTATCAATGAAAGACAGAGCTGGAATGCAAGCACAAGTATCCACTCTGCACTTCACAGCTCAGATGGGAAATCACACTAGAGCTCAGACCACAGCTCGTATGTGCAGTATGCTAATGCAGTACAAATGCATATTTGAAAGGAACAACAGAAGGGAGTGAGGGGAAATGTATTTAGTCATCTTACAGATGTAGTCCAAGCCTTTATCTTGCACAGTACAAACAACAGTTAAAAATAAAAGCTGCATTTACAAATAAAATGCATCTCAGAACTTAAATATGAGAAAGAAGAACTGCATCAGAGCCGAGGTTTTGAGGAAACGCGGTACAACACAGTGCCCAGAATAAACCTGTTTAATACTAGTGATACAGCATAAAAAGTATAATCTTTAATATTAAAATGCACTCTGGAAAATATGCATAAGTTCCTGAAGGCTTGAAAATACAACTATTGAGGATACTGAAGTTAATGCCAAATCACTAGAAAATACAAACTCCTATCATAAAACCTCGGGCTTTGATTAATAATGGCCCCATCATGCTGCAGTGCTGTGAATCTACCCGTATCCGTTGTTTACCTGCCCATCTGCCTAAAGTTATAGTTTGCAACAACTTAAGGCAACAAAGCTGAGGCACAGCCCTGCCCAATGCAAACACTACTCCCTCCTTAAACCACAGGTGAAAACATGTTGGAAATAAAACTGAGTCACCCTGAAGCTGCTGATGCTCACACATTTCTAGCAGAGAATAACATCTCTGTTAGCAGAGGTGATGGAAAGTGCCAAAACACTGCATCAACAACCACCAGCATTCAAATCAAGTGATGCTTTTCTGGTAAACAGTGACTTAAGTCTTTCCTGTACATCAGCAGCAGCCTTTCGACATCATCACAAGAAGAGCATTAGTAAAACTGTTTCCAACATAAATTTTCAGAATAACCCATTGTGACTAGAGACAACTAAGATGGACAAAGATAATATTAACAGGACACAACACAGCAAAAAGGGTTAAAAGCAGTATTTCTGAGAAACATGGAATTGCTGATCAACAGAATGTGCCACAGCTTCTTTTATCAAACAACCCTGCATACAACCACAGCTTTAACTTGTAGCTGCACAAAGAGAAAGCGCTGCACAGAAGTTTGCAACAAAACCTCACACTACAGAGGAAAGCTGCTTCTTCCAATCAGATCAGAACAATTTGTTTTAAAAAGAGCTCTTCACTTCTGTAATACACATCACAGCTCCAATTAACCTGTCTAAACTGATGACCTGAATGCTACTAATTCTTATCTAAGCACTTCCATCCAGCCTGCTTAAGTACCTTGCCTTCAATAGCATTGCGTAGTTTACCTGCCATCCTTTCTTCTGCTTTCAAAGGTTTGTATATAAGAAAGGCTGTATTATCTCATGATTCAAGCAGAACTCTGCTTTAAATCCTGAAAATAAAATCCAACACAGTCCTTACAACACCACTATGGTTACAGAATTGAAGAAGTTCACAAAAGTAATTACCTACAATTGAATGTTGTTCCCATCAAAGTTACCACAGGAAAGTACTTTTTGAAGTAAGGAAAAAAAGAATTCTGTCCTCAAAGACGGAAATACACTAAGTTCTCTAGCCATATCATTTTCCATACTTAACCAATCAACTAGAATAAAGTTTGTGACATGGTTGCTCATCCAAAAATGGAAAACTCGTAGCTAAGAATGAGTCGGTCAAATCTTTGTCCGTGTGCACACACCTACGTAACTGCATGTGTGTATATGCCTACAGACAAAGACAACAATTTGCAGGAAGCGTGCTCATTTTTGAAGAGACAACTTTTAAAAACTTTCTTTCTAGGAGAAAGATTTGTAGCTGATTTCTTCCAACGTGAACATTTGAAATTGATTCTGTATGAACCCAGTAACAACCTAAATGAAAACAAAAGCCAGACAAAAAATGCAAAACAAAATAAAGTATCTGCTTTGAAAAACAACAGTTAAATCTTCAGTGCCTTACAAGCTTTCAGACTTACAGTGTGACATTGCTGAAATTTACACTGCTTTTCAAGGGATCAGCAGATCTCCTTTGCAGATGCCAGACTAATTAATAGCCTAGATTTCTAGCTTGTAACATGAACGTAATGTTGAACAAACTTCAGTAGTTTTCCACCATCATCCTGACAACTTAGCTCTTTTTTATTACCTTTTTTCTATCACCGTGACCCAAGCTAAACGAGTAAAAAACTTCACCAAGAATATCACAATTTATGAGCCTATTTAGTTCCTCGTGATTTTATGAGGATTTTTGCACAAACTTGCCATTGCAAAGTTTCTTTTCCCTATATTCCACCTAAATAGCTGCAGCCCTCAACTGCACCCTAAGCAATAATCTCCCTTTTCAATGCCACAGTTCCAGCCCATCCCCCTCTTTACAACAGATGAGGCAATCACACAGCTGCTGGGTGTCACTGTTGCTTCCATTTGCTGGCCAACAAACCCACTCCCCCAGCCCTGGGGAATGCAAACCTCCACTCAGCCAGTGAGCTGCAAGGCCACACAAATGTTGGATCAGCATCAACAGAAGCAGTGCTGAGATTTTTGGCTGCACCCAATTATATACAATACACAATTTACACCTGATGATACACAACGTGAAGCTATTCCCTTGGCTCTTCTCCTGAATTAAAATCATTAGAGAGAACACTTCTTCACAAAGCTCGTAACGGTCAAGACTTCAAGCGTTACCATTAAAAAACAAACTATAAAACTTAATATACTGAGTTCCAACAGCTTACTGTTGCATGTATGCCTTTAGTAGTTCTATCTTTAATAGGTATATGCAAATAGACTATTTTCCTCACACAACAGCTGTGTAAATTCTAGGAATTTGCATCATCTTGTAATTCAACTGTAGTAACAAAGCGTACAGGGCAACCCCTGCAGTCAGGATTCTTAATTTCTGCAAACAAGAATTCTGGTATGTTCTCACTCGAATATTTCAGCCTTAAAATGGACAAATTTTTAAACTTTAAGTAAATTTTAAGTATGAAAAGCAAGTTGCAGTCTCAGAACTGAAAGCATTATATTGCATCCTATAATTAGCATACGTGATGCATCCCTAAACCTGGATCTATATACTGTTTTTTCCAAGCAAAGAGATGAATGATGAGAATTAGTTGTATGAATGACTTGCTCAGAAATAAGCCAAGCATCATAAGCCAAACACAGACTCAGCAACATTCATACAAATAAGACTTAGAATAGTTTTAATCATGGGAGAGAGGAGGAAAGCCAACTTCATCCAGACCGTAAAATAAAGCTTCAAAGTAGGAACTGAACAGGAGCAAAAAAAGCCTTCAATAATAACTTAAACCAGCCACATTACTGGCCTAGTTGAATATTATGGGATGTGTGCTCCTTAATTTTCTAAGTTGCTGAAGCCAAAGCTTGTATGAATTTTAAACCTAGTTCATTCAAATACGTAAGTCCATCTAGCTAAAAACTGATTACACACTAACACCGTCTGCATCACTCAAACATCTGCATCACTGCTCCCACAGTACAGACAGCTTGAGAGGACAGGCAATATGCAGGATTTAACAGAGGTACAGTAAGGTGTCCCATACACTTAATTCTGGTTACATTTTACCAAATCTGGAATAACTGAAAAGGAAGGTATTTTATGCCAAACTGTACAAAGATGCAGCTTGAAGAAAGGACATGAAGGTACCCAAAGCTCTCCTCATCCCTTCCTGCTTCTAGGGGAAACCCAACATCTTTCCAAGAGATCTCAGCCTGCACTATAAAATATCCCAATGGAAGCGCCAGTGGTGACTAGCACTTAATGCTGCACAACACTGTGTTGCCCAGCTATGCCTCCATTGCTTCCAGCCTTGATCACCTGGGCCAGGAAAAGTAGGGAGTTTTGCACACTCTTTTCCAGAGCACAGAGGTCAGCACTGGGATTAAACTCTCCCAACAAAGGAGACCCAAATGTCTCCTTAAATGTTCTGTATGTTCAACAAATCTTTAAGATTTGTGAGGCCTGAAAACTTCAGTCTTTGTACACAGTACTCATTCTTTGGTTTCCAAAGCAGCTTCAAAATCACCTCAAATAGAACTGAGACCAAATATAAGCTACCACACAAAGTTCATGCATTTAACCACACCACTTTCCAGCCTGATCAGTAAAACAGATAGGCAGAGCTAACTGCATGCTTCAGTCACTGAAACCTATTTCAGTTGTTGTCTTCTCATCTTCAGCAAAATCAAGACTCTCATGCTCCTCATCACCCAACATTTTACTCTTTGCTGTCATGTCAAACCTACAGCTGCACACTTTCCTGGCAAGTGTGAATCCCACTTTGATGACTGATTCACAGACCAGACTAAGACACACTTACATGAAATAATCTACTAGCGACTTAAAACCAGCCTGCTGTTCCCAGCTGCTTGCTCCTCCACACCAACATCCCTCCAGAGGCTGTGGCCCCAGCATTTATTATTAATTACAATAACATGCTCCAATGCAGATTCATGGAAATATCTAAGTTTAAAAATATTACTACTTTCTTAATGTTTATTTTGTTTTTGTTGTTGTTTCTCTATTAACCCACCAGAAGCTTAAGTAGAACATTTACTCTTACAGACACAAAAGACTGCCAATTCAGTCGTATCTCAGTGATTTTAAAGGCATTTATTTGCCTCAGTAATTTGGTGACAAATAGTAAAAATAACTATCAACATCTAAATAAGACCAGGGCACAGCTCAGCAGAACTCAGATTAGAATTTGTGAAGACATCTGATACAGAGGAGTTCCACTACGCTGGACAAGTACCCAGAAGCTAAGACAAATTACATATTGTTTTTCATTAAGAAACAAAGTTTCTTGGCCAAAACAAACATTCTTCCCCATGTGGTTTACGTACTGAGATGAAACAACAAACACTCAGATGCAGAAGCGCAAGACAGAAAACAGAATCTGTACAGGTAAGAGCTCCATATGGTTGCGAGGGATTGAGCAGTGGATTCTGGGGGGACGAGAAATTAGTGTG
The DNA here is from genome assembly GCF_026119805.1 of Tympanuchus pallidicinctus. Lineage (NCBI taxonomy): Eukaryota > Metazoa > Chordata > Aves > Galliformes > Phasianidae > Tympanuchus > Tympanuchus pallidicinctus. The sequence continues at coordinate 12,694,884 of NW_026294769.1, forward strand.
AATGGTAACACAGATTCCCTTGGTAGCTGCTGTTTGATAGAATTATAGAATGGCCCAGGTTGAAAAGGATGAACATCTAGTTTCAACCCCCTGCTATGTGCAGGGTCGCCAACCACCAGGACCAGGCTACCCAGAGCCACATGCAGCCTGGCCTTGAATGCCTCCAGGGATGGGGGATCCACAGCCTCCTAGGGCAACCTGTGTGTCCATCCGGGTTCCAGTGTGTCACCATCCTCTGACATTAGCATTAAATACATAAGCAAACTGTCCTGCCTTGGCACACCTAACTTCCGTACCTTTACAAAGATTAACTAATTGTTTGGCCATCCTTTGACATCCTTATTGCAGAAGAACTGATGCTGGCAAAGAATTATAGAACTTGAAATGGTCACATCTTCCCCCTATACCACATTAAAGGAAGCAACCCAACAAAACTCAAGAAGAAAATGACACAGTTGAACACCTCAGCTTGAGCATATCCCACTTCTTCAAAACTTGGCTAAAAGGAATTGTGGCAGCTGTGCTGTAAGCACACTGATGTGGTGAGGCATGGTTAGAAATCAGCAGCTCTCCTCCAGAACTACTTCCCTCTTAGCAGGGATGCAGACAGAACAAGTTACAGCAGAAGCAATTCCACTAACACAGCAGAAAGGACTTCTGACCATGTGAACATTTTGACTGAACAGATAAATATTATTGTAAGACATACACCTAACATTTGGACATCCTTATAGTTTTCGCAATTCTGAAAATGGCTAGAGTTCCAGAAAAGTCATATTAACCCACTCACACAGATTAAGATGCTCTTGCATTGCAAACACAACATTTTCAGGTTTCCTCAAGAAACTTTAACAATCCCCAACTTCTTAACTTGCTTGACCTTGGAGAATACATACTGAGAAGACCATGAAGAGAACTGTTTTAAGGGACCTTTTCTCTGTCAAAATCTACTAAAAATATGCACTTCAAGTGGATATTAGCTATTTACAGCAACAGAAAATAGAGCTTTGCCCTGAGACCTTGCCTATGATTTTACGCTAAGATTTCATTCCTGTACAGAAAGTACTGTAATCAATTTTTTGTCCATCCAAATGTAAGAGGTGAACAAATTTAATGCAACTGAATTTATAATTCACATCTTAGCACAAAACACAGTAACTGCAGCACATGGCCATGCATACAAGGAAAGTCATTAGAGCTGAACCTAATTTTAAGATTGTAATTTGAGTTGTCTGCAAAAGGTTGAATGATGCTTAACTAATAGAATTGTAAACATTTATAACAATTTCTCTTTCCATTTTTGGTTAATTCAGGGTCTAGACTTTAAAGATTACAATCAAGTCAATGTTTTAGATCCACGTGTAAGGAATGTGTTTCCTTAACTTTGTACTTACACTGTAGAAGTAGCAGAAAACATACAGGCAAGTTTTCCAACATGAATGCTGATAAACAGATGTTATTTAATTTCCTCCTTAGTTCCAAGATAATCATGAACGATTACCCATGTTTACCTTCCAAATTAACCAGCTGCTGTAACTATCATTTCCCCAAAGTTTTGATAATTCATTCCATTTAGTTCTCCCAAAAAACAAACAAACAAAAAACACTAAACCATACAGAAATCACCAGAAATTAGCATTCCAGCTGTGACAAAAGTCTCCAAAGGATCTGATGATATTCCTTGCTGCTAAAACAAGATTAGAATGTTAACGAGAAGTTCTCACCCCCTTTAAATCACCATTTTATAAAGAAAATTTCTTATCATATAGCAGGCATCATTCATGTGAAACTCCACAAACACCAAGAGATCCACTGCCAAATTCCAACCACGATCAGAGCAATAATGTGAAACAAGAAAAAAACACCAAAAAAACCAAAGATATCCCAGCTTCAAAAAGAAACCCTACAGGTTTATGCATTTTACATTCTTTCTCTGTACCGAGAAACAGGTAAGTAATGACCAATAAATTAGACTAAAAATCAACACAAAGTTGCACTGGTTCTATCTCGGGAGACCTTTCTTTCTTTATTTATTAAATCCATCTCAATTAGTAAAAAAACCAGCACACTGTGGAACGCGCACACTACACAGAACCACTTAAATCATTGCTCCAGGCAAAGTTATGCATAAAGCAGCTATTTATCACCCATTAAAAATGAAAAGTGGTCAGAGCTTCATCTCAATCCCATTATCATCTTGAAAGGTAGGAAATGAAAAACAAATTAATCCAGCATCTAAGCCTTGTGTATACAAAAGTGATAGCTGACCTTCAAAAGAAAGATTTCCCATAGCACATAATTACTGAAGAATGCAGATAACTGATGGGCAAAATCTTATTTCACAAGCTCTGTTTCACTTCCCAAGTAAAAGGGACTCGAGGCAGAAAGCCATCAGCTACCTGTTCAGATCAGCCCTAAGAGAGGAGAGTAATCTTAGTTTTATTTAAAACAAGGCTATGATTTCCTTTTTCATTATGACTCAAATAGCATTGAAAGAATCAATATTTCAGAGGTGAGATCAAAAATAAACTAGATGGATATTAGCAAACACTATAATGCAAGCTAAATGAGGCTTTGAACATTTCATTAGGCAAGAAATGTTTAAAGTATTTATTTCTCATCATCATATCTTTTCTATTTCATACAACGTAGAACTTTAGTCTGCCTCATTAAAAGTAAAGCATGAAGTTTGCAAAGAAGATATTTCTTCTTGAAACACCAGTTCTCAAGTGAACTTTGTTTTCACTCAGATTAAATTTTATTTCCTGAACAGCATTTATACTCGTAATCAGATTCATTGTTAAATAACACTGAAGGAAACTGGTCTCTGCTCTTAAAGCTAATTTCACCTAAGTGCTATACATACAGGAAATTGCACTCTCCATTTATATATAGTTTTTAATACAATACATATTGCTTACCCTTCTAACCGGACATCGGGTAAAGATCTGTTGAGTGCAATCATTTCACTTGCCATTAAGTTAAACTGGTTTATTTTAAACATTTCTTTCATTTTTTCTTGCTCCTCTTTTGGAATGACCACAGGCTTCCCCATCTCTCCCGGTCCTTCATGTGGCTTTTGTATGGGTTCTGGAACTAAAAACAAATAAAATGTTAGTAAGTATTTCTACGTTTATTTATATTTTATTTTACACAGTAGACTGTTCTTGCTTTAAAACGGAGTTCTAAAAACACCAGGTTTTGTAATAAAAACAAATCTTTGTACTGGGATTTTAATGGAAGTAGTTAAACGCTGCTCTCAGAATTACCATTCATGTGAAAAAAATATTATCATCATGCTCTGGAACAACAGATATTTATGCAACTGAGTATTCAATCTTAACAGAAACTATTGTTTAAAACAAAGAAAATTGAATTTCAATTATCTGACCAAACTGATAAGAGAGAAAAAGGAGAAGAGATTAAAAGACTTCTTACATTTTTAATTTCTTTTAAATAAAAACATTTAATAAGGCTATTGGTTAAAAGTTCTTTACAAGCATTCATTCACTTTTCTCCTGAACTGTTATAACGTTCAAATATTGAATTTGGGTTATATTCCTACAAACTTAGTACAAACTTTAATGAAAAAAAAAAAAAACAAAAACAAAAACTAATTTAAGTCCTAAACAGAAGAGCAGAAAAATATTTCCATAATTAAGTCACTCTTAAAAAAATAAAATGTCCAAGACTTCCATCCTTGATGAAACACTAAAGACATAACATATAAACACACTAATACTTGAAATACATACATACATACATATATGCGCACACACACCAGTAAGTGAAACGAGTTGCTGGTTTGCATTTAGCATTAACCAGTTACAGCCATAATATGCTCCATACGAGGTATTTTCTTTTTCAAATATCTCAAGCAACTGCACTAAAGCAATAGCAGTTAGCAGAGAAAATCCTCCAACCACAATGGTGTTTTCTTTATACCACGTTCCCTATGACTGCAAGCTGAGCTATATAACACTAGAAGCTGCCAGCTTCTAGTACTCCAGTACTCCAAAAAGTAAAAGAATCAGTAGGTCCAAGCGTATCCTAAGCAGGCTGGATTTAGGCACATGCTTTAACCATGCTCTAAATCAAGTCACCTGTTTTGCCTCCGTACTTAAGAAAGTACAGCTTGAACTTCATTGGTACAAAAGCATCTAAACTTGCTGATATGCAACTGTGTGTAAGCTCTTGAACTAGAATTTGTGCATTCTTAGATGGTAATTAAGATAAAATAATAACATAAAATTAGGCAATTATTTAGGCTTAATAAAAACAATGTGAGTTATGTTATCATCACTGCATATTAAATTTACAGCACTCAGTTATTTTCTGTTCAGATGAATCTATATGATTGTTTAATAGACTCAAAATCTATTAGAATATTGTTATATAAGAATGTTTTAGAGCATTAACAGTCTTTCAACGTACCCAAGAGTTAATTCCTTATCCTAGAATAATTCTGATTTAGAATAAAAAAAAAATTCTGCTTTATTTACACATTCACTTTTCTCATAACTTAGCTAAACCAGCTCACCTGAACAAGTAGATTAACTAAGAATTGAGATGCTAGTTTAACACTTCTATGACCTGAATCCAGGCGTACAAATTTCACAAATTCATTAGAACAACACTTAGGCTTCATTAGCAAACACATAATACTTGATTTCAAGCTTTACATAAATGAGATATTCTCTCCTATCTCCTATAGAAAAAGCCAGCAGCCATTAAACAAACCCACAGGCATTTTATAGATCATAGTAAATACAAAGACAGGCCAACTTGGTGTGCAAGCATAGGGATAACTTTCCAAGAAGATTTAGCTATTGGCTCTCAGGTTTCTGCATTTAGTCACCTGTTTTCTCACAAAAGAACAAAGTTCTCAGAAATACAAACAAAAACCATTCTTGCACAGTGACTAACATACACACTGTTAAAAGAAAGCCCAACTACAGCGCTCATTTGTGCACTAGCTATGGAAAAATAAATCTTTCCTTCGAAGGAATGCTGACAAGCACTGATGACATAATAAACTGGCTGTTAGGTTGTACTTACAAGTTTCAGCCATAGTGAAGGGGATGAGTAAAAGCTTAAACCTGTGACTAAATCACTAACTCATGTAATCCCTGCCATGGTTCCCAACTCTCTGTCCTCCCGTGTCACTTTAGCTCCCGAGACCTGTATACCCCAAAGACCATTCCAGTTCCCCTTTGCACCAGCACCTCCATCCAGTCCCCTTATGGTCTTTCTCTTCCCACCTCACCTTTTTTTCCCCTTGTCTCCATACAGGCACCACGTCAACCAGTAGCCTTCCATGCTGCCTGCACCACTTCCTATCAGACATGAAGCCCCCTATCATGCCCACTTCAGAGTTCCCTATAACCATCTCCTCTGACTTTCCCCAGGTTTGCCAGCAATCATCGCGGAGCCCAAGACTATCCGACAGCCCTACAGGCACATTCTCAATTGCCCTCTGTCTCTGGCAGACTGAAAAAGACCACTTGAGCAGTCAGGCATTGGAATGGCTGCCCAGGGAGGTGGTGGAGTCACCATCCCTGGCTGTGTTCGAGAGGCGTCTGAATGAGGAGCTGCGAGAGATGTTTTAGTAGCTTGTGGTAGCAGTGGTGATGGGAAAACAGTTGGACTAGGTGATCTTGTAGGCCCTTTCCAACCTTGTGATTCTGGGATTCTACTATTCTGTGAAAAGCAAAACAGGCAAGGCCTTCTCACTAATGAGCCTCAATTCAGCTGTTCCTCTCAACAGTAAGAACTGCAGTTAGCGAAGAAGATTTTCACCTGCACTTACTGCTTCATATTTAGTGCAGTTTGCAAAATATAACAGTGGTATAAATACAATCTAATATTAAACACAGCAGGTGAAGCTCCTAATTTAAGGTCTTAATATCTTATGCCATCAATACTGAGGTGGAAGATTTTTCCTCCAAGGCAACTTAGAGCATGGCTTTAACTCCCATTCAGGAAAATAAACTCCTTCCATTTTCTGTATTAGAAAGCTGACCTGGTACTAGACCAGGTTGCCCAGGGCCTTGAACACCTCCAGGAACGGAGCATCCACAGCTTCTCTGGTCAGCCTGTTCCAGCATCTCACCTCTCACTCTGTGAAGAACCTCCCCTTACATCCAATCTAAATCTTTCCTCCTTAAGCTTAAAACCCTTCTCTCTGCTGAAACACATATTGAATGTTTAAAACAAACACAATTTTTAACTACCATATTTTAAAAATTACTTCATCAGATAACTTACCATCTCCAGCAGGCAGCCCTCGTTCTTTCTTCTCATCACATTTGTTGCATTCACTGAAGTAGAGCAATAGAAACATGTCCAGAAGGACCCAAACCAAAGAGGTGGCAAGGACCACCTTGCAATATGCAAATTTTTTCATGGCACTTTAAGTCAAATACAAAAATAAAAAAAAGTATAAATAAAAATATCAACAGGTTGTATTAATCCAGTTTGAGAGGCCACGTTCTGTGTCTGTAAAAGAAAAAAGAAAGAAGTCACAAAAAGTTACCTGAGGACAGCAGCAAAAAGCAGAAGATTTTACTATGTTTTAAAGGTAATCTAAGTTAATTCTTAGATATTGCATGTATCAAAATGAATGTTCTGGGACAATTAAAGCAATAATACTGCAGTCTTTTACTACAGCAACACTCATCAACACTCATCACACAAAATATTAAAATGATAACCAAAACACAGTACTCTGCTGAGTCACTAGAAAAGAGTTTAAGCATCTTAAAAACAAAACAAAAATTAAAGGAACCCTCTGGATCCTCAGGAAATCAGAACAATCTACATGACTGAAAAACAGGAACATCTTAAGAAGCAGTGCAACAATCAGGGCTGACCAAAGCCACAGGCCAACACTGCTCATGCTTCTCCTTTCACACCTTAATTGTAAATGCAAATACCTCAGGCAAAACAAAATAAACCACCTTTTTGATAAAATAAACTAAAATAAAGCAAAGTCAATAAAGTACACAGAAGTCATTTATTAGGTAAAGCTAAACACTTCAGTGGACACAAAATTATTTTAAAGTTCAATTACAGACCAAACTTCTATGTATTTTTCAACATGCATATATTAAAATTTTATTTTATCCTACTCAAACTACAAGCAAAATTTGTCACAAAAACTGCTATTTTCATGACTGACAGTTTTTTTTTTGTTGTTGTTGTTGTTTTGTTTTTTTTTTTTTAAGGAGACTGGGAAGACATTGATACTTTACACAAAAAACTGCAAAAGTATCTGTAATTAACAACTTGGTGATAAAATAAGAGATGAGATAACCACCAGAAGACACTGAATTACATATGTTAAGAAGAAACCGCAACCATAAGGTGGATTTTTTTTTTCCCCACAGATACAAAGACGACCCTGAACTCTGGATTGCAGAGTTGCACCAGAAAGTGTTATGCAACTATCAGTGTGGTTATCAGCAACAGTGAAAGAAAACATTGTTATGTATTAGTAAGATGAGAAGAGAAACAAAAAAAAAAAAAGATAAATCACCACTTTGCCATTACACAATACCTGCTTTCTCACCTTGAGTAGGCATGAACATCCTATCTTGCCAAATCAAAAAGAATAAAGAAGGATTAGAAAAGACAAATGGTAAGAGCAAAGAGATGCAGGCTACAAGGAACAGCAGCATTACAAGATGTAAGGGATCAGACCAGTATTCTTCCAGGCTGGAAAAGAGGTAACCCAAACTAGGTAGCAGGTCTGTAAAAATCAACAGTTGCATGGGAATGGTAAACACCAACTCCTGTCTGTTTCTTTACTACTAGGAGGAAGAATAGACAAGTGACTTTAGCAGCAAAGGCCTGAACAACAAAAAGAAGGTATGCAGCAGAACTCCCTGTCACAGCTTAGTGCCAGCACTGCAAGCCTATTCATCAGCTACTAAATACAAAGTCTTCAATCAGGCACTCTCTCTCTTCCAAATCAATGCATGTGTTAGGAGAGAAGTGAGGAAATATCATTACAAGTTCCCCTATTCTCCTCCCTACACAAACACTATCAACGCTTTCAGAAACAAAATATTGTACAAACAAATCTGTCAGACATATTATGACTACTTAAACAGTCTATAGAATAGTCGTCGTCTTTTGCTCTGGTCTGGGACACCACAGAAATGGTCTGGAAGGAAAATAAAGTTTCACCGCTACCCTAAATTAAGAAAACAAATGCTAGTTGAAACAAAAATGCTTTAAAGAAAAGAAAATAAATTATCAGTCTCAGACTATGAAAAGATATTCAGCTACGAAATAAAGCATAAAACACACAGGAGCCCGGGGTTTGTGCGTTCTCAAATTAGCAAGACATCAGGAATAGGACTCTATCTAGACATTCTGTCCATTCTGTCCAATCAGATAAGGTATTTTACAAAGCTTAAAATGGCATTATATCTGCCTTTACTGCAAGAAAAAAAAAAATCCTGAGTTCAATGAAATGTCAAAAAGGCACTCTGAGTTCTCTGAATCCTTCAAGGAAGTTATTAGAAGAGACATCAGTGCGAAGTTCAACACGCATTGGGTAGCGTAGCTCTGTGCCTCATCACTTTGTGCAGTTTACCAGTTCATGAGATAAGCATGCAGTCAAACTGCAATGTTTGAAAGCATTTCTGTTCTATTGAACAAAATAATTCAAGTCAGAAAGAACCAAGGAGTGTCATCTATTCCAGTTTCCGACTCAGAGGATGGTAAACGATGAATTTAGGCAGAACCACAGTCAAACAGAGCAGCCCAGGAGTCCTGCTGAAGCAGCTGCCCTCATCAGACCTGAGCTATGAATCTGACAGAACGTTTTTAAGAACATCAGCAAAAGAAAGCCTGAAAACAACAGATACTTTATTCAGTGGGAAGGCAGCCCTAATGAAAACGAAAAGGTTGAAATATTCAGTAATGTTTCAGCCTGGTCTCCTTTGTTATTGGGTGCCTCAGATCTCAGTCCAGTAGCAGCCTATGGGAGTTAAACTTCATATACAGTACAGACATTGAGTCAGGGATCCCTTAAGCCACTTAAGACACGTGCAGCTCCAGTGGCACCAAATGAAGGAGCGGACTGATCTCACAGGAGAGCCACACTGCCATTTCAAACAAAGGTCCTGGTGATGCAAAGAATTACATCAAGATCAGGAAGAAAGCTACTGTCAAGAAGAACAAGGAGGATCTAGACAAATACTCTTGGAACCTACATCCACACAAAGAACAAAAGAGCCATTCACCAGCAGCACGTTGTACGTTGTATTTGACCGGCTTGGCAGCTTGCTTTAAGGAGATGACTGACTTCAGAGGCAAGGGAAGAGCTGTGAACATTTTTTTATCTCAATTTAAACAAGAGCCATGACAGCCTTTCGGAAACTTTGTCAGAAATTGGAACACAGAAAATATAGATTAAAATCTTCTTCTTCGAGAGAGAGAGAAGACACCCGATCCCTTTGGACCTGCTTTGAGCAGAGAGTTGGACAAGATAACTTCCAGCCATCCCCTCTAAACTCAATTATTCTATGATTCTAACAAGCCTGTCTCCACACAGATTTCTCCAGGCTGAATAAGCCCTTTCCCTCAGCCTATCTTCCGAGGAGAGATTCTCCAGACCTCTGATGATCTCTGTGGCAGTCCCCTGGACCCTCTCCAAAAGCTCAACACTGGGGGCCCCAGACCTCCCTGTCCCTGCTGGCTCTCCCCTCTTCTGATGGAAGCCATGATACCATTGGTCTTCCTGGCTGCAAGCACAAACTGTTGGCTCATGTTCAGTTTTCCATCGACCAGGACACTCAGGTCCTTCTTTGCAGGGCTACTCCCAAGGAGTTAGTCTCCCAGTTTGTGTACATACCTGGGATTACCTCGACCCACGTGCAAAATCTTGCACTTTGCTTTGTTGAACCTCACCGGGTTCAAAAGCCCCACAGCGACTTGTACAATTTAAACAAGTAATCACAGAAATAGTACCAAAACGCATAGGTTTAATAATTGCATTTGCTACTGAGTAATCCAATAAACTGGAGAATTTTGAAAAAGCAAGCATTATTCCTCCATTCAAAACACTGTGTAATAGATAGCAATTTCTATGCCACAGAAGTAAACTAACAGGAATGTTAAAAACACCTTAGAAAGAATAGAAAATTCTCGATGAGCTACAACTTATACGTGAAAGTAGGAAAACTAGGTACATACAAGTCTTGTTACTTCTGAAGGTCAATCGTGTTTCCATCCCACAAAATCCACAATACATTTGACAGCATGGGAAAAGGTCAACTTTAAAACTACTGCTCATGTAGTGCATTGTTTCACTTTACCACCTGTTTTCCCCAACACGGTTGGCCTGAGAAAAAATGCTTAGTCTCTTCAGTATGATGCATGACTATTCAGCCATTTTTAGCTTTGAACCAACTTAATTGTTTATACTAGCAAACAGTTTCCAACAGAACTGTTCGTAACACAGACTCAGCAGAGGACCTCACTGCCTTTATTGAACTAAAACAGGATTCTGGACTAGGTGCAGCATCTACGCCAATAAAAAGCTGATCTAAAGTTGGACTTACAAACTTTCAGATAGGAATAAACACTACCTGGCACTAAGGGCTCATCAAAATTACAACAATATAACATATTTCTAAAGGTGTTATTATCAATTTAAACCATATGGAAAGTGATCAACTGAACAGCCTATGAGGAAAGACTGAAAGCTACACTGAATTTAATTTTTGGCTTCTCAGTCTATTTAATTATGGAGGAGAAAAGTCTGGTACACCCCAGGCAACATAAGGCATTAGGCCTATGTATGAGTTTTTGAGGAAAAATAATAATAATAAAAAAGAACCAAATGCAAATTGCCAGCACAACCACTCTTTAAAACTCCATGTATGCAAACTACTAATGAGATCTATGCAGTTGAGTGCTTCTGTGTTTAAAAACAAAAGCAATGCTAACAAAAGCTGTACCAACTACCATTTCTGGATTACTCTTGCTGTGCTGATACAGTTTCTATTTTGTTACTGGTTCATGGTCTACAAACAGGCCAGTCTGAGGACAAAGTGTTACTTAGTTCAATACTACAAGAAACAAAATGTAAAAACATTCAGATCAAAGGGTCAGCCCATCACCCGTGGAAAACAGGTCTGTTCTGAGAAAAAGTCATCTTCACAAAAGGAGAAAAAAAAAAAAAGGTGAGATTGACAGTGCTGGATGAGGGACATTAAGACTATCAGAGGGTTGAAGCATCTCTCCTATGAAGAAAGGTTGAGTGAACTGGGCTTGTTTAGCTTGGAGAAGAGAAGGCTCTGGGGAGACCCATTGTGGTATCCCAGCCTTTGAAGAGAGCATACAAACAGGAGGGGGTACAGCTGTTCATGAGGGTGGATAGTCATAGGACAAGGGGGAATGGTTTTAAACTGAGACAGGGGAGGTTTAGGAGGAAGTTTTTCACACAAAGGGTGGTGACGCACTGGAACAGGTTGCCCAAGGAGGTTGTGGATGCCCCATTCCTGGAGGCATTCATGGTCAGGCTGGATGTGGCTCTGGGCAGCCTGGTCTGCTGGCTGGCGACCCTGCACGTAGCAGGGAGGTTGAAACTAGATCAGCACTGCAGTCCTTTTCAACCCAGGCCATTCTATGATTCTATGATCTCCTTACAATTCAAACAAAGATCTACTCGTCAGCAGGCTACACTTGTTTGTTTGATGGATTTTGCAAAGTTTGAGCATTTAAGAGTCAATTCTTCAGTACAATTCAACAGCAGCAAGTTTTAAAACAAGAGATGAGAGGAAACAGATCTTATCTGAGCAGTAAGAGAAAGTTCCTTTAAAAAAAAAAAAATAAAATACATCCACTGCTCAAAAATCTGAGAAGTGTAGCTCAGCATAGAATGAACTCTTATTCTTGCTCTGCACAGAAACATTTCACAACAAGAGCAGGAAAAAGGAACAGATCATACCTAAGATGGACTATTAACAATTGAGATTACCTAATCTAATACAACTTGGATGGCATCTGTAATCCCTTCAGTAGGATCGTGAAATCACTGTCAAATTTTGAAGTATGATAGCAGAAATCGGGTAGTATGTGAGTATCACATGGAATAACCAATATTCTGGAACAGGCAGAAATGCAAGAATATTCAGAAGGACAGGAAATTGTCCAGATTTATATTCTCTCTACAGATGGGTTGAGGATAAAATAATAGATTATTCATGGAAGTCCTCAAACTAAAGTCTCTGAAAGGCTTTCTTAACTTCTTTTCTCCCTGCCAACAGGTATTTGTTATACTGTCTTTAAGCCTCATCTTACTTGCTGAAAGAAATTGCAAAAGACAAGGTTTCAAAGGACCAGATGAACAGTATTTCAATTAGAACAAAGTTCAATGCCAGTTTAATCAACTTCTAGAGTTGAATTCTTTTCTACAAGCTTTGGTGCACAAGAAAAAGGAGAATACATCCAGTTCAGAGACAAAAATAGTCCCCTCTCAGAACATCACTGTAAATACCACTAGAGCTCAAGAGGATTGCTACAATTTGGAAATCAGTAATGCAACATAAGTACTGAGACTACTATTGTCTTATGAACAGCAGACACTCAACTCCTACTTCCATGGTTTTAATGTAGCTTTCAAATGACTGAGGCAACAACTGCAATTCTTCTGTCTGCTCTCCACCTTAAAGGAAAATTAACTAAAAATAGACAGATGTATTCAGAAACCCTTCACATATTTCCATTCTCTCTTCAACTGCTTTGCAATTTAAAATGTATTTCTATTATACCCAGTGAACAGCCAGCATGTGTTTCTTAATATGCCAATACTATACAAATATACATATATCTTTTTTACACTAGGGCTTCAAACATTAGGAGTACATAATTAATTCAAATTAATTACAACACATAACAGCATGAATACACAGACTTACTGTACCTGGAAGGTCATAACAGAAACTTTTTGCACAGGAATTTAGCCATTAGGTATGACAGCACTGGCAAGTTAAGTTCAAAGCACAGTCATTCAAACTTTTTCTTTCTTACATTAAGCAGCAGATACAGCCTGTCCTGACAGCCTCAGCAGAGGCAGCCCTTTTAGAAAGGCAGACTTATAAGCCAACGCAATTGTTTCTTTTCCTGAACCAATTGTAGTCTTAAATTGGGCTTCCGACAGCTTAGATGCTGACAAAGGGAAAACATCCCTCTTCAGAGCCATAGCTTCTTCACATGCACTCTCTGGGAGGGCTACAGAGTGTGCTTGACTTAAGAATAACAGCCAGAGGATACAGGCAGTATTTTCATCAGTGAGTACTGCGGGCAGCATGAAGACAGTAATTCATTCACAAGTGAAAAGCTTCTGTTATCAACAGCAGCAAGTGAGGACTTTCATGCCAGCACTAGCAATGCACAAAGCTCATAAATCCCCGACAGACAACAATTAATGTCTGAGATGCATCAGTAAGACCATCAGTAAGCTTTCCACTCCCCATACAGAGGCCTAGAAGGCTGAAATAGGACTTTTTTCTTTGTTTTTGGAAAATTCACAGTTGGTGACCTAGATATAAACTATAAACTGAGCTATAAACTGACCCCAGTTATTGCTAAGTCTCCAAAAGCCACAGTGGCTGGTCTTCCAACCCTGAAACTATAGGACTGGTAGAGGAAAACAGAGTTCACATCAGCACAGGTGCTCTAGGTGACCACTTCTATTTTCTCCAGAAAAACAACTCTGTCATGCAGGCTATATACCCTGTAAGTTCACCATTACTCAGAATTATTAAAAACTGATTTTACCTTGACTTTTAGAGCCACATGCAGTCTCCAAGGTTACTGTCAGAAATGAAAAGCTTAAGTATTCAACATTTATATTACACAGCTGTGATTTCACAATGGCAGACAAGGGTGTTAGTATACTTATCACTTGCAATTTGTTACAAAGACATGTAAACACCTCCATACATTCTAGATCCTCAGGCTTGTGACATGATGTAAGACAGCATGAAGTCTTCAAGCCACAAGTAGCGTCATTTGGCTTTCACTAACACCAAATGCACACGAGCACTGAAGAATTTCTAATAATCAAGAAGACACACACTCCAAAGCAACTTTTTAAATCATCTGCAAGTGCGAGATGAGCTATAAGCAGAACAAGCAAGTTGACAGGACACTGTTTAAAGTTAAAACTCCTGCCTAAAAAACAACAACAACAATATAAAATCACTATTGAGAACAATCTTCTTAAAGAAATCACATGCAAAAGATTAGATTATATGGCAGCAAAAACACCTGGAAGTTGTTCCATGTTCTCAATATTCATATATTCCATTTTCCTTTACAGTGTTTCTGCAGTCTGGAAAAACCAAACTTCATACCAAGATTTGTTTAGAGTTCTACATGAAAGTGTCAAGTTAAATTCACTTTTTACCAGCTGAGACTGAGCTAAACTGAATACTATCCCCATCAGATCACTCTTTATACAGATGTGTCAAGTTCTCAATAGAATTTCCTGCAAGTGATTTTCTTCAGTCTGCACACGTGAGTTAAAAATACCAGGTAATGTTTGCTTCTGAAGTATTCCGTGGAAACGTGCAGAGATTCTTCTTGACACCAACGAACAACGCAGAGTGGAATTTACATTACATTCTGCTACTAATATAGAAGTTACAAAGGAAGTAAAATAGAGGACCAACTCAGGTGTCAGTGAAGAAGAATCACAAATTCCAAGGGGAAATCTTTGACTAATCAGAAGTCATAATTCTCTGTTACACATTTTTAAAAGATGGTCAAAGACCTAAGCAGCCTATGAACAATCAAGTGAACAAATGTTTCATACGACGTTCTTGAAGTTATCCTTGTATGTGAGGAGAAGTTAAATCTTGTAAGCCAAGTCTCAAACGTTCTAAAATATCCAGCCCCCATATGGCTTCTGATTGTTTAGTTATGTATCAAAAACAAAGCTAGAGTGGAATAAAATCGTTCATTAATTCTCCAAAAGCTTGTGAAGATTGCATAAAATCACATAAGCAAATAGCCATCACTAATGACGGATCACTAACAGCCAAGAACTTGGATAAAAGATAAGCAGTCAACTGATAAGAACAAAAGATTATATATTTCTAGAAAGATAGGATGAAATGCAAAGAACAGAATTAACTGTCTTTATAGCATAACTCCAGCAACCTTTAACCTCCAAAGCTTCCTGTTCTAGATTAATAATTCATAAGGAGAATCAGAATAAATATAAAATATAATTGAAGAACATTTTTCCTCTACATGCATTATTTGTGGAAAATACTCAAAAACTTTTAAGTCTTCTAAAATAAAAGAAGATTTGAAAGCTATATAAGGAAAAATGCTGGGGTAACATTCTAGAGAAACCATCTGAGTTCTGCCTAGAATAACTGTAGAACTTGCTGACAAATCAAGTGCTTGCAGATATAAAGTTAAGAAGTGCTGCAGAATTAGAACAGTTCTCCACCAAAACAAAACAAAAAACCAACAAAGCAAAAGCAACACAAATCCTCTGAAGAAAATGTTTTAAAGATTAAAAAAAAAAAAGTGTTTCTCTTTCTCTAGACAAGAAATCTGACCAGACGTGGCAAAAAGAAAAGCTAGAATTGTCCAATTTTATGATACATTCATGAAATCATTGCAGTGCTTCTCAAGAAGCCTGCCATCCCACTGATACAGACACATTGTGAATACAGATTCTACATAGAAACCAAATGGCTATATTTTTGCAGACAGGTCCACACAGCTGCCAAGCATATATTAGCACACACAAAGTCATTTCCACACCATACAGCTGTTCCCTCAGCAGGTAACTTCTGCTGACAGTAACTGCTTTGTACTTAAATAACAGGCACAGTATTGCATTGAAGTTAAGATGCTACTCATTTGCTCTTCCTTTTTTTTTTTTTTTTTTTTTTTTTTTTAATAACTCTGTCTTCCCAGAGATTTCTAGCAACACACAGCATGTTATTCCTGAGGATTCACTTCTTCTTTTCCCCTGTCAAGCCAAGCAGAGGCACACATGGCATAGAAAGGCTAACAGTGACATTTTCTTCAAGAACTCATGAAATTGTCCAAGTTAAGTGTTTCTGAAGTAGACAATCTTTTTATTTTGGGGTCCTACTTTGTACAGTTCAACAAGAAGAAAAGAACTGTCAGATAAAAAGCAAAACAGGCAGACTGACAAGGCAGAGTTCTGGAAAACTTTAAAATTCAGAGTTATTTTTACCTTGGAGAGGGAAAGAAGAAACTGAAAAGAAGTGGCCCACGCATTTTGCAATATACCCTGATACAGCCAATGGACCCTGACCACGACTAGAGTTCTGGATACTTTCTTCATCCCCACAGTATCTTGGTCTACTGCACAGACTGATATTTCTAGAGGATCAGAACATAACCTCCATAACTCAGACTTCAGGTAAGCCAGAGACCTTTATTCGCTGAAGAACTTGTGAACCCTAACAGTACAAAGGAATTTATAGAAGTATCAGTACTGTCCATTTTCAACTGTTGTAAAGGCTAGTTTGAAGTTAGGGGATGTTTACACAACAGAATTCTACTCTCTCTCCGCTGCATCTTCCCATATGACATTCAAGCAAGCAAACTGTCTTTATCCCTCCAGCAGGCAGCAGCTCTGACCGATTCTGCTTCCTGCAAGCAGACACTCTCTTTCCCTCACTGCTCTTTCAGCTACATCTCCTAGGCTGCTACCATACAAAAAAGGATGAAGTAGAGTTAGGACAAAAAAGCAGTCTTCTGTTGCTGCCACAATTCAGATTGTTTAACATGAGAAAGAGGCAGAAAGAAGAGAAGGAATGGAATTAAGACTCTACTCCTCTAAGAAATATACAGCTGCCCATATGATTAAAAACACCCTAGCCATACAGTATTCACCTATCAAATGAACATGGCTTTTCTTACGGGTTTATGTAAGCAATTATAAGTCATACAATCATAGAATTGCTCAGGTTGGAAAAGACCTTAAAGATCGTCAAGTCCAACCACAACCTAACCATACTACCCTAACCCTAACAACCCTCCGCTAAATCATGTCCCTGAGCACCACATCCAGATGGTTTTTAAACACATCCAGGGATGGTGACTCAACCACCTCCCTGGGGAGCCTAAATGATGACTCTAGCTAACAATACTGCAACTCATCATTGGCATGTGCCTAGCTCACTGTAAGTTACCAGCAGGCATAACTTTTGTGGTCTCATTAAGTGCAAAGGAGAGAATCCTGATTGGGCCACATCATATGCTAGTCCTAATGCTAATAAATCAACCAAATTTTGCATTAGTAGTCCCTACAAACATGAATATGTGAAAAGCTCAATGCACAGACAAAAAAAGCCCAACAGAGCAGCCATGAAAGACTGAAAGAAGCTTGATGGCAAATACAGTACAGAGCTAGACAGCAGAGTCAAATCACTTTTAATTGCAGAATATAGAGACTACAGAGGAAAAAAAAAAAATGGAACCAGAAAGGACAAGAAATTCAGTCTAGTAATCTCACTGTGAACAGCTTTGTCTTATCCCTCCTCTCCAGATACAGTACATAACCTCAGTGAAAAAACAAGAAAATGTTCAGACATCAAAACTTCAATTGCCAAATTTTGAGACAAACTAAATGCTGGCCACAATGACATCTCCCATATCACTATTTTGAACCTCTTTACATTCATTAGAGTAGTATTTCCAAGCAAATAAGCAAAACAAGTAAAATATCCACTAGTTAAAATCAATTTGCTGAAACTTAAAACGACAAAATATTAACATTTAGACCAAGAGCATGTTGCATTTAAATCCAGTCAAGCGTGACAAAACGTGGGTTGTTTTCAGAAAGAACATCCAACACTTTGAGCACTTCTTTATAAAAAGATAACATTATCAATGAAGGAAAGCATAACAAGCAAGAGGCCTACATCAAACATGGATATTATATTTAAAGCAGCTCTTGGGTAGCACTACTAAGACACCGCAACCACAACATTCGTAGAGGAAATTCCAGTTTAGTAGTCCAAGGGTTAAATAGGTCCACTGAGGAATGCAGCACAATACAATGAGGAATCTGAGGAATACAGTGGAACCATTTTGCAAATTCAGCTATAACTTAATTGGGGACTACAGTATTTGAGTAATGCAATTATTTCGTACTTTAATTTGTAACTTAAATCCTAATTGTATAGTCTCCTTCAAAACTCTATGTTCCAATTTTTTTTGAAATTACTTTACAGTAACTTTTCTTAGAAATTTCTTCTTCCCTAAATAAACCAGAATATCTTCAAACAAGAAAGACTAGGGGTGCTTGAGAAGGCTGTATCAAGTGCTTATTGTTTTTAAAGATTCACCAACAAGCCAGCCTCCTGCTTTGAGAAAAAGTTATGCAACAATGCAACAACATCAACCAAGGAACTGATACACCAGAACAACAATCACGAACACTTCTGGATTGTCAAACAAATCAGTTCACCAATACTTAGCCAGACTAAAGTATGCAGAACAATCAAGTATTGTCCAACAGCATCTATTTCCACACAAATGTGTTACCTGACTAAAGTCACCACCAGAGACAACAGCCACAGAGCAGCTGACTAGGCTACAGGGAAAGTAACAGCAGGGAAGCTTCTGCTAAAAACACCATAATAAAATCCAGAAATACAGCTGTAATCCACCTTTTTGTTGTTCTTGATGCTGATTTCCTATTTTGAGTAGCTAACACTGCTTAGCAGTGGTAGGTATAAATTTTGAACAGATCTCACTCCCTCTCCTAAACTGTTTAAGACTTTCTTTTGAAGAAATGAATTTAAGATATTTAAGAATTTAAGATTTTTTTTGACCCACACCAAATTAAAACGTTATGAAGTTGTCTGGAGATTCCCTTAATCCTGAAACAAGCCCCTTCCCTCTTTGTCCAAAAGACCTGAACTGCAAAGTTGTCCCAAATGAGTTCTCTGGACTACGTCTGTGAAAATCAACCCTATGAAAGTTGCCAAATGGCTTGTAGAAAGAAAAAAAAAAAAAAAAAAAGATGGTTTAAGGAGAAACTGAATGTAGGAAAAAATAAATAAATAAAAAAGCCAAACAGCCTTAGTTGCTGTTCACATATAGGTATGCTTCTGTTAGAAGCTATGGCCCAGAAGTCCTGTGTTTGAAGACCGATCTGAATTCTTACTCACTGACCTAGATCTCTTGTCAAGATTTCACATGGATGAAGTAGAATTTAGGAGAACTGAAGATGCAGTGCTCTATTCACATGTAGAATTTTTCTCTACTAGAGGAGAACAATAGTAACTGATAAACTAGTCTTGTGTAAATAGTTAAAGAAATTAATTGGTTTCAGACAACTGAACTGGTCCCCAAGGGACCTAAGCGAGTGGAACAATAAGAAATACTAATAGCAACTTAGCAGTACACATGCAATCTCTTCACTCTATGATGCATCCAAAACGGACAAACGTCACCAAAGTGTCAAAAATTCCTGGATCCCAATTCATACTAACCTCCTCTGCAGGTTTACAGCCATCTGGATGGTCCACAAGCACTGGTGGTGAAATCCCACTGCACTGCAGTCAAGCGCTTGCGGTAGGAACCATAGAGTGGCAAAGTGATCTAGGTCATTCTGACATGAACACAGAACCACAGGTCTTCCATCCAAAAGGTCCTAAGGCTGTCCTAGAGAAGAACAGAAATTCAGGTAAGTTCCAAATTCAATTCTGGCAGAGCATGAGCTAAAAGGGGAAGGTCACAGAAGCTTTCCAACTATTTAAGACTTCAAAATCTAAATTTTTGTACAAGGAAGGAAGAGCCAAAAGACTGCTGCTAAAAAGAGCCTGCGAGGAAAACAACATATGCAGGGTAGAGTGGAGAGGTGGAACAAGTCATCAACATTTTGTAGCCTTTCAGATGATATGATTTGAGTAGGAGGACTGCCTGTCCTCCTAAATAAGCAGTTATCTATTTTTGAGTTCTATACATGTCGCCCTCTATCCAATCATGAACACTTAGCACAGCAAACTGGGATTTGTTCTCAAAAAGGCTAGAACACAGCCTCTTCATGGCACACATTTACACGAGCAGCTCCCTAGCAGATCGCTTGTTTGGGCTACATTTTTCCAGCTATACTGTAACTCAGAGATGTCGTTTTTCTTACACTCTTTCATCTCTCGCCCACAATTAAAACATTAGCATTCATAATGACAACTTGGGAAGAGAGAGGGAACATTATTAATCTACACAGCCCTGATCCTTACAAACTAATGTATTTTCAAATATCTCTTAGAACGCGACACCTGAAAAATGATGTCTGAGGCTTTCCAAGCGTTAGAATTTTAGCACCACTGAAAGAAAAAATTCCCTCCAATCTCCTCCTTCACTCAGCTAATGCAGCAATGTCTGAAGAAAACTCTAAGCGGTTTAAAAGTAAACAAAGCATCTCAACAGATGCAAGAAAGAAAATTTTCCAGTTTTTAATGCAAGTGTAACTCGCCTATGCTTAGGTAATAATTGCCATGTATTATGAGCTTATTTGTTGTATTATAGATGAACCTTCTAAGTTATTCAAGTTCGTTGTTCCATCTGTTTAAACTGATAGCTCTCTTGTATTGCCTATTCCAATGCAAAAACATATACAACAGAGAAGAAAATTAAGATGCTAGCACTACATTAACATGACAGTATGGATGAAATACTTGATAAGATAAGCTAAGATTGTCAATAAAAGATGTTTGACAACTGCTGAATCTAAAACATTATTCCTTCACCTGCTTCAATATGGGGATAATACTTCACTGTTTCCTTTTCTTTTTTTCTTCTTATCAAAGCAGAAAAGACAAATGCTTCAACTCACAGTTTTTCTCCGAATTTGAGAATAAATTCCCAAAATATTGGTAACATACCTATTCTGTCAGTCTGTATTTAAGTAAGTCTACATTCACAAAAGGTGCATGCAGTCTAAGTTTCATAAGAATGGCTGAGGATCTTCCATGACATTTTTTTTTTTAAAAGTAAATTCAAAAAAAAAAAAAAAAAAAAAAAAAAGGAAGTTTCAAAGGGCCAGAAGAATACGGGCTCACAAGACGACTCAAGGCACACCCAGCAGGACACCCAAAGCCTGACTGCTGTCTTTCTGGAAGTATTAAGATACCATGCCACGAGCTTAAAGCCTTTTCTTTGAGTTACAGAAATACTAATTCATTCAATTATTCTTTCCACACTTACCATCTTTCCTAAAGCCCCAGAAAAATTAACTGTGCTTACAACTTTCTTGAAGTTCAATGGCCAAAACTGATCCAGCACCTCCCCATAAGCACAACAGCAGGAAGTTTTGCCCTACAGATTGCACCACATTCTGTTCAGACCAATAAACACACAACACCTTGTCTTTATAAGCAAAGCTGCATCATGAATTCATAACCCACAGTTTGTCCTAGACTGGGGTGGATGATAGGCTGGAAGGAACTGAGTCAACAGTTCTCCCTCTTCTATGTTAATTTTTCCTAAACATGAAACATTTCACTTATTCTACTAATCACAGCCTATCCTTTCAAGCTTTTTTTTTTTACTCAAGATTCTTTGGTATTGCCATCTCAACTTTAAATGCACCCGCATTTATTCTCCAATGCCAGTTGTCCTGAAATTTCATTATCCAGTTCATGAACATGAACGATAACTGAAACAACTTCTGAAAGAAAGCCCACAGAATATCCTCTCCCTTCTGAAAATGAACCACTGAAAAACAACACTAGCTTCTGCTAACCTAATGATTTCACACACTTCTTAAAATAGCTTTTTTTAAAAAAAAAAAAAACAAAAACATCTAGGCTACATTTCCTCAGCTTGCTCTGTCAGAGTATTACATGTGGCTTTCTCTAGTCCACAAGCTTCCTGTTGCAGACACAGTTAGGTTGGTTTGATTGTGTCTCTGAGCTTCACAATAAAGCTTTGAAATTTGCTTCCCTAAATTGCGCAAAAAGAAGACTGTCTTACCTGCAATGTAAAGAGAAATCAAGCTGAATCTGCAGTGTGCCTTTTTAATTCCTTGATGTAAAATCTAAGTAATTGGGAAGCATTGATGATCAGTACACACTACTGCTGTAGAGAGGAAGTGGGTTAGGAATCATGGACACCAGAAAATGCAGGTAATGCATCCAGCACCACAGTGGTTAGGACTACTTATATTAGGGTACCAGATACATACGTAGCAGCATAACATGGTACGGAACACCGATAACTCAAACTAAAGTTTTGCTTCAAACCCTGCCATGCAAGTACTATACAGACTTAAAATGAAGTTCTTTGAGTATTTTTAGCATTTGGATAAAAAAACAGCAACCAAGCAGCTTCTGCTTGTAAGAAATTCTCACATTCAAGTATTTAAGAGGAGCAACCAATGACACACACAAAAACAGAGCATACAACACATGCACCATGGCTTTATTCTATAATTCTCCGTGGCTACACTTAATGTAGCATGAGAAATTATCGTTTCCACTAAAAAAGGTTCATTTGATAGATTTAAACATTCTTCTTGCACATAATTTTTCAAAAAATGATTCACTGGCATCATTTACATTATAATCAGCAAATAACAAATACATGCATGTTTTCAAGAGGTGTAAAGTACATGCTGCTATCATACTATTTATGTCCCCAGAACTTGGAATAAATTGTCAAGGAAGCAGTTACTTCAATCAGGCTGACACCTGAAGCGATGTCTTTGCTTTCCTTGGCTGTCATCAGTAGGCTGTTCACCAACAAAGCAGTCATTCTGGCAAGCACAGCCTTGCAAATAGCACAGCAACGCCCTCCTCTCACAGGCCCTCTGTCTTCTGTTGTTTGAGGACACTGCCTCAAAGCAACTTGAGCCAGCCCACGGTTTTTTTCTTTAAGTAAATATTATTTTTTATAAGTCAACTGAAAAATACACTCCCATCCTCAATCAAAACTATAGCAACACTCATTTTCACTTTGCTGAGAGTACCACATTCTTGGAAAGCACAAGTGAAAAAAAAAAAGCAAGACAATCTACTGTTCTCCGCAGCAAACTGTCTGCTATCATGCTCACTGTCATTACTAGCAAATCTCTCTGGATTTTAAGATATACTATTTTCATAGCTATAACAGTACTGACTCAGAATTGTGTAACTGAAAAGCTACCACAGCTGCTCTCCAAAAAGCCCAAGAAGAAACAAACTATGTTCACGACAGGAGCAGCACTACAGCTTGTGGGGTTGGTGGAAGATTTTCTTAACTTTCAGGACACAAAAGGCTAGCAAACCGATGAGCACAGACAGTTTATTTTGACAGCACTGATGTATACGAGCCTTAAGCACAGCGCATCAGTGGCCCTGCAGCATGCTTACTCTCAGCGGGATCATGAACAAAGAGCCGTGTGTTGGCTGTGGGGAGCTGGCAGCTCCTGTGCACCTTCCCTTGCTCACCGGGAACACTGCCTGCGTTGTTCCACGTGCTGCAAATCCACCAGCAAATCCCGAGTCATACGGGGGACGCAGGACGCAAAGGGCACCTCTACTCCCTCAGCTGACAAAGCACTCACTGGGGACGAACAGAAGAGCGAGGAAATACAATTTACAGTGGACCTGCTCTCCCTGTGCTCAGGTGCGACTAGCAGCAGACGGCTGACTGACATTTCAGACAACACACTTCTTGCAGACTGACTTTGGACCTCAACAGCAACTGCTTTGCCACAGGAATCACAAGAATCTCATGAGACAGGGTTTAAATTGCAGGTGGTACTGTGTGGAGTAAGGAACTGGACTCGATAATCATTATGAGCCCGTTCTAACCATATTCCACAGTTCTACAATATAAGCAAATGCTGAATTTACACAGTGCTTCTCAACATTTACAAAGGATCTCAATACCATATGTTCCCATGAAGAGTACTAAGCAGTACAGTCCCCAGTGTAAAACCACTGCTTCACACATCTAATTGTCTGCATGCATGCTGAGAAATCATTCCTCCCAGCACTCTGACATAAAAGACAAGTCTACTTTCTTAACCTTAACTGTGAGAGAAATATTAATATTAAAGAGTACTCATTCTAAACCACGTTATTTATGACTATACACATAGCTACGAAAGGCTGTTTATATATTTACTAACTTAGGAACCAAATCTAACTACAGAAAGACTCATAAGAGAATACTTCCTATTTCACTTTAAAGATATAATTAGAAGTTGTGAAAAGGAAAACAGTGTTCTTGTCCAGGCTTTCATGGTGCTCTATATTATCACACATTGGAATGTTAGTCCCTGAGGATGTCATGGAAATATTAGTCATCTGTTCAAGAGGTGAACAAGCAGATTGTTACTCCAAGGTCCAAAACAGCACAACTGCTTATTAGGACTTTAACACAAGGAACAGCACGTTTACAGAACACAGAAGTAAATCTTGAGGAAAAAAAAAAAAATCATCTGTGAAAAATTTCTGTGCACAGAGCATAGAAATAGGGCAGACTCCTCCTTACAAAAAGGTCCAGGACATGGACCCAGTACTCTGAGAAGTTTAGTGTTTCAGTGAAAGAAGTCATGGGGAAGGAAACGTATGGGAGCGAAGAAGGAACGGCTTTCTGCCTTCCACCAGACTTTAAAAATTCCACTAAGACCGTCTGTCAGTGTCAACAGCAGCAGTCTACGTGCCCTAAAACAACAAACTGCTTAAGTGAGCATATGTCTTCATGCACACAAACACCAACCCTCCCACAGAAACTCCAGTTTCAAATATCTTCATCTGTCTCCCAGCAAAGTTCTCCCGCATGCAATACTATCAGAAATTTGGCTGAGCCAACAAGCGAATATCACTTCCCATTTGCAAAACAGGGAGATCACTTTAAAAGAAATAAATTCCTTCCGTTCTTCCACACACAAGCAGGCAGACGAACACTTACTGGCTTCAGGTGAGACAATGGTCCCTTTTTCAGGAAGTTCTGTTTACCACAAAGGAACTCAGGAAACATAATGTTATCATGCTTCAAAAACAATGGATGCACTGAGTAACACTGATCAGAGCTTCTTGTCTGTCCATCTCTATGCAGCCAGTAACAGGTAGCTGCAGCTGAACGCTGGGAGCTATTAACACTGTCATCACAAGGACAAGGAAACAGCAACAACAAACCCATGAAGCAGCCCTTCTAAAAAAAGCTCTGCTGTTTCAATGCAGCTTTTGGCAGTGCTGCAATCCAGCACGCAGTTTCCCAAAATCGTGCTGCACATCTTTAAGTTCCTTCCTAGAAATAGTGCATTTCCCCCTGTTCACTAATTGCTGAGCTAGCCAGCTGTTTGCAGTGCCTCTCATTTTTATATTTTTAATATGTGCACAAGCCCAAGAGATACTCCAGTAACCAGGAAGAAAAGCGTGCTGTTTACATACACATCGTGCTGAAAATCAAGAAACAGGAACACTAAAAAGCTCAAGGAAAACAACAGTATGTCCCACTGTACTCAAACACTTCTCAGACCCTGCTACATCTAGACACAGGTTAAAGCCAATTTAACACAGAGATGAACTGTAGTCCAGAAACATTTACAATCTATGTCACAACCAAAAAAGGGGAAAGAACAGCCAGGTAAAAGAAAGAGGAAAGACCGTTCATTTCAGCAGCAGCTTCTTCAGTTTCACAATCTGCCATTGCTACTGAATTACATTTAAACAAGGCTGTTGCTTGGTAATTCTCCCCTATTTTCTCCAGTTCTTTGTTTTCCAGTTATTCCAATTTCCACGGTGATTTAAATGCCCTTTGGTGGCTGCTGTGGACCAGAAACACTGTGAATTACATCACAGCAGCAAGAGGGAAGGATTACTGATCTGTTTGTTACCTGGTAGACTGCTTCAGATTCTGAGAAACTTTCACTGCTAGCAGCTTCACCTAGCAGTTTCACCTTCAGCAGCTGTTCTGACAAACCCAATCACTTTGCATTTTCCATAACTGGAAAGACATCAGTTGTATAAACACTTGCTTCACCAACACACTGGGCTTGTTCAAGGCTAAGGAATATTTTTTGTTTGAACATTCTGTGAATGGATGCAGTCAGAACAACCCACATAGAAGCCTGTCCTGGAGTACAGCAAAAGCTAGGCTGCAATGTGAAAACATGCAGGATGTCTAAGTTTCAAATCCGCCCTCAAAACTGAGGTCACTCAAGATAAAATAACCAAAGTTCTGAGACTAGGTTAGGTACTAGGCACTAGGCTAGGTACATGCTATTTCATATGGGAAGATGAGACAGAACGAAAGATGACTTGCAGAAAAAATACACCTGAACATTTGATAGCAGGTGTTATACCATAGAACACCTCAGCAAGCGCACAAATTAAAGACAATACTTCTTATAAATACAGCTAAATAAGAAACAATGTAAACATGAATGTTCTATGTCTGTTCACTGTAGTGTTCTTTAGAAAGATGGGGAAATCTTTGGACGTACTGTCTTAAACCACTTAGTCCAAAATGCTTAGGATGACATCAAGAAAAGCAAGCAGGACATACCCCAAAATTTCGAGTGCCTCATGGTGCACCAAAACAAAGCCTTCCAACTCAGTGGCATTTCAGTGCAACCGTTAGACAAAAGAAGATACACAAACCACTTCTTAACACAGGCTCACATGGAAACGATCCACTAACCTTTCGGACACATCAGAAAATGTACTCAATTTTTTTAAAGAGACTCAAATCCAAATCATCATTAGTAACCAGAGAAGCAAAGCCAGCTGAAAAAGCATTTTGAAGACCCTCATCTGCAGCTGAAAATTTGAGGCTTGCAATTATCTCTCAGTAAGGCTCCCAACAAAACAGAAGTCTACTCATCAAAATACCTAGGCTGGATTTCCATGGTACAATGCATGAATATTTAGCCTTGAATTACTTGGATATAAAATTACTAAGAACCAACTTCAGTAGCAGCTCAAGTGCTCTACCAGCTTCCAAAAAAAATAGCAAATGCTGAGGACAGTTATTTACTTTGCAAGCTGAAGTGTTCTGCAAACCAAGTATACTCAAACCACTGATTTGTCAGCATTGTTCTTAGATGTGCATCAAAAAGTGTTCCACACTTCAAGAAAGTAAGTTCTGAACCAACTCTAAATAAAAAGATGATCAAATATAACACTTTCAGCAATAGCTTTATCAACCTTCCATATCCCTAGGAAAAAAAAAAAAGAACAAACAAAAAAAAAGAGAGAATACAGAACAGAAAATTCAATTGTATTTTTATACCATTTTAACAACATTCTACTTATCAAGAATGAATGCAGCAAATAACTTCCCAGAAGACTAAAACTCAGTGATATCTTCAGCACACACAACAAAAAACAGAAAAGTATTTAGGGAATGTGCCAATTTAGTTTCTTATATAATTACCTTGTCTGTCTGGTCTAAACAAGTGCTATTTTGCTAAAGAGATGCCCTATCTTATCCAGGCACATCAACAATCTCATCCACCTCTTCGAAGATTACTCCAGCCCACCTCAGTGCTGTAACAGTGCACCCATGCTGTAAACCAAAGTGCAGGATATGCTGGTAGTATGTTTTATTGCAGTATGCAGGTCCCTCCTATTTCATGTAAAGATTCCATCGATATTTTCCTGAAAACTGCAGCTAACTTTAGCCTGAATTACATCCAATTCTCCAGTGTTTAGAGCAATTACTTCAATTCTTTGTTGCATTCCCAGAAAGCAAGTAAGCACTGAAAGGTGAAGAACATTTAGTTTTTTGTCAGTGAATCAAGAGGGGGCAAGAAAGAAGGTCAAACTGATTTTTTCCTATCTGAAACTGGTTAGACAGGTTAAACATACCAGTCAAATATTATCTACCAATAGGGAGATTCTCCCCACAGTCATTACTTCTATAGCCTAATAATAGTTCTGGGATTTGCAAATTCTTTTACTAATTAGTTTGCTTCACAACCATAGCTGTCACTATTAGTCAAAACAGCTAGTGAGATACCATTTGGCCATTTAAACATTTTTTCTGTTATTCTCAAGAGCAAGGAATCTATATTTTATTCTCTTCCAACTCTTCTGCTTCCCCTTCCTTACTGATCTTCTGTTGCCTAGCTTCTATTCACTTATACTTGGAGCTGCTACTTGCTCCCCTCAGGCAACGCATTAAAATGGAGTCCCCCCAACAATGTTTAGCAGTTGCAGTAAACTAACAAGTTGAGCAGGGAAATGTCACTGCTTCTTTCACAAAGCCCAGGGCAGAGATCAGAGATCGTAGCTTTAGGCTCATCAGTGGGACCTTCTCACAGAGATCTCGCTTCAAAGCTGTGCAGATGTTACCAAAGTCTGTAACTGTGACTGCCCGCTCTCCCATTCACTTTTAATCATTTAAAAATGATAACATCACTTAGGACACCCAGTCCTAATTTTTCTCGCTTCAAACATTTACTTGAAGCAATCTACTTTTTTGAAGTAGCCTTCAACAAAGCAGTGTGTATAAGTAGCTGCCACAGGTAAGAAGTAAACCTTCTACTGCAGCAAGGCATGGTTTAACTGTAATGGAGGAAATGCTAGCACAGTGAATTGAACTTTGGTCACTTCTTTTCCTCGTGATATTCAGAAAAATCTAGATGATTACACTCCCTTAATTGCATCATCTTACATACTTCACATGTATGAATAGTACATTAATCTTATCTTCATCTTGCCTACAGTATGCTTTCCTGCTGTTCTTTGTTTCTTCAAGAGCAGAACAAATGGAGATACCTACCAAACAGATACTGTATAAGCAAAATCTCTTTTCAAAGAGCAAAATCCAAACAAACCCCATTTATATATACACGTTTTCAGTAAGTTCATAAGAAAGCTATGAAAGCTCTGTGCTGGAGAGAACAAACACTACCAACTATTCATTAACATAAGCCAAGTGACTTAAGTCGTAGGACCACATTATTCTAGAAAATCTAGTCTGTAGCAGCAGCTGGCCAGCTTTGTAGGTTTTGTTGCAAATTTAAAAGGACCAGCTGCTGTAAAAGCAGCAGCAAACTGAAAAGCATCTTATGGAATGTTGATGCTTAGAAACAAATGAGTCCACCTGCAAGCAGCCCTTGCTAAAGCAAGCTATCCTACCTTCTGAAAAGCAGAACTAGTGATCTACTCTCCCACAGTCATCAGCAATAACCTCACCATCTTGATGCTGGCCCTTAAGAGCTCTCTTTATTCCCCAGTTCTCAAAACCTCCATTCCCCACACAACGCTATCATCTCTCTCAGGTCTCTTAATTAACAGCTCAACAAGAGATATCACATGCCATGGTTTGTTCTGAGGTTTATATACACCATCCGGTCAGCCTAATTGTAAAAGTATTCACTGGTGAACCACCAACCCATGGAAAAAAAAAAAAAAAAACCCAACAGGCAAACAGGCAACCCTGGTGCTTAAACCCACAGCCTCTTTACAGAGCATTAACGCTACTTTCTTCTGCGTCAGTACCAATTTTATCCAAATTCCTGTCTTCTTGCTATCTGTGGGACTTTTGCCCTCTTACTGTGACTAAAAGCAGCCTAACAAACCAAGGGTGAGAGCCCATGGGGGAAAACCAGTGAAGGACTGAAGGTGAGATCAGAGTGCAAATGGCAACTCTTCTCCTGCCAAAGAAATTTTGATGCCTTGACGGGGCAAGCATTCATCAAGAACTGCTGTGTTTTTACAAGAAATAGTACAAAGTATGTAGTTACCTTATTAGACATGTGACAAGAAAATAGAGAAGCTGCAAGCAAAGAACTTACGTCCAACCAACACTAGTATAGGGCTAGGGAAACATTCCCTTCCATCACTTGAGGACTATACATTGAACGCACATAGATGCAGCCAAAACAAGTGCCTTCACATTTTTTTCAATCTTTTTCCTGTATTAAAGTTTGTTCTTTAATTATCCCCTCTTGAAAGACCAACACCAGAAAACCAGCCTTTGTTGGCTGCATTTAGAGCAGTGTTTTCTCCAAAAGCCTTCATTTACAGTAGGTAAAGTCTTTCAGACATACGGTTTTATGATATCAAGACTCTTCTGACTGCCTTCCCAACCTATACACAGTAGACTTCATAAGTTTCAAGAATTTTCAGTAATTTCAGTAACGTTGTTCTACAAAGATTCAACCTTTTATTTATAAATACTTGATTTTATTTCCCCCAGCTGAAACAAACAATCTTTATGGAAAAGGAAGATGATTCTTCAGCAACTGTTTGCATAAGACTGGCTAAAGTTTCTCCTGCTTTGCCCTAAAGCGACTGCTCGGCACAGAAGTTTTGTGATGCCAAAGTAATTGTAGCAGTTCTAGCCACCACCAAAGAGCCAAATTAATCCTTTCTTCTCCAAAAAGGAAGAGTGAGACTTGGAATTATTCAAACAAAAGAGCTGAATGCAGAGGTCCACGTGACATTTCCTCTTCAGTGCAGACAGCCATAGATTGTTTTCAACTTGCTTCAAGTGAAGCCTATCACCACTTTTCTCGCATGTGAGTATCAGCTCCCTCTCCCACCATATCTTTACTTTTATGTAATAATGACTTAATATGTTTTTAAAACACAAAAGAACTCATCAGGTCATTCCGAATACATGGAAAATATCGCAGGCTATGTCAAGAGCTTGTATAAACAATATAAGACACCATGTATTTTCTGAATGTGCTCAGTACAGTAAAATGCACTCTCCATAACTTGGCTTTAAAGTAACTTTTGCTCTTTTTTTTTTCCCCTCTCCTATCTTTTTCACCTCCCTGAGAATGTCAAATTACATTTAAAAAGCGATGATTTTCTAAAAGCCACTGAGCTCATTTTCAAATAGCCAGGTCTAAGATGGATCAAACTAGATTTCAAAAGACAAACAAAAAAATTCTTTCAGATACATTTCTCTACACCCAGTATTAAATCCACATCCTTCTGAATAAAAATTAACAATACATTCAACCACACATTACAGACACCTACGAATGGGCGAGGAGAAATCACAAGTTATTGAAAATCGTTGAGCTGATATGCTCCAATAGTAGCTGATAAGAGTTGCTTCCAACTAACAATTAGCCAGCACGAGTTACAAGTGATCAATACAGCAGCGGTCTCTTAAAATAACAAGCAATTGTTCGTTTCTGCTCCATAGAAATAGATTGTACAGCCCACCTCTGTGGGCAGGAATGGTAGTGAATCACAATTTCATTAGCCTCCTCAACAAAAGATGGTCTGATTATAATAAAGATGGCATCAAGCATATTTACAGTCTCAACATTTAAAGTTTAGCTATGAAGATACCAAGGTCAAAGATTCGATTTAGAAACGAGAGCCTGGCTTGAATGCTATTGAAGTCTGGGCTCTTCTGTACAGAAGCAACAATAATGAAAGGCTGTTCACTTAATAAAAGAAAACATCCCATTGTGGTTTCTTTGTTTAAAAACACCAGTGGATTAGTGCAGAATAGTGACTGCAACTCAGTGCTATTCATTAACTCCAGTGAAAATAACACGAGGTATGCTCCAAAGAAATAAAAGTCATTGTTTTCCTAGTAGAACTTGAGAAGTTTTATGACATTTTCAACAAAGAGAAAAATGTGGTTTAAAAAAAGCCTTTAGATATCTTTCAAATATACATAACACTCATGAAATGCAGAGGAACTATTGTTTCAGCCTCGAGTCCTCAGTGTTTGGAAAAGCACAATTTGTGGGAAAAAAAGGAATAGTCAAGATGTCTAAAGCGGTGTCAGAAATCTATGATATAATCCAGAGCACAAAAATTATATATTATTGTATTTCTGTGAATTAGATCACAGCTGAAAATGGGACAATTGGTTTCTCTCACACAGCAGATTTCAAGCCCTAACTGGTTGTAGCAAAGTGATTCGTTTCCTGGATATGGAAAGACAAAACTAAAATATGTGATTCAACAACTCCGCAAGATGCAGAAGCTCCTAAAGAGAAAGAAACATTAGCAAAGAAAGAAAAGAAATTGCACTTAAAAACAAGGGCCTTGGTTTTCTGTGTGGTTTTTTTTTGTTTGTTTGTTTTGTTTTTAAGATTTAGCAGATTCAATGTATAAATACCCAATAATAAATACCCAATAATACCTAAAAAACCTCAAGCTACCATATATTATTTTAAAGTTAACTACTAGAAACATAAAAGTTCTTATGATTTGCCACAGCAATGAAAAACTAGGCATACAGCTTAATTAGCACTTTCTGATAGATAAAAGTTTCATGTTGGACCTTCATATAGAAGGTGAATCTTGCCTTAGCTGGTGATTTAAACAGTTCTGCTTACTCACCAGACTCATTGAATCGTTCATAATGAGTTTTAACACCCTTTTTCTTTCTATTAGATGACACCGTAGCAAAATCATGAGAAACAGTGCTTGAATATGTAACATCAACAAAAATACAAATTAAAAAAACCCTCCACCTTTCAACATTTCAACCATTTGTATTTTAAGTATTTAAGATTTTTCGGATGCTTCCATCACATTCAACTCCAATTCTCCTGTACTGTATTTAGATATCTTTCTTCCAACTATACTTTCAGAAGACGTGATGGATTATTTAATATCTTCTGAGGTAGTCTGTTGCTGCTGCTGGACAGTCTCAGTACAAACTTTGCCTCATTCTTTAAAGCAACATTTTGTGCAACAAAGTATTTCAATAAGAAACATACAAATGATCTTAAGAAGTGTTAAAATATTAATGCAGTTTCTAGCAGTTCTACATGTCTATTCACAGCTGAACATCAAACACATGTAAAACCTACAAGAAACAGGTTTTTCTAACATAATACGATCAATATTCCTTAAGCCCTCAGCCCATCATTGCTATTTTGAAGGATAGATTATCAACCACTTACTTCTGGGACTACATGTAGCCAAAGCAGTCCTCATGCAGATCTGTGCCCTTTGAAAATATTTTAGTCCAACATTCATAAAATCAGTGATAAGATGTGTTAGAACTAACTTGAAGCTGAAAGAAAATCATTTTGATGAGTATGCCATCTAACCTACCAGCAGCTGCTCCACTCTGTTGTGCTTTAGCAGGAAACTTGAGCTTTTACAATGAAAAAAGGATTCCAGCACATCCTTTCTATCACGTTGTTCTCCATATTCACTTCAGTGCCCAAATAAACCCCAGCAGAAGTTGAAGAAAGGAAACCACTGAGCAGCTTGGAGTTGCCCTAATACAGCTATATTACAGCACTTTTCCAAAACGTTATCAGCCAGCAGCTCATTCTTTGAAGAGGCCAGATACTGAGATGAAAACTAAGTCCAAAGCAAATAGAAGTCTACCCTAGCATACTTCTTCATCCTCTCTGTAACTTTTTTTTTTTTTTAAACACATGAAATGATAACACAAAGTACTTGGCACTGGAGCAAGTGGCAAGTTGTGGTAAGAGCCTAAAGGCCTACCAGAATTTGTAGGAAGACGTACAGCATACACCTACATTAAGGCTCCTGGAAGTAGCACCGTCCCTTCCTGCTCTCCAACATCACTGAACTGCACGACTCAGTACTCTGCATGCTGTTTCCCAGACTTTCAATTTAGGAAATTTTCCTTAAAATCAAAGAGTCGGAAATGTCAGTTTGAAAAAGGACTTCAATTTTACAACTCCTCTCTGCAGGAAAAGAGCTTTCTGTGGCAGTTCCATTTTTCTTGAGATATTTATTTCAAATAAATGTACTTCAGCTCTAGTATCTCTCTTCACTTGAAGTAGTAGAACTTCACACTGTCTCCAGGATTTGAAAACTGAAAAAAGGTTTACTAAACTTTTACTTAATGTATTGTACATGTACTGTAATGTACATGTACTTAAATCAGTAAACTTTGGATCTGTGAGCCATACAGAAAAACACACAAGAAGGTATTGGAAAAGGCAAGAACAAAGACACACTGATTGGTGTTCTGGTTGAGTATTCCCATTACTCCAAATCCCACTCCAGTACAGGACTGCCCTGGCATGCTGTCTTCAGCTGTTTCTCAAAGATAAAGACAACAGACAAACTCCTCACTCACATGACACTGTAGACATTAAAGTTCAAAGCCACAAAATGGTTTTAAAAGAGAAAAAAAACAAACAAACAAAAAAAAACACAGTTCTGCAGAAACGTGCCCTTAACAGTCAGTAATTCACAAACAGGACACTCCAAGCAGTGCCCCAGCCAGCATCAACTGACTCATCTCTGACAGAAGTGCTGCCTGGAGATAACAGTCAGAGCTGAGTTCTACCTTCGGAATTAGAATTCAGCTTCATTGTTTGAGAAGTGTATCGATTCCAATTACTTTAAGCACATAATGAACTGAAAATTAAATAAATTCATTACTTTAATTTTAACTTAAACGAGTCCTTAAAGATGCTTTAAAAGTGCCCCTATGCTGAACATTGGCTCTTTGATGCACTTAGCGTAGAAATGTCACAAACAGGGTACAGATGCACGATTACAGGCTGTTCTCCATACTCTATTTATTCATAATGGTAATCAAACTGCTGAACACGAGTGAAAGCACAACTCAGACCACTCATATTTAGCCTACAACTAATTTGCACTTGAACCACCTCAAGATCCAGAAGTCTGTTGCATAATACCAGCTAGCACAGCTAAGAAATGGCCACACGAAATTACATCAAATAGTCATCCACTTGTGGCAGGGGTGGGAGATATTTTATTCTAGCTTTTAGTCAGTGCTCATTTGGGCTGCTACGGTTAAACTCATTTCAGAGTCCTGCTGTGGAGACACCGGATGAAGGCCACTAATAGATACCTTTCTCCTTATGGAGGTCCAGGGTCATTTGCTCAACTTTTTCATTCTCCTTTTCAGTCAGCTGCTTCCCTTGGCTGCAGGAGCATTTCCAAATCTCCCTCTACCTGTTGATGGTCTACTTCAACCTGTTACTAATATTCTTCTCCTTGGGTATGCTTCTTGCAGAACCTTCCAAACAACCAAAACCTGCTTCCCTCCCCCCATAAAGATCCCATATCATTGCTTTCTAATTCTCAGTGCAATCCTGGCTTGCCATTCTCAAACTGCTCTCAAGTATTACTAACACATACAGAGCAGCCTCAGATGGCACAGAGAAAGATAATGATGAGCTGTGGCTGCAGAAAAGTAAACAGATTGAAATTCTGCAGGTTCCGCAGGCCTTAACCACACTGTGCCTGCAAAATGAGGCTAGCACTCCTTTTTGCAGAACCACCTAACATGGGGTACTTAGCACTGCAATAATGGCTGCGGCTGCTGGGACACATCAACAGAATCTGGGATTCTCTTCCAGCACAAAGAAGTGCAAGACCACAACACAGCCTCTTACTTGCCTCCAGTGAGTTCTCAGAGACAGCTTGAGCATCACACCAACTCAGCAGATCCATGCAACTTGGAGGACAAGTTTTGTCACATGACTTCAGGGATTCTCTTATGTGAGGAACTACTGGAACTTAACACAAAATACTACGTGTCCCACATATACTAAGAGTTTAACCATGGTAAGAAATCCCACTAAAAAAAAAAAAAATCAAATTGCTTGTGTAGCTTAACCAGTGAATGCACAGCACTAACGAAAGCGAGGGAGACCTTCTAATACATTGATTTGCAAGTTACAGAACAAAGACTCAGAAAGCAATACTAGAGCTGTCGGACAGCAGAGCCAAAGGAAGCCAACTCTCTTTCAGCTGGGCAGCAGCAGCACAGCAGCTGACTTAGCTTCTTGGGAAGTTTTCTAGCAGAGCAAAGCTCCCGAAAGTTGATGCCAGCATGGCACAGAAAGATGTACAAAAACACTTTCATCATTAGCTGAGGATGAGTTTCACAACAGCTGTACAATAGGACATCAGCTCTGTATTGTCTGAGCTGCTGATGCTTCCTCTCTTTGCAAACCTAACCTCTTCCTGGGAAATAAACAGAAACTTGAGCACCAGAGCAAGTAGAATATAGTCCACCTCTATACATGTGCTAATTGTTGGGTAAGATCTGATAACAAAGAAAGAGTACAAAAGCTGAAAGCATCAGTGAGAGTTGCAGTGGCTATTAAAAACCCATTCAAGTTGTGGGGAAAAAAAAGAAAAAAAAAGAAAAGAAAAGAAAAAACACTACAAAGCTCTATCCAGGTACTACCAAAACCAAATACCTCAGGGGAAAAAAAGAAAAGTTTTAAAGTAGATCATTCCACAGCATAGTTACCTACCATTTAAAGGTAACAAATAAAAAAGAATTTTATTTAAAGCTTGAAAATAAAGCTCTTGTTTACAGAAGTCCAGTGAGAAGACCTACAGAAATCACCTGGCCAAGGGCACCTTTTCTGAACCAACCAGGTCTCCACGCACACTGGCTTTCACTGACAAGTGAGGTCATCACAATTTGACTGCTCATCTCCTCTGGCTCTTCAAACAACAAGAAAACAAAAGTCGTCTCCCTGTGAGAAACCAAGAACTGCCACTCGGTAACCTGCAGAGTTCCAGAACTCAAGTTCATCCCAGAATGGACTGCACCTCAAGGAGCTGGGGCTTTGCACAGCAGCACACACGCAAGATATTTATGCAGCGTTCAAAGTCACAAGCTTCTAATGTCATTGAAAGTAAATGCCCCTTACAAATATCCGTATTTCATAGTGCAAAACCATATTTAAACAATCAAAAAGTGAGTAATAGAGCAGTTAGCCAGCTCTTTAATACATTAGCTAAAAGTATATCAATTACATTGATTTTTATGATGGGCTGACTTCACATAATGGACTAAGCTCACTAGAAGGATTGTAAAAAAGGGAAAATGCTCTTCTGGAATTAGTGGAAGATGGTGTCAAAATGCTTTTAAGACAGGCACGCAGTTAAAACATTTTATTTGGGGATGTTAAATTTAGCATACTATTCTCAAGAATGGATATGGTGCTCAAGGGGAGTAAAAGCCATGATCACAACACTGCAGATGTATTTTGCAGATTCCTGTGACATTTGGCTTTAAAGATTTTTATTCCTAGCTAAGAAGCAGGAAGGTTGGACAGAGGCAAAATTCAGCTCTGCA
Organism: Tympanuchus pallidicinctus; assembly: GCF_026119805.1. Classification (NCBI taxonomy): domain Eukaryota; kingdom Metazoa; phylum Chordata; class Aves; order Galliformes; family Phasianidae; genus Tympanuchus; species Tympanuchus pallidicinctus. The sequence continues at coordinate 12,731,898 of NW_026294769.1, forward strand.
GAAGGCAAGCAGTAGGATGCTCCAGGGATCCACAGAGCAGGCTGCACTTAAGGGTACTGATTAAAGATCTGAAAAGTAGAAATGCTAACAGTCAGGGTAGTTTCATCAATGACAGGAGACTGAAAATGCAATTAACCAGGGGCTAATCTGCCTCAGTGCACAAGTGACACCATGGCAGATATAACTCAGCGTTCAGAAATGCAAATTTGGAGATGAAAATCAGACAATTGCTACTATGGTGAGCAACTCAGTAGTGAAGTACACTTAGTATAAACCAGAAGGTTGTAAACATCCCTGGGAAATTCCAGGAAGATTTCTGCTCAGTATGAGCATAGCTGCTGAAAATGAAAAACACTCAGATGCAAGAGGAGCAGTGGCAAGCACTGGCAGGATTGTAATACCTTCATAAAGCTACTTGTTCACTCTCAACCATTACCTGAGAAAGGCTGCTCTCATTTTATACCACATGTCTGAAGAATCTTAGATGAAGAGGTTAGAAATTATTACTGCTAATATAAATAACAAAGCAGGACACGAAAAATACAAATCACTCATTAGCCAGAACAGAAACAGCTTACACTTCAAAAATTAAGATGCCATTCGGTGCAAGTGGGAAGCAGACCCTTCAGAGCCATGCTTTTTTGACACAGTGCATAACTACACTTTCATAGTCATTGCTGCTGTGTGTCGTTATAGCCAAGAGCACCAGTGTGAGGCCCACAGCAGGAAGCATTCAGCAATCCACTCATGACCTGCCATAGGCCTGCAGCCACAGGGATGCTGAGTAGCTCCACTGCATAGCCCCAGTGCTACAAGCACCCATGGGGCCTGCTGGTGGGGGAAAGGATGGTCTTCAACTTACAGACTAACGCCAGAAGTCAAGGTCATAAAGAGTAACACGAACTACAATGGGAAACCTACAGTATAACTTGGTCTAAAGCACGTCACTAGCGAGATTCCCAAATAAAAGAATTCCAGAACCCTTGTTCAGAGAGATCTGTTTATAAGCACTATGAAGCCCCACGCTCAGAGGTATCACTCCAACTCTCAGAAGGCACTGTAAGGTAACCTACATCGCAAAGGCTTTGTATGCAGGTCACACAAAGCAACAGGCAGGGACAGCAGCAGGACCCCTTGTGAAACAAACCTCTGTCCCAAGTGGGGCTTACAGGAGCACTGGAGAGAGAAGACAGGAAAACACAGAAGTCCAAAGCCAACATGCAGTACTACCTACAGACACACAGAATAGGAAGGGCAGCACCAGCAGTGGGGAAGCTCTCCGGACAGGATGCCAGCAGGGCTGAAGCAGCACCTCATCTATGCAGCACCGCCCTTCACCTCCCATGCCTGAGGCAGATTCAGCCCACCTTACCCAGGAGAGGGATGCGCTGCATAGCAGAAGTGGAGCAGCACCCCTCGGTGCCACTGGGCTCCGCAACGCCCATCACATGGCACCGCCACCACACCTCCGTGACTTTCAGTAATGTCACTGGGTGCTGCGCTCTGAGCTGAGGAACCAGGCGGCTCTGCTCACACAGCTCAGGGCTGTGGGAAGCCAAGCAGCACCCAGCAGCAGCCCCACTGCTGTCACCGCCACCTTGATTGCAAGGCTGGCTCGCTGCCGGTGTCCTTGCCGAGTGATGCCCCTGCCACTGTCCAGGGACACCACACCACTTGGGAAACACCTCTCTCTGCTGTGCGCACGTGTTACAGACAAGGGGAGCTGACAGCACACTCCATGCTGACACAGTACCACTCACAGGAAGACACACGGAGACCGCAAAGCACTGGGAAGCGAAATGTCTTCTGCAGCATAAGCAGCTCTTTGTGTTGACAAGGAAAACGAGTGCTGAGGCGTTCCATGAGCCTGGGGCACCCCAAGCTCGCTGCCCCCGCAGGGAGCAGATCTAGGAGCAGCAGCGCACCTCAACTCGGGGTTCACTGCCTACTGCTGCTCTGTACAGCTGTTGGCCGTGCCCACGTAGAGCTCAGAAACACCATTTACACAAACGGGAGATGCCGCCTCACTCCGCTCGTTGCCATAAAAGTTCTTTCTCCTAGCAGCCGCCGCGCAGCAATCGGGATCCATTCCCGCACCTCACTCCGCGCACCCACAGATCGACAGCTCTCCGGGCTGACACCGAAGGGACCCCGTGTTCAGACGGAGGGCAGCGGGAGAGGAGCGCTTCTCAGAACGGTAGAAGCAGGAGCGCTGCTACACGGATACCCCCACGCGAAAACTAAGTTACTTAGGGCACCGCTCACAGGAGATCCTCGCTTTGCCTCGATCCTCTCCGGCTCAAGGAAAGAGAACGAGGCTGAGCGCCCCAAACGCTGCCCAGTTACGTAACGGCCCCTCACGGCCAGAGCGGAGCAGGGCCGGGCCGCCGCCCGCCGCGGGGCAGGGACGCCGGTGGGAGGCCGGCAGGGAGAGAGGGAGGCAGAGAGGGCAGGCTGCAGCCCAGCACGCGGCGCTCGCCCCGCGCTTCCCCCCGCGCGGGCCGGAAAGCGGAACCCGCGGCGCCCACCGCCCGCCACTCACCTCGGTGACGTTCGGGGCCGGCGGGAGACCGAGGGCGGCGGCGGGGCTGCCCCGGCTCGGCTGTCACCGCCCGCCCGGGGCAGAGTCCCGCGAGGCGAATCCTCTGGCGACGCCAGCGGCGGCGGGATGGACGAGCCGCCCGGCGCCCGCTCGCCGCCGCCGCCTCGCAGCGAGTCGATTCGCGGCCGGCCTCGCCGCCGTCGCGCGGCCGGGCGCTGCCGGCGGCGGCCGCTACGGCCGGGGCACCGCCGGGCACGGAGCGCCGCCGGCCGCCGCCGCCTCGGCCCCCTCTTCCTGCGGCCGCCGGCGGCCGCGCTCGAGGCGCAGTCACGCGGAGCACCGCGGAGAAGCCGCCGCTTCGCTCAGCGCCTCGGAGCCCGCCGCCGCGCTCCCGCTCCGCATCCCCCGTCCTCCGCGCACCGGCGGCGGCGCCCCCGGCCGCGCCTCTGCCGCCCGCTCTCCCGCGCGCGCCGCTGCCGCCCGAGCCCCGCTCAGCGCCGCGTCTCCATCGCCAGCGCGGGGGCGGGCGCAGGGAAAGGGGCGGGCGCGGCCCCGGCCGCCCGCGCGCCCGCACCCCTAGGTGGAGCCCGCGCGCCCGCCCCGCCCCGCCCCGCCGGAGCCCGGATGTGCCGCGGGGATGCCGGCGGGGTGCTCGGCTCTCGCTGGACACCCGCGTTGTGTCGAGGTGCGAGGGCGACTCTCCCAGCGACTTTGCCCCCGCCATTTGGTGAGCGCTGCCCGCCTGCGTGTCAGCAGTCGGTGTGCCAGCCGTCACCTGGGGATCCGACAGCAAATGAAAGCATCCCATTGCATCCACAGAGAGCACTGAGTACCCCCCTGGGTACGGAGCCCACTGCAGCATCAGCACGTTCGACGTGCATCCTAAAATAATGCTTTTAGAGCATGAGTGTTTAACAAAGCTAAAAAGCTGCTCCAGAAACCAAATAAGGAGAATTCTTTAACGCTTGAATTCTAGGAACTGCTTTATCTTTCCCTACTCTTAAATTCAGCTTTTTAAGGTTATAGATCAAAGTTTATAAGCTCTCTTTGAAAAGTGTAGCTAGCAAATGAAGTTTTCATGAAGGAAATACTGTTTTTCCTTGAAGAGTAAATCTCCTTTTTCAAATAATGTATAGCGTTAAAGAGTTTGTTTATGGAGCCCAAAACCTTAGGTTTACAGGGCTGAATAACTGTGTTGTGCTCATTACAAACATATCTATTGAGTTCCTTGACAGAAACCCTGTATTTTAAGAACAATTTAATCATAGAATCATAAAGGTTGGAAAAGACCTCTAAGATCATTTAGTCCAAATGTCAGCCCATTCCCAACATGCCCACTCCTGACCACCATGACCACTCCATGTCCCTCATGACCACGTCCCTCAGGGTCACATCCACATGATTCTTGAATGCTTTTAGTGATGGTGACCCCACCCCCTCCCTGGGCAGCCTGTGCCACTGCTTCACTGCTCTTTCTGAGAAGAGATTTCTCCAAATATCTAACCTGAACCTCTCCTGGCACAACTTAAGGCCGTTACCTTTTATCCTATCACTGTTACCTGGGTGAAGAGACTGACGTCCATCACTTCACAACCTCCCTTCAGGAAGTTGCAATTGTAGAGTGCAATGAGGTCTCCTTTGAGCCTCCTATTCTCCAGACTGAACAATCTCAGTTTCCTCAGCTGCTCCCCATTAAGACTTGTGCTCCAGATCCCTCACGGTTTTGTTGCCCTTCTCTGGACACTTTCCAGGGCCTCAATGTCTTTCTTGTAGTGAGGGGCCTAAAACTGAGCACTCGAGGTGTGGACTTGCCAGTGCAGAGTACAGAGGAATGATCACCTCTCTGTTCCTGCTGGCTGCACTATTTCTGATACAAGCTAGGATGCTACTGGCCTTCTTGGCCACTTGGCCAACAGCAGGAAGGAAAAAAAAAACAAAAGGTGTGCAGACAAACAGGTGTGCATGCTGGGCCTATTTTAAAGGTGCTTAAACTTCTCACACATCCATTTTTTCCTCATATAGACAAAAGCGGTGTATTCAGAATCTGTCCATGTGCTCACAGAAAAGCAATCACTTTGGCAGGTGGAGCATGCCAGGGCCTGCATCTCCATGTATATTAATGCACTGACATTTTGTCAGCCACGTGCCTGATCCCCAGCTACAGCCTCTCTGGGTGAGGAAGACATTGGCAGTAGGCTGCTGAGGAGGGGAAGCTGCCAGCCAGACAATCTGCATGTGGCACTGGGAGTGTCTTTGCCAGACACTGGCTGAAGTAGTATGTGATCTGGTGGTTCATTGTAAGATAGAGAGTATTTTGAAAAATGCTTGGTACTGCAGTCAGGTGGCAGAGGAAACTTGCGTGTAGGAATACCCTGTGGGACAAAGAGGCGTTCTGCATGTAGGCCCCAGTCCCACATGGCGCTCACATGTGTGCTTGCTTTCAGTGAGTGGAATCAGATTCCTTCTGCACTTATGCAGTCGAAGCACTGGAGCCGTGCTGCACAGCTCAGCTGACACGTTCACTGGGGAATGTTGTTGTGACAGGCTGTTTCCCTTGCAGAGGTAATGCACACCGGCACAGGAACTGCAGAGCTGCCCTCATTTAGCATTTATAGGCTGAGGAGCAAGTCTGCATGTGTTTATACACAGCCAGATAATAGAAGTACTATCAGGCTTTCCTATGCCAAAATTGTGTGTTTCCAATTTACGCTCACAGTTTTAGCAAGAATGATTTATTGTATGCAAGCAGTTTACCATATGCAAGCAGCTTAACACTTGTTCCTTGATGACTGCTGATGCCGTAGGATGTATCCCAAATCCCTCTGTGGAATGTCTTTATGCCACCTCGATTATCTATGCTATTGCTCTGCAACCGAGTCTCAGAAATTCACTTAGCAAAAATGTCATCAATTTCATGAAAAGCAAAAGTCAATGTGAAACCTCGAGATACAGGCAAAGACACATTGAGAAGTGAAATAAATTCACTAAACCATGTAGATAAAAAGATGTATTTTTTGGAATAAGTGTGCATTCAAAAATGCAGTCTATAATTTAAGGACTAGGTTTATGGCTTTTGTATTAAGAGAAGTACATCGAGAGTCAAGTTTATGGATTGTGGAGTCCTACTAAATCAACTCTGTAAAATTACTGTTGGAGGGATCTTTTCCAATATGTACATATTCAAGTCATGGGAACAAATAAACAGATTTCTAAAATCTTTGTGATGGTTTGTAATTATAACCAATGCTATCCTTCTGATTTCATGAGACTCAAATTACATACTGCGCAATGCCTGAGGGGGAATAATATGAGATTTTTCTGGCTTTGGTTAGATATTTGTCAAGTCAGCTTAAGGCCAAGCTGTGCCACTCCTCTCATGTGCCCAGAACACCACAAAAGACCGAGTCTGGGACAGACAGCCAGTATGATGCAGAGGGAACCTCCCATGTAGTTTGCACTGCAGCCAGCACAAATGGGCAGACATACCAGAGCAAGTCTCCACCCCACCTGCAGCTATGGAAAACGGGCTGAAGGGAACAAAAGGAGGCCTCTCTGTGAGCTTTCCAGGAAAATCCCGGAGCTCCCAGGGTCAGGACATATGAGAACTCAAGTTCAGGCTACCTGCAAGGTGAACAGAGATGGAGCATGACCAAGTGCCATGGTGACAAGTGATGAGCAGCTTTGCTGAAGAATCCTCACAGAGCTAGGATTAAGGTGTGCTGTCGCTGAAGCAGGTCAGTGTGTCAGGGTTGGGCAATTGGCTGCAGCAAATTCTGAAGCAGCATTCCATTTGAGCTGAGTGCAAGCAAGTGGCCAAAGTGAATTTAAGGGAGGTCATCTTGCACTCCTTCAGTGTTTAAATGGTGTTTTTAAAAGAAAATTATTGAAATAAAAAGCTATTTATATGCCAGATACAATCATCTCTGGAAAAAGAAAGAAATATGTAAGTACTGTCTTCATGTCAACTTGGGGAAGTGTTTGTCCCAATAGAGCTAATTGCCAATCAAGAAACTGGTGTTTATTGTTGAGGTTGTTACAAAGGGGGTCATAAAATAATTTTATTACAGAGAATGTTGATCTGTATTTGCATTATTTCCATCAGATTGTCTTTGTTTTACAAGCTGTCTGCAATAGCTGTTCTTGGAAGGTCTCCAACAAAGCGTTCTCTTTGGGGCGACTAACTGCAAATAAGATTAAAGCTTAATATGTCTGGTAATCAGTTTTCTTTTAAAGCGCACAATTTGATTTCTCACGGTCAGCTGGGATCCCCCATATCCTCTTCTCTGTCTTTCTACTTGCTGCTCTCAGTAACCCCTTCCTCCCCCCAAAAGCCAATAATCTGCTCACAGCTGTACTTTCACACTTCTGAACTAGGAGGCAGTCATACATGACTTCTACTTCCAAGTAGAGTCCAAGAACTTCTATCAGTTTAATGCAACTTGCTTTTGTTTGTTTGTTTGCTTGTTTTGCCTCCAGCCCAGGCAAGAACAAAGTGTTTTATGTCCTCCATTTGTTCCAGTGTCATGCAATGAATTTAGATAGCTAAAACTCATTTACTCAAACCAAGCAAACAGAAGCAGGTAATCTCTCTACTCCTCACCTATACCACCAATTTGTTCCAACAGAGCTGCAGCTCTATTGAGTGAATCTGTCTTGACAGGAATGAAAATACCCTTTCTAAGGAATGGCAAGAAAGAAAGAGAGGCACTAGGTGGAGGGGGTGATCCTGCCCCTCTAATTCTGTAGAGGTGAGGCCTCACCTGGAATACTGTGTCCAGGTGTAAAGTCCTCAATATAAGAAAGATGTGGACATGTTGGAGTACATCCAGAGAAGGGCCACAAAAATGATGTGGGAGATGAAATGCCTCTCTTCTGAGGACAGGCTGAGAGAGCTGGGAGATACCTCACTTGTAAGGATGCAAGGAGGAAATGGCTGGGATCTGTGCTGGCTCCCTGGAGCAAAGGGTAGAGCACCTCCTCATTTCTCAGGGTAGAAGAATTGCAGTACGCTCACTTTCCACAGACACCTCCTGAGCCCAAGAGCACACAGCTCTTCTGCACTTAGCTTTTTCTGTGGTGACCAGGGACAATACGCCTCCTTCACCCGTTCCTTCTCCTGCGATGGACTGGAACTATACACTGCCCTACACCTTGGGGAAAAGTGAAGAAAGGAAAAACAGCAGACTGCCAAAATTGGACTATGTAAGCCTAACCCTATGGATATCACATCAGCTTGTCAACCCAAATTACTGAATGTGGTACCATGTCCAAACAGAATAGCAGCTAGACTGTGTTACAACCATCTGGACTACATTCTGTACCACAGAGGAAAGTCAGGAGTTGCAGGAGACAGTGAACCAGTAAGGAAAGCATTTGGTAAATGAGGATGCTGTTAGTGACTCTTGCTCATTTTTTCAATATTCTTAGAATCTATCCTGTATATTATATCCCATTTGATGTACTGGAGCCCACCACTTCCAGCGTGTTAGTCCCTCATCAGCAATTAGTTTATCAAAACACAGTCCTCAATCTTTAACTCTGTTAATTCTCCTACTGCAAACCAACTTTAGGACAACATTAGGGCACATTGGTGTATTTGTCAGTTTGGTTGTCAGAGGTCCAGGATGATTTAAACCAAGTCTGCTAAAGAGCAAATTTGCTTCCAGATATTCCATTTCAAAGAATATAAACAGCAGTATTCAAAACGCTTTTGAAAGGTTTTGGCAGGTATAGAAGTACTTCCATTTTCATCTACATTAAACCTGGAGCATTCATTACTCTTACATAGCATGTTGTTATTCCATATGTCATAATTTGTTTTGATAGTTATTTCAAAGTTTGTGTTACAGGGAAATAAAAGAAGAGTGCTGTATTTCTAGATATTCCTGGCACAACAATGAAATGTTTGAATATATTAGAAAACATTTAATCCAATGAGAGTATCCACAACTATGAAATGTGGATGTTTAAACCACAAAAGAAAAATAACTATCACATTTCACTCAAATATACATGTGACCTCAAGGGCTGAGGATTTATCACAAACAGCTCTAGCCTTTACAGAGCGAAAGGGATTGGTCCTATGCTGGAAGAAATATGAATGAGCTTTCTTCCAAGAAAAATAGAAGTGGCCTGAGGGCAACATAAAGGTATAGTAAACCTCTAAAAGATGAAGTCTCTATTTTATTTTATCAGAGTAGCTTTATGCTATGGATAAACAAAGATGAGGTATAATTTTATGTAGCCATTAGAAAGTTTATAAGCCTGGTTAATGTGACTTTTCTCAAGCAGCCTTAAAAACAACAGTAAAACCAGCAAATAATACATTTGCTTGATATACTGTTGAGTCTACATGATATCAAGGCCTGTCTAACAATGTTCATTCTCCTGTAGATGAGATTCCGGTGTTCCTATTTCAGCAGGATGTTTTGGTCATTGGCTTAAAAAACAGTAAGTGATTAAAGCAAACGCAGATACTGAATGTTTTCACATAGGAGCCTGTAACAGATTTCTCACCCAAATGGCTCCTTCAAAATGTGCCAGCACTGTTAACACAGTGGGTCAGCAACACCAGTTTTTGCCAAACATGAAACAAGGCAATTTGGGGGACGCTGGAGGCAGCTTAGAAAACTATTCCTTAAGAGAGATGCTGATCTTCTGAAAAACGTCTGCAGAAGTGGCAGCCACGGGCTTTAACTTTGCACCTCCTTGGTGCAGACAATAATTAGGCTCAGATGCAGAAGGGCAAAGGAGAGGAAGGGAGCTTCCCAAAGGCGGGTCTGCAAAACAGAGGTGCTGTCTTCTCAACACCATAGATTAACCAGAATAAAATGCTGAATACATCAGTGTAGAGATGCCTTGCATCACTGTGTTATGCTTTCACTGACATCTGAATAGTCCATTTGCCTTCAGCAAGTTCCTGGTGGAGGCAAAGATTGGAACTTAATAAACAGTTGTGTTAGAAAAGCACTATTTATTATATATATGGTTGTGAAGCACAAACAGCAGAAGAAAGCAGGAACATTTCTTTTCAGTTACAAGCTTCCAAAGAAATTATTGGCAGATAAAGGAAGAAAATGGATTGATGTGTTTAATGCACACTACTTACTCACTTTCCAGGTGAAACAAGCCCTCAGTAAGTACCTGTTAGGTTTTCCCATTAGTCTGTAGTCCATACAGTGAAGTGTGCATTGCTTAGCAATTCCACATATTATTTTCAGCCTAAAGACTGCACCCATAATCTAGATTCCAGTTTTATTGTCCAATTAAAGCCTCAAAATAGTCAACACCCACTGCAATTCAGTTATTCAATTATATTTACTGCTCACCCAAATGATGTTACAAATGAATTACACCTGCATGAATGGCTGGTTTGGGTCAGGCCATAGGTTCTTCTAGCTCAATATCTTACCTTGACATCCTTAGAATCCCAGGGCTAGGACAAATGCATGGTGGCACCTCGCCTGCTTCCAGACGAACCTTGGCTTAGTTTCTCTTTTCAATAAAAAGGTGATTTGCAGCTCACTTTTCTGTTCTATGAGATCTGCAGAGGTCTGCAGAGACAATAATCCCGCAGATCATTCTCAGCTAGGTCTCCATATGCATATGCATTTAACAGAGATGTACTGCCCATACTTAATTGCTGCATATGAGTGTGCATATGTGCTTTGTAAGCACACAGGCTGCTGGCAAAAGCAAAAGACACGTATAATCTCTATGTCTTAATTCCCTTGTGATCCCACCCAGATTACAGGAAGTCATAGACTTTCCCTAGGGTTTTGATTTCTGGAACCATTGGATGATGTATGTGGAGTAAAAGAATTTATCTGAAGTATAGAGAGGCTTTTCTGTAAAACCAAGGCATAATCCACTGGTCAGACTTCTTTGTTAACAATTTTCAAGTATTATGAAATTGTCTAACATTCTTACAGTTCTTGTTCTTAAGTCCTTCCACTCCACAATGTCAAAGCATAAAATCTTTTACCCAACATACCTTTGGGTAATGTGATTCTAACAGATTTTTTGTCTTGCTGTGCAGAGAGGATCTTTGCTACTTGTACATTCACCGCTTTCCTTCCAGGAACGCGCTCATCTTAGACAAAGTGGATAAAAAATCACTCCATCTGGAACTGTTTTAATGCTCACCGTCCGATTCCTAAATCCTGCACCAGTACTGAGCACACCATAGCTGAGCAAGAGGCCAGCATGGAGGGATTAGAGAAAAAAAATGCAGCACCTCAAGGCAGTGCTCGGCAGCAGCTGTTTCAGCCCTCCAGCTACAGCAGCTGCCACAGCCAACAAAGTGCTGCTTGGAATGGGCAAAATAAGAAATTGCTGCTTGAACTGTCGGTCTGTTTCTCCCTTGCCACCTTGTGACTGACTTGCTTGCACGTTTTAACCCTTCCTTTATGCAGTGCAAATAATTCTGCCTGGGTGGTAATGTTGTGGATCCAAGAGTAAACCTGTTTTCATCTATGTTACACAACACATCCTTTTCCCCACATCCTTTTGCTGCTAAATTAAAATAAACCACATCATTTTTTGGATATATGCTCAGAGATTCTAGCACAGGTGGACAGTACAGAAAGATTATTCCATCAGATATAACAAGCAGAGAGACTATGCAAACAGTGAGCTATACCCTTAGGAGCAGATGAGAAAAAGCTAGAGCATACACTCTACAACCAGGACAGCAGCACTTACAGTAAATGTATGTATTTAATTTGATATGAATCTATTTTCATAACTTTATTTTCCTCAGCCAGTTCTAAAATAAGGCTTAACCCTCCAGAGTGCCATTTCTGAGACAGTTTCCCGTCATGCAAAAGCCTATGAGCTTTCCAGTGCACGAGCAGCAGATGTGTGTGCAGAGAGCTCCGTAAGTAGGCACTTCCAAAGAGCTCAGATAAAGGGCTTAATGCAATGCCCACATACCACCATTCCCTGTGGGGCCCTGATGCCCACTGGGGCAAAGAGCCAATGGAAGAAAGCCAACGGCAGCATTTCCCTTCTGAAATGGAATTTCACTTCTGAGCCCTCCTGAAGGGCTGACAACCCATGTGGAGCCTGCTGGTCTGAGCAGTTTGACAGCATGACACAAAGCCCAGTGGTGGACATGGAAGACAGAAGTATCTGCTAGGTTTATGATCTGCCTTCCAGCTGCCCCATGCCACAGCATCTTGGCTCACACTGCCAGTAGAGTCAGGGACTAAGCACAGTATTAGCCTTTCCCAAATACTGTTTGGAGGTTGCACCTTTGCATCTCAACAAAATCTTGCTCCTCCTCCTCCTCTAATTGCCTCAACGAACACAAGATCTGAGCATTATGACACACCGGGAGTACCCAGCTGCACTTAGCTGGGTAAACAAGCTGCACACACACCACCTTTCTTACACAAAGGACTCAGATTTTGCTAACACAGTTCAGTCCCATTCTTGCTAGACAAATGGCTACACTTACTCCACAGCCAGTAGATGCCATGTTGAATCCTGCCTAACTTCACATCACTCTGCAATGCAAGCAAAGTAACTCTTGCTTATGGGGAGACAAAACGGGGAGCCTATGGCTGCAAAGTGTGGCAGTGGCAAAGGGCCAGAAGCTCTTACTTCTCATTCCCATCCACTAAACCATATATATATTTGAACTATCCTTTTGCAAGTAAAGAGAAGACTTAGTGACAACTGATTTCTTCTAGGACACGCTCCTGCCTTGCAAAGTAAGCGTTAAATCTCTCTAGCTGAAAGACCATCTATGGTCTGCACAGTTACTGTTTCATTGTATGACATCATCCCTAGCACATGCACAGCCCAGAATTATTCTCCCTGAAAATTGCTTTCATTACCCTCAGATTGTTAAACATCACCTAATGGCAGATCAGTAACTGATTTATGTGGCCAAATTGATTTGCATGCTTATTTCTTTTGCTACACACTGAATTCTCTTACCCTTTGTGTCTGCAACAGAGCTAAAGGTGTATTTTAGGATACAGGCAGTAAATCCTGCAAGTCTATTTGCTTTTTCTAAAGCTGCATTTGTTTACTTTTTAGAAAGCTGCTTCTTTTATATAGCAAACAATATTCATTTACACACTGCTACACATCCTCTGGTATTACCTCAGCTGCAAAATACAATTTTCCACTCAACACCTTTGATGTGGGACTCCAGTCTTGTGTGCAGCCAACTTCTGCCGACAGCAATCCTCTCTGTCTCTGCAAAGGAGTGACCTTTTAAAGCTGTGTGGTTTTATTCATTCAGTATTGCTGCTCCAACCAGCTGAACGCTATCAGCATGATCTGAGGTGCCTCTGAAAGCAGAAGGTTTAATCAGAGCCCCTCGTTCAGTCTTTGGGAGCGTTTGTCAGAAAGACAATGCAGGCTTAAAACTGATTTCTTGCAGGACCTCTGAGTGGCTGCTGCGAAGAATAAGGAGATGGCACTGATACAAGTCCCACAAGGAAGCTTACTTTAACCTGAAGAACGGTAGAAGTCCTTGAAGCTGAATGTCATGCAAGATATTGCCTGAGAATACAAGCAATGTTTTGACAGTTTTGCTGTTACCTTTTTTTCTGCTAGGTTTTGGAGCAGTTCTCCCCTTATTTCCAACAGCAAAGCCAACACCTGTAGTTTGCTACTGGCTACTCAGCCAAGCAAACACACTTTGGCTATAACGGGTCAGGCCCTTAATCTGAATAGTACTGCCTGTAATGAACCAGGTAACCTCCAGGGCATTTCACTTTCTTAATGCACAGTTATTTACTTCTACATAAAGCATGTTTTTGAAGGCATAAAGCACAGCACTTCTAACATGCAAAGGGCAATGAACTCCTATTTACATATTCAAACAGAAAAGGAAATGCCTCTCTTTCTTAACTTCTTCCAGCTATGCTGTTGGTCAACCACAGTTTGCATTTGTACTAAATTAGCAGTTTTTCCTTCTCTAACACATCCACTGTATTTTTGTTGGGGCTCTCACTTCTCACATTTGCTCACCTAGTTACATCCCAAACAACAGCTCCTGATGTTCTAAACAGTGCCTTTATTAGTGGTGGGGCTTCAGGGGCACTTCTCTGGAAATTTGATTATATTTTTAGATGAATATAGATTCAGAGAAGAAGAAAGGAAATGTACAAAACTGATTATTTTTCTGTTTGAAAACTAGTTTTCCTGCTGTTCAGGACAGATGGAGAAGAAAGAGATGATACTTAATGAGGTGGGACATATTGTACTTCTTGACAGCAGTGCTGAGCCAGAATACAATATTTTTAACATGAAAACCAAAGCAGTAGATAACAGGCCTTTCAAATACTGTTTTGAAGTGAAAACCAATACACAAATGAACTCATCTCACCTGATTTTCTCACTGCATTAATAGACTGGTTTGGTTTTACTGGCTACATTTGTATTCATTACTGCTGTCTCTTCCTCCTATTTCCTACGCCCTCTCTTTTTTTCTGAGAAAATTATCAGAGGATGAAATGCTTGCAGAGTAACCCTCAAGATAAAAATATCTTAAAGAGCATGCACAGCTTCTCAGAATTCTTCCCAAGCCTAAATGCTAAAGCGATATGGTCATGCATTGTAGGCCTCACACTGAGCTCTGGTCAGAGTGCGTCATGGTTCTGCACCACCAGAATAGAAATACTGTTCTGACTAAATCTCTGCACTTACAAAGTTTGTAAACGCTCTTCTGGCAAGGTTGAGTTGTCCTCTGCCCTAAAACTAAAAAACAAAACCATCTGGGAAGAAAAAAATGATGCCTCCGTTATCTAAAAATGAGATCGCATATCAAGTGTTGCTTATTAATAAGCACACAGTTAGACTTCACCTATTCTACTGATTAAATCCAGCCTGCAAGAAACTTATTTTAGGAAGCTTGTACAAAAGAAGGCTCATCCAAAGGTGGTGAAGTCAGTTGGAAAAATGCCACATACCTCTGGCCGTCAGTTCTGGAGCTCACAAAAGCTGCATTTCTCTACCTTTACTGTCCATTCATAGCAGCCAGATTTATCTTGACCATCATTGGTCATCAGCACGTTGGGGAATTTACTATCTGTGGTTTACAGTCCTTCCTTTCTCTAATATCCTCGTGGCTATGTGATTTTTTCCTGTTCAGGCTAAATCAGATGAGCTCTGCTGTGGCATTAAAAAAGTAGCTTTTGAAATTTCACAAAGCCTACTCAGATTATTCAGATGTAATATTGCAATAATTCTAATTTAATTGTTGTCTACTGACACATGGCTTTTGTGCTTATGTGTTTGAATTATCATTTGCAAGCCAAAACCTAAAAGCATTTTGCTATAAGTAACAGTAGATGATAATGTAAAAGCTAATGGAGATTATGCTTACCACTGAATATGGCAAAAAGGAAAATAAAAGTCCCAAGAAATTTACCATCTATGGGATCATAAAATTCAGTGGGACTACTTCCAAAATCAAATTAACACTTCTGGGCTAAGTATTTGTGAGATCAGTTTCATTTTGCATATGTAACACACAAAGATACCTCCAGAGACTGGGAGAATAATTCTGCCTAACAGGAGGCACGTACCCAACCTTATCATAGTCAACAGCAAAACTTTAACAATAGCAGGAGAGCCCTTTAGATTGCTTTTTACATACACTCACTCACATCTATACAAATGTATATAAAGCTTCATCTTTTCTTCCAGTATATATACTTGTATGTGATTTCCAGTAAAATAAATACATGTTAAAATCTCTCTCTATATATGTATGAAAATCCAATCTATCTCTGTTGCATAGCATACTGTCATACAGGCATAGGTAAGCCAGCAAAGCAAGTGTGCAGTTAGAGGAGAGAAATACTTTTGCACAGCTTGCCACTTCATTCTCACCACGTATTCACAACAGAAGTCTTCTAACTTCAATATTAGCATCACATAACCCACTTGAGCAAGGGGAGTAACTCCTGTCTTATGAATCCTCACTCCCGCAATGGTCACTGAAGAGTTTTCCTGTTTCCCAGAGGAATCCAAGCAGGCCTTGCCCCATTGGAACAGAGACACCTAGACAGGACCACTGCAATCCTGCTAAGTTGGGTCTTGTAGTGTCACAGTTTAAAGGACTGGATCATTCGTAACCATCAGCAAGGGGAAAATCTGCTTCTTACACAGATTGCTTCAGACACAGCAAAATTCCCTCTTTCAAACTGTGACACAGTTTTAAACAGTACTTTATGAAAGTGGGAATTGATGCTGACCACTGCTTCAGGAGAAGGTGGATTAACAGTCTGGCTAGGTATTCAAATCTAAACATTACAATCATACGACCTGCAGGAAAGTCCCCAGCATCTCAGCATGGTGTTCAAACTACTTCATGATACTAACATGGAGCTCCTACCAGGCTGAGGGTTTTATTCTGTTTGTTTTAACACTAAACTGAGATTTATCCAAACATTTCTCAAACAAAATGAAGCTACTTTATCTTTTAAAGTAGGAGACTGAAAACTGCCTACATGCCTACCACACATCATAATTGCTTCACCAGCTAAAATTACATCCCAGATTGCTCTCATTTAATCAAAAGCCAGTTTTCTTAAGTTATTAAAAAGATCTGGCTTCTTGACACTAGCTACTATCTATGTTAAACAAACAACCAAACCAGAAAAAACAAGGCAAGTGTGAAAAGCAGAAATATTTTAATACAGTTGGAGCAGACATCTTTGACAAAGAAATAAGAAGGAAAAAAAAAAGGCAATTCTCAATAAGCATTGGTGGAATGCACATTGAGAAAATCAAGAAAATTAAGATTTTTTTCATGGTGAAAGTAAGATAGCATCAACATTTTACGTTTTGTAACATCTGCTTACAGTGAAGATTATTTTATTTGAAGCACTATAAATTAGCAATTGTTTATCCACAGTAATGGACTCAATTACTGCTTCCCCAGATTATGCAACGAGCATATTCAGTAACTGAGATAATTAAGCAATAAACATATACTTTGAGCTACAGCAAAGCTTTGCCAGCATTCACTCCAACAAATCAGAAGACGTGACACATTGCAGCGTCATTTCTTCTCACTCCGTTTTTCAGTACTTTGTCCTTCACTGTAACACTTTTGTAATGCTAATGCACTACTGCTTTGGAAATAATTAAAATTACAGCCTGTCCACACGCAGTTTGAAGAAATTAGTGTGTGACCTTCAGTGCTACACAGGAACACTTACATGTCACACCAGGTTCTGCAGCACCAGAGGAACATCTCCATGCAAACCCACACACTTATCCTAAGCAAAACTTTGGCAGGCCTTCTTTATTACACCAAGACGTGTACAGCAGAGGCTTACATTACAGAGATTTAATTAAAAAGAAGTCTCCCTCAAAATCTCAGTTTAAACGCTATCAGGTATACCCAGCCGCCTGGAATATTCCTTATTTCCTTTATTTCTTCATGCTTTTTTTGAAGGCCTGATACTTAAGTTCCTCATGGTTGCTTTTGGAAACCCAGACCTCAACTTTACTAGCGTCCACGTGAGAACAAAGCTGCTTCATGCAACCAAACTTGCAGTATCTACCATCTCTCAGAACCCACTAATTGAGAAAGACAGAATGTCACTGCGGATTAATGCGCCTTCTTTCACTTTGAGCACCTGAGCTGAATCTATTCTGCAAAAAAGTGACTAAAAATCAATCTAACCTGACAGTGGTGAAATTATTAGGCATAATTATATGCGTTCTCAGTTCCTTATGTGGAGAAGACAGATTCCTTAAGAGCTTTCCCATGAAGAATTTCAAGGATTATGTGTAGGGACTTGGTCAAAATAATACAGAAAAGATCTGTTTACAATCTTAAAAGATTGAAAGCGATAAAGACAGTATCTTCTGTGCATATCTGTGTTTAATAGTTGCTACAGGAAACAGCACACCTCCATGTCAGAAGTGTGTGTTGGAGGAAGGAAGCAACCGGGGGAAGGGGAAAAACCTTGAGAAAAACCCAGATGCATCATTTTTAATTATGCAATAATGTGCATTACATTTTTAGTGATGGACTCCTCTTCATTACAGGAGATCTTAGCTTGCTCGTGCTGTGAAATCACTTGCAAAATTCCCTACTTGCCACGGGCTGTATGTATCTACCTACGGCAAACAAGCAAATTCAGACCTTTTTTGATGTGACAAGGAGAGCACAGCTCTGACTGGAAACTCCTTCCTCTCACTCAAGTTTGCTGAGCCACATTCAACTACAAATTAGAAGATTAAAAAAAGACACTACAACAAGCTGACATAACCTTTTTTTTTTTTTTTTTTAAACAATAATCTCAGCAATAATATAACACCCAACAGCACTGACAAAAAGAACCTACTTTGTTTAAATACTAATCAAGCCTACTGAAAAGCTTCAAATGCATTTGCGAATCTTTTTTCTCTGTAACATGGCACACTCAACAGCACACTGTTAACAAGGCTCTTCCTTAATCTTTCTAGTGATAAAATGCATTCATTTCAGTATTCCAAAACTGAAGACACCAATGATGAAATCACTGTATTCTGAACGTTGAAAAGCAGAGTAAAGTAATGGTTCAGAACTAGGAAAGTACTACTGTGATTCAATGCAAAAAAGTGCATTTGGTGAGAAGAATGGTTTCTCGTGTAAAAGAGAATCACATTCACTACTACTGCTTTATTTTTTGGAGGAGATGTCCACAAGCATATGGACAGTGAAGATCCAACTGATAGAGTGTATCGGGAATTCCAGAAGGCTTAAGGAAACTAAGCACCTCCAAAAAATAATGAAGGTCTGCACAAAGACTAATATCTCACTGGATCTATATGCAAGTAAAGGTGATTAAAATTGCTGATGCTACCTGATTACTTAAGAGCAATGAAGGTGAAGGCTCATAATGAAAAACTACATACAGACCTCATGTGACTTAGTAATTAGGCAATAAACCAGCAGAGGAAATCCACTATAAATACGAAAATATACACAGGAGAATAAAGCTATTTAAATTGCAAATGTACAATGGGTTGACCATTATAATTCAGGAAAAGAGACCTTGAGGTCATGACAGACAGATTACGGAAACATATGCTTAGTGCTCAAAAGCAGTCAAACAGAGAAAATCAATTATTGGAAAAAGAATAGAAAACATAACAGAGAATATTTGCAACTTTGCAACCTATGGAGTGCCTGCATTTTATGTATCATGTACATTATACAAGTATCATCTATATAGAAAATATTTAAGCAAGCTAGAGTTCTTTAGTCTAAAAAAAGAAATTTTTCAGATTGAATGGTAAAGGTGGCTCTTCAATGTATCTCCAAAATACAGCAACCAAAAAGCATCAGATAAGAGCTAGAAGGGAATCAGGCTGCAAACAAGGCTAATGAAGTGTGTCTTCACATGCATGATTCAGCTCGAAGAAGTTCTGATTGGAGGATGCTGTGGCTTGTTCAAGGGTTACCAGAGACAAATGCACCAAGCATATCCAATAGCTACTGAATGCACAAGAAATCATCCTTGTATCACCAAGTGCTGGACTCATGGCGATATGGATTGGGAGAAAACCGAGAAGCACCATCCCGACTAGTTGCCCTATTCACTGCCTTCCCTCGCATCTGCTTTCAGCTCCCACTGAAGATGGAGCATTGGGTTAAACAGCCTGACCCCATACAGCCAGCCTTACATTCTTTCTTCTTTCTGAGAAAGCACATGCTTTTATGAGTAATGATGGAATTGACAGAATCACGGAAACCAGAACCAGAAAAATTCTTGAGGTTATCTAATCAGCTCTCCTGTCTCTTGGCAGAATCGCTTGTGCTTGATCTTCTATGGCAGATGTCTCATCCTTTTTTCAAAATGATCAAAAGCAAGCTATTCTACTGCAAAATTGGCCTTCTCTTAAAAAACAAACAAACAAACAAACAAAAGAAAAAATCAACACCCTTTTTGTAATACAACCCGAACGCTGCTAAGTCAATCCCCTTATTTCTTCAATATGCAGACATGGAGAGAGAGAGTTCTCCTTGGACCATCTCCTCCTTGCAGTGGCTTTTCACATCTGGACCTAACCTTATCCAGGAGTATGTTTCAGTTCTTCTGGGCTAATTATCCAACAAACAGTTCCCACTATTCTGGGTGATGAAATGGCTCAACAGCAGAGCTCAAAGGGCTGTAAGCGAATGGTGCTGCAGCTGGCTGCTGGCCAAGTCACCAGCTGTGTTCCCCAGGGTTCATTTTTAGGTCCAGTTCTGCTATACATTTTTATCAGTGTGTTGGTGCAGGTTTGCAATGCATCCTCGACAGGTTTGCTTTTGATATTAAACTGAGAGGTGCTGATGACTCTCTGGAGAGATGAGAGGCCTTGCAGAGTGATCTGGATAGATTGGAGCACTAGGCAATTAGCACTGGCATGAAGTTCAACAAAGGAAAACAGCTCAAAAAGAAAGGGGTGGGTGCTGGTGACAGCAGGCTGAACATGAGCTAGCAGCGTGCCCTGGCAAGGAGGAGAACAAACCACATTTTGGGATGCATTAAACACAGCATAGCCAGCTGATCAAACAGGTGATTTTCCCACTGTATTTAGAATTGCATAGCCTACCTGCATTACTGCGTGCAGTTCCGAGTTCCACAATTTGAAAGGGGCATTCAGGTCCTTTAAAGCATACAGAAGAGGACAATAACATTGTTGAGGGATGGAAAGCACGTCCCATGAGGAGCGGCTGCGGTGACTCACGCTGCCCAGGCTGAGATGCCTCGTTACTCTCTGCAGCTCCCTGAATGGAAGCAGGATGAGGTGCTGGGCTGTGACCTGGTCACTGATGGCAGGACAGGAATGGCACAAAGCTGCCAGTGCAGGGTAAGGCTGGGCATGAGGAAAAGTTTATTTACCATGAGGGTGGTCAAACACTGGAGCAGGCTTCCTGGAGAGCTGGCTGGTGCCCCCATGCTCAAGAGACATTTGAACAACACCCACATTAATATACTTTCACTTTTGGTTAGTCCTGGTCAGGCAATGAACTAGATGATCTTCAAAGGTCCTCTTTAGCAGAACTATTCTATTTGATTTTACCTACCAAAACCTAGAAGAAAAATCCAAGCTTTCTCACAGTGCAGTCAATCACTTATTGAAGGAAAATTCCCCTACCAACTTGATTGTATCTCAGAAAGTAACAGAATAGATTCTTCTAGTGGGGTCATTACCAGTAAAATTTACAGAGTGCAGCTAGTCTATAAAGAACAGCCTTAGTAAGTTCAGATCACCTACAGTGGGCATAGAGAGCAGTTCACTCCTTGTTTTTCTTCAGTGTCCATCTCCTCCTTATGCCACGCACACATACAAAATTCTCAATCATTGCTCACAGATCAAGCTTCCCAGACCTCAGCTCTTCTTCCTTCAAGAAAGATATGAAAGGTTTGGAGAGAGTCCAGCTGTGTAACGCCCAAAGCTAGACACAACATTCAGATTGAGCCTAACCAAAGCTTTGACAAGTGAAAAGATTACAGCATGTGCCTTGCAGGCTTCCTGTTGGTGCCACGTGCATGTCTCCAGGCACTGCAGTACTGGTGATTCATATTCAACTCAGGCTTAGTTCACTCAGGCTCTCTGATGCCTTCTACTGCAACTCTTGTCTACTCATTTTAACCCCCAGCCCATGATTAATATAGTTCCCTTTTTTTTTTTTTTTTTTGTCTGGTAGAACATTTTAATTTTTTTTTCCCCAAAAGGCATATCACAAAAGTCATGCTGATGCCAAGCAGTGAAAGCATGCTTCTCTTGCTAAGCTCCCACATGGACCCTACAGATTTCCCAGGATCACCAGATTAGATTCTTAAGCCACCCACTGAAAAAATAAAGTATGAATTTATGTTTCTCAAAACAATCAAACTAAATTTTCTATAAATTCTAATCCTATGCTCTAGCTATGGTCTTCTCTAGGCTTGGAATCACTGCAAATTGAAAGATTTGGAGTTTTTTTGTTGTTATTTTTCCATCCTATCATCTGGTTTGCACAGCAGCGCTCAGCAGACACTCTCAGACCTTGGCTGAGACCAATTTCACCAGTTCTGCACACACCAGAGAGTAGCTGATCTAGCACCTGAATTCTTAGTTTGCATTTGGAAAAAAAAAAAAAAAAAAAAAAAAAAGCTAAAAGCAAGTCTAGCAAATAAGCTCCAAAATAAGATGTTATCAAGTGCCTGACAGCTTTCAGTTGCTGGTTTGTTGTATGGGTTTTGGTTTGTTTGTTTGTTTGTTTTTGTATTACAAAAATAATAGTAAGTGAACAAAGCAAGAAACATTCACAGATTGCTCACATTTAGAGATAGTGTCAGAAATATTAATTTACTTAAATATAAATGCTAGCAAGCAAGTCGGTATAGAGGCAAGTGCAGCGCCACTCAGTAAGTAGAGGTGGGGGAACACGAGAAGGCTTGCTCTAACAAGCAGAGATGTGTGAACTAATTCCTGCAAGTAGTTTATGTAGCAACTTCAACTCCTGTTAACAAATACCAGAGGACACTTACATTGCTGTAAATTTATCCTTTATTTAGGAATATTAATAAATTAATTCTGTGACCCTACTCAGTCTCCAATTTGCTTGCAAACTATTTGCCACCCCATCAAGATCTTACGTCCACAAACCAGATTACTTAATTAATCCACATTTTTTTAGTTTATAAACCTGCAGCATTTTTAAGTCCCTGCATTAAAGATAATGCAAATGAGCATCATGCCATTTTTATCTTTCTCAGCTGAGCATTTCAGAAATCAGGAACTTGTTCACGTGCATTAACTACGGACAACGCTCACTGCGTTTTCTAAATGCAAACTAAATAAGGAAATTCCTAACCAATTTTTACTTTCAGAAAAATGAGATTTAATCCAACCTGATCAATCAATTCATAACTTTTTTGAGGCAGATTGAAGATTTGCTAAATATCACATAATAAATAATTACCTGGCACATACAGGATACAGGGTTCCAGTAACTACACAATGGCAGGTTTCCTTACTGCACAGTCTAGACAAATAGAACTGTATTTCAAACCAATCACTGTATCATTTTTTTTTTCCCATTGTTGACTTCTACTTTACCGTTGTGAAATCTCCATTTAATGTACTCTCTTGGTTTAGAAGTATCCTGCCTACACATTATTTCAGTTAAGCTTGCCAGAGCTGGCATATGTAAAGTTCTTGGTAAGAATTCCACACTTCGTGCAACTCCACTGGTAAATGGCAAAGGTGCTGCCAGAATAACTTTACTAAGCTGGTAGAAAAAAAAAAAAAAAAAAAAAAATCAAATAACGTAAAGTAAAATAGTAAAATCTATACAGAAAAGCATTTTGAATATCTTCTCTTACTGCTCATTTCTGATGCATCAAATCCATCTGATTTAAAAGTAATCTTGGAAATGATGGGGTACCTGAAAAAATGGCACAAAAGGCATTTCTAAAGAACCTGTTTCTCTTTTTGTGCTACTACAAATATAGAAATGGCTTTCTGAAAGCTTCTAACAGGAAGATTACACTGAATGTTAGATATTTGATGTGTGCTGAAAAAGGCCTTTAATATTACAAAAGTAGAGTCCTTAATCCAAGGTTCAAATGCCTATTTTAAAGGCATTTGGCATTATATTTAAACAAAGCTAGTGCAGTCCCTGCAGCTGCAAATTGCAGGGAACAAATGCAAATCGCAAGAGTTCACACTGCAAGCTCTGAAAAGTCATCAAAGCCTCCAAGTGCTTTTAAAGAATAACATATAAAATGCCACAAGACCTCACAAGCTACCCTGCAGGAATCCATTGCTTTTTACCTGATAGAGCAGTGAAGCTAAGAACTTTGATCCTTTCTTTTTCCAGAGCCTCTGTGAAAGTGCAAATAAGCACCCAGTACACATACATACCATGAAAAGAAAAAAATAGACATCTTCTAAAAATTTACATGAAACAAGTTACATCACAAACTGCATCTATGCCATGCCACTGAAGATGGATAAATTAACAGAAAAGTTTTGCGATGCTGCTGCCAGGAGACATTGATGGTAAGGAAAAAAACTATAATCGCCTGATACTCCTCAGCTGCCACAACTTGTAGGGAAAATTCAACTTTAAATAATACCTCTCATCTAGCGAAAAGTTATCCCTATTCTGTTGATACAAAATTACATGCAGAAGGAGGTTATATAAGAATTTTTAAAACCTTCATTTTAATTCAGTAGTGTACAAAGGCATTATGTACACTCTATCGCCATTTTGGATACCTAGTAATTTTACAAATTGAAATGCAAGTTAACAAATAATATAGAATGTAATAATAGAAGGCTCTATGTAAAATAGAATGCAATGTAAAAGGCTCAACCAGTAAAGCTGCAGATTGTTTCCTTTTAAACCTTTCGTTCTTCTAGCATATAGAAGTAAGACTAGTAGGAATGTCACAAGCCAAACAATCAAGTGGGATATAAATTAATTTCTGAAAGACATCTAATTTTAAAGCTTGGAATACAATAAATTAGCAGTTGTAGAAAGTGGCCGTCTTCTTTTCGTTTAGCAGAAGAGAACCAACGTGTTTAATTCAAAGGCATCAAAGACATTTGCCCCTGGGCAACCTGAGCCTGGCCATCTGAGGACGTTACACAGAATCATAGCAATGCTCAGGTCGGAAAAGACCTTAAAGATCATTGAGTCGGACCACAACCTAACCATACTACCCTAACTCTAACAACCCTCCTCTAAATCATGTCCCTGTGCACCACATCCAAATGGTTTTTAAACACATCCAGGGATGATGACTCAACCACTTCCCTGGGGAGCCTACTCCAGTACAGTTATACCACAACATCCATGCTCTCCGCTTCTGGGCTGCCCCAACTCACATTAAAGATCATTCTGCAGCTTTCTTAAAGGTTTTGCTCTCAATGCTTTCTTCTTCCCATTAAGAAGAAATTTTTAATTTCTCCAATCCTGAGGTACCACCCCCATTCATGTGTCGCAACACTACCGGACGTTATCCCCTGGCCCCGGTGAAAAGCTGTATGCAGTCAATCTTCATCAAGTCAAAGGGCAGAGCAGTGTGAGGGGGAATATACAGGATAAAACCTTCCAAAGAGAAAAACCTGATTCCCAAAGCCTGAGGGTTTCTTGCCTATTTCCTAAGGCTCCAAAGTTGAGAAAAGTACAAGAAAACTTTCCACTCCACTGAAGTTATTACTAACAGGCAGGTGGAAACTGCTCACATGCAGGGTTATTTCTGAGCTGGATTTGATTTTCTTATTAGCAAGGCAGTAAACAACAACAACAAAACAGACCTTGCAGTATGAGTGCAAGAGATGGTGCTCACCTTGAGCCGGGCTCAAATCAAGCAGCAGGAAGAGCCACGTCACACTCAGCTAAACCAGCAACCGCAATTTGCACTTCAGCAGGCAAGCCCTCACCTGCAGGACAAAGCAACTACCCACTGAAGTGTGAGGCAGGAACACCAGCTACACATTGCATGTCTTCACAGAACAGCAACTCTTCATTTTCCACAGGGCTGTGTGCAGGCAGGAACTCAGGGTCTGAGCAGAAGGGAGCCTCACCATGTCACAGCCCTGCTGGCATCCTGGTTCCACCACTCATCCCCTGCAGGCATTCTCAACAATGACACTGCCAATATTGCTCTTTTCCAATGAGCGATGGGCCTGCTGGGATTTTACAGCCTTTGGTACCTTGTAAAATTGCACTGCACTCAGTACTGCTGCAATTCCCACGGGCCTTCTAATTTTGTTGTTAGTAAATTGATTGATAAAAATGGCCACAGATAAAAACGCTTGACTGCATACTACTTAAAAACTTCCACTGATGCAGCACATTAATTCTCCGCATGATTCACATGCAACAACTACTCTACAGCAGCATTAAAGATGCTCCTCTCAGTAAAAGCATTCCTATGATGTTTTATTTTAAAAAGAACATGCCTGGGGGCCAAGTACACAGCACATGCATGGGAAAAAGAAGGGACCTAGCCCTGGGAATATAAAAAAAAAAAAAAAAAAAAAAAGCTGACTAAGACAAGACCAACACAGCACACGGCTGAGCAGATCTGGATTTGTCAGAGGATACAACTCCCCTACAATTCCCAGTGTCCCTACTAATTTCAAACACAGGTCACCATCACATGATAAGGTCTGTCATTTGAAGAAAGAAGAAATGTAAGCCATGTAGCACACATCAGCCTAGAATAATCACTAACAGTAAAGACAAATGTAATGATGTATATCAGTCTGCTCTGCAATGCTGCTGACAGCCTCAGACAGAAAGACAGAAACTACATCTGGGAAAAAGATGGGTCTCGGAGGTTGTACACAGCCTTGATTATGCTCCTGGAAAGTAAATCTTGTCCTGCTTTCCTGTTGTATACACAGGTGCCTGGAGAGCAGCCTGAATGCTCAAGCTTTTGTCCTCAACTCTCTCAGGCCACCTCCGTAGCTTTTGTTTTACACAGCGTGGCCTGGCACCCCTACTGTGACCAAGCTCAATGCTCATTACAGCACCGTCTATAAATGTGACCTAATTTTTATGCTTGAGTGTCAACATCTTGGACCTCTGCCTCTCCAGGGGGCATGCAATGGGTCAGGATCTCACACAGCTGCCACTACAAACTTAAAGGTCAGGTGTTTGCATAGATAGCTAAGTAAGTAAATAAAGGTTGTAAGCTGAACACTACCTTGAATGCAGGTGCACGAATAAAGAAGCTAAAAATCACTTTATCAGCAGTCAAGCTGTTAGAGAGCTGTTTGCAACCCACTGCCACCAACCAGTTCTCTGAGATAGGGTACAAAATGGCATAGGAAATAAGAGGGCTTCCAGAGCACTCCTAAGCTTCACACATCTGTCATGATACACTGCTCCAGTGCAAAGTCACTCCAGATTCCAAAGAAGAGGAAAAGGAGCTGAGAGGACTGAGTCACTCTCCACATCACAACAGGCTGCTGTGCTGCACGTCTGCTTGCTTGGGAGCAACCACATTTTTAGCAGTACAAATTACTCAGAGAGACATTCACTATCTGTTACCTGTGGTCACAAACTTTATGAAAACTTTATGTGGTGGTAACAACCACCACAGTTACCTGCAACTTGCATTTAAAGATTATCCACTGGACAATAACACAGAGTATTTATCAGAAGGTTTATTGAAGCACATCGTTTTAGAATCAAAGGGAACAAGTCAGGGCAACTGATGCAACTGGAAAAAAACCACATATTTTCAAGACTCAGTAACCCTCTTCCTGGTCTGAAAGTGCTTTACATAATCGTGCCTCATTTGGGGAAGCCTTAAGACACAGACTGCTTGTGCAGTACCCTACCCATCAGGCACACGCAGTTCCTCAGTCCCCTGCACTACAGAATCATAGAACTGCTCAGGTCGAAAAAGACCTTCAAGATCAACTCCAATCACAACCTAAACACACTACCCTAACTCTAACAACCCTCCACTAAACCGTGTCCCTGAGCACCACAGCTCCATTCACGCAGGCCTCGCACGGCCTTTCATCGTAGGGCACTTCCAAAACCCTCCTGCCATACGGAGGCTCACAGACAGTCCGGCCTGCAGGTACGAGGCAGCGCCGGGGCGGGAGGCGCTCTGACAGCACTGCCTCTCAGCAGGGCCCGGGCGAGGAGCCTGCGAGCCTCCCCCGCCGCCGCTGAACCACAGGGCACGCACACCCACGGCAGCTGCCTGGGAGCCAGGACCTCCCTCCCCTTCCCCGCTCGCCGTCCCCCTCACAGCGCCGGCCTGAGGTGACGGTGCGCAGCGACTGCGCATGCCCGCACCAGCAGCTCCATTGCGCCTGCGCGGAGCTGCCGACCGAGGGGGAGGGGATCGCGCGCTCCCACTCTTGCCCCGCGCTCGGCCCGGGGGGAAAATGGCGAGCCTGATTCCCGCGGCGACCTCATCTCCCGCCGGCGCTCCTTCCCGTAGCAAGAAGCGCCCGGCAAGCCCGGGCACCGGCAGCGGTCCGGCCAAGAAAAAGAAAGTGGCGGCGTCGAGCGGCTCGCAGGTAACGCTCGCGGGCGGGCGGGAGGCGCGCATGTGCTACGGCGCTTTCCGCGCTCCCCCGCACACCGCGCATGCGCAGAGCCGTGGGGGAGTGCCCTGCTGCCCGCGGGGTGTGTGCGCGCTGCGCAGTGTGCCTTCGTGCTGGGACTGTTCGTTCGTAGCGAACGAGAGGTCGTCTCCAGGTCTCTTGTCCTTTTAATTACTACTACTGAACCTGGGGAGAATGAGTATCTTCGATACTGATCTAAAAAATGCCACTCATTCCTCTATCTCAGTGTTCACAGAAGTATTTTCACAGATGTTTAGAGAAACAGGAAGCATCTAAAAGAGTTTATTCTATGTTAAGATGTGACCAGTGAGCAAAATGCTTGCACCTGACAGCTAACAAGCTTCAAAGACAGAATTTGAACTAAGTGAGGGACTTGGAAATAATTTTGCCAGAGGACAAAACCCAGCTGAGTTGCTGGCTGTGTAACTAAGAGGTGAAGCTTTGCATCGGCTTAGGAAAAGCAGTTTTTAAAATCGCTTCACTGTCAGCGCAAAACCCATCCAGCTCAACCCTTGCTGTCGTCTGATTGCCCCCAGCAGCTCAGCCCAGGGCCCCATTCCAGCCTGGCCTTTAGCACTCCAGCGATGGGGCACTACAGCCTCTGTGGGCAGCTGTGCCAGCGCCTCACTGCCCTCTATGTAAAGCATTTTCCCCTGACATCTGTCCCACTTCTCAAGCAGCATGTCTGGATTATTTCTCCTAGAAAGATTCTGTCAGCCAACATAAAAAAAAAAAGGGCTGGAGAAAATATTCTATATTTCATCCCATACATGATTCTTCTCAGTCATATTTCACGGACCATAATAGTAGCGTAGCTGCAAAGTATGCACGGCCTGTTAGGTTGCTTATTTTCACACGAACCATTAGATCAGGGAAACGTGTATGCATTTTCCTGCAGATCTTCTCTCCAGACAATTGAAAGCCATTGCGTACATGCCAAGGCACAGACAGAAACCTTTCCATGTTCTGAACGATGCTCTTGTAACTCTTGTTTTCCCCCTGTGGCATTTACATAGTTTATTTTCCTTTTTCTGGCACTCTTATCCCCAGGAGAGGCTGTACGAACCACAGTGATTAATGTAGCTAACAAACTGCACTGCAACCATGAAGAATTACTGCCTGGCATGATTGTATTTGACAACTTTTTTCAAGGTCTATTAGGAATAAGAATCGGGATTTCCAGCATGGAAAAGACCGCTCTGTGTCTGTATGCATGTATAAAATCCTTTACACTTAACAACCTTCTCCAGAACTTCAACCTTTAAAACTGTTCTCTGAAGTTTACATCAAACTGAAGCCCATAGGTAGCTTCCAGTATTATGAGACAACCCACGATCTCTTACCCAAACTGAGTTTTGATAAACAGTTTTTGCAGATCTTCTCACAAGAGATTTCAGTGGAGAGAGGAGTAATTTCTCATTCAAGTCAGCATATGCATCCACTGACTTCAGCAGCTCAGATCAATCCCATAAGGAAAAGAGAAAAAATGAGGCTCTGAAAGTGCCTAACCTAAGAAATGGGACAAGAAGCAGCTCGTTGATCTTCTTGCTATCACATTCAATGTTGCTGACTAGCTCTGGTGTGAGCCAGTTTGAATAGAAACGAAATGGAAAATGGGGATGTTGCATTTTTTGACTTAGAAACATTGATCACCTGATCACATTCTTCTTCGGTACCTCATTTAATCTGTGCATCCAGAAGCTTTACGTAGTCCATAGTTAATTGCTGAGTAATGTACTTTTTCTGGATAAGGAAACCTGTGACACAAGGAAAAAGTAATTCTAGCCTGCTGAGCTCTTCAGAATACAGCCTGTCAACAAGCACTTAACGCTCTATTTTAAATTATAAATGGATAAATGGATAAATTATCCAATTTTTAAGTGGATCAGCCAGTCAGAGACTAAGTCATCAATGAATTTTAAATATGCTTTCTAAATGTATTAACTACCGAGTATCCAGTCATTGTGGGCCTTTAATTAATTAACTAGTTAGTTTATCTCTAATGCCACATGAATAACATCCTTCATTCAGCTGTCTGGTAAGTACACACTCTTAACACACGCCATGTGCATCACAAGTTTGGATGTTGCAGTTAGTACTCTTCTGTCTGTTCAGTTTCCTAAGTAACCCCTTTGATATTTTTAACAGCTTCATACAGCCTCATTTCAGCCTTTCAGGTGCCAAATATATCATTCTTTAGCTCAGCATGGTATGGTTTCTATTTTAAACAAACTGACATTGTGAAACAAATGGGAAAATAGTGAATTATATCCCTAGTTAATTAGCACACTACAGGTAAGAGGATCCCTACCAAGAGGTCTCTAACTACCTGCAATGTCAGCTTAGGATCTGAGGACTCTGCTAAAGTACTCTAAAGTACATTGTATGCTTTTGAGTGTTACATTAACTGGTAACTTCTGCATGGCCTACCTCAAAATACACTTAATGCTGCCAATTTTGAGTTTCCTCACATCTGTGATTCCGTCACTGTGAAATAAAACAAAAATGTTTTCTTTCAGTGTGACTTCTGCAAGTTGCATCAGCTTGCTTTTCTTTCGTAAGCTTTATGTCACAAGTAGCTATCAGCGTAGTGCTTATGCTGAAAGATGTGCTGATATGATAAAACTGTAGATTTCAAATAATCACCCAAAATGTGCTAATTTTTAATAGAACAGTCTTGCTTGAGTAATTAGCTAGTTTGAGTAACTGTGTGTGTACTGTATAAGAATGCACAAGGATCACACAGCATACAGATGTTTTAAACCCAGTTTTGATGATGTTTCTCTGACACACAGTCTAGAATACGAGTTTCTACTTTGTCTGAGATACACTTTTAAGGCATTAGCAAATAACATTCTGTGGAGTTGGTGTGACTTACCAGCCCAAAGGTATTGAGTCATGTTTGCTTTGGAAGAACATTGCCCATAGGGCTTGTCGGTCATGTCTACAGAAGGAGACACATGCTTTTTGGATATAATGCCTGAATTTACCAAATGTAAAATTAAAAATGAGTTTACAGGAAACCACAATTGCAGATTGATTACATCATTTCTATTAGCCTTGCACAATGATTCCTCCCATGTGGTTGTGCCACTGAAAAATACCTCAGTCTTTACTGCAGCAAATGATTTTTAATGTTGAAGATTATTATGTATATTAAAACGTTAACCTCAGGTGTGAAAACCAGTGCTGTTTTTTGACTTACATAGCACCATTCAATTTGATGTCTTTGCCCAGTGATTTCCAATAGCTTCTGTGTGGGTTCAGCTCCACTGCTGACAGAAGTAACAGAAGCTCTTGGACAGACCTGTCTCCAGGTCTCTTGTCTTTTTAATTACTACTACTTAAACTGGGAGAGAATGAGTATCTTCGATACTAATCTAAAAAATGCCACTAATTCCTCTACCTTAATGTTCACAGCAGTATTTTCACAGATGTTTAGAGGAACAGGAAGCGTCTAAAAGAGTTTATTCTATGTTAAGATGTGACCAGTGAGCAAAATGCTTGCACCTGACAGCTAACAAGCTTCAAAGACAGAATTTGCATTAAGATAAGAGAGGGGCTTGGAAATAATTTTGTCAGAGGATAAAGAGAGAAAATGTGCTAAATGTGGCAAATGCATATTTGCTTACATGCTTGTGAAACAACTTCACACATGAGTGATGAGTAAATGCCTCACTTGCAGAATGATATCAAAGTTTGTCTCACATTTTGAACGGATGTAAGCTGCTTCATAAACTACAGAAATACACCAAGAATGCTCCTGCTTCCTCTCTCTCCAACTCTGTAACAAGTTTTGGTGCAATTTACAAAATAACGATTGAACTTCCTCCTCTGCAAGACTTGAGTGGAATTTCTGAATTACTTACATGATTAAATACATTGATTTTATCTCTGCGAATATTGCAGCACTGCTACTGGAAACCATTTTACGTAACTGTTTCTCATATGTATATTTCACAGTCTTCCCTTTTTCTCATTCTGTGCTCCAAAACAAGAGCTCTACAACAGTGTTAGAAAATACAAAAGTCAAAATGGTGTAAGGTTCTCTTAAATAAGTTCCTCTAATGCACAACCTTAAAATAAAAGGAACAATTCTAAGATAAGCTTAGAACTCCATTTTTTATGGAAAATGTAACTGAATGATGGTATTTTACGTTGTCACCTGAAGATCACCTGATGAGGAGCTGCTCTCTCAACAGCACTTAGCTGTGTACTTATTAGAATGGCTGTTGTTGTGTATTCGGAAGCTAACAACAGAGAGCTTACCCGGGGATATAAATAGCTTGGAATTGGACTCCAAACCATCAGTAAATTTAATCAGTTCTCCTGTTCTGCTGTTTTACCAAGCCTATCGCTGTAAGTAGGAAGCCATCAAATCAATTTAAAAATAACTTTGTTTTAAAGAGTCCATTTGATCTGGCTCTAATTTCCTGAAAAATGAGGTTAGGGTAGGATGAGTTTAACCACAGAATCACAGAGTGTGACTACAACCACTGCACCGAACTGCTGCTTTCACTGTGTTTCGGGACAAGAACCTTCTGCTGTACGGCACGGCGCAATAATGATTTTCTGATTTGACAGGAAAAATGAATTGCTTACGAATACAGACAACCTTGTTTACAGCCCTAACCAGTGTAACACTAATCTTACTTTCATAATACTTTCCCCGACAAGACTTTCTGTAAGAGAAAAGCATAATTTTCTTTTGTAGCTGGAAATTTAAAAAACAAATTGTGGTTTTCTCCAACCTCTTTGCCCAGAGACAGCAAGACCCTGATACAACACAGTAGTAGGGAGGTGTAAGTACATGTGCACATGCCAGTTTATGAAAAAGCCATCTTTTCATTATGCTGTGAAGTTTTTTGTTTTGATTTGTTTTTTTCCTGCTTAAACATCTCTCAGCCCTGAAGGTTACGACAGTAACTGAAAAAAAAAAAGAATTTAACCAATGCACTGGACCCAATCTGAAGCTACTGCTTGTTTCCAACAAAGACATAATCTGCTCCCAGGGCATGTCAACTCAAACCTAATTAAATTGATTTAAATGGATAAGGAATGCTTTAAACTGGATAAAGAGTAGCTATGGTGATACACTGCAACCAATTGCTAGGTACTGATAAGAATTCCTGAGGTGAGCTGTTCAGGTTGCGCTCTCGTTCACGTTCCTACCCAAGAGTCTTGGCTCTTACAAATGAACTCATCCAGCTGAAACCGTACTGCCTCGTCCTAACAAGAGTTTGAGCAGCAGTGGGCAGGTTATGATAGCTGTACCATGGGCAGGTATTGTAATCCAACATTACACTGCACGTCATCAGGCCACAAAGCATGGAAAATCCCTGGAAATGGCAGATCTCTGAATGAAGCAGATAGGGTCATCACTTAGATTAATGCCTTTTAAACACGCGTGACCGCAAAGATGATAGTCTGTGTGATAAAGCAGACCGTGAAGAGCTGAAATATGAAGCGTCTCTTCTAGGAGGTTTTTTTGTACTCTTATAAGAAACAGCTCGTTTTCAGGCTGTCCACTAATGAGAGCCAGGATTCTCCTGAGGAACTGGTTTCTGTCAGTTGCACATCTGAAGTCAAATCTATTAAAAAAGCAGAATCCCTGCAATCCCACAGAAGGAGAAACAGTAATTAAAAACGATTAGCGTATTTTATAGGGAAATGTTCCTAAAGTGTTGTGTGTTTTAAGCTTAGCTTCATTTTAAGAAATTTATGTAGCAATCTGGATTAAAAGGAAGACTGTCAAAGCTGAGAGCTGAGCACTGACTTTGCTTGACATTTGTCACATACTGAAGGGTTTAGAGGATCTGTAATCGTAGCATCATGTGAATTTCCAAACCAGTCTATGCCAGTCTGAGAACTACCGGTCCCCCTACCAAATGGGATTAGATTTGAGATTTAGAGTAAACACAGATGTGTGTTTTTGTAGAAGGGTGAAAGCATATGTGTGTTGACTTGTACTATGGGCATCAATATGTCATGTTATTTACCCATCTCACTTTATCCTGGCAAGAGATCTTAGTTTTTCCTTTAGCCAGAAGATAATGGAGAGTCTTACTGTGATTCAGTGTCAGGATTCATAATAAACATACAGGAAGGTTAAAAGAAAGAATAAATATGGTTCATTGCTTCTATTGCAAGGAGATAAAACAGAATGGATTTTTTTTTTTTGAAAGAGAAAGAACAATCTATAAAACATTTTACACATGTACTTTGGCGTGACATTTTGTGTGAGAGGCAGTGCTCCTGAAAGGCAGTGTGAGGGGCCCATTAGCACATTGAAAGGTTCAGGTTAACCAAAGAAAACTTGAAATGCTTAACCAAGTAGTGCAGATTAGAATAGCTGTCAGCCCTTTTTTCACATTTTTGTGAAGTGAAATGATTATGTTAGATAATATTTCAGTTCTTTCTTTAGCAGTGCATTGGCAATGCAGTTATATAAACAGCAATGCAGCTATATAAATGTATTAATTTTTTTATTAGAAAGGCTAATAGAGATATTAATTTGGTACCATGGCAGTCTTTTTAACATATTTTTAAGCATTCCAAGAACACAGAATTGAGACATCGGTTGTTTATTTTGGCTTAGAGCTGTAGAAAGCCATAAAAATTGTGACAGTGCATTGCAAAATATACCTTTCCCTCACAGCAACATTCATATCCATCAACAGCATGTCTTGTCTCCCTGGAAAGCACACCTACAATTTTGGGAGGCACAGTTAACCACTCTAGTAATTTATCTTGATATAAAGGAGAGAGGCTCAGTCTCCTACTGTCTGCTTCACATCTCCCTGCCTTTACAGCCTTGTCAGCTTCACACCAGGCCTGCCCAACCCTCAGCAGTACTTAGACCTTCCCCTCTCCTAGAAGATGCTCTGTGTCTCTGCTGCCTTGGTGAGCTGGGCTGGTTCACAGGGGATCTGTTAGGCAGGAACTAACATAGGGAAGAAGTTGGACCATGCAGGAAAAAAAAAACAACAATAACACTTTTCCATTACAAGTGAGCTGTTGCCTAAACTTGGAGATTCTTAACTGCAGGTTTCAGTAGTTTACCTTAACAAACCAAGAGGAAACTGCAGCAATTCAAGCTCTGACTCATTAGCAGATCCCATGCCCCTTGCTAATGGAGGGGTAGGGAAGGCTGCCTTACTGCTTGCTTGTCAGCCCCTTAGAGGTGATTCTGTGTCACCAAAATATGCTAGAGGGAAATGCTAGGGCTGGGTCCTGATGCTGCTTCTCCCTGAAGATTTAGACAACTGTTTCTATTTAGATTCAGAACCATGAACATCTGCCTTTTCGAGGGCCAATAGTAAGTCCTTTCTTTCAAAAGCAGAACAGAAGTCACACTTAGGGCACTGATACTTGCTTTTTTTCTGTGAGGGGTTCTTCCAGCTGCTTGCTGGATCCCCCACGTGAAGTTAGTTCTGTTCCTGCCTCTGTCCCAGGGGACTCAGAGCCCCTTTTTCCACACACACACCCTAACCGCCAGGCTTGGAGCCAGTGTGGTGCAGTGGGAGAGGCATGGAAATGTTTCCTCCTCTGCAGCTGAGGATGGATATTCTGTTTGTTCCAAAGAGAATGACTGCATAGTCTGGTATTGAGGACAGTTGTTAGAATGGCCTCTTTTATGTCCTTTTTTTTTCTGCTTGATTTAAAAAAAGCTAGGTAGACGTGCCATTTAATAACAAGTATTTATGTTGTAATAAAAATATATGACTGTTATTCCAAGAAACAAATTTGAAATGGATAAGAAGGAAATCGTTTTATGAGTGATATGTAATTAAACTGTAGCATAGGCTTGCATGGAGCCCCTGTGTTTGTAAGGGTGCTGTGTGCTGTATCACTACAGCCTTATTTGCTACTTCCACAGATTTATGCATTTCCAAGGTAGTAGAAGAGTGAGAAAAAGGGTAGGAAAAGCTGAGACACCTGTAATAGTTTCTGTGTAATTTTGAGAAAGGTTTACAATTATGGATATTGTCAACTAAGTGGAATAGGTTGTAAAAACAAACAAGCTTCCAAGCATA
Organism: Tympanuchus pallidicinctus; assembly: GCF_026119805.1. Taxonomy (NCBI): domain Eukaryota; kingdom Metazoa; phylum Chordata; class Aves; order Galliformes; family Phasianidae; genus Tympanuchus; species Tympanuchus pallidicinctus. The sequence continues at coordinate 12,767,526 of NW_026294769.1, forward strand.
CAACGATTCAGCAACTTCCAAATCTAATTACAAACTGAAAACAATTGCTTAGAGTGTAGTTAGGTAGTCAGTTAGACCATCTTTGGAGTAAAGGTCAGTGGCATCCCAGGAACACGGGATGTTAATCAGCGAAGGGAGAGAGTGTTAAGAAAATACTTGCCATCTGTGAGAAAGAAGGGAGTTAAAGCCCTGCAGAAAACTGTATATAAGTTATGTGCCCTAAAAAATCTTTCTTTGGAGTTGTTATAGAGTCCATTCAGAAGCTTGCCTTAATTTTCCAGATAAACAGATGTATGTAATAAAAGATAGCCCCTCTGCCTAGAAACTTTATGCCCTGAAACCATCAAGACTACAGTGAAATACTGCTGAAATAGAACATGCAGAAATTAGGGCAGTAATTAACGTGAGTTATATGACTGCTCATGACCAAAAGAGCTTTTTGTTAATAAAAACAGTATTTTCTATGTCATAGCATATTGATTTTTTACTAGAGACATGGAAGGCAGCCCAGAGAGCTGTGCTATCACTGTACTTGGAGGTGCTCATGCCACCTGGCCCAAGTTCATTTCTGATCCTGGCTAGAGGAGGAAGTGGTTTGGCCACCTCCGAAGGTCCCCTCCAGCCTCATCGTGCTGTGATGCAGTGAGCATCTCCTTTCAGACACCTGGTTTATTTGATAAAGATGGGTCCATCCTCTCCCTGGATGTGCAGCCCTACAGTCCTTTAGCAGCTCGCTCTGGGTACTGCAATTGTACTGCAACCTTCCCCACGGTGTCTTAATGAAGCCCCAGACTCAATGACTGTGTTTTATTATTACTATTCTCCCTTCTCTATAACAATACTTAACATTTTGCTAGAATTTCTTTTCCCTCTGAGGAGCATCACAATGTTCTTACAGATATGTTAGCTCTAAAAGTCAAAAAACCAAAACAGGAAAACACCATTGCATCTTGACACACTCGCAGCGCATTCAGGCCCCTCAGCCCTGGTCTGAGGTTGTCAGCTGGGAGAGTCCTTATTCCTTAAAGGTAACCACCTTTGTTTACTTAGTCTAGAACTAGCAGTGCTCGTGTGAGTCTCAAATGAGCATCCTTCAATATTCTCTATTGGTCAGAAGTTTTCCTTTACTTTTTGCTATGTCCAATTTGTAGCAGCCAGAATTGTTTTTTGTTGCAGCCACAGAAATGTACTTTTATCCTCCTTTCTCTGTGTCCAAAAGGTATTTTTTTGATTTGCTACATCACAGATTTTGGAAAACTTATCAAGAAACCCTATTAAGCCCATCAGAAAATATTAAACACTGTGTTTCTCTCTCATCCGTGATAATGGATGTGATACTTCACTGATTATAATGTAGTGGGAAAGTCAAGTCTTGTAACAGTTCTGTTTTGCTTTAAATCCAGCAAAATAGGCAGTCAGGATACAAGTTTATATGCAAAACACTAAACTGTCTGGCTCTTTCCAGGATGTACATGGGTCCTCATCTTCTTCATCTTCACTATGTAACAACAAGGTGAATTGTACTGCCACAAAATTACACAACTGAGCAAACAACCACTGGCTTGTACAAATATTTCTGCAGAAACATTTAGAAATTTGCTCTCAAATTAGCACTGCTCTCTGCTCCCTTTTCCCTCAGTAGTCTCAGAATAGCGTGCAGTGTATCACCTTATTTTCATCGGAGTAAAATCAGCCATATGTTGTCTGTTTTGGTACAGTCATCAGTATTTTTGTCATCCAGTTTTATCCAGTTAAACGTATGTATTCATAGGATAATGCATCTACAGTTTTGCTTAAGTTTTGGAAACTGCTATTCAAAGCAGGACTGCTTGGTGTTGAGGCTGTTAGACCTTTGGAGCATGCGACACAGCTACTGCTCTCTGATATCATGTACCTCTGGGAACTTTTTGAAGTTAAAAACAAAACATTTTTACTCTCAATTGCTTTAGAAGTGATTTATCTCATATGCCACTGTACCTTTATGGTCAGACTAGATGATCTTAATGGTCTTCTCTGACCTTACTGATTGTATGATTGTAGCTAACATTTGCCTTTCTGACATCATGTGTCGGTATGAGTCTCAAATACCTAAACATAAATGAAAAAAATCTCAAGCAAGTAACTTTAGACTGAAGTCTTTGCAGTAAGACTGCATGCATTGTGGCAGCAGGAAGTATAATTAGCAGAGATGTAATGGAAATAAAATGAGAATTTTTATATGTTTCAAGTGACAATTAAGACAGACACAAAGAGGGCCTAAAAGTTGCAAAAAAACAGGAAAAAAAAGTAAAGTTTTGTTATCTGTACCTGTTTACCAGTTAGTCCACAATTATGGATATAAAACTAGAGTATTCTAATTGCTTGAAACTAATTAATGCCCTTCCCTGAAGAAAATACTCAAACTTTGTTTCCTATCAAAACTGATAATGATTTACAGAATAAACTAAAATCAGGAAAGTGAGTATATTTTGCAGAATGCCATTGCTTTCTTGTCAGCCACAGGAGCTGGTATCTCTTTGCTTTCCATGTCTCCGATTCAGGCGCAGATAGGTGCATGGACTTGGATTCTACTCCAACTTGACCAAAGTTATTGGACAGAGGGATTTTGATATGCTCCCTGATCCCCTGATCAGCATTACAGTGAGAAAAGCACATCAGCATAGTGTAATCCTCCGTTTTATTTCCCTGGAATTCTTTGACCTCAGCTGTTCTGTAGCAAATGAAGTACTGAAAACTTTAGCATGCAGTTGAGCCAAAGTCCTTGCCTGAACTGATTTTTTTTTCTAATAGAGAAAGGAAGGTACTGGCAGTTTTTATAAAAAAATCAATTGTGATTTACTCCAGTCTTTCTTGCTACTCTATTTCCATACATTTTCAGTCATGAAGCCCATCAGTTTAGAACATTTCTTTCTTGTGAGGAACCAAAATATTCTGTTAGCTGGGCTTAGTTTTATTTACTCTTGGAGAAAGCATGAATTAATGTGCTTTTTCATTCTATCTACGCTAAAATTTTAGCTCCAAAGCTGCTTCAGCATGCCATTCAGCTGATAATTTTGTCTAAGTTACATTTTTCTTAACAATCATAGAATCATATCATAGAATCATAGAATGCCCTGGCTTGAAAAGGACTGCAATGGTCATCTAGTTTCAACCTCCTTCCTATGTGCAGGGTCACCAACCACCAGACCAGGCTGCCTGGAGCCACATCCAGCCTGGCCTTGAATGCCTCCAGGGATGGGGCATCCACAGCCTCCTTGGCCAACCTGTTTCAGTGCGTCACCACCTTCTGGGTGAAAAACTTCCTCCTAATCTCTAACCTAAACCTCCCCTGTCTCAGTTCAAAACCATTCCCCCTTGTCCTGTCACTATCCACCATCGTAAACAGCCGTTGCGTCTCCTGTTTATACACTCCTTTCAAGTATAAAGAATAAAGAAATAAAGAAAACTGTCAAACATTATAAACAAGGAATAGTTGGAGTCCACAACGTGAAATCTGAAAGTGAGAGTTCCTTTGCAATTACTTAAGCCTAAGGGAGCTTTGTGGCAAATGCAAATTAAACCACGCTTTTCTGGGATAGTGTGCAGCTATTCACAGTTGTGTCCCAATTACATTTTATTTGAGGCTTTTCCCCATAGAAAATAGTAATATTCTTTTTACCTTAAAATATCTGTGAGTTAGAAAACTTTGTCCAAGTTTGGAAGTTTTAAAATGGAAAAATATGTTTGGCATCTGAAATCTCTTGAGGAGAAATCAAAGCTTTTATTGAAGACTGTTAGTCAATGATTGAAAGTTCAGTAAAGTTGAAGAGTTTTCCTGGATATTTTTTTTCTTAAGTGAGCAGTACCAGTAAAAGGCAGCTCTTGTGTCACAATATTGCTAGGCCTTTTTCTTCTATTTTTCCGAGCAATGTTTGAGAGGTAGGAATGTAATTAAAATCTTACCCTCCCTTTGGCTGCATTTTTAATTCTGCATTCAATCCCTCACACAATGTAATAGAGCTTTGCTTCGGGGTGTTTTATACCTCTATCAAAGTGACTAAAGTAATTAGTATTTTATACATTTTGGTAAGTATTTTGTCACTGGGAGCACCGGTGCAGGTGAATGATAATGGTTTGAAGCTCAGGCAGTGACGGGACCCTAAATGGGAATGTCGCCTTTTAATCAAGAGCACTTGGAGTCTATGGTATTGAAATGCCCTACAGAGAACATAGAAAAGCCATCCATCACCTTGTGACAGTCCAATCTTTTAGCACATGAGTAAAATTTTATCCAGCCTTTCTAAGGCAGTTGGAACATAAGATGTTTTAACTCATCTCCAAACTGCAGTGCGGAAGCATAACGTGAAGATTGCTTTCTGGACGGTGTGTATGTCTTTATTTAGCATCTTTATTGATTTAGCGTGCAGCTGAATCTTTTTCCATGTCCCACTCCCACACCCCCAGTCCCCTTTTCATACACCAAACGGGGTGAATTATTTCTGCATTTTAGCTGTATGTTTGGAATTAATTTGCATCGTTCGTTAACTCTTGATGTTCAGTGCAAATACTCAGCAAGTTAGAAGGGAAGAAGTGCTGCCTTCCAGTGGGCAGGTTTTGTGGCACACACAGATAAGCTGCTGGACGGGGACCTGGGGGTCGTGTGGTCATATACACTTGGAATTGTAAACTATTAATAATAACCATTCCGAAATCTACTTTAAAGTATGCTAATTTAAACAAAAATGGTTTTGTTGTCAGGCCTTTAGGGCTTTCCTTTTGATTTCTAGTGGTAGAAACCTGCACCAGGAGCCTTGTCTTTTCCACTAGGAAGAGTTGGCATCAATGAAACTCACTGACTTCAGTGGATTTTCTCCCAAACTACACTGTGTGTGTGACTGAACACAGTGCCCGCTCTAATAGCCAGCTGAAATCAAGAACATCGACCTGCACTGTAGTTCTCTTGTGTTTAGCAAATTGAGGTTCTCAGTATCCTACAGTACAGGGAACAAAATCTGCTGTGAATACACAAGACTTTTTCCCTTCTGGCATTCAAAGAGTTCCGAGCTGAAATCTTTTTTGTCCTGCCCCAAAATAAGCAGATTAAATCGTTTCATCATTCTGAAGGGAGAATGTTCCTAAAACACTACCATGTACCACAGAAAAGGCAAGGGAAATTCTATCAGGCTTCATTTCAGTGTTCCATTAGGTGCAGTGTCAGCTGGGATTCTATTAAATAGCTGACATTCAAAATCTTCTCCCAGTTTTGGAAAGTCTGCTTCTATCACTGCTGCTGTGATCTGGTGACATCTCTGCACTTTTTCTGCATGGCATGATCACTCACTGTAATTGCTTGCTAGGGAAAATACAGGTATTATCTATTTCTTCTAGAAATTACCATTTTCTTCCCTGGCTGCATGCCACAGTTTCATCAGGATGTCGCAGAACTTAACCAAAGCTTCCAGTTCAGTCAGTTGTTCTACAAGTTGAATATTGCTGCTGTTAAAGTAACCTATTACCAAATAATAATAATAATAAATAGACAGATAGTAGTATTGAGGCAGAGTTAATGCAACTCTGTCAATGAAACAAAGAATCTCTTTGCAGTATTATGATTATGAAAGTCAGCTGCCAAAAGTAACTAAGCAAAAATCACTTTAACAATTTCTTGAGCTTCACATACAAATGTTGGAGATAAGTGAGTTCCTCAGCAACCCGAACTAGGTGCTTGGGGCACTATTATCAACGAGTTTGAGTGCTTCGTTTAAAACCAGGCTGCTCTTATCACTGTTTTCCAGTAGTGACCTACAGCCCCCTAGACATCACTGTAAGACAGCGCCAGAGAATTAGAAATGGTGAATATAGAGAAAATGGATTTCAGCGTAAAACCAAAGCAGAAAACTACAGAGACAACTTCAATTGCTCAACCCATTGTACTGTTAAAACTAACTAAAGAATGATTTGCAGAAGACAGATAATCAACATTTACCATACTGGTTTTCCTTCCTTCAACTAGAGACTCCCCTTCTGGTTCTTACAGGATTTATTTATGCACTTAAGTTTTGTTTTGCCAACACGTTGTACAGTTTACTTTCTATTTTAAAATTCTATTTTTAAATTTTGCTGCGTGAAACTGTGACATGTAGCAAAAATGGCCACAGAAGATCATATTGTACCTTCAGTATGTGCAAATCCTGTTTCTTTCTATGGCATGACATGCGTGGTATGCAGTGATAGGATACCAGAAATACACATGTTGGGGTCTTCAAAATTTGGTTCTCATGTTTCATATCTTATATGTTTCTTATATATTCTGTTATACAGTTTTCATCTTTGGGGAAAAAAAAGAAAGAAAAAAGAAAGAAAAAGAAGGTTCAGACAAGCACTTTCATAATAAGCTCATTCTACCTGATATTCAGACTCATCAGACACCCATCCCAAATCCCATGGTGCTGATTCCACCTGGAAATAGCCAAAACAAAGAATTCGGCGTCCACGGTCTACAAGTTCTGCTTGTGCTCTCCCTAACTAAAACCAGACAGATGGAGCACGCTTTGGAAATCATGTGAAAACCAATACATCTGCGGTAGGGAATTTGGAACAGAATATATTGAAAAAAAATTAACAGATCTACCAAAACCTAAGATTGAAACTAGCATACGAATAGGCAGCCTCCCAGTGTGAGTTTTCTCCCAGCATATGCAGTAGGGTCCAAGCTAGACTCATTCCTGGGGTTTGGCTTTACTCAAAAGAAATCAGTGCTAAGGTAGGAAAGCTTAACTCAGGTCTGTTCTCCAGACAAACATGTAGGACTTGAGTGTTTGCCTCAAGTCTTTCCTTTCTAGACCCTTTGCTGTCTCATAGCGACACAAAGCCCTGAGCCTCAGCGAGTGGCCATCATCCAGTCCTCATCTGTAATGGAAGGGAGAGAGAACTGCATCCCACCCAGCTGGCATGCACTGAAAACTTGATAGATAGTCTTAGGAAAAGAATTGCAACAGAAGGAACACTTCCCACTATTGCTCCACTCTATCCCAGAAGGGTAACATCTATTAATAGTGAAATATGCTGCCAACCTGTCATGCTGTGGTTGTGGTTAAAATTCAGCTAAAGCACATAAACACAATTTTATTGGAGGAATAAAACTGTACAAGTGGTCCCATAAGAAGTCTTTGACCTGCTGCCTACCACCTTTCAAAGCATGCAATTCCAGTTGAGGTTGCTCTGTGCCTGGCTAATGAGGACACGCTAAAGCGGAGGCAGAGGAGACCAGAGGGAGGTGACATAGAATCATGGAATTGCTCAGGTTGGAAAAGACCTTCAAGATGATCAAGTCCAGCCACAACCTCACCATACCACCGTAACTCTAACAACCCTCCACTAAATCATGTCCCCAAGCACCACATCCAAATGGTTTTTAAACATATCTGGGTGACTCAACCAGCTCATGGGGAGCCTATTCCAGAGCTTAACAACCCTTTCTGTAAAGAAGTTTTTTCTTGATATCCAATGGGACTTGGGAAAAGGTGGCAGCAGGGACGCCCATGGAGACTGACAGTCAGGGGAAGGGTCGATGAGAAGGCATGAATGACTGAATGCGGTGACTGGCATTTTTTATTGTTAATTTGGAGTAAACTAATGTAAGTGTTGTATTACAATCACAGCTGTACTACAATCACACCTTCACTTTTTTTTTCAGTTAAAGAGAAAGTTTAAAACCGCTATGAAGAGTTTTAGCCCACGGTTGTGCTTTCTTTCCAGCCTCACTGCAAAGCATTTGGGATTACTGTAGGGCAGAGGGTAGCTGGCCGGGTAGTGAAAATGTGCTGAAGAACAGCTGTGAGTTTCACAGGAAGGGGAAGTTCCCCCACACATGACTGAGGGTTACAGCACACATTGAGCAGTACGTGTTCCCCACTGACATGCACTTCCTCACTGCGCTGATGAGACAGTGATCCTTTGATAGGATACAAAGGGAATCTGAATTCATTCCTGTTTTTTTTTCCCTAACATATGACAGTGAAGAATGAATGGTATCTTACAAACAAAATGACCACGCAAACAAGCACAGCTGAGAGAGTTTTGCTCAACTTATGTTAAAGATTACATTTACTTCACAGTAATTGTTCACTGAGGAATCTTCTTTCAGGCCCTAAATAATGTATTGCATTTGTCAGTGTGTTATTTACTTTCACAAAGGATGGGTTTTGCAGTATAAAGGTCTGCAGTGGTAGATCTGCACTGGTTAAAATTCACTTGGCATTGTAAAAGCTTTAAAAAAAATGCACCGAAAACCTGAAACAATAAATCATGTTTCTTAAGCTTTGCATCCCAACATTTTAAAACAGGCTGGACAACAATTTGTAGGTTGTTCAGACACTTCCAGTTCAGGGCTGAAAACCTGCTGAAAGTATCAGCTGGGAAGCTGCAGGCTGCACTGGAGCTGTGTGCAGCAGTACGTTGTTCTGGAAGCAGTGCTCCTGTTGAACTCTTTAATTCTCTTCCAGAAAGAAAAGCACATTTGCTGAGTATCAACCCTCCATAGTGCTACTGCTATAAATCAGAGTCTTCATGCAAGCAATGCTGACTGAGTGAACTGGCATGCCTCTACAGTATGTCTTTTATCTCAGTTCCCTGCGTTTTAACTGGGATCACAGTACTCAATCTTATTTGCTTTCCAGTCTGTACAGGGCTCCCAAATTGTGCTGTCAATTCCAGACTGCTGTGCAGTCCTGCACACCAGCCTGCCCCTTTACCTAGGAGAGGAACTGGAGAGAGAACCACTGCTTTCCAGTTGTTTAGGAGAGATCCCAAAGCTACTGCTCTGCTTCTGCCCCAGTGGGACCAGGTGATGACGTGGGTGCTCATGGGGCCAGGAAAGCAGCACCTGCTGCTCCAGAACCTGCTGCCTCTGCCATTGTGCACAAGCAAAATTCACAACCTCAGCATCAGTTATCCTGACTCTTAGTGGCACTAATACCTGAAATCCCTCAGGAGGTGGTCTGGAAAAGAAACTACATGTCAAATTTACATTTGTGAGTTGTTCTGCCAGGAACAGTTCCTTGCTTTTCTGCCCAGCATGCCAGCAAGATTAGCACTGAACCCACAGAGAACAACCCAGTGAGGACACAAGTGTAGTATGTACACAGAAATTAAGCACTGAGTGTACAAGGACGCTTCCTGCCCCTTACTGTTTATCCATTTCTGTTTACTCTGTCTAAAATGCTAGATGTTGTTATGAGACATTGTTCAAATGCTGCTTGAAACCTGTTTCATAAACAGTGGAATATTTAGGAGTAGATCACCGAAGTGGCAGAAGTAATGAAGTAATTAATTAGAAACTGCAGGATTGGATTTAAGACAGACCAAATGATACCAAGTTAAAGGAAAAAAGGCTTTGAAGAGCAGCTGTGAGCGCTCATTCCTCCAGTTACAGAATTTATACTGCTGATGAACAGTATCAGAGGTAATTTATTCATCAAAAATAATCTTGTATAGCAAGCCTTGTCTTTCTCAAGATTAACAGTAAAGTAACATTCACTGCTGAAATCCAAAGTGCTGGAAGCGTGCATTTGCAAGAACACGGAAGTCTAGCAACATGTTGTATAAAGTCACTCTATTCAGGATTGAGTAAGACAGTATTTTCTCTGCTCATTCACGTAACACAGTTTATAAACATCTGTTTGCATTTCTTTTGTTTCTGTGACAGTCATTGCCTTTTGATATTGTCCTCAGCAAGGGAAGAATCAGATTTTGCTACAGGCTTCAGTGTTCCTTCCCTGCTGTTACTATGACAGTATCCCTTGCAGCGTGGGCTTACAAAGTACCAGCTGTGGTTTTGAAAACAGGTCATTCCTATTCGTATATTTTATTTTAATAAGATGTTAGATACATGACCATTTTACCTGACAGCTTCTTTTCTTTGAATATGTAAGAGCTCTCTTTGCTGTATTACAGTATGTTGAGTAACTGATGTATTTCCCCAAACTAGAGTTCAGTTCGCATAGTTCCTAATCCTGTAATTACTTATGCGTGTAGTTATGAATACAAACACTTCCTTTGTAACCACATGGAGAAGGACATGCTTAATTTATAAAGGAGTTGATAAACATGAGGGAAATCAACTTTTTACACGGGTAGATAGTGATAGGACAAGGGGGAATGGTTTTAAATTAAACGAGGGGAGATTTAGATGAGATTTCAAGGGGAAGTTCTTTTACTGAGAGAGAATAGTGCCCTGTCCCTGGAGGTGTTTAAGGCCAGTTGGATGGGGTCCTGGGCTGTCTGATCTAGTACTTGATCTAGCAGCTGGCAACCCTGCCTGTGATGGGGGAGGTTGGAACTTGATGATCCTTGAGGTCCCTTCCAAGCCAAGCCATTCTGTGATTCTGTGCTGGCTCGAGGACCTTGCTGTGTAGTCCCAAATTCTAATGATACTCCCATATTCGCTAATAATAATGATCCTTTTTTTTTCTCCTACTTAAGAGCATGTATTAACACAGAAAGTTTTGCAGCGCAGATTTTCATGGAAAAACTTTTTTTGTTTTAAGTATTATCTATCTAAAGGCAGAGAAACATTTTAAACATCCGTTCAGTAAATCTTGATTTAGCTTTTAGTGAAGCTTTTTGTTCGTTAAGAAAAAAGAATCAAAGTATGAAATCGTATTGGTTGAACTACTGACTCTGTGGCAGAATTCTCATTGGCTTCAATACAGATCAGGATTTCACTAGCACATTTAAGTATGTAGAGTGAGCACGTTCTGGTTAGCATAGACTTGTAGGGTGCTCATAAAAGAACAGCACAGAATCAGCCATGTAGAAATATCAGAAATCGGTTGGACTGTCACACAACTTTCTTAGCTTTCCAATCACACACATTCTCCCACTGCTCTTCCTGCTGAATAAATAAGCAATAGAGAATAGCCTAGAGAACACCTACCAGTATCCATGTAGCTTTTGGGAGGTTTGCTTATAAAAATAATACATATAATAAAATCTTTTTTTTTTCCCTTCAATCCTTGCTCAAGCATGACCGAAGTCAAGGATGCAGAATAAACTGATTCCTCAGTTATTCTTTAGAATCTTGAAAAGAAACAACTCTTTATAAATGTTATAATCTTTGTTACTACCAGTGCTTTAATACCGAACACTCTGATACATCCAGCACACACTTGGGCTATTTCTGGTTTCACATTTCGGTCTTGCACTTCATAGAGATGGCTTTCATTAATACTGAAATCAAACCAATGCTGTTTTTAGTCAGTAGCCTTCAGCCACTCTATTCCTTTTCTCCTCTTTATATGTCACTGTAAAGTACTCTACAACTGCTGTGTCATACATCCCCACTGCTGTCATTGCCATGCAGCATCTTTAAAAGATTCAAAAGAAACAGGCTGAACAGCAACAGGTTGGTAATAAAGCAGATGTGCAGCCTTTGGTTGAACTTGCTTGCAGTAACAAGCAGTAAGCCTGAGTTCTTTTTTCAGAGTGCAGGTGGAGAGGTCATGAATGAAAATAAATTTCTGAACACAGACTCCAGCACAGGATCAGTGGAAACAGCCGTCAAGCCGTTACCATTTAAAGATCCAAACTTCATTGTAAGTATACAAACAGTCTGAAATTCTAAACTCTTCAAATAAAACCCTGCCTAGATTTCTGTTTAACCACATTGCTAATGTAAATATTAAGAAAGTCAGCTTTACAGCCAAATAAAAGATGGGCAATTCTTTAGTAACTCACCTCAAGTCCACGGCACGTTATGGTCTGAAGTACATATCATATTAGAACATGAAAGTGGCAATCTTTCAGAGGGAGAACTACTGTATTAAGTTCTGGAACAGAACTTGCTAGATTAAGGTAGGTGAGGAAGTCTTACAGTGCAGTATCTCACAAATTAGCAGAACTAGAAGGCACTATTTATACCACTGTACATGTAGAAATCCCACCTCATAGATCCTAACCTGGGGAAGCTGCAAAATAATTGAACTGAAACTCAGCCACCTAGTCATTAGTGGCTGGCATTTTGCTCCTCTCCTATTCCCTGAAACTGTGACAGACCTGTGGTGTCTGCGCCTGCAGTAATTGCTAGATTTAGAAGCAAATGTTGTGTGCTCCCCAGAAGCCTTGTCTTCCAGCGTTCAGAAATCGTGTGAACCCTGACAGCTGATGAAATACAGCCTGCTAAAACAATGTGAGATTGAAATTGGGGAGAAGTCGAAGGAAGGCTAGAGCTAGTCATGCTATCACTGCTGGGTTTGTTTTTAATATCTTGCTCTGCCAGGGCCAACTCACTGGCACAATGTACTAATGCTTTCTAGGCAAGCAAACTTCTCAGACTGCTGGTTTTAAGCCAGTACTTAGAAAGTAGGATTTTATCCCAGATTTAATTTTGTATGAATAAGAGGCAATATCCTCAGCATAAAACCTGAGTAATCAGGCTTCACACTGCTCACTAAGCAAGGCTTTGGCAGGGGGTGTAAAATTCATCTCTGACTTGCAAGTTGCTATGTGCCTGCTTTACAGACTTCCATCACAAGAAGAGCAGTCAAGGAAACAACTGCGTTCTTGATTCATGCTCATTCTCCAGTGAGCATCTCTGGGAAACTGGGTTTAGTGGAAAAGCTCCATTTGTGCCCAGAGGCACTCCACATAGCTTCCCTATAGGATTTAAATTGCCTTAAGGCATGCTGAGCCTTCAATTCTTAGAGGGACATCCCCATTTCCGAGGAGGCAATGCAGAAGTTTGCGTGCTTGAAATTGTAGTGAATGTACGGGGCCTTTAACAACTGCTTCGACACTGATAGGCAGTTATAATAAAATGTCATCATCCTGAATACAGTCAATAATTTGAGAAGAAATGTATTGAGGTTTAACTGTCCTTTTGTCTGTATGAACTGTTAACGACAATTTGGATTATTTTCTTCCAGCCCAATTTACCTTAAACAAAAGAAAACAAGTCAAACATCATCCATCTCTTAACGTGCTTGCTTTTTATTGGCCTCACCCATACCTCTAAACAGGTGTTACGCAGAAACATGATAGAGATTACTCTGTAAGCATTGAACTTCTGGTTAACTTTTCAGAGGACAATGCTTCCTTTTTCTTTTCATTATGGATGAGAGACTCAAACCAGTAGCAAAACTTTGTGGCCTGCTGAGGTTGGGTGAAAAATAATGGCTGTGCAATGATTTGGGGGGAAAATTCATGTAATGAATTTGTACTAGGAACGTGCTGGTATATCTGTTTCCATCTCATATTGCAGCAGCCTGTTTTCAGTGGCTGCTACTAAGGTGTTACTCTCAGAGCAACGTTTGCATGTACTTTCTGTAGTAGATGTGCATTGCCAAAACAGATACATCAACAGCTCATGAACATTTTTTCTGAATATATCTTACATCTATGGAAAACAGCTTTCTCATTGAATCCTTTCTGCTATCATTCTCAGCAGTTCAGCAGCCTAATTTATAAACTAATCACAGCAGAAGTGCATTAGCAGAAAGAACTTTGCTGAGTTTTGATGAGACTGAGGTGGCAGGTAGTAATTATTAACTGCGATAACTACAACTCCCCACTTCTGAGAACAGTTTCTGTTCTGAAATAAAGCTGTAAATCTGTGTCCTTTGATCATTTAGAAAAAGTACAGTATATTGTGCATCTTCTGTCTCTGGAGGAGCATAAATAAATTACTTCGCATTCCATTTAGTAAGCGAAACCAGCACTATAGCACCAGCAGCAAGCCTTCTGCGAGCATAGCTTTCAAAATGCAAAATTGCCTCAGCAGCCAGTATTCCATTTATTACTCCTTTTCTATCCCTCTATCATTTGAAAGAAAAATAAAATTTCCAAAAAGCTTCTCATATCATTCATTACATTTTGCAAGCTCAGTTATGTTTTCTACAGTCGCGGATTACTCAAACGAGCTGGAGCTGCACCTGTACTGTGCCATAAGAAAGGGAGAGACAATTTAGCCGTGTAATCACAATTTCAGACACAAGTTCATAGTATGCGTTCTAGTGTGATGGGAATTGCATACAGAATCCTGTAATCTCAGGCTAAACCTAACCACATTCATTTTCTCTTTCCCTGTAAAAAGCAGATTTTCATTTCCCTCAGTTAATCCTAAACATATAGTAGCGCTTTGACAAGGTCCAAAAAGTCTTTGTTTTTCTTGCAACTAAGATTAAAGGGTACAGTATATTAGTCTGCTGATGAAATAAGTGAGGATAACAAATGGTTCGTTACAAGGTGAGATGTATCTAAAAGACTATGAAGTAGAAGTATCATGCTCTGAAATGGTATTCTGTATTTTTTCTCTGAACGTCATATTTTTAATTCTAGCACTCCAGCATTGGTGGAGCAGCAGCTGGCAAGAAGAACAGAACTTGGAAGAACCTAAAACAAATTCTTGCTTCTGAAAGGGCATTGCCATGGCAACTAAATGATCCTAGCTGTAAGCTGCTTAGACGCTTTGCTTGTATTTATAAATAATAAAATCCAGACAAATAACTTTGTAAAAAGTGAACCTGAGCTGTTTCATCAGTGAATGCAGTATCCTGCTTGAATGGGGTCCATTTCAGACTAGCCTGATCACACAAGGGCCAAGGGAAAAGTAAGGTGACAAAAATGATTTGGAGTGTTGTGAAGAAGTTTGGATACATCTCGGGAATGAGTTCTATGTGAGAAGTGCATTTATCAGAGCCAGGTTAGAAACTTCTTGTTCCCATTGCGTTTTTGTCACCTCTTCTCTGCTGAGGAGCTGCCTGCATGTCTCATGAAGGTATATCTGCACACCAGTAGCTGCTGCTTCATTAGCTCTGTTGAAACTATTATCAAGTGAGATTCTGCTAGCCACATACACATGGTAGCAGAGTCCTCAGCCCAAGCTTTCTATCCAGCTCCTTACCCAGATTCTTGGAAGACTTAAGTCCTACATCCCCTACTTAGTTCAGCACAGTTCAGACAACACTATTAGCACTCCAGATTACAGCCAGCTTGCGTAAAACCACAGGAGCAGAACTAAAGCACTACTTTTAATCTCAATGTACTTCAAGGCAAGTTGTAAAGTATGATATTATTGAATTTAACTGGAGGTAGAATTCATTCCTCAGATTTCATTCAAGCAACTAGAGGCATCTCTGAATTGGGCAGGTGCATATACATGTTGTCATAACTTGCCATTTTTTAAAGTGTTTTAGATGCAGCTGTTACAGAAGAGTGTAGGCTACTGTGTGTGCCTGCCTATTGTAGCCCACAGACTGCTGATTTCTATTAGCTGTTATTTGCAACAGTAAATTTAAGGGCTTTTTTAAGAGGGTGGCAAAAGAAATTCACTTGCATATTTAAGAACAGCTGTCCGTACAATTAATATCTTTTGGATTATAGGACTATGATTTGACATGGATGGAGAGTTTCAATTTATCACAGCAGCCAAATGAGTTGCAAAGGAGTTCAGTAAGGAGTAGAGAAATGAGCCGGGTACCAGATAGTTTTGTAAACATTGAAAATCAGCAATTTAACTACTTAGCCATGCCAGTCATATCTTAAACACTCATATCTCATAAATGAATGAGACTAGGTATCTAAAGGGCATCAGAGAACAGCAATTTCCATCAGTTAATTTAAACATTCAGACAATTTTCTAGGTCATTGACTGGGCTTAAAGTGGTACATGCTTAAAGATTTAGCTGATTTAAAAGATTACGTTGCTTTTCTGGATTACAGCATTTCAGAGCTACAATCTTGAGCAGTGTTTCATGGTCTTAACATATAGCATGTGTGCAGTAATGGCTATCTGCTATTCTCTGCAACTGACTGCAAGGGAATTCGTTCAGACTTGGAGGAAATCAGCACACTTTAAATAGCTGTATTGCATTTCCTTCTGCAGAAAAAAAGAAAAATGGAACAGAATGGAGTTCTGTTTACTGAACTCTTGCATTACTGAAGTGAGCAGAATCAGGCTGTTCCTTACAGCACTACCAGGCTGAATGTTTTCAGAGTTGATTCTGCTTCACGGTTCTTTGCTGCTTTAACAGATAGCTCAAATCAAACCCACTGTTTTAAATATTTGTTCTCTCTTCACATTCTGGGTTTTCTTTTTAAAATGTGTGTAGTATACTGAACTTATCCTTTTGTTTCCCCCTAGACTTTAGTATTGACGCTCCTCCATCCTTTAAGCCTGCAAAGAAATATTCAGACATTTCAGGACTTCCAGTAAGTATTGTATTTTTTTCTCTTCAAAATTGGCATTTAACTTTCGACAATTAAATAAACTGGTACATGCCTCTGCAAGAAACATACATGCTGAGGCTGCTGTTCAGTCTTGCGCTTAATAATTGTCCTGTGATTTAGGGCCAAACCCCAAATACTATCCCAGCATCTCCAAGTCCTCAGGATCTTAAGAGATGCCAGGGCAGCTTAAATACCTCGCGCTGCCAGCTGGCTCCTTTCACACCACTTCCCAGCTGTGGAGTCTGCACTGGTCCCCATCCCTCTCAACTCTGCTTTGTTACAATGAAAGCTGGCACCCCATATTCTCCATGACTTCAATTTTGCCAAGCTTTAAGCACACACTCTGAAGCTTTCCATGCTCAGTGTTTTCCTGAGTCTTGTTTTTTTCACTGTAGCTTTTTGGGAAAGTATCAGAAAGATGGTTAAGCAACCTCCCAAGAACAAGATTATGCAAAATGTTATCGGTCTTCACAGGTTGAAAAAAAATGTTAGCATTACTCACTAACTTCCTTTCAAACACATGGGCATGGATTTTCAAGCATTTTGAATAGCCCCACGCTGCAGTGCTGGAACTTGGAGTTTTGCAGATAGGTTGCTTGTGTGTCACAGATAGGCTCCTTCACACGCTTTTGTTGTTTAAAAACAAAACAAAAACCTTAACTTGACCTTAATTATGGTTTAATTATGGTTTGCACGTGCTCCAAAAAGTCAAGGCAGTTGCAGTTTGGCACCTGAATTGTTAAAAGAGTCTGTTGGTACAAAACATGAGTCAAGTCCCTGAATTTTGCCCAACAAACGTTTTGTATCTGCTGCTGATACTGTTCCTGTTTTACTTAAAACAGGTGTTAATAACAGTAACTTTTCACTTTGCCAATACTCAGGTTTACATCTTTTCAGTGATTGATTACGCAGAAGCCTATGCATTTACTACAACAGAAAAGAATAGGAAGGTTGCAGTTTAGACTATAGAAAGTACTAAGTAATGGTTACACTAAATAACTACAACTACAAGAACTTTGTAACTTCAAATAGCCTTATACAGACTCTCTGGGTCCCTTCCCTCAGCTGAATCCCTACTAGGGCACTATCCCACCTCACAGAGATGATGTTACCTCATAGGGATGCCTGTAAATGGTATGTTGATGTATGTTAACACTATAAAGCTCCTTATAAAGTTAACAGTTCCACCTTCAGGGTGAGATTTGAGCGATGTGCATCAGCTGGCAATATTCACTGTATGGTGCAGATAAAACAAAGGATTAAACGCATTCTTACTGAGTGGGCACCTTGCATTCTGTGTACCGAATTAGATAAAAGTCCCTGTTGGGAAAACAATGGGTGAGCACTTAATTGAGGGCTGCCTGAGAGTGGATTCACAGCACAGGGGACCAAAGAACAGCTGTAGAGCCAACAGTAATCCTTCACATCCTAACATTTGAGTTTTTGATTTGACAACATCTATCATCTTTGACTTTTTCAAGTAACACATTTAGAAAAGCCTCCTAGGAGGTGGCATGTTCTCAGCTCTGCCTCCAAACATGATTTGGAAGGGAAATGAGTTGCTTGGATTGAGGCTGTAACCCACTGTTCAAAAGGAAATGGGAAAACAAGATCTCCCTCTTTTTCCTCTGCTCTCAGCATTGCTTTGCAAGTGGCATTCACAACAGGTGCTGTTGAAACTGCAACAGCACCTCTGCTGGGCTTAAATGGGGCAGAAGGCATAAAGGATTGAATCCTTGTCTGCCCCATGTCCAAAGAACCAACCAATTCTTCCCAGCACCAGCCTTTGATGGGTTGCAAAGCCAGTCAGTCATCACAGCTACAGCAAGATGAGGGTGCAGGTGTAAGTGAAGAGTGTCCCTGACAGCTAAGGGGCAGGCTGGCCACTGGAAGCAGACTTCTACTCCCCAACTTTCCTTTACTAGCTTTTGCTTTCAGTCAGTGATCTACACATTGTTCTATATTAACTATTGAACTTAGTGTAAATAATCTCCATTCTGTAAGATTCCATTCAGTGCTGGTTTTGTGTTTTTTTTTTTTTCCTCTGGCCTTTCCACTTAAAAAAAAAAAAAAATTCCACCCTCGAATCGCAGTGTGGCTCATTTTCTATTTTATGCAGCTTGTGAGGTTACCCCAGACTCTGGTAAAAAATACCATGTTTAAAAAAAGGCTTTTGTGTTGAGAAAGATAACTGAGACAGTGTGTCCTCTAAATTGCTGAGCCAGAAATGTTGCCTAAGAAGCACTAAATTTATTTTGAAGATTTCTACTAAGAAGATATGTGGAGTAATAGAATATCTTAGAAATCTAGTATAAGAAGAATGTCCTGATATTTTCTATTTAAAATCTGAAAGCCTTTGTATAAGATTGTATTTTGTATGGGAATGTTGGATTCCCCGTGGAGAAAGAAAAAAAAAAAAAAGTAAAATAAATTCCTTAGCATTACTCATTTAGGAAAGAATTAAATGGTCTAGCAGGTACAAAAAAAAGAGAAGTGCATTAAAATACTCTCATCAGTACATCTGCAGTTATATTAACTGCCACAATTAAATGCTATTGATTCTCTTCTCTTTCTCTGTGTAACACAAATGGAATTAAATTTACCATTGGTCTAAGCAGAGCAGCCAATTTATCTTTGTAAAGCAGCCTAGAACTCAAAAGCTATTACCTACTATATTGACATTACAAAATAAAACTACTATTTCCAAAGTTGCAAGATGAGTATTTAGATATATTAACATGCAAAACACAGTAATTCAATGTAGAGCAGATTTTAAAAACTTCAAATATTTGAACATCTCTTCCTTTTTACTATAGAAACAGATCAAGATAATTTATTGTATTTGAAGAGCACATATTTGTGGTCTTTGACTTAACTTTAAAGTACAGCAGAGTTCTGTCTCTGTAAAATCCTCTTCACTTTGCTATTGCCTTGTAGTTTTTGCTGAAGCACTAAGTTAAGTTAGTGACACTGTACGTTAGTTGCCAAACTACGCATACGTCATGTTAACGTGTGCAATCAGTGCAGCCCAGTGTGAAGTATAAGAATGGTGAAGGAATGCCATAATTTTAACATTGGTTGATGTGCAACACAAATTACAGATACAGTTTGGCCAGTCTATTACGGAGTCTTGCACTTTGGAGAAGCAGCCTGCTTGCTTAGCTTTTCTTTAGATACCTAAGGCCAAATTTAAAATGTGAAATAAAAGTAAATTAACACCTGCTATAGCCATAAAGTTACCACCAGGAATAAATTTACTTCTAATGTCCTAACTTTGCCATTTGTCTGGAAATGAATTGATGGCTTGCCTGCTAGCTGCCTACGTTTAATTAACCTTATAGCATTTCTTTGTAACGAGACATGCTACAAATAACACCTCATTTTCTGCTAAGCCTTATCAGGCCAGACGATTACCTGAATTGTTCCACGCTCAACGTATCCTTTCCATCCTAAAACTGGTGGAAGGCTGTGTGCTGTAACACTGTAACACTTTGTGCCTTCCTGGCCTTTTCGGCTTCACTAGCAGCGTCTCAAGAGAGTTCAGCTGCCTGTGCCTCACCACCAACTCCCATTGAGGAAAGGAGCACAGGACACTTGCGGGGCATTGGCACTTTGGAATATAATGGTAACATGTCGCTGCTGTCTTGGATGCTGAAGGTGGAGAGAGGGTACCTTCAAGCCTACCATCCTCCAGCCCGGCCTCCTGTGCTGCTCTGAGTCCATAGGAGCTCAGGGTTTCTGTAGCGACAGGGAAGGGGAGAGGATGGAATGAGGTTGGCGCCGCTCCCAGGCACTCGAGACCCAAATGCAGCAGAGGATATGAGCCCAAGGCTAGCTGGCCAGGCTCTATCCTGAAAACAGATGACTCCAGCAAAGCAAAGAGTGGAGTTCAAATTTCTTATCAGTTCAGTCACAGCACCATAAGCTGAGACTCTCTTGCTTTAGCAACCACTTTAAAGTAAATTAAAAGCTAAGTTGTATGGAGGAAGAGAAAAATCAGTCCAAAGCTATCCAAGCACCCATAATTCAGCCTCTTTGTTGGGCAATTTGCTGGCAGCAGCCTGATTGTTTGGAGAGCTGCCTTGGGAGAGACTGCACAAGGCACAGAGTTGCTAGGGTGAGTTTGGAGAGTTGGGGAATTTCTTTTGCAGTGTTTTGGATGAGACTGTTCCAGCCCTCTATGATGTTTAAAGCTTTTCTAATGTGACTTTATAGGGGTTAGTTAACTCCTCATAAATTTTGACGAGGAAGAAAACATACAAACTTTTGGTCACATGCTAGAATAGCAGCACTGTTACTAAAAAAAAAAGTCAGTAATTTCTGGTTTCATAATTATGTGTTTTATTAGAGTATTTTGATTAGAGATTTTATCTGAACACTATCTTCTCCACTGTTTCTTTTCCAGGCAAATTACACAGATCCCCAGAGCAAGCTGAGATTTAGTACTATTGAAGAATTTGCCTATATTCGGATGCTGCCTTCAGATGTGGTTACAGGATACCTGGCTCTAAGGAAAGCAACGAGCATTGTTTCCTGAAAAGACCAAGTATTACTGTGTGTCACCTCTGAAATGGTGCTAGGTTTGAGAATTACGACAGAGACTGCCTGCAGGATTGAGGTTCCTTCAAACTCTCCATTGATATTTACATCTGGAAGTTGTTGATGACACACGGATTTGAATGAACATGTGGATTTAATTCTGACAAATACTTACATTTGTTACTTTTCCATTTTGTAAGCAATCTGGTTTGGTGGCCAAGGTAACTTAAGACCTTAAGGACATGGATCGGCACCATAATGTCCAAGTTATATGTAATTTCTTTAGAGACAGGGTTTCATTCCCACTCTATTTATAAAGTACTGATCTGGCTCAGAAGAATAAACAGCCAGTTAAATAAAGGAAAAAGTTCCAAGACATTCCAGCTTCCAAGACCTGCCTTGCAGATGTGCTTTCCATTTGGCTATGAAGAAGCTCATCCCACCTGTAAAAATCCAAGTTAACATACCAGCTAAGTGCTGCTATTGGGATGAATGCTTACGGTACAGAGCAATGTGAACAGCTTCACATTGAAGCTTCGTTGAAGAACAGACAGCATACATAAAGGTGGACTCAAAGTCATTTAAAATATCTTTATGAGTATGTATAATAGACTCAAACCACACCACCAGGAAACTCTTAGTTGTGACACTCGGTATTTTTTGAGTGCTTCCTTCCCAACTCAACTGTTCTGCCTCTGCTAGTTGGTTCATTATTATTACTAATCAGTACAGAAAAAGTACTCATTTCCCAAACTTTTTAGGAAAGGATGCAATAATAGCAGGAATTCCTCTGCCAGCAGCATTCTGGCACTCAGATAGTCTTCAACAAGGCAGGACCTCCTAGATGAGGGCACTGACCTTTGCACTCTGAAGTAACAGGAGAGTACGTGAGAGCAACTGAAGGTCAGAGAAAGGAGAAGGAAGGAGAGCTCAGCCTCTTGCTGGGGGCTGACAAGTACTTGCTGACATCAGAAACAATCATGATTTCCTGAAACTAAGCTGGGGCGGACGCGGGCAGTCCTTACTTCATCCAAGTTCCATCATGGACATCGTGACATTATGCAGGTCCCTTCTTGGAGGGCACAAGGAGCACACATGGGGACTAGTTAATGTCTAAACTGCATCTTCAATGCACATTTCTATAGCAGTGATAATTATTGGAACAGACGTTTTCTCATTGAAAGAATAAATAACAGTAGTTTAATCTCAACTCTAAAACAGGAAAAATAGCTTAACAATGGGGTACATTGTTCAGTGAATGTATGTGGGACTCATTCCTTGTTTTTGGTGATCTAATATTTACAACAACAAAATAATTTGAAAAGTCTTTGACATGCTTACAATAGATCTGTCAAAGATCTGGATACCAGATAATGCTGCAAACTGTATCACAGAACAAAAAATAATAGGACAGGATATTTTCCTTCATGCCAGTAGGCATCCAAGCCACATTCTCTTTGCATTTGAGTTTTATAATGGCTATTTTAATAGAAGATAAGTTTATAAGATAAGCTTAACATGAATATGAAAAGCAAATGCAGAACTGCTCTAAGATCACTTCTGCTTTAAGTAAACAGACACCAGCTTAGAAAATGAGATTTCACCATCTTATTCTCTCCCACAAATATTTTCAGCATTCTTTGAGAATGACTGTTTAGGAGCACAGGCTCCCTCCCTGTCAGACGTGTTCCAGGCACTCCTGCACTGAATGCAAAAGTGTTACTTTTCTCAGCTAATTTCTACTGAACGGTCTTCATGCAATCCATTTTCAAAACCTAAGTGTCTTGATGAATTGGCATCACATAAGTAAACGTGGCTCTTAGGTTTGGCAAAAATGTTATCGACTCCTCAGTGCTTTCTAGCCATGCCATGGTTACTGGATTCCCATCTCACTCCTTGTTTTTAACTTTGTTTGCTGCAGGCCCTCTTTTCTTGGTGTGCAGCACTCCACTCACTGTGCAGCATTCGTTTAAAGTCAGCCACTGAAACCATGCAATTTTACACTGATCAACAGCAGTTTACTATGTGCAGCAGTTAAAAGGTATTTGTTTGAGCAGGAAAGTGAGAACAGAAAAGATCCAGTAGCCAATGTGTTGATCAGTCCAACTAAGTTCTTTTTGGGAATAGTTTTTGGGCTGCTGCTCTCATCAGTGGCTTCTGGGAGAGAACTGCGCAACAGCAGCATTGCTGTACAGAGCAGAAAATATGGATAAGCGAAGAGCTACTCTGCTACTGATTATTTTTGAAGTATGTATTATTGTCAGCCTCAGAAGAAGTGAAAATTGAGACGTGCATTTATATTTAAAAGTAATTCCAGGACATAAATGAAAGAAACTGAATTTAAATTGCAGAGAAGACTAAAGAAAGACATTCAAAATGACAAGCAATGACAAATACCATTTCAGACATTGGGAAAATATGTTTCGACAAATACTGCTGACACACGTGTAAAGTGAAAAAGCCAGCAGTCACAGCAGTGACCAATCTGTTGATGTACAGATATCACTGCCTAGAAAGTATCACCTGGGTATGCTACATACTACAGACGTGGATGGCTTCAGCCTGCAGTTTGTGGGGCAGCGATGCTGGCAGCAGCATTTCCAGAGGGAAGGCGTGTGCTGCAGACAGCTGAGAGCAGCAGCTTCCCCAGCAGCCATGGCTGCTGCCTCCACCCTTCCCATCCCTTTCCAGATGGGAGAGCAGGATTGCCTCGGCTCCTTCCTTGCTGCTTCCCTGCTAGTCTGTACAGTAGTTCTGTGCTTGAAAGCTCCCTGCCTCTGCCTTTTCCCCTGCCTTAGCCCCATATCCTGAAGATCACCAAAGTGCAATTTAGAGAGGCACTGCTCATTTTGGAGCCCTGCTGTTTCACTGTCCCATATTCCCATTTTCTCTTCTGGAAGCATTGTAGAACCCCATAGCATTGCTCCATATAGTCTTCCACAGATAAGAGTAGCAGGTGTGTGCAGGGAGACATGCCTTCATCTTTTTTGACGGAGACCAGCAAGTCTCAAAGCTCTTACAGCACAAGGTGACTGAAGTAAGTGCAAAGCAGAGGACTCTGCACTGGCGAGGCTGCACCTTGAGTTCTGCATTCAGTTTTGGGTCCCTCACTACAAGAAAGACATTGAGGCATTGGAGTGTGTCCAGAGAAGGGCAACAAAGCTGAGAGGGGTCTGGAGGACAAGTCTTAAAGGGAAGGGCTGAGGGAACTGGAATTGCTTAGTCTGGACAAGAGGAGGCTCCAGAGAGACCTTATTGTTCTCTGCAGCTACCTGAAAGGAGGTTTGGTGAGGGACTGTTGACCCTCTTCTCCCAGGTAATTGTGACAGGATGAAAAGTAACGGCCTTCAGTTGTGCCAGGGGAGGTTCTGTTTGGATATTTGGAAAAACTTCTTTGAAAGAGTGATGAGATGAGACAGTGGAACAGGCTGCCCAAGGAGATGGTGAAGTCACCGTCCATGGAGGTATTCAAGAACTGTGTGGATGTGGCACTGCAGGACATGGTCAGTGGGCATGGGTTGGTGGTTAGACTAGATGATCTTAGTGGTCTTTCCCAACTTTAATGACTCCATGACTTCTTAATAATGAAAAATATCAAAGTATAAATGAACTAGCTTAAGATTAAAAAGCTTTAGTAAATCCCTTCTATTAAGAATAAAGCTCAAACTCACTGCATAATTTTTTTTTTTTTTCCTGAAGATGTAAGGTAGTAAATTAATCCAACAATAATTTATTTCTAGAAAACTTAAAATTGCCTCTAATGTACGTGGTTTATGTACCCAGACAAAAGAGCACATAGCTTTTTCATTCTGAAACACTTCGGGGAAGAAACCTTACAGACGATGTTAGGTTCCAGGAAAAATAAAAACAACTGACAACTCACTTTGTGCTCTGTTAACCAAGAACAGTCAAGCGGTATTCTGCATTACTTCTAAACAGTTCAGTCGCCCCAGGATGGTGATACAGCTATTACTAGAATTTGCAGAAATCCATTATTTCCCTCATTTTAGTGTGTGTGTCGCAATTACAAACCACTTTTTCTCTGCTGGGTGGGTGGGCTTCAACAGAGTAATACATCATGCAATAAATCACTGAAGTCCATTTGATATCTGTAAGTGTTGCTTGGCTCGGTTTTCTGCTATCTGAGAAACTGTACTGAATGCAGTCTTTTCAGTTGATTACCCTATTGTAAATCACAGCCTACAGACAGCAATAGCAATAATCTCTTGGGAAATATAATAATAATAACTAACTGCTTAAACTACTGCTAAGTATGGCTTGTATAGTTGTATGTGGTTTAAGACCTCTGAGGTCACACACGTTAAAAACAGAACAGCATTTTCTCTGACACTGTAACCTAAAATCAATAATTGGTATATAAAACCTGAAGTGGCAGCAGACTAGATAATAAGTTGGTTCGGGCACTCAGCGTGTTTACTGTTTGCAAACACATTCTCTGGGCATTATCTCCTGCCAGCTGCTTGTGAGCGCTGTGCCTGTCACTTGGCTGCAGTATATCCAGCACAGCACTGCAGCCAGCTGCACTGGTTCATGGGCTATCCAAAGTCTTCTCCAGCATCCCAAATCTCACATGCAAATTTACTCTTATCTCAGGTGAAGAAATTGTTTACACCACGCGTTGCACATGCAAACAGTATCTCTTTTCTCTCTAAGCCTTGGCTCCAGAGCAAAGTTTGCATCAAACAGAGAAGTACTCTAAATGTACGAACTTAATGTTTCAACGTAGATCACACACCAGAAAGTTCTCAATGTAAAAATTTGGAATTCCTCAAGACTGCTTCCTACCTTTTAATGGGAGCAATGAGTAACAGGGAGTGTCTGAATTCAGGCTGTGATCACATCCATGTTCTAAAGGACAGCAGTTTTCCTACACTCTTGATTCACTTCTCCCAGGACATAGAGGTCATCACACGCACACATCACCTGCATACTGTGTTTCAGCTCACTGTGTGCACTGAGAGGACAGAGGGGACAGAATTAAGGATCTGTTAACATACTGCTCTGTTGACCAAATCCTCTTGGAAGCTGGGTGCTGGTAGTCCCTGCATGTTCACAAAAGAGAGGGAAGGAGGGACCCCATCCACACAGAAGAGTTTGTCTCTGCTCTGAAACCCGCTCAAACAATTAGAGTGGTTAATAGAGCGATGCCTTTAGGCCACTGCTGCTTACAGAGTGTCAAGAAACTGTACAGCATGCACTTCCCCTGCTCTGTGACTACAGCTCCATCCCTCACCAGGTGGCTAAGCCAACAAAGAACACAGAATACCCCAAGTTGAAAGGGGCCCACAAGGATCAAGTCCAACTCCTGGCTCCACATAGGACCACCCAAAAATCAAACAAACAAACCCTACATTTGAGAGCATTGTCCAGATGTTTCTCAAACTCCGGCAGCTCAGTGCTGTGACCACTGCCTTGATGCTTTGAGGAGCCTGTTCCAGTGTCTAACCACCCTCCAGTGAAGAGCCTTTTCCTAACCCAGTGGGGCTGAATATATGCAGGCAGACTCGTGAATGGGAGTCTGCCTTCCGGCTTTGGACAAAAATGCTCCCAACTGAAAAAAAAAAAGCTGGCAGCCTCTAGGAGCATCTCTGAGCAGCACTTCTTTCCAGGGAGACAACAGAGGCAGTGTGGGGTCTGATACTATCAGTAATAAAAAGGAAATGTCAGGACTTTCACCAAGTGCTGGACTTAGAATAGGGTAAATGGATATGCATTGGGATTGCAGAACAAACTGCCTTGTCAATATAAGGCTATGCCAAAGAGAAAAAATTATAAAATATATAAACTTTATAACATACTATAAAGTAAATTTATAAAATACTCTGTGGGTGATTCTTAATTCTGTGAAGCACAAATAGGACATTAGGGTGGCTTCATATTTGGAACAGAGAACGTAAGTAGATCATAACTCACTACTTCACACTGCTCCCTTCTGGAAGGCATGTCAGACACAGAGATGTAGAGCCAATGGCTGCCATCATTCTCGTGTACAAATGAAGCAGAGAGCAGCTTATAGGCATGAGCCTCGTTCTCCTCTCAAACAGCCTTTCGTTACTGAAGCCAATGGCAAAGCACAAGCAGCCAGATATTTGTTATCCTCCGTT
Source organism: Tympanuchus pallidicinctus (assembly GCF_026119805.1). NCBI lineage: Eukaryota > Metazoa > Chordata > Aves > Galliformes > Phasianidae > Tympanuchus > Tympanuchus pallidicinctus. The sequence goes on from NW_026294769.1 coordinate 12,794,393, forward strand.
TCTTGTACCAGGCTGTGCAAAACACCAGTGCTAAGAAACAAATACGAGCAATTTCCTCCCCTTCCCATGAGCTTTGTAAATTGAGAGTTAGTTATTGCTACCCTTCCAATGACACAGGAAATATTCCATGGAATTATGCTGGTTTGGTCCTGTGCTTTCATAACCCTTGGGAAATGGCATGTCAAACCCCTGCCTGTTTCAGGGAAATCTCATCTGCAAACAGTTTATTTCAGCAGCTGTCTCCACATTCTTCTAATTCATCTTAGGATGAATTGGAAGCCAAGTTCTCCACAGGCCTTGATGTGACCTTCTGAAGTACCATACTGGGACAGAGAATGCAAAAGCTATCTTCCCTGTATATTTCCTGGACACAATGCCAGTGGGACACGCAGACTGCTCTGGGGCAGTGACCTTCACAAGGACTGTTTATAGCTTCTAGAAAAAAAAAAAAAATAAGCCACATGGATGATTTCTGGAAAAAGCAATGGAACCCTGCTCTTTCACTCTTAACGTGCACACTTCGTTCACTGCACTTAGCAGCTTCCCAATTCCCTAACCCTTCTATGAGTTATGACAACAGAACAAGTGGGGACTGCACACTATTCTGG